>NW_024881313.1:39384161-40727490 GCF_018691265.1 Tyto alba | reverse complement strand
GAAGGGAGGTGGCACAAAGGGCACCCTCCGGAAAAAAAAAAATAAAAAAAAAAAAAAATGAGGTGGCCACAGGTGGAAAAAGCAGAATTGGAGGAAAAATGAGGTGGCTGCACCCATCAGAAAGGGCATTAGAAAAGGAAAGAAAGAGAAAGAGGAAAGAAAGAGGAAAGAAAGAGGAAAGAAAGAGGAAAGAAAGAGGAAAGAAAGAGGAAAGAAAGAGGAAAGAAAGAGGAAAGAAGAGGAAAGAAAGAGGAAAGAAAGAGGAAAGAAAGAGGAAAGAAAGAGGAAAGAAAAGAAAGAAAAAAGAAAAGAAAGAAAAAAAAGAAAGAAAAAAGAAAGAAAGAAGAAAGAAAAAAGAAAGAAAGAAAAAAAAGAAAGAAAAAAGAAAAAGAAAAAAGAAAGAAAAAGAAATAAAAAAGAAAAAAAAAAAGAGGTGGCCAGCTCCACCCAAAGTGGCATCTTGGGAAAAAATTAGGTGGCCAAGTGTGGCAGACGCGGAATCCTCTCAAAAAAAAAAAAAATGAGGTGGAGAAGTGGCATCCTCTAGAAAAATGAGGCGGCCAAAACCTAGAAGAAGCGGCATCCTCTAGAAAAACAAAGTGGCCGCATCTACCAGAAAGGGCATCCCGGGGGGGGAAAAAAAAAAAACAAAGGCGTGGCCACATCTGGTAGAAGGGGCATCCTAGGAAAAAGAAGGTGGCTACCTCCATGGGAAGTGGCAACCTGGGAAAAAATTAGGTGGCCGGACTTAGCAGAAGTGGCATCCCCTAAATAAAAAAAATAGAAAAAAAAGAGGTGGCCACAGCCATCAGAAGCAGATTCTGGCGAAAACTGAGGTGGCCGCCTCCGCCAGAAGGGACATCCTGGGGGACGAGGGGGCCGCAGCAGGTCTCCCGTGGGAATTTGGCTCCCCGAGGTCTGGCAGAGCTAATTACAGCGACTCGGGTTAATTGCGAAGGGGAGGGCGTGGGGCAGACACCCCCCCCCCCAGACCCACCTCCTGGCGAGCTCCGGCCGGCCGGACCCTGCGAGGGGAGTGGGAACAGCAGCGTGAGTGGCCCTGGTGGGGGGCACGGGGACCCCCACCCCCCCGCCCCCACTTCCACGGGTGGGGGTGTCCGGGGTGTCTATAACCCCCCCCCGGGGAGGGCAGGGGGGGGCCTCAAACCGGCCCGGGGGGGTTGCTCTGGCAAGCGCCGCAGGAGTGGCGGGGGCCACGCCAGGCCCCCCCACGCTGGAGGCTTGCGGAGGGGGGGGGGGGGGGGCACGGGACCCTCGCGGACCCCTCAGGGACACCCCATATCCCCCCCCCCCCCCACAGGGACCCCCGCTCCCCACCGGGTCACCCCACATCCCCGCGGGGGGAAGCCCCACTCCCCCGGAGACCCCTCACATCCCGCCGGGACCCCCCCCCCAAAACCTCCACCCCCCCGGGATCCCTCACTGCCCCCAGAGACCCCTCACATCCCCCAGGTCCTCCTGCTCCCCCCGTGTCACCCCACATCCCCCCCAGGACCCCCCACGCCCCCTCGGGCCCCCCACTCCCCCCCCCCAGGACCCCCCACGCCCCCTCGGGCCCCTTCGCTCCCCCCCAGGACCCCCCACGCCCCCTCGGGCCCCCCACTCCCCCCCAGGACCCCCCCACGCCCCCTCGGGCCCCTTCACTCCCCCCCAGGACCCCCCACGCCCCCTCGGGCCCCTTCACTCCCCCCCAGGACTCCCCCACGCCCCCTCGGGCCCCTTCGCTCCCCCCCAGGACCCCCCACGCCCCCTCGGGCCCCTTCGCTCCCCCCCAGGACCCCCCACGCCCCCTCGGGCCCCTTCACTCCCCCCCAGGACCCCCCACGCCCCCTTCGCTCCCCCCCAGGACCCCCCACGCCCCCTCGGGCCCCTTCGCTCCCCCCCAGGACCCCCCACGCCCCCTCGGGCCCCTTCGCTCCCCCCCAGGACCCCCCACGCCCCCTCGGGCCCCTTCACTCCCCCCCAGGACCCCCCACGCCCCCTCGGGCCCCTTCGCTCCCCCCCAGGACCCCCCACGCCCCCTCGGGCCCCTTCGCTCCCCCCCCAGGACCCCCCACGCCCCCTCGGGCCCCTTCGCTCCCCCCCAGGACCCCCCCACGCCCCCTCGGGCCCCCCACTCCCCCCCAGGACCCCCCACGCCCCCTCGGGCCCCTTCGCTCCCCCCCAGGACCCCCCACGCCCCCTCGGGCCCCCCACTCCCCCCCCAGGACCCCCCACGCCCCCTCGGGCCCCTTCATTCCCCCCCCGGACCCCTCACGCCCCCTTCACTCCCCCCCCAGGACCCCCCACGCCCCCTCGGGCCCCTTCATCCCCCCCCAGGACCCCCCCCGCCCCCCGGAGAAGGCCCCGGCTGCCCCACGCGGCCCATGGCGGACTACCCTTCCCAGCATGCACCGCGCCCTCCCCTCACAGCGGCGGTAACGAGCCCCGGTGGCGGAGAAGAGCCGCGCCGCGCACCGAGCAGCCCCCCCCCCACTCCTCCCCGAGCCCGAGGGCGCGGCCCCGGCGGCGGATGGCGGCGGATGGCGGCGGATGGCGGCGGATGAGGCCGGGCCAGGCCGCGCCGCCCCTCCTTTACCTGCCGCTGCGGCCGCCATGGCGGGCGGGGCGGAGACGCGGTGACGTCAGCGCAGGACGCCGCGGAGGCGGTGCCACCTAGCGGTGGGCGGGGGTGGTGGCAGCGCATGCGCAGAGGCGGCTCCACGGCCCCCGCCGCAGGCTGCGGCCCGGCTCCCCGCCGCCGCGGGACGGGACCGGGAATGGCGCCGCCTGCCCCGGTTAAACCCCAGTTAGGATCCGGTTAACCCCCGGTTAAGGCCAAGTTAAGCCCCGCAGGCCGCCCGCTGTTCCCGCCCCTCAGCGTGGCCCCTCCCGCGGGGGCACCGGGATGGGCGTGGCCCGCCTGGTGGGCGTGGCCACCGCAGCCTCTCCGCTACAGGAGAGGTGCCCGGCCGTCGTTGGGGGGGCGTGGCCACGCCGTCCGGCGCACGCGCACTCGCCGTTCCCCGCCCCGCGGGGGTTGAGGGGGAGGACTGACGTCAGCCCTCCGGGAGGGCGGGGCGCGGTGCACGCCGGGAAGCCGCCGCCCAAGATGGCGGCAGGATTGAAAAATTGTCGGCGGGGCTGAGCGCGGCTCCGGGGAGCGGGAACCGGAGCTCTGGGAGGGCCTATGGCCGCCCCCGGGCGCTGAGGCCGGGCCGCCGGGCCCCCGCCGCGCACCGAGGCCGGGCGAGCGCGGCCGCTGCGGGGATGCCCCGGGGGGGGCCGGGGCCGCCGCCGCCGCCGGAGACATGGAGGAGGAGGGCAAGAAAGGCAAGAAGGTGAGAGCGGTCCCTGGCGCCCCCCTGTCAGCGGGGCACCCCCGGGGGGTGGGGGGCCGACAGCGGGTTTGGCTGGACCCCCGGGAGCGCCGCTCCCCCCCCCCCAACCCGGGTTGGGGGGGGGGGCTGCCCCATCCCGCGGGCCGGGCCCTCCGTGCCCCCCCCGTCCCGCGGGCCCCGGGGCCCTCCGTGCCCCCCCCGTCCCCCGGGGCCCTCCGTGCCCCCCCCGTCCCCCGGGCCCCTCCGTGCCCCCCCCGTCCCGCGGGTCCCGGGCCCCTCCGTGCCCCCCCCGTCCCGCGGGTCCCGGGCCCCTCCGTGCCCCCCCCGTCCCGCGGGTCCCGGGCCCCTCCGTGCCCCCCCCCGTCCCGCGGGTCCCGGGCCCCTCCGTGCCCCCCCCGTCCCGCGGGTCCCGGGCCCCTCCGTGCCCCCCCCGTCCCGCGGGTCCCGGGCCCCTCCGTGCCCCCCCCCGTCCCGCGGGTCCCGGGCCCCTCCGTGCCCCCCCCGTCCCGCGGGTCCCGGGCCCCTCCGTGCCCCCCCCGTCCCGCGGGTCCCGGGCCCCTCCGTGCCCCCCCCGTCCCGCGGGCCCCGGGCCCCTCCGTGCCCCCCCCGTCCCGCGGGCCGGGCCCCTCCGTGTCCCGCGGGTCCCGGGCCCCTCCGTGCCCCCCCGTCCCGCGGGTCCCGGGCCCCTCCGTGCCCCCCCCGTCCCGCGGGCCCCGGGCCCCTCCGTGCCCCCCCCGTCCCGCGGGTCCCGGGCCCCTCCGTGCCCCCCCCGTCCCGCGGGCCCCGGGCCCCTCCGTGCCCCCCCCGTCCCGCGGGCCCCGGGGCCCTCCGTGCCCCCCCCGTCCCGCGGGCCCCGGGGCCCTCCGTGCCCCCCCCGTCCCGCGGGCCCCGGGGCCCTCCGTGCCCCCCCCGTCCCGCGGGCCCCGGGGCCCTCCGTGCCCCCCCCGTCCCGCGGGCCCCGGGGCCCTCCGTGCCCCCCCCGTCCCGCGGGCCCCGGGGCCCTCCGTGCCCCCCCCGTCCCGCGGGCCCCGGGGCCCTCCCGGGGGTGGCTGGAGCTTCTCGGGGCTTCTCAAAGCCTTGTCCCCTCCCTTGGGTGGTTTCAGGCTTGGCTCTGTCCCGTCTGAGCGTCTCCCTGTCAGCGTGGCTGCGCTGAGGGCTGGGGCCTCGCTTTCCTCCCCCCCCCCCCCCCCTTATAAAAGATTTATTTCTTGCGAGCGTGGGGTTTGTGGGGAGCGCTGCTGCGGCCTCGCAGCCTGCTCTGCCTGCGTCCTGGCACGCACCGAGGGGCAGGGCATCATTTACCCTCCTGCTTCGCTGCCCGGGCTGCGAACGGGACAGGCGGTTAATGACACGTCTTAAAATATTTTATACAACAGCGCCGGCTTGTCTTGTTTACTGATTGTGGTGCTGAAGCAGCCTTGCTCCGTGAGCATGCATGTTTTGTGCTTTCAGATATATATGACGTCAGTTATAGTCAGGATTGTCGCCCCTCAAAGATCACCAGGCTCCCTCTGCATTGCCTGCAAACGGGCTGCTCTAATTTCTCTTGGTTGAACCTATTTTTGTGTGGTGTGGGGGAGGCGAAGCTCGAGGTGACGGCTGGGATGCTCGCTGAGAGCAGTGCTCCCCGAGCAGGGGGGGGTTGGCTCTTTCTCTGAAAAAACAAAAACAAAAAAAAAAATCCCTTGGTTTGATGACATAATTGTGGGGGGAGAAACGAGCTATTTTTAGTCGTTTTGGGGGCACTTGCAGTAATGGCAAACTCAGAAGGTGGCAGCAGAGTCTCCTGCTGGAACTCTGAAGCGATCAGAATAAGCACAGAATTAGAAATATTGAATTTATTTAATATTTTTTTTTTTTCCCCCTGGAGTTACTGGATGGACTCCCCACAGCTGGCAAGTAAAACCACCTTGCGACGTCTGCTGACCCGCGGGCGGTGCGGCGGGCTCCGCAGCACAGGTGGGAGGAGAAATTATTCATCTGGATATGTAATCTTCTGGCTTTCAAGGAGAAACAACTCCAGGTGCTCACTCCTGGGGCTGCGGATAATTGTAGAGTAACTTTAGAGGCAGGTAAACACCTGTTCTTTGTGGCAGGCAGCGACTGCAAGGCTGGAAGGGGCGCTCAGCTAAAATACGTAGACTAGAAGTGGAACCAGCTCTTGTCTCTGCTGAAAACTGGGTTTCTGCTGTTTGGGGGAAAAGTCTGGGGGTTTTTGCCTTGGGAAATGGTGCTTTCCCGAAACGCTGTTTATTTCTGTGGCCGGAGAGAGCGCGCTGTCGTCCCGGCTGGTGTAATCTGGGACCTTTGTGCTGCTGTCCTGGGGGTTTTCTTGTTTCTGCCAAGACAGCTTGGCCTGGCTGGTCCCTGAGGTCCCTTCCAACCTGGAATTCTGTGATTTTTATTGCGAGAAGGGGCAGCCAGCTCCCGTGGTCGTGGATCCTCAGGCCGGTTGAGGGTGTTGGGGACCTCTGGAGACGTCCTAATCCAGCCTTCTGCACGGGGCAGACCCCATCCTGCTGGGTTTTGTGTGTTTCCAAGGGTGAAGACTCCTCAATCCATCTGGGCAACCTCTTCTGTGTTTGCCCTCACACTAAAAGGTTTTTTTTTCCCTTACGCTTGAATGGGATTTGCTGCGTTCCAGTTCGTGCCCAGTCCCTTGTGTCCTGTCACTGGGAAGAGTCTGGGTTCTTCTCCCCTCACACTAAAACTTATTTTTTTTCCCTCCTTATGTTTGAATGGGATTTGCTGCGTTCCAGTTCGTGCCCAGTCCCTTGTGTCCTGTCACTGGGAAGAGTCTGGGTTCTTCTCCCCTCACACTAAAACTTATTTTTTTTACCCCCTTATGTTTGAATGGGATTTGCTGCATTCCAGTTCGTGCCCAGTCCCTCGTGTCCTGTCACTGGGAAGAGTCTGGGTTCTTCTCTCCTCCCCCACCAGACCCTCGTGCGTGTTGATGTGATCCCCTCAGCCTCCTCCTCCCCAGGCTGGATGATCCCCCCTCTCCCCATGCGGTCGCTGCTCCGATCCCTGAACCCTCCTCGCAGCCTTCTCCCTGCTCTTGTGTCTTCCAGTCTCTCGTGTACCGGTGACCCCTGGCCTGGCCGCTCCAGTCCCCCCGCTCCGCTTCCCTGCCGCGTCGTACGTGATCCCGACGGACCCGGGACTCCCCGAGACCCACAGGAGCGGGGCTGCGGCCGGGGAGCTCGGCGTCACGCAGGGGTGGCATCTCCTGGGCCACGCCGTGGGCTGATGGAGCTTCCTCGGGGCAAATTTTCCATCGCAGGGGTAGCTAATGCACCCTCGGAGCGGACGCCTGTGGCTCTTTTGAGCTTGGACCTCTATCAAACATGATTAATTTGGCTACACTGTGCCGCGGAAGTTCCCCAGCTGCAGGGGGAAAAAAACTCTTCTTCCCTTTTTTTTTTTTTTTTTTTTTTTTCCACACGCTCTGGATCATTCCAGAAGGCAGGTGCCTGGCCTTCACCCCGCAGCATTGTGGGCTGGAACAGGGCAATTGAGTTTCTTCAGCGCTGCTCCGAAGGGAAAATAGGACAGGTTTGGTCAGCCGCGCCGTGGGAACCTGCCCGGAGCTGGAGAGCAGCAATTCTCGGGCAAGGATGGATGTTCCCGGGCGAGGGTGGATATTCCTGGCGGGCTCCTTTCTGGAAAGAGGAGTGGAGGGAGGATGGAGGCAGATTCTTGGCCACCCTGGTTATTATTTGCCTGCAGAGAGGTTTTTTTTCCTGCTGGTGTCCGTCGTAGAGGCTCATACAACATCACAAATCTGCAGGGTGGCTGCCAGGCTGCTGCAGGTGACCTAGTGCAAAGCGCTGGCGCGGTTTTCCCCAAGTGATTCTCCACGGGTGGCATCGGATGTTAGCAGAAAATTCCTGACTTTTCCAGCTCAGGTATGCGCTAGATCTCCGATGTTGGCTCGGTTTGCCTCTTCCCAGGCCTCTTCCAGCAGCTGCTTCAGCACTTGCCAGATCTTCCTCGTAAAGCTGATCTCAATCTGCGGCACTGAATTCTTTGTGGTTTTTAAATACTGGTTAATATTGAGGCTATTGGCCGGTCCAGCAATTCCTTCTCGCGCAGATCATTGGGAGAAGTCTGCCAAAACTGAGCTTGTAACTTCGCTTCACGCCAGAGGGTTTGGGCAGCAGAGTCCTGTTCTGAGCTGGTGTGTGCAGCGGGGGAACGGAACGCCGAGGAGCGAGGCTGTTGTTAAATTGTTAAATAGCTGAAATAGCGCTGGTTTTCCTTAAAGCTGGGTGCAGGGCAAGTGCCTTGATATTAAAAAAAAAAAAATAATATTGAGGGGCAGAGCTGGAAGTCACAGCTCTGCAGGAGTTTCTGCTCGCAGAACAAGTCGCTTGAGCTTCCGTTGTTATCCCGAGCATCCAGCCCGTCGCAGCCCAGTGGTTATTCCAGCACGATTGAGCCCCCCGCCCCTGTTCCTGTCTGAGACACCGTTGCTGCAGAAGTGGCTCTCCCACGACTTACTCGGGCCACTCGAGTGAACGGGGGAATCTGTATTTTTAGCTTGCTGGGAGGTTTTTAGGCCAAGGAGGGCACCCACGTGTAGTCGGAGCCTGCACCGCTTCGCGTACGGAGCCGGGGGGGGGCTCTGTGCTTCCAGTGAAGGTCGTTCCCGTAGGATCTGTCGCCCGTTGCTCTTTTTTTGCTCCGAGACCCGATGCGGCAGCCCTGTCCTGATCCCCAGCCCTGTCCTGATCCCCAGCCCTTTTGGGCTGAGGAAATTCATCGGGCGGGCTGTGATATCCTTGTGATAAAGCTGCCGTCGGGCGTGGTGGCTGGTGGCTTTGTGCTTTACTCACTTGGTTCTTGGCTCTGAAGCCGCGCTGCATCACGAGGGGTATTTTAACCCTTTTCTCTGCTCTCCGCACCTGTGCAGCAATCCGCGCTGTAATCTGAAAAACCTCCCAGAATAATTGCAGAGCCCGCTAGGCCCCGGAGGTGCGATGAGTGCTGCCACCTTCTCCCTTCTCCTCCGCTCCTGGCCTGTCCCTTGGCCCCCGGGGCTCAGGCCGCTGCGACTCGTGGTTGCGGACACGGCAGGAGCTGCCAGAGCGGACGGCGCTCGCGGGTGAGCGGGGTTTGCCCCGCCGGTGGGAAAGCAGTGGGGGAGCTCGGAGGGGTTGGGGTCCAGTCGCTGGGAGGGTTTGGCAGCGCTGAGGCACGGCTGCCCTCGGCGTCGGCGGGAGGTGCGGTTCGGCGCGCTGGCGTCGAGGGAGGGGGCAGCTGCAAACCGCTGCCTCTTCCAGCGTGGCACTCCGAAAACAGGATTCCAACGGATCCACCCTGGAGCGTTTGTGCTGATTAAAAAAAAAAAAAATAACGTGGTTTAAAGTCCACCTAGAGTCCAGCTGTGAGAGAGCCTCTCTGAGACCCCTCTTCGCAAGCCCCGAGGTGCGTCGGGCTCCCCGAAGCGGACGCGGATGGGCGGTGAATCGCTGGTGGAGGCGCTGCCCTTCCCGCTCCGGGCTTCAATCCAGATTTGAATTGAAAGCAGCCTCCGCTCTGCCGAGGACCCCGTTGGCCGTGTACCTCGGCCGACACCTCCAGGCTCATCCCGAGTGGCTGATACTTGATCGCCGCTGCCGCAGAGCTTTCTGCGAGCCGAGGAGGTGAGAGCAACCAAAGGTCTGCATCGCAACTCGCTGACGCCCTCTGGGTTCCCGTCGCTCGTCCCACTAAACCTCAACGGTCGCAGTTACAGACCCCGGCGCCGCGGCAGGCGAAGCTTGGGGAAACTCCCAAGCTCAACTCGGCGTTTCCCTAATCGCGTTTTTAAATCGCCGCCGGTGTTCAGCGGCTCAGGAGCCGAGTGGGTTTGGCATTCCCAGCTCCCCTCTGAAGGGGTGGCCTCGGGGGTTGGGAAACGGGCTTTTTGTTCCAGGAGCTGTCGTATGATCTAAGGCTTCATGGGGAAGCCGGCTGACCCGCTAGACTGGCTCGTAGCCGCTGCTCTCCTTTGAGCTGCCGGCGCTTGGCTGGCCGCAGGGCTCAGCGGGACGATCCTGGCCTGGCTGTTCTTCACCGCTTTTGGCCTCGGCCCAGTTACGAGCAGGGAGTTGCTCTTTTTTTTTTTTTTTTCCTCACTGCTTCCCCCCTGCATCCAGAGGAAGCCAAAACTCTTCTGGAAAGCAAAGAGCCGAGGCTGAATGGAGGTGGGGTCACCTTGCGGGGGGGGGGGGGGGGGGGAATGTGGGGTACAAGCTGGCTCAAACAGGGCAGGTTTTGTGCCCTGCTCCGGGTGGTGGCATCTTCTTCTTGTTGCTGCTGAATCCCGGCTGCTTGGCCCGAAGGTTTGGGTGGTTCTGCTGGACCTCGTGGCGCCGCACAACCGTACTTGTCCAGCTTGCAGCGAGGAGCGATTTGAAGACGGTTCCTTCGAAAATGAAGCTTGACTCCGCTCCTCAGGTGCGGGCTGTGAAAGCTGAGACTCGCCCGGCTGAAATCCAGCGTGAGTCTGTCTCGTTGGGTGTGGTTTAGCTTCGTCGCTGCCCGACTTGGGGTTCCCTCGGCCTCGTGTGGGGCAGAGCGAGGACCTGTGGCGTCAGGAGGGACTGGAAGACTCCGGAAAAACGTGTCGGTGTCGCCCTGCAGCGCGGAGCTTTGCTCTCACCTCTCCCAGGGCTCTGGGCTGTTGGTGGGGTGTTCTCCTTGCGTGGTGGGTGACTTCTTCCAGCTGTGGGGTCCCAGCTGCTGGTGGCAACTGGGGCATGGGACACCTCCCGCGGCCCCTCTCCTGGGCTGGGGGCTGGAGGGCCGAGAGCGGCCGTAGACGGACGCGGAGCTGGGTGTAGGTGGGTTTGGAGCACGCCTCGAGCAGTGCTTGCTCAGGAGGAGCTTGCCCTGAGGAGCAGGGTTTGAGGGCTTCGTGGCAGGGCTGCCCTAGAATCCTCAAATGGTTTGGGTTGGAAGGGACCTTAAAGATCTAGCTCCAACCCCCCCTACCAAGGGCAGGGAAACCTTTCACTATGCCAGGTCGCCGTCCTTACCACGCTGCTTGTATCCAGACAACCTTGTGCCTCTCCTGGTCGGTGGGATCGCCCGGAATGTTCAACAGTCGCGTGGCTGTGGTGGGGTACTGCTGCTGCAGGGCTGGGGGAAAGCACAGGCACGTCTCCCAGCACGATGCACAGCCCCAAAATAAGGATACTGGAAGCTTGAGAGGCCACTTCAGACCCGGCGCTTGACTCGGTTGAACAGGGTGCCTGGTATTTTGGTGACCCTCCACCCCAGCTCCTGCCCCGTCCTTGGCGCTGGCTCGGGGGCTTGTCCTCTGCCCTCCTGGCCTCCTGCACCGCCCGGGGAGCGGGACGGCCCTTTCCTCTGGCAGGTGGCCATTAGATAAATGGGTCTGCTGGTCAGGGCCGTGGTGTGCCTCGACACGAGTCCCCAAAAACCAGCGAGGGCCATCACCAGGCACCGGTACGGTGGCTGGGAACAGGGTTATATTCCCAGTTTGCTTCCTGCCTCAGACTGGGGGCGTACCGAGCCGGTGCCGTGTCTGTCGCTGACCTTTGAGGTTCGCAGGCCAGGTTCCCACCCCGACGTGCGTCAGCGTGGCTCCTTCATCCGTGGGCTGACCCTGCTCAGGATAACCTCACATCCCCCATCCTGAGCTGGGAGAGGCAGCGAGCGGGTGTAAGGAGCCGAAAGGATCCATGCCCCGAATATTCCTCGATACAGAAGCACCAAGGGCAAGTTGTAGCCTCTGTGGTTAGTCTAAGGAACGCTGCCCAAGGAAGGGCGGAGTGTGTGGGAGGGTGCAGGGCTCCACTTCCCTGTTGCTGTAGGGCTAAATCCCTTAGATAAGCCTCAGACAAAAAGTCTGACAAGCTAAAGGCTGGACAATTACCCAAGAAGAAAAAAACGGAGAAAAGTAGTAAAGGTGGTAGGAGGGGAACGAGACCACCTGGTCTCTGGAAATGCGTTCCTGGAATACCTGCCTGTCTCTGTCTGCTATAATCAGCTGATAAGATGAACTTAAAAGGCCACAGAAGACTTTGCTTCCACCCAAGATTTCTGGATTCTCCTTTTCATGCACCTACCACCCAAGATTCTGGACGTGAGACAACACTGGAATGAGGGCTGATGACTGGAATCTTCTCATTTTTTATGATTTTCTTTACTTTCTTTCTTATAGATTTCAAGGGGTGGTACCTGGACTCTTCTCTTCTTTCCTTTTTTTTTTTTTTTCCCCTCTCCTTTCTTTTCTCTCTTCTCTTTTCCTTTCCCTTTCTCTCTTCTCTTTTCCTTTCCCTTTCTCTCTTCTCTTTTCCTTTCCCTTTCTCTCTTCTCTTTTCCTTTCCTTTTCTCTTTTCTCTTTTCCTTTCCTTTTCTCTCTTCTCTTTTCCTTTCCCTTTCTCTTTTCTCTTTTCCTTTTCTGTATTTTCGTATAGATTTATCAATGAGACCCCATCACTTACTCTCCTTTTCCAAGTTTAAGTTGTTTCTACCACAAGTAAAACATTTTAACCGGCTGTTTGGTGGTGTTTCACCTTAATTTAACCCGAGGGGATCCCAGAACCTTTGTGACTCCCTGGGCTCCCAGTCCAGGTGGGAACAGCAGGGCATCTCTATCAGCATGAGAAATACATCCACCCCCCTGACCTTGCAGGCGTCTGCACGTGGCAGCTCCTTGGGGCTGCTGCTTGTCCAGGCTTGAAGCAGCTTGGTCAGGGTTACACAGCTCCTCTGGGCCACCTTGAGCACCTTTCTGGCTTTCCCATTCTTCTCTTGTCCCTCTGAGATGGGCAGATCCGAGCTTGGCATCGGGGTGGTGGTACCAAGAAGTGTTGTGCCTTCCTGGGTGGAAGCAGGCGAGAGTCGGCCGGGTACGTGAGGTGGGGAGCGTGCGGTCTGCCTTGCTCTGGACACCGCCCAGGCTCTGCCTCTCCTTGGCTGTAGACAAACCTGAAATGTTCTCTTCTTGTCCTCATTTCTACCCTTGCATAATTGATGCTTTCAGTAAATGTTGCCGCCTCGCTGGTGTCCCTTTTCCAGATGGCCAGTGCTGCCCGGGACGCCTGGCAGGTTTTTGGGGTCTGATATTCCCCCCAGCACGAAGACAGATGCTCTGATCCTCACTGCCTCGCCTTGGCAGGAGCTCCCAGCTCCTCCTCCCTTTTCCTGGGCATCCTCGTGTCCTCCCTGGTGCTGGCTGGCACCGGGACACGAATAGCAGCTGTGACTGGAGGCGAGTTCCCTGGGCTGGGAGGCACCGGGGAGGACAAAGCTCTGCTTCAGTCCCAGCAGTCCTGACTTCCAGCTCTAGGAAGCACCTTCCAGCTGGCCGTGACCTGTGTCGTGGTGCCCTGCTCCGGCTCCCAGCAGCTACTGGGGGCGTGCTGGGTTTGTATTGGCTTTCACCAGCAAGGGAAGGCAGAAATATTTGCCCAAATAGAGCACCGGGGTGGGTGGTCTCCTCCGAGGTTGGGGCCAGGCCTCTTCTGAAAGCTCAGGTGCACCTTAAACACGTTGTTTTTTTTTTTTTTTTTCCTGGTTGGTGGTAGGAAGCAGTGGGAGAACATCCTGGGCGCTGCTGCTTCTCTCTACAGAGGTGGCTCCAGCCCTGCGGGTTTCCACCTCCGTGCGTGTTCCCAGCTGTAGGTTTTGGGGAGGTTTTTGTGGGTTTTGGGGAGGGAGGCGGGTTGGCGGCACGGGGCGTTGCTGGGGGGATCGTGTCCTCAGGGAGTTCCTCCAGAGCAAGTGGCCTGAGGCCGGGGGGTGACAGGGATCACTTATTCAGGGTTAAGTCTTCATGACCGTGGAAGCTCCTGGTCCCAGTTTGGACCTCCAGCCCCTGGTGACCTTTGCTGTACACCAGACTGCTGCCCTGCTGCAGAGGCCGGCGGGGGAAAGGGCAGATCCTGCAGCAGCACTTAACGTAACCCAGATTTTTCCTGGGCTCGCGTGCCTGTGTCGAAATAGTTTTGCTGTCGCGGGTTTTGCGCCGTACGAAGTAACTCTGCCGTGTGATTGGGTAAACGCTTGCTTTGCTCTTCGGTTAGAGAACGGCGGGCGAAGCTCAGGCTTCCTAAAACCGCAGCGCTCGCACGAGACGCCGGCTGAAGTAATGACCCCAGCTTTCAGAAGCCTAACTTGCACTCCCTAAAACTTTCCATGACCGAAGCCCTGACCCGCCGCAAGTCTGGTTCCAGGCCTGGATAAAAGCGTGAGGTATCCCCGACCCTGCGGCCTCCCGTGGTTCTGTTTTGAAGAACAACACTGAATACTCTGGGTTTAAGCCCCTCTCCCCTGCGTGTGTGTGTGTAACCTCCAGAAAGCCAATAATGGTTTTTTTTTTTGGTTTTGTTTTGGAGGCGCGGCCTGTTTCTGTGCTGGTGAAAGCCTTGAAGCCACGCGGTAGCAGCGCTCTGAGACGAGATGGTGTCTGTTTAGCCCAGAGACGACCTTGTGCAAGAACAGTTTCCCTATTTCCAGCACAGAAAAGCCCCCCCCAGTCCCACCCTCCTGCCCAGGGCAGGGCCCCCTTCCCCCAGCCCAGGGGGCTCCCAGCCCCGTCCAACCTGGCCTTGAACCCTTCCAGGGAGGGGGCAGCCGCAGTTTCTCTGGGCAAGTCCTCGACCCCCTCCCGTTTTACCTCCTTTTAGCCCCCTGCTCACCCAGGCACGCCACGCTCCCCGAGCCGCGCGCCGACCAGCACACCCAGGAGCTTACAAAAGGGGTCTCTGACGGTTGGGGGGTGGGATTTCACAGCGGAACACGAGGCACCTTTGTCGAGCTGTGCTCAGCTCCTGACCCCCCGCCAGCAGCTCCTGCCTGATGTGGAGCCTCAGCTGCTTCCACCCAAGAGCAGCGTGAGTAATCGGCAGCTTATTTCTCCAGGTGGAAAAGTTACAGCATGGGGCTGCCCTTTCCTCTTCGCCGGGAACTGGGCGGCTCGGTGCCAATGGGACCAGCCCAGGCACCGGTGAAGGGCTTTGTGCGGAGCCTGACGCAGGGATTTTTAACTCATTTCACATTCTTGATCTCAACCTACAGCTGCTTCCTGCCTTACTCTTTCGTTTTGATGTCTTGCTTTTAAGGCGGTAAGGTTTCCCCAGAGGCAGGGGAGGATAACGAAAAATCACCACGTGGGTTCTGTTGGTATTTCCAAGGGGAGGTGAGCTGCTGTAAAAATCACCTCAGCAGCACTGGGCATCCCGGTGTCACTGCCTTACGGTGCCTTAAGGACACGTAAAAGCAGAGCTAGGGGTTGAAATAAACGGGATTAATTATGCTCTGTAGCATAAGGGGAGTTTGCGTGATGTGCTCAACGCAGCTCTCGGTTCTGGGTGGCTGAACCGGGCAAAATGGGAGGTCTGGATCTGACCTGCAGTGGGTTGGAGGCTGTTGCTGTCTACGGTGGGTCAGACTGCGTAGTTATAGGGTAGAGAGCGCCAAATTAAAGAAAAAATAATAATAAAAAAAAAACAAAACAAAACAAAAAACAAACAAACAAAAAAAAAAAAACCAAACCAAACAAACCAAAAAAAAAAAAAAACCCAAAAAAAGCAACAAAAAAAAACCTGAAATAAATGAACTTTGGCAGGAAAGCAGTGAGAGGATTTATGGAAACCGATGAAACTGCCAAGCAAATTGCTGAAGCCGGAGTACGCAGAGCATGAAGGTCAGAGCCCGGCTGGCCCGCCTGTGGCTGTGTGTAATGGGAGCTCCTGCTTCCCCCCTCCGCAACCCCGTTCCTCTGGGCCAGGACACCGAGGGTAAAAGGATTCCTAAATCGCCGGTCTCTCAAAGCCTGGGCAGAAGTTTTAAGTTGATAAATCCTCTCGAGGGGTTGGCTCCTAGCAGAGGCGGCGGCGGGAGCCGGGCGGAGCGGCGGTGGAGCCGCAGGGTCCGCGCTCAGCCGGTGGGCAGCTGGGGAGCTCGCTGTCTGACACGTGTGCCCGAGGTCGGGGAGCCTTGTTGTCTTGGGTTGAGTGAGGGGGGGGGTGTGTGTGTGTTTTTTTGGTGGCGGGGGAGCATCCTCCAGGTACCGCTCACCTCGGCCGGAGGCAGCCGACAGATCCCGCTGTGCCGGCGGGGAGCTGCAGCCCGTGCGTCGCGGGGAGGTTTGGGGTTTGTTCTGGCTGCAGCCGAGCCAGGCAAATGCTCCTGCTCTGGCTTCTCACCTCCCTCCTCCCACCCGCCAGCCTGCGTGGGTCCCTACCGAGCCTGTCAAGCTTGCTTTTGGCAAAAAAAAACCCCTCCAATTTTCGGTCTGTGCTGGCTTGCTTTGTTTCCTAAGCTGGCCCCGGGTGTTACATGCGCCGCTATGCCGCCGTATCGGAGCGGGGTGAACCCTGGGGGGGGGGTGGTTGGGGCAGTGCCCCCTTGCCTTGTCGCCTGCCCGCCAGCAATGTGGGAGCGTGGCCTCTCTGCTTCACTTCGAAACAGCCTTGGGAGTTTGTGCGAGCGGCGCTTGCCGTGTCTGGGCTCGCTGGCTGGCGAAACGCCCGTGGGGACCGCACAGGAGCCCGGCCAGGCGAGGACGGAGGGAATATCTAGTAAGCCCAGATCTTGAAAAAAGAGATTAGAGACTTCTTGAAATGTCTGGGCAAATTTAGTTTGACTTGCATAAAATTCTGCTCTACTTCATCCTGTTTTACTGGCTTTGATACCGTTTCTAAGAGAGACTGAAAGGTGGTGTTTTCCATAAAGTCCTTAAAATTCTTTGCTTACTCTTGCCTGACTAGTCTGTGTTTGCAGACTTGGTCATCAGACTTTTAATAGGCTTCACTTTGTCTCCCAAAGTACCTTTTTGTGTTTACCTAGCCAGAAGCACAACACCAAAGCCCTTCGAGGGTTGATGCAGTACAAGTTCACCAAGCAGGCTTTGCTTAAATATACGAAGCTTTAAAACCCAACGTAGACGGTGCCCTTCATGCTGCTTGGTGGGGACAGCGGGCGAGGTGAACCTCAGGGCTTCCCCACTTTTGTTCTGTAACCTTTTAGGTTAGCAAAGGAAAGTAATTTCTTTATTAAAAAGAGGAAATGGCCACCTTTCCTGGTTTAATTTGAGGCGTGAACCCTCTTTCGAGGTCAGCTTGCATGGGAGGCAGGAAATGTGGAAAATCTCCGGAGCCTGGCTGAGCCAATGTGGAAAGCTGGCGGTGGTGGGACGCTGCCTTGGGGACCCGCCATCCCAGGTGGGACCGTTGGGTCGTGCCCGTTGCTGCCCCTTTGGAGGAGGAGCAGGGCTTTGAGGACGTCCACAGTGGGCTGAGGAGATGACCCAGTCCCTCCCCGCTCGCCCTGGGAGGGTAATTACTGAACCACGTTCCTTTGATGTTGCTGGTGGGGATTAAAGGGGCCCCACTGCTAAAGCAGACCTGGGGGTTGATTTTCCAAAGCACACTTCCCGCAACCTCTCCTTAGAAGTATTTTCCAGCTGCCGATTACTCACGCTGCTCTTGGGTGGAAGCAGCTGAGGCTCCACATCAGGCAGGAGCTGCTGGCGGGGGGTCAGGAGCTGAGCACAGCTCGACAAAGGTGCCTCGTGTTCCGCTGTGAAACCCCCCCCCAACTGTCAGAAACCCCTTTTGTAAGCTCCTGGGTGTGCTGGTCGGCGCGCGGCTCGGGGAGCGTGGCGTGCCTGGGTGAGCAGGGGGCTAAAAGGAGGTAAAACGGGAGGGGGTCGAGGACTTGCCCAGAGAAACTGCGGCTGCCCCCTCCCTGGAAGGGTTCAAGGCCAGGTTGGACGGGGCTGGGAGCCCCCTGGGCTGGGGGAAGGGGGCCCTGCCCGGGGCGGGGGGGTTGGGACTAGATGGTCTTTAAGGTCCCTTCCCACCCAAACCGTTCGAGGATTCTAGGACGTGGTCGCCACGCTGAGCTGCCAGCCTTGGAAGTCACCTGAGCTGCCTTAACCCCGTCGGGCAGCTCGGCGCTCCCCAAAGGGGAAGGTCTCATCCCTTTCCACCCCCCGCCGGGCGTGATGACCTTCTGGGCTGTTGGGGATGGGTCCGACAAGCGTGTTCCTGCGGATGCTGCTGTTAAAAGGTGATGACAGAGTCGGTGAAGCCGGGAGCTGAAGGGGTATGAGTGCAGCGTGTCGGTCAAAAGCTTCACCTGGAAGAGAGGAACAAGCTCTGGGTGTTGCGGGAGACGCCGGGACGGCCAGGCGAGCGTGGTGGCTACATTCCATATCTCTCTTAGAAACGGATGCCTCTTGGAGAACAGAGTCTGGGAAGTCATTAAGCTTGTGATGTAGCGGGTTAAAAGTCCTGCCAGATTTGGCAGGGTGTGCCTCCCGGGGTGTTCTGGATAGCCTGGCTGTGAAGAAAGAGCTGGTACGTATTAAGAGGACAAGGAAGAACTTAACCAGTAAAAGCTGGGTTTGCCAAGTCCTCTTCAAACACGCCACAAAGTCTTGGGCCTCTGTCATGGAAGAAAAAAAAAAAAGGCTGAGGTGCCTCCCCGTGGGTAAAAGCTTTTTTGTTGTTTCCTGCTGGAAAAAGTGCAACCTGTCTGAACGATGCTTGTTTCCATCCAAGGCAGAGGAGCTGTGGGTGCGGACAGGCTGCGAGCTGCTTTTTGGAAGAGTTTAAGTAAAGCTGGAGTTGCCCTCGAAGCTGGAGCAGCGCTGGGTTTAGGGGAGCTGGACGGCACCTTGGGAAATGTCCCTTGCAAGACCTGCCTGGGACTGGTGCTTGATTTACAACGGGGAAACCAAGGCCACTGCCTCTTCAGCTGGCTTCGTTCGTGGAAACCACTGCTTAAGAAATCTTGGGGCGCAGGGCGAGATCGGGTTTGGGAGGAGGCAGTTCTAGGGTGTCTTAAAAGAGCTCGGGAAGTCATCGTTGAGCTGTGTGGACCCGAACCCAAGTTGGGTAGTTCCTAGACTCTTCCGTTCTCCTCTGTGCCCTAAATCAGACATGATGCTCTGAGTGGTTGTCCTGGGTTGAGTGAGTGCTGGAGTGTTTTTGGTGGCAGGGGAGGGGGCTATCGGGGCGGCCCCCTGTGAGAAGCTTCTCGAAGCTCCCCCAGCTCCACGTCAGCTCCACTTCTGTTTGGGAAACTGAGCCCATCAGCTGCGCCTCTGCGATAACGTATTTAAGAAGGGACGTGGTGAGGAGCAGTGGGACTGGTGAGGAGGAGTTGCTGCAGCTGCGTGAACACCAAGGTCAGTGGAGGAACGGAGGAAGAAAGGAGGGGGGAGGTGTGCCGGAGCAGAGACCCCCCTGTATCCTGTGGGGAGACGGCAGGGCGGCCCCCCCTGCCACCCATGGAGATCTACGGTGGGGCAGACATTGATTTGTGGCCTGTTGTTCCTGCTCGGCATAATCAAGGTGCTGTGCCCGAAGAAGGCCGGGGTCTCGTGGGAAAAGGCAGCCCCACTGCTGTAATTCAGCGCTGGGAGGATTGCAGCATGCGGGGGAGTCCCACGCCGGAGCAGCTCGGGAAGGGCTGCAGCCGTGGGAGGGAATCCAGTCGGAGGAAGTTAGTGACCCATGACGGAGCAGTGTGGGGAACGCTGCGGCCCGTGGGAGGGACTCATGTCGGAGAAAGTTTGTGGAGGACTGTCTCCTGTGAGAGGGGGACCACGATGGAGCAGGAGGAACAAGTTCCAGACACTCCCCTCACCGAAGATGAAGGAAGTGGCAGCGCTGCCTGCACCCCCCATTCCCTGCCCCTGCGCCACTGGGGGAGGAGGTAGAGATATCGGGAGCAGAGCTGAGCCCGGGAAGAAGGGAGGGGTGGGGGAAGGTGTTCTCAAGATGTGGCAATGCTTCTCACTGTCCTACTCTGTTAGGTGTTGTTAGCGTCTGTAATAAATGTATGTTCTTTTTTTCTTCCCCTAACGAGTCTGCCTTTTGCTCGTGACCATAAAGGGGGATTTTCCCCCATCCCAGTCCTATCTTGAACCCCAAGCCTGGCTCTCTGTCCCTTCTCATTGCCGGAGGGGAAGGGAGAGAGAGCCGCTGCATTGTGGTTGGCTGCCAACCAGGCCCAAACCACGACAGTGGTGTCGGCTTCGGGGTGTGCTGGGACTCACCAGGGACATCCTGAATTCCCTGCGTCCTCCGCGGGACCAGCGCTTGTTCTTGAGCGGTCCTTGGGTGGCTTCTGCTGAAGAGACGGAGGTATTAACCCCCCCAGCCTTCAGCTGCCCAGCCTAACACAGCGGCCGAGCAGGGACTCGGTACTTTGGGCACCTCTGTGGGCTTCCCTGAGCGACTCTGGTGTGGAAAAAGCAGCTCAGGGACCTTCTCCTGCAGCCTCAGGCCGCCGGCTGCCGCGCCTGGTACGTGCCCGGATCAGCAGCCCGGCAAAAAAAGGTGGTGTCCGACTGCAGAGGGGACTTTCGCTGCATGGGCACCGCAAACCACCTTTCCTCTAAGGAATCCTGAAGGAGCTGGTACCACTTGGCATCCTTTTGCTTTTAGGGGAAGAGCAGGAGGAGGTCCCTTTGTGCCCCCAGCGCTACGCGCAGTCTGCCCCGAGGAGGGAAGAAAGGCTCGAAGGTGCATAAGCTGCAAACCTGCATTCTGAATGCAAGGATTTTGGCTCCTGGGACCGACAAAAATGAATAGTGACGCGTCCCAGAGAACACGCTAAAACAAACCAGACCTTATTTCCTACTGCCAGAAGCCTCCTCAGATCCTTTATCTGATGGTCTAGACTAAAACCCGTCTGGCGGTTCATGTCTGCGCCAAGTCAACGCGGAGGGTATTTCCCTGTGAAACGATCCTCTGAGCAGCCAGCCATGAACTACCTGATCGCGGGTCTGGGTGTTTCGCCTTCCCTCCTTCAGCGTGCAAAGGGTGGGATTAAGCTCCTGAAAGCCAGAGCTGACGTGGCTGTGCTGGAGGACGGGCCTTCAGCTTGGTTGGGCTGCCGCTCCCTTCCCTTCCCCGGGTCTTTGGGCTCGGAGCTCCCGGCGTTGCCAAGCGCTCGGTTCGTGCGCTGCATGGAGGCCGAGCGGTCTTTTGGTTACCTCGGTGAGGAGCTGGGGTGGCTTCTGTAGACTCGGCAAGAGCGAAGCCTCGTGCCGGACGCCCGGGAGCTTTGGGATAAACGAGTTCCCTGCTTCTCGCTGCCGCAGCAAGCGCGCGCTTTGCCGGCGTAGCTCGGGACCGAGCTCTGCAGACTTTCTGTGCTGATGTGGGGCTGCTGGCTGGCTGCTGCCGCGCCGCTTGGGCTGTCCTGCCCCCCAAAACCTCAGCCCCGAAGCTTCTCTCCTCCGTGGTGGTGAGATCTGCTGTCGGCTGCCCTGCTTCCCGTTAACTCCGCTTTTTTTTGCGGTCAGCCGCGCTGCAAACTCTTGTAAGGTGGATCCACCGCCTTGGCTGGCTGCGGACGATGCCGAGAGGCTGCGCGCTCTGTTTTTGGGCTCAAAGCTTCTTGGATGCTTTCCGTGGGGTCGGTTGAAGCAAAGCTATCTCCCTTACTGGGCTCTTGGGTGGCCTACAACCGGGAAGAGACCTCAAATAAGAAACATTGGTAAGCCAGAACTTCACCTTATCTGTGACTGCTTGGTTTGTGCCCCGTTGCCTGCCCTCCCCGCGGTGGCCAGCCACCTCCTGGGCCTGGGGTACCGAGCTCTTCTCCACGGGTGGCCTTCCACCTCTGCTTCCAACGCTCGAAGAGGCAACTGGGGTGGGGACTGTGGTCTTGTCATCCTTAAAATCATCCCGGGAACACCGGGGAGCGGGCTGGCGCGCGCGGTCGGAGCGGGGTGGCTTGTACCGAAGCGTTGGCTGATGCTGATGGATCTCGGCAAGAGCTGGCTGCGTGGGTGGAGGAGTGCGAGCGACGGGCGCCGCTCCGGCCGGGCTCGGGGCCCACGAACCCACGCGGTGCTCGTGGGAGCCGGGCCGATGGCGGCACGGAGCGCGTGGAGGAGGAGCAGGGGCTCGCTGGGGAGGGACGCTCAGCGGGCTCGGTGCCTTCAGCACCCGGTCTGATACACAAATTAAACCGGCTGCAGCGCTCCTGGCTGCCTCCACCATCCCCTTCACCGTGTGGCTGCCTGACCGGGCGCGGCGCAGGAACGGTGGGAGCCGGGAGAACCCTCCTGGAGCCGGTTGCGGTGCTGGGAAACCTCGAGTCTTCGAGCGCGTCGGCAACCTCATCTTTAGGGGTTTGTTCGCGTGAAGCTCCAACGTCGGCGTGACTCTAGAAGCTGGACTGAAGGAGAGGACCCTGCAGGTTTGGTTTTGGACAGAAAGCAAGCTTAGAGATGCGAAGCAAATCTTGAAACCCAGAAGGAAGGTGAGTGTTTAAATCCCTTAGTTCTGATACCTTGGGTGGAAACGTGTCGGGCTGATCGGGGATCGCTCCTCTGCACCCCGCTTGTAGGTAGGTTATTAGATCTGAAGGTTCACTTCTTGGTGTAAATAATCATTTATCTCGCCAGCAGCTGATGTTAATAATGTTGAGTAGAAGGGGGCTTCGTGCAGGAACCAAAGTAATCTAGCGTCCTGTGTTAATAGCAGTATGTGCAACTAAAAACTGGGGATATAGGGAAAAGAGAAGTGAGCTTCCTTCCTCCTCCTCGCCTTGCTTCTCCGGGCTCACCTGTGTGTGACTGGTCCTCCTCCGGGAAAGGGGAGGACGTCGCATCCCGAGGAATTGGCTGGAGCCAGGGAAGCCGCTAAGCTTGTGTTTCCCTTTCCCAGCCAGAAATGGAAAATTACGGTTCTGTAACCGAAACGACCGGACTTGCCCGTGGCCAGGCTTTCCCCGCGTTAAAACTCCGCTTGGTTCCGGCACTCCGGCACCTTTTCGATCTCTGAATTTTGGCAGGACCCTCTGGAAACGGGAAGAACAGGCGCTCTCCCTCCAAAGCGTGCTCCTGGTGCCGATAAGGCTGATTTTACCACTCTGGTGCCAAACAAACTGATCTTACCACCCTTTTTCCCCACAAATACCAGTAAAAGCTGAGGATGAGAGGCGTAGCTGGTACGGACGCTGTGCCCCGGGGAGACCCTCCTCCGGCCAGCTTTTCCTGGGCGCTGCTGGTCGAAGGCCGTTCCCCACCGCTCAGCCCCCTCGACATCAGCGTGCGTTGGATGGGGAGAGGCAGCGAGGACGTGCCAAGTCTGGGCCGTTTGGCCGAGCAGGTATCGGTTTCTCATCACTTGTTCACGGGGCTTAAACGCAGCTTCGAATTTAAGCTCAGTCCAGTCCTGCAGACGCGGATTCCTGAAATCGGGAAAGGAGGCGGCAGGAGGTTAAATCGAGCCCGCGAGCTGTTGTTTCACGAGAGCCTGAGCTGCTCGTACTGCAATACAAAACAGCTCGGGCTAAAGCCTAGCTTAGGAAGGATCCTCCACAAACTGCTCAGCTGAGTCGGGGTGAGCATCCCACGCGTCTCCGCCTCCAGCCTCTCGCTCCAGACGCAGCAGCTCAGCCTGGCTCGCCTGCGCAGCCGGAGATGAACGCCGCGGGCGGAGGGCCGAGCCGGGCGGTGGAAATCTCTCTGGGAGGAGGAACAAGGCTCTCCTAAAAATAGCCAGGGAAAAAATGCTTTCCTCTTGCCTTAGAGGAAAATCCTGTCGGGGAGGCTGGAGCCTGGCTTAGCTGGCAAGGCGGTCTGAGACGTGAGAACACGGAGCTGAGCCTTGTTTTGGGAGCGGGTTTTGTGCAGCCGTTGCCTTTAGTCTTGAGCTGCTGTGTTGTTTGGGTTTTAAGGCCGGCTTGGGCGCCAGCTCACTGTTTTTAGGAAAATCGTGTCTCTGCGTTACTTGGATTTAATAACATGTTTGTTTGAAGGGGCGGCTTTGAAATCAGATGCAGTGTTCCTGGCTGAAATAGGAATTTTTTTTTATTTGTTTCACTGCTCCCCGCTGGCGGCAGCTCTGCATCAGCCTGCTGGGAGCTGGGGAGGAGTGAGTGGTCCCGGGGCCAGCAGAGACCCCTCACTCCTGTCTCTAATGCAGCCCAGTTGAGATGAAGCCAGGTCTTGTGGAGCAACGTGAGGACCTGGAGCGGCTGTCCTGCCGGAAAACTGCTGGGCAGCGTGGCAGGATCCCCCCCCCCCCCCCCCCAGAGCCTTCTCTACAAGCTGGTCAAAATGATCTCCTCGAAGATCCGTGTGCTGGCTGGGCCGGAGGAAACTAGTCAGGGTTAGGAGGGCGATGGGTGACGAACGTGGTGCAAACGGAGCCCGAAAACCACCCGCAGGGTGGGGTGAGGAGGGACAGGGACCTCGACCGACGCTCTCCGTGCCCTGGAGAGCACGAAGCTATTTTTACCTGGCCCTAAACCAGAAGAATCGCACGTTTTCTGTTCTGCGGGAGAATCTGCAAGAGGTCTGTAGCCTTCTCGTTGAAGGAACCGAGCTTCACCCCCCCTTCTCCTGACCCCCAGCCCGTCGGGTCGTGGTCTCAGATGTTCAGCTCCTCAGGGAGAGGAGGGGACTCTCCCCGACCGCCCTTGCCGGTGGGCACTTGCCGTAAGGTCTTGCACTGGAGGCGCCACGTGAAACTGAGGTGCCGCCTCGCACCAAGCTGAGTGTCTCTGGCTCCCAGGAGCAGAGTCGTCGAAGACGACTCTTCAGCGGGGCGTAGGGAGAGCTGCAGGTCCCCAGGATGTCCCCTGAGCTTCAGGGACGGGCAGGTCTACGAGGAGACTCCGCGTGCAGCGGGGCCGGTGCAGCTGAATTTCGAAAGGCCGTTCTGGCCACCCCGGTGCCGACGGGGCGAGGCCGTGGACGGGCTTCGAAGGTCCCTTTCTCCAACAGCCTCGTCCCGGGAGGCAGCCGCGGAGCTCCCCGCGGTGAGGCGAAGCGGAGGACGCTGCGCAGTGCCCGTGCCGTCGTCTTCGGGGTGCCAGCGTTGCAGATCTGGCTTCGGCGCCAAAGGGAAAGGGTGGGTGGCCATGACCGTGGCGTTTGGGGGGGGACAGGAGCTAGCAGAGGGTGGCATCCTGCCCTGCGAGGCCCGCCCTCCTGCTCACACCCTCGGCACCCTGCCTGCAGCTTTGGCGTTGATGGATTTTCGGCCCCGTGCCCGGCGTCGTTATCCAGAGGGCCCCCCCCCCCTCTCAAATCCTCGCTGTAGCGTTTCGCGAGAGCCGAAGCTGTTCTTAGCGCTCGCCTTCAAGAAGGAATCTCTTGAATCAGGGTTTGATTTGGTGCTTTAGCGTCCAGATATCTTTGTGGGGAGGAGAGCAGCTCTCCTGCAGCGGTGTCGGCGCGCCGAGGACCCGGAGCTGCCCTGTCTGGAGTTTCTCAAACCAAACGTCGACGCACCCTCATCTCACCGTGCCTCCCGTGCCAGTAAGCCCCCAGCGCCACTTTAGCGCTTTAGCAAATGCTTCCCGCTGACAAAAATGGGAGGAAAGGGGGATAAAAGGGCTTTGGGAAGATGTTGCCGGCCGGTGTGCCGCAGCGCTGGGGCTCTGGACGGGGTGAGAAGGAAGCAGCAAGGGACGCGTAATGGGAACACGTCCCGTGGGAGGCCTTCAGTCCAGATCCCCCGTGGAGCTTTCGGGGGGGTTCCCAACCCGGCCCCGTGGCTCCTGCGGAGCGGTGGGGTCTGGGTGACGCATTCGGGGTGGTGGGGACCATCCCATCTCCCCCAGCGCCGTTTCCTTACCGAGCGTGTCGTCAGCGGATGCCGTTCCTCGATGAAACCACCTCCGTGAAATTCGGGGCGGAGAGGGACCTGCTCCTTGGGCAGCACTGAGCCAGCCTGGCCTCCCTGCTCGGGAACCCGGGGCTCCGGCTCCGCTGCGGCTCAAACAACCGGGAGGCTGCTTGGCTTTGCTGCCTGCCTCGCTGAAGCTGCTTGCAGCGTGTGGATTTTGGGTTGCGCTCAGCTGTTTGGGTTTGCCAGAAGACAGTTGAGGGCGGCCTGCTGAGGGGCCCTAGTCCTCTGCGTAGCGAGGGCAGGGGCAATCTCCTCTTTTGACCACCACCCCAAGTCCAAATGCGTAGGTGGCTTCTTTGGGGAAGGGCTCGACTACTGGCCAAGTCCAAGTAAACCTAATTACAGGCCGGGGATGATCTAGAAGAGGTCGCTTCTACCTGAACACCCGTAGCTCCTCCTGGTACTTGGTTGTGTCCTTTTGCCTTGTTCTGGTCCAGGACCAGAGGAGGTCTTGGTGGGCACCGAGGAGAGCGTGAGCCAGGGGTGGCCACCAACCCCCTCCGGGCTGCCCGGGGGCAGGAGGTGGTCCCCTGGAGCACTGGGCTCCCAGTACAAGAGCCAGGAGAGAGTCCAGCAATGGTTTGAAGGGCCTGAAGCATCTCTCGTATGAGAAGAGGCTGAGAGGGCTGGGACTGCTCAGCCTGGAGAAGGCTCATTAATGTCTCTAAATGCCTCACGCCCAACATGAAGAAAAGGAAGAGGATCCAGGCTCCTCCCGGTGTCAGGACAAGAGGCAACGGGCACAAACCGAAACACAGGGACTTGGGTTCAAGCATAATAAACTTCAGCATGAGGATGGTCAAACGCTGGACAGGCTCCCCTGGAGACCCCAGGTTCTCCATCCTTGCACCGGCCGTCATCCTGACCCCAGCACTCCTGGCCAAATCTCTGCCCCTAAACGCCCCAGGGTGTTCGCTGGGGGTTAAAATATTTGTTTGGGTTTTTGGTTTTTTTTTTTTTTTTTTTGTTAAGAAGCTGCTGCCGGTACCTTGTCACTGCCAGGTCAGGAGGGGAGCTGGTGTTTTACTGTCGGAGCGACTTGGCGTTGCGCTGAAGGGCTGGAGGGGAGCCCCTGAGTGTTTCACCACCTGGACGGGGAACCCGGCGCGGTCAGGCAAGAGCAAAACAAGGCTGTTAGGGCTTCCTCCTGCCAAGAGGCTGAGGAATAGGAAGCCGTTTGGGAATAAACCTCCGCTCGGCGCCAGGATGTACCTGCGGCAGTTTGCAGCTCGGTGTTTGGGGCTCGTGTTTGTGTTGCGCTGGCGTGGAGGAATGGCAAATGCCATTTTCGGGGGAAAAAACAGGCGATTTTCTGCTTTCTGCCTGAGTGTTTCCCCGGGGACTGAGCCCTGAACCAGCCCCCCCCCCCCCCACCCCGGTGCCGTTGCAGCGCTTCTCCGTGGAGCGGAGGGATATAAATATAAATAATAAACCCTGCTTTTGGCGGGGCTGTGGGTTTGCAGCTTTACTTTGAAGGTACCGAGGACGGGCTTAACTCACGGGGCGCCTGGCTTCCCCAGGCCAACGTTGGCAGGCACTCACAGCGCGTGGTGGCCGGTGCTTCGGGCTCAAGCTGTGCCCAGGCAAAGCCAAACCCACCGAGCCCCTGTTTTCGTGGCGTCGCCCACGCTGGGGGCTGGTTGGGGTTTATTTCTTAACAGCCAAATCTTCTTTAAACATGCCGGCTGTGGGTTTTCTCACTCGGCTTCCCATTATTACAGGCACCTCCCGTGACTTCTTGCCCCCCGCGCACGCCGCCGTGGCCCTTTCCTTTGTTGCCTCCTTTCCTTCGCCGGCAGCGAGCTGTCCCAGAGCCGCTTTTGGGCTTGGTTTTAATCCGGCTCACGTGCTCCCTTTGTGCAGATACTTCCCCCCGCGGAGCCCAGCCTGGGCTCGAGCTTGGCTTTCGGATCCTCTCACGGCTTTACCCGAAGCGAGCGCCCCGCGTCCCTTTAGGAAGAGGGTAACTGGGTCTGGGGGCGGGGGGGGGGGGCAGGCTGTCCCCGGGGGGCGTGCAGCATCCTAGCCAGCAGCAGCACCGGGTGCCCATTTCAAGCTCAGGCTCCCTTAATCTCCATGCAGCTGCGCTGGGGGAGAATTAGCCTTATAAATTTGCATTTGAGATAATCCACTCGAGGGGGATTAAGGAGCTGTTTCTGCTCCGGACCGGAGGGATGCTCTTCCTCCTTTGCGTTCAGCTCCAAGGGTCGACTGTATTTAAAGGGGCTGTCCAAGAACCCCATTGATTTGGGGATGGATACAAGCACCCGGGTCCCAGATGAAAGTCGCCCAGCGCCGGTGGCCAACAAGCACTGCACTAGAACCAGCTTCACCCCCCCCCCCCCGTGACGTGGTGTTGCTCCGCAGCGTGGAAGCGGGTCGACACCTTCCTACAAGCCCTCCCCTCCTTCGCGCGCTCCTAGTCCCAGAAATTTGTT
The DNA here is from genome assembly GCF_018691265.1 of Tyto alba. Taxonomy (NCBI): domain Eukaryota; kingdom Metazoa; phylum Chordata; class Aves; order Strigiformes; family Tytonidae; genus Tyto; species Tyto alba. Next base: position 40,700,076 of record NW_024881313.1, on the reverse strand, counting down.
TTCCAGGATCTTCCGAAGCGTGGAAGAAGGTCCTGGTTTGCTCCGTGGACCGGCATGGAGTCCATCAGGGTTTAATTCCTGGCTTTGCCACCATTCCCTGGTCCAGGGGGAAGGAAGAGGGGCTGCCACATGGCTTTCAGCAGCAAACCCCCCTCCTAGAAATTTTCCAGATGCTCCAGCTGGGAGTAGTAATGACCTAGAGGAAGCGACAATCCGCTCTTTTCCCAGAAATGCCTTTCCTGGGATTTCTGAAGCCACACTGGAGCAGGGGCCGGGATGCGCTGCTGGCTAGGGGTTGCCGGGGGGTGTGGGGTGGGTGAGCAAGCCCTGATGAAGTGGGTGCTGCTCATGATCCTTTTATTTTTATTATTTTTTTTTTAATCCCAGCAGCAAGGGGAAGGTGCACGTCTTTGGTCATCCTACCTTTAAGGAGAACCGAGGAGAGCTGGGCTTACGTTGCGAGCGCCCCGGTCTTGCTGCCTCAGGGTGGGGGCTGCTTCTTTGGGGCACCAAATAAAGCGTTTTTTTGGGGGGAATTCTCGGTGTCGTGAGGTGCTGGGGGAGTGCAGAGAGCCGCAGGGCACTTTGCTGCCCTCTTAATGAGGTTGCAAACTCCTTCGGGTCCCCAGTCACCTCGAGAGCTGTCGAGGGGAGGAGGGCGCGGAGCCTCCCGCTCAAACAGCGCCTCGATGGTTTGCTGGTGGGTCGGGCTGGTTTCCCTGAGGTTAGTACCGGCTTAACGACCTCCCCTGGCCCCTCCTGCACCCCGGGCTTTCCGCAGAGCAGGACAGCACCGGGTTTTGCGGCTGCAAGCCGTGCCAGCCCTTGCAGGGAACCGTCTCTGCCATCCCGGCCGCTCCAGCGGCTGCTCTGCGGTCACTCGAGAGGTGGGTAGTTGCAGGCAAGTCCTAACGTGGCAGGTGGGGTCGGTGAAACCCCCGCTACGTGTTTTATTGGCCTTGGACAGGAGAAATGGCATCAGAGGGGTGAATCACCCCGGCACGGAGGCAAGCCTGGGATGCTGAGGGGTTCTCTGGACTGCGCCGTGTCTTCCATCTCTCTCCTGGTGGCTCGTGGCTGGGCCCAGCCTAGGCTGGGGGCTTAGCCCCAGGTTAAATCTGGGCTCCTGGGCTTTTCCCTGAGGGTTTGTCCTGTTTCCATCGACTTTGCGGCCCCTGGAGGGGACTTCTTCCACCTGGGCCACCGAATCTGCGGAAGGGCTGGCCACGGCCAGGAGTGTCCCTGGAGCCTGGTGGCCGCCGGTCCCTGGCACTCACCAAAGCCACGTGCCCTGCTGGGTTTTTTTTCAGGGGGGGGGATGCTGGTGGGGCGTGCTCCACCCTGGTTTTTCACCAGCGTTCCTCATTCAAATATACATCGAGTGAGCTGGGCCTCCCCAAAAAAATCCAACCAAAGCCCATCTGCCGCGTACAGAGCCCCCTCCCCTGCCCGATGCCTTTCCCTCTCAGTCCAGCCTGCTGGGCTAAACCCAGCCGTGAGGTGCTCTCTCTCAATTAGTCAAGTCTTAAATGCCTCGGAAAGTGGATGAAGTGACCGGTAAGTGGATGAAGTGACCGTTCTCCCCCCCCCTGAATTTCGGCGCCAGCAGCAGCAGGAGGCCCTGAGGGGTCGGCCCCCGTGTGCCGCTCCTCTGCTGGGAGCTGCAGCTCTCCAAGAAATGCCAAACCCAACAACACGACGTTCGTGTAACCCCTTCCCTGCCTCTTCTGACGTCAAGATGCTTCTACTTGATGGCTTTTAAGGAGAAATCGGACCCTCCTCTCCCCGGACCTGCTAACCAGGCAGCGTGCTGGCGGGGTTTGCTTGTCCCCCAAAGTGGGGACCCGTCGGGTGCGAGCGATGGGGCCGGGCGGCCCAGCAGGTCTTCGGGTGCTTCTTCTCCAACCGACCTTCTTGCCTCTGCTCAGTGGGTGGATTTCATCGGGGAAATCACCGCCTTTGCCTTTTTAATTTGATTTTCCCGTCTGCGAAATTAGCAGCTTGTTTTCGTTAATCCCCCCCGAGCCTGACTCTCGGGCTCACGTTTGAGCCCGGCAAGGCTCGCTTGAACACTTTGCGCTCTCCCAAAGTGCCTCCTGGGAGGCCTTGGCTCAGACAGGGAGCTTTTAACCTCCCAAACTTTGCTTTTTAACTTCCCAAACTTTGCTTTTTCAAACGTGAAGCGTAAGGCCCTGAAAAAAAAAAAAAAAACAAAACAAACTGGACAGCCCTTGGCCTCAGTAGATGTCGGAGAATAAAATAGCTCTGGAACACGGAGGAGAAACCAGGGTTAAAAATCTCCCGTGAGCTGGGGGTGTTTCCACGCCTGGGTGCGAGTCCAGGCCGTGGTGCCTGAGGCTTTTGGGGAGTCCCCAGGGGTTTTAGGGGTGCAGGAGGTGGGACGGCATGGCCGGGGAGCTGGGAAAGGGGATCGAGCTTTGCGAAATGGGCTTCTGCGCCTCCCCTCGCCTCAAGCCGGGCCCTGCTGCTGCTGCCAAACCTCGCCGATTCTGAACCAGCAACTTTTTATTTTTGTCGCCGTTGCTGCCTGTGACAGAAGGAAGCTGTGGTTATTGCACTTCCCGGCCGCGAGCCGGCAGGCAAATAAAAGCTCACGGGTTTGCCAGCCCTTCGGCACGGGGCCGCGAGCTTCGGGAGCCCCCGAGGCGAGGGTAGCAGCTCCTCTCCCTCCCCGGGGAGGTGCTTCGGGTGGGCTGCCGAGGGCTCCACGCCGGCACGGTTTGTCTCTGCCCTCCGGAGCCGGGCGCTTCGATGGAGAACGAGGTAGGTGCTGGTTTTATGCCGGGCCCCCCCCCCCCTCCCCTAGAAATGCAGAAGCTGTCCTTCCGCGTCGCCTCAACGGCTCCGCCTTGGGTTTGGGCTCCCCAAATCCTCCTTCAAAGAGAGCCAGCGGCTCTCCCCCGGGGCTCGGGGGCTGCCTGCATCCTTGCGGGGAAAGCGGGAGTTTTCTGTGGTTTGCTCCGTACGGATTGGGCCGGATCCGGCAGCCTCGGCGCGGGGCTGAACCGAGCAGGAGCCTCCAGACCGGGGGGGGAAGCGTCTGGCTGGACCGTCGCGCCACAGCCCTGACCCCGGCGGTGGATCTCTGCGTCTTTCTCTGCTTTTGACTCCTCAAAGACGCCAGCGGAACGGGATCTTCACGCCCCCGGCAGCCGAGCTTTGGGTTTGGACGCCCTCGCGGCCGGCGTGGCGGAGCCGGGCTCGAGCCCCACGCTCCGGCCTTGGCAAACGGACCCGTTTGGGTTCAGGATTTTGTTCTTGCTGGAGCCGGGACCGGTCCCGGCCCCTCGGCGGGAGCCGGCGGGGTTGCACGGCGCGGGGCGATGCTCCGTCGCGGGAGCTCAGCTGAAAGGAGGGATGCCATCCCTAAAATCTGCGGTGCGTGGCGGTGCTGGTCCCGCTCCTGTAAAGGCAGAGCTGTTCCCCAAGGCCGGCATTGTGTAGCTGTTTTTTTTTTTTTTTCTGTCCCTTTTGGTCCTGTAAACTCTATTTTTACCCCCCTGGTCCAACGGACGTTTTTCAGGGCTGGGCTCTCCCCAGTGTCCCTGTGGTGCCTGCTGGGAGCTGGGAAATACTCTTCCTGTCACAAGTGGGGATCGATACCGGGCTCAACGCCGTTTAATCTCTCCGTAAGCGATCCGGACGGTGGGATCAGGGGTACCCGGGTGAAGTTTGCTGATGACACCGAACTGAGTGGGGAGGCGGAGGCTTCGGAAGGGAGAGCCGCTCCGCAGGAAGGGCCTGGCTAGGCTGGGGGAGCGGGTTGACAAGAACCTGCTGAAGTTCGGCGAGGCCCGGTGTAAGGTCTTGCACCTGGGAGAACATAACCCAGGCTGGGACGTGCCTGGCTGGGGGAGCAGCTCCGTGGAAAGGGACCCGGGGGTCCTGGGAGCCCCCCCGAGCTCAACGTGAGTGACCGGGGTGCTGGGCTGCATCAACGAGGGCATGACCTGCAGGGATAAGTCATCGTCCCGCTCTGCTCCTGCTTGTCAGGCCGCACCTGGGATTCTGTGCTCGGTTCTGGTCCCCCTGCTCTACAGAAAAGGTTGGAGAGGGCCCAGAGAAGGGCCACAAAGATGATCAAGGGACTGAGAAACCCCTCACAAGGAGAGGCTGAGAGACCTGGGTTGGTTCAGCCTTGAGAAGGCTTAGGGGAGCCCTTGCCACCACGTTCCAGTGTTTCAAGGGTGGCTACAGAGAAGATGGAGACTCCCTCTTTGCGAGGAGCCCCGTGGAGAAGACGCGGGGTGCTGGGTGCAAGTTACTGCTGGGGACATTCCGACCGGACACAAGAGGAAAACGTTTCACCGTGAGGACAGGCAGCCGCTGGAAAAATCTCCCCGGGGGAGTGGTGGATTCCCCAACATCGGACACTTTAAAAATTCTGCTGGGCAGGGTGCTGGGCCAGCTTGCCTAGGCTGGGCTTTGCCAGGAAAGGTTGGGCCAGATGACCCTTGAGGTCCCTTCCAACCTGGGACTCTACGATTCAGCCAGGAGCTTTTCCATCCCGCTTTCCCATCCCGGCCCGGCGATTCCCGTTTATTTCCGCCTGGCTTTTGATCGCTCTCGTTCCCCTTAAACCTTCCACGCTCGCCTAGGCTGAAAAAAAGCAACGAGAGGGGCTGAAGCTGCCTGGCTGGGGGGGGGGGGTGGGGAGCAGGTCCCCCGTGCGCCTGACCACGGTGCCTTGGGCTGCTGCGCCGGGAGGGACGCTGCCAGGAGCCGGTGACGTGGGGGTGGCACACACACACACCCCCCCAAAAAAAAAACCTCCTGTGGGAAGGCTCGAGCGGTTTCGGTGAAGGGTCCGCCGCGGTTCTTCTTGATGGTGGTTTCCAAGGCGAAGCCCCGCGGCGGGAGAGGCGCTGAATTCCCTGCAGGCTGCTGCTCCCTGAGGCTGCCAAGTCCTCCGCGCTTTTCCGAGCGGGAGCGCTTGGTCCCTGTTTAATTCGTTCACCTCGGACGCCTCTTGCCCTCGCGCCGTGCTTTTCCGTGGCTGCGAGGATCAGGAAAGCCACGAGGCTCTGGGTGGATATTTAACGCTGCTGTGAATCCCGAGCGTCGCATCTTCCCCCCCACACACACACTTCAAAACACCCGGCGGGGCCAGTAAACCCGGAATTTGGAGAAATCCACGCACGCTCCCGGTCATTTAACCCTCGGGCAGGCTGGTGGGGATCTCCCACGGTCCGGGGCCGTCCGCCCCACGCACAGTCCTGGTCATTTAACCCTCGGGCAGGCTGGTGGGGATCTCCCACGGTCCGGGACCGTCCGCCCCACGCACGCTCCTGGTCATTTAACCCTCGGGCAGGCTGGTGGGGATCTCCCACGGTCCAGGACCGTCTGCCCCACGCACGCTCCCGGTCATTTAACCCTCAGACAGGCTGGTGGGGATCTCCCACGGTCCGGGGCCGTCCGCCCCACGCACGCTCCCGGTCATTTAACCCTCGGGCAGGCTGGTGGGGATCTCCCACGGTCCGGGACCGTCCTCCCCACGCACAGTCCCGGTCATTTAACCCTCGGGCAGGCTGGTGGGGATCTCCCACGGTCCGGGACCGTCCTCCCCACGCACAGTCCCGGTCATTTAACCCTCGGGCAGGCTGGTGGGGATCTCCCACGGTCCGGGACCGTCCTCCCCACGCACAGTCCCGGTCATTTAACCCTCGGGCAGGCTGGTGGGGATCTCCCACGGTCCGGGACCGTCCTCCCCACGCACAGTCCTGGTCATTTAACCCTCGGGCAGGCTGGTGGGGATCTCCCACGGTCCGGGACCGTCCGCCCCACGCACAGTCCTGGTCATTTAACCCTTGGGCAGGCTCGTGGGGATCTCCCACGGTCCGGGACCGTCCGCCCCACGCACGCTCCTGGTCATTTAACCCTCGGACAGGCTCGTGGGGATCTCCCACGGTCTGGGACCGTCCGCCCCACGCACAGTCCTGGTCATTTAACCCTCGGGCAGGCTGGTGGGGATCTCCCACGGTCCAGGACCGTCCGCCCCACGCACAGTCCTGGTCATTTAACCCTCGGGCAGGCTGGTGGGGATCTCCCACGGTCCGGGACCGTCCGCCCCACGCCGTGGCAGAAGGACGGTGGTGCTGCTCCCTCTATAGCTGGGATCCTGTGCGCGCACGCTGCTGCCGGGTCTCTCCCAGGTTCTTTCACCAAAACCAGCACTCGGTGGCCGGGCACCCGTGCAGAGCTTGGTTTTCCCGGGGGGAGGCCGTCCCCAGGGTCACGTACAGGGGGGGTCTGCGGGTCTTCCCGGGGACCTCAGCCAAGTTTGCAACCGCTCGGCCTTTTCCTTTTGCAATTCTTCGTTGCGTTGCTCGCTGCAAAAGCTTGGGCGAAATATTAAGTTGCGCCCAGGCGAGGAGGAAGCCTGCTGGTTTTGCGTGTGGCCATCTTACAGCTCTTAAGCGGAATATATTTCTGTTTGGTCTTAACTGAAAGGTTGGACGTCGTGACTTTGGGAGGGGGGGGGGGAAAAAAAAACAAAAAAAATCCCGTTTTGGTAGCGGGCACGTATCAGCGTTCTTGCGACGTGTCGTGGGGAAGGGTTAGTTTTTGTTTTTTTTTTTTTTTTTTCCAGTGGAACTCGTGGATTTGTAACTAAAACCAGCCTGGCCGCGGGGCGGTTGGGGCTGCTAAAACCAGGCTGTGGGTACAGACGTACGGGCTGGAGGGGTGCTGGGTGCTGCTGGTTACCCCCCCCCCAACCCCCCATTTTGGTGCAGAAACTCCCTCTTCTCACCCTTAACCCCGAGCCTAAGGTGTTTCCCTTCCTCTCCTCAGCCTGGAATAGTGTCTCCTTTCAAACGAGTCTTCCTGAAGGGCGAAAAAGGTCGGGATAAAAAAGCCCAGGAGAAGGTAACGGAGAGACGGCCTCTGCATACGGTGGTGGTGTCCCTGCCCGACCGCGTCGAGCCGGACGTGCTGCTGAACGACTACATCGAGAAAGAAGTGAAGGTAACATCCACCTGGCTGGGGCTCCTGGAGGTCTCTGCCGAGCGCCGGGGTGACCTAAAGGCGCGGGGGGGTCGCCCACCCGTGGGTGTATTTAGCACCTTCTAAACCGGGGCTTGGGCCACCAGCCCTTTGCTCGGTGTTGGTGGTGCTGCAGTAACAGCTTGGTCCCTCCCTCTCCAGTATTTAGGGCAGCTCACGTCCATCCCGGGGTACCTGAATCCCTCCAGCCGCACGGAAATCCTGCATCTGATCGATAACGCGAAGGTGAGCCCATCTGGCTGACCCCGCTCTGCGTCGTCTCTAGCTAGCAGGGAGGCAAAAAAAAAAAAAAAAAAATAAGAAAAAAAAAAAAAAGCAGCCTTGCAGAGCTTCCTCGGGGCTGGGTCTAACTGGTGTCCTTCACCCCAGCGCTCCAAACGTGTGAGGGAAACCTGTTACCAAAGGGGAAACGGTCGATATATTTCTTTTTAGAGAGCACACCAGCTCCCGGGGCAGCTGACCCCGGAACACGACGCCGTCATCAGCCTCTCCGCCTACAACATCAAGCTGGTGTGGCGGGATGGAGAAGATCTCATCCTCAGGGTCCCCATCCACGACATCGCGTCCGTTTCCTACATCCGAGATGACTCCTCTCACTTGGTCGTGCTGAAAACAGGTAGGTCAGGGCCGGGCTCTAGCCCGGGGGGGGGGGGGGGGTTGAGGTGGTCGCATCTTTTGGGGTTGTGGGGCAGAGCCCCCCACGGCAGCCCAGGATCGCCCCCGTGTAGGACGACCGGGAACAGGACTGGGTGAGAACGGCCCTGGTGTCCTTCACACACTGGTTTGGGCTGGAAAGGACCTTAAAGTTCATCTGGTCCCATGGGCAGGGACGCCTTCACGTAGAGCAGGTTGACCAAAGCCCCGTCCGACCCCCCTCGGATGTTTTCGAGGAGGGGGCAGCCACCGCCTCTCCGGGCGAACCTGCCCCACCTTCACCGTTAAAAAATAAAATTTCTTCCTTCTCTCTGCTCTCCTGCCTTGAATTGTTTTGGCCCGTCCTTTTCCAGCGGAGGAAGGAGTCGGGCTGCGCGCCTCTCCCGAGGCCGCCGCGACTCCCAGAAGAGATGGAGGGTGTCAAGCTCAGAAATTCCAGCCCGTCTCCCCCCCCCCAGCTGAGAGCTGCCCTTTGCTGGTTCTGCAGTGGGTTTACCCCACGTTGCCCGGCCCACGGGATCCTCTGTGGGTGTCCCAGCAGGGAGCACGGGCCGGGGCAGCTCCTCCAGCCCGGCCTCGCGCAGCCCCTGCCCGTGTTGCGGGGTGATTTCCCTCGCGACGTGTTTGAGCTACTTAGGAGACGTAACGACAGAGATTTATCAGATTATAAACCCCCGTGACAGCAGAGGACAGCCTGTAGGATAAATGAGTAAGTGACTTAGAAGGCTGTAATTCTGCTGATGGATTTCCGAGGCTGGCTGAGCCCTGGAAATGAAGCTGGTGATTTACAGAGTTGTCAGAAACCGCCTCTAAATTACAGGCTTTTCATTCAAAGACTCGTGGAGCGTTCAGGTGGAGCTCCCGGGTGGTTTTGCTCCCGGCTGTGGGATCCTCTGCTCCCGGGCTTCGGGGGCTTTGCTCTCCCCCCAGCCCGCCTGCTCGGAGCACGCGAGGACTCCCCGGTCTCCCCCTGCCTCGACCTCTCCATCACGATTTCTCCCTTTCTCAGCTCAGGACCCCGGGATCTCCCCAAGCCAGAGTCTCTGTGCCGAGAGCTCCAAGGCGCTGACGTCGGGCTCGCTCTCCGAGAGCGGGGTGGGCCCCGTCGAAGCTTGTTGCTTGGTGATCCTGGCTACGGAGAACAAAGTAAGACTCAAACCGCTCCATCCAAACCCCCAGACCCTGCCCCGCCTTGGGGTTACCTCCGGAATCGCTCCCCGGCCGGCGCCGCCGCCGGGACTGGGATCATCGAGAGGTTTTCTGGCTCTTAGACCAGGGGGGGGGCTGCAACCTCTGGGGTTGAGAGCCACGAGCCCCGGGGGTGGGTGGCCTCATCCCCCTCTCACCGGGCGTCCCCCCTCTGCTACGTGAGCAGGCGTGTACCGGGCCAAACGTCGTGTGACACGCGGAAGCCCACTTTGAAAGACCGCGGGGGGCGTGGGTTGGGCTTTGCTGGCACACGAGGCGTTCCCTGGGGGGGGAGAAAAACCCCCTCCCGGCCCCTGGTTCGGGCACGAGGGGCTGTCAGAAGATGGTTTTCCCTTGGCGGCGGCCGCCCGCAGCTTTCTCCAGCAGCAGGAGATCCCTGAAGACAACCGAATCTCTCTCACGATAGGATTTTGCTAGCTTGGGGCATTTTCCTGATGCTGACCTGGAAATTTGTTTCACCCAGTATCCAGATCCAGAGATTCTCATCTCGGCCTGCGCGCTCCTCCTTCTTGCAGCAGAAACCCCTCGGGGTGGAGTTTTGCTCGCCTTGTTTTCAGCTCTAACCCTCGCCGGGGGTCCCTGCCTGCACTTATGTGGGATGCAGGTTATGTAGCCACAATCCCCCGGGGGGGGGGGACCGGGCTGAGGAGCAGGACAGAGCGTCGGTGCGAGATCGGGGTGCTCCTGCCCAGCTGCGAGGTGACGACGGGGGCACCCGAGCTCTTCTTGGCTGGGCCCGGCCGGTCGTAGTGGGGCTTGGTGACGGGGGGGGGGTGATGTATCTCAGGGGTTCGTCTCCTCCAGCGCCGAGGAGGAGCCCAAGGGAGAGCTGACGAGTTTCCAAGTCGGTCACCTCCAGCCCCGGGTCGAGCGGTGCCCGGGATCGTGGACGAGCGGGTCCCCCGTCCTCGCTGGGAGGACAACACCCTTAGAAATACAGCGTGCCCCTCGCAGGGCCCCGAAGAAAAAGGGCCCCCCCTGGTACCTCCTGCCTCCCCCCCTCCCACCACCAGCAGCCCTTCTGTGCTCCCTCCCCAGGTGACCGCCGAGGAGCTGTGCTCGCTTCTCAGCCAAGTCTTCCAGATTGTTTACACTGAGTCCACGATCGACTTCTTGGACAGAGCAATATTCGATGGGGCGTCCACGCCGACGCGGCACATGTCCTTACACAGCGGTGAGCCCCCCGCTCTCCCCCCCTTCCCTTCTTTCTTACCGGGGTCGAACCCCCCCCCCCGTCTCCAAAGTCCACCAACCCCTTTTCTGCCGCCCGCCGAGGTCAGAGCCGCCCCTCCTGCGTGGTGCTGGAAACAAAAAAAAAAAAAAAACAACCCCCAAACAAACCAGCAACCTTCTGCTTTAATTACGTGTGAGTTGGATGGGCACGAGGGTTATGGGCCTGCAGATATTTCCCCAGCTGGGCTACGGGACGCCAGCCACCCTCCTTTTCCCCCCCCCCCGCGCCCTTTGCTTCACGTTGGACAGAAACACTCTTAATACAACAATCCCCTCCGCCGTCCCGCTTCTCCGCGGAGTCCGGAGCCCCCCCCTCACCTTCCAGCTGCCAAAACCCAGCCAGAAACCGGCTCCTTCGCGTGGGGCAGGGCCAGGAGGAGGGGGGAAAAAATCACCAAGTTCCTGCCTCTCAAAGGGGTGTTTCCCTTGCAGACGACTCTTCCACCAAAGTGGACGTTAAGGAATCGTACGAGACGGAAGCAAGCACTTTGTAAGTCCAAACCTGCTGAGCTGGCTCGGCCCTCGGGCTCGTTAGTCGGTGCAGCCTCGTCAGCGCAGCCTCGCTGGCCGGGTTTAAAGCCCCCGGGTTTAAAGCCCCCGGGTTTAAAGCCCCCGGGTTTAAAGCCCCCCCGGCGCAGGACCCCCGCGCTCTGCAGATGGAAAAGCTTCTCCCTGCCCTGGCCGAGCCGCTGGGCCGTGGGTTTGGGGGGTTTTTCCACCCCTGCGGGGGCCCGGGGCAGGATTGTTTTGCCACCCCGGGGTTGCCAGCGCCGGGTCACGGACACCGTGTCCGCGCCGCTCGCCCGCCGAAAGCTCAGAGTTGGGAGAAACATTTTACCCAAACTTCTTCCTTTTGGAAATTTTTTTTTTTTTTTTTTTTTTTCTTTCCCCCCCCCCCCCCAGCTTTGATTGCCGACCGCTGAAGTGGTTTGCGAGCGGCAAAACCCGACGCACAAACCGGTTGGGTCAAATCGACTGACGCCCTTTGGCAGCTTCACGCCTGAAGAAGCATCTTGAAATTTTTATTTACGCCCCCCCCCGCCCCCCCTCCCTCTTCCAAAATGAGAAAGCAGTGGTGGTGTGCTTTGGGCCCGATCGGCAGCACTCATCTAACCCCTGAAAAGGAATATTAACTCTATTTCAGCCCAAACCAAGACAAGTGGGAAAGGGCAGCCCACGCCCACGCGGGGCTTCGCTTTCAGCTCAGATCCCCCCCCCCCCGGGGCCGTGGGAGCCTCCACGTGCCCCCCCGGCTCCTCCCGGCGCTGCCCCAGGAGCCCTGGGGGACTCGCCCTCCGTTTGCTTTTCAGTTCCTTTCCAGAAACCTTGGACGCAGGCGACAACTCCCCCTCTTCCTTCTCCACGCAACAGTCTCCACACATTAAGACAGTCAGCGAGAGCGAGCTGAGCACCACGGCGACAGAGCTGCTCCAGGACTATATGATGACGGTAGGGCATCCCTGCCTCGTGGGATGGAGGGGGGGGTTTATTTTTCTGTTTTTTTTTTTTTTCCCCTCCCCTTGAGGGTGTTTGAGCGCTCTTGGGCTCGTCGCCTCGGCGTGTAGAACGTGAGCCCCTGCTGGGGCGCGGGACCAGCTCGTCCTCCTCCTTTTCATACAAACGACGCTCGGAGGCCTCGTGGGACCTGACCTGGGACTCGTATCCTTCTCCTGCAGGAGCATCCCCCCCCACCCACCCACCCACCCGCCTCGTCCCCCCTCTTCACGCCGCCTCTGTCACCGTCCCTGCGCTTTGTCCCCCTTTAAGGGCAGGTTGCACCAGCCTGTCCTGCCTTTCCCTCGGGACGAGCGGGTTCATCACTGCAGCTTTTTAGGAAGCAGCAAGAAATCCACTAAACGCCGTTCCCAGCGTCTAAACCCTCCCGAAAAAAAAAAAATAAATAAAATAAAAAAGAATGACGTGGTTCTCTCCCCGCAGCTCCGGACGAAACTCTCCTCCCAAGAGATCCAGCAGTTCGCGATGCTCCTGCACGAGTATCGCAACGGGGCTTCGATCCACGAGTTCTGCATCAACCTGAAGCAGCTCTACGGGGACAGCAGAAAGTTCCTGCTCTTAGGTGAGGGTCAGCTCCCCGACGCCGAGGGCCAGAGCCCTCGTGATGCGCCGCGGGGAGGCACAAAGCCCCCTCGGGGAGGCACAAAGCCCCCTCGGGGCGTCACCGAGCGCGGGGCAGCGCCTCGAGCCGGCTTGCCTTTGGGGATCCTGCCTTCCCGTCTAGCTCAGTCCCCCCTCCCAAAGTCTCGGGGTTGGGAGAGGGGGTTAAGTCACCCCTTTGAGATGCTGACCTCTCCCTCCTGACTGCAGAAGGAACCTGGCCGGGGCACTGGGCTCTTCTGGGCTTCCTGGTAGCCAGGGAGGGGGTTCTGGCTCCTGGCCGGCGCCTGATTCGGGTGCTGGATGTGCCGGGCGCGTTGGACCTGCCTTACCCCGGAGAGCAGGGCCCTGCCCTTCCCCTGGGGAAAAGGGAGAGCCTGGAGGAGGCGGGGGGGGGGGGGGGCGGTGTCCTGCTCAACCCCCCCCCGCTTAGATTTGGGCTTTAATAAAGCCACAAGAGCACCGATAACAAAGGGCTCGGGGTCGGGGCAGGAGCGCGAGGGCCCGACCCGGCGTCTCCGCCGCGCCGAGCCCGGCTTTGAGCGGGGTGGGAGAGAGAGAAGCCTCCCCAACAAACAACAACAACAACAAAAAAAGAATAAACCCCCAAATCCCTTACCCTGCGTCCTCAGCGGGTGACGGCCCCACGGCGGGACGGGCAGAGGGACGCAGGACGATGCCGGTGCAGCAATAAAGCTCAGCAAAGCCAAGCAGCGCGTTTCGGGGAGGGGCGAGAAGCCCATCCTTCGGCGCTGGGAAAATCCCCCTCTCCCAGGATTTGTGTCCTCCGTGGGCAGCGGCTCCAGTTCTTGGGGGGGGGGGGGGGGGGGAGACCTGGCCACGAGCTGGAGACCCCGGCGGTCCCTGTCCCCCCGAAAGAGGCTCCTCCACTGAGCCCTGAGCTGTTCTAGCAGGGCTGGGATGTCGCAATCAGCCTCGATACCTGGGCTGAGGATCCCCGTGGAATTTTGGGGAGGGGGGGGGTAGCTGAGCAAATCCTGAGGGAAATCCGTCCCTACGCGCCAGTCGCCGGATGAAACCCAATTTTTTTTTTTTTTTTTTTTTTGATTTTCTTCCCCCCCCCGCTCCAGGTCTTCGCCCCTTCATCCCCGAGAAGGACAGCCAACACTTCGAGAATTTCTTGGAGACCATCGGGGTGAAGGACGGCCGGGGGATCATCACGGACAGTTTCGGGAGGTACAGGAGGACGCTGAGCACCACCTCCAACTCCACCACCAACGGCAACGGCGCCGCCGGCAGCTCCGACGACCAGTCGGTCCCTTCCGAGGAGGACGAGTGGGACCGGATGATCTCGCACATCAGCAACGACATCGAGGCGCTGGGCTGCAGCCTGGACCGCGACTCCTCCTGAGGGCGGGCGGGGGGAAGGCGGGGGGGCCCCCCCCCCACACACACACACCCCCTGGTGACACCCCGCAGCGGCGCCTGGATCCCGGAGGAGGTTTATTAAGGGGGGGGGGGGGTATAATTACCCTCACCCTGCCGGGGTGCCGCGGGGGGATGGCCCCGGTTTGGTTTTTGCCGGAGCCACGTCAGCTACAACCAACCCTCCGCCTGGTTTACAGTTTTGCACATGGTATCGCTGTTGTAACTGCTCTCCTCCTCCTCTTCTTCCTCCCCCTGTTTCGTTTTGGTTTTTTTTTTTTGGTTGTTTTTATTTTTTTTATTTTTATTTTGGTTTTTTTTTTTTTTTTTTTTTTTTTTTTGGAATGAAGTTTACCACAATGTGAATTATTTAAACCTATCGTCGATACGTGTCGCCTCCACACCCCCAGGAGAAGCCGCCGGTGACCCCAGCCCCTTCCCCCAAACCCCCTCTGTGCCCCCCCCTCCCCTTTACTCAGGAACACCGGGGGTGGGGGGACACCCCACAGCCAGTGTTTTACTTGCCAGCGGGCTCGTGGGTGCCCACAGCCAGCCTGCCAGGGGCAAGGACTTACCCCAGGGACACCCCCCCCTGCCCCCCAATCCTCCCTGCCCTCCATCCTGGGGTCTGGGGGCTCCCCAGGGCCCACCCCATGGGATGGGGGGGGAGCTGATTCAGGACCCCCTTTAGGAAGTTTGGAAGGCAAAGGGGGGGGGGGGCTGCAGGGCGGGGGGGTACATGCTGTATATATTTTACGTGCCGTTATAAATACACACTTATTTTTTTTAATCCGTCTCCCCTGCCCAAGGGGCGCCCCCCGGGGGTGAGGTGCCACTTTTTGGGGAGGGGGGGGGGACGACACCTGAGAAGGGTCACTGCAAAGTGTGAGGGGGGTGTCCCCAGTTATCCCAGAACCAGGGGGGAGGATGGAGCTGGCGGGAGGGACAGGACAGACCAGCAGCACCCGGGGGGGGGGCTCTGGCACCCATGGGTGGCCCTGGCAGGGCCAAATGTGCCGGTGCTGGAGCCACCCCGAGCCGGGGGGGGGGCGGGGGGGGGGGGGGTGGGTGCTTTGGGGCCAGACACTGGCTCAGCAGTTTCGGGGGGATCCGGCACCTCCCGCACATTCCTCTGCTCTTTGTCCCCAAAGCCTCCCCTGCCCCCCCCCCCAGTGCCTTTAACCCCCCCCCATTTTTAACCCTTACCGGGGGGGGGGGGGTTGTGTCTCCTCTTGCTGCCGTCCTCCTGTCTGTCCAGTCCATCCCGCAGCCTTCATCCCTCCATCCTCTTCCCCCCCCCAGCCCTCGGTACGATCCTGCGCAGAGCCCCCGTCCCACGCTGCTTTAGGCTTTTTGGGCAGGGGGGGGGAAAGCAGGGTGACACACCCCCCCCCCTTTTTGCTCCCGGGGCGGGGGGGGGGTCCCCATCACCCCTTTCCTCTGCAGTTTAAGGGGTGAACGTGGCCAAGTGCTGCTCCCTCTGTCCATCCTCCCCCCACACTTTCCTTCCAGCTTCGAGGCTGATAAACCAGTGGGGGGGGGGTGTGTCCCCAAATTGGGCCCCCCCCAGAGGAAGGAACAAGCCTTGATGGAGCAGCTTGAGTTTTCCTCCTCCCCCCACACGTTTCCACCAAGGGGAGATTGGGGGGGGGGGGGTGTCCCAGCTCAGCATCCTCAGGGATTTGGGGACCAAGATTTTTTCCCCCCTCATCAAGCCCAGCGCTGGGGCGGGGGGGGGGGCTGGTTTTTTTAGTGCCTTTTTATGATTTAGAGATTAAAACCAAATTGCACGTGTGGACAGTGAAGTCGTGAAAGACTTGAGATTTGGACAAAAAAAAAAAAAAAAAAAAAAGAAAAAAACCCCTATTTTTGACACGATTGTGTACAGAGAGCTGTAGCGCAGAAGCCGGAACAGCTCGCAGTGGGGTTTTTTTTTGGGGGGGTTGGTTTGGGGGTTTTTTAATATTTTTAACAGGAAATGGGACTTAATTCTGGACCTAACCCTCTGTCGTAGCATTCCGGGAGCAAGGAGGTGGCAGCACCCCGGGGGGGTTTGGGGCGGGGGGGGCGCATGGATGGTTTCTGTACAGAATATTTGCTACAGAGAAATATAATTCTGCACCCACCTGTGGTTTGTCTGGTTGTTAAAGCCCCTCGCTCACCTCCTGGATAAATTCACAATGGGGGGGGGGGACACACACCCACCCACCCACACACAAAGCCCCCCTGGGAGCACCCCAGGATTCCCTCCCCCCCCCAGTCCCACTGCTGGAAATGAGGGAGGGGGGGCCCTGAGCCTCCTCCACCCACCACCCCAGAAACAGGCGCCCTCAGATCTGGGGGAGCCCCCCCCCAAAAAAATCACAGGGAGCGGAGGCGGCGTGCGATCCAAGTGATACATGAGGCTGTTTATTGAGCGTTACGGAGGGGGGGGGGGAGGAAGAGGATGGTGGGGGGGTCTAGAGGAAGGGTAAGGCGGGGGGGGGGGGGAGGAACTGTGCATCTATACGGGGGGGGGGGGGGGGGGGCCGGGACACCCCCGGCCGCTACATGGTCAGCTCCTGCGGGGGAGAGAGGAGAGGGTCAGGGCCTCCCCCCCACCCCAAAAACCCAGGGTTGGGGGGGGGGGGGGTTGCACCCCCAGTTCATGGTGGGAGGGGGGGTGGGGGGGTGTCACTCACCATGATGGCGTTGACGATGTCGTTGTTGTTGTGCCGAAGCGCCCGCACGGCTTTGGGGCGCGAGACGTTGGCTTGGGCCATCACCAGCTCGATGTCCCGCACCTCCAGCCCCGTCTCATCCACCTGAGGGGGGGGGACACACACACAGAGACACCCCCCCACATCATCACCCACCCCCAATTACCCCCGGGGACCCTCAGCCCCCCCCCCCTCCCCGGCACCCACCTCCTCCTCTTCCTCGCTCTCCTCCTTGATGGTGAGGGGGGGGGCCGTCTCCGTGATGAGGGGCGAGTGCTCCATCGGCACCTTGAACTTCTCCGCCGCCGCTTTGTGCACTTGCTGCGACAGGTCCTCGATCTGCGGGGGACACGGTGTCACACACCCACCCCCCCCAAACCTTGTCCCCAACCCCAAAGAACGGACCCCCCCCCCCCCCCCCCAACGTCACCTTGGCTTCCCCGAAGACGATGTAGATGTCGGACGCGGGGCTCTTGAAGACGTCGGGTTTGGTGATGACGAAGAGGATGTTCTTGGACTTGCGGATGGTGATGCGGGTGACGCCGTGGATCTGGCGCAGCCCCAGCTTGGACATGGCCTTTGGGGGGGGGACGGGGACACACACACGACACGGGACAGACACACACCACACAGACAGACAGACACAGGGGTGACTCCACGTCCGTCCCCCCCCCCGCCCGGCATCGCAACACCCCCAAACCCCTGGGACAACGGCGAAACCACAGGGATGTGGGACAACAAGCAGGCTGAGCCCCCCCCTCTCCTAAAGATGGGGGGACCCCACAGCACACACACACCGCCCCCCCCGTGCTGGGATACCCCAGCAGCACCTGGAGACCCCCCCCCCCCCCCCCATAAAAGCGGGGAGGGGGTCCCCCCCCAACACCCCGTGGCTAAACCCCATCTCACCCACCGTAATGCCGGGCTGGGAACCTCAGCCCTACGCAGGGCCAAACCCCCACGGGGACCCCCCAAACCCCCACAGGGACCCCCAAAACCCCCCCGGGGGACCCCCCCCCCCCAATCCCCCACCTTCCTGGCCTTCTTCTCGCTCCGGCTCTGCTTCGCCTTGCTGACCGTCTCCTCCCCGGTGCCCAGCGAGTGGGTGAGCTGCGCCTGCCGGAGATCGGTGGGTGAGGGCAGCCCTGACCCCGCTTCCCGTGGGGGGGGGTGTGTGTGTCCCCCACTACCCCCATTCCCTCCCCCCCAAAAGAAAAAAAAACCCCACCTGGGTCTGGGTTGGTGGCGGCTCCGAACCCTCTGGCTCCTCCAGCTCGGGGATGGACTCGTCGTTACTCTCCGACTCATTACACGACCCTGCGGGTCAAGAGAGGGGTGGAATAAAAACAATCAGCCCTCCAACCCCCCAAAATTTAAATTTGGGGGGGGGGGGGATGATGACACGACCCCCCCCTCACCTTTATGGTTGGCCTCGCAGCGGCGGGGGGCCGGGGGCTGCTTGTCCTGGCGCAGGGCGATGCCGGCGGCTTCCCGCAGGCGCTGGATTTCGGGGCAGGGGTACGGAGCCTCCGCCTCGCTGGACGAGCTCGACTCCGACTGTAGGGACCCCCGGGGGGGGCCCCGGCTGACCCCCCCCCCGGCCGCCTGCCTGCCCCGCGCCTCCGGCTCCTTGCGTGGGGAGGGCTGGGGGGCTAAAGGAGGAGCAGGGGGGGGGCGTGGGGAATGAGCTGGTGGTGCCCCCCAAAATCCCCCCTCCGTGAGGTTAAACCCGGCCGGCTCACCCACCCCCCCCCCCCCAAATCACCCCCCACATGATACCCCATGGTGGTGCCCCCCCCATTCAGGCAGCTAAACCCGGCCTGCTCACCCCCATCGCCCACCCAGCACCCCACCAGTGGGTGGGGATTTCTTTTCTTTTCTTTTTTTTTTTTTTGGGGGGGGGGGGGGGGGGGGGGGGGGGGGGGGGGGGGGGGTCGGTTTTCTCTCTTACCCTCGAGGTGCTTCCTGGAGGGGGGCAGGACAGGCGGCTGCTCCTCGCCGGCGGGGAGCCCTGAGGATTCCGGGGGGTCGCGGGCCGGTGGCACCGCCGGCGCGGCGGCGAGAGGAGGCACTTGGCTGACTTTGGGGGGCGGCCGGGGGGGGTCAGGGGGGGGGCCGGGGTGCTGCTTCCCCAACCGGCTCCGGGGAGGGCTCGGGCTGAGCATCCCCCCCTTCACCAGCGCCGGGAGCGGGCTGGGGGCTGGATCCGGCCCCCGCTGCCTCCTCCTCCTCCTCCTCCTCTTCCTCCTGCTGCCTCGGGGGCTCGCTGGGGGGGCCGGGGGGGCCGCGCTCCCCCAGGACTTTGGCATCGGTTTCCCCAGCAGTCTGGCCCGGGGGGGCATCGCCCAGCTGAGGGGTGGGGGGCTCGTGGGGGGCCGGGGGTTCTTCACTCCCCCCAGCACCGGTGGGACCCTCCGAAGGTTCTGCCGGCACCTCGGGGGGCTTGGGGGGGTGCCGGGGGGGGGGCAGGTCCCCAAAAGAACCCCACAACATGGCGGCGACCTGCTGGCGGTCGTCCCCGCGCTGCCAGGCCGCCCCCCGCTCCGAAAAGGCACCGGGTGGTTGGAGAAGTTCGAGGGGGGCCGGGGGGACCCCCACATACACCTCCTGCTCCGAGGCGGTGAAAACCGAGGGGGGGCCGGGGGGGGGCGAGGCGGGCAGGCAGAGGGCCAGGCAGCGGCGGGCTGCGTCCTCTTCCTCCTCCTCCTCCTCTTCCTCGTTGGAAGATGGGGGTCTGGGGCGGGGGGGCGGCCGCCTCCCCGGCGCTGTCCTCGGGGGCGGTGAAGAAGCTGGAGTCGGTGCGGGAGCGGGAGGTCTCCAGCAGCTCCGGGGACGACTCCTCGGAGGAGGCGGTGGCCTCCCACTCCTCGGGGGGTTCGCCCACGGCCCCGGGGGGCTGCGCCGGCGGCCCCCGCCCCGGGGGACACGCTGGTGGCTGCGGGGGGGCGCTGGCTGCGGCCGCCCCAGCCGGCGGCTCCTCGTCGGCGTCGTGGGGGGACGTGATGCTGTCGGGTAAGTTGGGTGTCAACGGTGATGCCAGGTCGGTGGCCACGGTGTCCGGCTCATCGGGCAAGTTGGGTGTCAACGGTGATGCCAGGTCAGTGGCCACGGTGTCCAGCTCATCGGGCAAGTTGGGTGTCAACGGTGATGCCAGGTCAGTGGCCACGGTGTCCGGCAAGTTGGGTGTCAACGATGATGCCAGGTCAGTGGCCACGGTGCCAGGCAAGTTGGGTGTCAACGACGATGCCAGGCTGGTGGCCACGGTGTCCGGCAAGTTGGGTGTCAACGACGATGCCAGGCTGGTGGCCACGGTGTCCAGCTCATCGGGCAAGCTGGGTGTCAACGGTGATGCCAGGTCAGTGGCCACGGTGTCCGGCAAGTTGGGTGTCAACGATGATGCCAGGTCAGTGGCCACAGTGTCCGGCAAGTTGGGTGTCAACGACGATGCCAGGTCAGTGGCCACGGTGTCCGGCAAGTTGGGTGTCAACGACGATGCCAGGCTGGTGGCCACGGTGTCCGGCTCATCGGGCAAGCTGGGTGTCTCCAGTGATGCCAGGTCGGTGGCCACGGTGTCCGGCAAGTTGGGTGTCAACGATGACGCAAAGTTGGTGGTCACAGTGTCCAGCAAGTTGGGTGTCAACGATGACGCCAGGCTGGTGGCCACGGTGTCCGGCTCATCGGGCAAGTTGGGTGTTTCCAGTGATGCCAGGTTGGTGGCCACAGTGTCCGGCGAGTTGGATGTCACCAGTGATGCCAGGTTGGTAGCCACGGTGTCCGGCTCATTGGGCAAGCTGGGTGTTTCCAGTGATGGCAGGTCGGTGGCCACGGTGCCAGGCAAGTTGGAAGTCACCAACGGTGCCAGGTTGGTGGCCACGGTGTCAGGCAAACTGGGTGTCACCGATGGTGCCAGGTCAACGGTCATGGTGTCCAACAAGTTGGGTGTCACCAGCGGCGCCAGGTCAGTGGCCATGGTCTCTGGTGGGCTGGGTGTCACCGATGGTGCTAGGTCAGTGGCCACGGCATCCGGCAAGTCGGGCGTCTCCGGTGGCACCAGGTTGGTAGCCACGGTGTCCGGCTCGTCAGGCAAGCTGGGTGTCACCAACGATGCCAGGTTGGTGGCCACGGTGTCCAGCAGGCTGGGTGTCACTGATGGTACCAGGTTGGTGGCCACGGTGTCTGGTGGGCTGGGTGTCACCGATGGTGCCAGGTCGGTGGCCACGGTGTCTGGCTCATCGGGCAAGCCGGGTGTCACTGACGATGCCAGGCTGGTGGCCCCGGTGTCGGGCAAGCTGGGTGTCACCGACGGCACCACATCGATGGCCACGGTGTCCAGCTCATCAGGCAAGCTGGGCGTCACCAACGATGCCAGGTCAGTGGCCGCGGTGTCTGGCTCATCCAGCAAACTGGGTGTCACCGGTGGCGCCAGATCAGTGGCCACGTTCTCCAGCTCATGTGGCGGGCTGGGTGTCACCGATGGTCCCAGGTTGGTGGCCACGTTCTCCAGATCATTTGGCGGGCTGGGTGTCACCGATGGTCCCAGGTTGGTGGCCACGTTCTCCAGATCATTTGGCGGGCTGGGTGTCACCGATGGTCCCAAGTTGGTGGCCACGTTCTCCAGATCATTTGGCGGGCTGGGTGTCACCGATGGTCCCAGGTTGGTGGCCACGTTCTCCAGCTCATTTGGCGGGCTGGGTGTCACCGATGGTCCCGGGTCGGTGGCTGCAGTGTCCGGTGGGCTGGGTGTCACCAACGGCACCAGGTCGGTGGCCGCCGTGTCCACCTCGTCGTGGCCGTCGGCGGCTGCTGGCTCGCTGCTCCCCGCCCTCACCGTGCCGAGCTCGTGGTCACCGTCACCATCGGCGTCGCCATCGCTCCCAAGGCCACCCCGGGGCTCCCCGTTGGCCGGTGCCACGTCGCTGGCCCCCAGCCCGTCGGGTCGGGGGTCCCCGGGCTCCCCGGCGCAGACGCTGCCGCTCCCCTCTCCCAAATCCTCCGGGATCCAGGGGGGCCGCGGTGGGGGACACCCCTCCGGCACAGGGTCCGGCTCCCACGGGACGTCAACCTCCAGCTCCAAAGAGGAGGAGGAGGAGGAGGAGGTGAGGAAGGTCTCGGAAGCCGCCGGGGGGGTCACGCTGCCATCCCGCTCGGCGCCGGGGTGCTCCCCGCCGCGGCGATGCCGGGGGGACCCTTGGGGGGTCATCCCGGCGCGCAGGTGGAGCTCGACGCCCCCCGGCTCCGGGTGGGGGGGTTGGGGCCCCCCCTCGCCCCCCACGGCGTGGCGCTCGGTGCCGTAGAGCCGCTCGTCTTCCTCGCCGTCGTAGGCGGCCGAGTCGGAGGAGGCGGAGGTGTCGTCGCGGAAGGCGAAGGACTCGTCCACCCCCTCGGGGATGGAGGTCTCCGACAGCGAGCGGAGGAAGGAGGCCGAGGTGCTGCCGCCCTCCTCCTCCTCCTCCTCCTCTTCCTCGTCGTCCTCCTCCTCTTCCTCCTCGCCGCAGAGGGGCAGGGGGGCCGTGCCGGGGGGCAGCGGGGTGATCTCCACCGCCTCGGCCTGGAAGAGCAGGCTGCCGCGGAAGGGGAGCAGCGCCGCCGGGATCAGGCCCGCGCCCCCCGACACCTCCCACTCCTCATCCTCCTCTTCCTCCGGCGTCTGCCCATCCTCCTCCTCCTCTTCATCACCCGGCGGGGCAAAGCGACCATCCTCCTCCTCCTCATCCTCCTCGGGAGATGGTGGGGTGAAGGCGGCGGGATCCTCCAGGCAGGTGGGGAGCGCCCCCCCCGCCGCCGCTTCGACCCCCCCGGAGCCTTCGGCCTCCCCGGAGCCTTCGGCCTCGGCCACCAGGTTGGGGGAGCAGGACGGGGAGGTGCTGGCGGTGCCGGAGGAGCCCCAGCTGCCCCCCTCGGCCGTCATGTAGGAACCGGAGGGGGACGTGGGGGGGGAGCAGAGCCCCTCGCTCTCCCCGTCCGTCTGCTCCTCGGGGGGCGGGGGGGGAGGCGGCGGCAGCCGGGCCCCCCCAACCCGGATGGGGGTGGAGGGGGCCGTGAAGAAGAGGTCGGGGTCCAGGTTGGTGGCGGGGGGTCTGCCCGGGGGGGGCTCGGCTGCTTGGCACTGCGGGGGGTCTTTGGTGGGAGCGGGGAAGGGGCAAGGCACAGCGGGCGGGGGGGGCCCCCCCCGGAGCTCGGGGGGGGGCGGGGGAGCGCGTCTCCTCCCCCATGACGATGCGGGTGTCCAGGGGGTCGGTGGTGGGGGGGAGGGGGGGGAGCGGGGGGGGGGGGAGCGGGGGGGCCGGGGTCGCAGCTGGCCCCCTCGGGCTGCGGACGAGCCTCCTCCTTGGCGGGCAGCGGCGGGGGGGCCGTGGCCGGCGGGGGGGCTGCGGAGAGAGGGGAGACCCCCCCCCAAAAAAAATTAGTCAGTGCTGGGGGTGTCATTGTCCCCCCAGGGTCACCTTGTGATGGGGGTGGCGGGGAGGGGGGGGGGGGGAGAAGAAGAATGGGGCACCCCCCCAGGGTCACCTTGTGATGGGGGGGAAGAATGGGGTGACCCCCACCCAGGGAGGGGGTCCCCACAGCGTTCAGTGACACCAGAGGTGATGGGGGGGGGGGGGGGGGGGGGTTCACCCCAAAATCCATCCCCCCCTCCAGCTCCTCCCTGTGGGCATGAAGCTATATTAAGGGGGGGGGGGGGGGTGTCAAACCCAAATGTCCCCAAGCAAGGGAGACCCCTCTATGGGGGGGGGGGGGGGGGGGCCCTCCCCATCCCCAGCAGCCCCCCTGTACCCACCCATGCGCTGAGTTTGCAGGTTCTCATCCCCCCCCCGCCCATTACCCAGGTTTTGGGGGGGGGGTGTAGCCCCCTCCCCACCTCATGAACAGCCCAAAACCTCCTGGGGGGGGGGGGTATGTGCCCCACCCCCCTTTGCTGCCCCTATTACCTGCAGCCCCCAGGAGCAGATCCATGGGGCAGGAGCAGCCAGGACCCAGCTCCAGCCCCAAACCCACCAGAGCCCCCCAGCCCCCCCCCGGGGAGCCTTATATAGGGGTGAGGAGGGGGGGCGGGGCAAGGCCGCAGAGGCTGCTGGGAAGGGGGGTGGGGCCTCACCTGGGTATTTAGCGGGCAGGTGGGGGGGGGGGGGGGGGGGGGAAAGAAGAGATGTATGTAAATATCCCCCCCCCCCCCCCCCCCCGGCGTGGTTTACTCCTCGGGGTCCCCTCTAGTAACCGGGGGGGGGGGGGCACTTAAAGGGTTAATTGGGGGGGGGAGTGGTTGCCTAGGGGGGTTCTTGGATTGTGCCCCCCCCCCCCCCCTTAAGTGCCATTTGGGGGGGGGCTGGCTCTAGGATCCCCTTAACTCTGCCCTTCTCCCCCCCCCGCAGTCTGGCTGGGACCTCCCCATCACTCCCGGGGGGAAACTGAGGCACGGGAGGGGGGAAGTTGTACCAGGGCTCCCCCCTGCTTCCCGCCTGTGTCCCCCCCCCTCCCGTAGGGTGACAGCGAGCCCTCGGGGACGCCCCTGCACGGGGTGACCTTGGGCTGCCCGTGCCTCAGTTTCCCCACCAGCTGCTCCCGGGGGGGGGGGGGGGGGGCTCCTCGGGACTGGAGGAGGGGTCCCCCCAAAGTCACCTCCCGCCTCGCCCCGGGGAAGGGGGGGGGGAGCGGTTTTTGGGGCCCCGCGGCGGTGCCAGCCGCTGCGAGGGGCGGCTGGGCCTGGGCCCCCATCCCGGATCCCTGCGCCCTCCCTCCATCCCTCACCCCTAAATCCTGGCTCCCTGCACCCCTGAATCCTCCACCCCGGATCCTGGATCCCCCAATCCCGGATCCCTGCGCCCTCCATCCCTAAATCCTGGCTCCCTGCCCCCCTGAATCCTCCATCCCACATCCCCGAATCCACCACCCCGGATCCCGGATCCCTGAGTCCCACACCCCTGAATCCTCCATCCCTCACCCCTAAATCCTGGCTCCCTGCACCCCTGAACCCTCCACCCCGGATCCTGGATCCCCTGCTCCCTCCATCCCTAAATCCTGGCTCCCTGCCCCCCTGAATCCTCCATCCCTCACCCCCGAATCCTGGATCCCCAAATCCTCCATCCCGAACCCCTGAGCCCCCCCCCCCATCCCGCATCCCTGACTCCTGCGCCCTCCCTCCATCCCTCACCCCCAAATCCTGGCTCCCTGCACCCCTGAACCCTCCACCCCGGGTCCCCCCATCCCGCATCCCTCACTCCTGGATCCCAAATCCCCGAGCCTCCCATCCCGGATCCCTGCGCTCCGTGTCCCTCACCCCCGAATCCTGGCTCCCTGCACCCCTGAATCCTCTCCCCCCCCCCCCCAGATCCCTGAGCCCCCCCCCATCCCGCATCCCCGAGCCCTGGATCCCTGCGCCCTCCATCCCTCACCCCCAAATCCCGGCTCCCTGCACCCCTGAATCCTCCATCCCGGACTCCTGGATCCCGGATCCCTGTGCTCTGCCTCCCTCATCCCTGAATCCCCCCCATCCCAGATCCCGGCCCCCCCCCCCCCCCCCCAGCCCGCACCCCTGAATCCTTCATCCCCCATCCCAGATCCCGGGGTCCCCCCCCCCCCAGCCCGCACCCCTGAATCCTCCATCCCGGATCCCCGCACCCTCCATCCCTCCCTCTCTTCCCCCCCCCCAAACCCCGAATTCTCCCTCCCGGACCCCCGCGCCCCCCCCCCCCCGGCCTCACCTGCCTCCGATCCCTCCGCCATTCCGCTTCCCTTCTCCGCTGCCCCCAGCCCCTCCGCCCCGCTCCGCCTCCCCGGCCCCCCCCCCCCCCCCCCCCCGCCGCCCCCCCCGGGCTGCCGCAGGGCCCAGCGGAGCGTTACTGGGGCGGGGGGGGCCGGGATCAGCTCCGTCATCCCAGATGATGTCAGCAGGATTTTTTTTTTATTTTTTTTTTTTATTTCCCCTGCCTTTTCTTTCTTTTCGCCCCCCCCGCCCCCCCCCCGCTCCGGCGGGGTGTGTGCCAGGCACTGCGGCGGTTGGGAGGGGAGGGGAGGGCCGGGCCCACCCCAGCGCTGCTTGCATCAGCTCCTGGGGGGGGGGGGGTGTGGATGAGAGGGGGGGGCTGTGGATGAAAAAGGGGGGGGGTGTGTGTGGGGGGGGGTGTGTGCGTGCCTCAGTTTCCCCACCTGGGGTGGGATTGATGCGACGGGAGATGGCGCCGGGGTTTTGTGGCGTGTGTGTGTGTCCCCCCCAAAAATATGGGGCTGAGCAGCAGTGCCCCCCCGGGGCGGGGGGGGGGGGGGCGGAGGAGGAGGGTGGAGCCCACCTTCCCCGCCCCCCCCCTAAAAAAAGCCCCGGGGTGATGCTGGGGTGGGGGGGTGTCTGGTGTCCCCGGGTACCACTGGGGCGGAGGGAGGGGTGCCCGCGTGGTTGCCATGGGAACGGCCCTTCTCCTCCTCTCGTCTCCGTGGTGATGGTGAGGAGGAGGATGATGGTTCCCTGGCAACTGGGGGGGCGGGGGGTACCCCCACTCTGGGACTGATAGACCCTTAGGAGGGACGGGCTCCCCCCCCCCCCCCGCTGAAGGATGCTGGGGGGGGGGAAACTGAGGCACAGCCTGAGAGCAAGGGGGGGGGGGGGGGGCTGGAGCTGTGACTCAGCAGCTCCCTGGGGGGGGGGGGGGGCGACACACAGAGTGGTGGGAGAAGGGCTGTGACACCCACCCCCGCCCGAGGGTGCAGGGGGGGACACACAGTGACACAGCTGGAGGGGACATGGTGGGGGGACACACACCCCCCCCCCCCAAAGTCCCTCCCAGCAGCACAAAGGGGTTTTCTCCCCCACCTGGGTGGGGACACACACACACACACAGATGATGTGGGGCAGGATTTAACCCTGCCCATTAGAGCCCCCCCCTCCCCTGCGCTGGAGGTGGGGGGGGGGGGAGAAGTGTCACAGCCCCCCCGCCCCCCCCCCCCCCCAGCACTAAAACAGGAATAAGAAAGGCCGGGATCATTCTTAATCCTAATCCCCGGCTCAAAGCGGGAGCTGAGCCGCCGCTGCGGTGAAGGGGGTCCCGCCGAGCATCGGGGTGGTGACTCTTTATTTCCCTCCCACCCCCCCCCCAGTCCAGAAAAAAGCCAAAGGGGCCCCCCCCCCCCCCCAAAACGCAGCACTGTACAGCAGCGGGTTTATTGGAACAGGGCTCGGCGGGGCGGCGCCGGCGCGGTTAGCTCGCCAGCGCTTTGGCCGTGACCTTGTTGAGCTTGTCTTTGAGGTAGGCCGCCCGCTGCCGCTCCAGCTTCAGCTCCAGGAACTCGTAGTGGGGGACCTGTGAGGGGGGGGGGGGGAGAGAAAGGAGAAACACACACACCCCCCCCCCTTTAGAACCCAGAGATGCACAGCGGCGTGTGTGTGTCCCCCCCAAAAACCCGTGGGGTGCCCAACCCCTTTTGCTCCCCGTGGCGCAGGCAGGGCGGGGTTGATCCCCACGGTGACAGAAAGGGGGGAACCCCCCCCCCCCTCAAATTGGGATGAGTTGTTGGTTTTTTTTTTTTTTTTTGGGGGGGGGGGGGGAATGGATGAAGGCGGGGGACCCGAGCGCAGACAATTAAAAGCCTGTCCCCAAATTAGCCCGCGTCACCACCGCCGAACAACGGGCTTCTGTCAGCAGCCGGGACGCGCACGGCCTCCCGCGGGGCGGGCAAAATATTTGGGGGGGGGGGAACAACAAAAATATTTATTGGGGGGGGGGGCGGATTTGGTGACAGGAGCGGGGCACGCAGCTCGGGCAAGGGTTTGAGAGCACAGCCCTCCCCTCAAAACAGCGGAGCCGGGACGCCGCTTCTTCCCGGTGGGAGGGAGCAGCCCCGTCTGGGGGGGGATCCCGCCACCCACCCCTGCTGATATATTTAGCAGCGGGCAAGGCTGAAGCTGCTCCTCCTCTTCCTCCTCCTCCTCCTGTCCCCGAGCCTCCCCGCCGGGGAGGGGAGAAATTCCGCAGGGAAAACCCTCCAACCCGGCCGGGAGGGGGGAGAATCTGGGGAAGCGCGGGGACGGGCTGGGGGTGACGAGGCCACCGTGGGACACGTGGCCCTGCCACCCCCCCCCCCCGAAAGGAGCCACCGACCTTCCTCCTCCCTCGCAAGCCGGGGGAATTACCTCCGGGGAGCTAAAGAACGAGGTGAGCAGGGGGATCAGCGCCCTAAAACCTCATCCTTTGTCACCTCCGGGCTTGCCTGGAGGGGATCGCGGCGGCTAATCCACGGGGGCGGCGCGGAGCTGAGGCTCTGTCCCACCCCGAAGCCAGCTGGGGGGGGGGGAAGGCGAGGGGAGCGAGGAGGAGGGTGGTAACCCCCCCCAAAAAAAAAGGCGTCTGCTTTGTGGAATGAGAGACACACACACCAACCCTTCCTCTCCCCGCAGCTACTCACGTCCACCACGAGGAAGCCGGCCGCCTGGATGTGGCGCCGGGCCATGACGTAGCGACCCAGCAGGTCCTTGCTCCTGTTGCTGAAATTGGGGAATTCCCACCGGAGGAAAGCGACCCTGGAAGGGGGGGGGGGGGGACAGAGTAGGGGGGGGGGCCCAGCCGTGAGGCTCGTGGGAGCCGGCAGCTCCAGCTCTGCCCCCCCGGCCAGCGGGACGCGGATTTCTCCGGCCGTTGGAGCCGTTATCCCTCCTCCGAGCCACCGGCAGAGCGGCTCGACGCCGTTTGTTTATTTATTTTTTTTTTTTTTCCAGGCAGGGAGGAGGCAGCTCAGTCCCCAGGGCCCCGCGCAGCCAGGC
The DNA here is from genome assembly GCF_018691265.1 of Tyto alba. NCBI lineage: Eukaryota > Metazoa > Chordata > Aves > Strigiformes > Tytonidae > Tyto > Tyto alba. The sequence goes on along the minus strand of NW_024881313.1, from coordinate 40,672,008 downwards.
GGGCTCCGTGGCAGAAGCTCTTTTTGGAGAGAAAAATCATTGCCACGACCGGCGTCCGGCTCCTGGGGTGAGCACCCCCAGCTGCAAAACATGACACACACCCCCCCCCCGCAGCCCTACCCCCGTTTCTGTCCTGCTCCCAAGAGAGGGGGGGGACACGGCTTCCTCGGTACACAAATCACCGGGGAGGTTTGAAGCACCCAAGATCTGTCCCCTCTCCCTCTCCCCACGAGCTCCTGCCCGCGCCGTGGGGCACAGCCGAGCCCAAACCCACCTCCTGGCGCCCGGCGGCAGCGGCTTCGTCCCTTCGGAGCGGAGCAGATGGGGAGCAGCAAAGTCCTTCAAGGGGAGAGGTTTATTTTCGCTGTTCACCACCATCTCGGCGTCTGCACGGAGAGGAAGGAACGCAAAGACTCCCGAGACCCACCCGGACGCTGCTCCCATTGCTCCCCCCCCCCCCCAAAAAAAAAAGCCGGGGAGCGGCTCTGCGCGCGCAGCCGGGGTACAGCACCCTCTCCTCGCGGCGCCGAAGGGCAGGGCCCGCTTCCCAAAAATCTCCTCAGGCAGAAAACGTGTCCGTGACATTCTCACCCCCCCAGCATCCCACAGGAAGGGGGACGTGGGGCTCGTGGACCACCGAACTTGCTGTGGCAGCCGGTTGGCCGGTCCCCGCCACGGAGGAGGCAGAGACCGAATTTGACGGGGCTGCAGGAGAGCGGGGGGGAGCCGGGGGGGGGCAGGAGGGGAGGGGAGGGCAGAGCTTTCCACACCCCCCCCCCTCAGCTCCGCTTGGCTGCGGGAGGGAGAAAGGTTTTCCTCCTCCACCTGCTGCCCACAAGCCAAGCCGGGGGGGGGGGGGGGGGGGGGGGCTGGCGTTCCTGCTCTGCCTCGAGAAGGAAGTTGTGGGAGGAGATGGGAACAGCGGCTGCGCTGAGGAAGCAGAGGGGCGTGAGGCTGAAGAATGAAGGGGTGGGTGGGTGGTGAAGCCCGGTAGCTGCCCCCCAAGTCCGTGTGTGTGTGTGTGTGTCTGTGTGTGTGTGTGTGTGCGCCCCCCCTCCAAGTTGAATTCCCTCCCACGGGGGACGCGCTCACCGATCTGCCAGCCGTAGACGGTGCGTACGTCGAGGCGCCCGTTGTCCCGGCTCCCCAGCACCCCCGCCAACGCTTCCCGCAGGCTGCTCTGCAGCTGGGTCACCACCTTCTCCCCCGCCGGCTCCGCGGGGCTCAGCATCTCCGCCGGCAGGAACGGGCCCCGGTAGCCGGGGCTTTCCAGCTTGGCGGCAGCGTTGATGTGGACGAGCTTCAGGCGTAAATTCTGAGCTTTGAGGGACCGGTCGCCTGGCGGGAGGAGAGGAGCAGAGCTCGAGGTGCAGCCCGAAGCCCCCGCGCACGGCGGGGCTGGGCTCTTCATCCCGTGGCCTCCGTCCCTTCTCCGACTGGGATTCCTCATTCCGGATCCCCGCCCTGGGATGGATCCCTGCCTGCTGGCCCCCCCAGCGGCCTCGCGCCGGCGGCGGTGGGAAACCACCCCGAGCACAGGGCCCTCGTTAGGAGAGGACAGCCCCCTCGGTGTCTGTGGTGTGACTTTATCCCCAAGGTCCCACCGGAGGGGACAAGGGGGCTCCTGGACTGCAGCCCCCCGCCACGGAGGAGGGAGGGACGGACTTTGACGGGGCTGCACCTCGCTGTTTTGGGTCAGGAAACAATAAACCTTCTCGTTTCTTCTTGAGGGAAACGCCGGGGCGGAGCAGCGAGCGGGCTGCGGTTTGGGAGGGGGGAGGGCAACGTGTCACCCCGCTGGGGTTCAACCCTACGGGCACAGCTCCACGTTCAGCTCCGGGCTGGGCAGGACCCGGGGAGGAGAGCACAGGGAAGGCTCGAGCGGATCCCCCCTTCGCCATCACTGTCTTGTTCTCCTTCTCCCCGCACTGCGCACAGGCCCAAATCCACAGCCTGAAGGGGGGGCTACCGGAGCCCGTGGCAATCACTAGCCCAAGTCTCTTAGTGCTGTTGCCCTGAGCTCCCCTTGCCCGGGGGGCACCCTGCACAGAGCTGCAGGGGAGGCTGGGGGTGGGAAATCTGTTACAGCCGCTCCCAGCGAGATCGATTCCCTCCTGGTTAACAACCCGTTAACTGCAATTTAGAGGGACCAGGCTCAGTGTCCCCAAGCTGCTGTCCCCCCCCACTTTCCCCGGGTCTGAGGTTCTCAGTCCCCGGCGGCACAGACGCCCGCCTCACCTCGGATCCAAGCGTGGAAGTCGGGCGCCAGCACTCGGTGCAGGTAGGGAGCCTTGGCCTGCTGCAGCACGCAGAGCGACCACACCAGGTCGGTGAGGAGGTGAGGCTCCAGGCTGGCCAGCTGGCCCTGCAGCTCCTCGTGGACCTGAGGAGAGGAAAACCAAACGGGTTCAGCTCAGGTCGGCGCTGCCGACGCCTCCATCCCGAGCTCAACACACACACACAGGGGGGGTGGGGGGGTGGGGGGGGGGTCTGGCAGCTCAACAGATCCCCGAGGCGTTACGGTGCGCCACCTCTGCAGCAGTGCTTCTCCCCTGGGGCTATCTGCAGCGGGGAGATTTGAAGATTGCTCTCACCCCCCGACCCTGCAGCTGCGTTTTGCTGGCCCAGGGTGCAGAAAGCCCGGCAGCAACATGCAGCAGCCACGGGGCCGCAGCCTTCCCCTTTTCTGAAAAAAGGGAGGGCTGGAGGCGATAACCTCCTTCAGGATCTGCAACTAAATCCTGCCGGGAAGGGAACCGGAGGGGTCTGAGGCTCTGGGGGGGGGGGGGGGGGTGCCCAGGAATCGCAGCAAGAGCCTGGAGCTCTGCACCCTTGCAGGGATTTCTCCCGTTAAACCCGGAGAGCTTTTTAGCAACGCCTCCAAAAACGGGTAGTTCTGCACTTGCTACAAAATCCCCTGTCATGGTGACCACGATTAATGCTGGCAGGGGGAATCCAGAGCCCTGGATGCTACTTCCCCACCCAGGGAGATCCTTTGCTCCCTGGATTGGGTTGGCCAAGGGGGGACAGGGTGCCCTGGGGGGTCCCGCTGATCAGAAGCGCCCATATCTGGGTGCTCTCCCTCCTCGGCTGCGCATCGCAGGTGGGGCTGGGCCGGCCACGCTCCCTCTGCCGGGCGCTCGGCCGGTGGCTGCTTGCTCAGCAACTCTGGCAATCGGCAGCACAAATCTGTGTCCCCCCCCCCCAGGGAGGTCAAGGTGACATCCTCCTCTGCTTCAGAGGGCCAGCCGGGCCGCCTCGGCGAGCTGGGGAAGGCGGGAGGGACGCCAAGGACGGTGCCTGCCCCTCGCTCAACCTCCCCCCAGCCTCCTGCTAAACCACGCCGGAGGCTCCCCCTCTGCTCCTCGCCCTGAGATGTGGCAACCTACCCCCCCCCCCCCCCCAGGCAGGAAGCCACGCGAGCACGTGTGCCTGGGACAGCCTCTAACCATCTCAACAGCCCCGAGCCCCAGGAGCAGCCTCAGCACTACCAAACCGAGGGTTTGGCTCGGCTAGGAGAGTCACACAGCTCTGCCAGGAACGGGCGTGCAGCCATCGACACCCCCGGCCTCGTTATAAAGAGTTAATTACGGCAATTGGGAGTTCAGGAGGGCACAGGAACACCCACACGCTGCTGGTGTCTGCGAGGAAAGCGAGCCCGTGGGGATGTGAGGTGGTCACGGACTAACCGGCTCGGCTACCGCAGCCAGGGGAGCGCCGGGAGGATTTTTAAGCCTGGTCTAAACTCGGGGCAACCCCTTCCCTTTTCTCACACCGTGTAAAGCCGGCTCGAGCCACCCGACGGGCGCTTTCACGCGGGGATGTGCTAGACCAGCAGCCTTCCTGCTGACTAGGGAGGAAGGTTGATGAAGAGGGGGGGAAAAGAGGAAGGTTACCATGTTGAAAAAGTCCTCGCTGTTGCTGGGCTGGAAGTTCAGGCGAGCAAAAGACAGGATGATACTGCACAGATGGGCGACTGACAGCTGCTTGGTGTTGTCCAGGGCGTACTGGAAGATATAGGGGGAAAAAACAGAGATTTAGGCCTGTCCTGTATGAGTACAGACAGTAAAAGATTGACAATGTCAGCCAAGGATGCATCCAGCCCCGTGGCAAGATGGGAAAACGCGAGCAAAAGCTCTTCTAGTGCTCCCCTGGGATTTTATCTTGGCACGAGGGAAAGCTGCGAGTGGAAGCTCTGTAATATTCCAGTAAGGATGCAGAAGTGCAGGCGCATAAACTGGGGCAGAGCTGGGGAGGGGAGCTCAGGAGGAGCTGAGCACGGATGCCTGGAGCTGAGTTTAGCAGAGGATGAACAGCGAGTCCTGTCAGACTCGATTACGGTCGCCGGCTGGGTAGGGAAAACAGGGGCACAGAGAGCACCTCCGGAGAGGTGAGGGTGGGGAACTGGGGTGGATCACAGTCATAGTGGTGCCAATGGGGGCCTCCCAGCCTCCCCCCCCCCAAACCTCCTCCTCCTCACCTGTGCGATGGCCTCAAACAGCGGCAGGCTGAGCCACTTGAGGAGGGAGAAGGATCTGATGCAGCGCGTCACCTCGACGGGCGTCATGGTGAAAACGTGGGGGTGCAGGTCGGTGGCTATCTTCTGGAAGACCTGGGGCTGGTGGAAATTCAGTTTTCCTTAAAGGAGCAAAGAGAAAGCGGCAGCCACTTACAAGGAGCTGGTACGGGAGCCGTGCCTGGACAGGGCGGCGGCGGCACAAGTGGGAGCACAAAGCTGTCCGTTAGGAGAAGAGGGGGCTCGGAGCCTGGTGTCGCCTCGGCCCCATCCTTTGGGGTCAGCCCAAGTCCTGCTGTACCCACCAGCTCCCAGCCCAGCGCCAGCTCACGGCTCCAGCCTCCACCCAGCGCTGGCAGCAGATTTTTCAGCCCCAGTGGCTCCATCTACAGACCCCGGTCTCGTTAAGGCTACCGGGAACCTCACCCCGGCTGAGGAACCAGAGAGCAACAACGATCAGCAACCGGCAGCACCAAGCCCCAGAGGGGCTCGGGTCGAGTGTGGACCAGCCAGGAGGGGACAGTCCCCCTCAGAGAGGGGCAACGGCAGGTTCGAAGCATCCCGACGCAACGCCGTGGCGGTGCCAAGCACCGAAGAGAAACGGCGCCGCGTCTCCACCGCAGCGGCCGCCGGAGCCTGCGAGAGCCGGTCTCGCTCCCAAACCACCTCCAGCCGGTGTAGTTGACCACTTTATAGGTTTTTAAAGCCAAGGGACTGCTGGATTATTTGCTCCGTGTACAACCCGAGCCCATATATACCGGCTTCCTGAGCCGGAGCACCTACAGCCCTGCCTCTGAGAAGGCGCGCAGCGCGGGTTTGGAGGTTCTGACACGGAGCACCCACCACCCTCTTTGAAACTCGTTCCAGATTCAACTTCACAGTAAGTACGCCGGCAACATCAACAAAAGAAGCAGAGCTCCCTCCAAAGCCAGGTGTACTGGAGTTAGTTCTTTATTCCGAGAGGAGAGCTAACCTACAAAGACTGTCCTGGCCACAGTGGTTGTCAGAAGAGCTGCTCCCACCACCCAAAGCTGGACAATCAACTGAAGCAAAGCCCCTCCTCGGCTCCCTTCTCCCCTCCTCCTCTGGGCTTCCCACTGGCTACCAACAAGGATGAGGAAAAGAGGATAACGCAACACTGCGTGAAAAGAGGAGCCATGGAACTAAGGAAATTATTAATTAGTGCTACTCTGCTGTTAATAGAGCTGTTTCGCACCAGGTTCTGTCACCGTCAAGTATCTGGTGGCTCTGGTCTTCCCTGTGGCCAGGAACGTCACTATTCCCCCCTCCCCAAGCGTTTGCCAGCGCTTCTACGGGTACTTGTAGCACTTCACCCGCTGAAGAGTATGAATTCAGCACCCGGCGCTGCTCAAATCATCGTTAATTTGTCACTAGGACACCTCGTGTGGAAAGAAATCCAGTATTTTAAGTGTCACTGTCCCCACGTAAAAAGTCCAGCTCTCCCCAGGGCTGCTGCGCAGCCCTCCTGCGTTTCACGAGCGAGAAAACGGAGGCTGGGGCTCCCCAAGAAACCCACAGCCACGGGAGGAGGGGAGAGAGGATTTGGGGCTGTTTGGGGGATCCTGGCTCACTAGCTACCTAGGCTAGGTATGTTAGGTCCAGCCTAATAACCCTCCCAGCCTCTCTCCTTCATCTGGCCGTGGTGGCAGCGCTCTCAAAACCCCGCTCGAGTGCCCAAAATGAGCTGTTCCCACTCATGATGTCCAGCAGGTCCCAAGAGAACCGAGCCGCTTACCATAGGCGAAGATCAGGTCCGTCAGGACGTTGAGGCTGAGCTCAGAATGCTTCTGGATCAGGTGGTAGGACAAGGCTCGGAGCAGCGGGACGCAGCGCCGGTTCTGGTAGGCTAGAGCCAGCGTTATCTTCCGGATGTCGTTGGGGTTGAACTGTTCAGCAAGCTCCAGAGCCTGCCAAGAAACGTTTTGAGCAGGGAGGTAAAGGGAAAGCACAAAGCGAGGTGCAGATGCAGATTTTTTTTTTCTTTTTTTTTCTTTTTTTTTTTTCCTACGGAGCGAGATGCGCCATGGCATATGGCAGGAGCTACCCGACATCGTTCATTCAAACTTGGCATCGACTGATAACCCCGTCAGGCACAGCTACAGCGTTCTGCCTCGTCACACGCCAGTGTCTGGAGCATTTATTTATCCCCAGGGTCAAGGGAGAGGGACAGTGGGGCTCGTAAGCTACAGATATCACTGTAGCAGCTGTTTGGCCAGTCCCCAGCACGGGCTGGACGAGGACTGAATTTGACGCAGCTGCAGTCGGGGCTCTGACCCAAAGGACACTTCCTGACTCCCAGGAGAGACAGAAACAGGGACCCACTGAGCACTGGAGGGGACAGACCCGTCCCCTTTGGAGCTGACCAGTGCCCAGAGGCAGCCAGAAGGCGAGAACAGCACGGACGCTCCTTGTTCCAGCTCCCCTCACAGCCTGGCTTGTACAGAGAAGCAAAGGACGATGATTTTTGGCAGCTGTAAGTTACGGCTTGTCAGCTGAGCTCAGGAAATTCGAGCCTGTTCTCTGCTAACCTGCCGCAGCTGCGAAGTACGACGCATCAGCTCCCACCTTCCAGCAGCACAGACTACACCCCTATGAGCTGGGAAGGGACTGGTGAGCACAAACTCCCTGCGTCGACGTGGCTCCTCAGATGTGAACCCCTTCTTAGAAGCACCCGTGCGCGGGAAGGTGCTTGAACAGCAAGCTGTAAGCACCCTGGAGCAGCAGCTGGCGCGGAGTTAATGTTCCCACGCAGGGTTGAAGGGGACAGGGCCCTCCTGCTGTTGTCACCAGCGGGAGGTGGCCTGTCTGAAGGGAAGGGTGGTGGAAGGAGAGCCCAAGCCCTTACCTTGTCCTCCAGCCGGTCCATCAGAGCCGGGGAGATGTGCCCGACCTTGCCCATCAGCATCACCACGGATCGGGTGCCCTCGATCTCCGTCCAGCGCAGCTCCAGCTTCTTGATGACTTCGTTCAGCAGTTTGCTCTCCTTCCCCTGCCTGACCGCCAAGAACTCCGCCAGGGAGGCAAGCTGCCTGAAGGTGAGGCGCCGCAGCCTCCACAGCACCTCCTGCTCCACCGACTGCATCTCCCTCCTGTTGCTGTCCACCCCCAGGGAGTAGAGGCTCTTCAGGAGGTTCACCAAGGTGTTATTCCACACCTGAGAAATCTGGGCAGCAGAGGGAAATAAGAGAAAGGTGGTGATGAGACAACACAAGAATATTCAGTTGCTGGTCACGCCCAACACCAGGCAAGGCTCTGTCTCTACAGAAAGAGCTATGCAGCGTCGAGGGGAAGCAAATGAGTCCCCCACCACAACCCGAGGCCTCGGCTCCTCCTCACAGGTGTAGCTCGTGCAGTCAGATACAGGGTGGAGAAGGGGAACCTCAATGCCTGTGCCACAAGCCAAAAACCACCCACTGAGCCTGAGGCACAAAAGAACCTCGCGAGGTAACTGCACGTCGCTTACAGAGCTGCCATATAGCTGCTGAACATTCCCTGCCTCAGAGAAGGAAGTTACACAGATTTCCTACCAGCTGGGTGGAATGTTTAACTAGACTTTATGCTTCTCTGGAAGCACTTAAGCTTCTTTGTGGTGTGGCTGGTAAAACGAAGAGCAGTGGGAAAGACTGATAATTCAGGGGCAGGACGTTGAGGGTCTCGGGGGCAATGCCACAGGACCCCAACTTGCCTCAGCACCTCGGGTCAGATGCAATGTATCCTAAAAGCTCCAATTTCTCTCCGAAAAAGAGGCTGGGCTCAAATCCCATGGGCTGCTGGGAGCACCAGGACTTGCCCAGTGCCACACTCTGCCCACTGAACTTCTCTGCTGGGCCACCGCCGGCTGCGTTCCCACCGGCGGCCCCGATGCGAGGTGGAGCTCGTGGTTTTCCACCAGCGATCGGTCTTCCTGCTTTCAGCTACTCCAGCAAATGAAAACCTTGTTGTTTCCAGCCCGAGCTTCCCCAGCTGTGTTCTGCCACGGCTGCGAAGCACTAAAAGGCAATTCCAGCCTGAAAGCTCTCCAGATTTCTATAAAAACAAACGCTGTCCTTAGCGCAACGTGGGTTCTGATGAGCCTTTCAGTGAGCATGACTGCGCCAGCCGCCCCGGTACAGAGCACAGCGCCTGCCTGACAGAACATCCCGACGTTACAAAATGATTTCAGAAACAAGGAGTTGCTTCTCGGAGTGGCCGTGCAGGAGGCAAGCGAGGCAGTGCCGCCAAGACGCTGAAGCTCGGGCCAGGAGGGACCACACGGGTTTGGGCAAACAGAGGCTTTAACTCTCTGGCCTGTCCAGACTCCAGCACTTCCACCAGCACAGCAAATTCCTAAAGCGCTGCTCAGAAATGGTTCGGCACCTCGGGCACACGAACCACCTGAGCGCTGCCAGGGTGCTCTGTGAAAAACTGAAAAACCACAGGCCGGGATGCAGCTGAGAAGCGAGCAGAACTCGCGATTTGCCCTGGGTTATTCTGTTCAAAATCTCTGGCTTGTCAACACAAGGACGTTACAGGCCGATTAATTTTAGTTGCTTCGCATCAGAGCGCCTTTGCACCTACACAGCAACCACCTGCATTCTGTTATCTACGACCGTGGCTGCAATGACAGCTCGTTGGAGAAGGATGATCGTGTTTGCAGTGAGTTTGCTTGTTTTAAATCTCAAAATCCCACGCCACGTCCCTCTTGGCAGTTTCCTACACTTCAGCCACACTGCCTGGCTTGTCGAATCGCTCGTGCAGCACGACAGCTCGGCTCTGCCAGCTCTGGGGCATCCCTTCCTCCCTGAAGGGTCCCCAGGGACATGGGCACCCCTTTGATCCACGAGGACAGCGACACAGGACCATGCAGACCTGCAGGAGCAGTGCTTTCACTCCAAATACAGAAGCACGGAGGCATTTCAGCTTCACTGAGCTAACCGGGCAACCTCAGGACAAATCCCACCTCTCTGCTATCCCTCAACAGGTTCTAGGGAGCAGAGACTATGGATCAGGAGAAATACAAAGCTTCTGCAGAACACTTGTACTCCCAGAGCCCTGCCAGGAACCGCAGCAAGTTCAACAAGGCAAGTTCACAGGTCGGGGCAACCCCCAGTACCAGCACAGACTGGGAATGGGTGGACTGAGAACAGCCTGAGGGAGAAGGATTTGGGGGGTGCTGGTGAGTGTAAAATGGAACATGAGGCAGCCCCGTGCGCTGGCAGCCCAGAACCCACCCGTGCCCTGGGCTGCAGCCAGAGCAGGGGGGGCAGCAGGGCCGGGGAGGGGATTGTCCCCCTCTGCTCCGCTCTGGGGAGACCCCCCTGCAGTGCTGGGGCCAGCTCGGGGGCCCCCAACAGCAGAAGGACCCGGAGCTGCTCGAGCGGGGCCAGAGGAGGCCACGGAGATGCTGGGGGGGCTGGAGCAGCTCCCCTGGGGGGCCGGGCTGAGAGAGTTGGGGGGGTTCAGCCTGGAGAAGAGAAGGCTCCGGGGGGACCTTCGAGCGGCCTCCCAGGGCTTAAAGGGGGGACAGGGAAGGTGGGGGGGGACTCTAGATCAGGGGGTGTGGGGGTAGGACGAGGGGGGATGGGTTTAAGCTGCCAGAGGGCAGATTTAGGTGAGATCTAAGGCAGAAATTGTTCCCTGTGCGGGGGGGGAGGCGCTGGCCCAGGGTGCCCAGAGCAGCTGTGGGTGCCCCCTCCCTGGAAGGGTTCAAGGCCAGGTTGGACGGGGCTGGGAGCCCCCTGAGCTGGGGGAAGGGGGCCCTGCCCTGGGCAGGGGGTGGCACTGGGGGGGCTTTAAGGTTCCTCCCAACCCAAACCATCCTGTGATCCCATGACGTGGGGCCCACGAGCTGCAGCTATTTCCGTAGCAGCCAGCTGGGCCAGCACCAACCAGAGTGGACGATGCTGGATTTAACAGGGCTGCTGAGGCTTGACCATACGACGTGCCGGGCACGGGGCACTGGTTCCCTTCAGATGCCCCATCTTACCCAGCAGCTTCTCCCGGGGCTGATGACCGGGGAGAAGAATCACAGTTGAATTCACTGGGACGCCTGGTGAGGCACTGCAGGCACCAGCAAGCTCTCAGCACAACTCACAGGCTGCTTGGCTCTGACATGTCTTTGCCACTAACTGGCAAAGGTGCAGCTTTATCTGACTGAAAAAGCTAAAAATTCACGGGGACAGGAGCAAGGCAGCATTTAACAAGGATGATCTCACCTCTACGTTTTGTCTCTGGTCCAAAAAGCAAAGCTTTTAGATAGAAATAATCAGGCATCCTGGCCAGAGCTGATAATTTCACTCTCCACTTCATTTTTTTTAATTGGAAAGGCAAAGTAAAATCCTGAACGAGCAGCCGGTTCCAGCCAGCCACACCGGTTCAATCCCAGGAGCACCGGCCACTTTCCACCTCGTATTCTTTCCCCAAAACTCTTCTGCAGGAAGGAAAGCACTTACCTGGGAATCCATGATGCTGATGAGCTGTTGGAAACGTCCGTCTTGCAGAATGCTCTTCGTTTCTAGTTGTTTTTCCATTGCGAGCCGGGAAAGTTGAGTAATTACTAGTGAGGCTTCGTTACTATTAAGAACGTGGAGTTCACTCAACTGGAAGAGTTCCTGAGGGCTCATGGCCGTTTCGATCAGTTCCCCGATCACTTTGCGCTCTGGGTTCCCGCTGTCTTCCACCTGCTCTTTGACTGAGAATCCGTCTGCCCAGCTGGCAGGGCTCGAAGCATGAAGCGAAGCGAAAGGTGCTTGAGGCAGAGCTCTGGCCATCGCCACCTTCCCCGCCGGCGCCAGCAGAGAAGCCGGGACGGCCGAGGGAGCGGGGACGAAGGCACCGAAGTGCCGCCAGCAGCAGCGTCGCACCAAACGGACTGCCATGGTGGAGGGCAGGAAGGAGGGGGTGGAAGGCTGGAGCTCAGCGCCACATTTCGGGAACGCTACGGAAGGAAAAGAAACCTTTTAGGAGCCGGAGGACGTCAGAGGTAAAAAGGAGGCAGCTGACTTCAGGTCGCGGCTGTGAGGAAAAGACTGTTTCGACCCGCTATACTGGATGTGAAGAGGCAATAAAAGCTTCCCGCCGGCAAAACACCGCTCTGGAAGAGGCCACACTCTCCTCCGTGGGGGGCTAAGCTGTCACCAGACCCCCCTGAGGGGCCGCCGAACCCCGGGGCGGCTCTCCGAGGCGGCGTGGGTCTGGAGCACGCCCTGCTCCTCACCGCCACAACTGGGCTTCAGGGGACACAGCCCCATTTCCCCCCCCGCCGCTCCCAGTTTCCCCACACCATCCTCTGGGGGCTCCTTCCTCCCTGGCCCCCCCCACCCCTGAGGCTATTCCCCTCAGATCCACCCCCAGTCCTGCCCTTCCTCCCTGGGGCTGTTTCCCCCTGGATCCTGCCCTCCTCTCCCGGGCTCTTCCCCCCTCAAAGCCTCCTGCACCCACCCCACATTCCTCCAGGCTGTTTCCCCTCGCAGCCCCCCCACCCCTGGAGCTATTCCCCTCAGACCCCCCCCAGGCCCAGCACACACTTCCCTGGGCTGTTTTCTCCAGGGCTCTTCCCCCTCAAAGCCCCCCAGGGGCCCACACCTCCTCCCCTGGGTTGTTTCCCCTCGAGAGCCCCCTGGGCGCTTCCCCCTCACACCCCCTGTCCCGTTTTTCCCCCCGGGGGCTGTTCCCCCACCCCCCCCCCCCCAGGTCTCCCCTTTAAGTCCCCGGGGCTCTTCCCCCTCACACCCCCAGGGCCATTTCCCCCTTTCCCCGGGACAATTTCCCCCCCCCCGGAGCCGTTTCCCCTCGAAGCCCCATGGGCTTTTCCCCCTCACACCCCTCCCGGGGCCGTTCCCCCCCCACCCGGTCCCATTTCCCCTCACACCCCCCAGGGCTGTCTCCCCTCGAACTCTTCCTCCTCACACCCCCCAGGGCCGTTTTGCACCCCAAGACCCCGTTTTCCCTCACACCCCCCAGAGCCGTTTCCCCTCAGCCCCCCCCCCCCCCCCCGGGGCCGTTTTCCCCTCACACCCCCCGGGACTGTTTCCCCTCAGACCCCCCTCCGGGCTCTTCCCCCTCAAGCCCCCCGGGGCCGTTTTCCCCTCAGACCCCCCTCCGGGCTCTTCCCCCTCAAGCCCCCCGGGGCCGTTTTCCCCCTCAGACCCCGCCCGGGCTCTTCCCCCTCAAGCCCCCCGGGGCCGTTTTCCCCCTCAGACCCCGCCCGGGCTCTTCCCCCTCAAGCCCCCCGGGGCCGTTTCCCCCTCAGACCCCGCCCGGGCTCTTCCCCCTCAAGCCCCCCGGGGCCGTTTTCCCCCTCAGACCCCTCCGGGCTCTCTCCCCCCGGGACCATTTTCCGCCCCCACCGGGGCCGTTTTTCCCGCCGCGGGCCCTGACCTCTCCCGCCCCAGCCACACGCCGGCTCGGCAGCGCAGACACAACGCGCATGCGCGCCGGCGCCGCGCCGCCGACGTCAGCGCCGCCGCGGCGGCTCCCTATTGGCAGCGCGCCGGCAACGTCACTACGTAGGGCGCCGGCAGGGGAAGGGCGGCCGCCATTATCATCCTCCTCCTCCTCCATCCTCCGTCCGCCATCATCATCCTCATCGTCGTCCGGCGGCCCGGCCGGGCCCGGAGCGCGGCGGGCGGCTCTACGCGAGGCCGCGGGATCAGGCTGGGCCCGCCCGGCCGCCATTTTGTAGAGCAGCGGGACCGGCTCTGCGGGGGGAAGATGGAGGCGGGGGGGGGGGGTGAGGCCGGGCGGCTGCTCTGTGGGGCGGCCGATCTGTGAGGCCGCTCCCCCCCCTTTTTGGGGCCGCTCCCCCCCTTTTTGGGGCCGCTCCCCCCCCTTTTTGGGGCCGCTCTCCCCCTTTTTTGGGGCTCCCCCCCATGTGGGACTGCACCCCTTCTTTGGGGCTCCTCCCCTGTGGGGCTGCTCCCCTTTTTTGGGGCTCCCCTCTGTGGGGCTGCTCCCTCTCGTTGGGGCTCCCCCTCCCTGTGGGGCTGCTCGCCCTTTTTGGGGCTCCTTCTCTGCCTGTGGGGCTGCTCCCCCGTCCTGCCCCACTGCCATTCTCCCCTTCCTCAGGGACTCCCCAGCCCCCTTAAATCCTGCCCTTCAGCTGCCTGGCTTCTCGGGGGTGGATCCCCCACGCTGGCTCGCTCTGGGGGATCACCCAGCCCCCTGCTTTACCTGCCGGGGTGTCACCGCTAAGGTTAACCGAGTTCTGCCTCCCCTCACCCCTCTGTGTTTTCTTTTCCCACTGTATCAGCGTCCAAACAGATCAGGGCTGGGCTGTGGGAACAGATAAAAGGCAAATAAGCCTGTGGTTTGCCAGGAACGAGGAGGGGCTGCTCGATCTTGTGGTGGTCAAATAAAGCCAGAGAGTGATTTACGAGCGGGGTATTTCTCACGGCTCGGGGCCTGTTTTGTTTGGTTTTGGGGGTGTTGTTTACCCGCCCCCAGTCAGAGGTGGGGAGTTGGTTTGGGACGAACAGCCGTGGCTGTGTGAGTGTGGTGTTACCCCCAGGCAAAACTCGCCAAATTTTCCCTTTCTGTTCCCAAAATGGCCACGTGGGGTTTCATGCCTAATTTGAAAGGGGTGAGCCTGCCTTGAGGTTTACACAGAACATTTAAAAACAATATTTGGATGCACTGATGCTGGGTTTGGTGGCTGTTAAATCCTGAGTATGAGCTGCAGGAAAAACGGAGCAAAAAATTTTTTTCTGGAGGCCTGGTGCATCCTCGGGTGGGACCTGGGCTCTTGCATCGGGCGCCGTTTCCCTACGGGATGCGGGTGCTGCTCGGCCAGATGTTCCCTTCTGATATCCAGAGGGATTTTGGCTCCGATAAAATGCGCCGACTTTGTTCACCTCGGTGTTGTGCTACGGAGGGGCAGGAGGCCCAGCAAGGACCCCCGGTGCTGTGTGTCCCACCTGAATCCACTTTTCTATATAACTGAAGAAGGAAAGAATTGAAGAATTTGGAAGGAATTTGGAGGAATTTGGAAGGAATTTTGGAGGAATTTGGAAGGAATTGAAGAATTTGGAAGGAATTGAAGAATTTGGAAGGAATTTTGGAGGAATTTGGAAGGAATTGAAGAATTTTGAAGGAATTGAAGAATTTTGAAGGAATTGAAGAATTTTGAAGGAATTTTGGAGGAATTTGGAAGGAATTTTGGAGGAATTTGGAAGGAATTGAAGAATTTTGAAATAATTTGGAGGAATTTTGAAGGAATTTTGGAGGAATTTTGAAGGAATTGAGGAATTTTGGAGGAATTTGGAATGAATTGAAGAATTTGGAAGGAATTTAATTGAAGAATTTGGAAGAATTGAAACATTTGGGAAGAATCTGCCATCCTCAAAAGCTCGCCTCAAGTTGAAGGAACATGGAAGGGCCAGCAGGGACGCTGCCGAGAGCCGGCTCAGCCGCAGCAGGTTGCCCGGGGCCACCTCCAGTTGAGTTTTGGGTATCTCCGAGACCAGAGACTCCACAACCCCTCTGAGCAACCAATTCCTGTGTTGGCTTACGGTCATCTTTGTGTTCTCCAAGACTCCCAGGACCTTCTCCAAGGAGCTGCTGGGTGGCCCGGGCCCGTCCTGGTGCCTGGGTTTGTTCCTCCCTTGCGCAGGACGTGGCGCTTGTCCCTGCTGAACCCCGCGAGGTTCCTCCTGGCCCATCTCTCCAGCCTGCTGAGGTCCCTCCGGGTGGTGGGACGACCCTCTGGTGCATCAACCGCTCCTCCCAGTTTGGTGTCGTCTACCAACCTGCTGCGGGTGTGCTCTTGCCCCCTCATCCCAGTTGTTAATGAAGACGTGCAACGCTTCTGGCCCCAGTATGGACCTCTGGGGAACACCACCAGGGCATCAGGACCTGTGACCACGCTCTGGGCTTGGCTGTTGAGCCTATTCTCAGGCCGTGCTGATGGCTCCTGACCTTGGGTTGTCTCCTTGGGTACAAGCCCTGGTGGGCTTTGGCTCGCTTAAACCCAGCCCTGCCCCTTGGGCAGAGTCTGCATCTTCCACTTACCCCGGCTTCCCCCTCTTGTACGCGTCCCTCTTGTCCTTGAGCTCAGTCAGGAGCTCCTTGCTCATCCACGCAGACCTTCCACCACCTCTCTTAGCCTCCTGCCATCAGGATGGCCCGTGCTTTGTCTGGGAGAAGATGATCCTTGGCAATGAACCAGCTCTCCCAGACCCCGCTTCTCTCTAGGCCGCTATCCCGTGGGATCGTTCCAGGCAGGTTCCTCAAAAGGCCAAATTCTGCTCTCCTGAAGTCTCCACAGTGGAGATCCAGCTTTCTGCCCGGCTCCCACCCCTCAGAATCTGGAGTTCCACCCATCTCGTGGTCACCGCAACCAGGGCTGCCCCTGACCTTCTCATCTCCGACCAGCTTGCCCTTGTTTGTTAGCGGACCACCTCTTGTTGTTGGCTTCTCGGTCGCCGGGCTTGGGAAGCCGTCCTCCAGGCCACCCCTGGAACGGTGGGTCCAGTTCTGGTTCCTGCAAGTCAAGAAGGACGCGGCCAGAATGGAGAGCGTCCCAAGGAGGACCAGGATGATGCTCAGAGGTCTGGAGAACCCTGCTCTAGGAGGAAAAACTGAAGGAGTTGAGTCTCTTCTCCCTGGAGAGGAGAAGATTTTGGGGGGGGGGCCTCATCACGGTAGACCAGTACTCAAAGGGTGGAGGCTTTTAAGGAGCTACGTGGAAAAAACAAGGGGCAACAACGGATAACTGGGAGAGGCTTCATCTCAACTTCAGTCGTACAGTGAGACCAGAAGAACCTCCCCGGGGACGCGGTGGAGTTCCCGTTGCTGGAGCTTCTCGAGATGAACGGGGATGGGGAGGGAGACAATCCCACCGAGGGCCCTGTCTCAGCGGAAGGTTGGACCTGGTCGCACCCGGAGCTTTCCGGGACCAACCCGGGCTGACCCACGGCTCTTGTGAGCGACACCATCCGTCCCTGGGGACTTCCCTGCCGCCAGCTCGGACCTGGGCGCGCTCGTCCCCGCTTGATTTACAACCTGCTGGGAGCTCCACGACCTGCACCCACCGGGACCTCTGAACCCCGTTTGGGTGGCTTTGGGCTTCCCCTCGGCTGCGCGTGGCCGGCGGGTGGGTCATCTTCTGGGCAGGGTCTCTTGATGTTCTCCTGGAGGTTCCTGCTCCGCTTCGGAGAAGGCGAACCGCTCCCACGGCTGGTGTTTGGTCAAACCCACCTCGTTTGCCGTCAGGGACAGATGTCTTCGCCCTGCCCAGCCATAAATCACCCCCCCCCGGGGTGGGGTGGGGGGGCTGGAAAGCCCCGGCCATGGGGCAGGGCGGCTTCTCCCTCCAGCCCCGTGGGAGAACGGGGGCGAGGAGCCCAACGTGGTGTCACCCTACGAACCCAGGTTCGGCTCTTTCGGGGGTCACCTCGGGGGCGCGCCTTGCTCAGCACCCCGGTTTCTTGAACCCCAGAGGTGACCGGCAGCACCAGGCTGGGACAACCGCTCTGGGGAACGGACTCAGCTCCCGGCCGGATTCGGCCCGCCGCCGGGAATTTCCCGTCGGCGCGGGGCGGGGAAGCCCGCGGCAGCTCCTATAAAAAGGGGTCCCCGGCGCGGCGGGTGCTGGAGCAGGGGGTTGGGGAGCAGGATGAGGCCGCGCCGGGGGGTGCTGGCGTCGCTTCTGCTGCTGCTGGGGTCGGCCAAAGCCACCGCGCCGACGCCGGATGGACCCACGGCGGCGTCCGTCCCGCCGGCGGTGGCTTACGGCGACGTCGTCTCGGCGGCCGTGGAGCTGCTCAACGCCAGGTCCGTCAGTCCTTACGTCCTGCGGCTCCGGGAGGCCCAGCCCCGGCCCGGCTGGGTGAGTGCTGAGCTCCTTCATCCCTGGAGCAGGATACGGCCCTTTTTGTTTTGTTTTGTTTTGTTTTTTTTGGGAGCGTGGGGCTGAATCCGGCTCGTTTTGAGGCTGAGTCCAACCCCTTTGTAGGGATGGAGCCCACCTAAGTTAAGGCTGAGTCCAGGCTGGATGTGGCCCCTCACGGGGCTGGATCCGGCCCGTTTTGGGGCTGAGTGTTGGGGGGTTTGATGGGTCCTGTGTCCTCTCCCAGCCCGCGGGACTGCAGCACCGGCAGGAGCTGAGCTTCACCGTCGAGGAGACCTCATGCCGAGCCCCGGGGACGGCCACCGCCGCCTGCAAGAGCCGCTGGCTCGGGGTGAGCGTTCCCCAGCGGGGAGCAGGCGCTGGGGAAACTGAGGCACGGGGAAAGGTCCGGGTTTTTCTCAGCCTCCTCTTCCTCGCAGGCGGTGAGTTGGTGCCGGGGCTTCGTCTTCCTCGAGCAGCAGCAGCCCACGGTCGAGCTGTCCTGCGACAAGGTGCCCAACGCGGTAAGAAGGGGCCCAAAACCGGCGCCGGCCCCTCCCTGGTGGCCGGGGGGGGGGGGACGACACACACACACACGTCACCCCCTCCCCGGTCCCCTCGAGGTTTGACACCAGTTGCTTCTCCTCCCAGTTCGGCCGTTTCGGGAAATCCAGACTCTCGGATTTTTTCACCCGGATCAAGGAGCGTTTCGGGGGTTTCATCCAGTGCGGCAAGATCTGGATCCGGGACAAACTCGACCTCAACCCCCCCAAACCCTGAGCGGGTGACACCGTGTGTGTGTGTGTGTGTCCCCCCCCCCCAGCTCTCCCTGTGCCCCCCGCCCGGGCGCTCTGCTTAAAATAAACATTCCCCGCCGCGCTCTCGGTGTCACCGCGGGTCCCTGCGCCGCCGTGTCATGTCCCCCCCCCCCACCATCCCCGGGGACGTGGGGACGGTCCCCATCCCGCAACACCCCCCCCCCCCAAACACCCAGCCAAGGGGCTCCCAGGATTGGGGACGAGGGTGCTGAGCTCCTGGGTGCTGGAGGGGGGGGGGGGGTGACACTGTGACACTGCTCGGGTCCCCCCATGTCCCCATAGGGACGCTGGGGGGGACACCAGAACCTTGGGGGGGGGGTTTAAGGGTGTGGGGTGAGCTGCTCCCCCTTGGGCTGGCCCCAGGCACCCGGGGATGGGTGCCACCTCTCCCTGATGGGTGCCACCTCTCCCTGATGGGTGCCACCACCCCGTTGTCACCTCCCCCCACCCACCCCCCAGGACTGGGTGGGGGAGATGCTGATCCGGAGGGTCCCTGGGGGGGGGGGGGGGGGGGGGGGGAAGCAGGGTCAGCTCCCCCCCGGGGCCTCATCCTGGCACTGGCCTCGTGCGGGGACCCCCGGGGCTGGGTCCCCCACTGCACCCCAAAACCCCTCGGAGACCAGAGGGTCCCCCAGGAGCCTGCGCCAGTTGTGGGGTCCCCCCAGGGGGGATGATGCCATGGGGGGGGTGTGGGGGGGGTGTGTGTGTGACGTGACCAGCTGCTTTTTATTTTTGGGGGGGGAGTGGAGGTGCCCTGAGGGCTCCCCAGGGATGACCCCACGTCCCCTCAGGGCCGAGCCCCTGACCCCACGGGTGGGGGAGGTGACAGGGGAGGAGCCCCTCACCGCTGTGCCTCAGTTTCCCCTTCCTCCCCCCCCCCCCAATCCTCCCTGCACCCCAAAAATCAGCCAGGAGCCAGGCTCCCTCACGACGGCCCCTTTATTGGCTCAGCCCAAGCGGACGCTGCCCCTGGCGTGGATGCTGAAGCTGATTCGGGGTCGAAAACGCCGGATTCTGCCCAAGAAACGCCCGAACCGGCCCCGCTGGACAAGAACCGGCTGCCAAAGGGACAGTGGGGGTCACCGGGGTGGGGGGGGGGTGGGGCTGCTGGGGACCCCCCCACCCAGGAGTATCCACCCAGGTCCCCACCTGGGGGACCCCACACCTGAGACCCTGCACCCAGGTTCCTCCCCCACCCAGCGCCCTGCACCCAGCACCCCCCAACTGGGACCCCGCCCAGCACCCCCCCAGCTGGGGCACCACTTAGGAACCACCCGTGGGACCCCACACCCAGGACCCCACTCGGGACCCCTCAACTAGGACCCCACTAGGACCCCCTAAACTGGGACCCCACTCAGGAACCCCCAGACTGGGACCCCACACCCCAGAGACCACACTGGGGACCCCACCCAGCACCCCCCCCCAGCTGGGACACCACTCAGGACCCACCCAACCGGGACCCTACACCCAGGAACCCCCAACTGGGACCCCACTCAGGACCTCCCAAATGGGAATCCACCCAGCACCCCCCAACTGGGACCCCACACCCAGGAATCCGCACTGGGGACCCCACTCAGGACCCCCCAACTGGGACCCCACCCAGCACCCTCCAATTGGGACCCCACTCAGGACCCCCCAGACTGGGACCCCCACACGCAGGAGCTCTCCCTGGGGACCCCACCCAGCACCCCCCAACTGGGATCCCACTCAGGACCCCCCAACTGGGACCCCCACCCAGGACCCCCCAACTGGGATCCCACTCAGGACCCCCCAACTGGGACCCCACACCCAGGACCCCCCAACTGGGACCCCACGCCCAGAAGCCCCCACTGGGGACCCCACCCAGCACCCCCCATGCCCAAGAGCCCACACCAGGGAACCCCACTCAGGACCTGTACCCAGCACCCAGCACCCCACGGGTGCCCCAGGATCCCGCCCCCCCAGCGGGTTGGAGCCGTCGTGGTCAGGATTGTCCCTTCCGAGGGGCAGGAGGGGGCGACACCAACACCCCACCCATGGGTGCTCCCACCCACGACCAGTGGGTGCCCGGGGGGGGGGGGGGGAGGTGGGGGGTGGGTGCTGCCCCCCTGGGACCCCCCCCCCCCCCACTCACGTTGGAGGAGGCGTCGGTGCAGCGCAGGTCGATCTCGGGGGAGCTCTGCAGGAACTGCACCGGCCCCGAGCACTCCTTGATGACCTGGGTGGGTGGGGTGGGGGACAATGACACCCAGTGTCACCCAGGGGAGCCCCAGCGATGACACCCAGCTCCCCCCCCACCCCCACGGTGTCACACCCCCCCCCCCCCCATCCTCATCCTCACCCCGTTCTCCTTGAAGTCGCAGTCGTCGGGGTTCACCCCGGCGCTCGGGGCGCACTCTGTCTCCATCATGCTGAAGTTGAGTCCCCGCAGCGTGCTCAGCTCGACGCCCTGCGGGGTCACGAGTGGGTGGGGGGAATAAAATAAAAAAAAACAAAAAAACAGAAAAAAAAAACAGCCCACCCCCCTCGTCACGAGTGGGTCCACACTCACCGGGGCGGGCTCGGGGTCGGCGCTGAGCAGCCTGAAGGCGTTCTGCACCTCGGGGCGCTGGTTGTAGGAATCCACGGCCTGAGCCAGCGCCTGGGTGTAGGCGAGGGGGGCCGGGGCGGGGAGGGCGCACCCCCCCCCCAGCGCCACCAGCACCAGCACCCAGGAACTCAGCACCCAGGAGCTCAGCATCCTTGTCCCCCGCCTGCCACGGCCACCACCGCTACCTCCCCCCCCCCCCATCCCCGGGTCCCCTTTTATCCCTTCCTGGGATGTTGGGGAGCCCACCCCCCCCCCCCCCACGTTCGGCTCCCCGCCTCCGGAAACCCGCAGAGTGGCAGGTTTTTTTTTTTTTTTGGGGGGGGGGGGCGACACACACACACACGCACACATACACACACAGCGCGGTGGGGGGGCAGGTCCTGAGCCGCATGTCTGGGTCCCCTTTGGGGACACAACCCCGCTCCCCACCGTGTCCCCCAACCCTGGGAACCCCTTGGCTGGGTGCTTGGGGGGGGGGGGGTCGGTTTGCAGCGCTGGGGGCCCTTGGGGACCGTCCCCGCGTCCCCTCGGGGCACGGGGGGACACACACACACACACGGTGGCACAGGTGACACCGGGAGCGTTGCCCGTCGTGCCCCCAGGACTTGCCCAACCCCACGCTTGCCCCATCGCTGTTTCCCAACACCGGGGGGGGGGGGGTGTGAGTGTGTGTGTGTGTGTACCCCCCCCTCCCCGAGCCCCCCAATCTCTGTCACACCCCACACCCCCCCCCCCCCTCCACGCACGCACACGTACGACCCCGAAATCTCTTTATTCCAGGTCCGTTGGGGACAAAAAGCGGCGGGAAGTCCCTGTGAGGGACGCGCTGGCGGGGGGGCGAGGACGAGGGGGTGGCCTCGAGGAGGAGGAGGAGGAGGAGGAGGAGGAGGAGGAGTGACCCGGGCTGGTGCCGAAGGCTCGCGGGGCGCCGGGGGGGCGAGGCTGGGTGCTGCCGCCGGGCTGCTGGGGAGAAGGGGGGGGGAAGAAATAAGGGTGGGTTTCACCCTGCGGCCAAAAAAAAATGTCCCCAAACTGTGTGTGTGGGGGGGACACGTACCCCCCCCCCCCCCCCCCCCGAAAGTGAGGAAGAGGGGGGACCCCGCAGCCCTCACCGGCTCCCGGCCGCATTCCACCATCGACAGCGGCACGTCGGGCAGGAAGGCGAAAACGGAGACCTGGGCCGTGCACCGCTGCACCTGGGGGGGGGGTGTGGGGACCCTGAGCGCCTCGGGGACCCCCCCTGCTGTGCCCCGTCGGTGTTTTTTTGGGGGACACCCCCCCACACCCCCCCCCGTCCCGTCCCCACGCTTACCCTGCCCGGCCGCGCTTGGCAGCCGGCGCCGCGGCGGTCGGGGAGGTTTTTGGGGCAAGCGGGCTGGCGGGCGGTGAAGTTGATGCTGAAATGGGTACCCCAGTCGAACGTCTGGAAAAAAAAAAAAAAAAAACAAAAAACAAAAACCCAAACAAAAACAAACAAACAAACAAAAAAAACCACAACCAAAAAAAAACCCAAAACAAAACAAAACAAAAGAGACCAAAAAAAACCCCAAAACAAACCAAAAAAAAAAAAACCAAACAAAAAAAAGAGACCAAAAAAACAAAACCAAAAACAAACAAACAAAAAAAAACCAAACCCAAACAAACAAAAAAACAAAGCAAAAAAAAAACCACAGACCAAACCCAAACCAACCAAACCAAAAAAAAAAAAACAGATGGAGCTACCCCGGTGGAAAAAATAGGGGGTGTCGTCCCCCCGCTACGCTGCTTCTTCCACAGCAGAGTGGTGAATCCGGGGACCCCCCGTCCCCTTTTCCTACCGTCCTGGTGACTCCCAGCAGCTTGAGCAACCGCAGCTCCTGCCCGTGGGTCTCCAGCACCGATCGAGCCAGGTCGCGGGGTGCCGGGTCGCGGGGTGCCGGGTCGCGGGGTGCCGGGTCGTGGGGTGCCCGGTCGCGGGGTGCCCGGTCGTGGGGTGCCAGGTTGCGGGGTGCCGGGTCGCGGGGTGCCAGGTCGTGGGGTGCCAGGTTGTGGGGTGCCGGGTCACGGGGTGCCAGGTCGCGGGGTGCCCGGTTGTGGGGTGCCAGGTTGCGGGGTGCCGGGTCGCGGGGTGCCAGGTCGTGGGGTGCCAGGTTGTGGGGTGCCAGGTCACGGGGTGCCAGGTCTGCGGGGTGCCAGGTTGCGGGTGCCAGGTCGCCGGGTTGCGGGTGCCAGGTTGCGGGGTGCCAGGTCACGGGGTGCCGGGTCGCGGGGGTGCCAGGTCGCGGGGTGCCAGGTTGTGGGGTGCCAGGTCACGGGGTGCCTGGTTGTGGGGTGCCGGGTCGCGGGGTGCCAGGTTGTGGGGTGCCAGGGGTCGCGGGGTGCCAGGTCGTGGGGTGCCAGGTCGCGGGGTGCCGGGTTGTGGGGTGCCTGGTGTGTGGGGTGCCGGGGTCGCGGGTGCAGGTTGTGGGGTGCCAGGTCACGGGGTGCCAGGTCGTGGGTGCCGGGTCGCGGGGTGCCAGGTCACGGGGTGCCAGGTCGCGGGGTGCCAGGTCGTGGGGTGCCAGGTCGCGGGGTGCCGGGTTGTGGGGTGCCAGGTCGCGGGGTGCCAGGTCGCGGGGTGCCGGGTCGCGGGGTGCCAGGTCGCGGGGTGCCTGGTTGTGGGGTGCCAGGTCACGGGGTTGCCAGGTCGCGGGGTGCCAGGTCGCGGGGTGCCTGGTCGCGGGGTGCCTGGTTGTGGGGTGCCGGGTCGCGGGGTGCCGGGTCGCGGGGTGCCCAGGTCGTGGGGTGCCGGGTCGCGGGTGCCGGCAGCCCCGGGGGGAGCGCAGCGCCCGCCGCCGCCACCAGCACAGCTCCCAGCACCAGCGCCATGAGGGCCGAGGGGATAAAAACCAGACGATGAGGGGGACACACACGCGCTCAAATTCAGGGAAAAGGGTGGGGGGGGGGGACACACACGACCCCCCCACACACACCCCACCCCAGTTTCCCAGTTTCGGCCGCTTTCCCTTCCAGGATAAACAGCGGGGCCCCCGCCGCTGCGGGGAAGGGATCGGGTTGCTGGGATTTTCCTTGGCCCCGCGCCGGAGCTGGTGGAGATGCCGGAGGCTCCGAGGAGCCGATTCTTCCCCATCCCCGGCCCCTTCCCGGCCCCCGCTCCCAAATTTGCGGCGTGAGGGTGCAAACGGGGCCCCCCCACCCCCCCCCCCCCACCCCGGCTCCCCGGCTCCAGCCAGCCACGCTCGGCCTCCCGCTCCTCCCGGGTGAAAAACCAGGACCCCCCCCCCCCCTTCCCCCTCATCCCTTTTTCTTCACGTTATTTTTTTTGAATAAATCCCCCCCTCGCCCTGCTCGGAGCTCGGCCTCATCCAAACACCCCGTCCCCAGCCGGCGATCCAACCATCGCCCTCGCCGCCTCGCTCAAAGACGCCACACCAGCCAGGCAGAGGGATGAATTTCTCTCGGTTTTAATTAAAAAAAAAAAAAAAAAAAAAAGGGTTAAGTGACAATAAAAATACTCTTTTGGGGTGGGGACACGGGTTGGTGTGCGTAGGGTGGGGGGAGAAGCGGCGCAGCAAAACCCTCCGGCGCGGGGAGCGCAGCGTGGTTCGAGGACACAGAAACGTGCCGGCGCCACGAGGATCGTGTAAAAATTTGGGGTTTTCCTTGAATTCGAGGATGCGGGGTTGCCCGAGGATTGCGCCGAGCGGGACGCGCTCTCCCAGTTCACCTTCCCTGGGCTACCCGGGGCCCGTTTTCCCCAAATTCTGTATTTTTCTCTCCCCTACCAGCAGTTTGGGGCCGAGGCTGGAGGGGCTGCAGCCCTGCTGAAAAGCCTTTTCTCTTTGGTTCGTCCACAAAGCAAAAAAAAAAAAAAAGAAAAATAAATCAATCCCTGGGGAAAAAAACCCGGGGAGCCCCAGCGGCACGGCCAGGGGACACCCGAGAGCCCGGGGGGTCCCCAACAGCCCAAACCTTTGAGCTGCTGGTCTCACAAGTGTATTTTGTCCAAAATTCCCATTTTTAGGGACGCGGGGGCCCGGGTGGGAGATGCTGGGAGGGAGAAGGGACATCAGAGGGGACAAGGGGACGCCGGGAGAGGAGCCCCACGTAAGAGGCAGGGCCGGGGCCGGGGGGAGCGCGAGCTGCCCAGCTCTGCAGCCCGGGGAATTTGGGCAGAGAGACCAAAAAAATAAATGGGGGGGGGGATGGAGGTTGGTTGTTCTGCAGAGACCCCGCCGCAGCTCCAGCTCAGTTATTTCTGCAGTTCATGGCCCAAAAAGCAACTTCAGTTTGATTCCAGTGCTTGTTGGTGTTTTGCTTTGTTTTTTTTTTTTCCCTTTTTTTCTTTTTTTCTTTTTTTTTTTTCTTTTTTTCTTTCTATTTCTTTTTTTCTTTTTTTTTTTTTTTTTCCTTTTTTTCTTTTTTTTTTTTTCTTTTTTCCTTTTTTAACGACTCTCAGCAGCATGGAAACCCCAACTGAATTCCCCCCTCCAGCGAACCCAGCAGTTGATACGCACGGAGGAAATAGCTTTATACTGACAAATCACATTTATAGCCACCTATGCTCCTTATATACACCTAAAATATACATAGTACCTGAATATACAGACACCCACACATACCCCCAAAGTTAAAATCCCGAGCGGCGCCGGGCGCCAGGTGTGAGCAAGTGGGGGTGGGGATTTGGGGGTGACCAGCCAGCGCCCCATGGCTTGGTGCAAAGTGGGGGGGGGCAGGCTTGGAGCCCCCCCCCCCCCCCCCCCCCAAAAAAAGATGGGGCTGGGGGAGGCCACGGGGTGAGACCCCCCGGCCCTTCGCCGCTGCCGGCGGGATGAGCGTCGGCTGCCCGAGCAGGCGGGGGGGGGGGGAGCAGGGTGAAATGATGGCTCTGCTGAAGGGTGGCATGGTGGGGGGGGGACACCCCCCAGAGCCTTGAGGGGGGGGGGCCACCCAGAACCTTGAAGGGGGGGGACACGGAGGTTCACGGCCACGCAAGAGAAACCCTGAAGAGCTGCCGCGGCGCAGGCAGGCCCCCCCCCCTAAAAATCCACCCCCCCCACACACACCCCCCCCCCCCCCCAAGCCCCAAAACCTTTCCTGGCGCAGCAACACCCCCCCCCCCCCCAAAAAAAAAAAAAAAAAGCCCCAGGGCGGGGAATCTCACCCCTGCCAGCTCCACCAACCCACGACCGCCCTTCGTAGCGACGTGTCCCCCCCACGTGGGATTTCCCCCTCCCTCTCCCCCCCCCCATACCCCGGGGGGGCTTCCAGAGCTGACAAATTCTACGCGTATTTTCCTCGCCCCCCCCCCCCCCCGAAATATCCTGAGACCCCGTCAATGTTTAATTGAAGGGGCATCTCCACCGCACGACGCCTGGGCCCGGTGCCCCTTTCGCAACCCCGCGACCGTTGCTCAGCGCCGTTTCACGCCCCAGCCCTCCCCCCCCCCCCCAAAACTCGCCCCGAAACGACGCGGTTTAACCGACCCCGGCTCCCCCCTCCCGAATTTCCCCATCCCGCCGCTCTCGGGGAAAGAAGTTTTCCCCACCCAGCTTCGAGAAGCCAGCGGCGTCTTGTGTAAGAAGCACCATAAAATGCAAAAAGCCTGGATGCAGCCCGGGAACCGACGCTGGTGGGTTTGAGTTTTTTTTTGTTTTTTTTTGTTTTTTTTTTTGGGGGGGGGGGGGGGGGGGTGAGGGGCCCTTCGCTGCCGCCAGAACGGGTGGATATATTTTCAAAGGCATTAAAACGGTTGGTTTTATGTCACAATTCAGCCCGGCCCCAGCCTCCACCAGCACCGCCGGAAGGAAAGCGCGGGGCGAGTTGGAAAACCAACACGGGGGGGTTGGGGGGGGGGTTGGGGGGGGGGTTGGGGGGGGGGGGTTGGGGGGGGGGGGTCAGGATTTGCTCAGCCCTGGCTCTGAGCGAAGCAGCAACGGCACCAGCCCCTCCACTCACCCCGTTTCAACACCTTCGATCGTTCGGGAGCCTCAGCTCAAAAAGCCAAGGGTGGGGATGGGCTGATCGAGTCGGGTTTGATGGGCTGATCAAGTTTTTTTTTTTTTTTTTTTTTTTTTTGGGGGGGGGGTGTGTGTGAATGACACCTGAGCGCCTGGAAACGCACCTCCACGCCGTCAAACGCTCCCCAGATTGTTGTCGAGATGCTACCCCCTCCCCTCAAAAAAACAAAACAAAACAAAACAAAAAAAAAAATCATCACCCCCCAAAAAAACCCTTTTTTTCTTTTTCTTTTTTTTTTTTTTCGGGGGGGGGTGTGTGTGTGAATGACACCTGAGCACCTGGAAACGCACCTCCGCGCCGCCAAACGCTCCCCAGATTGTCGTCGAAACGCTCCCCCCTCCCCTCAAAAAAAAACCCAAACCAAACCAAACAAAACCCATCACCCCCAAAAAAACCCTTTTTTTCTTTCTTTTTTTTTTTTTCGGGGGGGGGGTGGGTGTGTGTGTGAATGACACCTGAGCGCCTGGACACGCACCTCCGCGCCGCCAAACGCTCCCCAGATTGTCGTCGAGACGCTCCCCCCTCCCCTCAAAAAAAAAACCCCAAACCAAACCAAACCAAACCCATCACCCCAAAAAAACCCTCTTTTTTTTTTTTTCTTTCTTATTTTTTCGGGGGGGGGGTGTGTGTGTGTCTGAATGACACCTGAGCGCCTGGAAACGCACCTCTGCGCCGCCAAACGCTCCCCAGATTGTCGTCGAGACGCTCCCCCCTCCCCTCAAAAAAAACCCCAAACCAAACCAAAAAAAACCCATCACCCCCAAAAAAAACCCTTTTTTTCTTTCTTTTTTTTTTTTTTTGGGGGGGGGGGTGTGTGTGTGAATGACACCTGAGCGCCTGGAAACGCACCTCCGCGCCGCCAAACGCTCCCCAGATTGTTGTCGAGACGCTCCCCCCTCCCCTCAAAAAAAAAACCAAAACAAACCAAAACAAAAAAACCCCATCACCCCCAAAAAAAACCCTTTTTTTTTTTTTCTTTCTTATTTTTTCGGGGGGGGGTGTGTGTGTGTGTGAATGACACCTGAGCACCTGGACACGCACCTCCGCGCCGCCAAACGCTCCCCAGATTGTCATCGAGACGCTCCCCCCTCCCCTCAAAAAAAAAACCAAACCAAACCAAACAAAACCCATCACCCCCAAAAAAACCCCTTTTTTTCTTTCTTTTTTTTTTTTCGGGGGGGGGGTGTGTGTCTGAATGACACCTGAGCGCCTGGAAACGCACCTCTGCGCCGCCAAACGCTCCCCAGATTGTCGTCGAGACGCTCCCCCCTCCCCTCAAAAAAAACCCCAAACCAAACCAAAAAAAAACCCATCACCCCCAAAAAAAACCCTTTTTTTCTTTCTTTTTTTTTTTTTTTGGGGGGGGGGGTGTGTGTGTGAATGACACCTGAGCGCCTGGAAACGCACCTCCGCGCCGCCAAACGCTCCCCAGATTGTTGTCGAGACGCTCCCCCCTCCCCTCAAAAAAAAAACCAAAACAAACCAAAACAAAAAAACCCCATCACCCCCAAAAAAAACCCTTTTTTTTTTTTCTTTCTTATTTTTTCGGGGGGGGTGTGTGTGTGTGTGAATGACACCTGAGCACCTGGACACGCACCTCCGCGCCGCCAAACGCTCCCCAGATTGTCATCGAGACGCTCCCCCCTCCCCTCAAAAAAAAAACCAAACCAAACCAAACAAAACCCATCACCCCCAAAAAAAACCCCTTTTTTTCTTTCTTTTTTTTTTTTTCGGGGGGGGGGTGTGTGTCTGAATGACACCTGAGCGCCTGGAAACGCACCTCCGCGCCGCCAAACGCTCCCCAGATTGTCGCCGACACGCTCCCCCCTCCCCTCAAAAAAAAACCCCAAACCAAACCAAACCAAACCCATCACCCCAAAAAAACCCTCTTTTTTTTTTTTCTTTCTTATTTTTTCGGGGGGGGGGTGTGTGTGTGAATGACACCTGAGCACCTGGAAACGCACCTCCGCGCCGCCAAACGCTCCCCAGATTGTTGTCGAGATGCTCCCCCCTCCCCTCAAAAAAACCCAAAACAACAAAAAAAAACCCCATCACCCCCAAAAAACCCCCTTTTTTTTTTTTTCGGGGGGGGTGTGTGTGTGTGAATGACACCTGAGCGCCTGGACACGCACCTCCGCGCCGCCAAACGCTCCCCAGATTGTCGTCGAGACGCTCCCCCCTCCCCTCAAAAAAAAACCCCAAACCAAACCAAACCAAACCCATCACCCCAAAAAAACCCTCTTTTTTTTTTTTCTTTCTTATTTTTTCGGGGGGGGGGTGTGTGTGTGTCTGAATGACACCTGAGCGCCTGGAAACGCACCTCTGCGCCGCCAAACGCTCCCCAGATTGTCGTCGAGACGCTCCCCCCTCCCCTCAAAAAAAACCCCAAACCAAACCAAAAAAAACCCATCACCCCCAAAAAAAACCCTTTTTTTCTTTCTTTTTTTTTTTTTTTGGGGGGGGGGGTGTGTGTGTGAATGACACCTGAGCGCCTGGAAACGCACCTCCGCGCCGCCAAACGCTCCCCAGATTGTTGTCGAGACGCTCCCCCCTCCCCTCAAAAAAAAAACCAAAACAAACCAAAACAAAAAAACCCCATCACCCCCAAAAAAAAACCCTTTTTTTTTTTTTTCTTTCTTATTTTTTCGGGGGGGGTGTGTGTGTGTGTGAATGACACCTGAGCACCTGGACACGCACCTCCGCGCCGCCAAACGCTCCCCAGATTGTCATCGAGACGCTCCCCCCTCCCCTCAAAAAAAAAACCAAACCAAACCAAACAAAACCCATCACCCCCAAAAAAACCCCTTTTTTTCTTTCTTTTTTTTTTTTTCGGGGGGGGGGTGTGTGTCTGAATGACACCTGAGCGCCTGGAAACGCACCTCCGCGCCGCCAAACACTCCCCAGATTGTCGCCGACACGCTCCCCCCCTCCCCTCAAAAAAAAACCCCAAACCAAACCAAACCAAACCCATCACCCCAAAAAAACCCTCTTTTTTTTTTTTCTTTCTTATTTTTTCGGGGGGGGGGTGTGTGTGTGAATGACACCTGAGCACCTGGAAACGCACCTCCGCGCCGCCAAACGCTCCCCAGATTGTTGTCGAGATGCTCCCCCCTCCCCTCAAAAAAACCCAAAACAACAAAAAAAACCCCATCACCCCCAAAAAACCCCCTTTTTTTTTTTTTCGGGGGGGGTGTGTGTGTGTGAATGACACCTGAGCGCCTGGACACGCACCTCCGCGCCGCCAAACGCTCCCCAGATTGTCGTCGAGACGCTCCCCCCTCCCCTCAAAAAAACAAAACAAAACAAAAAAAAAATCATCACCCCCCAAAAAAAACCCTTTTTTTTCTTTTTCTTTCGGGGGGGGGTGTGTGTGTGTGTGTGAATGACACCTGAGCGCCTGGAAACGCACCTCCGCGCCGCCAAATGCTCCCCAGACTGTCGTCGAGACGCTCCCCCCTCCCCTCAAAAAAAACCCCAAACCAAACCAAAAAAAAACCCGTCACCCCCAAAAAACCCCCTTTTTTTCTTTCTTTTTTTTTTTTTTTTTTACTCTTTCTCCTCAGATGGTGAGGAGGGGTATGCAGCCCACGCCCACCCCTCCCTCGTGGCACACCATCGGCGCCATGAACGTCCAGCGGTTTGTCTCCGGGTCGTACATTTCCACCGAGCTGAGGTTGGACTGTCCGTCGTAACCCCCCAGGGCGTAGAGCCGCCCGCAGTTCGCCACGAGGGACACGCGGCTGCGCCGGGTGGTCATGGGGACGAGGGGGTACCAGTGCCCCCCCGCCGAGCTGTACCCTTCGGCCGCGCTGAGGAACCCCGAGCCGTCGTAACCCCCGCAGACGAACATCTTGCTCCCCAGCGCGGCGGCTCCGTGGCGGCAGCGTTTGTTCAGCATGCTGCCCACCGGGTGCCACGTGCCCGTGGGGGGGTTGTAGTACTCGACCTGCCGCCGAGGGAGAGAGGGGCGGCGTGAGGAGGTGGGGGGGGGGGACACAGACAGACACCCCCCCCTTTCCCCCCTCCCCAATTCCACGCTGCGTTTCAAACAGCTGAAGCTGAGCCCCGGCACCCAAAGGGCGGCGCAACCTTGGATTGAAAGAGTTCCTCCCCAACACAAGATTGGGCTGTTGCCCCCCCCAACCCCCCCCACCCCACACCCCCACCCCACACCCCCACCCCGGGGGGGGGGGCAAAGCCAGCCAAAGCTCCCCCCCGTGCCCACGCTGCCCTTAGCCATCCCCTAAAGTCTCCCCCAACCTCACACCGGCCTCCCCAGGCGGAGGATTTCAGCTGTAACAGCTTCCAATTTCCCCCCGGGGGGGGGCTTGGGGGGGTTGGGGGGCGGGGGGGGGGGGGGGTTGGGGGGCAGGGGGTGGGGGGGGTGACCACCGCTCCTGCCACAGCCCAAGCCCTACAACCCCACACCCTGCAGCCACGGGTGGAATTTCTTCCCTTCCTCTGCGCAGCGACCCCCTTCCGCCGTCAGAAGAGGCTGACCTCTCCTCCCTGTGCAGCCGTAAAAGGGCTATCGGGCACCTCAGGGTGGGGAAAAAAAAAAAAAAAAAAAAAAAAAACAAACCACCCCCCCCCCCCCCAAAAAAAAAAAAAAACCCACCCCCAACCATTTTAGACCCTTCGCATTTCTAGCGAAACCATTAGATGGAACCCTCCTGCAAGGGCTCCAGCAGTGCTCCCGCTCCGGGATGTGCTCGGACAAGCTGATTTTGCAGTCCTTGGCGCTGGGGTACTGCAGGGCTGAGGACAGCACCCCGCTGGCGACCCGCCGGGCGAGGCTGGAGGAGCTACTGCTGCTCCCCACAAAACCCTTCCGTACGGATTTCGGGGAGCGGTGCGTTAGTGACAGATCCAAATCGGACAGGGCCCCCCCCCCCCGGCCTTCTCGCTCCTGAGCGGACGAACGACCCTCGTTCCGTTCCACGTCAGGTGTTGCCTTAGAGAACAGGCAGAAAACGAAGGCGGAGCGGGTGGAAGGGGGCGAGCTGGGCTCGTAGCACCAACTCCCCCTGCTGTGAAGCTTGTTTCGGAGATAAGCTGTCTGGAACGGGAGCCAAACTGGCTCGGAAAGCAGAGGGGAAAGCTGGAGATCTGGGGTGCTTAGAGCTCGAAGGGGTGCAATGCTAAAATGATTTAAAATGAGGAGGGAGAGTTATTTAAAATGAGAAAGCAGAGGGAAAAGCCTGAGATCCGGGGTACTTTGGAGTTTGAAGGGGTGCAATGATAAAATGATTTATAATGAGGAGGGAGAGTTATTTAAAATGAGAAAGCAGAGGGAAAAGCCTGAGATCCGGGGTACTTGGGAGCTCAAAGGGGTGCAATGCTAAAATTATTTAAAATGAGAAGAGTTATTTAAGGTGAGAAAGCAGAGGGAAAAGCCTGAGATCTGGGGTACTTCAGAGTTTGAAGGGGGGCAATGATAAAATGATTTATAATGAGGAGGGAGGATTATTTAAAATGACAAAGCAGAGGGAAAAGCCTGAGATCCGGGGTGCTTCGGAGTTTGAAGGGGTGCAATGATAAAAATGATTTAAAATAAGAGGGGAGAGTTATTTAAGATGAGAAAGCAGAGGGGAAAGCCTGAGATCCGGGGTGCTTCAGAGTTTGAAGGGATGCAATGATAAAAATGATTTAAAATAAGAGGGGAGAGTTATTTAAGATGAGAAAGCAGAGGGGAAAGCCTGAGATCCGGGGTACTTGGGAGCTCGAAGGGGTGCAATGATAAAATTATTTAAAATGAGAAGAGTTATTTAAGGTGAGAAAGCAGAGGGGAAAGCCTGAGATCCGGGGTACTTGGGAGCTCAAAGGGGTGCAATGCTAAAATTATTTAAAATGAGAAGAGTTATTTAAGGTGAGAAAGCAGAGGGAAAAGCCTGAGATCTGGGGTACTTCAGAGTTTGAAGGGGGGCAATGATAAAATGATTTATAATGAGGAGGGAGGATTATTTAAAATGACAAAGCAGAGGGAAAAGCCTGAGATCCGGGGTGCTTCGGAGTTTGAAGGGGTGCAATGATAAAAATGATTTAAAATAAGAGGGGAGAGTTATTTAAGATGAGAAAGCAGAGGGGAAAGCCTGAGATCCGGGGTGCTTCAGAGTTTGAAGGGATGCAATGATAAAAATGATTTAAAATAAGAGGGGAGAGTTATTTAAGATGAGAAAGCAGAGGGGAAAGCCTGAGATCCGGGGTACTTGGGAGCTCGAAGGGGTGCAATGATAAAATTATTTAAAATGAGAAGAGTTATTTAAGGTGAGAAAGCAGAGGGGAAAGCCTGAGATCCGGGGTACTTGGGAGCTCAAAGGGGTGCAATGCTAAAATTATTTAAAATGAGAAGAGTTATTTAAGGTGAGAAAGCAGAGGGAAAAGCCTGAGATCTGGGGTACTTGGGAGCTCGAAGGGGTGCAATGCTAAAATTATTTAAAATGAGAAGAGTTATTTAAGGTGAGAAAGCAGAGGGAAAAGCCTGAGATCTGGGGTACTTGGGAGCTCGAAGGGGTGCAATGATAAAATTATTTAAAATGAGAAGAGTTATTTAAGGTGAGAAAGCAGAGGGGAAAGCCTGAGATCTGGGGTACTTCAGAGTTTGAAGGGGTGCAATGATAAAATGATTTATAATGAGGAGGGAGAGTTATTTAAAATAAGAAAGCAGAGGGAAAAGCCTGAGATCTGGGGTGCTTCGGAGTTTGAAGGGATGCAATGATAAAAATGATTTAAAATAAGGAGGGAGAAATATTTAAAATGAGAAAGCAGAGGGGAAAGCCTGAGATCCGGGGTACTTGGGAGCTCAAAGGGGTGCAATGATAAAATGATTTAAAATGAGAAGGAAGAGTTATTTAAGATGAGAAAGCAGAGGGAAAAGCCTGAGATCCGGGGTGCTTCAGAGTTTGAAGGGATGCAATGATAAAAATGATTTAAAATAAGAGGGGAGAGTTATTTAAGATGAGAAAGCAGAGGGAAAAGCCTGAGATCCGGGGTACTTGGGAGCTCGAAGGGGTGCAATGCTAAAATTATTTAAAATGAGAAGAGTTATTTAAGGTGAGAAAGCAGAGGGAAAAGCCTGAGATCCGGGGTGCTTAGAGCTCGAAGGGATGCAACGCTAAAATGATTTCAAAAGAGAAGGAAGTGGGGAGAGCACAACAAGGCACCAGTTCAGTCCTTTTTGGCGCTGGGGAAGACGGAGCAGCGCTTCGAGCGCAGCGCCCAGCTCCTGAGCGAGAGGGGAGGGGGCCCTGGCAACGCCCGAACGTGGTGGTGCAGAAACCCCCTTCACGGCCCTTGGGGCGCAGAGGGAAGGGGCACGGAGCCCCTCCCAGCCCCAGCCCGACTTCCCAGCTACCGGCAGTAAGCGGGTTTCTGGTGGGAACCCGCAGGCTTACGCTGTTGAAGATCTGCAGCCCGTCGTGCCCTCCCGACACGTAGATGCGCCCCTCGAAGACGGTGACTCCGGCGGCGCTGCGGTTGGAGCTCATGGGGGTCACCACTGTCCACCTGGGCGGGAGAAGGGAGCTGTTAGCAAGGCTCCGGTTATTTCAGCCCGGTGGGATTTTCTAGGAGGGAGGTTCCAGCAACTCCCCTTTCGCCGCTCGTTTTATTTAAACCGGGGTTCTGTTCACTCGCACCCCGGTAAACTCCGGCGAGGAGGGACGCCGCTCTGCTGTCAGGATATAAAAGCTTCTCCTGCATCGTTTATCACGTTCCCTTTACAGCCCGGACGCCGCGGCACTACCCCAGCAGCCAAGAGATGGAGGGATTTTAGGGCAGGAAGAGCTCTTACTTGTTCGTTTCTGGAGAATAGGACTCCACGGAGTTGAGGGACGAGTTCCCGTCGTATCCGCCGCACACGTAGATCTGGCCGTCCAGCACCACCGTCCCCATCGCGCTGCAAGGAAGAGCGGGACCGCGTGAGACGGCTGCGAGCGGTGCCGCACCGTCCAGAGCAGGGGCAATCCGTGGGTTCACCCCCCCCCCAACCTCCTCGCCCCACACCCCTGGGTTCCCCAACCCCCCCAACGCTCAACCCCTCCGTCCCGCTCGAGCTCTGAGCCTCCCGGTTCACGAGGGACGCTTGCGGCCTGAGCGCGCCCCGTTCTCCTCATCGAAAAGAACAAAAGCAAAAAGAGAGGGAGAAAACTTGACCCGGATCACGGGTCGAAATCCTGGTGGTTCCAGTTTCCCACTGCGGGCGATCGGGGGCGTCGCTGGGCGAGGGGCCCTGCTGCACCAGCCTCGGGAGAGCCCCTAATTGCTGCCAGACGTCAAGCTCGTTAAATCAAGGTGCTTGACCCCCCCGTCCTTTCACCTCGTAGATCACCTCTGCGGCTCAAAAAGACTTTCAAACGGGGCGCTGCAGGCAGCACACCAGAATCCCACCTTGAAAACAAAAAAAAAAACAAAAAAAAAAACCCACCCCAAAACTGTGGCCACCGAAGCTTCTCATAAAGCTCAGCAATTAAACCCCAGCAGTGCCGCCGGAGCCGAGCGGTTTGTACAATAACTGACATTTTTCTCCGCGTCCAACGCCCGTTCAGCTTGGCTCCAAGGCAGAACCACCCAGTCGTGGAAGGGTAACTGCCTCTCGCCGTGGGGAAAAGCTCCCAGGAACCTCACTGCTACGGGGGAAAAAGGAGCTTTCCCACTACAAATCGGAGCCTTGTGCCCAGGATTTCGTGTGCTCAGCCGCTTGCAGCGTGCTCTTCCCAAGGGATCAACGTCTCAGACCACAAAAAAAAAAACCCAAACAAAACAAAACAAAAAAAACCCAACAAACCAAACCAAGCCAGACAAACCATTATGGTAAAGAAGCGCTGCAAAGCTTGCAGAAAAACAAACAACTTCACAACTCTTAGTGAGCGGGCACGAGCGCAGGGAAAACCGCAGCAGAAACGCCGGCTGCCGGGGAGATGTTTGAGCAGGGAAGCAGCTACCGCGTCGAGGCGGGGAGGACAGGACCACGCAACTTAATCGCTGGGGGTTTCAAAAGAACGCGGGGGGTAAGCCCCCCAAAAACCCAGAGAGAGGTCCCTAGGCTGGTCGGGAACCACGCAGCTCTCTTCATCCAGCACAAACACCTCCTGCTTAGCCGGAAACTTCGCTCCCTGGATGCTAAAATCACTCCCCTCCTTCCCAGCTGGGTTTTTTTTTTTTTGTGCTTTCTGGTAGGGGAAAAAAAAGATGCCAGCGCCGGCCAGGGTTGGCAAAGTGGGTTTACCTGACTCGGAGCAGCACAGGAGTTTCCCACGCGGTTCTCGCCAGCGCTTTACCTACCAGCTAGCATCACAACACGCAGAAACGGGGCTCTCACCCCCCCTCCTTTGGGACCCCAGGCCCACCCCTTACCGACCTCACCGGCAGAGCTTCATCGCTCTCTTGTAGCTCGATTTCACTCCTTGCTGCCCCTCCCCCCCGTAGCTTACGGCCCGCACTGCTCGTTTTTTTACTCGCTGAGGTCTCAAGGGCTTCTCCTGTAAATCTGTGATGCACAGCTCAAACGTCGCCGAGCTGCCGGCAGTTATCCCCTCTGACCAGCAAGCAGCGCCCAAAATCAGCACCGAGGTCCCAGCTGTGGCCAAGCTGGTTCCACGCTGCTCCTCTCCTTTTTCTTGGGCGCCTTCCCCACGCACGACTTTCTCATTCAGCAGCCACCACCTCCAGCCTCCCTACAATCTCTTTTTTTTTTTTTCCCCTGCCTCCCTGTTGCTCCACAGGTCCCGTTCCCACCGAGCGAGCCGCACGTACCTTCGTTTGCTGTTCATGCTTTCCACTTTGGACCAGGAATCCATCTCCGGGTTGTAAACCTCCACGGTGCTGAGCCTCAGCTGACCGTCGTAGCCGCCGATGGCGTAGAGCAATCCGTTCACCACCGCGACCCCGACTCGGCTCCGGGCCGTCGTCATGGGCTGGCACTTCTCCCAGCGGTTGGCAATGGGGTCAAAGACTTCCACCACGTTCAGCGAGTCACCTGCGTAAAAATTTGCTACTCAAATTAAAAGAGGGACACCCGATAAAACCCGGGTTCAGCGAGCTGGCCCGGAGCAGAGGCGCGCGAGGGGTGAGCCCTCGCCGCTCTGTGCCCAACGACGGGGCCGACGCAGGGACTTGTTTGGGATCTCACACGTCCCCCCCTCTGGGCTCTCGGGCGACCTGCTCCAGCCCCGCTGCTCCCACGCCACACCAAGAGGCATTTCCCAGCCGCATCTCCACCCACCTGCAGCGACAGCCTGCTCTGAAAAAAACGCGCGGGAGCTGCGCGCCGCCGGTTGTGGAAGGTTTCAAAGCTCAGGCTTGAAACGAGCCCCAGGCTGGGGCGCAGCGGGACCCCCCGTGACCTCCAACAGGCAGCACAGACCCGCCGCGTCCCCGCTGCCGGCGTCCCCGCTGCCTGGGAACGCAGCTTCTCCGGAGGATAAATCCCTTCCTCCGTGGCGTGGCGTGACAGGGCTGCGAGGCCCACGAGACAGAGCCCGGCATGAACCCGCCACCCCGACTAGCCAGCCTGGCTGAGACCCCGGCAGAGAAATTTTATGAATGCATTCTGTCTCCTTTTCCCCCTCCCCTTGCTGTGGCTAGGCCCGTGCGAGCGCACTGCGCCTGCGCTCCCACGACATCACCTGGACGCCTCCAAGTTCTGCTTGTTGCTACAGGCAAGGGCACCAATCCTCAAAATGCCCAATTTTTTTTTTTTTTTTTTTTTTAGGATAGGCAAGAATAGCTGCCTTAAATAAACCGGACCTAGGGAGGATTTCTAGCTGGGAAGATGTGAAACGACGGGCGCAGCCGCCGTGGGCGTTTCAGTGGAAGGGTCGGAGCGCTGCGCAGAGGAGGAGAAGCGGCTCAGCGCTTCGCCCGAGGGGACTTCACGATCCCATCGCCCCAGCCAGCTGCGCTCCGCACCGCGGGGAGCGGCTATGCAAGGTACCTGCTGAGTTGAGCCCTCCAACGGCGTAAATCAACCCTGCGATCGATGTACAGCAGCGAGGACGGGTCTTGAACGCCGGGAGGTGCGGCCGGCGCTCCGGCATGAGGTGATAATCTTTCGCCTCATCGACTAGATCCCTGAAATCAAAGCCAAATAATTCAAGAGCTCCGCCGAGAGGACCAAACCCACCAGGTGCAGATTCCCCACCTCCCCGGGGCCAATAATTCTAGAACGCGACGCGGCCCTGCTGCCAGGTTAAAACCAGGGGAGGTGCTTGCTTTTTTTTTTTTGCTGTGCGACGGTGCTCAGCCCACGGAGAGAATTTCAGTCTCCGAGACAGCTAAAGCACACCCCTGCCACGCCACCACCCCCTGCGTGGTTTTCTAACCCCACACCCAAGCCTCACCTGCATTTGTGGCAGCAGCGGACCAGGTCATCTTGTTGCACGCGGTCGGTGAGAAACTGAGGTCGACAAAGGGGTAGGCGGATTTTGGACAGGAGCTCGGGTAGGAAGGATTCTCTCTGGTCTCGGTCATACCGTATCCAAGCTAACGCAGCTTCAAACACCTGCCAGAAGAGAGGCGTGGGAAGTTGGAGTTTGGGGATTTGAGGTTTTTTTTTGTAAGTTCTGACTGTTGCCTGATGGGAGAGAAAACACGTATTGGTAATGGTCAGCACTCTGTCCGTTCAGAGGGACCTGGTTAAGCTGGAGAGGTGGGGCTGGGCAAACCTCACGGAGTTCAACAAGGTGCTGCCCGTGGGTCGGGGCAATCCCCAGCACAAACCCAGGCTGGGCCCTCGAGGGGTGGCTGGAGAGCAGCCCCAAGGAGAGGGACTGGGGGGGCTGGTGGGGGGAAAACTGCCCGTGAGGCACCCCCGTGCGCTGGCAGCCCAGAACCCACCCGTGCCCTGGGCTGCAGCCAGAGCAGGGGGGGCAGCAGGGCCAGGGAGGGGATTCTCCCCCTCTGCTCCGCTCTGGGGAGACCCCCCTGCAGTGCTGGGGCCAGCTCGGGGGCCCCCAACAGCAGAAGGACCCGGAGCTGCTCGAGCGGGGCCAGAGGAGGCCACGGAGATGCTGGGGGGGCTGGAGCAGCTCCCCTGGGGGGCCGGGCTGAGAGAGTTGGGGGGGTTCAGCCTGGAGAAGAGAAGGCTCCGGGGGGACCTTCGAGCGGCCTCCCAGGGCTTAAAGGGGGGGGCAGGAAAGGGTGGGGGGGGACTCTGGGTCAGGGGGTGGGGGTAGGATGAGGGGGGACGGGTTTAAGCTGCCAGAGGGCAGATTTAGGTGAGATCTAAGGCAGAAATTGTTCCCTGTGCAGGGGGGGGGAGGCGCTGGCCCAGGGTGCCCAGAGCAGCTGTGGGTGCCCCCTCCCTGGAAGGGTTCAAGGCCAGGTTGGACGGGGCTGGGAGCCCCCTGGGCTGGGGGAAGGGGGCCCTGCCCGGGGCAGGGGGGGGCACTGAGGGGGCTTTAAGGGCCCTCCCAGCCCAAACCATTCCAGGATTCTATGACCCTCCCCTGACCTCCAATGACAGGGTTTCAGGACAGAATGACGATGCTCTACATGTCACCAGAGGGCTCTGCTGTTGCGTGATGCTGGGGTGGCCTGCCTTTGGCATTGCTTCCTCTGCCTCCAGCTCAGTCTGCACTAACGCTGCTCTACTGTCCCATGGGATGGTACGTTTAGTTTGTAGGGAGATGCGGGAGCTGGGAAGAGAATTTTGGTCGAAGAGGTGGAACAGAATGCAAAACCCCGGTTATTCAGCGCCAAAAATCACCAAACTGGGGAAGGGTATGGTGCTGCTCTTTGAAAATCCAGAAGAGCGTTTTGATGAGAGGGATCCATCTGTTAACCCTGGATAACCACAGAGTAGATGTCTGGAGCCGAGCTGGTCCCTCTACGCTCCCCTCGTGGACACTGGAGAGGCAGACCTCCTCAAAGCACCGTTCATCTGCCCCGGTTTGCATGACTCCAGGTTACAAAGGAGCCTGCTGACTAGATTAATCGGAGTCCTTGGCTCACAGGACTCTCATAGTGGTGCAAAAGTACGTCTTCAACAGCGGCGCCGCGGCGAGCTGAAAAAACTTACTTCCAACCCTACAAAGTGCTTTATGACCAGCAGAGAAGCTGCGCTGCACTAAACCCCTGATATTCCTGAAGAGTGGGGCTGGCATGAGGAAACATCACCAGGGATGGAGTTTTAGACTCCTAGCTGCTCCACAAAGGATCCACTTGGGAAAAAACAAAACAAAACAAAACAAAACAAAACCAAACCAAGAGACAAATGTGCGGTGCGATATTGCAACGTGGCTGGAAGGTGAGGCAGGTCTCCCTCTCTCCCCATTTCAGGGGCGTTTCAGACAGCCTGATTAACAAAGCACACCCTTACCCTCCACAGAGATAGCTGTAGGTCTGCTTTTCGTTTGTCACCTCCTCGGTAACCTCCTCAGAAGGAGCAGGACAGATTTCCTGGCACGAGGACAGGCTGTTTCTCCTGCAGATTGTCAGCCCAGCACTGACAGATTCTCAAGGCTGTTGAAATGGCCTAAGGTTGTTCCGCCCTGCTTTCTGGGTTTTGTTGTTTTGGTTTTTTTTTTGGTTTTGTTTTGTTTTTGTTGTTTTTCTGTTTTGGTTTTGTTTTTTTTTTTTTTTTTTCCCTAGGAGGAACAAGACAGTCTAGAGGAGCCTCTTGATGTCAAATTCGGTGGAACGTTTACTATAAAATGCTGCAGCACTTGCAGCAAGTTCTTTACACCTCAGAAGCACTCGTCTGCACTCGAACAGGAGCTCTGTGGGGAAGGGAGCTCCCCGCTACTGCCCACACCCTCAGCCCAAATCCCCCAGGACCAGTAACTTACTGCCAGTAAGGGGCACAGCTGAAGGTCCTCAGGACCCAACAGGTTCCACCTCTGTCACTGATGAATCAAAACAACGTTTTGCAAAGTCAATGGCTCGAGAAATTCTACCAGGCATTTCTCAAGAGTGAGGTGATGGCAGCAGCACAGGCGAGCGGGGCTCAGGGAGTCATCACAGCTCTGTCAAGCACCTCGTAGAGTCCCCACCATGCCAGGACATCTTCTCAGTTTCCTTCAGACCAGGAATATCCCATTCAACTCCCAAGAACCACCAAAAACCCTCTCCAAAGGAAGAAGAACTACCTGTGCCGAGGCCTACGCCGGGTACGTACCTGCTCCTCAGACTTCACGTTGAGCTCATCCCTAGAAACGAGCTCCAAGACGTCTTCAAAAGGCAGTGCCAGGAACTCTTCAGACATGGAAACCTCCACGAAATGCTGATGAATGAAGCTGTTGGCAGCGTCGTAGAGCACCGCACACATCATCGTCTCCGCAAACTGCCGCACTCCCAGACAGTTCTTAGGGTGAAGCCTGGGACAGCGGGGAAAGAGGAGAGCAAAGCCAACATCAGCTTAACGGAAGGATTGAAAGAATTGCCAACAGGTTCAAGCCTCGGAGGACACGCGATGCTCTGAAAGCCACAGCTGTGTTTTCTTCAGTGATGGCAGGTTCCAGCTCAGCGACAGACGGATCTACGCAGAGATCTGAAGGTGAATCCACAGCAGAGCCAGAGGATGGAAACCACCACTTAAAAATGTCCCCGCAGACCTGCCGAGGGACCACTGGACAGACTCAGCTGGCTCTGCGTGGTCGCAGGTCGACAGTTGAGGGGAAGCGAGAGGCTCTGCACAGCAACCCCTCTCTCCCACATCTCGGGGTGCCCGGGCTGTGCATCTACCACCATCTTTTCTTTTTTTAACTCCAGTATTAGACAAAGCCGGATTCAAGCACATCACGCAAATATCAGTCTCTGTCTTTCCTCTTACGTCTTCTTTAAGTACTACAGAACAGCATCTGTTACAGCTTCATAAAGCCATTTCCTGCAGCTTTATCACCAAAGACGCTTTTGCAGCGGGAGGTTGGACAGTGGGAAAATACCTCTGCGGCTCCCAGCCTTCCTCTAGCACAGCCAGCTGCTGCACGAAGCTGCTCGGTGGCACGCAGAAGCTGGGAAAGGTGATGTTTGCCACAACCACGCGCCCTACAGAAACAGGTATGCGTGCTGGACGCTCCTGTCCAAACAAGAAGCCCTGCCCAGTACAGGCACGTCACCGTTCCGCAAGAGCCGACGGTTGGGGTGTTTTGTGGCA
The DNA here is from genome assembly GCF_018691265.1 of Tyto alba. NCBI lineage: Eukaryota > Metazoa > Chordata > Aves > Strigiformes > Tytonidae > Tyto > Tyto alba. The sequence goes on along the minus strand of NW_024881313.1, from coordinate 40,630,185 downwards.
CCAACCATCAGGTACTACGCTAAATGCTACCCGTGAAGGGAAAACGCCTCGGGCCCTGATGGTTTCAGCCTCTAATGGCCTGCAAAAGCCAGGCCCAGCTCTTGACAGCGGCGGCCGCGGGGGATGCGACATCGCTTGCGTCCACTTTGGGGACAGCGCTCTCGGGTCCTGCCCGACGCTGTGCTAAGGGCAAATACGCAGCGCTGACGGGGGGGGACTTGCAGCTGAGGAGGGCTCTCAGAGCTGGGTTGCTGCCCCGCGGCCCTGTCTGTGCACAGGGGCCTGAAAATACCCCGTATCTTACTTCCCTTTAAGAATGAGGGCTCAGTGTGCGTGTTCCAACTCTTCACGACAGTCAGAGCCCACTAATTTTCTTGTCATTTCCCAAAGTAACAGTTGCACACTCACATCCAGGACTTAGGACACCTAGTTGCTCCTGCTAGATTTGGGAGAACTGTGGCAGCTAAAGCTGAGAAAGCAAATCACCTTGCTTAATGTCTATTAAGGAATGTATATTCTTTATCTATATTCTTAGTGTAAATTCTATAGGAACAACTTAATGTATATTCTATAGGAACAACTACCTCAAGCTAGTAGGGACTCAAAAAAAATCAATGCAACCCATCTCTTTCCAGCTTGGTGTCGTGTCCAGTACCTCAAATAAAATGTTTTTGCAAGAAAAATTAATACTCTGTCATCTTACGTAACTTAATTTTAAACAAACTGCAGAAAGTCAGGAGGCACAGGGGACTGAAAATTGAGAAATCTTGAACGGGGAAGAGAAGCATTTTTTTCTCCCCAACCCATGGTTTTAGGATACCGCTATTTAGAAGGAAAGAAAAATAACTGGCTGAGATGTTCCATTTACTTGGTAGGTACGTTTAATATCACGCCATGGAATACACTGAACAGGTCCAGAGAACTCAAGCTGGGGAAGGGAAGGGGAATCAAACACGTAAGACTCCCTGGAACGATCTGAAAATGCGTGTGGTACTTTTGCAAAGAACAGCCCAGCTTTTCCGTTTCCAGATCGTGCTGCTGGAACAATCCTGCAGCCAAACACCCACGAGGGAATTGAAAAACCTGGGACCAATTTAAGGCTCTGCCACAGCTTCCTGTCCAGCTCCTTGGCCCAGTCCCTTTGCTCCTCCCTTCTTACACACGCAACAGCAGACAGGGTAATGACTGCGAGGGTGGGTTCGTTAGTGGTAGAGGCAGCCGCGCAGCTCTGGGATGGGTAGCGTGACAGTAACAGCTAGCTAACTCTGAAAAAGGGAAACGTGCACTCAGTTTGGCTCTAGGTGTTAATTCCCATGGCTGGCCAAGGCCTTATACCGTGCCCCAGCTGTACCAGCTCGTAAATCAGATAAATGATTTTACAGGCAATGAGAATGGTGAGTCTTGGGGGACGCAGACCTCCTGATCACGCCGGCAGGAGACATCCCGCTCCCTCCCAGGCCAGACACAGATGACTAGAACCTTGCTGCTGGTGGGGAGCAGTAAGCACAGCCAAAGGATGACCCCTTACCTCTCTCTGAGGAACGTGCAGCAGGCATCTTTGATGTTCTGCAGCTGAAGGAAACTCGCCCCCATCAGCAGAGACTGGACGTTCTGCTGATCTATGGCCAGGTGCCCGTTGTAGGCAAAGTTGATCAGAGCCTCAAGTGCACTAAACAAGGGGGAGAAAGGGCAGAATTTATTAACGATTAACCTAGCAGGGGAGACTACTAGAATGTCCTGGGTTGAGTGAGTGGTGGAGTTTTTTGGTGGCAGGGGAGGGGGCTATCGGGGCGGCCCCCTGTGAGAAGCTTCTCGAAGCTCCCCCCAGCTCCACGTCAGCTCCACTTCTGTTTGGGAAATTGAGCCCATCAGCTGCGCCTCTGCGATAACGTATTTAAGAAGGGACGTGGTGAGGAGCAGTGGGACTGGTGAGGAGGAGTTGCTGCAGCTGCGTGAACACCAAGGTCAGTGGGGGAACGGAGGGAGAAAGGAGGGGGGAGGTGTGCCGGAGCAGAGACCCCCCTGTATCCTGTGGGGAGACAGCAGGGCGGCCCCCCCTGCCACCCATGGAGATCTACGGTGGAGCAGACATTGATTTGTGGCCTGTTGTTCCTGCTCGGCATAATCAAGGTGCTGTGCCTGAAGAAGGCCGGGGTCTCGTGGGAAAAGGCAGCCCCGCTGCTGTAATTCAGCGCTGGGAGGATTGCAGCATGCGGGGGAGTCCCACGCCGGAGCAGCTCGGGAAGGGCTGCAGCCGTGGGAGGGAATCCAGTCGGAGGAAGTTAGTGACCCATGACGGAGCAGTGGGGGGAACGCTGCGGCCCGTGGGAGGGACTCATGTCGGAGAAAGTTTGTGGAGGACTGTCTCCTGTGAGAGGGGGACCATGATGGAGCAGGAGGAACAAGTTCCAGAAACTCCCCTCACCGAAGATAAGGGAAGTGGCAGCGCTGACTGCACCCCCCATTCCCTGCCCCTGCGCCACTGGGGGAGGAGGTAGAGATATCGGGAGCAGAGCTGAGCCCGGGAAGAAGGGAGGGGTGGGGGGAAGGTGTTCTCAAGATGTGGCAATGCTTCTCACTGTCCTACTCTGTTATGTGTTGTTAGTGTCTGTAATAAATGTGTGTTCTTTTTTTCTTCCCCTAACGAGTCTGCCTTTTGCTCGTGATCATAAAGGGGGATTTTCCCCCATCCCAGTCCTATCTCGAACCCCAAGCCTGGCTCTCTGTCCCTTCTCATTGCCGGAGGGGAAGGAAGAGAGAGGTGCTGCATTGTGGTTGGCTGCCAACCAGGCCTAAACCACGACACAGAAGAAAACCCTTCTGTGTCAGCGTCCACACAGAGGGTAGGCTTTCAAGCCTTGCACATGCAACACTGAGGCCCGCGGAGCGCTCGCGGTCCCTGGGGAATATCCTTGCTCGCGTGCCTCGGGACGTTACCTGGGATCCATCCCCTGCATGACGATCTCATCCTGCTTGCACTCCATCATGTCGTTGGTGAACATGGCGTGGAAGTAGGGGATGGAAGCTGCCAGAACGATTCGGTGAGCGCTGAACTTATGGTCCCCTACCTAAAAAGGGAGAAAAGGGGAAGGAGGGGAGGTCAGCACCATCCACCGCCAACCATATGGCCTAGATAATTTGCTGTAGCACAGCTCTGCCAGCCAGCAGTAACCGAGGGCTGAGAGTTGGACAATTTCCATTTACAAACAAGACAGCAGCCTGTCTCTTAAATCTGAACTTTTGAATCCAGTTTTCCAGCCTCATAAGCAGCCACGAGTGGTCAGGTGGACAAAGATAAAGCAATATTAGAGCCCGAGAGTGGGTTGTCTCCATGTTGCTAGCAGAGAATGGCCAGGTCCACAGAACCACGTGTTTACAGAAAGCAGCTCGGTGTTCAACTGCACGCCCAGGTTTCAAACCCAGACCTGCTCCCCGCAGCTGCTGGGGGGCGGAAGATGCTCACCCATGGCCCTGCTTCGGATCACATGCTGCCTCTAACAGCTGGCAATCACCCACCCGTCCGATCCTGGGACACCCTGAGCACAGCCACGGAGGCTCAACTTGAGTCCTGGACTGCAATAATTCCGCAGAACTAAAAGCCGGGCGACGCGGCGGCCCAGCTTTTTTCCTTCATGTCTCCTCGGAACCGATGACCAGCTTACAGGTTAAATCCCACGTGCTTTTCTTCTCAGCCAGCCAGCACGTGCGCTCGCCTTACGTGCAGAGCCAGTCACCTTCACTGTAACCCAGAGGCTCATCTTCTTTAAATCTCTGCAGGTTCACTTTCACCAGCTCTGCTGTACCTCCTCACATTTATATCCCCTGGAGAGCCTTCCTGAGCTACACAGCGAGGCTTGGAAGGGGCTTCTGGCCTCTCCAGTTCCACTCCTCACTCACGCAGAAGCTACACAATATTTTATCCTCTCCTGAATTACGCAGGTCTTTGCTCTGATTACTTCTCTCTGTTGGTTCAAAGCTTTTTTTCCTTAATTTCCAGGCTAACCCAATTCACATCAGCCCATCCGAGCTTGTGTAGAACCGCCCTTTTCCCCCACTTAAGCAAAATTCTCCCATTTGAGCTTTGTTTTGCTGGGACAAACAAGCTGGCACAGCAGGTCCTCTACTCTCCAGGTCATCCAAGAAGTCCTTCTCTTCTCCAAAAAGCTTCATCACCCTTTCATGTCTAGGCAGCCTATTAACAAAAACGTCGTTTGCATTTGGGGCTTTCATAGTTCCCAGCAGTGCCTTGCCTCTCCCTCTAGGCCCAGAGCTCTCACACCCAGTGAAGATGACTTGCTGGGCGTTTAGAAAGCAAGATCCCTGACACGTGAAAAAAAGAGAGGAATTGGGCACTACACAAGATGCATAAGCAAGCAGGATCTTTTTCTTGTTTCCTCCCCCCCCCCCCCCCCTCCAGTTTTAAACAAAAGCATACTCAACTTCCACAAATGCTGCTGTTACAAGACTCTGTTTTTTAAAACCAGCTTGACCACCCAGCCGCTCGGGCTGCGTGCCTGCCTGCACAGCGGCTGGGACTCGCAAACATTCAGCGTGTGGTCAGCTCGTGGCGCCGTGTGCCTTGGCTGCAGGGGCAAGGCTGCTCTGCCTGAGCTTCCCAATTTAAAACAGTGCTGCAAACACCCGGTTAAAGAGCTTCCAAGACTTACTCCAGCCTGGCAACGGCAGGGCCGCTTTTGGAGAAGCTTTGCCTCTGTCCTGGTCAGCTTAGGTGTGCCTGAAGCCCTGCCCATGCTGCCCACTGGGCCTGGATCACCCTGCACAAACCCCGCTGCAGAGTTTTGCAGAGTTCCCAATGGGTTTTGCAGAGTTCCCAACGCCCAGAGCAAAACCAGCAAGTGAAACGGCATAGACTGTTACAGCTCTTGGGAAAAAATGTCACCTATAGATTTGTACGGTGATTTGTTAGCTCAAGGTGGGTAAGGATCAGTATCAACCTCTTCTACTAACCCAAAACCACATGCAAAACATCCCAGAGGCTTCAAGGCTTGAGAGCTGTGCCACGACTACCAGCAAATACTCTGCTGCTCCGTTCCCTTCTCTGCTCGCTCAGTCATTCATTTATCTCATGCTTTACCTCCACCTCCCGTGCCGGCATCGAGCAGATGAGCAGGAGCCAGACCGTGGTGGGGACAGAGGCAGGAATAAGAGGGCTTGCTTGGCAGATAAGGACTAAGATAATGTTGCAGGAGAGAGAGAGGGATGAAGCGGAAAAGAATAAGGTAATGCAAGCAAGAGGACGGATATTTTATAGCAGCAAGCACGGAAGTTAAGGTAACAGTTCTACCAGTTCTACAGCAGCAAGGCCCCAGTCCGGGCACTGCCCGTGCCCCCTCAATGTGCAAAAGCATCGGCAGCTTCCCTGCCTGCACGCAGCGGGATGGGGAGATCTCTGGCTAAAGGAGTGGAGGCTGCCAGGGCTCGCAAAGGAGCCCACGGTCAAAGAGGGACCGAGCTCAAGGCGACAAGCCCCAGCCCCTCTTTGAGTAACAAGCATTTGCAGGGGAGGGTTTCCCACCCCGGCTTTACGCAGCCTCCTGTAAGCGAGCGCAAACTCTGGCCCGCCCTAACACAAGAGGTTTAAAAATGTTTATAAATACATTGAGTTTAACCAAAAAAAAAAAAAAAAAGCCCGTAAGAGGAAGGAAGTGATTCAAGAACCTGCGCACCCCTGAAAGCTGATGAAACCTCACCGTGTCCAGGGTTTTAATTTCCTTACTCCGCGTGGCTAATTGCCAAGTCGAGCCCACGTGCGCACGAGCCACTTTGCCTCCCGCGTGAGCGAGCGACCAAGGCGCTGCTCGTGCGAGACGCACGTGAGGCACAGGGTTAGGACAGGGAAAGAAGGAGACGACGGGTGCTGAAGCTCTTTGTTTGGGCCTTCTCGCTGGGGAAAGGTTTCCACACCACCAGCCGCAACTCGGGTTGACCGCCGTGACTAACTCGCTGCTCAGCCTGTCCACGTTCCAGCCCCGAGGCTCAGAAACACCCGACCTGCTCAGCAAGCTCCTTCCGACCCCGTGGATGAAGCTGCTCCACCAGCTGTGCCCGCAGCCGCTCCTGGCCCGGTCCGACAAGGAATAAACAGTGGTGAAGTTAAAAAAAAAAAAACAAAAACCAGTTGCATCATTTCCAGACCTTAACGCTGGACCTCTCGCGCCCGCCAGCCTGGCAGGTCCCGCGCGGAGCTGGCAGAAGCTGCCGGAGGACGCGGGTAGCTCGGTGGCAGGACCTGGCCTGTCCTTGTCCCCTCCCCACGCTCCTCGCTGCCACGCGCGGAGCGAGGTCCAAGCGTTACCAGCGTCATTTCGGAGCTGGGGCACAGACACTGCTGCTAGAGCAAGAGATCTGGGGCCGCAGATGTTCCTCGGTCAAGGGCAAAGGGCTGATTAAAAACTCCAGGCTATTTTCTTTCATGCGAGATGCAAGTCGTCTTCTTCAAAAAAAAAAATTGATTCTTTTCTGAAAATATTTTCTGCCGAAGGGCGGAGGAGTGCAGTGCTGGGAGTCACCGACCAGGAGCACCCAGCTTCTGCAGAGAAACCCCTTCCCAAGCATCTCAAACATCCCAAACCACAGAAAAGCTCCATTTCTGGTTGCAATGTTTCTCTGGCTTGAAGCAAGGTGAAAGAACAAGGCCTCATCTCTCTCAAATTTTAAAAGACACCGTGGTGCCTGGGAGGAAGTCAGTCCAACTGCAATACTTTGCGTTAATATATCTCTTAACTACAAGACAGGTTTGGATGAGTGTTCCCACCCAGGCAGTGCAGAACGTGGTTGAGCATGCAAGAAAAACGTTTTAGTTGAATTTCGGTTCCAGCCAAAAGACCATTTGCCAGCAGTCACAGCTATTCAAATGTCATTTCACCTTTTTAAAAATAAAAAGCAGTATTAAAACTGAATGGGCACCTATTAAAATGATACACCTGCTTCAAATGCATACAGTGACCCTCTAGTGATAAACAAAGTTAACTGTATAACTAAAGATAATACCAATTTCAAGAGGAAGGTTATATTTACTCAAAACAAAGAAGCCTACAGTCTTACCCAGCACTGAGAAAAAGCCCTCTGCTTTTAACTGTAAAGCATAAGAGCAACACCAGCTTTAAATTTATTTTTAAAACAGATTTAGTCTTAAAACGGACCCGTGTGCCGGACAGCCACCTATGCCAGGGCTAAATTCACCGATTTCAGTTGACCCAGGCTGCTGCGCCCCGGGATTTCCCAACCCTGGAGCAGCTCACCAGCACTGCTCAGGCTTCCCTCTCCCTCATCCGCCGAGCACGGGGTCGGCCAGAGCTCCCCACGTCCTTTGCCAGCGCTGCATTTCTGCACGTGCCACCGTGCTGTCACTCCGGGCAGCGACGAAGGGCCGCGGCGCGTAGACAGTCACCGCTGAACCAGACAAATATTGTCTGCAACCTCCTGCCCTTTTCCTTCCGAGGCGCTCAACGCTGCAGCTCCACACCCCTGCGTCCTGCTCGCAGCACGAGCCTTTATTTATTTTTTTATTTATGCTTTTATTTTCTGCTGACCTCGCCACTCCGACGGACGCGTGGACGAAACCGCACGTCCACCGCCCGCGGCTCTCCCTAGGAAAGGCAGAAAGGGATCGAAGCGCAAGAGATGCTTTGAGCTCCAAGTCCAAACACAACGGATTTTAGCACCGCCCGAGAGTCCGCGCCGAGCTGAAGCTTCCCGCCGCGCTCCGGCTTCAGGGCGGCATCGCTGCCATCTCACCCCACGACGGGCTGCCGCCGAACGACCTTATGGTAAATTAATACGCCCGGCTATTGCAAAAGCAATCATTTCTAATCGACCAGCAAGATCCCCAGCAGGTTAATGAGAGCTGTATCATCACAGGGGTGAAACGCCTTGCGTCTGGGTTGCACCATTCCGAGCAGCTCCAAGGGACAGGATTGCTCCCCCCCCCCAGGTGCGGTGCTCGCCGCTCGTTAAGGGAAGGGTTTCACCTTGGGGAATGCCCGGTTTAACGGGGCACTGGGGACGACCCTGCAGAGGCGAGGCAGGGTTTGGACTAACCAGAGCTTGGTTTGGTTTGCCTGCATCAGCTCCCAAGCAGGGCTCAACCTCCCGCCCCGGCTCGGTCCCCATCCACGCGTGGGGTGAAGCCACGTAGTCCACAAGCGCTTCCCCCGCGCCGGTGCGAGCGCTCGCCCGACCGCGCCGCTCAGGGAAATAAAAAAGGGAAATAAGCTGTACAGAAAAGGGAATGATTTTCTGCTGCCGTAGCAGGGGAAGGGGGAAGACTGGGACCAGCCCCCGTCAGCAGCAAGATCCACGGAGCTGCATCAGCAAAGCGCTGATCCACGCTGCGATCGCCACCAGCCGAACAGAAACTCTTTCCTGGTGCTGGACAAGACAAAACCTGTGCTTTTTTTTTTTTTTTTTTTTATTAATTTAAACTTGCTCCTGTAATGATAGAGGAGCCTCGGGGAGATTTATAAATTGGGATTTCTGGTCTAAAAGCTATCATTATGTTCATACCATCAGCACTTAATGGCAAGTCCTGAAGAAACAACTAAATTTCTTGCTGCAGGGGAAGGACAATACCTGTTTTTCCTGTAGAAGATAAAAAAATATGTCTGAGCATGAGCACACAGCACATGTCCCCTCGATTCATCCCTGTGTCTTCTGTTTCAAGAAAGTTCTCCCTATCTCCAAGGCCAAATGATCCCCCTTCCTTATGACCAAATAAATACGCTTTCCTATGCTTGATGGAGTCACGCTATGCTCACATAATACCAAAGTAAAAGAGCTCGTGTACATCTCAGTATCATTCCATCCTGCCATTGACAGGTTTCCTCTTGCTCAAAGTCCATCACAACCCTGCCCACTAATTCCAGAAGTGCCAGCAGAACGTAAAAAAAAAAAATATAGAAAGAGCTTTGTCCAGCTGAGAAAAACCTCATTTTTGTCCTCACTAAGGACGGCTGGTGGGGGCAGTCTGCTCAGTTCCCAATTTGATTTTAAAAAGCAGCTGGAACTTGTCCGTGCAGCCTTTGGAACTGGCTGCCCTTTCCATTTGTACTCACGAGTTGTCTCGAATGACTTTCCTTTTTATTTTTTATTTATATACTGGTGTATACACCCCAGGACTGAGGTATCCAAAGGGCAGGATGCCACCAACCCAGAGAGCTGGTGTCTCCGACAGCAGCAGCGGGATTTTATTGCCTACTTAGCATCACGGGGCAAACTGCTGAGAAACAGCTGTAAGCTGGGGTGTCACCCGGTATTTGCCCTCCCTCGCTCCGTGTCATTGTGGAACATGCGTCTAAATCGGTCTCGGTTGGGGGTTTCAGCTTTCAGCTGAAGGTGGAAACCCTCGTTTGCAAGAACGGACCGTTGCGCGGTGATACCTGCGATACTAGAGAAACCAGGTGCTCGTATGGAGTTCAACATAAATCAGTGCATTTACCTTATTTTTGGTTTTGAGCCTGGAGTTCAGGACTGTCTCCAGGCACAAATGAAATCACCACAGTCTTAATCACATCTACAGCATTAAACCAGAATTAGCTATTTATATAAGCACCAAAAAGAGAAGTGACCCAAGAACTCCTCACTGGGAAAAGGCTTGGGGATAAGTCCATCAGGCAGGACTGTCATCCCTTTCACTACCTGAGCAAAACACCTTACTTTTCAGGAGATTTCCCCCTCTACGCAAGGATGTGCTATTTTACAATACATAATTCTAGGTGCCTTCCTTTTAAGGCAAAAAATACTGTTTGCACTGCTTGCAAAGCATCCTTCCTGACCACAAATATCAGAGAATTCCCTTTCAACACGTTCCTAACCAGGTAATAAAAGGCATGCTCTCCCTTACACTCCCACATCCACAAAATGTTAACAGGTTCCAGGGTACAATGAAGCTTTCTTCACAGAAAAACGGGTGTAGGTGTAATAAAGGCATCTACTGCTTTCATGACATCATTAACCTGCATCGCTAAAAAGTCTCAAGTTCTCTGCTGCAAAGATCATCTCAAAAAAAATACATCTTTCCTGACATGACATTGGCATTTGGGTCACAGAGAGGCCATAGTAGAAATCAGGTTAGTGTCCAAGCTATCGCAGCAACGTTTTGCTCCGCAGAAGATAAAGGAACAGTAAAGTTTAAGGGATCTTGAATCAAAATTCTGGCGTTGAAATAAATACCTTTCCTCCCCACCCACCCTTTCGCACCCAAATAGTAGCTGGACGAGATGTGACAGAGTTTAGATCAAACTTGGTGTGTGCAACACCAAGTGATTGATGCCGTTAAGTCTGACATCCCTCTGGTCTAGACTAATTAGAGTCCTGCTGATATAATGGTAACTGATTGCTCTGAACCAGAAAAGACATCCCTTTTGCATGTCCGACGAACGCACGTTCCCAGATAATTCACTTCCAGTTTGGAGAAGCCGAATTGCTTTGCTGGACCCCAGTTCCTCCGTTTCCCACGGGGACAGGGAGCGTCCCGAGGGGATCACCTCCAGCCCTGCCCTCCTTCACACTCCCGAAGGACCGGCAAAACCAAGCTTGAGTCTAACCCAACAGTTGAGGGCCCCTCCAGCCACGTTCCCCCCAACCTCTTCACAACAGCAACCCCAAATCTCCCCTATACTCCAACACAGAGAACACCCAGCCTCTGCTCTTAACTCATCCCGTTGCATCCCACTCCTAACTGGGCAAGAAATATCTGCCAGTGCCCCTGCCAGGCACCAGTTTAAACACCCAGGTCACCGGAGCCCACCTGAAGCTGTAGGACAACGCTTGCTTAAAGGAAAGCAAACAAAAGGGGGTTTGGAAGTCACACAGTAAAGCCTTTTCTGCCACGCTCAAAGAAACAGAGTAAAAGGTTTAGTGCAGAAATGTGGGATTTCTGCTAACACTTCAGGTTTAACGTCTTCATCGAGCACTAAAAATACTTGTCTTTTATATAAGGGGAAGAGCGCTGACGCTAGCTGGGAGCTCCAGTGAAAAAACAAGAACAGTCACAATCCAAAGTAGCTCGCTACTGCTGTATGACAAGATTTTAAATAAGATCCTTAACCTAAAGGTCTCACGTGCATAACACATCATCTGTTTCATAAATCCACCAGCTCCTCAAATAAAAAGATAGTCTCTCTCCTACCAAGCTCATCTTCCTTGAGGATCTCACACACGTGCTCAAACATCTGCAGAGCAGCCAGGCACAGGGTTTTCAAGGATCCTGCTGAAATTACTCACGCAGCCTAAGCTGTCTGGAATTCCACTTTTCTGCCACGGCGGGACAAAGGGAGGCTCCTCCACCTCTGTGCCTGCTGGACAGGCAGCAGCTCTCCCGGGGGCATCTGCTCGAGTTTGGGGGGGGGGGGGGGTTTCAAGTGAACAGTTTGCTTCGGAAAAAAACTGTGATTAGAAGGGGAGGATAAACCAGCAGGGCTATCCCCCGCCAGACCGACTCAGATTGTACATGAAACAGATAATATAACCCCTCTGCGGCTTGGAAGTATTTTAACTTGCCAGGCTTGAGTTATTTTTTAAGAGATTTTTCTAATGAGAAGTCTTGGAGTTAGGCATGGAAACACGGCATTCGAGCGATTCACAACCAAACGAGGAGCAGCAACAGCAAGAGGAGCTCACAACAACTTTGCTCTTCGAGGAGTCAGAATGGCACAAACCTCCTCTCTTTTGGCAGAGGTTTAGCCAAGATCGCTGGAGGTGCCAGCCTGGCACTCAGTTCTCCTCTGGCTCCCATCTCAGCGAGCAGGAGCTATGAACACCTAAAATTTATCAATGAAGAAACAGGACTAGTATTGCTTCCCCGTTTCATGGAGCGGTGCAGCCCACAGGCTTCCAGCAAGCTGCTGCTGTGTCCCCAGAGAGCACTTGTACCTTGGCCTAAAGCACAGACACAAACTCCAGAAAACAAAGCTGCCCAGGCAGCTTTCATCTCGAGAGGATATTTATCTTCAAAAAACAATGCTCAGGAAGAGCACAAATACCGAGTAGCTTCTTTTCTGTAATTAAAAAGCAAACCAGGATCTCCAGACCAGGGACTAACACCCCCGAATACCCGCACTCGTCAGCGAACTGAAATGCTTCGTGCTTTAGCAGCGTTTATTGGTGAGCTCCAAAATGCTTTGGGAATGCACACACATAATGAAAAAGACTGCGAATCCACTCTAAAATAAGTGGGAAAGGTTCTGCCGTGGTATTGCATGCAGGAAACCAAAGCAATGAGGGCCCAAACCTTTAATGCGGAGCTTTTCTCATCCAGTATGCTCAGTAAGCAGCTAATTAATTTCTACCAATAAAGTACAACCAACGGCAGTGCTGGTAGTAGCAATAACTGAAGACTCTCAGCTCATGTTTAGACAGACAGCGATGCTAAGGGTGAAATGCTCTTGGGAAGCAAGAGCTCCGGGGAAAAGCAGAGTAATGCCTGGACGGGAACATGACAGCACTGCCAACAAGGCAGCCAGAAAACAACCCAAAAGTCTCCTAACGTGAAGACAGCCTGGAAGAAATTGCTTTATATCCAGTTTCTGGGGGGGGAAAACAGGAAAGGGCAGAAATCAAACCTCACCGACTTCATCTGAAAAACCCAGCTGTCAGTAACTGCAAGAACATCTGACCCACGGGAGGTTCTTCTTCATGGCCAGAGACTTCAAGCACATTAAAATTGAACCCGTCCCCAGCAGGTATATCAACTTTGCCACTCACAGCCCATTTCAAGCCTGAGAAATCCGGACAATTCAAGCTTCAGTCCATCACTGGAAACCCCAGTTTTGCCCCAGATGCAGGGTGTGGAGAGGTGTGTGGAGAACTGCTGCTTCTCTGCTGGTTTTGCTGGACGCCCTGATTTCAGAGCCTACTATCACACCTCGAAGCGTATAGATCAAAACTGAAAACTACATTTGAAATGAATCTACCAGTCTTCACAGCGCTTGACACATCCATATTTGCAGCTAAAAGCCTCAAAACCCACCAAACTCAAAAAAAAAAAAAAGCCAAGAAGTTTCCTTTCTGCATGCTTGACGATTGCTCCAGGCTTGGTGTTTCCCCGTCACAGACACAACCACCATCAGCTTTGCCAACACCACCGATACTGGATGAGGAGAGGAACACAAGTCTCACCTGGAAGATTTTTCCATAATATGACCCTGGTCAGGTCAAACTGGCAAACAGGTTGTTTTTTTGGATTTTTAACCAGACAAGGCCACGCTGAGACACAATCTAGTGGTCCTGAGAAGAGAGCAACAGCAGAAATTTGCCTTTAGTACGCAAAAATCCTACTTTCACCAAAGGAAAATGAACTAACCACAGGATAAGGTGTGCCTCCTTGCCTTGCATTCCCTCCTCCCTCCAGTTTATTCACATTTGTTTCTACCAAACCATCCTAAAAATTATTCTTTAAGTGAACACTTCAGAGAGCTGCCAAAGGGAGACTGAAAAGACAGATGCCTGTGATGGAACATCTTCAAGAGGAGCTCCGACCTTCAGCTATTTAAGAGACAGGAATATAAAAGGACTTTTCAAATCTGTAGCCTCGGCCATTCACGCAGGAAAGGAGCTTTGGCTCTTGACAAACACATCATAAGCTGCTGGAAAGACGCACCGCTCGCTCGCTGCCCGGTGAAACTTTGTTTTCACATGGGCAAACACGAGAAGCAGTGACAGATTTCCCTAAGCTGAGTCTGAATAATCGGAGCTCCATGGGAGCCAGTCAAATCAGCACTTCTTGCTCTTAATCGCGTTTAAACCCAGCTGCTGTACGCTGCTGAGGCAGCACCATCTCCCGCAGAGCGGCGCGAGCTGCAGCGAGACGGTTTCTGAGAAAGGAGAACAAATTCTGCCCTTCCTATTTACTGAATGAATGCTCGCCTGGCTTTACGAGGGGAATAATTAAAACAAACAAACGAGAGTACCAACACTTCCTAACAATTTTAGGCCTGTTTGTACAGCAAACACTCCTGTGGGCTGGGAGAATCATTTACAGCCATTGACCCCAATGCTGATATCGGTAAAGAGGCCACTAAATCCTGAACTGTGCTGCAACAACGCGGCTTGCTCCTGCTTCAGCAGCCAGCTCGAACGCTGGTCACATCGGGAGGAATCCAAATCCAACTTCTGGCCCAAAGCAGTGTTTGGCAGCTTTACTTTATTGATGCGACAGCCTAAGAGTACTAGGATTAACAAAAAAAAAAAAAGAAAAAAAAAGGTCAACCAGCTGACTTCTTAGTGGGTCCTGATCCGTGTTGCACCACTGGTTTCCTTCAGGTATTGACTTCAAATGCTACTCAGTGCTTTTCCTACCTTCATTTTGGGTAGGAAGTATTCAACCATCATCCTTGCTAGACAACTCACTTTGCAGGCTCCTTCTGCATCACACTGGATTTACAGCTTCACCAACGCATGCCGGAAGCGTTCCTGAGCAAGGTCAGGGAAGAGCACGCTTTGCGTCAGTGCTGTTCGAGGTGGGTAACTGATTGAAAGCCACCTCCAAAGCCGAGCTAAGAAAAATTGCTTCTTAAACATTCAGCAGCTAGAGAAGACACCCTGTACTGAACAACAGGGAGGAAAGGCTTGGCTTGGATTCAGCAGGCTGCATTAATTCAATCGCCACGGGACATGCGAGAAATCTGCCGTCAAGAGGCAGAAGCAGCAAAGAGGTGGGATATTCTGACATGACGACTCAATACGAGAGAAATCAAACGAAGCACTTTGGATTCTGAGGCTGCATGAGGATGAGGGAAAGCTGGACTGTTTGAACCAACATTGAAACACACTGTCAGACCTCTGCCAAACGTATCAGTCCTTGTTGGGATCTCTCTTCAGTATAATAAAGCATTAAGCGGGCAGCAGAGAAAGCTAAGATTCGTTTTAAGAGCAACACAGACATCTTACTTAATAGATTTTAAACCTTTGTAGGGATGAAAGGCTCCGCAACTTCCCCAGATAGCAACAGTCCCTGGAACAAAATCTAATAAAAGGACAAAGAGGGAGCAGCACCAACACGGTGCCCTCATCCATAAAGGTGCCCAGCACCATCAGGGTGCTCATTCTGCCAGCTGGACTGGAGACCTCCTCCAGCCCTCAAGACTTTCAAAAGCTTTTCCCACTCTGTCACAGAAGATATACCAAGTGAGACATTTTAAAAGCACTTCGCTATGGTCAATCACCAGGAATGGAAACTTGTTCAGCAGAGTTTTGCAGGACAACGGTCTGGCATTTATTTGAGATAAGGCCAGGATCACACGCCTCGTCGTTGTTGTCTCCCTCCGGATCACGCAGAGCAGCCCAGCCCCAGGGAAAGGACCCACAGCGGGCTCACTACCATGATTCTGGAGACGTGGGACTCGCAGGACCTGAGCATCTCCTGCAACACAAAGCCACCTCGGTACTACAAAGTTTAACTCTAATCAAATGGCTCTCCCCACCACAAATCAGTTTTGCCACAGAATTCCCTCAGGTTACGGCACAACCTATCGCAGATACCACGTCTTGGAAGGTAACAACCTCTGCCAAGGAGGATCAGCGCACGGCTGTGCTCTTCGCAACAAGCATTTCAGCCTGCCCTCTTTCTGGGAGGCTACAGCTGATCTACGGGGACGAAGCAGCCCCACGTAGCCCAGGGGTGCACCCCAATCACGCACCCCGTGGTCTCCACAACAGGCACAACCCTCACCAGCTCCTTCTTCAGCAGCAGGAGGTAGGTGAAAAGTTTCAGCATGAGTAGGCTGGGAAACACCTTCATGTTTAATTAAACTTCAGAGTTAATTCTGGAATGACTCAACCAAACCTAGGAGTTGCACGTCACACCCACTTCACAACAAACTCCTCTGCCCGTGAGCTCCTGGTCTGAAGGATTCCAGCATCTCCTGCTCAGTGCTGGCCACTCTCAAAACCCTTCCAGCCCAGCCCCGCTGAGCCAGGCACACAATCCTGAGGATTTACCAAGATTATAGATTATTTCTTTGATGTAAGAGAATGGCTGTTCTTAAAAGATAAAGGTTTCCTAGGGAAAAGAACTCTTCTCCCACAGGTTGGAGCAGAGGTTGGTCCGTAAACATGCATCAACCCCATCCACAGAGTGACCTCCCAAACCACTCCTCAGTGCTGGGACTGCCACCGAAATGCAGGGGGGGGTCTGGGGTATGCCGTTTGCTCCCAAAACATTTTCTTGAACCGTCCTGCCTGGCTGACGGAA
This sequence comes from Tyto alba, assembly GCF_018691265.1. NCBI lineage: Eukaryota > Metazoa > Chordata > Aves > Strigiformes > Tytonidae > Tyto > Tyto alba. The sequence goes on along the minus strand of NW_024881313.1, from coordinate 40,613,975 downwards.
AAAACCACAACGGCTCCATCTGGCTCTCGGTGCCCGGGGTGAGGCACAGCACCAGGGCTGGGGTGTCATCAGCACGTCCCAGCCTGGGCTGGGGGTGCTCAGCACCCCCCTTCCCCCCCCCCCCCCCCAAGGGGCCCTCACAGAGCCCCTTCCCCAGGGCTGGGGAGGCCCAACACCCCCTGATACCCCACCAAGGGGGTTGGGGGTGGTTGTGTCTCAGCACCAACCTTCTCCGCTCCCAAAAGCCACGGGAAGTGTGTGTGGGGGGCGACACCCTCAGCTCCCCCTTCTCCCCACCCAAGGGGCTGGGTGGGGTGTCCTCAGCCCCCCTCTCACCCCCCACCAAAGGGACCCTCAGCTCCCCCTCACTCCCCACCAAAGACACCTGAGGGGACCCCAGCTGCCTCCTTCTCCCCAACAAAATGACCGGGGCGGGGGGATTCCCTCAGAGACCGGCCGGGTCCCTCAGCTCCCCCTCAGAGACCTGGGGGGGGGGGGGGGGGTCCCCCCCCTCCCTCAGGGGCCGGGCCGCACCTTGAGGGTCACGTCGCAGAGCTTGCCCTGCCGCCGGATCTCCCCCATCACGCCGTAACCGCGGCTGGGCAAATCGCCCACCGAGAAATGCACCAAATCCTCGGGGTCCAGCTCCGGTTCGGCGGCCGCCGCCGTCTCCAGCATCTTCCCGGCCGCTCCCCGCCCGCGCTTCGCCTCCCCCGCGCCTTGTCCCCGCCCGGCCGCCGTAGCGCGGCCTCTCCCCCCTCTCCCCTCCCTTCACTTCCGCCTTCCTCCACTTCCGGGAGCGGCCGGAAGAGACGGGTGCCATGGCAACGGCGCCCCGCGGAGGCGGAGGTAGGTGCGGGGCGGCCCCGGGGGTCCACCCCCTCCTCAGGGCCTGGCCGGCCCCCGCCTCGCCCGGCAGTGTGGTTCTCCGCAGCCCGCATCAGCCCCGCGGGGCTCGGCCCCTCCTTCCTCCAGCCCCCGGCCCCCTCATCCCCGAGCTCCGTCCCCTTCCTCCAGCCCCCGTCTCTCTCCAGGCCCGGCCCCCTCATCCTCTTCCTCCAGCGCCCATCTCCCTCCTCCAGCCACCGTCCCCATCATCTCCTGGCTTCGTCCTCTTCCTCCAGCCCTTGCCCCCCGTCATCTCCAGGCTTCGTCCCCTTCCTCCAGCCCCCATTTCCCTTCTCCAGCCCTCGTCCCCATCATCCCCAGGCTTCATCCTCTTCCTCCAGCCCCCGTCCCCCTCTAGGCTTGGTTCTCTTCCTCCAGCCCCCGCCTCCCTCTTCCAGCCCCCCATCTCCCTCTTCCAGGCTACATCCCCATCATCTCCTGGCTTCATCCTCTTCTTCCAGCCCCTGTCCCCCTCATCCCTAGGCTTCATCCTGTCTCCCTCCTCCAGCCCTTGTCCCCATCATCCCCAGGCTTCGTCCCCTTCCTCCAGCCCCCATTTCCCTCCTCCAGCCCTCGTCCCCATCATCCCCAGGCTTCATCCTCTTCCTCCAGCCCCCGTCCCCCCTCTAGGCTTGGTTCTCTTCCTCCAGCCCCCGCCTCCCTCTTCCAGCCCCCGCCTCCCTTTTCCAGCCCCCATCTCCCTCTTCCAGGCTACATCCCCATCATCTCCTGGCTTCATCCTCTTCTTCCAGCCCCTGTCTCCCTCCTCCAGCCCTTGTCCCCATCATCCCCAGGCTTTGTCCCCTTCCTCCAGCCCCCATTTCTCTCCTCCAGCTCCCATCCCCCTCATCCTCTTCCTCCAACCCCCGTCCCCCTCCAGGCTTCATCCTCTTCCTCCAGGCCCCGTCCCCCTCCAGGCTTCCTCCTCTTCCTCCAGCCCCCCCTCAGGTGATGTCTCCACAGTCCTCGCTCTCCCTCTCGCCGCCCCTCAGGACCTTGTCTCCCCAACACCTCCAACCCCCCGTCTGTTAAAACACGGATGACCCTTTCCCTGTCCCCCCAGTCCCCCTCAGGCCACCTTCCTTTTGCCCTTATCCCCAGCAAGCCAGGCGGTGGGCACGGCTGCCCACGGCACTCCCCATTTTCTCTGTTATTCTGCCCATTCTTACACCCCCCCATCCCACCTTTTCTCTCACCTCGTTACCGCCGCACCCGTGCCACCAGACACCTCACATCCCACCTTCTCTGGCTGGTTTGCACGCAGCTGGGAAGGCAGAAGGTAACTGGGGGCTGCTTCTCCCCCGTTCTCCGTGGGGTGGAGGTGATGCTGGGGCAGAACTGGACTTTTGGTGGCCAACTGAATGGGTTCAGACCTCAAAGCATCACCGGAGTTTGAAATCCAGGGGCTGCCTCACAGTCAACCCCCCGCCAAGCACCTTTGCCTCCCCAGTTTTCCTCTCATGTTTAGGACAAAGGGGAATGGTTTTCAACTAAAAAAGGGTGGATTCAGACTAGATCTAAGGCAGAAATTGTTCCCTGGGGGTGGGGAGGCGCTGGCCCAGGGTGCCCAGAGCAGCTGTGGGTGCCCCCTCCCTGGAAGGGTTCAAGGCCAGGTTGGACGGGGCTGGGAGCCCCCTGGGCTGGGGGAAGGGGGCCCTGCCCTGGGCAGGGAGTGGGACTAGATGATCTTTAAGGTCCCTTCCAGCCCAAACCATTCCATGATTCTATTCTATGATTCTGTGATTTGGCCCACGCTTTTATCTGTCCATGGTGGATAAGCTCGGGTCTCTCAGGTGGAACCGAAACCCACGCTTCACTGCTCAGGGAACACATTTCTGTGCCAATCAGCCCCAAAATCCCCATCTAAAATTTCCCTTTGGCACTAATCTTTGTGGGGGTGTGTTGGTGTCTGCCTCCATTGCAGAGACAACCATGTTTCCATTAATTCTGAGCACAAATAGCCCATTAGTCTTGAGACTAATTAGTGGGGGAGTTCTGCTGGCTTCAGCTGCTCTATGAGGAGGGACCAAGGAACTTGAGTTTGGCACCTTGTCACAAAGAGCTTCAAAACCAACAGCCCGAGCTGTGAATTGTGATTTGCTTTGCTTTCTTGGTTTCCATGATGGGCACAAAAAAACCCCAATTAAAAGTCAGATTGGCTGGATGTTTGGGGTGTTGGTAATGAGCTGGAGAGCTTTTGGTCTCCACGCTGTTGGTTAGGAGGTGGCCAGAGAGGTGTTTCCCTGTTGCCTTCCCATTTTCTAATGTGTTAGTAAATACTCCCAGGAGGAATTGCTTTTGTCCCAACATCGAACAATGGCCATTGTTACAGTGAGGAAAATTCCACTCATTTGGAAGTTGTTCCTTCTCCCTCTGATTCACATTAGAGTTTTTGCCAAAAATTTTCCCTTGCTCTTTTTTCCTGCAGCTTTGAAGAAATAAGGCACACACCCCTCCAACGCTGGGTTATTTTTGTGTGGCAGAGTTTTGTGATCTATAACAATCCCCACAAATGGATGAGCAGCATTTCCACGCTGGCTACCAACTTTAAAACCTTGTGCCTGTTCCATTTTGCTTGTACCTGTGCTGCTCCTGCCTTTACGCAGCACTAGCAAATATTTTGGCAGCTGTCTGTGCGTGTCATTTAGAGGCAATCCTTATGGTAATGTCTGTGCAATTCTTTATCACTGTGTTTTTTTCACAGATCGTTTACTTGAAGACTTTCCCTGATACTGAAGAGATTATGGTCATGGTAACCCAGCATTATTTTGGATTCTACAGTGGGCATTTCGTTGTCATCGCTGCGGTCGTCTAGGAAAAGGACAAGACTCCCACGGGACCTTTACCAGGTAGTTGTTCAAATGTTTGACTCTAGTTTAAATAAAGAGAAGTCTTGGTTTGGCTCCCATCTCTGTGTTTCTTTTTAGAGCAGTTGCATCAGATACAGTGAATAAAAATACTTAATATGCAAGAGATAGAAAAGATCCAGTCTGAAACTAGAAGTTGTTGCTAGGTATTATGCATTTATGGAGCACGGGCTGTCTGTAGGAAACAGTTGACAGAAAACATAGGATCTGTGTGTTCCAGGGATTTAAAAATACTCAGCGTGTGTTTCTGAGGTGGGGCTTTAGCAGCTGGATGTATCCCCTGAGCCCTCCTCGGGTGGGTTTTAGTCATCAGATCCTCTACCCTTGCTGGATACTGACAGTGACTTACTCAGTCGGCACTGACCCGAAGAACAACACAAGAATTTCACCAGGAGTTGTCAGGCACATGACTTTTTTTCTTCCAGAAACTTTAGGATCAGGTGTTCATTAAGAACTTAAAAATCTTTCTGCATACCAGTGTAAAAAAAGGGTTATAGAGATAGGAGAAATGCATATTCAGTACAGACTGTAAACAAGGTAATTGCCGCTCGGAGCGTTGGAAACGTTGGCATACCAACAGGCTGCACGGTCCCTTGCAGAGCTGTTGAGCTCTTTGGGGCTTGGTTTCACCTGTAGCACATCTTACTTGAAGCCTCAGGAGCTTGAAACATGGTTCTGGATGAACTGACTTTATAAAAGAGGAGGCTGTGTGTGCCTTCACACACAGAAAACACTAGACAAAAGAAAATCCATCCCATATTCCTCCAATTATTTTGCTTTACATGGCTAGGAGGAAGAAAAGCTTGTGTTTTCAAACACTAACGTGCCTGATAAACAAGAGGAAATCATGGTCAGTAAGACCCTTCTCTTTTTACATGCTCAGTTTTCTGAGCAGAACAATACTGTAAAGAATTTTCAGCAACTGCTTGCCCACGGTTGCTTTTAATAAAGACTAGAAACTGCAGCTGAACATTTATCAACACTTTATTTTTAAACTTGACTACTCTGTAGCTTGCCTTTTCATCACAAATAACATTGCATTTCATTTTAGGGGATGCAATATTGTTGATTTTTCCTTTTTTTTCCCTCTCTAGTTAGAATGGATGCAGTAGAAAAGAGAGTCCATACATTTGTGCGAGTCAAGCCAACAGCTGATTTTGCTCAAGATATGATCAAATTCGGGCCAGACAACAAGGTAGAGAAAAAGGCATTGCAAGTGTGAAAGGTTTGGAATTTGATTTCGGTTTTGCCCACAGAAATACGGAATTCTTCCATTCCTTATGGCCATACAGAACTCTTTGGTGCACGTTGGTTCATGCGTTCCCGCGTGCGGTTCTCCTCTGCGCTGACAGTGGCTCGTGGTTTTGTATCAGCCAGTGTGACTATGGAAAATACACTTTCTGTGCTGCATCACTAGCGGAAATCCTCGAAAGGACTGGGACTCTGACTGGTCCTTCATCAATTCCCAGTGGTAACCCCAGTTCCAACCTCGGAGGGCTCCCTGTGGTACAGTCTATTTCTATTCCCCCATTATGGAAGTTCTTCCCTTCACCTTCTCTTGCTTAATTAATAATTTCCCTGAGACATGAAATCAGACGCGTCGCTGAAAGGTAAACAGATGAGCTTAGCCACATTTCCTTTTTTTTTAGAATATCTATTACCAGAAAATACCATCAAGGTCAGTAAGATAATTATTCGTGCTCCATTTTCTACTTACCTCCAGGCCTTCAGTGTTTTGGTTTTTTGTTGTTTTTTTTTTTTTTTTCAGTGAATAACTGCTGAAACTCTTCACGGCTATTGAAGTTATCTTCATCTCTTTTTGGGTTTCAGAGCATAGATATATACATTAAAAAAGATGCCAAGAAAGGAGTTGTGAATAACAAGCAGACTGACTGGTCCTTTAGACTCGATGGTGTCCTTCACAATACCTCCCAGGAACTGGCTTATGAGACCGTGGCTAGGAAGTTGGTGTCCGAAGCTTTAATTGGCTATAACGGTAATTTGCCGCTATTTTCATCGTTTTGATAAGTGGAGACTTGATCTGAGGGAGAGATCCCTTTGATGTTCCGTCTGAGAAATGCAGCGCTTCCCCCCCCTGAGCTGATTCTTTTGCTTTTGAACCTTTTCTAGGCACGATAATGTGCTATGGCCAAACGGGGGCTGGTAAAACTTACACGATGACGGGAGCAACTGCCGAGTACGAGCACCGAGGAATCATACCCCGAGCTCTGCAGCAGGTACTGGATTTGAAAAGAGACTGGAAGAAATAAGGAAGACATCTCTTGTATCAGCTCTTGCTGATACTCATAAAAATGTTTTAACGCAGTGAATATCTTTTAGATTGATCTCTGCCAGGCCTTTTCTTTTTTTTTTTTTTTTTATTATTATTATCCTAACGATAGGAGGAATCCTGTCGTTATGCTTTATTGTCATTTGCAGAGGTTGTTCCTGTTTGATTCTACCAGCTCACAGAAAGCACTCGCCGCTTCCCAGATGTTAGTGGGCTTTCAAAAGTGGTGTTTTCAAAACTAGCATTTTGCCAAATCGTATTAAAACCGTTGACTTAGCCCTGTCAGCCTTCAGGCAGCCACGGCACCGAATTAGCGACACGCACGCTCAGAAAGTTATAAACAGCTTTTCTGGGAAGTCATAAATAGCTAATCATTTAGTTGGTGGACTAGAAGTGCCACTGATGAACTCTTTGTCTTTGTCTAGGTCTTCAAAGCAGCTGCGCATTCCGTCAGCGTCCGTATATCCTACCTGGAAATCTACAATGAGACCCTGTTTGACCTTCTGTCCACCATGACAAGCACTGGGACCAGCGACGTGCCGATGGCTGTAGTGGATTGCCCCCAGGGTGTTTACGTGAAGGGCTTGTCTATACATTCAGTTAGCCACGAGGAAGATGCTCTAAATCTCCTTTTTGAGGCAAGAGAAAACAAATACTGCACTTCGTCTGATTGTATTGGCTTAGCGGAGGGAGGAGGCAGTAAAGCAGGATTCAACCCTCTCTCTTCTCTTTATTGTGGGTAGAAAACTGGTAATTCTTTGTAGCCCATGTTCTTGCAAGAAAAATATCCCTGGCACGCTGATTCTGGAAGATCTCTGTGAAGAAACCCTGTTTTTAGTGTGCACCAGAGCAAGTCAAGTGATGGAGGAAATACAGGGGTGTGATCACAGGATGTAGTAGCACTGGAAATTCCAGGCAGCCCCAGAATAGTGAAGGCAGCCACAGAAACTGCTTTCATATCAAAAGGCTCGTCTGAAACACCAGCCACCTCACCGGCCCCTTCGTCAGTCCGAGATCCCAGACAGCCCAAAAGATTTGTTTTCATTACCCTGCTTATCACGTAAGGGTGTCAGTGAGTGACTTAGTACAAAGTGTAGAATTTTGGGGATCCTTTTAGACCCACCAGCTGACCGACACTGGCTGGAATTTCTTCCTAAAAAACACACCTGCCTGTCCTAGCTATGTCAGTGCTCCAAAAAAAGAGTTACCAGCAACATCTTTGGCAGATGGTTTGGGGTGGTCATGGCACGGGTACTGCTAGTCAGATTTTACAGCAGGGACGTTCACACAGTGGATTAGATGTGTGAAGGGAGTTTTCTTACTTATACCTGCATCTATCTTTTATTTGTAGGTGCTTTAGTTCGTAAGGAAAACACGAATAAATAACAGGCAGGAAGCATATTCTTACCGGGAGCCATCTGGTGTCCTTAAAATCTCTCACTTGCCTTTTTAATTGTGGGACTGTGGTGTCCTAAGCCAAGCTCTCAGAAACTCCCGTTTTCTTTTCAAAGAGTAGGAGGATGATGATAACGCAGCTTAACTTGAGCTCCGTTGGCAGAAGAAGAGCAGATGATGCCTGGGGATCCGTTCAGGTCCTCGGATGAGCTCTGCCTGTGGTTCTCGTTTCACCGAGAAAGCTCCAGGCCTTGAGGAGGCTGCCCACTACGCTGGCCCTCTTCGTTGGTGGGGTGGGCTTGGTAATATTTACCCAGAGCTCTTCACCTTCCTTCTCGCTCTTGGATTTACACTCCCTGGTGTGGAGCCAGCCACTGACCTTCCAGCTCTCAGAGGTCGTTGTCTTTGAGACCACTCCATTGCGAAACCTGTGGACAAGTGCATTTCTGTGCTGCAGAGCCTTCTGTTTCCTTTTCTGCCTTGCCAGCCTGGCAGCACAGCGCTGTGATAGACTGGCACTCCTAACAAGCAGTTGCAAAGTCATTTCCAATATTTCTTTCTTTTCCTGTAAGTGGGGATTACAAACCTGTGGCTATCCTATGTGTGAGTTTTCTATGGCATTTGAAGCTTGGGGAGCTCTTTGGTTTTCGAGTCGTCAAGAAACTGAAACAGCCAGGGAGGTATTGCCTCTGAGCCAGCCTCGCCTGGCTGTTCCTCAAAAAGCCACAATTCTGTGAGCTGAGCTTTGAGAATAGAAGTGCAGATAATACCTTTTACCGGAGACCGCATTATTACAGTAAACACTGACCTTTACCAACCGCACCGTGAAATGCTTTGAGAGGCTTTTGAGTAAGGCAGCGAGGCACACGTGGTGAGCTGCTGCCCTGACTGCTCTAACCAACTGATGGGTGTTACAAGCTCTGCAGAGCGAAGGGCGAGCCACTGTTTATTGAACGCTGTGGATTTCTAATTTTCCTATATTCTACCAGTGCAGAGGTTTAAAAACGCCGTCTTGAATTTGGTCTTCATTTGCAGGGCGAGACCAACAGAGTGATAGCAGAGCACACGCTGAATAAGAATTCATCCAGATCCCATTGCATCTTTACTATTTATATTGAGGTAAGAGCTCCAGCAGTTTTTCTAGGGGCTCAAACGGCTGAGGATCTTTACATGTCTGTTTTTTATTGTCTTTCGGTTTTGCCTCCTGTTAAGTACAATTTATATTCTTTTCTCCCTCAGTCTCGTTTCAGAGTCTTCTCAGATGTCAAATGCATTAACTCTAAAATCAACTTAATAGATCTGGCAGGCTCAGAGAGGCTGAGCAAGACCAGAGTAAGTAATGGAAGAAATATTTCAGTGAAGAGTCTAGTAATCAACACGGTGGAGCTGAAAGTACAGGTTTTCCCCACGGCAGAATTCAGCCTGTGAGAAATAGGAGAGACTGTGACAAATTGTAAGCCACATTATCACGTCAGAGGGGGCTCAGTTGTTTGCAGCTGCTGTGTATCATTTCTGAGTCTGCAGGTATGTGACCCCCATCCTGCCTGTGCCTTCCAACCTGACCCAGGCTCAGTTAGTTAATTTGAGTCAATAATTTCTCCACAAAAGAAAGGGCCAGAGCCATCAGGTATTACGACAAAGAACCTCTGATTTTCCTCTTCATGAGTGACGATGCAAATTCCCCCACTTCTGGTCACAGCAGGCAGAGTGTGGAAACTTTCGTAGAGCATTAGGGCTCGAACCTCATGCCCCATGTGACATTCTGTATTGATGAGAACAGAAATCGCGTCACTTGCGACAAATACATCATTTCCCCCTTGGGAAGGAAAGCCAGTGGTCCTGCTGGACTTGTCATGAAAAACTGAGGTCTCTGAAAATTAGTTTTCAAGCTGAAGAAAGCTCTAGATCATTGGTTTATTGGGTCTGGATTAGATCCTTGCCCTCACAGTCGAGCAGAGTTGTGCCCTCGGTAAGGAATACGCTCTCTTCTGCGGTTCGGCCAGGATCACGTGTTGTGGAAGCTTTGCCTTTTCATCCTCATTACAGTCTGAAGGCCAGGTTCTGAAAGAAGCCACGTACATCAACAAGTCTCTGTCGTTCCTTGAGCAACTCATCATTGCCCTGGGTGATCCTAAGAGGGACCACATCCCCTTCCGGCAGAGCAAGCTCACTCACGTTCTCAAGGACTCGCTAGGTAAGAGCTGTGCGTTACAGCAGCCCCAGACAGCTCCTAGAAAATTGTTTCAGTGAGCATATGGAGTCCTCAGGCCATAACTTATAGGGACGTGGAACTCATCGGTGCTCAAAGGATGTCTGGTTTTCCTCATCAAATCAAACAGCAGGCGCAGGAGACGGTACAAAGCCCACACCAATTGAGCCAGTAGAAATTCACCAAACCTTAGTTAGAATATTTTAAAAAAAAAAAAAAAAAAAAAAAAACACCAGAAAAAAAGCCCCCAGCGCGCCACGAGCCTTTTCAGATGCTCCTGCTTTGGCATCAGGCTACGGATGATAAACCCAAAGCTGTGGTGCATCGGGAACCCCCGGGAAAGGCTGATGCTCTTGGGCTGCGGGCTGGAGGCACGGGAGAGGAAAGCAGCTGCAAACGGGCTGTAGACGTCGGTGTGGGGCAACCGGAGCCATCAGAAGTGAGAGTGACATTAGAGGCATTCCCAGCACGTGCCACGTGTTGCTTTTAGGAGAGACAGTGAGTGTGTCCTGCCAAGAGTTAGGCCAAGGGCTTTTAAAATCCTCTGCTCCGGTTTTCCTGATTTCAGGCATGTGCAGTTTGTATTTCCATCTTCTCACTGCATCATCGCCACACGAGACACACATTTTACCTTTATTCATAAGTCATTCCGTGCCACTGTGTTTCTGTACCCAGGGGAACTTTAGAGGGAAAGTTACAAACTGGCTGTGTTCTTTGTTGTTTCGCTTTCTCTTTTTCAGTCAACACATCATATAATACATTCCAGAAAAGGAAACAACAAAACCCCCCAAATTATATTCTTTATTTTTTAATTTTTAATTATTATTTTTTCCCAGGAGGAAACTGCAATACTGTCCTAGTGGCAAATATCTGTGGGGAGGCTGTGCATGTGGAAGAGACTGTAAGTTGAACTGATTTCTGCGGAATTAAAGTCATCTTCCTGCTACTGTTGGCTGTAGCTGGCTTTAAAGAATAGTCTCTGGAGGGCTATGGCAGGAGTCCCAGAGAAACATCCTGCCTAATTCATCAGAAACACTGGATAGCTCATCTTATCTCAAAGGCTCAGAAAACAAATTGCTTTCACCAATCAGCTTTGTGATGCAAACAGACGAGTGGTAGCTGGCCCAGGGGAAGATAAGAGCCTGAAATAGAGCAGGCACAAGCAGCTAAAATCTAAGCACGCTGGATAGCGTTAATTATTCCTGATGGTTCAACTCTACGAATGCGTTTGAATGGGTCATGGGGTGAGTGGAATTGCACCGGTTCACCTCAGAGCTGCTGAGCTGGCTTTCTGCTGGTTCAGGAATGAGGAGTGACCTCCTCGCAGTGAGGTTTTTCAACATGGGACGCGATGAAATCGGTGAAAGTCCCGCTGTGTGAGCGGGATCGACTTAACCGCATCTGTGACACAGAGGGGGGAAGCACTTTGAGCACTTTGCTCTTTGCCAAGAAAGTTTTACGTAGCAAAAAAAAAAAAACAAAAAACAAACCGTAACCACAGACACCTGTTATACAGTTGTCTTCAAGGCAGAGTTGTTTTTATCATCTCCTTGTGTTCCTACAGTGTCTAGAAGCTTGTAATATTTCTGAGGAGGCGGCTGCTATGCTTTGCATCAGGAGGAGGATTTTCAGGCTGCAGGGGCTTGCTCTCCAGAGAGCCCAGCTACAGGAATAAAGCTTGAAGGCCGCTGACGTGTAATTTGGAGTTTTTAGTGATTAGAAATGGGAGTGGGTATTTTTGAGGTCGCAGCTCCGGTACACAAAGAGCCGTACACACACCGAGCAGAAAAGAGAGACATCATCTGAGCTGGCTAATCACATAGAGGCCAGTGAGCACTGGAAGATACACTCGTGGAATGAGAAATCCTATACTGCTCCCTGCAGTTAGATAGCTTTTTCTATTTCTGTGTCCTGGGATCTGATATGATTAAGGAGGAACAGATTATGAAAGTTATATCCTTGCTAATAGCTCTTTCAGTTACTCCAAACCCATGTTTTTCAGTTGTCTTCTCTTCGTTTTGCTACCAGAATGAAATGGATCACAACTGAGCCAGTTATCAGTGAGGCATATGACCGAGAGGTATGTGGAGAAGGGGAATGGAAGACGGCATATTTTCTCAGGTTCATTAATATTTAGAATAATGACCTTAAAAACCAGAGGGAAATTTGGTAGCTTAATGAATTACCTCCCATCAGCCAGGCTGACACTTGCTAAATTCAGGTGTGTGATAATACGGATTAGTATGAAACTTTTTTCATTGATATTTCATTACAGTTACCTTGAATATGCTAGAGGGTACAGTCATGCAGATGGTCACATCTTCCCTGACACATGGTAATTCTTTCAACTGCATGCACACGAGTCCTTAATTTTTCTGCTAAGATTCACCTCTTAGTGTTGCGGACTGCTCTCCCAGTATATGGGGAAATCATCTCCAGTCCTACCTGCAGCTTTACACAGCATTAGCCCCGTTGCTGCTGGTCACAGAACATTTTTGCCACAATTACAAAACTTGTTTAAACAAGGACATAATTCAGAGAAAATTATCATAGTGTTTTAAATGTCCTGAGTGCATTTTCACAGCCGAAACAGAGCTGGCAGCAGTAAATGCTCTATGAATTACTGATGGCCCAGAGAACAAGTTTAGAGTTATCTGACCTGTAACACACGTGGTGTGTGAGAGCCCAGCTGTATTTCATGGTCTGATCTCACTGGCAAGCAGAGAAACAGCTGGGGAGTTTCCTCCAAGAGCTTCCAGAAGAAGCTGTGCAACAAGCTGTCTTTTCCTCTCGGGCCCCTTTCATTTTTGTCGAGGTGTATGGAGTGGAAAAAGAGTAGCTGGAAGAGTGGTGTTTAAGGAAGCTGTAGTGCTTTGATGCTCAACAGGTCACTTAAAAAGCAGCTCGGTATCCAGTTCTCACTGAATCCCAAGGAGATTTATGTGCCCGCACATTTCTGGAAACACATTCTGGATTGTGAACCCTTGATAATTCCACGTTATGGAGAAATTCAAATGCACTGCAAGAGAATCCCTCCTTTATTAAAGTTAATGTCAGAACTCCTACTAATTCAGTAAGGGTCAGAGTGGAAGCCTGCATACTTCTTTGCTTTCAAGATAATATCTCATAGTCCAGAACTTGACAGCCCCTACAGTACTAGATCAGGAAAGCATCAAATTAAAACCCAGGTGGCCCTTCTTCTGGCGGCTTAGGCCGACTCTGCAGGCACTACACCCGGGACACAACAGAAGCTGTCCTGTTGGAAGCTCATCAAAGGCAAAGTCATTTCCAGACCCACTACCTCCCCGATGCAAACCTGACAGCGAACCCCGGGGGAGCTGGTACCCAGCTGTGTGGGTCTGTAGCAGCCGGTTTAACGCTGCTTTTCAGCAGGTTTTGTTTTTTTTTTTTCTCCAAACAGTATTTAGTCCTTAGCTCACCCTTTTGTTTTCCTGCTAGGGGACAGTGAAGGCTTTGGAAAAGGAGATTATTCTTCTGAAGCAGGAACTGGCCATGCATGACAGCTTGGTAAGGAACAGACGGCAGCGACTTAGGCGGGACCTAGTTAAGGCTCTGTCATGATCTTTGTTTTGCAGTAGGATCAGCTAACTCAGCATCCAGTGTGACTGCATTCTTCCTTCTGCTTCCACCACTGCCTTTCGAGGTTTAGGCAAAGCTCTGAAGATTCCCTGCAGCGAGACTGTGTCGTAGCTTCAGTCTCCAGCCCCTGTAGGTGGTTTTTTTTTCAGACCCTTGAAGCTCTCCCCGTTTGATTGAAACGTGAAGGGGAATGCTTTGCTTTCAGCGTGCTCCCAAGTCCTGTGTCCTGTCGACTCGGAGGATGAGAATTTGCAGTCAGAAATTAAACATAAGGCTTCCCTGGGCACAGCAGAGCAACGTCAGGTGCTCACCGGACTAGTACTTGCTTAGCTTTTTGTAATTCACTCAGTTGTTCACCTTTTTTCTTAGGTAAATCGTTCGTTGGTGACTTATGACCCTCTGACTGACATCCAGATAGCAGAGATTAAGTCTCAAGTCCATAAATACTTAAGAGGAGCCATTGATGAAATTGATGTAAGTCGCTTTCTAGTGGAGAAGGACGTAAATACTGATTCCATCCCATTTTACTCCAAGACAGAGGCAATGAAAATGTCTTCTGAAGAGGCTGTCTTTAAAGTGCTACAGAATTGTAATTTATTTTTTTCTTGCACGTTAAGGACTGTCTCTTTGTTTTCATTCCATTTTTAATTTTTTGGAAGCTTGAGGAGACTTTTCCTCAGTCCTGAAACCCCTTGAATTGGTTTATTTGGAACTTCTTTAAAGAATTACTGCAAAAATTTTGCCCTGACGGTGTCAAACTAAATCTTTGGAAGGTGTGTTACCAAAATCTGCCCAGTCTCTTAGAGACAGGCTCAATAGGGTGGGGTTTCTCAACTTGAAACTACTCGCCGACAGTGAAATGATTGCAAAAAGAAATAGTAGAAGCCCTGTGTACACAAATATTCCTGTGGGGGCACACAAGAAAGCAAAAAAAAAAAATAAGAAAATGAAAGTCATAAATGCGCAGAGTTACTGTGAAGTTTTGTTTGGTTGTAAACAGAAGCCACTGTGACAGCAGCGCAGCGGTTGCTGGCAGACTGTTTTCCAAACAGTTAGATAACCCTTCAGTTTAAACAAACACTTGAGACACTCCCTGTTGTTTCGTGCAATCGTTATTTTCTCTCAAAGTGCTTTTTTTTACTGCTGCCAGCGGGCAGGAGTGGAGCGGAGTAAGGGCGGCCGGGAAGGTGGATTGTACCCGGCCTGCAAAACGTGATGTGGGGTGGGCCTGGGGCAGGGAAGGCAGAGGAGGGCTAAGGAGTTTCACACGGGGAAGGATGTCTCCAGTGGTCCTGAAGAATCTTTTAGGGAGAGGGTTGAGAAAAGAGGCGGTGTGTTTTATAGCTTAGTCCAGTCTTTTGCACCCTGCTCGGCTGCAGGCTGCCTGTTACTGTCCGTGCCTCGGCTCATCACCTCCAAAGCACAGAGAGGGGAATTGGCTCGACCGCACCGGTTCGTTATCGGGGGTGAGAGGACTGAAGATGGTGCTCTGGCAGCTCCGAGTACTCGGGCAGTCTCGGGCAGCAGCGAGCAGAGAAGTAGCATCATAATCCGCAAGGGCAGCAGATGCCATCTATGTCATTTGTAAAATTTTTATAAATAATTCATTACCTCGGTGGCTGCGCGCTCTGTGGGATTTACCACACTCTGTAGGATTCCTCTCTAAAAATCTCCTCAGAGCGAGCCACGTAGCCACCTCTACCCTGACTCTCAAGTGCAGGATGAAGGTGACTCTCAAGTGCAGGATGAAGGTAACTCTCTTTGAGTGTGGATACCCAGCACGTGGAAAGCAGAGTCCTCACAACCCAAAATATCTGAATCAATACAGTTGACCAGAGCGTAGAGATGCTTACCTGTATCTTCACTGTGTACATCTCTTCCTCAGATAGTGAACGTCAGGCAAGTCCAGGAGGTATTTAAGCAGTTCAAACTGATTGTGAGGTAAGATATCCAAGGTTGATGCATTTCACAATAAGGTTTAGAAATTCCACTGAGCTTTTGGCTGTGAATATCACACCATGACATAAGAGAAGAATCATTATGGAATACAGGGAATAACTTGTCACTGAAAACACAATTCTGGAGAAATTCAGCTGGCCTTTGCACACGAAGACTATTGCCTTTAACTTTCCAGTGCTCTTAAGTCACGTGCAAAGGCCTTTGATGGTAAACTTCGCTGATTAAAAAGTCTGCTTGACAAATACACCGTCACTGAGCATAAACTGTGCAGGATCCCTGATCGTGGAGCGTATCTCCATAGCGCAAGGCAGTCTGCAAACAGATCAACAGAAAAATCAAACTCTGGAGGATGAGGTGACATCAAGCGGTCTCACCGCACCAGCATCTAAAAGTAATCAGATTTTTTTTTTTTTTTTTTGAGATTATGGCAAAGGAAGGTCATCAAGAAATTGGGAGGAGCTTGGTAAGAAGGCTCTGTGGCTACTGCCAGGGAGGCGCGCTCTGATGTGCAGCGTGGGATGGGAGAACGCGCGAGAGTGGCTGTTAGGAAATGTCACCAGTGGATGATGAAAGTTGCTTTTTAGGCTGGGAAAGGGAATGACAGGCTGGAAAAAAAATCCTAAAAATGAGGAGAAGCAGCTTCCGTGTCATGAAGTGGAAGAGGACAAAGAAAAAAAAAAAAGGGTATTAGGGCAACCCACCCTGCCCCACCAACCTTTGCAGGGGTGCTCTGGCTGGGCAGCAGAGGTTGCTACTCACAGGAATGACGTTGGGATATTGCTGTAGAAAATCTGCCTGCCCTCGAGGAACTTGTGTGAGCACAAGTATCTGTGCTACACCATCAAACTGGGCAGTCAGGCTTTGCTGAGAGCCAAGACCAAAATGGGTTTCGTGGTAAAATTTCGCCTGATTTTTTTTTTTTTTTTTTTTTTAACTTGGGACTGCTTTTATTGGTTTGGAACACTTTAGTTTTAGTGGGCTTTAGTCTTTTTTAACTTGCAGATTCTCTAACGTTTTTCAGCCTAGTGTATTTAAGCTTACTGACAATGCTTTACTCATTCCCTTTCAGTGAAAAAAATCACTCAGTTTGAAAACCACTAGGTTAAAGTAAGGTGATGGAACTGAGCAGAGGTAATGTTTTTTGATCTGGACCATTAAAAGGTTATGCTAAGTATTAAAATAGCCATCAAAAATCTTCCATATCTAAGAGGCCTAAAGGGTCACTGTAGAAAAAGAAATGAAGAGGAGAGTGGATAAAGGTTACAGGGGTTATGGGGAAGAATAGAAGGACCACGGTGGGGTGTTTGGGAACGAGATCACAGCTAAAAAAGACGATTTTCTTTGGAAATCTGATATTGGCAGGCATCACAGGTTTTGCCATATGAAATAGTCCTCCTTGACCACCATGCTAAGGGGCTGTTTTCTCCCCTAGTCAACAGGAGCATGAAGTGGAGGCCAGATTACGAAGCAAGTACGCTCTGATAGACAAAAACGACTTCGCTGCTGTTGCTGCTGTCCGTAAGGTAATGCCTGGTGCTTGAGCCTGGCCCAGAATCCATCTCAGAATCAGCTCCTTTGCTGCCAAAATATGAATTGCCTCAAGCTCTCAACTTTTCCCTGTTGGAATCTGAAGCTGAAGAAATGTCAACGGGATGAGTGTGTCAAAAAACTTGCACAGAGCAGAGGCGGACCAGTTAACAAGGAGGCATTCATATCAGCAGAGGATTAGGCCCATTATCTGAACAGAATAATTTATTAAGTGGGAATGAAGAAAATATGAACTAGAAGGTGACCTGTCTGTCAGTCGGTTGTAGAAGGCAGGGTCAGATTGCCTGCCCCTGCTGAGTTCCCTCTTTTAAGCCTTATAATTTCTGGAGCAATGTAAATGTATCGTGTGTAAACCATAAATTCAGATGTGGACTCTATCTTACAGTTTATAATCTATTTTTCATTGCTTATTTCCGTTTGTGACATATTTTCTCTCTGAAGTGGTTGGCTCCTTGCCTTGGTTTTAT
Organism: Tyto alba; assembly: GCF_018691265.1. NCBI lineage: Eukaryota > Metazoa > Chordata > Aves > Strigiformes > Tytonidae > Tyto > Tyto alba. Next base: position 40,596,752 of record NW_024881313.1, on the reverse strand, counting down.
CCAGTAAAGTGGATAAAATAATCATTAATTGTTATGCAGAGTCATATGCTTGTCCTATGGCTTAACTGAAGATGCTCTGAATTTTTTTGAAGAAAGGCACAAGGGAAGATGCAAAGCATTTGTGTAACGGCGAAGCACGTGGTCACTAACAGGCCTATTCAAGGCTTTATTTAAAGAAGTGGAAAACAAAACTGAAACCTGATTTGGGTAGATTTTAGTGCTTAATGGTGCCTCTGTTTTATGGTTGAGGCAACATGAGAAATAGTATAAGAGTTACCGTATATATCTTCACTAAATGAAGACTTCTGAGGGTGCTTTTATTTCTCTTGACACTAGACCCTAGTTATTCTCCCCCTAAGTGGCTGAAGCATTTGGCATATGAATTTGCGGATCGTTTTGGCCCTATTTTAGTTTTCACTTCACTCTTGTAGATGGATTTCCCTGAAGTACTTGGTGGTGTGTACAGACCTCTGGATTAGGTTGTGCAACAGGACGGAACAGCTGCTGGGCAAGGGCTGTATAGCTTTCGTGGTCTAGACAGCTACAGATCTCATGGTTCCTGGTCCGTGTTTTATTTCTTCCTGTTTCCAGGCAGGTGTGGTTGTTGCCGATGGCCATTTGGTGCGGGAAGAGGATGGAGTTGGGACTAGAACTGCTCCTTTTTCCTCCAGACATGGTGGGAAGAAGAAATCCAGGAAGAGCAATGAGCAGCCCAAGTGAGTTTAGCAGCCAGCCAGCTTTCCCTTTTCTCTGATAACGCGTCATGGTGGCGACTGCTTCTGGGCAAGGTGTGAGGAAAGCAGAGACGAAGCCGGCTTAACGGGTGTGTGGAAGCTTTGTGTTTCCTCAGGGGTGACGTTCCAGCGTAGTGCTGGAAGGGTGTGTGGTGTCCTTACGGCCAGCAGCTGCACCATCAGGAGGATGTCAGGGGTCTCTGTTATGGTCGGTCTCTCTTACTTAAATCTAAAAAAAGATTTACTGCAAACGGTTCACCTGTGTGTTACGGATGAACCAAGACCACAGAGCTCCCTCCGCGCAGGGCGTGAGCCGCGGACACAGAGGGTGGATGGGCTTTGAGCTGAAGAGCTTGCAGCCAGCACAGACGCAGTCAGCCTGTGAAGAGAGAGGTGGGAGTTGAACAGGCAGGCAGGGGAACGGTCCTGGGATGGCCTCAGAAGACGTGTTAAACCTGCAGTTCAGCTTTAAAGTGTTAGGTAGAAGGAGATCCGCTAAGGGGCAGGGGAGGAAGGGACAGTGGGCAGAGGAGCAGATAAGGAGAAGGGATTTTGAGAGGGAAGGGGGAACCAAGCAGTACTGAGCAGAGAAAGATCCTTCAATCTGTACAAGCAAGGTCCCTGCAGTGGCAGTTTCTACAACTACTTCTGTGGCCGAGAGCATCTTGCTTGGTTCCTGCCTGACATGTCCCCAAAGCCCTTGCGTTAGAGAGGCGGGGAACCACCGAGGCTTTCCTATCCACATGACGCAGGGGACTCCTCTGTGCAGTTTTTTTAGGGAGAAGGAGGGAGATTTGGCAAGCACTTCTCTGTATCTCTTTCAAGCCACGCTCTCCCCTGCAGACAAGGCTGGTGGTGTTTGTGGAGCTGAGCCGAGGGAGAAGAACAGAGACCCGGGCTTGCTTTAGATGTGGGGTTAGATCAAATCCTAGGGGATTCAGTTTGTAGGTTCCTGTGAAGGTAAAGAGGGTTATTCTGTCTGCAGGTGTGCCTCAATCCAGACAGCGTGGGACCGTTGTCCTCGTGATCCTTCTCAAGAGAGCTAGTCCAGCCTGGGCTGTATGGTGTAGTACTTGCTACCCAAGGCAGTCCCTCTACTCTAGGAAGTCAGGATTTGTGAGAACAAGGCTGATCTTGGTCCTTGTCAGTAGATATTTCACTGCAAACTTGTAGAAGCTACGTCAGACTGCTGGTTTTTGAATCAGCAGAGCCAGCACCTGCAGCATGTTTTGATTCCAGTTTCCTATTATGAAGAAATTCATTAATCTGATTCATCTTTTTCCTCCTGTCAGGAAGGAAGGAATAGGAAGATCTGTTTCTGGGAGAGATCTGGGTTTTTTTTTACCATCAAAAAGTCAGGTAATAAATTCCACCAGGCATCTGGATGTGAAAGATGGAGCAAGGAACCAGGATACAGCAAATATTGATGGAGAGCTCTCAAAGCCAGCTCCAGTGGTGGATTCACAGCAGCCCAGGTAAGCTGGGCCAGAGGGTGGTTTACACCAGAGTGATTGCATTGCGTTCCCTTAGTACAACTACCTGCTTCAAAGTAAAGAGAAGAGATTTGGAGATCTTCATTACTCAGATGCAGAAATCCCTTGTAGGACAGCGGTGGTTGTATGGACACCCTGTGTACCAAACTGTGTTGGCAGTGGTCATCTTTTCCATCTGCTTTCAGCTCTTCCCAGGCCAGTGACTCTATAAATTGTGAAGGCTCTGAAAATTGCAGGACTTCTTACCCTTTGATTAGCAGTAAAAGCGCAAAGAGGCCTCATGTCCAGCCACAGAACCCCACACACTCACCAAAATGGGTCAATAGGCGCACAAGGTCATGGCAGGAGGTGCCATATCAAGACAGAAGAGTGGAGAATGGCCCAAAATGCAGCAGTGTGCCAGCCATCTGCTCGTACCATGACAAGAATTTAGCATGGGAGGCCAGCACGGAACTGCATTTCATTCTGTACGGGGTACAAAATGCTAAGGGTCCCGAGACAAAGGATTCCTTCCAGGAGGACGTGCTCAACAGCCCGAGGCTGTTCAGCTCAGAGGAGCTCAGCCAGGACCCCCCCACAAACCAGTCTGGACACCATTTCTCCCATCACCAGCCATCTTTTCTTGCTGAGAGCTCTCAGGCTACAAACGACACAGCTCCGAAGTATTGTGAGCCTGTGCTGTTGCTGACCAGTCCTTGCTTGTCCCTGCCGCCCAGGGAGAGCTTCGCAGCGAAGCTGCCCCAGCAGAATTTACTCCTGCAGCACCTTAACGTGCTATCATGTTCCTCCGCGCCCTGGGCATGCCTTTTAGTATTCTTCCAAAAGTCCTGTGGCTGGCAGGGAAGGCTGCTGCTGCAGCTGCAGGAGGCACAACCCAGAGTGCTTAAAGCTGGCTGTCAAAGCTGTAGCGGCGGCAGCCTGCCCAGTGGCTGTTGTTTACAGCACGTTGCCAGCAGTTTGGCACGGAAAGCAGTCTCACGCAGCCTTTGAGGAGTTTGAAAATGCCCTTAAGAGGTCAGGCAGGGGAAGGCAGTAGTCAGGGTTTTGCTTTGACCTGTCTGGACTGAGGGATGTGGAGACTTGCAGCTGCCTTCTCCTACCAGATCCAGCCTGCTCCCCGAGAACAACCTTACGCAGCGCAGAGGAGCATCCGTGGGAGCCTGAGGGACTCTGTCGTGGTTTGGGCCTGGTTGGCAGCCAACCACAACGCAGCACCTCTCTCTCCCTTCCCCTCCGGCAATGAGAAGGGACAGAGAGCCAGGCTTGGGGTTCAAGATAGGACTGGGATGGGGGAAAATCCCCCTTTATGATCACGAGCAAAAGGCAGACTCGTTAGGGGAAGAAAAAAAGAACATATATTTATTACAGACACTAACAACACATAACAGAGTAGGACAGTGAGAAGCATTGCCACATCTTGAGAACACCTTCCCCCCACCCCTCCCTTCTTCCCGGGCTCAGCTCTGCTCCTGATATCTCTACCTCCTCCCCCAGGGGCGCAGGGGCAGGGAATGGGGGGTGCAGGCAGTGCTGCCACAACTCTTATCTTCGGTGAGGGGAGTGTCCGAAACTTGTTCCCCCTGCTCCATCGTGGTCCCCCTCTCACAGCAGACAGTCCTCCACAAACTTTCTCCAACATGAGTTCCTCCCACGGGCCTCAGCGTTCCCCCCACTGCTCCGTCATGGGTCACTAACTTCCTCCGACTGGATTCCCTCCCACGGCTGCAGCCCTTCCCGAGCTGCTCCGGCGTGGGACTCCCCCGCATGCTGCAATCCTCCCAGTGCTGAATTACAGCAGCGGGGCTGCCTTTTCCCATGAGACCCCGGCCTTCTTCGGGCACAGCACCTTGATTATGCTGAGCGGGAGCCACAGGCCATAAATCAATGTCTGCTCCACCGTAGATCTCCATGGGTGGCAGGGGGGGCCGCCCTGCCGTCTCCCCACAGGATACAGGGGGGTCTCTGCTCTGGCACACCTCCCCCCTCCTTTCTTCCTCCGTTCCTCCACTGACCTTGGTGTTCACGCAGCTGCAGCAACTCCTCCTCACCAGTCCCACTGCCCGTCACCACGTCCCTTCTTAAATACGTTATCGCAGAGGTGCAGCCGATTGGCTCAATTTCCCAAACAGAAGTGGAGCTGACTTGGAGCTGGGGGAGCTTTGAGAAGCTTCTCACAGGGGGCCGCCCCGATAGCCCCCTCCCCAGCCACCAAAAACACTCCACCACTCACTCAACCCAGGACAGACTCTCATCCATGCGAGTCACCTGAAGGACTCTCCTTTTGCCCGGCGTGGTTTGTGTTGAAGCGAGAGCTGGTGTTCACGGGGTGGGGGGCACGTTTGCCTCAAAGCCATTTCATAGAAAAGTCAGGATCGACACATGCCACTCTGAATTCAGTCAGTCTTTCTAAATAGGCAAGACTGAAAAGCCACGAGCGGCAGCCCTGTAGAGCCGGCCAACGCACGGAGCTGGGGGGTTTGGTTGGCAGAGGTGACTGGTCTGTGCTGGGAATCCAGTGAGGAAAGCGCAAAGGCGTTTCCGTTTAACAATAGGGAGGAGCAGTACTCATTATTTTTCTGAAAATTCAGACCATTCAAGGTCAGCTTTCCAGGGAACACTCAACTGTGAGGCATCTCCTGAGGAATGTGGTTTCTACGTAAACTTTTTCTTCTGGGAGCAGTGCTGGGGGAAAGTGGGCACGGAGGTTGGCACGGGGGTGGTACCAGGGTGCAGCTAGCACAGCGAGATCCCCAAAGGGCCCGTTGAGCTCCCGGCAGCTACGGCTGCTCCCATGAGCTGCGCCGTGCTGCAGGGCAGAACAAACTGACCTCCCCATGTCTGTCTGTGTTTCCGTTGAATTTCTGTCGCAGCTCCCCTCCGCCCAAGCCGGTGGCATTTGAGCAGTTTAAGGAGGAGGGCGGGAGTGAGATCAGCCGCATCTTTAAAGAGAACAAAAGCATCCTCCTCGCCAGGAAGAGGAGAAGCTCTACAGTAGCCCAGAGGATCAACTTCATCAGGCGGGAGATGGAGGGCATCCAAAGGGCTCTGGAGGCTCAGAAGCAGGAGCGGTGGCAGCAGGGTAAGGCGCTGTGTGGACACCGGCCAGCGAGAATCTGACAGAGGGGGAGAGCCGCCGATTCCAAAGCAGTTCTGGTGGCGAGACCACTAGACCACTGCTGCTGCTTGCCAGGGCAGGCCGGGCTTTAGTGCTTCGCCACCTGCCTCCTCCACACTTCAGCCCCCTTGAGTTGTGCTACTCGGGCTTTACGCTGGTGAGGTGAGCTGCGGTCAGGCAGGTTCCTTGATTAGGCAGCGTACTGCCGACAAACGCGGGCCAGGACAGTGCAGAAACCACAGGTAGTAGGCTCGCCCTTACTGTGGCATCCCTGGCGTCTCCTACAGCTTGATTTCATCTAGGTTAGGGGCTGGTTTATGAAAGTCAAAACCCCAAACTGCAAGGTACTAGAGGGGAAAAAAAGGGGGTGAGTGCCTTCCTACTTTGCTGCAGCGGGATTGGGTGGAATATGCCTGGGGGAGACTAGAAAGTGCGTCAGGTTTTGTGCTCCCTGCAGCAGGGCTCCCAAGAGCCGGTGCGGTTGGGTTCTGCAGAGGAGCGGGGAAGAAATCCCTCTGGGTGAGGAGAGAAATCTGAAACAAATGGCTTTAAGAGCAGAGTGGTCTAGAGTGCTCTGCGTGCGACGGCGAGGAAGTAGCAGCGGCGTTCCTCGCATACAGGGAGGACAGCAAAACAGCTCAGTCCTGTGAAACTACAGCCTTAATTATTGCCAGGCAATTAGTGGGAAATAAGAGGGAATGAGAGGGGAAGAGAATGGTCACCAGCAAGCAGGCCCCGACTAGTGAACGAGGGCCAGAGAGTCAGAGCCAGAGTGAACGCTGCTCTACCAGTTTCTATTTATCTTCCTACAGAGACACTTTTAGGACCATCCCATAGGGGCTGGCCCTACAAAATGCAAAGCTCTTTTGGCTAAAGGATGAGCAAATGGGCTTGAATCCGTATCGAAGTGAGGGTCTGTCTTTTCATGGGCTCATTGCTTCTTCTGGGCCGTTGCTTTTTACGATGACATCTACCAACCGGCGGGTTAATGTGGATGCTGGAAACCACAGGAACGAACTTTGTTTGAGGGAAACCAAGAACGAGGGATGTTTATCACAGGGAAGTAGCACGGGCGTAGCTGTCCCCAAAGGGCTGACCAGCCCTTTGTCTCAAAGACCCTTACCGTGGCTGCCCAGGGAATTTTTCAGTAGGATCAATAAAAGCCCGAAGCGATGCCCTCCGGCAGGCTGACATGTGGGTGTCTTTCTGCGGCGCCTGGTCCTTCCTCTCCATCTGCAAACAACCCAGTTCGGGAAGGAGCGAGGTCTGAGCGGGTTCAGGAGTTCAGCAGTGATTTCTGCCCCGCACCACTCCAACACTGTATCTGTAGAAAGCATGTCTAAGGAAATGTCAATTGTGTGGTTAACCTCAGTACAACTGGGTAACTACCGTGTGGTTCGAAGTATAATGACTGTTCTTTGTCCCTCTCCACCCTCATGAGAAACCTTCGTTTCCTTTTCTTACCCTCCAGGAGAGTATGTTGATGAGAAAGGACAGATCATAATTGATGAGAAAGAGTTTTTACTCATCGTGAAGCTGAAAGACCTGAAGGAAGAGTACAGGTCTGGTTATGCTGAACTGCAGGACCTGAAGGCAGAAATCCAGTACTGCCAGCATTTGGTGGACCAGTGCCGGAACAAACTCGTTTCAGGTACCGGCTCGCCAGGGCCGCTTCTGAACAGCCTCTGCTTTAGCTGGAGTGCTTGACAGCAGCTCAGTACTGAAGCACTTCACAGACACGTATATAAGCCAAGTCCCTCACTCTCTGTCGTCATTTTTCTTGCTGCCTTCCAGGCTTGGTTTTTATTGACAATTGGGTGGGGGTTTTTTGACATAACACTGAATTGCTGCAGATTCGCTCTCACAGATAATGATGTACTGCTCCTTGGTCGCACCCCTAGATGCAGTGCTGTGGTTAAGAGCCTTTCACAATGAAGCTGACAACAGTCATAGAATCCTCGACTGGTTTGGGCTGGCAGGGACCTTAAAGCCCCCCCAGTGCCCCCCCTGCCCCGGGCAGGGCCCCCTTCCCCCAGCCCAGGGGGCTCCCAGCCCCGTCCAACCTGGCCTTGAACCCTTCCAGGGAGGGGGCAGCCACAGCTGCTCTGGGCACCCTGGGCCAGCGCCTCCCCCCCAGCACGGGGAAGGATTTCTGCCTTATGTCCAACCTAAATCTCCCCTCTTTCAATTTAAAACCTCGTCCAATCCCCACACCCCCTAATAACGAGTCCCTCCCCACCTTCCCTGTCCCCCCTTTAAGCCCTGGAGCGCTCCCACTGAGAGCCCTGGTTCTCAGCCTTGATTTCATTTAACAGAGATGGTGACTAAGGGACAGCACTGGGCCAGGGCTTTGGCTGTGAATTGCAGGTGTCCCCCCCTGTACCCCTGTGAGATTCAGGCCCCAGCGTTGCAGCGGCCTTGGCGGGAAGCAGCTTGGGTTATTTTAGCGCGTCCTGCACGAGCACCGCCCTCGTGGTGAGGAGTCACACCTCTGCTCAGGGTGATCCCGGCAAATCTGCGGCGCGCTCCTCTGCAGGTGGTGGCAGGAGGGCAGTCCTGCTCCATCCCCGGATGGCTCCCATGGGATGGAAAACAGGAGACGTACGAATGCCCGAGTCCCAGGCCCTGGGTTGCTGCGCACGTGGCAACACTTGATTTTCTACAGACTTGCCAGAGCACAACTTGTATCCGTCGGTGCGTCCCACGCTGAAAGAAATGCGTGGCTTGTTCCAGGAGATAGGGCCGAATCATAATTGTGCAGAAACTTTGCCACCGGTTTGCGTTGGACCCGGGTTTGGCATTTTTTGGGTGCCCCAGACGTTTGCTGTTCGTTTAAACAAACGGACCCGGACTCACTCAGTAGCCGCGTCGTTCAGAGCGAAGGGGTCACCTCAGCTAAAAACCGGGGTAAAAAGTCAGCGGTGTTGCATCGCGCCCACAGCGCCTAGCGAGGGCAGGGCTCTGTGCTTAACCTTTTTTATCCTTCACGACTCCCACCGGAGACCGCGGCTCCGTTCCTGGGGTCCCTCCTGGGCAGCACAGCTTTCTGCAGGGGCTCCTGCTCCCTGGGGGAAACGGTGCCGGAGCAAGGGAGCAGAGCACGACCACTTTGCAGTGTGTGCCTAGGAAATGCCCGGCGTGAATAAAGACAGAATTCCTGCTGCGTGTTAGCGCTGGCTGTTACGGGTCGGAAAGCGGCCGCGCTCCTTTAGCATTTGGAATGGAAATCTTGACCCACGCCCCCTCCCACTAAAGCCTGCTGCCCACCCGAGGCCGGTGGCTCCAAGCTGGGTGGCTCCGCGTCCCCGGGACGCGGGAGCAGTGCCATCTCGCGGCCAGCTACCCCTCAGCCTGCACAAACCCAGGGGACTGTCCCCAGGGTGTCCCCGAGACCTGGCACCAGCGATTCCAGCAGCCGATGCCAGCTGACGCTCCCTTGTCCTTTTTAACTAACTCCTCTAAGGGTCTGAAACTCGAGCGAGGAGTTCTGAGGTCCTGTCTGAGAGTGGAAGAGCGCTGAGGTCCTGTCTGATCCCACGGGCAGGGAGCCACAAAACAACCCAACCTCGTCTCTTCGGTCGTTAACAGCCTTGCTTATTGCCCCTTGCTTTGCTTTGCAGAGTTTGAGATCTGGTACAGCGAGTCCTTCCTCATCCCCGAGGACGTGCGGGAAGCTCTGAAGCCCGGCGGCAGCATCAGACCTGGAATGATTCCCATAAACAGAGTCATGTGCCTGGTGAGTTGTCCTGGCAGCTCTGCTTATTCTCCTTGATAGCCACGTGTGGCCTGGTAACGAGGGCACAAGTAAGCCCGCGGGAGGAGGAGAGCATGGCAGCTCTGCCCCCTTCTCTAAGCAGAGAGGCTGGCGTTGAAACAATATCTGCTACGATGCAGAGAGCAGCTATCTGGAGATACATCTTGCTTTCACGTTAGCTTTACTATTAAGAGGCTAAAATAGGACAGAGTGATTGCAGCACCCAGTCATCTGCTGACTGTCGGTAATCAGGCAAGCTGCCCAGAGGTGCAAGGGGTAGCTGGGAGCCTTGTTTCCAATCCCTATCATCTGTAATGTTTCCAGCTGAACTATTGCGTTTCGCGTCGTGGCAACTGGTGCTTAGCCAGCCCTCCGTTTAGAAACCACCACTTTGGGGTACCCGGGGTCTTTTGCCATTCCTGACAAAACACGTTTCTCTTAAGCGTCTCATTTACCGGACTTCTTCTTTGCATTCTCCTCCTCTGAAGCCCTTCCAGGTTTTGTCCTTCACTGTTAAATGTCAGACTCCCAGACCTTCGTGCTGTTTGATAGGAACGTGGTGGCAGTTCTTCCGCTCAGCCTGACGCGACGAAGCGATGCCCGGCCAGGAGGGAGACCCCACCCTGGCTGTGAGAGGGAATCAGCCCTCCGTTTGTAGATGTGTGTGACCCCTTTCCTAAACGCACAGCCCCATTTCTAGCCAGGGTGTAGTGGGGGACAGCGTGGCTTTAGCTCTTTAGAAGGAAAACAGCCAAGGAACCCTTTTTGCCTCCCACTGTCTGATTATTTTGACTGTAAATCTCAGTGAAGCATTTTCTTTACTCCTTTCTTGAAAGGCATGTGAAAGGTTTTAAAGCTGATCACAGGCAGGGTCTTCCCATCCTACTGACTTTGTTCCCTTGAGGGTATCAGTAACAAACATGATGTGAACTAAAAAAAAACAAACAACAAAAAAAACACAACAACAACAAAAAAACCAAACCAAAACAAAACAAAAAAAAAACCAAACAAACAAAAAAAACCAAACAAAAAAACCCCACAAAACCAAGAAAAATGAGTTTACTTTTAAACAGAATGTTGTGATCTACCAGGCTGGGGAAGATTTCAGATGTAGATGCAGACCTGTATAGGAAAGAGAAAAAAAAACAAAACCAACCCCCTTTGGATAAAGCCTAATGAGGTCAACAGATAAACCCCAACTGCGTGGGTCCAGGATGTCACTCTTTGGGGAAAAGAGGAAATCCACCATCACTAGCCACTTTTACTAACTCAAATTACTCAGTGTATTCCTAGAAGCTCCCCCGATGGTTGCCAACCCTGGATTTCTTGTCATTGCATCAGCCAGAACCCCCAAAGATGAATGAAGCAGCTGGGGCAAGTTGTTGATGTCACAGGCAGAAAACTTCAGGCAGGGGATCCGGTGTCCCTGCTGATGTTGCTCAGTGCTGGTTTCTCCTCTTGTCCCTTTTACTGAGCAGTTCACTGCAGCTTCCCAGTCAGCGTCACTGGCCGCGCTGAGGCCCGTACTGGTCTGGGAGGCACCCACCTCATTTTTCTCTGGAGGTTTATTTCCTACTTAGAACCATTTTCCCTTTTCCAGACTGGCTCTTTGTTTGCTGTTCTAACCCATTTCTCCGGGGTGTGCATCTTTTACTCTTGGCTTGATGCGGTTTGGCCACCTGAATTCACACCAGAATTTCACTGTCCCCTCCTCCAGGCTACTCACGAACCACCACAGAAGGTGACCTTAGAATCTGCTAGAGCTATCCTCAAATCCGGCGTGCAAACGCTGCATCTAAGCTGCTAGCTTCAAAAATGGTACTTCCTTCAAGCCACGCTGCTCTTCAGTGCGCTCAAACCTTCCAGACGATTCCCTGGAGAAGCGTGGGCATGGACATCAGCTGGTTGGGCTTGGGGGGCACCACGGGGAAGCTCAGAATTCATTTGCGTTGTGAGATTATCTGGCAGCGGGAGACGCTCCTGGGGGTAGTTACAGGCGGAGCACGGCTGTGAGAAGACAGCTGAGGGAGCTCCCTTGGGGGCTTTACACTTACCTGCAGCTGGATTTTGCCAAAAGTCCTGCCCAAATCTGCTCTCCTAAGGCGTGGGAAGGGAGGACCTCTCACCGCCAAGGCTTCGGAGAGGTGGTTGAACCGGCGTTCAACGCGGCAAAGGGGGTCGGTTGGCCTCTGTGTCTCCGGGTGTGCGTTTTTCACGTGGGCTGGGCTCTGTCTGTCCGCTGGCAGGAGGAAGACGAGCAGGACAGGTTTGAGCGGATGCAGGAGACGACGCTGCCAGCCTGCCCGGCTTCGGTCTCATTCTACAAGGCAAAAATGAAGACTGACCAAAAGGTAATCTCGGTCCGGCGATGCGTGTCGGGAGAGCGATTCTACGCCGCGCTGCCAGGCGGGGTGTGGGACTCTTCTGCCAGGGATTCCGTTTGGGCTGGGGCCTTTGGGAAGATGCTGGTTTGGTTCTGTAGCGCAGCTCTTTGCAATGTCTCTGGTTGATGTAAAGGCCCCATCCCGTGCTGGTCTTCTGCTAAAAAATCAATCTCACTTCTGGTTTCTTCCTGGCAAGGGCTCAACGTAAGATCCCGCCGAGGCCTTGAGCTTTGCAGGACTTCAAAAAGATTGGGTGTTGATAATGAGCAGGGCTGCACAATTACATCAGTAAGTGTTTTTAAGGAAAACAGCTCAAAACCGGCTCTTTGGTGTTCAAGAGGAGAATTTCCCTGGGCTCCTCGTGCCCTCCTTTGAGCCTGCTGGGATTTGCCAGTGCTGGTGTGATGGGGCTTATTTGGGCAGCTTCTTCCAGCACCACTTGGGAAGGTGTTGATTTTTTTTTTTTTTTTCAGGAAAAAAAGCTTTTACAGGTGAGAATTCTGCTCTGCAAGCTGAGTTCGCATTAATGATCCTTTTTGGTTTTCTGTTGCCAGCACACCTACACCAGAACCATGTCGTCCCTCGAGCAAATGCGGAGGAAACCCGGGCTCATCACAGCTGCTGGGAAGAATAAAGCCCTGTCATTTCTGCGCGTCGTGTAGCAGATTCGGGCTCAGCCTGGAACCCAGCATTCGATAAGCAGCGTCACCTCAGAAAGTGCCTTGTGTTCGTGTCCACAGTAGATTTATCGAAAACTAACAGTAGGAAAAAAAACCCAAAAAAACAACAAACCACACCACCCAACTTCTGCGTAGGTAGGCTGACAGTTATTGGTAATCAAACCCGCTGTTTAGACGGGAAGCAAGCCAGGGGTTCAAATAGCAACGCTTGTTTTTCGGAGCGTCTCTGGAAAAGAGGGTGTCGGGACAGAGAGGTGTGTTGTGGACAACCTGGGCTGCTTCTGCCTCCCTCCTCCCCGGTGCCGGGGGCAAGGGCCTCCTGGGCTCGTTCTTGACCGAGTGGCAGGTCCCATCTTTGCTCGTTTGACGTTTTCAAGGTGGTTCTTGAGAAGCCAAGTCGGGGGGAGAGGGTGGTGTTTGGCCCGCTGCTTGCCAGGAAGGAGATTCGGATCCAGAGTGAGATCCCAACGCCCAGCAACTGGGAAGCTCCGGAGGATAACCGTGCTTCTGGTATCTTCACCCACCGAGGGGAGCGTGCTGAAGGTTTGCTGGAAGTCCTCCTCCTCCTCCTCCTCCTCCAGTGGAGGTGGGAGGCTGACTCCAGCTCGGCACGCGCCAGGGAAGTTTCTAACACCACATACCCAGCCAAGAGAGTCCCACCTCCTGCTGCCGCTGCTGCCGAGGGTTCACGGCCACCTCGCTCTTGCTGGGGCCGTTCCTGTGATTTACCCAAAACAGTGAGATCTCCACAGCCACGAAGAGCTTCGGAATTCTTTGGGAAGCCGGAACAATAACGCTGAAAACCCCAAAATGCAGCGCTCCGCAGCCGTTGGGAACACCCTGCCTGAAGCCTGGCAAATCACCAGGATTACTGGAAAACCCGCAGGGAAATCACTGGGGTTACTGGAAAACCTTGCTGGCGCTTGGCTGGAGCTTTACGGGGTGATACTGGCTGGGCCCCTGCCAAGCAGCGAGATGGGGGACAAAAAAGCCCCCGCTGCCAAAACCGGCCCCAGCCGTAGTGGGAGCATCCCGGGGAGGAGGTTTTCCACGTCCTGCCCCCGTTCACAAGGAGGGCTGGGAAAATGAATTAGTCCAAGCTGTTCAGTTTGGTTTAATTTGCTGCAGCTCACTTCTGTTACTGTAACAGCACCTGCTCCCCACAAGTGCGGTGGGTAACGGCCTAGAAATCCCCTTTTCTTTGTAATTATCAATTTTCAAAGGTTTGTAAAGCTGTTGGAAATTCAACCCAGGCTGAACTTTCCAAGAAAACACTTCCACAGGAGCGGAGCTCAGCCTTCCTTTGACCTCCTCCACCATCCACCCCTCCTTTGCTTCCCCCTCGTGGGTGCTCGGTGCCACCCACCCCGTCCCCATAGTGGTCCCAAATCTGGGAAAAAAAACCAACATGACCCGAGAAATCTCAAATTCAGGATGCTGCAAATGTAGTTTTGAGGCTGGTGTGTGAGCAGGAAGGTCCTACTGCACCCCAAAAGCAGGAGGGTGTCCTGGGGTGCTCCGGCACTGACTCCCTGGGCGAGCTCTCCTCGGGGTTTGGGAGGTTGGTGAAATAAAACGACCCGTGAGAGGATGGGGGTGTTTTTTAGTGATTTTGGGACGTTTCTGAAATGCAGCCTGGAGGCTGGCAGGGCCTGGGGACCTCAGTGCCCTCCTTCGAGCAGGGCCCCGGGGTGCCGGGGTCCGGGCTGTGACCCCAGGGCTGTCCTGAGGGTGATCCTGGGGGTACCCGTGATCCAGGGGGGAGATCCTGGGGTTGTCCCGGGGTGCCAGTGGCCTGGGAGTGATCCCAGCGCGCTGGGAATGCCAGAGGCGGTGGTGTCCTGTGGTGCCGGTGTCCAGGGGTGTGGGAGATCCCAGGGGTGTTGGTGATCCTGGAGGGGATCTCAGGGGTGATCCTGGGGGGGGATTTGGGAGTGCTGGTGATCCCCGGGGTGCTGATGATCCCAGGGAGCTGGTGCCCCGGCGTATGGGAGATCCTGGGGGTGCTGGTGATCCCAGGGTGCTGGTTTCCTGGGGTATGAGAGATCCTGGGGGTGCTGGTGATCCCAGGGTGCTGGTTTCCTGGGGTATGAGAGATCCTGGGGGTGCTGGTGATCCCAGGGTGCTGGTTTCCTGGGGTATGAGAGATCCTGGGGGTGCTGGTGATCCCAGGGTGCTGGTTTCCTGGGGTATAGGAGATCCCAGGGGTGCTCGTTCCCCAGAGTATGGGAGATCCCAGAGGTGCTGGTGATCCAGGGTGCTGGTGCCCTGGGGTATGAGAAATCCCGGGGTCCTGATGATCCCAGGGTGCTGGTGATCCCAGATTCCTGGGTTGCTGGTGCCCCGGGGTATGGCAGATCCCGGGGTGCTGATGATCCCGGGGTGCTGGTGATCCCGGATTCCCGGGGTGCTGGTGCCCCGGGGAATGGCAGATCCCGGGGTGCTGATGATCCCGGGGTGCTGGTGATCCTGGATTCCCGGGGTGCTGGTGCCCCAGGGTATGGCAGATCCTGGGGTGCTGATATTCCCGGGGTGCTGGTGCCCTGGGGTATGGCAGATCCTGGGGTGCTGATGATCCCAGGGTGCTGGTGATCCCGGATTCCCAGGGTGCTGGTGCCCCGGGGTATGGCAGATCCCGGGGTGCTGATGATCCCGGGGTGCTGGTGATCCCGGATTCCCAGGGTGCTGGTGCCCCGGGGTATGGCAGATCCTGGGGTGCTGATGATCCCAGGGTGCTGGTGATCCCGGATTCCCGGGGTGCTGGTGCCCCGGGGTATGGCAGATCCCGGGGTGCTGATGATCCCGGGGTGCTGGTGATCCCGGATTCCCAGGGTGCTGGTGCCCCGGGGTATGGCAGATCCTGGGGTGCTGATGATCCTGGGGTGCTGGTGATCCCGGATTCCCGGGATGCTGGTGCCCCGGGGTATGGCAGATCCCGGGGTGCTGATATTCCCGGGGTGCTGGTGCCCCGGGGAATGGCAGATCCCGGGGTGCTCATGATCCCAGGGTGCTGGCGATCCCGGATTCCCGGGGTGCTGGTGCCCCGGGGTATGGCAGATCCCGGGGTGCTGATATTCCCGGGGTGGTGGTGCTCCAGGGAATGGCAGATCCTGGGGTGCTGGTGATCCCAAATTGCCGGGGTGCTGGTGCCCCGGGGTATGGCAGATCCTGGGGTGCTGGTGATCCCGGGGTGCTGGTGATCCCGAATTGCCGGGGTGCTGGTGCCCCAGGGTATGGCAGATCCTGGGGTGCTGATGATCCCGGGGTGCTGGCGATCCCGGATTCCCGGGGTGCTGGTGCCCCGGGGAATGGCAGATCCCGGGGTGCTGATGATCCTGGGGTGCTGGTGATCCCGGATTCTGGGGGTGCTGGTGCCCCGGGGTATGGCAGATCCCAGGGTGCTGATGATCCCAGGGTGCTGGTGATCCCAAATTCCCGGGGTGCTGGTGCCCCGGGGAATGGCAGATCCCGGGGTGCTGATGATCCTGGGGTGCTGGTTCCCCGGGGTATGGCAGATCCCGGGGTGCTGATGATCCCGGGGTGCTGGTGATCCCAGATTCCTGGGGTGCTGGTGCCCCGGGGTATGGCAGATCCCGGGGTGCTGATGATCCCGGGGTGCTGGCGATCCCGGATTCCCGGGGTGCTGGTTCCCCGGGGTATGGCAGATCCCGGGGTGCTGGTGATCCCGGGGTGCTGGCGATCCTGGATTCCCGGGGTGCTGGTGCCCCGGGGTATGGCAGATCCCAGGGTGCTGGTGATCCCGGGGTGCTGGTGCCCCGGGGTATGGCAGATCCTGGGGTGCTGATGATCCCGGGGTGCTGGTGATCCCGGATTCCCGGGGTGCTGGTGCCCCGGGGAATGGCAGATCCCGGGGTGCTGGTGATCCCGGGGTGCTGGTGATCCCGGATTCCCGGGGTGCTGGTGCCCCGGGGAATGGCAGATCCCGGGGTGCTGGTGATCCTGGGGTGCTGGTGTCCCAGGGAATGGCAGATCCCGGGGTGCTGATGATCCCGGGGTGCTGGTGATCCCAGATTCCTGGGGTGCTGGTGCCCCGGGGAATGGCAGATCCCGGGGTGCTGGTGATCCCGGGGTGCTGGTTCCCCGGGGTATGGCAGATCCCGGGGTGCTCATGATCCCGGGGTGCTGGTGATCCCAGATTCCTGGGGTGCTGGTGCCCCAGGGTATGGCAGATCCCGGGGTGCTGATGATCCCGGGGTGCTGGCGATCCCGGATTCCCGGGGTGCTGGTGCCCCGGGGAATGGCAGATCCCGGGGTGCTCGTGATCCCGGGGTGCTGGCGATCCCGGATTCCCGGGGTGCTGCTGTCGCCCTGGGTGTGTGTGTGTGGGGGGTTGTTGATCTCGCTGTGCCGTGGGCGATCCCCACGGGAGGGGGGGGCCGGGACACGGGCCGCTGCTGATCCCTCGGCCCATCCCGCTGCCCCCGCTCCCCGAGCAGATCCCGGCGCGGCCCCCGGCCCTGCCCGCCCGGGGCGGGGGGAAGGCAGCCCCGGCGGCACCGGCGGCACCGGCAGCGGCGGGGAGGAGGAGGAGGAGGAGGAGGAGGAGGAGGAGGAGGAGGAGGAGCCGGGCGGGCCGGGGCGGACTCGTCGCGGGGCGGAGGGGCAGGGGCAGGGCGCGGATGGCGGGGCCCCGCCGGCGGCCGCTGCAGCGCGGGGCCCGCCGGAGGATGTGAGGACGGCGGCGGCGGCGGAGCCGAGCCCCCCGCCGGGCTCGGAGGGCGGAGAGGGGCCGTTCCCCGCGGCGCGGCGCGGCCCTTCCCCTCCCTAGCCGGCGGCCGCCCGACCATGGGGGACTTCTACGATCCGGAGCATCCCACCCCGGAGTAAGAGCGGGGCGGCCGCCGCGGCCTAAGGCCTCGCCGGGCCACGGCCGAGACGCGCCGCGGGGGAGCCGCCGGGGCCGGGGAGCGGGGTGACGGGGGGGGAGCGGGCCGCCGCTACCCCTTCCTTCCTTCCTTCCTTCCCTCCTTCCTTCCTTCCCTCCTTCTTTCCTTCCTTCTTTCCCTCCTTCCTTCCCCGGGCGCGGCAGCGGGGGGGGGGGGGGGGGGGTGTAGGCCGCGCATCCCCGGCCTCGCGTGAGCGGCGCGGCCGGGCGCCGGCGGGCGGGAGGCGGGCGCCGGGTGGGTTGGGTGGAATGCGGAGCGGAGCGGGCGGGGGTGGCGGCGGGGACACCCCGTCCCTGCCCTCCCGTCCCCTGCCCCGGGGACAGCGGCGGGGCCCGGGGCCCCGGCCCGGAGCGGGGAGGCCGGGCGGTGAGTGCGGACGTGTCCCGGCCTCCCCGCGGGGCCATTTTTCCGCACCTTTTTTTATTATTATTATTTTTGTTTGTTTGTTTCTTTCTTTTTTATTTATTTGTTTATTTTTTTTTTGTTCCCTGGTGTGCAGAGGAGTTACCTAGTCCCGTCTTTATTTTTCCTTCTTGAATCCTCCCTGCAGCAGCCCCCGCTCGGCCCGTGCCATGACCCCATTTTCTGACAGGAGGAAGGAGCTGGGCAAAAAAAGGGGGAGAGCAGCTTAATGGCTGAGGAACTCTGGTTCTCCTCCCCGCTGGGGATTTTCACAGACCTCCCCCCCCCGACATCATGTCAGGGCCGCCGGCTTTATCACTTCTTCTGAGCAAGCCATTCAGTTCCTGCTGCTAGCGGTGGGGTTTGTCTTCCCCCCCCCCCCCCCCCCTCCTCTCCCTGCCCTTTTTCTTGGTTCTGAACGCTATTTTTACATTTTTTAGACTTCCTTCGCGAAGGATTCGGGTGCCTCGTAAACTTTGCGCGTGCGGAATCTCCGATGTGCAGCCGGCTGTAGGGTGGAAGGAGGCAGACACCTGGCTCGTAGCACACCTCTGTGTGATGGTTGGATCGGAGGCAAAGCTAAAAATGGCGTGTTTTGAGCAAGGACAACAGAGCAAACCTTTTTGAGCGAATGCTACGAGTTCTGTCTGTGCCCGCCTGGAAGCAGCTGAGGATCTGTTTCGGCTGAAATGATTCCCGCGGCCAAGCCTTCTAAAATTAGTGAGAGACAGAGGATTTAATTTTGAACCCAGGTTGTGTTTTGCTAGAAGTGGCTCCTGCCTTTCTCCCGGGCTGGGAGAGCCTGGAGCGAACCCTGCACCTGATTTTCGTGAGCTTAACCCCAGCGGGGAGCGACGGTCCCTTCCTGAGCGACACGCTGGGTTCACACAACGCTACTATCCATCCAGAAAGTTTTAGCCTAATTTAGGTATTTTGTCTTTTAGAGCGTGAGGGATCCTGTTGCTGGGGGCTGGGGCGGCGTGTGGCATTTGGTGTCAAACCAAGCGTCGCACCGAGCTCGGCGATTAAAAGCGCGCAGGTTATATCACGCTGCCGCGCTCGGTGTCTGAAACAGCCTCGAGTGTTGCAAATCTGGGCTCTTTAAAGAAGCCAGAGCGGTTTCTCCGACGACTTTTTAAAGGAAATACTAACCGATCGCTCTGACTTCGGGGTTTTCTTGGGGTGCGCGTCCTGGGTTGGGACTCTGAGAGCTGTCAGGAGGCGTTCAGATGTTTTTAGGAGCTTCGCTTCCCCGCGCTTGCCTCGAAGCTGGGTGTTCCGCTACGCGTCCGAATCGTGTTCGCCGCTTCCTTGGTGCCGTGTCTGACGCGGGACGTGCTCACCCCAGCACGTGGGCTTTTACCTTGCGAAGGGGATTATTTGCGGTAGCTCAGCGATGGTTTTCTTCCGAGGCGGGAGGGTGCCTCGTGGGTTCATCATCTCCTTCCTCGCTCTCGCGTGTCGCGATATTAGAGACGCATCGTACGGTGCGTTCTGGGGACCGGTCAGGTATTTCCACCGTGGTGGAAAGCGCAATTAAAAACAAACCGTGGTGGCTGCAGGACGTTTGCTGCTGCTGGAGACGGTGACTTCCCCTGGTCCTGTGCCCGCTGCGGGGTTTGATGGAGGTGGATGCGCGTGGTTTGTTTTTTGGAAGAGTTGGTTTCGTAGCTTGCAGCGTTGGAGTCGTGCTGCTGCGAGATGCTGGAGGGCATTTGTCGGAGCCTGGGAATTCGGCAGGCTCGGCCTTATTTTTCATGGGAATTATTCACAGAATGGTTTGGGTTGGAAGGGATCTTGAACCGTCATCCAGTCCCACCCGTGGGCAGGGACGTCTGCCGCTAGATGAGGTTGCTCAAAGGCCCTGTCCAGCCTGATCTTGAACTCTTCCAGCAATGGGGCATCGTTGTTGCTGAGATGGAGCTCCGTGCAGGCCGTAGGAGGTGGGATGCTGAGTCGAGGAGCTGAACTACAGGAGACTTGAGTACGTGCTGGTGGCGTTTACCGGAGTTTTCCTGTTAGCAAAGAAACTTCGGCTGGCTTTTGCCTGATCGGTCGCTCTCTGCGTCCCACTCACCAGGTTCTTGAGAACTTCAGCGTCCAGCCAAACCAGCTTCCCTCGCCTCTTTGGGTGCTAAAATTGTGGCCAGCTTGAGTCTCCGAGCTCGGAGTCGCCGCCGAGCTCTACACGAGATCCGCAGCTTCTCCGTGGAGCTGCCCGACCCCGACCTGGACCTACTTGGTGAACGTTTGCGTTGTCGGCTGCGAGCAGAAGAAACTTCATCTCTTCGTGCCGTTACTAGAGCTGTAGTGAAGCAGCTGGTACAGACAAACCCGGGACAAACGAGAGGTTCCTTCGAGAAGACACGGAGATCATCCCTGGCCGCTGGGTACCGAGGCTGGAGGACCCTCTCAAACAAGTGACACGGTGGTGGGGTCATTGCACGGGCCGAGATGGATCGAGTGGAGACTCCTGGGGATATCTTGAGCTGGTGTCTCGCGTTATGGTGGAATCTGAAGGTGCTGCGCCACGTTCCCTTGCGCGCCCCGCGCTTGAAATATATTTATCCCCTCGTTCTTCTGCGCTTCGCCGCAGGTAGACCTCCCCAACTTGAATTTTGCTTCCGTTTTGGGGGAAGATGGTCTTCCTACCGTGCCGCTCCTCCCCCAGGCTGGTGATGCTGGTGGGGCTTGGTGGTGCTCATGGGTGGTTTGGTGGGTTCGGGGGTTTAGGGCCCAGTGCATTTGAACACCCCGTTGATTTTGTTAACGTGACCTGATGTGGATTCAAACAATCTAAAACTTTAGGTTTTCGGTTGTGGCTGTTACTGGGAGGGTTTTTTTTTAACGCGCGTTGCAGCTGTAGAGACCCGGGGGCTGTTCAGTGTTCGTGTCACTTTGGGACTTGTTTTTTTTTTTTTTTGCTTCCTGTAGGCATCTGGATTTTATTTTCTGCTTTTCTCTAGGGGAAGCGATGGGTAACATCGGTGCCCTCAGCACAAGGCAGAAGCTCCTGGCAAATGTGCTGTGGTTAAATACCCAAATTTGGGTCCTTGAGTATATTCTAATCCATGGGGGAGACGCTAATGGAAGGGAAAGGCTCGGTTTTACACCTGCATTTCCCTTTGAACGCTCCTCCCCTTTATTAGGGAGACTAATGATGGTCCCATGGGGTGTGGAATCAAGAGTAGTAAGGGAGAAACTTGGCCCTCGCTGCCTGCATGTACCTGGGGGTTTTTCAGCTCTGCACTCAAGCCTTAAAGTCTCTGAAAAGTCAGTTTATTTAAAGAAAATTCTCTTTATACGTCCAAATTTGTCTCGGTCGTGGGAGGAGACCGTCGCCAGCTCACCTGGCCAGCCAGGAGGTTGTCAGACGATTTTCTCACTTGGGTTTATTATTTTTGATGTCGTCTTAGGAGAATTCCCAGCTGGACCTGCACTTTCTGGGGCTGGTTGCTTGCAGTGGAGCTGAATTAAATGAGGTCGTTTATCTCCGGGTTGGGTATCTCCGGGAAGGAGATGTGGACGCCGTGCAGTGCTGCCCGTTCTGCTCTTCTCTTGCCTTTTTCCTGCTCCACCCCCGGTGCATTTTTGGTACCGTTGCCCAGTTCTCTTAAAAACAAAGCCTGAGGTGTGTAGCTTTGCTCTTGGTGGAGTCTTCTCCCTGGTTTTTGGCACCCAACTTTCTGTCTTCTTATCATTGTTGGGTTTTGAAGAAGGAGGACCTCTTGGCTTGTCCTTCCACCCCGGATTCTTGTGCAGCTTCCACCCACCCCTCTGTCGTTCCTCCTTTTCCGTCTGCTTGTGATCCAGAAACGCGGTGTGCAGCAAAGGCAGGGTAGATCTGCAGTGGTTGGCTTCAGGGGGGGAATTAAAAACGGGAGGAAAAGAAAAATAGGCCCACGTTTTGGCTTTGAGCAGTTGAGGTCCCTGCGGTTTCTGCCAAGTGCAATGCCTATAAATAGGAAAACGGTGCATTTTTGAGGAGCTGGCTGTGCGTGAGCATGCTGGGAATGCTTTTCTCCTTTGGTTTTCAAGGTTTGAGGTCTGTGGATCGGTGATCCTCCTCCATGGTGGAGTAATTAAAGATGGAATGATGTGTGTGAACAGAAGAGGGAAAGCGGCAGCCTCGGGATGCCTGCCTGGGAGGGTGTGCTTGAGCAGTTGGGTTTCTCAAAAATGAGGAAATTCAGCAGCTGTAGGCTACCCAGGCAATGTATTTTGAGTTCCAAGTCACTCCATGTACCTTTAGTCACCTGGACACGTGAACAGATAATTACACACTCCGCACTTAATATGCAAGAGCAGTTAATATATAAACTCAGCTCTCCTAAATACCAGGGTTCGTTGATCTCTTGGAAAAGAGACGGAGAAATCCCTGCTTTTTGAAAGGAGAAGGCTTTCAGATGGTTCTCTTGTCTTAATTGTTTCGAATTTTCCCTCTGCAATTTAATATTTGCCTTGCAGTGGCTCAAAGTGGGCTTAAAGGGGATAGGTGACAGCCTTCCTTTGATGTCCTGTGTTAGAGATCTGTTGACGTAATTCTAAATATAATTTGTTTGTGTGTATATTTAGACAGGGAGGATTTATAAACACCAATTTTGACTAGACACAGAAAAACATAAAAATGAATGTGTTCGCCGTATGTTTTTGACCTTTGTCCCAGTTAATAGACTGGCTGCATTTTATTATTTAGATGATTGTTTAGATGTATTAACGAGCCAAGCCGTGGCGTGCTGATGGAGCCGTGCAAAAGTTTGGTGCCGCTTCCTCGGCGCCGTGGGAAGCGCTGAGGAGCCGAAAGGCTGGGGCCCCCCTAACCCCGCAGGCGGGGCCATCAGGAGCAGCGATGCTCTTTCCCTTTCACAGCATCCTGGGCTGCGCTTGGTTTTCATTTTTCGTTGCCAGAACTCGTAGGATTCGTTGAGAAAAAGCCTCTGGTTTTTGTAGGTTTGGTAGGACACTCGCTGAAAAAGATTATTTGTCTTCCTGACTTTTTTCCCTGCCTTTTCCCACTATTTTTTTTTTTTTTGGTAAACTTCCATAAAAATGTTCCATCCCTGCAGCTGGCCCTCTCCAGCGAGCTTCAGCCTTTCAGGCTCCGTCCCAGCGACTGCCATCCCCCCAGAGCATCTCCCCGAGAGCCCAGGGGCTGACGTGGAGCAAGACCTGAAATTCAAGAGAAATGAGGGCCAGGAATCAAAATTTGACCCGAAATAATTGATGCGGGAGGAAGAGGCATCAGGCTGGGTCTGGAGAAGGAGCTGGAGCCTGGGGAATACTCGATGTGAAGCTCTGATTTTCAGGACCAAACACGGATTCCCGCTGGCTTTACCCACCATCGCTCAAAGATTTTACAGCTTCCACAGCATCACGTTGTAATCGCACTATTGCCTTCCTATTTCAAATGCAACAGCGGAGGTTTTGCAGCTAGAAATAAAAAACGTGTCCTTCTGAGTTAGCAGAAAACAATTATTTTTAACGTTTGCAGCCTTCTGTGTAGCGTTGAAGCCCAACGGCAGAAACTCTGGAGCCTGGTGCTTGGAGTTTGCTCGCGCAGCGCCTTCCCAGCTTGCGCTTTTATTGCAAATTTCTGGTGTAAAGGTGGATGAAAGGAGTTGAATTTATCTACTCCTGAAGTAATTTCCCTGCCTGGTATCACCTTATGTTTAGCATTGCCACAGCAACCAGCCGCGATGTTGCGGAGCGATAGCAGGGTGCAGGTTTTCACTCGTTAGCTCTCATTTCTTCTTGCCGCGTTAGACTGGGTTTAATCTCACTAAAAGAGTTTGATTTAAAGCACCCGATTCTCCAGGACTTGGTGTTGCAGGGAGCTTGGGTTTATTTTCTTGAATTGAGAGCGGCTCCCAAGATGTCTCCCACTGCTGACTTAACCTGCCGGGCAGGTTTTGTAATAGAGGATTAAACTTCATCTATAATTGCGTAAGAAATAAATACGTTAAGGATTTTATATTAAACCTTAAGCTTGGCCGGGGCGTTGCAGCACTTTATTTTACAGCACTGAGACAACAAAGTTTTTCAGGGCGCACGGTGCGAGTTGCAGTTTCTACCCTTCGAAGTCTGAATTTAGGGACACCCGATTGTTGGGAAGCATCTTCTTGTTGAACCTTGGGGGAGTTTGGGGGGGAGTTTGGGGCATTTTGTGAACGCGGACTCCGGCGTGGTGACTTACGGAAGCGTTCGGTGTCATATGTGTGTCTGTGAATTATAACCTTGCTGTGATGACTCAAGGTGAGAAAACGCACTAAAATTTAATGCTTTTACCTCCGCGGGAAGCTTGTAGGGATGCACCTCTTGAGAACTTCTCCTGCTCGGGATGCAGGGGACAGGACCGCTCCTGCCTGTTTGCTGTTTCGGGGAGGAGGGGGGGGGTGCTGGGGACCACGAAGGTGACCCGTGACGTGCAGGTGGCACGCGTCCGACTGCGTCCCAGCACGGCCAGCGCAGTTGTTGCCACCTCACCCGGTGACACCAGGCTCTTCAGGTCCCTCTCTCCATCACCACTACGGGTAGGCTGCTCCTGATGCAGGTAGACTTCTGCAAGCCCAACCCTCCCCCCCCCCCCCCCCCAAAAAAAAACCAAAGAGGAATATTTATTTGCAAGGCATTTGAGGAGACAAAAGAGGACCTGGAGTGCCAGGGTGGGTATTTGTCATGCAGGCATGATGATGCCTTGATAAGATGGGCTTAGGAATTTGCTCCCCCCTGCAGGTGAGGCGGGGATGGTGATACCTGCGGAAGGTTCTGCTCCTGCTGATGGGCCCAGGGGTGGGCTGGGGGGGTGAAGGAGGGGTAGAAACCCCCCTGGTTTTACCCAGTCCAGGAGGAGAAGCTGCGGTGTGGCCCGGGGGGGGGGGGGGGGGGGGGGGGGGGGTTGCCCAGAGGTCCAGCTCAGCCCTGGGGAGCGAGTCCTTTCCCGCCTTGTGCCTGCCCTCCGAGGGAGGGGCATTCCCTTTCCGCTCTGGGGGGATTTTCTTCCCTTTTTTAGCACCCAGACCTAATTACCCAGAGCCATTGCTCAGGTCAGATGAAGCCTCAGAGTCTGCTGGTCTCTCTGCCGAGAGTGATGCCCTGTGCCGGTCGCCGGTAGTAATGACCGTAAGTCAGCTTAGATATTTCTGATTCTTCTTATTTTTTAAAAATTCAGTATGCTTTTTCAGGTTCATTGCCTTCCTCTGCTTCCCCCATCACTGCGGAGGAATGCTTTAGAGATGTGTTGGTGTAACTTGTGCTGGTATTGGTTGGAAGCCGGGTGTAGCCACTTGTTTTTCAGCAGGATTTAAACCCTGAAATTATTTCCCTGGTACTGAACATCTTTTAACTTAATTAGAACGGTTTAGTTCAGCACACGCTGAACTTTTTCTTGTGCAGCCCGGTGATTGCGTGGGATGGGATTTGAGCAAAATTAAAAACCAAACTGTTTCTTTCTACTAATTCCACTAATTCCTTTTCCCTCCGAGCTCAGAAATGTGACCATCCCCGCCGGGTTACGACGGCAGATGCCGTACGCGAGAGGGAATTTTGCAGAAGGCTGGCACTTGCTCTCTCTCCTTTTGCTAATGAACTCAGAGGGTATTTACTGTAAATCTTCAGCAGAGCGGTGGAAGGTATTTGCTGCTTCCCTTGATGGCAGGTGGTTTGGGGCTTGCAGGGCTGGTATCCCCAGGGTGCGAGGTGGGGGGTCAGCTGGGATGTGTAACACAAGTTTAGTCCTAAAAGTGGTTTTGTGAGTGGGAGAAATGCCTTGTTGTGTGGATGTGTCGTGGTGGTGCCTCCGCTTAAACCGGCGGCACGGCCTCGCCGGTGCAAACAGTGTATAGAGAAATAAATATCTGTGGCCTGAAGAACGTGGAAATAAATAAAGGTAGGAGGGGGTGACAGATTAAAAAAAAAAAAAAAAAAAAAGGGAGTGGGTTTAACAACCTTAGTGACTTGCTCAAGGTTGCACATGCTTTGTTGCAGGGCTAGGAACCGGCCTGGAGCTTTTAAGCCCGGCCTAACCCTGGCTGTAGGAAGGAGGTTTTAATTTCAGCTTCTTGAACTGTTAGAGATTGTTCAGTGAGGGGGTGCAAATGGTGAGTAAAGTCATGCCCTTGCCTCGCACGTGGCGAGCCGTGGCGCGCGCCGATGCCCGCTTTGCAAAGCTGCCGTGGCCTGTTGGGTTTAATGTGGTTTTTGGGGGTTTCTTTGTGCAACTCCTGTCTGTCCATCCCACCCGTGGTGCCCCACGGGGAGAGAGGGATGTCAAACCATCCTGCAGCCTTCCTCTGCTTGCGTCCTGGAGGTGATAAATCGGAGGTGATGAAACTGCATTTTTGTTAGATCCGGCCTCATCCTTCCCCCGGGGCAACCTGGACGCACAGATGGCTCAGGTGTGCACGCGTTTTAAGAGTTAATTGCATCAGGTAGGGAAAATGTAATTTAAGAGTAACTTGAATATGTGAAACATTGCCTTTTGTTGCTGTTTGTGCCTGATCCTGTCAAGAGGGAGATGGTTTCTGAGGCAGAGATTACCTGAAAAGTGATCCCGTTCAAATTTTGTTGATGGGAGGATGCTAACTCTAAAAGCTGCTGCTGAAATCTCTCTCTCCCTGCTTCGGGATGAGGAGGCAGCTTTCCAAGCACCGGTACTGAGCCAGAAGCCGTGGTTTTGAGTTAAGCTGTGGATTTGTGCTGTCTCTTTCTGGCTCCGTCGCTCTTCTGTGTCGTGCCCACCCCCCCCGGCCTGTCCTCGTCCTTTCCCTCGCTTTGTCGGTGCTCTGTCGGTAAATCCCTTGCCCGGCTGCCATGGGAACTGCATTGCTTGTGATGATTGCTCTCACGATTTCCAACTTGATTTCTCCTTTAGCCGTGCCCTGGCACGGAGCAGAAAGGGGAGAGCGGGAGCCCCGTGCGTGGTGGTGAGTTTGAGAATTCCCGGGGCAGTTCTGGGGAAGGAGCAGGGTCCTTCGGATGCTTTTACCGGAGCACAAGTCTGGTGACCACTGGAAATTGTTTTCTTCTTGACTCGGTCTTTTTCCTGAAGCAGAAGATCCTAGCTTCTCTGAAATGCTAGTATTATTAACACACAGATAGTTAGGAAATGCTTTGACCAAAAAACCCCCCCAAACCTCAACCTGTGGCTTTTCACATGCTCCTGCCAATGTCTGTTTTCTCTGACCCACTTTCCTTTGCAAGAGGAGCAGCAGCAAAAAGCAACCTGTTTTCAAAAATGAGCCTTTTCCTCCTTTCTTTCTTTCCCTTATCTTTAGGGTTTGGTTGCTGTCGGGTGGATCTGTGCCGGGAAGGGTCTGCACAGGCTCACGGGCTCCACCGGACCCAGCGCTTGGGCACTATCAGTTGGCAAAAATCAGGCATTTTTTAGCTCAGGATTTTCTTTTTTTTTTTTTTTTTTTTTAGCCTATATTTTCCCCAGCTGTGGAGAACGCAGTGTAAATGCTCATAGTAAAACTTTATAGTGCTGTAAGTTTTCCATATTGTGTTGTGATGCCTCTTGAATCTTCTCGGTGGCTCTCCTCCAGCCCGATGAGAAATGGGACCCTGGGCTGAAGTGGAAGCTACAGCAGTTGAGTTTCTTAATCTTCCTCATGCCTGCTGTTGAAATGATTTGTGTCCGGGGTTTTTCTTGAGTTATAAAGTTCATTTCAGGGGGCTGTATTAGGAGGGAGCGTTCACTGATGATTACAGGTGACTCGATACACCAGTAATCCATAATCTATGTTACAAGAAAAATCCCTTTCTGGCACGCTTGTGACTATGCAGGATGCCACTCAGCCCTTACCATTTTTGTAAAGGAAAGAAGAAATATTTATTTTCAATCTATTCAGCTACTTGTTTTCCTGGTGTGTTCAATCCTCTCTGTTCTTTCATGTTTCAGCACAGGAGAAATGGTGTCTCTTCCCCTGCCCCAAACTTACAACGCCAAACCCAGAGAAAATGTTGTATAAACCAGGAAACGCTGATTTAGGAAAGGAGAGGATGGGAGAGCTGAATCTGGGGGATGTGCTGCAGGGACAGGTATATGCTTACAGCTGCCTTGACCTCCTTTTCTGGAGAGCTTGGCTCGGTTTCAAGCTTCTGTTTAAATAAGATGTTTGATACTGTTAGTGATTTTTTTTTTTTTTTTCCCTCCCCCCCCCCCCCCCCCCTCCCCGTCCTGGGTGTGCTTTAGCCTTTCCACTGTCTGTGGCTTTTTTTTGGGGGGGAAGGCGCAGGATTGTCTATTAACTTCCCTGTTTTTTTTTTTTTTTTTTTTTCTGGTTGTACATTATCTGGTTGTGGTGCAGTATTTTTGGGAGCAGGGACTATTAAAAGCCCAGTGCTCTGTACAAAAGGCTTCACAGCAATTTAGCACCGTATTTGCGTTAATCATGGGGCACCGCCGCACATTTTGTCGTTTTTTATCTGTAGCTGGCCACATTACAGACCAATAAACCAAGCAGGGGACAGCACTTCAGGCCTGTAAGGGTTTTACCAACTGATTTGGTTTTGAGGGTGGCAGGAGCTGAACGAGAGCAGCAGCCAGCGACCATCTACAGCCGTGGGAGCCGTGGGTGCAGCCCTCGCTCACCGGCCAGGCGGCGGGGGAAAATCTGCCTGGAGATTTCCTTTTTGGCTTGAGGATCTTGCTGAAACTCCAAGTTTCCACCCGAGGTCTTTGTTATTTCCTCCTGGTTTGCTAAGCTTTGGAGTGGAGGAAGGTCGTGGCGGGTAGGTGCTGGAGGGGGGGGGGGGACCCCACGGGCAGCTGTGATGTCCAGCTGCGTCCCCACGCTGGCAGGACATTGCTGGCTAACCCAGCCTGAGCAAAACAGCCCGGAGGTTGGGATTTCCTCCGGTTGGAGGGCTGAGGTTCTGCATTTTAGTTCCTTCCTGCAGAAAGAAAAGGTAATTGCTGGAGCAGGTGGGCTTTCAGATGGACCTGTGCTAATGCCTGCACAATGCCCCATCCTTGCTTAAAGCAAGGTGAGCCGGGTGCCTGCTGGGGACCGGGCTTTTTAGGTTTGCAGGGTTGTTAGTCTTGCAGATGTTCAGATAAGAAGAGCTTTAGGCTTCCAGATTTTTCTCTCTTAAGAAAATGAAAAGCTAAAAAAAAAAAGCAGAGGACATGTGGGAGGTGAAGCTCTTTAAGTTTTGTCTTCATGCAGACCAGCATTTGTAGTTTAGACTTCAGAAGCCTGAAGGCATTTTTTTTTTTTTTGTTTGCTTTTTTAGCATAAGCAAAGCCTGAGTATAGTTCAGATTACAATGTGGATTACATTTTAAAAAGGAGAGAAGGCTCATTCATGTCAAGCTGTTTTAAGTGTTTAAGAAAGGCTGGAGCTGCTGAACCTCAGAATTAAAATACAACCTTATTTTTTATTAACATGCCCATTAACAAACCCGGGACGTTTCCGTGAGTGAGAAAGCTGAAGAACTAAAAACGTGGGAAAAGAATGCTATTTAAGGCCATTGATAGATTTTAAATGTAAGGAGTTTTGGTAGAAATGTGGGTCCGTAGCCTTAAAAAGCCTTTTCTGCAAATACAAACTCCTCAGTGCGGCGTGGGGACGTGGGCTTTACTTGCCACCAAGGTTTCTGTTGGGTGCATTTGCAAGGTGTGTGCCACCACATCGTGCTCCCACCTGACTGATGTTTGTCACTAGTTAATCAAATCTAACTGGCAGACGGGCAAAAGTGTTCTTTAAATTTTATTTTAGGGGCAGACTGATTTTTTTTTTTTAAAAACTATTAATACATAGGGCTGCTGTAGACAAACAAAAGATGGTACAGTTCCCTGTTGTTTGTTTTTTTTTTTTTTTTTAAAATTTATTTATTTATTTTTAAAATTTATCAACTACTTATTTGTAGAAGTCTTCAGTTTTGCTTTGAGTTTTATTTTGGGTTTTAACAAGCCCTTCCCCTTGACATTCACAGAAACGAGCCACTAAGTGCCTGAATCCAGTGCTGATTTTAATAACAGTCTTCCTTTTATGTACCTGCAGATAGCAAGGTGCAGCTGGAGGGAAACAAGTGGGATTGCTCTAAACCTCTGGGGCTGGAAACCTGCTGGAAAACCTACAGGTTGTGTGTTTGGATGGATCCCCAGCTCGCGTACGCTCTTGTTGTGCCGGGTCTCCTGCGTGCCAGCTCCTTCCTCAGGCTTGTAACGTGGGGATTTTATGTAACTTCAAACCCAGTGTGGGAGGAATTTGGCAATAGGTTTTCGAGCGAAGAGCAACGCGTTCACTAATTTGGGAAGTCTATTTATATTTTTTTTTTTTTTTTCTTTTGATCTGGGGAGAAGGGAGAGGCTGTAAATGGAAATGGGATCCATAACCCGAGGCGGCTACCTCCTTTATTAAGGTTAACCTGTGCGAGGGCACCCGCGGCAAGGTGGGATGAGTTTCTGCTGCCAACGGATAATTCAGGAGGGAAAAGCACTTGGGCATAACTGGCTGGCAGAGGGGGAATACTACTGTTGCCTTTCTGAGAAGAAATATTTCTCTGCCCAGTAGAAATTAAATGGCTCATATAGGCAACTAAGAGGATCCAAGATACATTGCCAGTAATGTCATATCTGCTCCGTGCTTACATATTGCATTTTAAACAACCGGTTAAATTCATGCAACATCATCTTCTGTTTGGTCCCTTCTTAACTGTTTTCCATCTTCTAATATTTCGATTTCTCACCTGCCACCCTTTAAGCTGCTCAAATTTTAGCAATTTCCCCCCCCTCCAAGGGCAGACAGGTCTCTACCACGTGGCTTTAGAGCGGCAAGATCGTCCGTTTCCTAATGTGGCTCGCTTTCCCCTGCAAGATTTTTCTCTGGGTTTTGAAGGATCTCAACTAGCTTTTTTCCCTCTATTGCAGTTTTCTGGCCTGCTTTGGCCCCCTCCGTGCGGGAGCTGACGCTCCGCCGTCCGACCTTCGCGGAGCGGCCGTTTCGAGGTGGCAGATGCTGAGGCTGCTCGACCAACCCGGCATCTTGTCCGGGAAATCTGCTGCTGTGGCTGCAAGGTTTGAGCAGGACACGAGCTTAGAGCCGGCCCCGAATAACGCCCCGATTCCTGCTCTTTTGTAGGCGTGCCCTCTTGGGAGAAAGGGCTTAGCTTTTAGTTTTTGGAGACCTCTGCTTTGTGCTCTTGCCAGCATTTTAGCTTAATACTGGGTTTGTGCAGCGTTTCAGCAACAAGAGCAAAATTGGATAAGAGGGATTACTTACTTTACTCTTACAGCAGGATATTAATTATAAATACTAAACTTCATTACCTGTCTCCCAGTATATAGCTACTTAAATCTGTGTTCTTATGTGTAAAGAGGCCGTTATTTCTTTTTTTTTTTTTTTTGGTGTAGGACCGCCAGCCTTCATCTGTCGGTTGTTATGCTGTGCTGTATCACAACACATCTGATTATGGATGTCTTGAAAATCTTCGTAGAATCATTTAGGTTGGAAAAGACCCTTAAGATCATCGAGTCCAGTGTTTGTGTTGGGTCTTGTTGGGTGTTGGCTCCACTGGACCTTGGTGCTGTTCTCACCCCTTTGGTGTAAACGCTCGTGTTTAACACTCAAAATAGGTGACTGTCTGTCAGCAACGTTGGTGTCCTGGAAGACTAAAACTCCACTTCATGTGATCCTAAAAACGGAACCTCCTTTTAGGCACTAATTTGTGTCGAAGTGCTGTTCTTCGGGGGCTTCTGACCTCCTCTGCATCAGCGGTCTGTTGAATTCATGGCTTGCTTAACCCCATTAAATCACATACGTGCCCTTGCGTACTCCACAGCTCGCTTAAACTCGCGGCTCGTGTTTCCTCAATGGAAACAAACCCTGTTCTTGCTGCTCTGAGAATAATTTATAGCCTTAAAATAAGCTTTATCAATTGGACGTGCGCCTTCGTAGAGGCAGGCATATCTTACTGCTGGTGAGAGGTCTTTCTAGCGGGTTGCTCCTAATTCTCTGTTGATGGTGGTTTAAATGGGGAAATAGGTGGTTGTTGCCGTGCCGTCACTGCCCGAGTTACACAGAAACTGAGAGCTTTGGCTTTCTTTTCCAGAAACTGATACTTCTCGATTAGCTGAGGCTCGAAGTGAAATCCGTGAACCTTTCCTGCAAGAAGTCTTTCGCCGCGTCACCACGACAGCGCTGAATTACGGCTCAAAAGCTGATAAAATTTAGCAAAAGTTACTTGTCTCTAAGGCAGACAGGGAAAAGGCTGTCCACAGGCAAGTGTAAAGGTTAGAGCACCGGAGAGGGCTTTTGGACTTCCAGTAGAGGAAATAACGGGTAAAGACGGATGGGCTGTTGACATCTTGGTTCAGGCGTGTCAGTAACCGCTGAAATTTTTACATCTGCTTCTGGAGTTTTTCTTTGGGGGCCGAGAAACTCGCTGAAGCTCTCCCAGGTATTGAGCAAAGCAAGGAGAGAGGAGTCGTGTTCCTGTTCGTCCTCTTTCCTTGCAGGAGAAACGACTTCGCTCGTGGTATCTGAGTGAAGAACTGAGGGAAGCAAAGAAAAGTTGGGCTTTCCCGTTGGCTCAGCATTGCCAGATTTGGTTGGGATCAAGGTAGTGCTTCAAATTAATTAATCGTTGAGTGGCTAGCTGTCAAAGTAGTGATTAATTAAGTCTAAGCATGATGGCAAATAGCCAGGGCTGCAGATCTGTGGCAGGTCATACAGCAGTAAGGCGTTCATAAGTATCTTGAATTTCTGTTGATGAGAGAGGCAGATACTTTTCACTGTTTCTGGGCTGGAAAGGAAAATACTAAAATTGAAAGAAAACAAAATTTAGCTTCCTACATCTCAATTTTTGAGATTTTTTTTTTTTTTAATATCTGCATTACCTCTGCGGTGTCTGTTGAGATAAGGTTCTTGTCTTCTGAGGGTTTGCAAACCAACAACACCAAGCCAGCAGTTTGCTCAGAAAAAAAAGGTTTGCTCTGTCAAAAGTCCGTGCAGCATTTTCAGTGTGGAAATTCTTGAGCTTCCAAACTATGCCGTGTCTGCTGCAGCCTTGGGGGACGCCGGGAGGGCCGTCTCCTGCAGCAGGAATATTTGGAGGGTTGTTGTTACCCTCACTCTGTTCCCTGCCTCCCTCCCGTTTGCAGCGCCAGACTTCTGACGTTACATTTCTTGCTTCTGCCTGATGTTTACACCTTCTTTTTATGTTTTCTTTTGCATGTTTTCTGGGCTGGATTGCAATAGAGAAGAAGAAAATGAGGTGAGTAAACCGGATTGCTTTCTTGATGTAACTCCTGAGACGTTCATTGGCCCAACCTGGTTAATTAGGCCTATTGATTTCTTGAGTCGAGAGCAACTGCGGGTCCAGATAAAGCAAACTGATGTTATTCTGGGGCTGCCTCTAGTTCTGTGGATAAATCCGGGAAAGCAGGGAAATACCTTCACCAACACACAGGGATGCGACAGCAGAGCGCGACGGTGCCCTTGAGTCACTCGGTGTAAGTAGATGCTGCTTTCTGCACCGTGAGAAGATGATTATTTAAGGATTTCATCTGTAAAAAAAAAAAAAAAAAAAAGAAAAAACCAAACTCAGTTTTGCTGTGTGTGACTCAATGAATTTAAGGGGAAGTGAGAAAACTTGGAGGGACTGGAACAGTTTATAATATCCCAATGTAGGAACGACTGCTGCTAATAATTCTTGATGCTGTAGGACCATATCTGCTCTGGTGATGCTGGTGAGCGTACGGTGTGTCCTCCCGGTGTTCCCAGCAACTTGAGAGCTGCGGGAGCACTGCTGCTTCAGTAACCGTGCGGCTCTGCTGAATATGCAGGGTGAGCTTCTGTAGCCTTTTTTCTTCCTGCAAAATCCCCACAGCAACGTTCCGGGGAATGTTCCTGTTCTGTGAAACATTAAAGGAGAACTTCTCTTCCACTAGGGAGCTTTTGCCAGTAATTGCTACCTATTAAATTTCAAAAGCTACCTGTGGAGTATGTTTAAAATTCTGTAAGTCATGTTTTGTTAAACTTGGTGTTATTTAAGAAAAGAAATGCCTGGAAGGGCGAGCACATGAGGGTGAAACATTTGTTCTGAAATGTTATCATCTCTGCTGAATAGACTAGGAGAAGGGGAGGAATAGAAGCGTAGCAGCTCCTTTTTTGCCTTCAGGTCCTGTGTTTTGTGTAAAGGTGGATGTGCCCAAACCCTGTTATTCATGCGTGAGCTCGGATTTCAGAGTCGCTGCGCTTGAAGTTAGAAAGATTTTGATCGGAACATCGACATATTTCCATAGCTCTGAATTTTGCACATAAAATAATCCCACTGAAGTTCTAGCAATAAAGAAAACCATTGAATGCTGATGCACTGTATTTACCATATTTTTAAAAATATACTTATTATTTATTTAATATATAATTGGTAGAATCGGTGAATGCAGTCTCTGATAAGAACTTGGATTCAGATTTGTGGAGGCTCCTTCCATTAGATATCAGGGTATGGATGAAAATAGGAACCTGCTCTCTTATTTTTCCATTATCCCAAGACATATTATGCCCAGGTCCGGGGTAAAAAGGTGTGAATTTCTGGTCGTGTAGGGGTAATAATTGACCCAGCAAACCCAAATAATGATGTGCCCTTGCTCTTCAGAAGGCTGAGCACAGCGTCTTACGGGAGGGTGGTCTCAGTAGCATTCAGACATGTAGAATTTCCTACCAAGTGGGCTGGACTCTTGATTTCGTCCTTTATTCTTCCGTGAGTTAGTTTATATATATTTGTGGATTAGTCTCCGCATCGCTTCTGATGTATGGATCCTTTTAAAAACAGGGTTAGTATTTTCAGCGTGACTTTCTGGAGGTGGTTGTGAGACAGCTGCGGAGCGAGGATTGTGTTTCAAAGCTGAGCAAATGTGTGGACGTGTGAACTTTTTTTTCAGGGTCACTGTTTGGGTGCCCTTTTGGCTGTGAAACTCGTTAAAAAGCATCCATGCAATGGCACCCGTAGAAATAACACCCATTTAAAAGGAGTGCTTTTTATTTTTTGCACCCATTTTTTCCAGAATGCGGCTAATCCTCTGCTGGTGAAGATCAAACGTGGGCATGGCGTGGGGTTGGGTAGCCAAGACTGATCACGTGGAGACCGTGAGGGGGTTTTCACAATTAAAAACCCTCGCGTGTTTCATCAAAAATGAGGGTATTTTTCTATATCTGGTGCCCAAGGGCGCAGGTAGAATGGGGTGGGATTTCCATTCCACCAACATCTTATTTAATAATTTACTCTGGTGCCCCTTAGCCTGAGCAACTATGCATTGTTTTACAAAAGTTAAAGGATAACAAAGTATGTAATAATTCACAGTGGGTTGCAGGAAACTGCTGCTGCTGCCAAAGATGTGTTCATGCAACAGCTATGGGAGTGGAAGGCAGCTCTGTAGAGTTTTTTTTTTTTTACTGCTACAACTGTTTCCATTGGAGTTAATGCTTCTCACACAGAATGTAATTACACTAATGCAATTTGGATTTATGGGGATAAAGACTTTTGACAGGAACACCCTTTCACCACGGTGCCACAGTATTCGTCTTTAGGGGCTGTTCTCCTGCGACACAGCTTCTGCGTAGATGAGCCCTAAGCTTTAATATAGTTGGAGAAATGCCAGGGTGGGTAAACATACGCTGCTTTCTGCTCTGAAAATTGCTAATCTTGGGCTTTGTGTCGCTCTAGACTTGCTCCATTTCCAAAGCCAGGGTTCAGTTGCGAGAGCTGGCACAGCAGCTTTCTTGGTGGGGATCCTGAGCTCTTAATGCCCTAGAGGAGGTGACTTTTAGCTCATTTAGCATCAAAAATGAAGGGGCTTGCTGCAGCACGGACCTCCCTGCAAGGTGGGGAGTGAGATCCTGGGCAGGAGACGGCGGAGAGCTGCCGGCGGGATGCACGTGGTGTGTACGACAGTCAGTTGGCCTGGAGGACACACAGGCACGACCGGTTCCTGATGGGAATTCGTGGAGGTTGTCACATTAAAGCTGATCTACGCCTGAGCCTGGAAACTTGTTAGGAATCACTAATGACTGAGATAAGGCTGTTGGCAGGAGGTGGGAAAGGACGGGTCTTCAAACTGCTGCTGTAATTCAAGGTAGTCTGATTTATGCTGAAACCAAGAGCGTGCAGGTAGAGTCTCCTGGGGTGTGAAAACAGATGCCCTTAAAGCTTAAAACGCAGGCTCTTTGGTAGCCTGGGACCACAGAAACAGCACAGATAAAGTGGAGCCACGTCTTCAATTAACTTTATAGGTTGAACCCTATCTCTTTTAAGAAAACCCTAAGAATTAAATGAAGCAAAGGCTTTCGGTTTGGTCATTAATAACTCGGTTAAAAAGCCTCGGCCCAAAGCCCAGAGGAGGTTTTGCTCCAGACTGGAGATGACTGGGTAATCGATTCTGTTCAAGAGAGAGCCAGGCGCAGAAGGCAGCGTGGCTGTGCTATCCCGGACTCCAGCCCAGGGTATCAATTTCTATTTTATTGTCATGAAAAATTCACCGGGTCAAAGAAAATTGTTCGGCCTGCCTGTGAAACAGAGCTGGAACCCTAAAATCCAATTCCTCTAACCGCCTCTTCTTTTTTCTGTTACAGGGCAAGCCCGAAACGGTGCAGAAGGCCGGCTTTATCAAAGGCCCGGTGTTCAAAGGTGTTGCTTCGAGTCGCTTTTTGCCCAAAGGCACCAAAACGAAGGTTAACCTTGAGGAGCAAGGAAGACAAAAGGTGTCTTTCAGCTTTAGTCTAACCAAGAAAACCTTACCGAATAGGTTCCTGACCGGCCTCGGAACCGAGAAACAAAATGAAACTCCGAACTCCCCAGCCGTACCCCTTCAGCCTGACTTTACCCCCAAAAGTAAAACGGACCTGGGGGATGCCGCTGGTTCAGCTGAGGAGCCTCCACCTCCAAAACCGAAGGTAGAATTAGGGAAGATCCATTTTAAAAAACACCTACTGAACGTGACGGCAAAACCGCCGCCGCCAGCTCCGGCCGCGGTGCCGGTGCCGGAACCGGCGGCGCAGGCCGCGGACTTGCCCTCAACGCCGCCGCCCCCCCCGCCGCCGCCGCCCCCCCCACCGCCGGCAGCCGCCGCCTCCATGGCGGTTCCTGCGGCCGCGGCCCTGCCGCAGCTGCCGGTCGCGCCGACGTCGACGTCGTTGCTGTCGCCGCCGGCGGAAGGCGAAGCCCTGGCTTCGAAGGAGCCGTGCCACGTAGCGCCGAGGGAGTATTCGGAGCCGGACGTCAAGCCGGACGCGGTATCGCGCGGTTCCGGAGAGCGTGTAACTCAAAACGCGCCCGAGGCGACGGAAATAACTCCGCAGAAGGAAGATTCCCATATTGGGAAAGAGGATGAGGTTTCCGATAGCTCGAAGGGCGCTCCCCCCTGCTCCCGGAGGCAGGGCTCGAAGAGGAAGTTCTCCCAGTCCGACGGCACGCTGCTGGGCTCCGAGTCCGATGAAGATTCGGTGAGGACCTCCTCCAGCCAGCGGTCACACGAGCCGAAGATCTCCAGTACGGAAAAGGAGAGGGATCCCAGAAGAAGCTCCGCGTCCCTCAGAGGCGACGACTTGGGCAAGTCCTCCTCACGCTCCAAGTCGGATAGGGACGAGAAGTACTCGAGCTATTCGAAATCCGAAAGAGATTCGCGGTATGCGTCCTCCCGCTCTCGGTCAGACAGAGAGAGGAGGCGAAGCCGATCTCATTCCCGTTCCCGGTCTGATCGGGGCTCCCGAACCAGCTCCTCCTACTCGAGGTCGGAGCGGTCGCATTACTATGAATCCGAGCGCAGGTACCATCGGAGCTCCCCGTACAGGGACAGGTCGAGATATTCCCGCTCGTACGCAGATAACAGGGCGCGAGAGAGCTCGGACTCGGAGGACGAGTACAGGCGGACACATTCCAGGTCGAGCGACTCGAGGCGTACGTCGTCCCACTCCTCCTCCTCCTACAGAGACTCGAGGAGTTCCTACTCCAAGTCGGACAGGGACAGCAAAGCGGAGTCGTCTTACGCTGACGTGGAGAGGAGGGGAAGGTCTTCTTCGAAAGCAGATAGAGATTCAAAAAGGACTTCAGAAAGTGAAGTAACCAAAAGGTGCTCTCCCCTTGATGAGCTAGGCTATCGAAAGGGGACATCCCATTCTAAGCCTGACAGTAATGTGAATTCCTCCCGTTATAAGTCCACCCCTTCAAAGACCCCCACACCAAAGCCTGATAAATTTAAGAGTTCTTTCTGTTGTACAGAATCGATCGAAGAAATAAAACAGCAGTCTAATTCTCTAGATTTAGAGACCTCTTGTCTAAAAAGCAATGAGATCAGGGTGTCCATTGTGAAAAAATTTGAAAGGGAAAAGACGCTTTCTCCATTAAGTCAGTTAAACGATTCGCCTGCTTTTAAAAAGGCAGACGAACCAAAAGCGGGCTTTGCTAGCTCAAAGCCTGAGGAACTTGCAGGAAACGAATGCCGCGACAGTGTTAGGGAGCAAGAATCTGTATTAAAGATAAAGCACGATCAGTTAAGAACGTGTTTCCTCACGGAGTTGAGTGTGAACGGGTCCCCGGAGGGTAGGGCTGATGGTTTGGCAACTTCCAGTGCCTCCAAATCAGAGGATGTCACCGTGTCTTCCGACGATAGCCTGGGTCGGTCAGAAGCCTCGCCTGTCGTGAAGATGAGTCCGTTGTATCCGTTGCCGTCTAATGGGTTTGAGAGCACGTGTGCGGCTCAAGAGCAAGAGCCGGACGATTCTCGGGTCCAGTCCAGCCAGTGCAACAGCCTGTTTGGGGAAGCGGAGGCTCCAGTCCCGCAGCAGCAAGGGGAAGCCACCCCTTTGCCCGTCGTGAATGTAGACCATACTAAAACTGCACTTCAGAAGGTGGATGATCAGGCAACTCAGCGTGACAAAACCAAAGAGCCCGTTTTTTGCTACGTTTCAGACGATGCCACCCCTGCTTTGTATCATTCGGAAGTTGAGATCGAAGCGGAACCAGCAGATTTAAAAGTTACCTCCGAGGCTTTTCTGGACGTGCAGGTAGAGCCGCAGACCGTCACGTGTGATTACGAGAGCGCGGAGGATCACCACTCAAAGTCTGCCTGTGACGAGGAGCACAGCCACCCTTCCCTCAAAATTAGCCCGGCAGTGGAGAGCTCGAGCGGGGATCCCTCCCAGGATGGCTCTTCCTCGAGGCTCGGGTCAGACCGTCCCGTGCCGGAGGAAAATGTCTCTTCCAAATGGGACGTGCCACCGCCGGACGTACGTCAGGAGCCGCTTCAGCATTCGGAAGCCGAAGAGGTGCTTGAGTGGGATACTCGGCGCGTTGACCTCGGTCCAGCAAAAAGCAAGCCTTCGTTCAAAGATGAACATTCGTACTACTCGGAAGTGCCGCTGGAGCACCGCGGCAGGGAGGTCGTGGAAGAAAGTGCTGTTTCCACCGAGGGAGTTGGGTTGGAGGATTGGAGGGTTCGGTGTCCTGGCGTATCGGCCGAGAAGGATGAGGGGCACGAGCCCTTCGTTGCTTCGGCTTTTCCAGATGCCCCGTTTCCCTCGTGCGACGTCACCGTCGCCGCCGAAGAGGTGGAGGCGGCGACTCAAGCCCCGACGTGTGACAGCAGCGGCAGCGCCGCCGAGTTCCTTCCCGCTGGCCGCGACGGTTACTCCGACACAGGGGAGAGTGACAGCGAGGGGGGCAGTGAAGGCAGTGACACAGAGGACTCTGATTCGGATGACGGCGTGCCGCGGAAGCGACTGCAGTCTGTCGTGGTCGTACCAAAGAACTCAACCATTGCAGTGGAGGAGAGCAGCCCCGGCTCCTCGCGGAGCGTGCAGAGCAACAGGCGCTTCGCCGACCGCTGGGACGATGAGCGGCCCGAGCCCAGCAGACCCTACTACGAAGAGAGGCCGGAGAACACGGTGTGTAAAAGCGGTCCGCAAGCAGAGAGCAGGTGTTCTCCTAGAGGGATGGAGAAAGGTCCGGCAACTTCCACCGAGCTCGGCGGGAAGGAGACGGAGGATCTGCGGCCGGATGCGTGCCAGCCTCAGAGCGACGGCGTTGACAGTACGAGCCAGGCAGACCTCACGGCGGACTGCCACGGCAAGCCCAACCCGGACGGGAGAATAACACTGAAGGAGCTGATGGCCGTCGGTAGACCGGCTGGCCGACAAGGCGAGCAGCCCTTTTGTCTGCCAGAGAGCTTCGAAAGCGCCGAGAAGTCCCGACACCAGATGTGCTCTTCCAAGCCAGACAGCAGACAAGGGAAGGGTGGGCTTAACCGCTCTGGCCTCGGAGAGTTCTCCAGGCTGGATGGTTTTCATACAACGGAGGATCTGGGTGGTTTGGGCTGGGACTTTTCCCAGCCGGAGAAGCCCAGCAGCACCTACCAGCAGCCAGACAGCAGCTTCGGGGTCTACTCGGGCTACGTTTACCAACCGGGCTCGGGGGCCTACGGCAGCTCTCAGAGTTACTGGCAAGGCAACGGTTATTGGGATGCGAGGTCTGCTAGCAGACCTTCTGCGGTTAATTACGAACGAATTCAAGGGCAAGTACCGGATTCTCTAACGGAGGATCACGAGGAGTACGAAGAGGATGACCGTTGGGATGATGACTGCAAGCCTCGTTTTCCCAGCCCCTCAAGTAAATGCCAGATGCCCGGGCAGAGAGAAAAAGGCTCGGTGCAGGCACATGAGATCAGCAGTAATTCAACCAAGGAGACGATGCCTGGCGGGGAGAAGAAAGAAGAGGTGAAGGTTTTGGAAAAAAACGATGCAAAAGAACGAGGTCCGCCCAAAAAAAGACGCCCGGAGTTGGAGAGTGACTCCGAGAGCGACGTGGACTCGAGGGAGAAGAAGAAGGTGAAAGCGGAGGGGGAGCAAGTGGAGTCGGCGCCGCAGGACTCCTCCCTGGTCGGTCGGTTGTGTATCATGGATGACTTCAGAGACCCCCAGCGCTGGAAGGAGTTTGCCAAGCAAGGGAAGATGCCCTGTTACTTTGACCTTATTGAGGAGAATGTGTACTTGACAGAAAGGTAACTGATTTTTTTTTTTTACTCTTTTTTTTTTTTTTTTTTTAACTTGCCTATAGCAATTTTAGATTTTAACTTATATTTGGTTCGGTGATAGCTTTTTTTTTTTTTAATGGCCACCCGGGCACAATTTGGAGGGAGGAGAAGGGATGTTGCGTTCCCTACGTCTGGCGAAGCTCCTTGTAGGGGGGACAACGCTGGGCAAGTGTTTAACGCCCCCGGGCCTCTGCTCCTAAACAGAAACCCCTGACTGGGCCCAGACAGGCCCTGGTGACGAGCAGAGGTGAAAGATTGGAGGAAATGGGGGGAAGATGATTTCTTTATACCCTCCTCTCAGTTCTCTTGCAGCATTCCCTTTGTCTAGTGTTGATTTGGCCACCAGGCAGGACTCGCACACGTGGGATTACTGGCATCAGCACCAAGTAAACAAGTTATTCTTGTACCCGTGGTAGTTTGTAAGAGTAATTATTTTTTTTTTTTTTCCCCCAAGATTTTCGCTTTATTCTCCGTTGTCCGCTGTTCATCTGAACTTGGTGCAGCTACATTAGAGCCCAGAGCAACGTAGAAGCACCACCTCTGGGCTTGCCAGATCTTGTCTGAGTAGTATCTCCAAATGCCAGCTCGTTCCCTCTCTGAAGACAGGGAAATCTGGGTGTGGGAAAGGTTTTGGACAAGCAGTGTGTGTTTCCAAAGGCTTGCGTTGCTTGTGTGTAATTATTTGTCATCTCAGATGAGTTATTTTAGCTCTAACAGACTAATTTAAAATATCAGCTGTTGGCTGCAGAGTATCCTTTTCCCTTTTGCACGGGAACGTTGAACAGGATACGATCCCTGGCAAACAAAATCGTCTATTTCTGAGCTTTGGGGATGTTTAGTCAGTGTATCGCTTCAGGGCTCCATTACCTTCATCCTTGCCAAAAAAAAAATACTCACTCTGGCTTTCACACGGAGGTGAGAGCTCTTTATGAGCTTGTAACCAATTCTTACTCCTGGCACAGCTTAATGGTAGGGCCTTCTGATGATTTATGCCTATTTAAAGTCTTGCCATTTCATTTAACTCCGTGGTCCTTCCTCCTGCATCTCGTGGTTCCTCCCGGGTGGCGGAGTAGCGGTGTTCCCGCCAGGCCCTCGGGTACCAAGCACCGGAGCTCGCTGGCTCCCAGGGCACCCGGCGCAGCACCGGCTCGGGGGATGCTTCACGTGGGCCAGTTCCAACCCGTGGTGGCCTGCAGGCGTTGAGCTCTTAAAACTCAAGGCTGTGCCAGGCCTTTTGCTCACTAAAACGGCCGTTTTTTTTTTTTTTTTTTTTTTCTCATAAATGTGTTTTAAAAGATATTCTTGATTCAGAGTCGGAATGTCGACCGCTTATATGCAGATAAAACCTGCTATTTATTTCAGTCCAGGTTTTTTATCTTGTGCCCTTTTTTGTCATGCTGGGATCCACGCTCCAAAGCATTTTGCTAATCATCTCACAGCAACTAAAATATCAATTAGTAGATGCCTTTGATGCCCTCCCTTTTCTGTAACTATGGTTTTATTGTTTTCTTTTTCACCATCTTATTTGGCAGTGAAGCAGAAGTTTTAAGTAGCTAAACCCTCCAATTTGCTTTATTAAAAGAAGCTATTTTAAAGTGGTACGTGTGCTCTGCTAATGGTTTATATGTTAATATTTTAGAATATAGGTTTTCTCCTGGCCTTTGGATCAGCGAAACCAAATGGACTATTACAGAATAGCAGAGGTTGGAAGGGATGTCTGGAGGTTGTCTCTGTAGTCATATATGATTACAAAATGTAGTATTTCATGAGAGGCTGATGAAAGTTTATCCTTTTAACTTAAACCTTAGAACTTGTGCTATGTGGTGAGAAATCCTCTGTCTAGAAAAATCAGGACTGAATTTTCTGGAAATTGGTTTCTGTACTTGTACAACAAAACGAAGGGGTTTCAGTCCTTCCTGTGGGTGCGTATCTACAGTGAACGTAAAACTGGATTGTGGACATTGAGGAGAAGGAAAAAAAGTTAAGTACCCTGGGATGTCTTTCTGAGAAATCATCTTTTGTCATCAGAAAGTCCGCCTCCTGCTCAGAATCAGCCGAGCGTCCTTGGTGTTACCCCTGTAACTTCTTGTGGT
Source organism: Tyto alba (assembly GCF_018691265.1). Lineage (NCBI taxonomy): Eukaryota > Metazoa > Chordata > Aves > Strigiformes > Tytonidae > Tyto > Tyto alba. Next base: position 40,554,161 of record NW_024881313.1, on the reverse strand, counting down.
TGTCCAAAGGTAACCAATCCATATGTCCAGGCTCTAGAGGATAAATTAATTTCCTCCAGTAACAGCTGATAAAGATTGAGGAGTAACTTCTGCACCCAGATGCTGTCTAACCTCTGTTTCAATGACTTGCTTCAACAGGAAGAAGAACAAATCTCACCGGGATATCAAGCGAATGCTGTGCGAATGCCCTCCTCTCTCCAAAGAAGAGCGAGCTCAGGGGGAGGTTGCTTGTGGAGAAGACTGTCTCAATCGCCTGCTCATGATAGAGTGGTAAGTAGCGTTTCAGGAATTGCCAGAGTTGGACAGGGTTGTTTGTGAGAGGACTTGGGAGTCCCGACAATAATCCAGACATCCCTGGGCGGTGGCAACGAGCTGCCTGCGCGCTCGTCTTTTCACCGGCTGGTGTGGAGTGATCTTCCGAGCCTACACGCCAGCATTTAAATCTGACCTTAGATCTTCTGCAGGAGGCCAGACCGTGGCAGCCTCCTGTTAAAACCTGCTACACAGTGCCTGGAGTCTTCTGCTCCTCAGCCTTGACTCTAGCCCGTCCTAAGCGTGGTTGGAGGGAGCCAGAAATGCAAATGCACGACGTTCAAGTACAGCAGCATTCGCATTCCAAATGTTTTTATCTCCCTTCCAGAAATAAATTGTCTGCATTTGCATGTTGACAGTCAGATGGTTGTGCTTTTTATAGCAAAACACATCTGAAGGTTTTACACTGAATTTATTATGGTTCCTGGGTATCTATTTCCCATCTGAGCTGTTTCTGTTATTGCCGTTGTCCTGCTGGGAATTGATTGGTTCCATTTCCTTCCCTCAGTTCTTCCAGGTGCCCAAACGGCGACTACTGCTCCAACAGGCGCTTCCAGAAGAAACAGCATGCAGATGTTGAAGTGATCCTCACAGAGAAGAAAGGCTGGGGGCTGAGAGCTGCCAAAGATCTGCCATCGTAAGCCTTTGCTCTTCAAATGACATCCTCGTGCTATTTTACACCCTCGTGAAGGGAAAAGAAATGGCTTGTGTTTTCTTAGCTTCACTGACATTAGTAAATTTGCTGCCGTTCTTCCAGCTTTATCTACTGTCCTTGTCTTCTGTCAGACGTCCCTCGTAGTTACTGGCACCTGTGGACCTGCTAATTGCGTGTTGCATCTGCCGCTCTGCCTTTGCTCTCTCCTTTTCTCCTTAGGGTTTCCGACAGTCTTGCCGTGGTTCCATCTTGTGTTTAATCTGCCTTGCCTTCTTTCTCCGTCCCCACTACACGGTGCCAGAGGAGCGCAACGCTCCTGGTTGTGTCTCTCCTCCTTCTCTTCCCACCTCTGCAAGACTTATTCTTTGAGTCCTCCCCCTCCTCTTCTTCCTCCTCCCCTTTGGACTCCATGACGATTCCGTGAGGAGCTTTCTCCCCTCCTTAGCCTGTTATTACTTAACAGCTGTACTTCTAAATGCTGGTTTGGCACCAGACCCGAGCCTACGTTTCGCTCCTTTCTCTTTCACTAAAACCAGGTGTTATTTGCCCATTGTGCAAATCTCTGTCGACGCTCTCTGGCACGGAGGAGCCGGTGGGGACTCGAGCGCAGGGGTTGCGTGGTGCTTGAGCCTGTTGGCAGCTGGGGGGGGGGGGGGGTGCCGATATTTGTGGAATTGCAGGCCTGTTTGGAAACCGTTGTGCTCAAAAAGTGAGCGTGGCTGGGAAGGGCAGCGCGGGGTGCCTTTTGCTCTGGAGGGGTGGGTGAGGTGGGAATGCCTTCGCACGGGGTGGGGCGAGTCAAGGAGTTGCCTTCTGCTTCGCTCAGCTGGCGCTTCCTCATACTCCCAGTATTAAAAAGAGCTTTAGGTGAGGCTGGGAGAGAAGAGGGAGGACATTCAGAGAGCCGCTGGGGGCTGAAGCACAAGGTGCAGCAGGAGGAGCAGAACGAGCAGGAGGCAAAAATGGGGTTTGCTGGGAGAAGGGAGCAAGGCGAGAGGTGTCTCCAGGTGAGAGCGGCTGTGTGAAGTGCCCCGCTCCTACAGCCAGCAACACCCGGGTGGATTTTTTTTATCCCACCCCCCACCCGGGTTCAGACCTCAGCGTTGGCGTGCGGGTCGTGTGGGCGTGGGTGTCCTCTCAGATCCACGCGGGGTGAGCAGAAGGCGGTTGTGCTGCTCTGCAGAGGAACACCAGACTCTGTAGAAGAAATCGCCGGAGGGTCTTGCTGCGGGGAGGGAGTGCCCTGCGCTCAGAGTTTTCACCCAGGCTCTGATTTCCATCTCCAAAGGCTGTGGGGTGGGCACGGTGAGTCTGCTCAGTCTCAAGCGCAGCAGAGCCGGAGCTTCCAGACAGCCTGCCTCGAGCTTAATTGTGCAGAGATTTTTCTGTAACGTTGGGTATTTTAGTGAGTTTCCGTGGAAACTCTGATTTATCTTTTTTTTTTAATTTATTTTTTTCGTCTGTTGAAGATGGAAGAGTTCTGCTGAGGAATCCAACAGTGTTTCTGACGCTTAAGAAAGCTTCAGGTCTTACAGCAGCTTTTTACTGCTATATCCAACGTATGAGACTTAATTTACAGGAAGAAGCGGGGAAGAGTTTTGATTGCTTTAGAGAGGTGTGCCAGATTATCTAAAATGCAGTGAAAACAATTCTGTGCGTTCAACCCAATCCGTTTAACCAAGAGCACCTTCATACTGTGTTTATGTAAAAGATAACAGTGTTAAGCGATCGTTAAACCATCCCCGTTCCGGTGCACAGCAGCTGCACTAGAGGAGAGGGGTGAGCACCCTGGCATTTCCTGGCTCCTGATTTTCCAGGTTTTCCTGATAATTTGGGGAGTCCCTGGTGCTGCCGGGCCTCACCTTTGCCAAGAGCAGGGCCCTCTTGTTTTGGGGATAACGCGTGCCCAGGGAACTGGTGGTGGTGGGGACTGAAGCAGTGCTGCTGCCCTGTGTGGGTCTATCAGGTCCAGTTTTATTTCGAGTTTTAAGAATTTCTTTTGAAGACGAGATCTGGGGGTCGTAGAGAGAAGGTATGGCCGATAGTGAACAGCTCACCACAGCAAGCATCGTGTCTGCTAGGTGGGCTAGGATCAGGAACGTTGAGAAAGATGGGAAGGAGGGAGAAGACTGTCTTGAGTAAGGGAAAATAAATCAACAAGAGCAGCAAAAGTATCTACTGCAGGTGGCCTAGCGTGTCTCAAGGGATTTGGACGTGGTTCCCCGACACTTGATACGGAGATTTAAGTCTGGGATGGGCTGGAATATTGCTTTTCTTTCTCCGTGTGCTCTTTCTGCAAAGCTGCTGTCGGGAGAGGGATTTGCAGGCTGACAGAACATTGCCGCGGAGCTAAAGCTTGCCTTGGGAGGAGACGACCAACTCTTGGTAGTCGTCCCACCAGGAGACAGGCTGTGGGCAGTCACAAGTCCAGCGAAGGGTGGGAAGGGTTTGTTCAAACCTCTTCCTAGCTCGGCTCTCCTCTCTGTCCTGCCACTGCACCCCTGTTTCCCAGGCTTGGGGTTTTGCGGTCGGGAATTTGAGGGGAGCTAACCCGACTAAGCAGGGGGGGGTCGTCAGAAGATGGTGGCTGACACCTTCACGTTGGTATCTGCTAAATGCAGGCGGGGGAGGCATCTTAGGGGAAAGATACGGCTGAGTTATAAGCTGGAGGAGCAGACAAGCACGTACCAGAATGTTTTATTGGGTGGGCATGGAGGGGCAGATGGACATCGTTGGTACGTGTGGGCTGGAAGGCCACCGCGAAATTGCGTGAGGAGCTGGGATTAATGATGGGAAGGCAATGGGGCGAAGTGATACCTGCCCAGAGCACTGAACGCTTGGTCCAGGTGGAGCTGGGCAGGAGCTTTTGCTTTCCTGATGCTCTCCTGGTGTTAAGCACAAGGAAAGAGCTAAAGGGTTCAGGGTGATAGGAAGCAAGGGAAAACTTAGGACAGATGCCAAGGAAGCCGTATCACGCTGCACCTGGGTAGGCTGGAGGGTTTCAAGCCCGGCTGCGCCGCTGGACGCGATCGGCGAGCTTTGTGTCTGAGCGTAGGGGTGACGAGTTGTTCTCTTCCCACTCTGCTTTTAAACTCACTTTTCCTACGGTTATTGACACCCCCCCCCCCCCTCCTTTCACCCAGCAGACCAGCAAGGTGCAAACAGGTTTCTCCATTTCAGCTGAGCGAAACCACCCGCCAGCACCTTCCCTTAATACTCCTTATATTCCTCTTCACGTCACCCCCAGGCTCTGGTTCTCTGAGAGAATAAACCCTGCTCAAAGGGGAGCTTTGTTTTTGTGTCTGGGCTTTTTGCTGTCATATACCTACCCGTGTGATAGCATAAAAAAATAAATTAATCAGAATTACCTGAGATTAAGGTGTATAATAATGGTGGCTACACCACCAGGATGACCAAGCTGCAAGCTGTATCCAGAGAGCCCGTCCCGGCCGCACTTATTTCCCGTTCCTTGGTGTTTTTTTGTTTTTTTTTTTCTTGTGGCTAAGCAGAGTGATGCTTTTTTTCCTCTTGGCTTTCGCAGCAACACTTTTGTCTTGGAGTATTGCGGAGAAGTGCTGGATCACAAGGAGTTCAAGGCTCGCGTGAAGGAGTATGCCCGGAACAAGAACATTCACTATTATTTCATGGCCCTGAAGAACGACGAGGTGAGCGCTGCGCTCGGCTTTGGGGGAGGCTGGTTGGGCTTAGCCGCCGTTACGCGCGGCACCGACTCCCTGGGAACCCGCTAAGCAACGTCCTGAATCCGTTAGAAATGTTTTCCTGAGGAAAGCAAACTTTGCCTGCCTTTGTGTTGACATACTTCGCTTTTTTTTTTTTTTTTTTTTAACCTCGTTGCTCAGTTTCAGCGTGGTTTAACCGAAGTCTGGTAGCTTAACTCTATCCCAGTGTCCTCAGAGATGAGAGATTGCCCTCCCGATGGAGAGGGTGGAATATGACCCATTCCTTCCACACACGAGCAAACCTCTGTGGGAGAGAAACCGGGTCTGTGCCTCACTTGGAGAGATGCTTCAAGCCAAACTCAACCTTCTGGGATGCCCAATCAAACCAGACCAGAAGACACACCAAGAAACCACGCTGCCTTTCTTCCCTGGTTCACAGAACTACATTTAAATCGGGACACTTTTAGCTGGGGGAGTCCCCCTGTGCAGGATGACTGCCATCGGAATATTTATATACCGGAAGCTCTTAATTATTTATCTTTGCTTCAGCTCTGTGGGATCGTGGAGCCACGACGCAGAGAGCGCACAGCCTTGCTTACCTTGGGCAACAGGCCCTCCCTCGCTGAGATCAAAGCGTATAAATAGAAATTTAATACCATATTCTGCTTGTCTCTGCTGTCGAGACTTTTTGGGTCTGGGTAGCTTTACAGTAAAAGAGCTAAAAAGACTCAAAAGTGCTTTTTTCCTCTTTTTTTTTTTTTTTTTTTTTTCTTCCCCCCCAAAGTAAGCAACTTTTGTAGCTGCCGTGGGCTCGTTCTGTGATCACAAGGGGGCACAGAGGAGCGTCTCCGGTTGTAAAAGGGAGGATGCAGCGATGCAGGAGACGGCGTTTCTACCCGAGTGTGATGCTTGTGGCAGAGATGTTTGGCTTCCCCCGCCCTCGTGGTCATCGTACCACGTATCGGAGGGGCAGAAACAACTATTAAAAATCCTGGATCCCCCGCCCAACTGAAGATCTCTGCAGTGAAAACCGAGAACCATGTACCAGTTGCTTAGTGCTCTTTTTTTTTTGGGGGGGGGGGAGGCACTTAAGGTCATTAGAAACCCGTTTTTCAAACCAAATCAAGTTGGTAGCTGGAGCAGGGGCGAGGGCGATGGCTTCTGCACGGGTTGTGTCCAAACGGGCGGCGTTTGTTGCTCTGCTGCTTCGTATTTCTGCCCGGTGCAGGGGGGAGGGAGGGGGGAGGCTGTTTCGCTGCATTTCTGGTTTCTTTTCAGATAATCGACGCGACGCAGAAGGGAAACTGCTCCCGTTTTATGAACCACAGCTGTGAACCAAACTGCGAGACACAAAAGGTAAACTGATGGATCAAAGCTGCGGGCTTCTCACTTCCACTGCTTTGCCACTTAGCGAGCTCGGAGTGAAAAGGATTTCTCCTTTATGTCTCTTTTTTTTTTGTTTGTTTGTTTGTTTTTTTTTGTTTTGTTTTGTTTTGGGTTTTTTTTTGTTTGTTTTTTTTGTTTTGTTTTTTTTTGGTTGTTGCAACTTCATGAAATGGAAACTGCCGCCTTTTGAAATGGGCAAGTACTGCCAAGCCAGTTGGCAAATTTTAAATTTATCGGTGATGCTGTTTGAAGGATTAACTGTTAACTTAAAGCAAAACCAGAGTCAAGCCTGGCTTTTGTAATAACTGCTGCCATCTTGTTTCTTCCTTGCTTCAGTGGACTGTGAATGGGCAGCTCAGAGTTGGATTTTTCACCACCAAACTAGTCCCGTCGGGCTCAGAGCTGACGTTTGATTACCAGTTCCAGAGATACGGGTACGTTTCAGCTCTCGCTGCTTAAGCTGCTGGCAGTGGGGTTTTGTGTGCCTGGGTGCAGTGAAAAAAAAATCCCGCTCGGAAACAAACCATTGCAAAGCCTTGTCTAACAGAGCGTTTGTAAATGAACTGCAATTCCACTGTAAAAAAAAGCTACCTGGATAAAGTTTCTTCCCCATCTAACACAAGAGACTGGGAGAAGAATTTCCTGTTGATTTAATATGTCTTTTCCAGTGTCACTTTATTGCCTTTTTGTTCCACCTCATACCACCTCTCCCCAGTGGAAATTTCCCAGATAATTACCTTGACTGTTTCTTTCCTCTGTCTAATTATTAATTACCCAAGCTCCAGACTTCGCAGTACTCTTAAAAAATGCCTCTTCTTCCCCACCCGCCCTTGTTTTACGACTTTGCACATACTTGCAGAGCTGTAAAACCCCGACAGATAGCACGTTCCCTCTTCCTGTCCAGCTCCAGAAGTGCAGGTGTGCAAGCTCCGGCGTAGGCTTTGGCTCCCTCCTCTAAACCTGAGCCTAAGATTTTTATATTACCGCTCGTCCAGGTGCACGGTGAAGTATTGCACTCTCTTTCTTTGTGATTAGCACAAAATAGCATCTGACAGGCTTGAAGAAACATGTATTTATGACATTAATTGTAGATCCCTTTTATAACCCCAAAGCTTTCCTTACTGCATACCGTTGTTTAAGGAGCATCTCTTCCTTTTGGATCTGGCCTTATGCAGCAGTATGGCTCTTTCTCTATGCAGAGGAGTCAGAAAATAATTCTTAGTTGCATTATGAAATTATTTGTTGCTAAAGTGTCAGGTGCTGTCATGTAGTTTTCTCCTTCTGGTGCAAACTTGCAGGAAGGCAGGCAAATTTAGCTTCAGCCTGTCTGGTCGCTCTGCAGCGAGGCCTGTTTGATCCCTAGGCACGTGGGGATATCTCTGAAGCCGAATAAGCAGTCTGTACACCCATAATTTTATTTTTATCTGTATATGGCTTAGTCAGAATTATTAGAGTTTGGTATTAACGGCCCTGGTAGGGCCTCTCTGATGGAGGATCATTTTGCTGTATTGATTCATTTTGATATCTCACGTATTTGAGTTCAGTGAATCTAGTCTGAGCTCTTGGGCATCCTTCCTGAGCTCGGGTTCTGCTGCACAGAAGATCCTGCAGTCGAGTTTCCCTGGTTCTTACTGCTGGTGCTGCAGAGCCGCGTTCCTCCAGTGGGTTACGCGCAGTTCAGAAGGAAAAAAAAAAAAAAAAAACCCATTGTCCCAAGCAATTGTGGCATGTAGTTTAAAATTTGTGGTATGGCAAGTAGAAAATACAGAGGCTTTGTAGAAATAATTCCTGAATATAATATAATTCCAATCTCTTCTGCTCTCCATGGCTGTATATCTGTGCAAAAAACCATCTTCCACCTGGATCTTACTACTTCCACAAATCTGCAGCCCATTCTTCATTCCGTTTTGAGCTATGAAACGCAAGCCTTCTTCCTGATGATAGATCCATTGGGAAAACTGATACATTGATTGCACTGTGTGGTAAGAAGTTAGCAGACCCAGCAGCCTCACCTTTTTCTTTCTGCTTCTTGCTTCTTGACCTACAAAGAGCCTGGAAGTGAAGCAGGCTTCGGTTTCCAGCTGAGACAACCCGGGATCGTGGTAGCTACGTAAGAAATAAAGGCTTTGTTTGAATTTTCAGCGGCCAGAAAGGCCTCGCCGTGCCGAGGAATTCCTGTCCCTTTCTTCTGAGGCCGCACTTAAGAGTAAGGTAAAACGACTCGCTGTGGGTGCAAGTTGATGTGCTGCTAAGCCGCTTTGTTGCTTGTGCCCCTCAACAGCAAAGAGGCTCAGAAATGTTTCTGCGGCTCGGCCAACTGCCGGGGTTACCTGGGAGGAGAGAACAGGGTGAGCATCCGAGCCGCCGGCGGGAAGATGAAGAAGGAGCGCTCCCGTAAGAAGGACTCGGTGAGTCCGATTCTCCTTCGCAGCGGTTTTAAAATTTATTTCTGAGAGTAGCAGCAACCAAGGGTTGGCCCGGGGCTTGATCGACTCTGCGTGAGTCTTCAGGTCGCCTCTGTGGCCTTCTTCTGCCCTCAGTGACTCACGATGGCCTCGAGGTTCAGGCTTCTCCGTGGGTGGATGCGTTCATCGTTTTATTTCACGGGGACACTCAGCGCTTGTGTTTTGTTGGAGCTTTTGTTAAATCTGTATTTCCTTTCTCTGGGTTACGTAGCGTCCCGGTGAAAGTCCCTCTCTGGTGGGGCTTTGTGCTGTCTGGTCATCAATACTGCGTGCTACGAAAAAGCATGCAAAATCCGACGTGGGTTTCAACATTGGGTTTGTGTTGTATGAGTTTTCGACGTCGGTGGAGGAGGGGCAGTTCACCATTTAGGATGTTACCTGAAATTCGGCAGCGGAAAGGGCGCAGATGTTTCCCATCTCCAGGCTGGGATGTGAAATTTGAATCTCTTAATTGCTTTGGCCTAGAGGCAAGTCAGCTTGGAGGAGGAACTCGCACGGACATGTGTCGCGTTTGCGCTGACTTCGGTTACAGTTGTGTTCGCAGACGGACGTGAATGAAGTCTGTAACTTAAAGCCAGACTTTTTTTTTTTTTTTAAGTCTTTTTATAGCTTTTCACGAACGTAATCCTCCTCGAGTGGTTCTACGAGGCTACTCTCCACACTGAATTGCAGGGATGGGTTCACATGGGAGATGTAGGAAACTGCGCAGAGAGGTCTGAGCAAAGCAGTCAAAAAGAGTTTTTCCTGGGTGCAGGCTGCTGCAAGAAACTGCACGGGCTCTTTTTGCTTCCTACACCGTGTAATTGTTCTGTTCCCTGAAGATATAAACCTCTGTTCCTACAGATAAGATCTGTTACCTGCTTTCTGGGGAGAAGCTACCTTTAAAAGTGCCAGCTTCCTTTTTATTTACTGTATCGGAGAGTCGGGAAGCCCAGAAATGATTTATAAGTCATTTCTAAGGGCGTTTTAAATTGCTAATTGGTGGCAGAAGGCTAAATTATGAACGTTGATATTGTGGTGTCTGCCTGGAGACGAATGCGCCCCTGGTTGTGAAGGTTATAAATACCCGTTAGGTGTTGAAAGGAGCAAATCTGTCTGCAATTAAAGGTGATCTCTTAGCGCACATCTGTTCTCTCGTGGCTGGGAGTATGTCAGTGCACACACCTGGAGTTGCCTCCGCGCGGCGTTAGGGGTGTACATCAAAAACGGGCTGTTCTTTAGGGAAAAAGGGATGTTGGCATCGGGGGATTCCTGCCTCTTGTCCCCAGTATGAACAGAACTGGTGGGGCCAGCGCGCTCCTCTGCGGGATTTGAGGTCTAAAATAAAACCCCCATCATAAGCCGGATAGAAAAAACCCAACCACGTTGAGTCAAGTTGAAGCCAGGCTTCTTTTCTGTATGGGCAAATTGCTCCGGAGAGGCTTCTCCAGGCCCTCGAAGCCGAGGGAATGGGTTATTTCTGCCATCACGTAGGGTGGCACGAGCCTGGCACGACCTGAGGGTTGTTTTTTCCTTTGGCCGTGGTAGGTGGACGGGGAGCTGGAAGCGCTGCTGGAGAACGGAGAGGGCCTCTCCGATAAAAACCAAGTTCTCAGCTTATCCCGGCTGATGGTTCGGATCGAAACGCTGGAGCAGAAGCTCACCTGCCTCAAACTCATCCAGGTGAGGAGGACCCAGCTGGAGGGGAGGGCTCCACGTCCTTGGGGAAAGCGCTGGCTTTGGAGCTCTTGTGAGAGGAAGAGAGGGAAGGTGGGAGGAAGGTCGCCGCGCTCGTGCCGGCACCCCGAGGACGAGCTTGAGCGGTCCTGCTTGCTTTTTTTAGATCGCCTGTGATCTCCCACCGTTCTGTGCTCGGTGGAACTCGGCCTCGGGGGGTGGTGCACAAACGCCCATTTCCAGAAGGAAACAATTTCCTTGTGCATAAGGGTTTAGAGAGCGAATGGTCTGTCAGCTTCAGGTGACGGCTGTCTTACCTCCAAGATTGTCCCGTGTTTCCACCTCTGACCGAGTGCAGCCAGTTTTTTTTTTTTGTGCGATCCGTTGTTGTTAAGTTTTATTCCCCGGGGTCGAGCAGTCCAGCAGGTAACGGTTATAAACGGTTCTGCCGCGCCCATTACTGCTCCAAACCCGCTCGGGTGACGCGGGCCGCGTTAGCCTGTGGAAGCCAAAGGGGTTTTTGCCCGTAAGCCTCTGTTCCCCTGGACTCTTTCTAACTTTGGCTCGTCCAGAACACGCACTCGCAGTCCTGCCTGAAGTCCTTCCTGGAGTGTCACGGCTTGTCCCTCCTCTGGATTTGGATGACGGAGCTGGGCGATGGGAGAGGAAGCACCGCCAACAACCTGAAGTTGCAGCTGGAGGTCAGTAATTCCCTTGGGTTTGAAGCTTTCCTAGCAGCATTGCTAATTGCTCAGTAGCATGATGATTTTCCTTCTCTTTTTTTTTTTTTTTTTTTTTTGATTATGCCTATTATGTGCCAAGGGTTCCTGAAAACTGCAGGTCTCCTCAGAACTACAGCCTAAGATTTCAGCTTTAGGGGAAATCCTTAATATATGGAAAGAATCCGGCCTTGTGGTTTTCCTTAGGTTTCTGAGTTAGCGACACGTGCCAGACTTAAAGGTCGTTGCCATTGCTGTTTGGTCCGTCCTGAACTGCACGGGGAAGTTGAGGTATTGACGGCCTGAACTGGAGCTGGAACGTGTCTGTTCTCTGTCCGCACTTCGGCACTGCACGCAAAAAGACGTCGGGAAGCTCCTGTAGTAAAGACGCTTCCGCGAGAAGGTTTCTGTGCAGCTCGGAGCGGGGCACCCGGTCCTGCGTCCCGAGCAAGAAGGGAGAAGCCGCGTGAGCTCTAGAGCTCAGGGTGCCTCTTCTGCTGGCTTCCCCTTTGTTTTTCAGAAAAGGGGCCCGTCCTTCCCAACCCTGCTCCCTTAGCTCAGCACGGTTCTCCTCCAAGCCGGTGCTTAGCGTTTCTGAATGAGTTGTGCCCTGCTCATGCTTTTCTCCTCTTTAACACCGGGAGTTCAGGTGTTGCCTCTGAGAACCGGGTGCTCTCGGGATCGGAAGATGATGAGCTGTGGCTGCGTCCTTTCGTAAGCCTTCAGCTCTTGGGGTGGGGTGAGGACACTGGAAGGTTTTTTGGAACCCAACTTGAGGGTGGCTTCTGCACTTCTCTTTGAAGCACCCGTGTGCTGGTGGCGGTCAGCGGGACGGCAGGTCTGTCCACCTAGCAGCGTGTCCTAGGGGCAGCCCACCCTTCCCACCTCCTCGTCCTCGCCCACCCTTCCTCCTTTGGCTGTAAATACTCGGAAAACTTCAGCGCTGTCAGGTTAGCGCTCTCTGACGGGAAGCTGGAGCTTGCTGGCTTGCGGGGTTTGAGGAGGCCCTACCCACCCTCCGGCTGCCGCGGGCCGAGCAGAGCGCGTGCACGTTGCGCGCGGGGCCGGGGTTCGGCGGGTGCCCCCGGTTTTCTCTCCTGCTGATGGGACGTGGCTTTTCAGTACTTAACTGAAAAGCCGGAGCCCTTGACAGCTGCCGAGCCAGCGTCCTCCTTGCCACAGAGCATCACCCCCGTGTTGCTGTGTGGCGAGGCACTGCTCGCGAGGCTGCAGAAAGACCTTCTGAGACCGAATCTCCAGGGACTGAGTTAACCTGTTGCAGTAACCCCTCTTATTCCCCTTTGGGACTGCTGTATTTTCTCCTTTGGGGTAGGTGGGATCCATCCCACTTTATACATGTTGAAAGCCGTTGCTCTGAGGGAGTCTCAGGTCTGGATTATTGCACGTACAGTGCCTGCTCTCCTTGATCCCTGACATACAGGTGCCACGGCATCGCAGAGCTGCTGGGTAGCTCAGCCCTGACTCGTCCTTGAGCCCTGGCTTTGGAGAAATGGCTGGTCAGGTTAAGGTCAGACTCTGCTTTTCCCCTGGAATAGATTCAGGCGCTCAGCCTCGTTGATCTCAAACCCAGAGCTGCTCCCCCTGAGCTTTAAGAGGGAGACTGAATCGATGTGGTAGCGGTCGTTTCGTCTCCGCTCTCGGTGCATCTGGTCACAATACACCGTCAACTTCGGAGTTTTGTGGATTGGATATATTCTTTTGAAATCCAGATGATTTTTCGCCAGTTGCAAACGAAGCTTGTGATAGCAGCCAGACCACGCTTTGCTTTTTTTTTTTTTTCACCCTTTTTTTTTTTTTTTAAAGACTGTCTTTGTTTTAAGAGAAATGGTCCTTCGGGCATCGGCTGCCCATGGCAGATACCAGTGTCAGACCATAAAACCGTCTTCTGTCCTTCACTCCTGGAGGGCTGGTTTTGAACATGAGCAAGTCGAAAAGTTCAGTAGAAGGGCTAGCTATCTCTTGCTTCAAAACCAGCAGTTTGGGGAGTGGTTTTAGGAGAGAAGTTGCTGAAGTCACTTGCTGGATCCTGGAAAGGTTGTGCTCGTTTAACATCCGGTGCTTCTTTCTATGCCCGTGGTCCCTGTTCCCCCTGACAAATTTTGTAAAAGGATTTTGAAGGTCTTTTCCGTAACGTGATTCTCATCTCCGGCCTTGGGCTCAACCCAGCTGAAGTCAAGCTTTTTGGCTGGTTTCTGTGGGAAAGCACTTCAGCATCTGTGCTGTGGTCTTTGGCAGTGTGTCGGCTTCATCACCTGGTACCTCCGGGTGTTTCCCCGTGCCTAAAGGAGGATCCTTGTTCCTGGGATTGTCTTGTTGGGCGCTGGAAGGGGCGTTGGGGTACTGGGAGCTCAGGTGCCAGCGACGGCCTCGTTTTCTGACGGGCTTAAATCCACTGGAAGTGCCGTCGGTATCAGGGACGCTCGCTTTGTCTCACGGTGTGGAGGACTGAAGGAAGCTCCCCCGTTGTCCCTGTCTCTTTGTGCTTAAGGTTTAGGTCCACGAGCAGCAGACTGTCTCCCTCCTGCTGATGGTAATGCTTCGCCTTCTGCTGCAGCACGGGGCACCTCCGTCAAGCGAGGAAAAAAGCTTTCCTGGTATTAGCTGGCAAACATCTTGGGGTTGGTCTCTGCTTTGCCTTCTGATCTATCTAGACGTTTCTGATCGGGTTTTCCTTCATGCCGCGTGATTGACTGCTGTATTGTCGTATCGACTGTTTTAGGAGCTGTAAGAGTCTGAGCTCTTCGAAATGGGTTGAGTTGCAGCTAATTGCTGAATCGGTCCAATTGCTAAATACCCGTGCTCGCTGCTTTCCACCCGCTCGTGGTTTATTTGCTCTCGGCAGAAGTCGGCCGCTGCGGCGCGGCCTCGAGAAGCGAGGCCGCCGGCCCTGGCCCGTGACCTGTCACCGTCGTATTTGGGGAATGACCCCTTGGGGGGAGAAAAGGAAACGGTTGCAGGTTGGAGACGGCTTTAAATTCTAACGGCTCTAACCGTGTGATCTCTTGTCTCTGCGATTAGATTATGAAGACGCTGGAGCTCCTGCCGATACCCACCAAGAACATGCTGGAGGAGAGCAAAGTGCTTCCCGTTATTCAGCGCTGGGCTCAAACCAAGACTGCCGTCCCACAGCTCAGCGAAGGGGACGGCTACTCGAGCGAGAACACCTCGCGGGCTCACACGCCGCTCAACACGCCGGATCTTTCCACCAAACAGAGCACGGAAGGTGACACGGACACCCCCAAGAAGCTGGTGTTTCGCAGGCTGAAAATTATAAGTGAGAACAGCATGGACAGCGCCATCTCGGATACAACCAGTGAGCTGGAGGGGAAGGAGGGCAAAGAGGACCTGGACCAGCTGGAGGGTACCCCGATGGAGGTGTCGGAGGAGCAGCAGCAGCAGCAGCAGCAGGAGATCAAAGCTGCTGTTGAAGCACCAGCGGAGAGCAGCAAACCCCAAGCGGCGGAGCTGGAGGCTGAGCCTGAAGCAGAGGTCAAAGAGAGCAACGGGGCGAAGCTGGAGGAGCCCATTACGATGGAAACGCCATCGCAGGACGAAGAGGAAGGCGTATCCGACGTCGAGAGCGAGAGGAGCCAAGAACAAACGGACAAAATCGTGGACGTGAGCGATTTGGCCACCAGGCTGCTCGACAGCTGGAAGGAGCTCAAGGTAAGAGGCACCTCCCTCCAGCTACACCACCTCTGCTCTTGCAAAGGGAAGTGCAGAGCTGTTTGTGGTCCAGTACAAACGGGGCTAAATTGTTGTCCTGCTGGTAAATGTTTGACAACTGGGATCGCCTATTCGGTGCTAAAGGGTTTCTCCAGGTGCTTTCTGTATATATCCTTTCATCGCAAACTGCCCTGCGTGTGACTTACAGCAGACTTCCAGGCGTCGGTGCGTTGCGCGCTGAAAATAACAGGCAATTAAGTTCGGGCACCACAAAGGCATCTCAGTCATCCAGTTATATTTTTTTTTTTTTTTTTAGGCTGTTCAGGGGGGGAGGGCAGCTCTGAGGGATTGAGATTCCCTTCTCAGCTGCTCAGAAAAAGAGGCTAGCAACAGCGCCGCAAGTGGTTTTGGTTGCAGTGGCCCAGTGTCCGTCACTGTTGAAACAAACTGACGGGGCTGCCTGCTCTTAAATTCAGTTATTGCAAGGTCATCAGCGTTTCCCATCCTCTTAACATCTGCTTTTCGTCTGCAACGTGTGGGGCCCCCAGAGACGGGTCTGTTGGCCGTACTGCGTCCTCTCGTTAGAAGTTTTAGCTCTGGGTGTTTAGATCAGGTGAATACTCAGATTTGTGGGGTGTTACTTGAGCCTCTGAAGACTGCTAGAGCGTGGAGCTGCTCCCGGTTTCACTCCCAGCGAGGCCTTCCTCGAGCAGCTAACTTCTTTAAGAGAAGGGCTCGGTGGCTGCAGGCTGCCTTCTCTCCTCCAGAATCAGGCCCCTGGCCCCGTGCGGTGTAGCTGGCCAGCTTGGCCGCTCGATCTTCAGCTGACAGCTTTTTTTTTTTCTGATGGGACACAGGGTGACAATCCAGTGCCTCGCCACTCAACGCTCCAGGCATTTCCTGGCGTTCCTTCAGGCCTTTGGAAACTCCTCGCCCAGCTGCTGCTTCTGTAGGTTGATATTCCTTATAGTATGCTTGAGAGCAAGAGGGGTGGGAGCCTGTAGGTTGCTTTCACACTTTAATAAAGCGTAAAAGCAGCGTTTGCTGAGGATCCAGCAAAGGAGTCGAAGGTGCTGCCGTGCTTCTGGCATGGCGTGGGCTTGGTGGGAAAGGCCACGGAGGGTCTTCTGCCCTTCTCTTAATCAAGCGCCCGCCCTGTTTTAATTATTGGAAGTAGTCTTTAAGCAAATTTATGGTGCATCGTAGAGCTGAAGAGTTTGCTTACCCGTTGAATTTGGTAATGAGTGATGAGTTGGAAGAGGCGAGGAGAGATGATGGGTGTCGCTCACGCTGCGTCACCACGCGCAAGCTCTGAGTGCGTGAGCCTTTGCTCGTGCCGTTCGGCGACCGTAGCTGCAGACATCAGCATTCAGAAAGTGTATCTAGAGATTTACGCGAGACTTAAGAGAAGCCTCACCTAAATCCCCGAATTTTGCAGAAATACTCTTGAACATTTGCAGAATTTGAGCATAATCATTTTTTGGACATAAATCTTAGTGGGAGAAGAGGTGAGACTTTACTGTGCAAACAACTGGAAAAAGTTTCTATAGAGAAGTTAAGTTGCGTTTTGTTTGTTTGGGGTTTTTTTTTTTTTTTACCCCTTCCCCTCTTTACCAAGTGGATCTGATCGTTCACTAGATTTTCCTTTGGCAGATGCTTAAAATATGTGTAGGTCGCATGATGATTGAAGTGACACTGTCAGGTCGAATTTATGGTTAAATTGAAACAAAGTCCTTTTCCCTCCACTGCTAATACTTGGAATCGTTTAAACTGAAAGCTCAGTCAAGTCTTAGTCCTACGCTGCTTTGGGGATAGACTTGCTTTGAACTACCCAGACTCAGTTTTCTCTTTGGAACCAGACACGTTCGCTTCCAGGATCATGTGCTGCAGTGTTTAAACTTGAAACAGCACAGAAAAACTATTGAAAGCCACAAATGAAAAGTGTGAACTTTCGCAAAACGAACGACTCCTCCAAAATGTTGGTTTGAGACCAAATTTGATCTGACGGTGTCATTTTATCGCCAAGGCCTGTGTTTTCTTCTGAGCTTGGAGGAGCTCAGCCTTGGGTATCTAGAGACCTTTGCTGAAGCCTGTGGGCAGGCTGTGGGGTCACGACCCGTTGCTATTTAAAATGTGGATTCACGCCCTCTCTGTGTACTTAATTAATTAACCTCAGGTCGTTTCAAGGGTGCTAATAGCTCGATGCAGCGTGCGTGTCTGGTCGTAGGGCTGGGGTTGCATCTCACAAGCCCTAGCGTTGTAGTAATCCCTGCAAATCCAACCCCAAAAAGCAGAATCGTGCCATGGCTTTGTGAAAACTCCTTTCTCTCCTGTAGAGCACTCGTGGGGGAACTGTGACCTGGGGATTCCTTCCGATCCTGGACTTTGTCATGGCACTAAGAGTTAACTGCTTCTGTCCGACTCTCGCTCGTTAGGATGCCAGGTGCCACCGTAGCCCGGCCCGGAGGTGGCCGATGTCTAAAAGAAAAGACTAAGCTGGCAGGGCGATGCTTTAGGTGGAAGGGGGATGGATAGTCACCTTGGAAAACCCGGTCACCCCAGTGGCGAGAGAGCCAGCTGCCTTTTCCAGCACATCCAAGCTTTTCCAAAGCTGGTTTTGGTTTGAGTGGCGGAACATCTGCAATAACTGGCATTGGATGGGGGGGTGGGAGGGTCTGAAACCTCGTAAATTAAGCTATGTCCTCTCCAGTCTTGCTGATGACCCCCTTGTAATTTCAACCATTTCCATCTAGCTTCTCAGGGCAGCAAGGAGCTGACCATGTGTCTCCTTTTCTCAACTCCATTTTCAACTCCGTGCTGAAGAAGGGAGAGGACATAGCGTGCATACGGTGAAGAAACGGGAAGATGGTTGGGAAGCTGGATGATGCATGAGCAATATAATAGGTGAAAAGAGGACAGAGGTGGTTAACTCATTGCTGCCGACGTTATTTTGGTGCGTCCATTGCCGGCAATGGACGTCGCTCCGGGAAAATCCCAACTCCTGGCGTGAAAGGATTAAGTGAGCTATTTTTTTTTTTTTCTATACCTCTATACACGGGACTTGTAAGTCCTCGCCTTACAGGGCTCGTACACTCCGACTCCGTAGCCCGCGAGGAGCGTTGGGCCCATCGCTACATACCCACCGCAACACACACTCACACGCCGCAGCGGGGTAAGTTTTCAGCCTGGGCTCGTGCGCGCCGTCCCCGCTCTCTGAGGACGCGGTGCATGCCTTCTCCCGTGCTGAAAACTCACTCCCGAGTGGCAAAGGCCGGTCGGCGGACAACCCGGCAGGGTGCAGGTGGTGGTTCAACGTGGTTCTTCCAGGCGTCTTAGCCCGTTCCAGCCGGAGGATTGCGCTCAGGTAAGGCTCTGTGGGCTGATCCGTACACCCCGAACCCGGGGTGGAGGCCGCGCCCGGCGTGACGGCCAGCAGACCCGGTGTTCTAACCCTCTTGGCATCACGGGAACAGGCGGTAGGGTCGGCGCCACCGCGCACGGCAAGCTTTTCTCAACGTTCCTTTGATGGCTCACATCTCAGTAGCTAAGGCTGAGGGGCAGGGGGGGGGCCGGGTTTGGCTTCAAGCGTAGCACGTGCTTTGATAGCGTTGGCGTTCCGGGGGTGCTCTGGCCGTCGGGGTTGCCTCAACGTTTACACCTTGAGGTCCTGCAGCTCCGCTCCCCAAGCCGTGGGCTTCTCGTGGTGACCCCGTCGCCCATCTCGCATCCGCCCCGTAGCTCACCTGCCTGCTCTGCCAACTGCCTGGTGCCGCGTGGACGCGACCGGCGCGGCAGCGCTGGCTGCCGCAGGACGTCCCCCCGTGCTGGCGTGCTTCGGGTGCTGAGCTTTTGGCATCTTCCTCCACCCCTGGGTGGGCAGATGATGCCCTCCCCTCCTGGCGAGGGGAGCAGGTAGGAGTTGCAGCTGTGAGGGTCCCCAGACCCTTGCCCTTAGGAGTTGGAGATCTTTTTTTTTTTTTTTTTGAGGACAAACCTTTTGAAAGAGCCGAGCTTCTTGGGTTTAAAAGGTTTTAGCTGGACCCTTCTAGCCTCGCGAGTATTTAACAGTGACTTGCAGTTCAAGGCTGGGGCGTTATCCCAGTTGGGCCAAGGTGGACTTGGTCTTTTGCAACGAAAACACCCGTTCTGTGAGTTTAACCAGCCTGAACAGGAATAGCAGAGCTTGGGTGACGCAGGCAAACTGGACTTTCATCTTCCCCCAGGTGGTCTTTCCAAATCACATCTGGTATGTCTTGATAGGACGGCCATGTGGAGCTGCTCTTGCCTGTCCTCTTCCCAGACAAGCCGTCCTGGAGCGACTGGCTCTTGCTCCGGCCCGCACACGGCGTGCTTTAATTAGGGGGCTTTCAATTTGTTACAACTTCCAGCAAGAAATACTTTGCGAAAACAATAGGCGTTGGGGAGTGGCCAGGCTGTTGTTTGTGGTGGATTTTTTTTTTTTTATTTTTGGCCTTCAAGCAGGGATGTCGTGGCATCAGCCCTTTCTCTTGCTCTCGTCCGCCCCTTGGCATCGTGCGGGAGCTTGGCGCTTGGGCAGCGGGGATGGGGAGCTGCAGAGGGGAGGAAGGAGCGGAGGACGGCGGGACGGGGCGGGGGGGAAGCAAGGATGAGAAGATCCAGCGCTGGCTGGAGGAGCCTTGAGTATCCAGCCTGGTAGGGAACGGCTTCAATTCCGTGGTGTTTCTGCAACAAATGGACAACGTAAGCTCCGAGTACTCCAGAGCAGAGTTAGGTGAGGCAGCACGGCCTGCAGGTTGCCTTGGCTTGGAGCCTGTAAGCCCTGAGACGTGCAGGGAGCTCCGACGGACTGCACCGCGGCTTCCCAGCTCCACGTCCAGGCGTGGGGTTCATCCCCTGAGCCCCGGGAGAGATGTGCCTGGTCCCCGGGCGGGCTGCGGAGGTTTGGAGGCGCGGGTGCCGTGGCTGGGTCGGACAGGTCGGCGGAGAAGAGCGCTCACCCCTTTGCCAGCCGTCCTCGCGTCGGCGCCGACGCAAGACGAGCCTCTGCCCGCCTGTGTCGCTGCTTCTCTGCGCCCACTGCTGGCGCCCACTGGTCTTTTCTAGTTTAGTCCTATTAAATCAGAAATATTTGGCAGCTAAGAGGCAGGTTTCTGGAGAGAGTTTCGTTAGGAACAATCTTCCTTTACTACCTGCTGCATCCTGTGAGTCTCGGGACCGTTCTTGCCTCTCCCAAGCCAAAGCTTGGTTTTGTGTCTGCAGCCGGACAGCCTAAGTCATGGGGCTTTTTTTTTCTTTTCTTTTGTTTGTAACAGACTTGTATCACTTTTCATTCTGTATTTAATTTTCTGTGCAATTCATTAAAAATTGTTCTGGAAGGTAGAGAGCCATTTGGACTCTGTTAGCGGCGGTTGCATTCATTTAGCAGTTACGCACGCTCAAAGCCAGCAGCTTCCGTTTCCAAAAATAAAATAGGCTTTTCTTTGGAGTTCCCCCCTGGCTTTGTCTGGTTTGACCACCATCTGGTTTTCATGGAGCAATTTTGACATGTTCCTCCGTTTGTTGCTGGGTTCAAAGCCTCTGCTGCCTCCTTCTTCACCAGACTGATGCTGGAGGCTCTGCAGCCCGTTGAGTAGGTCTGTAGCTGCTTCTCCAACAAGATGTAGCTCGCTCCCCAGTTCATCATTATCTCATATTTTGAGCCGTCGGGACCTTCGTTAGGGCGATCCAGTTTGATGGGACGGATCCTGCCGTGGGTTCACCCGTTTGGCCCCTGCCCTGCGGTCACAGCCATGTCTTTAAGAGGAAGATGCTTACTCCTACTTAGGGAAGGCGGATCCTTCCTCGTCCCTTGCCACGTTCAACCATCTTTGACCTTGAAGCTCGGCTCCGTTATCTCTGTTGAGTTGAAATCACTCTATTTCTTAGCTTCAGCAGCTGCTCTTTCAGTGTCACGGTGAACCTCAAGCAACACATTTGCCCAGACCACTTACTCAAGGTGGCCCCTGCCCTCCTCCTATTCCCACTGACCCTTTTTTTTCCAGTAGTTTCCCACTGCAGGTCCTGCTGTTTGACGGGACAAATCTTTTTAGGGGCCGGGGAGGCTGGTCTAGCTCAGCTCTTCCCTCCCCTTGCCTGCTGCGTTGTCCTCGAGCGGTCCTGGCTGCTTCATCCACCTTCTCATGGTGTGGTGGCTCCTCATCACACCTTCTCTCCCGCTGATGGGGACACCGCTTGGCGGGCCAGACGTCGGGTGATTTATTTATTTTTTTTTTTTTTTTTTTTTGAACGTGCCGCTCTGCGGTGTGTCTGAGAATGAACTTTGAGGGGGGTGTGATGCGGGACAGAGAGAAAATAAAATAGGAAAGAGCTGTTGCTGGCGGGTGGGTTTGGGGTCTGCGGAAGCTGCCCTCGTGGTCCACTCCTGCCTGCCTCAGGCAGTAAGAGGCAAAATCATCCCCGCCGTCGGACGGCGAGTAAAGAACATTATATAGGCTTTGTTATCCCAACTGGCTCCTTCTGCATCCCTCCCCACCCCACACAGTGAGCTGCCGCCTTGTTTCTTCGCATTTAGTTAAAACCACATTAGATTTGGGGTCTTTTGAGCCGTAGCCAACGCGTAAATAAATAAGAACAACTTAAAAAGAGCGTATTTACAAAGTCTTAATGCCTCTCATCAAGGCATACCTATTTGCAGACGCTGCGTGTGTTTGCTGCATTGTGTTCAGACTTCACAGAAAACCAAAATAGGTATTTAAAAAAAATTAAAATCTTGGCTGAAATCACTTTTTTTTTTTTTTTTTTTGGTAACCTTCAGCAGCACTTTTGAAGTGGCTTTGTCCTGTGAACAGACCACGACGGCGTTTCTTATACTTTCATTTACTTCACCAAAGGAAACACAGCACTCGTGGTTTTTATTTTTTTCCTAACACAGTAAAAGTGGGATTCTCAAACCTGGGCGCTCTCGTTAAATCCAGGGCTGGAGGTGGGCACGTTGCTAACGAGTGATGCAGTTACTGGTGTAACTGGGCAGCCCAGCAGAGATGGCAGTCAATTAATTTCCAACCAGCTCTAAAAAATTAAGTTGGATTTTATTTAGAGAATTAACCTCGCATAATGTTGAGAGTCAAGTCCAGCTAAAGCTTTGTATTTCTGAGCGTAGGGAAGCTTTAAATACCCAACTAGAAGCAGCCTTCACTCCCTCAGTAATGGTTTAATAAATCTTTTCCTCCCCTCTGCCTCATCCATGCCCTAAATTAAAGGATATTTTAGTGCTCTAGGGAAAGTCCCCGGTGTTTTTCCCCCGAGGCATCAAGGTGCAGTCGGTGACTGTGGCTTTGAGTGTGAAGAATTATCGGGATGGTCACGGACCTGGGGAGGGGGCTCTGACAAGGTTTTGGCTTTCTTCCACCTCCGGTCCTAGGAAAGCACAAATCCTGCCCTGGGAGAGCCGGGATCTCAGCACACTCCGCCAGAACAGCTGCTTTGTATAGCGCTGAGTGTATCTTTTATGAATTAATTGTCTTTTTTGGGGGTGCAGCTGCAGCCTCCGTCAGGGATGGCCCCACATTTTCTCTTTCTGATTTCTCATAGTTGGTTTATTTGGTCTTACTTCCTCTTGTTTGACCATACCGGTCATATTTAACCAGAAAATAGCTGGTTCATCACATTCTGCCTCAAATACTTGGGTGTTCTTGTGAACTACTGCAGTACGTCAGAAAGGGAACAGAGCAAGGGCTTGATTCAAACTGGAATTAAAACCAAATGAGATTTTTCTTCCAAGCTACCAGCATCTGGACAGTCAGTAGTGCTGTAAAACCCCTCCGTACATTCCACATGCTGTAGGATCATTAGCATCACTAATGCAACGAGATGACATGTACGCTTTGCGTGTCCCAATACTGCAATTAAAAACACGATTGAAAACGCAGCGGTGCTAATAAAACTTATTTTGTAATCTGTGGTGACACAGGGTTGCTTAACGCGACATCCAAATAATCGTTGCTGTGTTATTTGGTGGGGTTGAATGGGGATGCTCTGCTCAGCTGTGTTGGTCCCAGCCCCAGCATTTGCAAAACCAGGACCCTGGGGACGTTTTAATCTTCATCCCCAAGTCCTGTCCCGCGTTATTAAGTTAAGGGAACGCTACTGATGAATTATTCCAGCTCACGGGGCTTTTGGAGTTCAGCAACGTGTAGCGTGCCATCCACACACCTGTGAGAAGTGGTTTCTGGCTCAAATAACTTAAGGGTCGCAGCGGATCACCTGTCCCCTTAGCAAAATGCTTTAGCAAAACCCTCTCTGCGGCGCTTGCTCCCTTTGGGGTTCCTCTTCTCCCCTTCCCTCCTGCGGTGCCCTCCCTGCCCGGAGGGCCAAACGAGGCGTGGAGCAAGAGGCATAACCTCAGGGCCTGCCGCCGGGTCAGCAAAACGATAAAGAATTAAAAGTGCCGTAACCTGCCGGCGCGGGCGACAGGGTCGGTGGCGTTGGGGACCGACCCAGCGAGGAGCAGAAATCTTGGGGATCGGTGGCGCGGGCAAGGGGCGCGCGTGGGTGCAGCTGAGGGGGTCGTCCCTGCCAACCATAACGATGGGGTTTAACGCAGTACGGGGGAAGATCAGGCAGGGTAATTAAAGGAGGTGATCAGAGGAGGCCCTAAGGCCCCTGGCCGGGCGCGCCAAACCTAGTTAAAAAAGCTTCAAGCCCCCCCCCCCCCCCCCCCCAGGTCAGCAGAAATCTTCCGTCCCCGATTTATTCTGCCAGCGGGTTCGGGGCGAAGCCGGGTGCTGCTCAGGCTTCCGAACCTCGACCTGCCCTGAAATACAGACAGCAGAAACGTGGGGCTTGTTTGAAATAACATGACTTAGTACCGGGAATAGCGTTCAGATGTTAGAAAGCCAGGAAGGCTACAAGCGATGGATGACAGCCTGAGTGTGTTTAACAATTCCCAAACACAGGGAATTGTTAAACACACCTCAGGGCTGCGGGTGGGATGGGGCATGAAGGGGCCCGAAACCAGGCTGGAGCTTGGTGGCACAGCAAGGGCCGGGCTTTTGGGGGGTCGTGGAGGGGTAGGGGTGCTTTGGGTGCGCATCATAACCCGCTTTGCTTTGAGCTTGGCACGGCTTGAGCTGAGCTGGCCGGGCACGGGCAGCACTCGTGGGCTGCAGGGAGAAAAGTTTGCAGGAAAGCGAAGCACCGGCAATGCTTCCGTGTCCCGCACCTCTTCTCCAGACTCTCCTGGTCTGGTTTGCCTGCTCCTGCCTCTTTTGATCCGTAGCAAACGTGTAAATAAATCGGAAAAAATTAAAAAAGGACGTATTTGCAGGCTCTTAGTGCCTCTCAGCACTGGAAGAGGTCACAGCGCACATAATAGAGTAGCAGCAGATGCTTCAGACGGCGTGTGTTCGCTGCATTGTGTTAGGCTCCATGGAAAAGCAAAAATATTTAAAAAAAAATAATAATCTCGGCTAAAATCACCTTTTATTTTTAACCTTCAGTAGCACTTTTGAAGCGGTTTTGTCTTGTGAACAGACCACAACAGTGTTTCCTATACCTTCATTTATTTTACCAAAGGAAAATGTATTTGCTTAGGCTGAAACGTGGGGCTCAGAATATGCTTTTCTTATATATGTATATAAGAGGTGCAAACCTTATGAAGTTCAGCAAGGCCGAGGGCAAGGTGCTGCCCGTGGGTCGGGGCAATCCCCAGCACAAACCCAGGCTGGGCCCTCGAGGGGTGGCTGGAGAGCAGCCCCAAGGAGAGGGACTGGGGGGGTTGGTGGGGGGAAAACTGCCCGTGAGGCAGCCCCGTGCGCTGGCAGCCCAGAACCCACCCGTGCCCTGGGCTGCAGCCAGAGCAGGGGGGGCAGCAGGGCCAGGGAGGGGATTGTCCCCCTCTGCTCCGCTCTGGGGAGACCCCCCTGCAGTGCTGGGGCCAGCTCGGGGGCCCCCAACAGCAGAAGGACACGGAGCTGCTCGAGCGGGGCCAGAGGAGGCCACGGAGATGCTGGGGGGGCTGGAGCAGCTCCCCTGGGGGGCCGGGCTGAGAGAGTTGGGGGGGTTCAGCCTGGGGAAGAGAAGGCTCCGGGGGGACCTTCGAGCGGCCTCCCAGGGCTTAAAGGGGGGACAGGAGAGGTGGGGAGGGACTCTGGGTCAGGGGGTGGGGGTAGGACGAGAGGGGACGGGTTTAAGCTGCCAGAGGGCAGATTTAGGTGAGATCTAAGGCAGAAATTGTTCCCTGTGCGGGGGGGGAGGCGCTGGCCCAGGGTGCCCAGAGCAGCTGTGGGTGCCCCCTCCCTGGAAGGGTTCCAGGCCAGGTTGGACGGGGCTGGGAGCCCCCTGGGCTGGGGGAAGGGGGCCCTGCCGGGGGCAGGGGGTGGCACTGGGGGGGCTTTGAGGGCCCTCCCAGCCCAAACCAGTCAAAGATTCTACAATTCTCTCAAGCCGTATTTGTGTTCGGCTCTGCCAGGGCAGGGATCAGTGGCCTTGGACACGCCAACAAACCGAGACTCAGCTGGGATCTGAACCGGCCGTGGTCACTGGGGGAACACCAGGGTTGGCACGATGAGCGGTAGAAAAGCACCGGTTTGTGGCTGGAGGGTAGCTTGTTTAACTGCAAAAGTCGTTTATTCAGTATTCCAGCAGAGCTGCAAGTTCAGGTGCTTGTAGCACGAGGGCGGGATGGCCAGCTTAGATCCTGCAGCGCTGCCCGTAGCCCAGGGCCCAAAAAGCCACCTGAACTCATCAAACACAAAATGCTGATCAGAGGCAATATACAGAAAGCACCGCAATAATTTGCCTAAACCCAGAACTTTGCTTCAAGAGACACTTTTTTGGGGGGGGGGGGTGGGGGGGGTGGGTGTTGCTTTAAAATTATGATTGAATTGTGAAGTCATTAGGGCTGTGTGACAATTCTTGCGGCCCCGTAGATATTGGGGTTGCTCCTGGGAGTGGCTGAAACTCTGACCGTGCTTGTGGCTTGCTTTGCAGGAGGTGTACCGGATCCCGAAGAAGAGTCAAGCAGAAAAGGAGAACAGTGGTACGTTACTCACGTTTGCCCATGGCTTGCTCTGCTCCTGTGAAACCACTCGATTTTCCCAGTTCGAAACCAGATCCTTGTTCAAAAACACAGCTTTTCGAAAACACCTCCTGTAAATAGGGAAGATGTAGTAGGTGATGGGAAACGTAGCCCTGAGGCTGGTACGGGGCAACCTGTAACTTGTCTGAATGAAGACTCTGTTGTTGACTAACAGAAGCTACTGATGCTGTAAGAGGAGGGAGCTAGAAATACTCTGAATTAGAAAAATTCTCTCCTTTTTACCGGTTTTCCCCCACAGCTGACCGTGGGAGAGAGACAGCCGGCCACAGGGATCAGACACCCACGCCGAAGAACCCCATCCTGAGCAGAGAGCGGGATCCCGAGAGGCAGAGCCAGAGTAAAGAGAAGAAGAGACGGAGAGACTCGTTGTCCCCTCCGTCCTCGGCGTACGAGCGAGGAACGAAGAGGCCGGAGGACAGGCAAGTT
This sequence comes from Tyto alba, assembly GCF_018691265.1. Classification (NCBI taxonomy): domain Eukaryota; kingdom Metazoa; phylum Chordata; class Aves; order Strigiformes; family Tytonidae; genus Tyto; species Tyto alba. The sequence goes on along the minus strand of NW_024881313.1, from coordinate 40,528,095 downwards.
GTCTGGCAGCAGTGGTGGCAGGGCTGAGGATGAGCGTCGGATCGGTGGTAATCCTGGGTGAAAACTCGGCGAAAAATGGTCCTGGCGATCTTTAAAAACACCCAGGGGTGGGGAAGGAGATTTTCCCCTGGGGGAATCCCACGGGGGTGGTGAGATGCATTCCCTGGCCGGAGTTGGGTGGCTTCTTGGTGGTAGGTGGCCTCTCGGGTAACCTACACTTTCGTCTTCAGGCACTTTTTGGGAGTTAGGGGGGTGATGAGGGAAGCTACGTCCAACCCGCACGCGGGAATGGGTGATGGAGCCCTCCGAATGCAAAGAGGTCCTCCGAGGCCTTCCAAACCCACCCCCTCCTCCTCCTCCACCTCTCCCCAGTGCATTATTCTAAATTTAAAACTCCGAGCAAGCCCCAGCCTGTGCAGGAGCGAGCAGTACCCAAGCCAAACGGGATCTCGAACACAAAACGACTCCCGTGACCAAGTGAATATCCCCCCCCCAAAAACCGCTGAGCGCAGGGAAAACGGCCCCGGTGGGGATGACCCCACCAAGCTGGTGCCGTGTCTCCAGCCTCCCCCCTGGGAATGGGGGGGGGGGCATCACCACGCCCCGGCTGAGCAGGCGCCGCTTAAATTTTAAAGGCTTTGCGGTGATTTTAGTTCGTCTTCCTTTTCTGTGGGCGCGCCGTTGCCTGATGGGTCCCCACCTACCCTGCGTACGTTTTGCAAGTGTTGGATACAAGGGAGGGTGGAGACTTCTAGTTTACGGACGTCTTATTAAAAAAAAAAAAAAAAAAAAAGGACTTTTTTAAAACACAGGTCGTCTGGGGAAACAATGCACGAAGCCTGTGAGCTCCAGTGGAAGTATAAAATACTTTAAATCACGGTGCGCGCAGGTGGTGAGGATAAAAGCAACCGATTTGTGCTGCACTGGTGTGTTGTGCCCTTCCACGTGGAATACTGCTGCTGAGCAAGTCTGGGGGGATGGCTGTTTAGAGATAAGGGCTAAATAATTGAAGTGGAAATGTCTTTCGTGGCAATGAGTTGGCCAGTTCAAGGGACAAGCGAAACTCCCCGGGGGGGCCGGAGGAGGCTCGTCCAAGGCAGCGCGTGAATCAGCGGCTGCTTGCTGCCAGATGCTCCTTTTCCTCCCTCGAAAGTTGCTTCTTAATTAAGGGAAGGAAAATGTTACACGTCTTGCGTTTCGGGGAGGCTTCGGATCATGTTAAAGGCAGTCAGAATACCGAGGAATTTCCTTTAAAGAAGTCAGTTTTCTGTTGTCCCTCTTAAATAGGATCTTAAGCCACTTGGTAATTAGGGAACAATGGGTGGTGAGTCAGCCAGACGAGGAGGCTTTTGTCCTCGTGTTGAGCTGTGCTGGGAAACTTTAAAACATCTGGATGAAAAATAAGACGTCGATCTATAATGCTGTAATGTAAATTTACATACTACTGTAATCAGCCATTGGGAGGATGGAAACGTCACTGAGGTCTGGGGGTGGAAGTGGAGCAGAGGAACGGCGGTCTGTCAGGAGATATGAAGAGGGATGGAATAAATCGTGTGGTTTTTGTGTTACTTGAAGTAGAATAAACTCTTGTGCAGGCAGGAGTCCCTCCTGCAGCCACGTCCTCGTCGGGGAGCGGTGCGTGCCGGGAGAAGGATTGGGGTGCCAGCATCCTCCTCTGGGGGTGCTCTCCCTGCTCTGACTGTCCCCCTTTATATTTGTTATATGACAGATTTAATAAGACAAAATAATAATAGAGGTGGAGAGAGGAGCAGAGTAAATACAACAGCATCACTGGCTCGCTCTACGCTAAACTCTCAGATTTTTTTTTTTTTTTTTTTTCTGCCCGGCCCTTCACGCTGGCTGCCTCTCGTGTAAACTCTCCAGGCAGTGCCAGGCAAGACTAATTATTGCAATCGAACTCTTCTCATCAATAAGGTTTGCATTAACAAATCCTTGCAGCTACTCTGGGAAGGCGAGGAAACATCTTAAGTGTATCTCTTGGTAGCAATGTGCTTTTGATATGTAATTGGAACGCATGAACATGAAGTGAGTATATAGAGAATATAGTGGATGCTTTGTAGAATCCATTATATTAGGGCTGCAAAGCATTTTTGCTTGTAATCCCTGTTTTACCACACTCGTAACTGCTCAAAATATCCACCTTTGATCTGAAAGTTTCCATGGTTGAGGTCTGATCAAAGTCCTTGGGCTTTTTTTTTTCTTCTTCTTTAACTCCTTGGAAAAATCCCTCCAGCTGCTCTGCGTCTTGGGCTGAAAATCCGTATTTGTAAAAAAAAACAAAAAACAAAAAAACAAAACAGAATTAAAAAACTCCATCCCTACTTGATGATTTTTTTTTTTTTTTAAGCTGAATCTGTGGTCTAGTAAATAGCATAACTCTGAACAGAAACGTGCTGTTTGTAATTCCCTTGCTCTCCGTCATGTCTGCAAACGCGCAGTGCCGGCAGCCCCGCTGACTTCGGGGGGGTCCTTCGACAAGAAAGATGGGGTGCTTTCCCCATCGCTGAGCTGCCCTGGGCTTCGGGGGTGAAGATGCTGGGGTGTGAGCGGCGCCTTCTCTTTGGAGAGCTTCTTCCAAAACCCTCCCTTCGCTGCTCCTGCTTCGGGAAACCACGGCAGGGGGCCTCCGGCATGGCTGCCCAGCCTGTTTGGGGGGGGCACCCCCCCTTATCCTGCCCTCTCCTTGCGTCCCCCGTTGGCTTTGGAGGTGTTGCCTCCCCTCTCCGGGCACCTCGGCGCTGCCTAGGAGGTCCTCCAGGCTACTTCTGCTCCGTCTTTGCATCTCCCTTGGCTTCGACACCAAACTGAAGTTGGTAGATCCAGTGGGATTTAGCTAGTCCTCAGCCCCGGCTCACTGCTCGTGGATGAGCGGGACCGGTGGGTGCTTCTGTGAGCTGCCACGGTTGGCCAAGCAGCTGGAGACGAACGTTTTTTAGGAATTGATGCTGCTGCTGGGCATTCGGGTCCCGTCCCCCCCTGCCCCCCGGGGTCTGCCACCATCTGCAGCGGCCCTTTTTGCTGCTGGAGCCCTGAACCTGCGGGTTTGGCGAGGTCTCACAGAGCCCTTCTCTTTTCTTTCTCTCCCAGATACGACACGCCGGCGTCTTCGAAGAAGAAAGTCCGCCTTAAGGATCGCAACAAGCTGTCCACGGAGGAGCGCAGGAAGCTGTTCGAGCAGGAGGTCGCCCAGCGGGAAGCCCAGAAGCAGCAACAGCAGCTGCAAAACCTGGGGATGACGTCCCCCCTGCCCTACGACTCCATGGGCTACGGCACGCCCCACCACAGCTTCATCGGCTACCCGCCCGGCTACCCCATGCAAGCCTACGTAGACCCCAGCAACCCCAACGCTGGCAAGGTGCTGCTGCCCACGCCCACCATGGATTCGATGTGCTCGCCGGCGGCGTACGAGCACCCCCAGACTTTGGTTGGGCACACGGTGGAACCGGCCCTGGCTACTCCTCAACCGGTCCCAGTGGTCCAACACGTAGCGACGACGATGGAGGTTACAGCTCCGCAGTATGTAGCGCAAAGCGACACCGTGGTCCATCAGGAAGCCAACGTGGCCGTCCTGCCCGTGGCCGCGCCGGGACCGGTGCAGAGCCAGAGCTACGGGGTCTGGGATTCCGGCCAGCAGACTGTCGCGGTGCAACAGCAGTACTCGCCAGCCCAGTCCCAACCAGCCATATATTACCAAGGACAGACCTGTCAGACCGTTTACGGTGTGACATCCCCCTACTCGCAGACGACCCAACCGATTGTCCAGGTAATTTCCATTTCAGGCTCGGCGTGGCACGAAACGCCCACGAAACGAAGGGTACCAGCCTGGCACGCTTTATTGGCTCATTTTTTTCTCATGTTCTTAATATTAGAGCATCCTACTCTGCTCTAATGCTAAGCTGCAATAGCGCTGTTCAGATAACTTTTCATCCAAGAGTCTGAAAAAAGCACATTTAGGCAGGGTGTTTTCCATCAGGCGTCGTAGTTGTTGGGGCCAAGTGGGAGTTCACAGCTTGCAGAGAGAGGGGGGTTTTTTTTTTAACTCGCTTATAAAAGTTACGTTGTTTTTTTGATTGTTGATTCTGGTGAACAGATATTTCTGGGCAGGAGCGTCCGCTCTCGCTGACCAAGTAAACAGTAAAAGGTGGAGGTGTGAGCTTGCCGTCCGTTGACTTTTGGAAGCAGGGTCTGGAGCTACCAGCTCTTGCATGACTCAAACCAAACAAAAAACCCAACAGACCAACCTCCTCCATCTGTTTTCTCAGAATTACACATCCCTTTCCCTCAGGCTCAACCTGGAGCTCCGAATGACCGTGCTGAAGGGCTGCCTCCCTTTAATTTGTCCGCGTTAACCAGGCTGCTGGCGTTCAGCCTCTTGCCAATGCCTCGTTCTTCCAAAAAGCAAGACGTAGGCAATTGTACGACTCCTGGCATAGCAAATGGGGCAGTTGTATATGAAGAACGTTTGCATGAACCCTGCCTCGGTCGCTGGTTATTGCTGCTTGGTTTGGATAACTTCCACTAGTCCTCCAGGACCGTTGTCCTTTTCTTGCCTCCCCTATTTGATTCCCAGTAAGGGAAGCTGTACCGGTAAAGGGTTTGGTTTTTTTTTTTTTTTTTTTTTTTTGGTAAAGCAAGCTGACTTGTGATTCCCCGTGCTCCGTTTCAGAGTTATGCCCAGCCAGGTCTCCAGTACATCCAGGGCCAGCAGATTTACACGGCTCACCCGCAGGGAGTCATAGTGCAGCCACCAACAGCGGTGACCACCATCGTCGCAGCCGGGCAGCCTCAGCCCATCCAGCAGGTGAGACTTTGGGGGGTCAGGAAGGATGGGGAGCCTTCATCCACATCTGCTTTGGGTTTGCGGGGTTCCCCACGGCTTCTGGGTGCTGCGGAAGCATTGGGGTTACCAGCCACGGGAGTCTCCCGTGCGGCAGAGCGCTGGCACCCTTCGGGATGCTGCTCTCCAGGCTGGCCGTGGGCATCAAGACACATTTTTGGGGGGTTTCGAGCTCAGGTCCTCTTATTTTCGGGCTTTCTGCCGGCACGTCTGAGAAGGCTCCATATGGGTGGGCCCGTGGGAGCTCCGTGATCTGCTTTCGCTGCCGAAGCCCCTCCGTCGGAAACGGTGGGTTTGGATTTAAGAGCACGGCTGGCCAAGTGGCTGTCTTGAAAGCTCGGAATGTGGTTGAGTGGGTGCTTGGGATATTTGGTGAAGAACTAGGGAAAGACATTGTCCTCCTCACTTCTTGGGCCAACACTGATGTCGTTTTTAAGTTTTACCTTCAACAAAGTCTTTGTCGTGGGGGAAAGAGCTGTTGGGGCTGCTCTGACCGCTCTCATGACCGCTCACGTCTTTCTCCTCACCCTATTTTCAGCCAGAGCTTGTGGTGACCAATAACCTCTTGGACTTGCCTCCGCCATCCCCTCCAAAACCCAAAACGATCGTCCTCCCACCCAACTGGAAAACAGCCCGAGATCCAGAGGGGAAGATCTACTACTACCATGTGGTAACGAGGTGAGCGTGATAACGAGGTGTGATGGCTCAAGAGAAGGAATTGGGTGTCTCGTTAGGCACCCGGCAGGGTGCTGCTGGTTAGTTGGGTAGGTGGGAGGCTGAGATTGCTCAAAACCTTTCCTTCAAACCCATAAATGTGGCCTGGGGATAGAGCCCTGTTTTCTGTGAGTGGAAGTGGATGGCAAAGCATTTCCTTGCAAACGATGACTCCAGCCACGCGTTGGGTTGTAACCTGAGGTGACGGTGAGGAGCTCCACTTCTGACATCTCATTGCAAAAAAAAAAAAAAAAACCAAAAAAATCCCATTAAAACAGCGACTTCTTTCTCCCCAGCATCTCGGTCAAGTTGGGTTTAGTTCTTTTGACATCTTCTTTGGTTCCCATCACCCTGCCAGAATATGAGGTGCCCCACACACGGTGCTGAAATGGCAGCAGAATTAACAGGTAGAGAGAGGCCTCGTCTGCTCCTCGTGCTCCGAAATGTTTGCCTGTCTCTGCCAGCGGTGCCAGGCAAATCCCCCCGGTCTGCGGAGGCTTTAACGCGCCCGTGCGCATCGCGGTGGGCGTGCCGTGTGAACTGGAGGTCTTGGGTGGCTCGGGGATCAGCCGTGATCCGTGGCGCGCGGCGTCGAAGGGTTTCTTTTCTCCCCCCTCTTTTTTTCCACCTTCAAGTCTCCGGTCTGTTCTGGAGAAAGAAATAAAAGAGTTTCCCGGTGTTTTCCCTGCACCTTTGCGATCGGTTTTGGAAGGTACCAGGTTTTTGGCTCAATACCTATGAACTTAGCTAAAATGAGCATCATGAATTTTAGACTTCTGAAAAGGATGGTTTTTTCTTTCAGACTCCGTGTGAGGTCTGGATGGGGATCCACCTCTCTAAAGGGATAAGCCTGACTATTTTCATACGAGCCCCGACTGTCTTGATGTCAGTTATTGTTTCTTGCCCTCATTTCACTTCATCAATCGACCTTTTCAGTCACCCATTTGGACTCCTTCCCACTACCTCACACACCAAGAGTTGCACCGACCCCAGAGCAGGAGTCCTTCAAACCCCGAGAAGAAATAGAAGACAGTTGAGCAGGGATTTGTGATTTGTGCTGCGGTTTGGGAGTCTTGCAGTTGGGAGACCCAACTGAGCCTTCCCCCTTGGTGAGGGATGCCTCCTCCGTGCATCTTCTGAAGCTACACGAGAAGCCACTAATTGAATATAATTAATCTTGAACTTTTTCGAGGAGCGCATGCTGGAAAATTTCTTTCAATCCTTCTTTTAACTGTATATTTTCTGAAAGGACAAACCCAGCAGAGGAAAGGAAATCTTGATACGCTTTCTTATTTTACTATTTCATTTTATGTAGCAATCACACTAGTAGTGGTCTGAGGTCAGGGATATGGAGCAGTATCTGGAGAAATCAGTTGTGTGATGAAGCACGCGGGGGCTGGTTGCAATAAGACTTTCCTGCTTCTCCCCAGCATTTCCTGGAAAGCAAAAAGCCCTGAAGTGGGACAGAGTTTCTGATACAGGTCAGAAACCTCGAGAAACTCAAACCAGCGGCTTCTTCTGACACAGGCTTTCTGTATTGAGCTAAAGGGTGCACATCCTGGCTTCCCACAGAGTCTAGAGATGGAAAACAGGTCACCTCCAAACCTAACGAGGTCTGGAGATCTGTCCTTTGCATCCCTCCTGTTTAGCCTGTGGGTGAGTGAGTCCCCTCACCTGATGGAGAGTCCTGTACCCGCCGTAGTCCCGCGAAGACAGCGGTTTGTCCTGCTGGCCCCCGTTTCTCCTGGTTTGAGTTCCTTCCCCTGGTGTGTGGTTTTCCTCCCCGGCACCGTCAGATGCCCACGGGACGCCGATGGCTGCCCGCTCCCCCCTTCCCCGCCTTGAGGAACTCCAGACCAGTTCTCCCCATCCTTGCCCCGGTTTGAGCGTGGTGGGGCTCTTCCCCCTCCCTGGTTGGCTTGACGAGCCCAAGCAGGCTCCGATGGCTTCTTCCATCTCGGCCGAGGTGTTTCTGCAGGAATGGAGCTTCCCGTGTGCAGTGAGCCAAGAAGAGCTCTAGCCCTGCGTTTAAGCCTCTTCTAGAGTACGGGTGAGCTTCATGTCTGCCCCCTCCATCCTTTCAAGCTCTTGCTCATTCCGGTGGCCTTTCTCAAGACCTTTGGTCTGTGTCCTTTCTACGATGGAGGGACCGGTGGCTGAACACTTGGCTTGAGGTTCCAAGGGCCGACCCTCTGCAGGAACCTGCCCCAAAGCCTCTGCTTTGACGTTTTCCATCTTCCCACACCAGAATCGCCAACCTTCTTTATTTCATGCCTGTGACAAGCTTCCCTCGATCCCATATTGAGCGCCACCGGTGATAGAAAATGGTGAAAACTCCCTTTTTTAAGTTCTTCTCGCTTGGCTTTATCCTCCTCCAACTTAGCAGCCTACTCAAACTCCTCATTAGCAGCCGGACGGGGCCGTGCGTTCCACCCGTGTTAAGAGTTGCGACGAGTGGTGGAGACCAGATGTCCCAGCTGATGGGGACAATCAAATCAGCAGATACCACTTACTTTTAAGAGGGTGACGGTGTCTGTCTTCCTCCAGGCAAACCCAGTGGGACCCTCCTACCTGGGACAGCCCAGGGGATGACGCCAGCCTTGAACATGAAGCTGAAATGGACCTCGGGACCCCAACATACGACGAAAACCCCATGAAGGTAAGGGCAGGGGTCGGCGAGGGAAACTCGGCGTTAGCATCTCTTGGACAGACCGGGGAGGGGCTAATCCTGTCCTGCGGAGCGGGAGAAGCAAACGCTGGGGCTGTATGGAGGTCGGTATGGACTTGAGGGAAAGGACAGAGGGACAGAAGTGACCCGAGATAAGCCGTAGTGACTATATTGACCATGGGGCCATTGGTTTTTTGTTTTTTTGGGTTTTTTTTATGCTTTAAAACGGTGGTAGAGGATGAACGGAGCAAAGTCGTTCTTTTCTCGGCGCTTTGATGAAATATGCTGTGCTGCCCGGGGAGGCCGCTGAAGAGCAGCCTCCCCTTGTTGCTGTTGGGTTTTCCCTCATGACAAAAAATTGAGCAGAGGTTTTTCACGGTGCTCTCACCTCCTCGTCCTTCTGGGTGCCGCTCGGGAAAGATCCCGATGCTCCTTTGCTCCCCTCTGGGGCTGCGCCGACCGCGGCTTGGGTGGACGTGGGACTGCCCAGGGGGGGCGGCTGCTGCTCTGCCCTGGATGCCAAACGTCGCCTCGACCTCACGTGCGGAGACAACTGGCCAAAAAAGAGGGGCACGGAGGGGGGGACAACGTTGAAATAGGAAAAACTGACGGTGCAGCAGCAGAAGCAGATTTGCTCTGTGTTGCTTCCACCACCAGCTGCTTTCCTGGAGAGTGCTGCAACATCTCCATGGCTCCTGCTGACAGAGAGAGGATGGAGCTGCTCTCCAAAATGGGGCTTGATTTCCAGTTAGGACCCTCTGCGGCCCCATCTGCCCCAGTGCTCGGCGGGAGGGGATTTGGCTGAGCTTCCTTGGAGGACACGTCTGCCGTCGGCGCGGGCTTCCAGCTCTGCCAGCTCTTACAAAGCAGGGAGGGCAGAGTCTGAGCAGCACTTGCCGAGCCCCTGTAGAAAAATGACCCTGTGTGCCTTTCTGATTCCCTAAAAAGGAGAGGGCAGAGCCGTGGAGGGAAAAGGTTTGTCGGGTTATAACTTGAGGAGCAATTCTGTCCATGCTCGGGTGACACTCGCGTACCTGGGTGTCGTGGTTTGGGCCTGGTTGGCAGCCAACCACAATGCAGCACCTCTCTCTCCCTTCCCCTCCGGCAATGAGAAGGGACAGAGAGCCAGGCTTGGGGTTCAAGATAGGACTGGGATGGGGGAAAATCCCCCTTTATGGTCACAAGCAAAAGGCAGACTCGTTAGGGGAAGAAAAAAAGAACATACATTTATTACAGACACTAACAACACATAACAGAGTAGGACAGTGAGAAGCATTGCCACATCTTGAGAACACCTTCCCCCCACCCCTCCCTTCTTCCCGGGCTCAGCTCTGCTCCCGATATCTCTACCTCCTCCCCCAGTGGCGCAGGGGCAGGGAATGGGGGGTGCAGTCAGCGCTGCCACTTCTCTCATCTTTGGTGGGGGGAGCTTCTGGAACTTGTTCCCCCTGCTCCATCGTGGTCCCCCTCTCACAGCAGACAGTCCTCCACAAACTTTCTCCGACATGAGTCCCTCCCACGGGCCGCAGCGTTCCCCACACTGCTCCGTCGTGGGTCACTAACTTCCTCCGACTGGATTCTCTCCCACGGCTGCAGCCCTTCCCGAGCTGCTCCGGCGTGGGACACCCCCGCATGCTGCAATCCTCCCAGCGCTGAATTACAGCAGTGGGGCTGCCTTTCCCCATGAGACCCCGGCCTTCTTCAGGCACAGCACCTTGATCAACCATGTGGAAGCCACAGGCCATAAATCAATGTCTGCTCCACCGTAGATCTTCATGGGTGGCAGGGGGGGCCGCCCTGCCGTCTCCCCACAGGATACAGGGGGGTCTCTGCTCCGGCACACCTCCCCCCTCCTTTCTTCCTCCGTTCCTCCACTGACCTTGGTGTTCACGCAGCTGCAGCAACTCCTCCTCTCCAGTCCCACTGCTCCTCACCACATCCATTCTTAAATACGTTATCGCAGAGGCGCAGCTGATGGGCTCAGTTTTGGTGCAGAGGTGGAGCTGACTTGGAGCTGGGGGAGCTTCTAGAAGCTTCTCACAGGGGGCCGCCCCGATAGCCCCCTCCCCTGCCACCAAAAAACTCCACCACTCACTCAAGCCAGGACACTGGGACTGATTTTGCTGGAGGTACTAAAGTCATCGACCAGCCTACAGTGCCCAGGAACGTCCTGCTCTGCTGCCGTCGCCGTCCCCACGCCCTGCCAGGATGCTAGGGGCTAACCCAACCCCTGTGATGCCTCTGAGTGCTTTAGCTGGGATTCCTGGCGAGCTCACTTACATTGTTTACGTTTATCTCCCTGTAAAAAAAGTTAATCAGAAAATGAACTAAGACCTGGCACGCGTTGCTCGGCTGAGGAGCCGTTACTTCCGCAGAGGAATCCGGAAAAGCCTTTTTAAATTATTTTTACCCCCGGGGCGGGCATCACGGGCACCCTGTCCGGGTCACCTGGGGTTTGGGGATCCTCGGTGGGCGCTGGGAGGCTCCATAAGACACGCGAACGTCCTGGGGTCGCGGGGGCTTGCTGGATCCCTTCGGTGAGCCTGGGGCTCGGCAGCGTGCACCGGCCTTGCCCTGCACTTCTCGGGCTGATGCCTCGCTTCGTCGTGCTCGGCAGAAGCACTAAGAACGGAGCCCGGGCGGCTTTGTGAACGCTGGGGATGACTCAGGCTTGAAAGAAGGACAAATATTCCCGATTTGCCTGTTTTCCTGCAGCGCGTTTCGCTTCGGCGGGAAGGGTTTGCCCGGTGCTTGCCTTGGGTTGATCCCCGTTGGTCTGCGCTTGCCTGTTGCGTCGAGGTTCGGGTTGCAGAGCAAGACTCGAGAACCTGTTTATCAAACAGGCTGTCATTTTGGGGCTTGAAGGCGAGGTTTTATTAAGCTGGAATAGCCACAAACTGCGTCCCCGTGGAGGGATTCGCTGCCGTAGCCGTATGAGCTCAAGGTTGGCGGTGTGGAGCAGCCTGGAGATGTCGGGGAACATCCTTTTGATAAGAACAAGGCGCTGAGAGGAAGGTTGGGCTCTTCTCAGGGAGAAAATACAGTTGTGCTGGTGCTTCGCAGCTTTTCCTACGGACTTTTGAGGGAGCAGCAAGGGGGATGCTTCTGTAAAGGCGGGCAGGCGTTTACACGCCAGATTCAAAACCTTTGGGCCAAAAGAGTGGCTGAGGACCGGGGCGGGGGGGATGCTTCGCCTCGGGGCAGACATGAGCTGGCTGCTTCTGCCAGGACTTTGCGCTGCTTGCTCAAAGCCCCAAATCCCCATTGGCAGGTGCAGAACTTCCCTGAAACCATCAATACCTCGTTCCTAAATTAACACCGGCCGCGCAGCTTTGGCTGACCTTACGGCGCTGTGGTTCTTACTCGCTTCAGAGCTTTAAATCTTTTCCTTCTCAGCCAGGATCGCCTGAAGGTTGGGTTTTTCCCGGTCGTGGAAATAATATCGAATTCCCCCGTGGTTGTAGCTCGCTCAGCTCGCCGCCGCCTCCTCCGCCGCCGCCGCCTCCTCCTCCGTAACGACGCTTCCACCCTGAAACTGCAACCACATTCCTTGGATATTTTTTCACCCTCCTCCTCCCCTCCCTGCACTTTTTTCAAGAGGGATCAAACCCTTTGGCATCACGGCATCCAACTGCTGCTGTTCCCGGTGTCCCCGGCTGCGGGGAACCGCTCACCCTGGCGAAACACGGACGATGGCAGCGACTGGGGGGGGGGGTTTTAGTTCCTCCAGAGCCCATCCAATGCGCTTCCGAGCATCTTCTGCTCCTTTCTTGATACCCTCAAAGCCCCGGCGTAGCCGCCGGTGGGCGAGCTGGCCCGGGGCTCACATTCTGGTACGGTGATTTCGATGGAAAAAAGCACAGGAGGCGCGCCGGAGCCGCGCTCGCTATTTCCCTTTAAAGCACATTTCGTAAACCTTCCTTTTTCCCCTCGGAAAAGGGGTTTCAGGAGAAGGTGGCCTGGCGGAGCACTCGGGCAATGACTCGGGGCTGGATGCCGACGTTTTTGCGTGCCTTTAAGGTGGAAGGAGCCTGGATTTGTCGCACGGATGCGTTCGTGTCGCTGCCCATCAGGACAGAGCACGGAAAGGTTGGCATCAGCGGAGCGGCATGGGAAGGCTCCTCCAAATTCCCCAGCACGTTTGGCTCCTTGCTGCCCTCCCGCCGTCGCCCCATCCCTGGGTTTCCCCCCCCCCCCCCCCCCGACAGAATCTTTGCCGACTTCTCCATCCCCACCTCTCCTCTGGAAGGGTTGTGCCTAAAGCGGCGAGGCTGGTAAATGTGAATACCACCTTTTTTTTTGGGGGGGGGGGCGGGGGGCTTTTCCTGCAGTAGGAGTTTTCCTGTCAGGCAGCACGGCTTTGGATGACGGGAGCGCTCTGGAGCGCCCGTGGTTCCTTCACCGCGGGCTTCGATAAGGAGCTTTTAACGTTAAAATAAAGGTTAATGTTAGCGCGTAAGGAGAAATCAGCACCTCTGCACAAGTAGTAGCTTGGGAATACGGTTTCTGTTTCTCCTCCTCATCCTCCCCTCCAAATTTTGGCACTGGTTTTGCACCACCCCCCCCCCCCGGCCCCGTCCCGCGCGCTCATGCTGACTGCCTGGTGCGGCTCACGCCTTTCCCAGCCGACGGGCTCGGTGATCAGCTGGGCTTTGCCTTCCCCTCCCCGCTCCTCTCCCCCCCAAAAGGGCCATTTTCCCTTTCCAGGCCACCCCCGCAGCCCGAGCGGCTCCCCGGGGTCGTGCTGGGGAGCAGTGGAGCTTGAAATCCCAGAACCATTTAGTCCCAGGCTTAATCCAAGCAGGCCAGGCTTTATTTTTGCATTTACTTCCTTTGCGCATTCATTTACACTCATCTTTACTCGCCGTTTGCGGCTCTTCCCCGCGAGCTCCTCCAAACCCATCCTCTGGCTCTACTTAAGCCAGCTAATTAGCGCTGATAATTTATAACATCCTTTGAGGGCTAAAGGAAAATCCTGTTGTCACCAAGATGACCCGTGGAGAAAATAACTCCTTCCTTGTGCTGACTTGGGGAATCAAGAGAAATTGGGGCGTGCCGGAGACGCCGGGGCGATGGGGATGGAGAAGATTTTGGTGACGGAGGAGATTTTGGTGCCGGAGAGGGGCTTGGTGATGGAGAAGGGCTCGGTGACAGGGGGTGGCAGGGCTCGGTGACGCCGCGGAGCCATCTGCTCCCCATCACCAGCCCTTTTGATGTCGGCACCCGAGCCGCGGGCAGGGAGCGGCGAGCTTTGATGTGCGGCCAGCGCTCGCCCGGGACAGCCCTCGGCAATAAAACGTCCCCGTCCAGGCGGGGGATTGAGGCCCCGTGTCGGTTTGGTGACGGGATTTTGCAGCTCAGCCCTCCGGCCTCAGCCGGGCGCGTCTTCAGGGTTTGAAAAAGATGGTGCAATACTTTTAAAAATTGCTTTTTCATGAAAAAGATGTAGCGGGACACCTTCAAAAAGCAGAGGGAGAAGGCAAATCTCCCCCGGCTTTGCAAGGTTTTTAACGAGCCCTCCAAAAAATTCGTTTTTTTCCTCCCCGTGGTCTCAAGGTAATGTTGTGTGAAGGCTTGCCGGCGGGGTCCCAGCCCTCGCCGCGGTTTCGGCGCGGTGTGCCGGCACACCTCGGCGCTGGGGACGGTTCTGCCGCCGCCGAGCAGCCAATTAACGGGCTGAATAAACGAGTGGTGCTCAAACATCCCCCCCCCCCCGCCCCGGAGCGGGGTTAGGGCAGTGTTCCCCCCCCCCCCCACCTCCGCGTGGGATCCCTCATCCTTGTGCCGGTAATTAAGGCTTTAACGTGAAATAAATGGGGAGGGGAGAACCTCTGCTTTCCTCCTGCCTCGCCTCCAGCGAATTCCCCTCCACCCCAGGCTCGTTCCCCCTCCCAACTCCCCCAGGACAAGCTCGTGCCCTTTTTCTGGCTTTTTTTTCCAAAGAAAACAAAAGCGAGGAGCGGTCCCCGCGCCTCCCCGGGGGCTCTGCTCCCGGCCCAGCAGTGGGGCTGGAGCGCGCCGGGAAGTGTGCGGGGATCGGGCCGGGCAGTGTGCGGGGATCGGGCTGGGAAGTGTGCGGGGATCGGGCCGGGCAGTGTGCGGGGATCGGGCTGGGAAGTGTGCGGGGATCGGGCCGGGCAGTGTGCGGGGATCGGGCCGGGAAGTGTGCGGGGATCGGGCCGGGCAGTGTGCGGGGATCGGGCTGGGCAGTGTGCGGGGATCGGGCCGGGAAGTGTGCGGGGATCGGGCTGGGCAGTGTGTGGGGATCGGGCCGGGAAGTGTGCGGGGATCGGGCCGGGCAGTGTGCGGGGATCGGGCCGGGCAGTGTGCGGGGATCGGGCCGGGAAGTGTGCGGGGATCGGGCCGGGCAGTGTGCGGGGATCGGGCCGGGCAGTGTGCAGGGATCGGGCCGGGAAGTGTGCGGGGATCGGGCCGGGCAGTGTGCGGGGATCGGGCCGGGCAGTGTGCGGGGATCGGGCCGGGAAGTGTGCGGGGATCGGGCCGGGCAGTGTGCGGGGATCAGCGGGGGAAGCACACCAGCAGTGGGCTGGGAAGCTCCCTGGGAGTGGAGTGGGAATCGCGCCTAGTCTGGGGTGGGGAGCATGCCGGTGTTGGGCTGGGAATCTCACTGGGATCGGGCCGGGAAGGTTATTGGGAGTCAGCCGGGAATCTCACTGGGATCGGGCTGGGAAGGCTGGGAAGCTCACTGGGAGAGGTTTGGGAAGCTCGCTGGGAGCAGACGGGGAAGTGCAGACTGTGGGGCAGGGGTGGGGGTGGCAGGAGCATCGTCCCCAGCGCGGGGACGGGGACAGGGATGGGGTCAGGGATGGGGAGAGGGATGGGGCCGAGGATTGGGATGGGGATTGGGATGAGGATTGGGATGGGGACTGGGATGGGGATTGGGGACAGGGTGGGGGACTGGGGACAGGGTGGGGGACTGGGCGGGGGGACGGGGTTCCAGCCCCTTTGATCTGCCCCTTCCCAGTCTTCCAAGAAGGCCAAGACGGCGGAGGCGGACACGTCGAGCGAGCTGGCCAAGAAGAGCAAGGAGGTGTTCAGGAAAGAAGTGAGTGTCCCCCCTGGCCCCTTCAATGCCGGGGAGGTGGGGGGGGGTTGTCACCATCCCACCCTGGTGACATTGACCCGGGGAGGGGGACACACACACCCCCAGAGAGACGCTGGAATGGGGTGTCGGGGTTCCCCATCGACATGGAATGGGCCGGGGGGGGGGAGTGTCTCTCTGTCTTGGCGCGGAGGGCTGGCATTGGGGGGGGGGGGGGGGGGTGTCTTTGGGGACATGTGTGTGTCCTGTCCCCCCGTCCCCCCCCCCCCGCCCCGCCACCCCCCCCAGGGGGGACCCCGATCCCAGGTTCCGGTGTCCCGCAGATGTCGCAGTTCATCGTGCAGTGCCTGAACCCCTACCGCAAACCCGACTGCAAGGTGGGGCGCATCACCACCACCGAGGACTTCAAGCACCTGGCGCGCAAGGTGACAGCGCGGGGACGTCCCCGGGGGGGGGCCCGGCCGCGCGGGGAGGGGGCGGGGGGCAGCGTTTGGGGGTAAGAGGAAGGATCCGGGGGATGAGAGCCACTATCGGGGGAGTATGTGGGGATAATAGGGAATATTGGGGAATAATGGCCAATATTTGGGGAGCGATGGCCAATATTGGGGAATAATGGCCAATATTTGGGGCGTGATGACCAATATTTGGGAATAATAGCCAATATTTGGGGAGTGATGGCCAATATTTGGGGAGCGATGGCCAATATTGGGGAATAATGGCCAATATTTGGGGAGCGATGGCCAATATTTGGGAATAATAGCCAATATTTGGGGTGTGATGGCCAATATTGGGGAATAATAGCCAATATTTGGGGAGTGATGGCCAATATTTGGGGAGCGATGGCCAATATTGGGGAATAATGGCCAATATTTGGGGAGTGATGGCCAATATTTGGGAATAATGGCCAATATTTGGGGAGCGATGGCCAATATTGGGGAATAATGGCCAATATTTGGGGAGTGATGGCCAATATTTGGGAATAATAGCCAATATTTGGGGCGTGATGGCCAATATTGGGGAATAATGGCCAATATTTGGGGCGTGATGGCCAATATTTGGGAATAATAGCCAATATTTGGGGAGCGATGGCCAATATTTGGGGCGTGATGGCCAATATTTGGGAATAATAGCCAATATTTGGGGAGTGATGGCCAATATTTGGGGAGCGATGGCCAATATTGGGGAATAATGGCCAATATTTGGGGAGCGATGGCCAATATTGGGGAATAATGGCCAATATTTGGGAATAATGGCCAATATTTGGGGAATAAGAGCCAAAATAAGGGTGAGTAGTATGTGGGGATAATAGGGAATATTGGGGAATAATGGCCAATATTGGGGAATAAGAGCCAATATTTGGGAATAATGGCCAATATTTGGTGAATAATGGCCAATATTGGGGGAGTATTTGGGGGATAATAGGGAATATTTGGGAATAATGGCCAATATTTGGGGAATAAGAGCCAATATTGGGGGAGTATTTGGGGGATAATAGGGAATATTTAGGAATAATGGCCAATATTTGGGGAATAAGAGCCAATATTTGGGAATAATGACCAATATTTGGGGAATAAGAGCCAATATTGGGTGAGTATTTGGGCATAATGGCAAATATTTGGGAATAATGGCCAATATTTAGGGAGTAATGGCCAATATTTGGGGAGTAAGAGCCATAAGTGGAGGTGTATTTGGGGATAATAGGGAATATTTGGGAATAATGGCCAATATTTGGGGAATAAGGGCCAATACTGGGGGAGTATTTGGGAATAAGAGCAAATATTTGGGAATAATAGGAAATCTTTGGGGAATTACAGCAAATATTTGGGAATAATAGCCACTATTTGGGAATAATAGGAAATATTTGGGGAATAATAGCCACTATTTGGGCAGTATTTGGGAATAATAGATAATATTTGGGGAGTATTTGGGAATAATGGCAAAATAGGTTGGCAAGTATTTGGGGAAGAATAGCAAATTTTAGGGGGATATTTGGGGAAGAGTAGCAAATTTTAGGGGGATATTTGGGGAAGAATAGCGAATTTTAGGGGGATATTTGGGGAAGAATAGCGAATTTTAGGGGGATATTTGGGGAAGAGTAGCAAATTTTAGGTGGATATTTGGGGAAGAATAGCAAATTTTAGGGGTATATTTGGGGAAGAGTAGCAAATTTTAGGGGTATATTTGGGGAAGAATAGCAAATTTTAGGGGGATATTTGGGGAAGAATAGCAAATTTTAGGGGGATATTTGGGGAAGAGTAGCAAATTTTAGGGGGATATTTGGGGAAGAATAGCGAATTTTAGGGGGATATTTGGGGAAGAATAGCGAATTTTAGGGGAATGTTTGGGGAAAAATGGCAAAATAGCTTGGGGAACCCCCCGGACTTGGATTCCTGGGGCCACTGGGACATCCCCGGCCCCTCCTCTCCCCCCCCAGCTGACTCACGGCGTGATGAACAAGGAGCTGAAATACTGCAAGAACCCGGAGGATCTCGAGTGCAACGAGAACGTGAAACACAAGACGAAGGAATACATCAAGAAATACATGCAGAAATTCGGGGCCATCTACAAACCCAAAGAGGACACAGACCTGGAGTAACCACCTCCTCCTCCTCCTCTTCCTCCTCCTCCTCCTCCTCCTCCTCCACCGCCCCATCGGTGCCGGCCGCAGCCAAACCTTGGGAAACATCGATTCCACCAGGATTCGCGGTATTAAACCACCAACCTGTGAATTTATTACCTTTTTTTTTTTTTTTTTTTTAAAAAAAAAAAAAAAAAAAATTAGAAAATAAACTTCGTTCCCTACGGCGTGAAGGCGGTTTGTGCTGCCGGGGCAGCGCGGAGGAAAAGCCGGGCTTTGCTAAGCCGGGCTTTGCCGGCTCCCCCACCCCGGCGGTGCTGTCGGACGCTCACCCCGTGCGTCACCAAGCTCTGTATTATATTTTAACGTATATGTGAATATATTGATAATTTTGGGTTTGTTTCTGTTTTTTTTTTTTGTTGGGTTTTTTTTTTTTGCTTTTAGCCCAGGATGTGCCGATACCACAGGAACACTTTGTAAGGATAGTTTCGGGGTTATTATTATTATTATTATTAATTTTTTTTTTTTTTCCGGTTGTTTCCTTGGTTTTATTTTTGGTTCTGCAAGGTTTAATCTGTTTTCCTGTAAATATTGCGGAGCGGGGCTGCCCCCGGATTTCTGGCAGGCCTCGTGCTATGTTGATAAGATTGATTTTACTGCTTAAATCATTTTACTTTATCCAATTTTTACGGAACTTTTTATGTAAAAAAAAAGAGAAAAAAAAAAATAATAAAAAGAAAAATGACAAAAAATCAACACCAGACCCGGCCCCGAAAGAGGTTTGGCATGGCCGGGGGGACCTGGCAGTGGGGACGTGGTGGCCTGGCTTGGTGGTCTGTCCCCTCACATTTGGGGACCCCCCTGTCACCCCGAGTGTCCCCAGGAGGGGGACCCAGCTCAGGGCAGGGGTGCCCGGGTACATTCTGGGGTTAAAACGGCTCTTTTTGGTCATGCAGCAAAGCCTGGAGCCACCTGCCTTGGGGTCTTTGGGGGGGGGTGGGGTGGGGTGTGTCCCCCCCAGGGCCACCCACCCCCCTGCTGTCCTTATGGGGACGGGCGTGGGCCGGGGGACACACGAGGACAAATGTCCTGGGGACACACGTGTGGGGACACACAGACGCACGAGGACACACGGACACCTGGGGACACACGTCCCGGTGACAGGAGCTTGGGGGGACACACGGATGCCTTGGGGACACCCGGGGGGACACAGCCCGGGGACACACGGACACCTGGGGACACAGGTCCTAGTGACATGTTTGGGGACATGTGGACACGTGGGGACACACGGACACGTAGGGCCACAGCCTGGGGACGTGGGACGTGTCCTGGGGACACACGGACACCTGGGGACACACGGACACCTGGGGACACACTTCTTGGGGACACATGAACACCTGGGGACACATGTCCCAGTGACGTGTTTGGGGACACATGGACACCTGGGGACACATGGACACCTAGAGACACACGGCCACCTGGGGACACAGCCCTGGGACACACGGACATGCAGGGCCACAGGCTGGGGACATGGGACATGCGTCCTGGGGACACACGGACACCTGGGGACATGTGAGCACCTGGGGACATGTCCCAGTGATGTGTTTGGGGACACACGGACACCTGGGGACACATGGACACCTGGGGACATGTGAGCACCTGGGGACACGTGTCCCAGCGATGTGTCTGGGGACACACGGACACCTGGGGACACACAGCCTGGTGAAATGCGCTTGGGGACACATGGACACCTGGGGACACATGGACACCTGGGGACACATGTCCCAGTGATGTGTGTTTGGGGACACCCGGACACCTGGGGACACACGGCCTGTGGACACACGGACACCTGGGGACACACAGCCTGGTGACATGCGCTTGGGGACACATGGACACCTGGGGACACAGCCCAGGGACACACGGACACCTGGGGACACACGGACACCTGGGGACACATGGACACCTGGGGACATGTGAGCACCTGGGGACACATGTCCCAGTGATGTGTTTGGGGACACACGGACACCTGGGGACACACAGCCTGGTGAAATGCGCTTGGGGACACATGGACACCTGGGGACACATGGACACCTGGGGACACATGTCCCAGTGATGTGTGTTTGGGGACACCCGGACACCTGGGGACACACGGCCTGTGGACACACGGACACCTGGGGACACACAGCCTGGTGACATGCGCTTGGGGACACATGGACACCTGGGGACACAGCCCAGGGACACACGGACACGCAGGGCCCCATCCTGGGGACATGGGACACGCGTCCTGGGGACACACGAGGACTCATGGCCACCTGGGGACATGTGAGCACCTGGGGACGCGTGTCCCAGTGACGCGTTTGGGGGACACACGGCCACCCAAGGACACGCATCCGGGGCCACGCGCCTGTGGGGGACGGACACACAGACACACAGACAGACACACCCTGGGACGCCCGCCCTCGGTGACACAAGTGACACGTTTAATCCGACCAGCCGCGTCCCCCGCCCTGTCCCCACCGCCACCAAATCCCCGCTCCCCCCCCCCCCATCCCCAACACCCCTAAAAAAGTACAAAACCCCCTTTATAAACACAAAACCACCCTCCCTCACCCCAACCCCCCTCAAAAGATTAATAATAAAAAAAAAGGTGGGAAACCTCGCGCCCCGACCCCCCTGCTTTCGGGGGTGTCAGACGGCGGAGGTGACGTCCCCCGGTGCCACCAAGCGCTGGGCCACATCCTGGCGGCCGATGGCCCCCAGGGCCTGGCAGAGGGTCTCCAGGGTGGCCCCCTCGGCCCCCGCCCAGGCGCTGAGCAGGGTGCGGGTGGGCGCTCGCCCGCGGGCGAAGGTGCCGATGGCGTCCGGGCCGAAGCCCAAGCGGGCGGCCAGGCTGCGCCAGTCCCCCCCCGGCCCCCCGCTCTCCAGCAGCCGCTCCAGCTCCTCCTGCCGCTGCGGTGACACCGCGCTCAGCGGGGGACCTTGGGGACGGGGGGCTGGGGGGGGGGGGGGGAGGAGGAGGAGGAGGGGGGAGTCAGTGTCCGCACCCCCAAATCGCTGCCCGGCGCCGGGCACCGGCTCCCGGGAGAGAGACTTGTTGGGGTATGGGCGCTCCCCGACCCCCGTTTGGGTGCTGTCTCAGGTATGGGTGCTCCCTGACCCCCATTTGGGTGCTCCCCAATCACCATTTGGGTGCTGTCTCAGGTATGGGTGCTCCCTGACCCCCATTTGGGTGCTCCCCAATCCCCATTTGGGTGCTATCTCAGGTATGGGTGCTCCCTGAACCGCATTTGGGTGCTACCGGGAGTATGGGTGCTCCCCAACGCCCATTTGGGTGCTATCTCAAGTATGGGTGCTCCCTGACCCCCATTTGGGTGCTCCCCAACCCCCATTTGGGTGCTACCAGGAGTATGGGTGCTCCCTGACCCCCATTTGGGTGCTCCCCAATCCCCGTTTGGGTGCTATCTCAGGTATGGGTGCTCCCTGACCCCCATTTGGGTGCTCCCCAATCCCCATTTGGGTGCTATCTCAGGTATGGGTGCTCCCTGACCCCCATTTGTGTGCTACCGGGAGTATGGGTGCTCCCTGACCCCCATTTGGTTGCTCCCCAACCCCAGTTTGGGTGCTATCTCAGGTATGGGTGCTCCCTGACCCCCATTTGGTGCTCCCTGACCCCCATTTGGGTGCTCCCCAACGCCCATTTGGGTGCTACCGGGAGTATGGGTGCTCCCTGACCCCCATTTGGGTGCTACCAGGAGTATGGGTGCTCCCTGACCCCCATTTGGGTGCTCCCCAACCCCCATTTGGGTGCTACCGGGAGTATGGGTGCTCCCCAATCCTATTTGGGTGCTCCCTGACCCCTCATTTGGGTGCTATCTCAGGTATGGCTGCTCCCTGAACCGCATTTGGGTGCTACCGGGAGTATGGGTGCTCCCCAATCCCATTTGGGTGCTCCCTGAACCCCTATTTGGATGATATCTTGGGTATGGGTGCTCCCCAAATCCCATTTGGGTGTGACCTGGACTATGGGTGCTCCCCGAACCGCGTTTGGCTGCTCCCTGACCCCCACTTGGATGCTATCTCAGGTATAGGTGCTCCCTGAACCCCATTTGGGTGCTACCTGGACAATGGGTGCTCCCCAATCCCATTTAGGTGCTCCCCAACCCCCATATGGGTGCTCTCCGAACCCCTGGTTGGGTGATATCTTGGGTATGGGTGCTCCCCGAACCCCGTTTGGGTGTTACCTGGACGATGGGTGCTCCCCAATCCCATTTAGGTGCTTCCCAACTCCCATTTGGGTGCTATCTCAGGTATGGGTGCTCCCTGACCCCCATTTAGGTGCTCCCCGACCCCCATTTGAGTGCTCCCCAAACCCCCATTTGGCTGATATCTTGGGTATGGGTGCACCCCAACGCCCATTTGGGTGCTATCTCAAGTATGGGTGCTCCCCGAACCGCGTTTGGCTGCTCCCTGACCCCCATTTGGGTGCTTCCCAGGGCCTGGGTGCTCCCCAACCCCACCCAGGTGCTCCCCGACCCTGGTTTGGGTGCTCCCCGAACCCCCCATTTGGGTGCTCCCCAACCCCATTTAGGTGCTCCCTGACCCCCATTTGGGTGCCCCCCCCAACTTCACCTGGGTGCTCCCCAGGGCCTGGGTGCTCCTCAATCCCATGCAGGTGCTCCCCGACCCCCTTTGGGTGCTCCCCGACCCTCTCTGGGTGCTCCCTGACCCTCTTTGGGTGCTCCCCGACCCCCTTTGGGTGCTCCCCGACCCTCTCTGGGTGCTCCCTGACCCTCTTTGGGTGCTCCCCGACCCCCTTTGGGTGCTCCCCGATCCCCTTTGGGTGCTCCCCGACCCTCTTTGGGTGCTCCCCGACCCCCTTTGGGTGCTCCCCAATCCCCTTTGGGTGCTCCCCGACCCCCTTTGGGTGCTCCCCAGGTCACGGGTGCTCCCTCGTTGGGTCCTCCCTGCGGCACGCGTGCTCCCTGACCCGTGGGTGCTCCCCAGCCCCACCGGGGTGAACCCCCAAAGCAGGGATGCTCCCCAACCCATTTTGGACGGCGTAGGTGCACCCCAACCCCATACGGGTGCTCCACGGGCACCTCAAACCCACGGTGGGGTGCTCCCTAGAGCACCCCCAACCCCATCCAGCTGCTCCCCAAGCGCTCCAGCTGCTCCCTGGGGATAGGCAGCACCCTGACCCCCCCCCCCCCCACCCTGATGACATCAGGGGGGCGGGGGGGGTTGGGGGGGGCTGAAAACCTCCCAGACCTCAAAAGTGGGTGGTGGGTGCTCACCCTTGCCGGGCTGGTGGGGTTCCTGCAGGCTGTGGGTGTCGAGGAAGATCCCGCTGTCACTGTGCAGCTTCTCCCCTTCGGGTGACGTCCCCAAGTCCCCTGCCCGCGCCTTGGCCAGCTGCTGCTTCTGCCTGCACGTGTGCCAGCTGCCCCCCCGGCGGGGTGGGGGGTGGGGGGTCACCCAGGATGTCCCTTTACCCCCCCCAAAAGTGTCGTTTCCCCCCCCCCCCCAAAAAAACCTACCACTTGAAGGCCACGTAGGCGAGGAGTCCCACCACCACGGCGGCCAGGAGGGAGCAGTAGACGGGGATGATGTCCTTGCCGGTGGCCTCCGGGGGTGGCACAAATTCAGGGGGGGCAGAAGGGTCCCCCGTCACCACCTCCAGCTCCTCGCCTATATAGAGGGGTTCCCCCCCCCCCCCAAAAAAAAAAGATTAGGGAAAGCCCCACTTTCCCCCCCCTCCTCCCCCCCCCCCCACACTGCCTCAGTTTCCCCTGGCGGGGGAACCAGCACCCAGAGGTGACCCCCTATAGCTTGGGGTGCTGCTGGGTGTGCTCCCCCCTAATTTTTTTGTGCCCTCCCCGCCCCTCAGACCCACACATGGGGGAAACTGAGGCACGGCCAGCCCATTTCCCTCCCCTCCGCGAGGGCACCCCCCCCCCCCCCCCCCCTTGGGGGTGTGTGGGGTTTGACAGGGGTGTCCCCCTGGGTGACATTCATGGGGGGGGGGGGAGTGGTGGGTGCTGGGGGGGGGGCACTTACTGTGGGTGCAGGGTTGGGTGACGCCGAAGCCGGGGGGACAGGGGGTGCAGCACCCCCCCGCCGTCGTGGTCCTCCCGCTCTCACCCCCCCCGCTGCACCCCGGAACCTGTGGGGACATGGGGGGGATCCTGCCTCAGTTTCCCCTTGATTTTGTCCTCAAGGGGGGACACCAGGACCCTCAGCTGCCCCCCCGCCCCCCCCCCCCCCCGCAATGGCAGGGTGTGGTTTGGGGTCCTGGGGTACCCCCTGGTCCTGCTCCGGGGGGGGCGCGAGGGGTCATAGGGGCGCGGGGGGGTGAGGACACGGCTGGGTGGGTGATCGTGGGACACCACTGCTTGTGCCCGAGGTGAGTAAAATAGAGTGGGATGAAAAGGTGAATAAAAACAACAACAAAAAAATCCAAAATAATAAAAAAAATCCCACTAAAATAATAAATTCAAAAAACGGAAAAATCGAATAAAAATAATAAAAAGTGAATAATCAAATAAAAAAGAAATATAGACATGCGATAAAATACGTCGAAAAGAAATAAAAAGCCATAAATCGAAATGAAATAGAAAAGTATGAAAGTGAAATAAAGTAAAATAAAAAAAAAAAAAGTGAAATAAACTAAAGTAAAAATAAAATGAAATGCAGTAAAATAAGGATTAAATGAAATTAAAGGAACTAAACCAAATTAAACAAGACAAAGTAAACCAAACCAAACTAAAATGAAGCAAACCAAAATCAAATGCAACAAAATAACCCGAACCGGAACGGAACAAACCAAACGGAGGAGAAATACAACAAAAAGACGCGGGGTGAAGCGGGGGGGGAGCAGGCGGGGGGGCCCGGGGGGGGCAGCGGGGAGCCCCGGTCCCGCTCCCAGTCCCATCCCATCCCCGTCCCGTCCCGAGCAGCACCGGCAGCAGCAGCAGCAGCAGCAGCAGGACCCGCCGCATCGCGGAGACCCGGGCCCGGTCCCGGGACCCGCTCGCTCCGCTCCGGCTTCGCTCCGGCTTCGCTCCGGCTTCGCTCCGGCTTCGCTCCGCTCCGCTTCGGCTCCGCTCTGTCCGGTTCGGTTCCGTTCGGTTCCGTTCGGTTCCGTTCGGCTCCGCTCGGCTCCGCTCGGCTCGGCGCGGCCCCGCAGTTGCTGGAGGGGCGTGGTTCGCCCCGGGCCGGGTAGGGCGGGGTGCTTCGCTATTGGCTGCGAGCGGCTTGGAGGGCGGAGCCCCGCGCTGATCCCCGCCCCTGGCGGCTGGGCTGGGCTCGGGTCCCACCCACCCCTCGGGGTGGCCGCCGGTTCGAGTCCCGCCCCGGGCAAGCGCGGGGGCCACCGGCTCCACTGGGACTGGACTGGGGCAAACGGGGCCGGATCCTGCTGGGCCTCCCCCCCGCCGCCTCCCCACGGCCTGTCCCCTCCCTGCCCCCGGGGGGCGAAAATGTCTGGAAGTGGGGGAAAATAAACCTTTATTCAATTCGGTCTGGGTAGGGTGCAGCGCCCGGCTATGGGTGCAGGGTCCCAGCGTGGGTGCAGCACCCGGGCACGGGTGCAGGACTCCAGGGTGGGTGCAGGATTTGGCCGTGGGTGCACGTGGTGGGTGCCGTGGCTGCCCCCCCACACCTCGACGGGAGCGCGTGGGGCGCTCAGTCTTGGCGTGGGGCGCTCAGTCTTGGCGTGGGCGCAGGGTCTCCAAGTGGGCGCAGGACCCCCGGCGTGGGCGCAGGACCCCCGGCGTGGGCGCAGGGGTGTGGGTGGGGGTGTGGGTGGGGGTGTGGGTGGGGGTGTGGGTGGGCCCCCCCAGCGGCCCCCCAGTTCTCCTCACCAGCCACGGACGGGGTGCCAGAGCTCCACCACCTTCCCCTCGGCGTGGACGTAGTAGACGGGGTGCATGGCGGCCGTGGCACAGGCCTGGGGGTGGGGAAGGGATGCTCAGCCGGGTGTGGCAGGGCGTGGCAGGGCGTGGCCGGGCGGGTACTCACGTGGAAAGGGATGAGAGCCAGGATGGTGCCCAACGGGAACCGCTCGAACTCCAACCGCCCGCTGACGGCTTCCACTTGCCCGTGCTCCTGCGTCAGCCCCACCAGCCTGCGGGGACACGGCGGCACCCGGGGGGGATATTTTTGTGTGTGTGTGTGTGTGTGTGTCCCACCCCACCCCACCCCACCCCACCCCACCCCACCCCACCCACCTCAGCTGGGGGTGCCCCTCGACGGCAGCGCAGCCCGTGGGCGCCTGGTCCCGGCCGTGGAGGCTGAGGGCTGCCCACCCACAGTCCACCAGCAGCTGGTTGCGGTGGGGGTAGTGGCCAATGACCCTGGTGAGGACGCGGATGGCCACCTCCTCGGGGCGACAGGACCCCAGCAGCGTCTGCTGAAGGTCTGGGAGAAGAGGGTGCTCAGCTCAGGCTGGGGTGCCCCCCGCTTTTTTTTAAAAAAATTTTTTTGCCGAGTTTTTTTTTTTTTGTTTTTTTGTTTTTTTTTTTTTTTTTTTCCCCAGCTCACCATAGAAGAGGTAGTTGCCCGGGTGGAGCTCGGTGAGCTGGGCCATCTCTGGTACCGGGTGGCTACAGGACGGCGTGGAGCCGATGCCGGCTTGGGGACACGGCACCCCCTCTCTCCGCAGCCTGCCGGCCCACGGGGACGCTCAGAGCACGGCTGGGAGTTGGGGGGGGGGCACACCCCCACACCCCCCCCCCAGCACACATCACCCCTCAACCTCCCCCAGGCACCGTGGGGGTGGGAGGAAAGGTGGGAGCTATCACCCCTGGGTGCTGCCGGGGAGGGACCGGAGGTGGCGATACCTCAGGGAGGTCCAGATGTGCCAGGGAGTCCCCCCCCCCCCAAAACATTCGGGGGGGGGGGCGTCTAGTTATGACAGAGAACCCCCCCTGAACACTCAAGGCAGATGTGTGTGTGTCCCCCCCCTCACCCTGCCACCCCTCTGGATCTGCCAGAGCACCCCCCTCCTGCTGTGCCTGGGATCACCCCCAGATGTGCCAGAGATCCGTTTCCCCCCCCCCAGATGTTTTCAAGCACTCCCAGATGTGGCTGGGAGCCCACAGATGTGCCTCAGCACCCCCCAGATGTACTGGAGGACCCCCCTCATCCCCAAAATGGTCCTGGGAGCCCTCAGTTGCTTATGGGAGCCCCCAGATGCGTGAGAGACACACACCCCCCCCGGCCCCCCAGATATGCTGGAGACCCCCCCAGATGTGCTAGAGTGCCACCAGCTGCACCCAAGAGGCCCCAGATGTGCCCGAGATCCATCCAGATGTGCCCGGGATCCCCCTCGGTTGTACCACGACGTCCCCAGATGTGCCAGACATCACCCCAGAAACACCCGGGATCCTCCCCCCACCCCCATGCCAGAGCCCCCCAGATGTGCCATGGCACCCCCAGATGTGCGCAGGACCCCACCCCCCCAGATGTGCCAGCGAGCCACCCATACGCTCTCTCCAGATGTTTTAACCCCCCCCCCCGAGATGTTCCAGGGCTCCCCTCGATGTGCCAGAGCACCCGCAGACGTGCGCAGGAATCCACAGATGTGCTCAAGCCCCCCCCCAAAATATTCCAGAGCCAATATAGGAGGGGAGCTGGGGTGGGGGTGGGGGGTGGGGAGGATGCAGATTTCCCTGCGTGCCTCAGTTTCCCCACCGCAAAACGCCGCCGCAACTGGGTGGGCTGGGACTGGAGCGCCCCCACCCCCCCCTCCCTCCCCCCCCGGGATGGGTCCCCAAGGGAGCACGTCCCCGTTGCGGGGGGGGGTGGGGGAGAGGGGGGGGAATGGGGGGTCCCAAGGCATATCACTTAACACACCCCCCCCCCCCCCTACACACACACACACACACAGCAGGAGCCATCCGGCAGCAATTCCCTCCAGGATGCAAAACCCAGCTGGGACAAAAGGGTGACAAAAGAAAAAATTGGGGGGGGGGGGAAGACACACAGAGCACACAGAGATGATGACAATGACACAGGTCACAACCCGCCACCAAAGCCACATCAAAGGTGACCGGAGCCACCATCCTCCTCCTCCTTCATCTCCCCGCAGGGGGGGTTTGTGCATTTTATGAGGGGGGGGGGTGTTTTGGGGATGGGGGTGGGGGTGTGATTTGCATTTACAGCCACTGTGTGTGTGTGGGTGGGGGGGTGTGTGGGGGGGTGTTTTATGGGGTGGCCACCTTGGAGACGCCTTAAAACAAACCAACCAAAAAAAAAAAAATAAAAATAATCCCCTTAACTCTGCCCAGCCCCGGTTTGGGGACACTCACGCGGTGACGAAGTCGAGCAGGGCGGTGGCGGTGGCGCGGGCGATGGCTTGGACGGCGGGGACGTCGCGGCAGCCGTAGGTGTCCCCGCAGTGGGCGTAGACCCCCACCAGTGTCACCACCTCCGGTGCCTCCCGGGCGATGGCCCGGGCCAGCGACATGGCACCGGGGTCCCGGGGCCGAACGCCGGCTGCCGGCCAAAGCGGGGGGGTGGGGGGGGTGGGACAAGGGTCCAGGGGTGTGGATTTGGGGAAGGGGGGTGGGGGGGTGGGGGTTTGGGGAGGGGGGTGGATTTGATGCCCCGTGTTGGGTGGGATGGTGGGAATGGGGGAGTGGGGTTAGGGGGGACATGGGGTGTCACCCCCCCACACACACACCTGTGGAGCATCCTGGGGGGGGGGGGGGGGAGGGAAAATGGGGTTTGGGGAGGAGGGGGGACTTAAATACCCCATTATGGGGGATGGGGGGGGGTTATGGGGTGTCCTTGAACAATGATTGGGGGGGGGGGATTGAAATGCCTCATCCTGGTTGAGATGGGGGGGGCTGGGGGGGAAATGGGGTGTCACCCCCTGTGGAGCATCCTGGGGGTGGAGGGGGGGGGAAAGGGGGGTTTGGGGAGAAGGGGGGGCTTAAATACCCCATTATGGGGGATGGGGGGGGGTTATGGGGTGTCCTTGAAGAATGATTGGGGGGGGGATTGAAATGCCCCATTCTGGTTGAGATGGGGGGGCTGGGGGGGAAACGAGGTGTCACCCCCTGTGGAGCATCCTGGGGGTGGAGGGAGGGGGAAAGGGGGGTTTGGGGAGGAGGGGGGGCTTAAATACCCCATTATGGGGGATGGGGGGGGGGTTATGGGGTGTCCTTGAACAATGATTGGGGGGGGGGGATTGAAATGCCCCATCCTGGTTGAGATGGGGGGGGCTGGGGGGGAAATGGGGCGTCACCCCCTGTGGAGCATCCTGGGGGTGGAGGGGGGGGGAAAGGGGGGTTTGGGGAGGAGGGGGGGCTTAAATACCCCATTATGGGGGATGGGGGGGGGGTTATGGGGTTGTCCTTGAACAATGATTGGGGGGGGGGATTGAAATGCCCCATCCTGGTTGAGATGGGGGGGGCTGGGGGGGAAATGGGGTGTCACTCCCTGTGGAGCATCCTGGGGGTGGAGGGGGGGGGAAAGGGGGGTTTGGGGAGGAGGGGGGGCTTAAATACCCCATTATGGGGGATGGGGGGGGGTTATGGGGTGTCCTTGAAGAATGATTGGGGGGGGGGGATTGAAATGCCCCATCCTGGTTGAGATAGGGGGGCTGGGGGGGAAATGGGGTGTCACTCCCTGTGGAGCATCCTGAGGGTGGGGGGGAAAAGGGGTTTTGGGGGGGGGGGGATTAAATAACCTGTTGGGGGGGGGTGTCTTCTGGGGTGTCCTTGAAGACTGATTTTGGGGGGGGAGGGAGAGCTTAAATGGCCCATCCTGGGGTGGCTGGGGGGGTGTATGGAGCATCTCCTCCCCCCTGAACACCTTGTGGTGGGTGGGTGGGTGCAAATGGGGTTTGGGGGTAAATGCCCCATTATGGGGGTTTCTGGGGGTACCCTTGAAGAATAACGGGGGAGGGGGGTGTTTGTGTTAAATACCCCATCCTGGTTGAGATGGGGGGGCCGCGGGGGAGACATGGGGCATTGCTCCCCATGAAGCATCCTTCAATAATGACTTTTTTTTTTTTTTTGGGGGGGTGGGGGGGAGCAGCTTAAATACCCCATCCCAGTTGAGGTGGGGGGGCTGGGGGCTTGAGGTTGGTGGAGCACGGAGCACCCTTGAATAATATTTTTTTCTGGGGGGGGGGGGGGGGCGGAGTGTGTGAAAATACCCTTAGAGAGGACACGTGAGGCTCCAGCTCTGTAACCCGCTCCCCACAGCACCCCAAGAGCTGGCAGGATTTAAAGGGGGGGGCTAATTTTTTTTTTTTGGGGGGGAGGGGGGGGGCACTTACCTCTGCCATTCCCGCAGTCGAGCTTGAGCCAGACGAGCCAGCGCTTGCCGGGGGGCAGCGGGTGCTGGCGCAGGAGGGCCAAGGCCTGGGGGGTGTCGAGGAGGAGCTGGAAGGTTTGGAGGCGTCGGGCCAAGGCCGCGCACTCCTCCAGCCGCCCCCCCGGCAGCGGGTAGGCGTAAAGGATGTCATCGAACCCCCCCGCGGCGAAAAAAACGAGCTTCGGCCAAGGTGGAGACCACAATGCCCCGGCGGGTCCCGCCTGTCGCCAGTTCGGCACCTTCGCTGGGGGGGGGAGAGGGTGACTGGGGGGGGGGATACTGGGAGGATGCTGGAGGGATGATGGGGGAGATGCTGGGGGGGATACTGGGGGGTAAAGTGGGGGGGATGCTGGGGGGGATACTGGGGGGTAAAGTGGGGGGGATGCTGGGGGGGATACTGGGGGGTAAAGTGGGGGTATTGAGAAGGATGATGGGGGATGATGGGAGGGATACTGGGAGGACGCTGGAGGGATGATGGGGGAGATTCTGGGGGGGGAAGGTGGGGGGATGCTGGGGGGATACTGGTGTAGAGAGTGGGGGGGTCCTGGGGGGAAGGTGGGGGGATGGTGGGGGGAAGTTGAGGGGTGTTGAAGGGGAGGATGGGGGATGCTGGGAGGGATACTGGGAGGATGCTGGAGGGATGATGGGGAGACGCTGGGGGGGGAAGGTGGGGGGATGCTGGGGGGATACTAGGAGGATGCTGGTGCAGAACATGGGGGGGTGCTGTGGGGAAAGGTGGGGGAGTGTTGGGGGGATGCTGGGGGGTTGTTGAGGGGAAGTTGGGGGGGATGTTGGGGGGAAGTTGGGGGGATGATAGGGTGATGTTGGAGGGATGCTGTGGGGATGTTGGGGAAGTTGGGGGAAAGTTGGGGGGAAGTTGGGGGGACGATGGGAAGATGTTGGAAGGATGCTGGGGGGACGATGGGGAGAGGTTGGAGGGATGCTGGGGGGATGTTGGGGGGATGTTGGGGGGAAGTTGGGGGAAAGTTGGGGGGATGATGGGGAGAGGTTGGAGGGATGCTGGGGGGATGTTGGGGGGATGTTGGGGGAAATTGGGGAAAGTTGGGGGGATGATGGGGAGAGGTTGGAGGGATGTTGGGGGGATGTTGGAGGGATGCTGGGGGGAAGTTGGGGGGGATGCTGGGGGGACACTCACAGCGTCTTGTGGGTTTTGACGTGGGGGCGCAGGCGGAGGCCCAGGGCCCGGCAGCGCTCCCGCATGCGCTCGGCGTT
Source organism: Tyto alba (assembly GCF_018691265.1). Classification (NCBI taxonomy): domain Eukaryota; kingdom Metazoa; phylum Chordata; class Aves; order Strigiformes; family Tytonidae; genus Tyto; species Tyto alba. Next base: position 40,496,654 of record NW_024881313.1, on the reverse strand, counting down.
CCGCCGCACCGTCGCCCGGTCCAGGGTCAGCGCCGGGGTGGGCAACTGCTCCAGGGGGGCTCCCAGCCACACGCTGGTGCTACTGGGAGGGGGGAAGCGGGGGGGGGGGGGGGGGAGAAGCCTGCCCTGCACCCAGCCCTGCACCCAAACCTGCACCCAGCCCACCCCCGTGGGCGCAGAGGTGGCTGCTGGGGGTCCCTTGGGTGGGGGGCTGGGGGTTGGTGGGCTGAGCCCCCCCCACGGGACCCTGCACCGAGGGGTGGTTTGGGTAAGCCCTGGGGGGGGTGTGTGTGCGTGTGTCCCGCTCCGTGGGCACAAACCTGGGGGCTCCCTCGGTCTCTGTGGGACACTGGGACTGGCATATAGGGGATTGGGATATAGGGGGTTGGGAACTGGGGAGTGGGACACCTGGGGCTGGGAAACTGGGAACAGGGACACTTGAGACTGGGATTTATGGGAATGGGAAACCTGGGAATGGGACATGTGGGACTGGGACACCTGGGACAGGGATACTGGGAACGGGGACACTCGGGACTGGGACCTATGGGAATGGGAAATCTGGGAATGGGACATGTGGGACTGGGACACCTGGGACAGGGATACTGGGAACAGGGACACTCGGGACTGGGACCTATGGGAATGGGAAATCTGGGAATGGGACATGTGGGAGTGGGACACCTGGGACAGGGATACTGGGAACGGGGACACTCAGGACTGGGACCTATGGGAATGGGAAATCTGGGAATGGGACATGTGGGACTGGGACACCTGGGACAGGGATACTGGGAACGGGGACACTCAGGACTGGGACCTATGGGAATGGGAAACCTGGGGCACCTGGGACGAGGGACACTTGGGACTGGGATGTCTGGGACTGGGCCTCTTGTCCTGGCTCAGGTGGGACGGGGACACCCGGCTCCTCCGCCAGCGGGACCTCGGTGTCCCCACCATCACCCGGGGCACCCCCCACCGGGCCGTGGGGGGGGTGAGGGGCTGACGGTCCCCGTTGGCACCCTGAGCGCCCGGCCCTCCCCTTGCCCACCTGTCCGTCTGTCCGTCCATCCGTCCGTCCGGCGCCGCGGCTGCTCCCGCCCGGGCTGCGCTGGTGGCAGCTCCACGTGACGCCGTGGGCACCCGCAGCCAGCCTTGGCCGGGGACAGAGGTCGCTGCCGGCCGTGGGGCCCCCCTCCCCGGGAGAAGGGAAGGGGAGGGGGGGACACGGGGGGCAGGGGAGGACACGGACACTGCGGCTGGGGACACTCGGCCACCCTGGGACAGCCCCGTGCCCAGGAGGGGACGTGGAAGGACGGGCTGAGACCTTGCATGCTCGTGCTACGGGTGTGCGGGGCTGCTGAGGCCCCCCCCACCCCCCTTTTCCTCCTCCTCCACCCCCCCCTCCCATGCTCGTGACACGTGGGCACACGGCAGCTGAGACCTGGCACGTTCGTGACACGTGGGGCGCAGGGGGGGCCGCCAAGGGCTGAGGCCGCACGTGCTCGTGACACGTGCAGACACGGCTGCTGAGAGCCCAGCTTGTGGGATGGGGCCGGGGGGGGGGGGGGTGTGAACGGGACACACACAGCTGCTGAGACCCCCCACGCTCGTGACATGTGGGTACGGGGTTGCTGAGACCACCCCCACCCCCCCCCTCAAGACATGTGGGGCAGACAGCTGCTGAGACCCTCCCACGCTCGTGACACGTGTGTCCCATGCTGGCTGGGCCCCCCCCACAGTTCAGGGGGGACACACACACAGTTAGAGGGGGTGTCACCCTAACCCCCCCCCCCCATCCGGCGCAGGGCAGACTTGCACGCCTGTATTTCCCATAGATATATTATTATTCTTTTTTTTTTTTTTTTTTTTTTTTTTTTTTTTTCTGTAAAAGATCTAAAAATGGATAGAAAAAAAAAAAAAAAAAGGAACGGGGTGAGGCGAAGGGGGGGGGGGCAGGTCAGGAAGAGGGGGGGGACACACCGGTCGGCTCCTGGCCAGCGGGCATGGTGGGGTGGGGTTGGGGGGGGAGGGACATGGCACCCCCCTTCCCAGCGAGGGGTCCCTGCCTCCTCCTCCTCCTCCCCCCTCCCTCCTCAGGGAGGGGGGACGTGTCCCCCTAAAATTGTGTGTGTGTGTGGGGGTGTGTGTGGCAATTTTATACCCCCCCCACAGTGGGGGCTGGATAAGGCCACAGGCGATGGGCTGAGCAGGGTGTGGGGCTCTCTGCCCGCTCCCCCCCCTTCCCCCCAACCCTGGCTTTTGGGGGTGCGGGGGGTGCCCCTTTGGGGGGGGGCTCTAGGCCTTGCCCTCGGGGGGGTTGTACTCCGTCTCGCCGGCCGAGACCTGGGAGATGCGGCGCGTGGAACGCCAGAGCCGCCGGTGGAACTGGCCGGGCCGCACCTGGGGGGGGTGGGTTGGTGAGCACCTCGCCTTCGGCCTCTCCCCACCCCCACCCCCATCATCCTCATCTCCCTCCCCTCCCGACCGTCCCTGCCCCACCACACATCCCCTTCCAGCCCCGCTCCTTCACTCCACCCACACTCAGCCCCTTCCCCTTCCAAACCCCTGGCCCCAGCGCTTCTCCCAGCACCGTCCCCTTTCCAAACCCCACCTCCATCTCCATCTCCATCCCTTCCCCACCTCCATCCCTTCCCCATCACCACCTCCATCTCCTTCCCCATCCCTACCCCATCTCCAACTCCATCCCTTCCTCATCTCCATCTTCACCTCCATCCCCTTCCCCATCTCCACCTCCACCTCTATCTCTTCCCCATCTCCATCCCCTTCTCCTTCTCCACCTTCATCCCGATCTCCATCCCCTTCCCCGTCACTTTCCCCATGTCCACCTCCATCCTTTCCCCATCTCCATCCCTTTCCACATGTCCACCTCCATCCTTTCCCCATCTCCACGTCCACCTCCATCCCTTTCCCCATGTCCATCTCCACCTCCATCTCCATCCTCATCCCCATCTCCTTCCCCATCTCCACCTCCATCCCCTTCCCCATCTTCACCTCCATCCCCTTCCCCACCTCCATCCCTTTCCCCATGTCCACCTCCATCCTTTCCTCATGTCCATCTCCACCTCCATCTCCATCCTCATCCCCATCTCCTTCCCCATCTTCACCTCCATCCCCATCTCCACCTCCATCCCCTTCCCTGTCTCTTTCCCCATGTCCACCTCCATCCCTTTCCCATCTCTGTGTCCACCTCCATCCCTTCCCCATCTCTGTGTCCATCTCCATCCCCTTCCCCATCCCTTTCCCCATGTCCACCTCCATCCTTTCCCCATCTCCATGTCCACCTCCATCCCTTTCCCCATGTCCACCTCCATCCTTTCCCCATGTCCATCTCCACCTCCATCTCCATCCTCATCCCCATCTCCTTCCCCATCTCCACCTCCATCCCCTTCCCCATCTTCACCTCCATCCCCTTCCCCACCTCCATCCCTTTCCCCATGTCCACCTCCATCCTTTCCTCATGTCCATCTCCACCTCCATCTCCATCCTCATCCCCATCTCCTTCCCCATCTTCACCTCCATCCCCATCTCCACCTCCATCCCCTTCCCTGTCTCTTTCCCCATGTCCACCTCCATCCCTTTCCCATCTCTGTGTCCACCTCCATCCCTTCCCCATCTCTGTGTCCATCTCCATCCCCTTCCCCATCCCTTTCCCCATGTCCACCTCCATCCTTTCCCCATCTCCATGTCCACCTCCATCCCTTTCCCCATGTCCACCTCCATCCTTTCCTCATGTCCATCTCCACCTCCATCTCCATCCTCATCCCCATCTCCTACCCCATCTCCACCTCCATCCCCTTCCCCATCTTCACCTCCATCCCCTTCCCTGTCTCTTTCCCCATGTCCACCTCCATCCCTTCCCCATCTCTGTGTCCACCTCCATCCCTTTCCCATCTCTGTGTCCATCTCCATCCCCTTCCCCATCTCTGTGTCCATCTCCATCCCCTTCCCCATCCCTTTCCCCATCTCCACCTCCATCCGCTTCCCCATCTCCATCTCCACCTCCTCCCTCTTCTCCATCTTCACCTCTATCCCCTTCCCCCTCCCCATCTTCACCTCCACCCCCTTCCCCATCTCCATCTCCATCCCCTTCCCTGTCTCTTTCCCCGTGTCCACCTCCATCCCTTTCCCATCTCTGTGTCCACCTCCATCCCTTCCCCATCTCTGTGTCCACCTCCATCCCTTCCCCATCTCTGTGTCCACCTCCATCCCTTCCCCATCTCTGTGTCCATCTCCATCCCCTTCCCCATCCCTTTCCCCATCTCCACCTCCATCCGCTTCCCCATCTCCATCTCCACCCTCTTCTCCATCTTCACCTCTATCCCCTTCCCCATCTCCACCTCCACCCCCTTCCCCATCTCCACCTCCACCCCCTTCCCCATCTTCACCTCCACCTCCTTCCCTTTCTCACATCCTCCTCCCTTTATCTCCCCCACCCCACCCCACCCCTGTCCTCCTCCTCTCCAGAGGGCAAGGAGGACAAGCAGAGCTCCCCAGACCAGCAGCACCCCGTGGACACCGAGGCACAAGCCCCCACCCAGCCCCACCACCACGCTCACCTCAGCAGGCTGCCCAGCCCCCACCACGATGAGCTTGCCATCCTCCAACCCCACCAAGATGTGACTCTTCTCCTTGGTGACCGAGACGCTGTGGACGGGCACCCGCATGGGCACGGGGGGCACGGCCACCCGGAGGCTGGGAGAAGAAAAACGGTGGGATGGGACCCCTCGAGCCCCACCCTGAACACCCCGAGGGGGTGGTTGAGGTGGGGCAAGGTGGGTGGCAGCCTTTACCTCTGGAGGTCACGGATCTCCAGCCCGCACTGCATGGTCCCCAGCACCACGAAGTCCTCGGTCAAGCACATGGCGGTCACCTCCTCGTCCAAGGGGACGGAGGAGAGGTGCTTCCCGTTCACCGAGTAGAGGTGCAGCGCGAACCTGTCCTGCAAGACAGAGCGAAGAGGGGGGGCACCACGCGCGCTGACGGGGACGAGGGCGAGGGCGCAGGGACACCTGGCCATACCTTCAAGCAGGCCCGTTGACCAACGGCGGTCTGGGCCACCACTTGCCCCTCCGGCCCCACAGCCAGGTGGGAGAGGACGGCGGGTGGTGAGCTCTCACCGGGCGGCCGCAAGGACCGGATGAAGAGCCCCCGGCGGATGGTGTGGATGATGATGGTGCCGTCCTACGGGAGGAAGGGGACACGGGTGGAGCGATGGCGGCACCCCCCAACCTTGCCGCCCGCCCCACCACCCCAACTCACCTTGGAGCCCGACACCACCATGTCCAGCTCGGTGCTGATGGCCACGCACGTCACCTCGGCGTCGTGGCCGTACAGGACCTGGACGGGTTTGGGAGCCAAGCCACTGGAAAACCCACCCTGGTGTTGGGGACACGGGGACCTCGGTGACCTGGTGGCAAGCACCCACCACAAGCTCCCGGCCGGAGCGTGGGGTAAGGGTCAACCCCCCTACCTGCTGTAGGACCTGCCACACCATGCAGGTGGTGTCTCGGGATCCAGAAATGAGGTAGATGCCGCAGAGGTCAAGCGCCAGGCAGGTGACAACATCTGTGACACCCAGAGGGACACCAGGAGGTCCTGTTCCACCACGCTCGGCACCCCGGCCCCGCGGGATGACACCAAGATGTGTTTTGGGGTGCGGGGATCCTGCTAACCCTAACCCCACCCCAGCTCTGCGATGGAGCCTGGCCTGTCCCCAGAAGACGGGAGACACTGGGAGATGTCCCCTGCCCGCTCACGTGTCCCCTGCGTTCCCATGGCCCTACAAACCCATTGGGGCATCATCAGACCTTCACCATCGCTGGAGGACGTACCTATGTGCCGGGTGATGTGCCCAACAACCTTCCCTTTGGCCAGCGAGGTGATGCGGAGGCTGTTGTCCCAGTGTCCCCCGCTGAAGAGCAGCTTCCCGTCGGGGGACACGGCCAGTGTGCGGGAGCAGAGGTCCGCGCCGGGGGCGAAGGGGCCCTGCAGGAAGCGCTGGGTCCTGGTGGGGAGGGACACGGGATGGTGGCAGAGCCACGGGTGGGCTGGTGGCACCTCCAGGGACCACCCCTGGGGACCACGTGCCCGACTCACTTTGCGTTGGAGACAGTGGGGTCTTTGGTGAAGCTGAAGTAGTTGGAGATGTTCTTGTCGTAGGGTAACCAGTTATGGGTCCCCAACAAGCCGTTGGCACTCACGGTGACCTGGGCAGAGATGGAGATGGAGGTGACATAGCTCCCACCTCCTGGGGTCTGGGTCCTGGCCCCCCTGGGCTAGCAGCACGCGCCCGTGCCTCAGTTTCCCTCCACTCACCAGGACGTCGGGTGATCCCTGAGTGATGAAGGAGTGCGCCTGGTTCTTGGGGACCACGGCTTGCACCAGGGCCACCCCATCGCTGATGCCCTGCGGGGAGACAGTAACCAGTGGGCACCCTCCTGGTCACCATCCCCACCCCTAGTCCTGGCCAGGGACCCCCCCCTCGCCCCCTCAGGGTTGTCCTCACCTCCACAAAGAAGGACTTGAGCTGGTCCAGGTTCTCAAAGACGTTGGGTGAACGGGTGTCGAGGCGGGCCAGCCTCCGGGCAGCGCTCTCTGCTGACAGCCGGGCAGGATGGGGTTCCTGGAGGGGGTGAGGGAACGCATGAGAAGGGGTGGGGGGCGGCCCCCCAAAAAGGGTTATATGTTTTTGGGGGTGGGGGTAGGAGCTACCTTGAGCAGCTGGCAGGGCGTCTGCCCAAAGTTGCTGATGATGCCCTCCAGAGCTTTCCTCTGCGTCTCATCGGCGATGGCGTCCAGGTCGACGGCCCCTGGGGGATGGGGATGGTCGTGGGGGGGGCCACCTGGTAGGTGTCCCCCCCACCTCCCTGCCCCACCGCTCACCTTCATAGGTGCAATAGTAGAAGACGTTGAGGGCCTCCACGGCAGCCGGGCCTCGCTGCTTGTACCCGAAAATGAGGTCGATCCACTCGTGGAGGTGGGCCGAGACGTACTCGGACTCCTGTCCGAGGATGGGGCAAATCAGGGTGGGCCAGGAATGCCCACCCCACCCCAGGGGGTGGGAGTGGAGGAGGGAGAGGTCTGGGTGAGCTCCACCACCTCACCAGGGCTTTGCGGTGCTGGTAGATGAAGTCCTCGCGGGAGCGCGCCCACCGGGGCAGCACCACGTCGCCCACCTTCTCGTTGGAGAGCTGCAGGCAGCCCAAGTCGAAACCTGAAGGCAGAGAAGGCAGGGGGGGTGAGGGACCCCGACCCCCGCCACGCTCCCACGGGTGCTGTCCCCACGGCGGGGGTGATGGGTGCCCCTCACCGTTCTGGTTCTCCAGGAACTCGGGGAAGTAGAAGAACTCAGGGATGAGCTCCTTGACGTCCACGGGGTTCTCCATGCGGGCTTGCCATGCCGCTGGCACCGAGTGGAACTGCCGGTCCGAGCAGTCAAACCTGGTGGCACAGGACACCCGGTCGGAGCCCGCTTGTCCCCCAGAATGTCCCCTCCCCGGGGTGCACCCACTGGGTTGCCCACCTGCCGCTCTGCAGCTGGATGTGGAGGGTGGTGAAGGGCTCGGTGCGGATCAGGTAGTGCATGACGCCCGCCGCGTTGGAGTAGTGCGTGCCGTAGTGGAACTTGTCCACGGTGCCCGTGGGGTCCTCGAAGCTCTCGTACCTGGGGGCGAGGTGTGCGTGGCGGGGCGGGCGCACCAGGAGCCAGCTAAGCCCTCCCTGCGTCCCCCACCCCTCGTTTTTGGGGTACTCACTTCTCCTTCACATCCCGGGCGTGCCGCTCGTTGGCCACCCCGATGGGCTTGGACAGGTCCCGAAACACGGCCGGGTCGGTGAGGTCGAGGGTCTCTGAGACGTAATCCCGCAGGATCCAGGGGAACTGGGTGGGGGTGAGAGGTGGGTGAGGCTGGGGCAAGGCACGAGCTCACTGGGGGGGACGGAGGAGGGGACACGGGGCTCACCACGGGGTACTGGGAGAGGTCGTTGTAGGTGCGCCCTGCGATCGTGTTCAGCTGCATGAGGTACTCGAAGTTGGAGATCTCCCGCAGGACCCATTTCTGGAGTGAAGGGAGGGGGGCTGAGATGGGCTGGGGGTGGCAGGAGATGGGGCAGACACTCCCACCCCATGGCTGTGCCCGTCCCATGGCCATCCCGTCTCGGACCATCCCTGCCACCACAGTTGTCCCTGGTCTCACAGCCATCCCCAACCCATGACCATTCCCATCCCACAACCAGCCCTGGTCCCATGGCCATCCCTGGTCCCACAGCCATCCCTCAGCCATTGGGCATCCCCATACCATGGCCATCCCTGGTCCCAAGGCCATCTCCAACCCATGGCCATTCCTGGCCCCATGACCATCCTTGGTCTCAGACCATTCCTGGTCCCACAGTCACCCCATTCCATGGCCATCCCTGGTCCCAAGGCCATCTCCAACCCATGGCCATCCCTGGTCCCATGGGACATCCTTGGTCTCAGACCATTCCTGGTCCCATGGTCACCCCATTCCATGGCCATCCTTGGTCCCAAGGCCATCTCCAACCCATGGCCATCCTTGGTCCCATGGTACATCCTTGTTCTCAGACCATTCCTGGTCCCACGGTCACCCCATTCCATGGCCATCCCTGGTCCCAAGGCCATCTCCAACCCATGGCCATTCCTGGTCCCATGACCATCCTTGGTCTCAGACCATTCCTGGTCCCATGGTCACCCCATTCCACGGCCATCCCTGGTCCCAAGGCCATCTCCAACCCATGGCCATCCTTGGTCCCATGACCATCCTTGGTCTCAGACCATTCCTGGTCCCATGGTCACCCCATTCCATGGCCATCCCTGGTCCCAAGGCCATCTCCAACCCATGGCCATCCCTGGTCCCATGGGACATCCTTGGTCTCAGACCATTCCTGGTCCCATGGTCACCCCATTCCACGGCCATCCCTGGTCCCAAGGCCATCTCCAACCCATGGCCATCCCTGGTCCCACGGGCCATCCTTGGTCTCAGACCATTCCTAGTCCCGTGGCCATTCCTGGTCCCACGCTGGCACCCTCCCCTTTGCCATCCAGGAAGAGGAGATATGGGGTGGGGCTGGGCAAGGAGGGGCCAGTACCTGTGTGAGCCCCGAGGCTTTCAACAGCTCTTGGGGCGACCGGCTGCCGAAGTAGATCTGGCTGGGGGGACGCAGGCCAAGGATGCAGGAGTAGACCTTGTTCCTCACCTGAGTGAGAAGATGTGGAGTGGTCACAGTCCGGGCGGTGCCGTGGCACCGGGAAGGTTTTGGGGACGGTAGAGGGAAGGGTGCCACCACCCACCTTTTTTTTGAAGTTGAGGAAGTAGTTGGCCTGGTCGATGAAGAAGAGCTCGAGGGCGGAGCGGCGCAGGTTGTAGCGGCGCAGGTGGACCTCACGCAGGTGGGACAAGGGGCGCTTGAAGTCGTAGCCGATCCCTGTCGAGATACCGGGGCGGGGGTGGTGGGCACAGAAGCCCCACGGGTGTCACCATCCACCTGGACCCCCAATCTTGAGGCAGGGATCAGGGCCAGCATCGCTCTGGGGCCGTGAGGAGCCCACCTCCAACACAACCAGCACCCGGCCTGACGGGCTTCTGAGGGAGATGGGATGGGTGGGGGACCCCCCCGCCGCCCCCCAAAAGGAGCACATGCCGTTACCTCCCTCTGTCTCCTCCTTCTCGCTGCTGCCATCGTAGAAGTAGACGTGCTGGGTTGTCACCTCTAAGCGGCCGGGGACCACGGCCACCGTCGTGATGAGCTCGCAGTCCTCTGAGACCACCAGCTTCTCCCGCTGGTTCTGCTCCTTGGGCTCAGCTCTGGGTGACACAGTGGGACGAGGAGACCCCGGTGACACCCCCAGCCTGGGCGAGACAGCACCATGGCAAGGGATGGGGACACTCACTGGTTGTCCAGGACGGGGAGGTCCTCCTCGGCCAGTTGGTCATCCTCCAGTTCACTCACCTTGGCCTCCTTGGCCATGGCGAGCGGGAGGGACTCAGCGGGGTTGTGGAGGTGATCAGCTCCTGAAATGAGGAGGGGGTCAGCAGGCCCTCCTGGCCCCCCACAGCTGGGTCACAAAGTCCTCTGAAGGGCCCCCATCCCACCCCCTAACCCCAACAGGGTCCATGACAGCTCCCAGTTCAACCCCACCACGTGCATCCAGCTGGTGACAACCCCTTGCCCATGGCATGAGGGCACCCTTGGGTGCCCCACCTCCATCAGCCTCACCCAAATTGTCCCGCAGGGCACTGGCCTCCAAGTGTTGGTCAAAATTCAGGTTGGGCACCAACTTCAGCCTCATCCTAGAGTAGGTCTCAGCGCTCGACAGCTTCCAGCGAACCTCTGGTGGGTTCCTGGGGGGCAGGTGGGGGGGGTGAGGCACCCTGGGGACCCCCAGCCGTGCCATCCCTCCCCAGGGATGGGAGGCAGGGGCTCACCGGTCGGCCCAGGCGGAGCGGGGCGAGGTGAGGAGGCGGCACAGGGACCGCCACTGCTTCAGCACGGTGCTGTGGTGGTTGTTGGCCTGCTTGAGCACGTTGGCGTGCCGGGCATTTTCCGCCCTGGAGCGCTTTGACGATGGCTCCAGCACCAGCTCCTGCCAAGGGAGCAGGAGAGTGAAGTGACAGCAGGGCTGGGGCTTGAGGACAACCCTGAGATGAGGAGCATGTCCATGGGGTGATGTCCCCAGGGTGAAGAGAATGTCCCTGAGGTGAGGAGCACATCCCTGGGACGATGTCCTTGGGGTGAGGAGCACATCCCCAGGATGATATCCCCAGGATGAGGAGCACCTCCTGAGGGCAGTGACCCCAGGGCAAGGAGCATGTCCCCAGGATGACATCCCTGGGATGAAGAGCACATCCCCAGCATTATTGTCCCCAGGAAGAGGAGTATGTCCCTGGGGCAAGGAGCATGTCCCTGGCATTCCCAGAGTGAGGAGCACATCCCCAGGGTGACGTCTTAGGGGTGAGGAGCACATCTCCAGGATGATGTCCTTGGGTGATGTCCCTGGGGTGAGGAGCATGTACTCAAGGTGAGGAGCACATCCCTGGAATGATGTCCCTGGGATGATGAGAACATCCCTGGGATGACATCCCCAAGATGAGGAGCATGTCCCCAGAACGATGTCCCCACATCCTGAGGACGATGTCCCCAGAGTAAGGATGATCTCCCCAGGATGACATTCCCACATTCCCAGGGTGAAAAGCACGTCCCCAGGATTAATGTTCCCAGAGTGAGGAGCATGTTTCCGGGATGACATCCTTGGAGTGACAAGCTCACCCCCATGACCCTGGGATGACGACCCTGGGCTAAGATGCACATCCTGAGGAGGATGTCCCCCAGGATGACATCCTCGGCATGAGGAGCACAGCCCCAGGATTAAAACCCCCAGGGAGAGGAGCAGGTCCCTAGGATGACATCCCCAGAGCAAGGAGCGCATCCCCTGGATGACATCCTTGGGATGAGGAGCATGTCCCCAAGATGAGGAGCACATAGAATCCTGGAATGGTTTGAGTTGGGAGGGACCTTAAAGACCATCCAGTCTCAATCCCCCTGCCCCGGGCAGGGCCCCCTTCGCCCAGCCCAGGGGGCTCCCAGCCCTGTCCAACCTGGCCTTGAACCCTTCCAGGGAGGGGGCACCCACAGCTGCTCTGGGCACCCTGGGCCAGCGCCTCCCCCCCCGCACAGGGAACAATTTCTTAGATCTAACCTATATCCACCGTTTTTCAGTTTAAAACTGTTACCCCTCATCCTATCACTACATGCCCTTGTAGAAAGTCCCTCTCCAGCTTTCTTGTAGGTCCCCTTTAGCTACTGGACATCCCCAAGGTGACATCTCAGGGGCGAGGAGCAGGCAGTACCTGGAACATCCTGCGGCTGACCGCCTTCTCCTGCTCCCGCCGCTGGGAGCTGCTCATCATGGCATCGTAGCAGGAGTTCCAGAAATTGGACATGTGGTCATGGCTCTTGGCAAAGGTGTCCATCTCAAACTGGGCCATGGTGGGCTGCACCTACCGAGAGAACCAGAAGGAGAAGGGAGGTGTTTGCAAGGCTTGGCACCCACCAACCATCACTCGGGCTATGAGCATCCCTGCCCTGGAGGTCACCCTTGCTGTCCCCACCCGGTGACACGGGGATCCCACCACAGCACGGACCCATCTCTCAGCATGGGAAGGTGTTTCCCCAACAGCAGTGCCACCCCACGCCCCACGGCACCCACGTGCTTCTCGATGAAGGCCCTCCACTCCGGCGTGGTGCAGAAGAGCTGGAAGTCTTCATAGAAAGTGGGGCTGCCGTTGGTGGGGGGCAGCGAGGGCAGGAAGAGGTGCAGCTGCAGGGTCTCGTAGCACTGGTCCATGAGCGTGCGGACGATGGGCACCAACCAGGAGAAAGTCTCCGACTTGGCGTCCAACGAGCGTCGCAGCGGGGTCTCCAGCTTGCCCAGCAGGTAGCAGGCCTCATCCTTTTTGGGGGCTGAGGCGGTCTGCAGCAGGCTGTGGAGCTTCACGTACGCCAGCGAGTGCAGCTGAAGGCAAGGTGGGGACACACACACACACACGGGACATCAAATGGGGGCCACCACGGGCTGGGGTCTCACCCCGAGGCCCAGGAAGGAGTGACCCACCTGCGGGTCCTGCAGCATGATGTAGCCTACGAGGACGCGTAGACCCGTCTGGGCCATCTCCTTGAGGTCGGAGGTGCCGTTGGCCAGGTGGTACCAGACGCCCAGTTTGTCCAGCAGACTGCTCACCCCCTCGTAGATCTGGGGGGGGAGTGGGGGCACAGTGAGCCCCCCCGCCCCCTGCCCGGCCAAACCCCTCCGCAAAGCCACCAGGTCTAACCCATCACCCAGCCACCCTCGGCTTTGCTTGACCTGGGTTTGGGTTGCGGGCAGGGGTTAGGATTAGGGTTTAGGGGTAGGGTAGAGCCCCAACTCGTAACACTAATGACAAGCTAGTTGAGGTTTGGCATAAGGTTTATGGGTTGGGGTTTAGGGTATGGGTTTACGGTACGGGTGTAGGGTGAGGGTTAAGGGTTAGGACCGGGGTTAGGGCTAGGGTATAGAACTGGGGTTAGGGTTGAGGTTTATGGGAAGGATGTAGGGTCAAGGTTTAGGATTGGGATTCAGGAGGTGCAGTTAGATTTATAAATTATGAGTGAAGGTTAGGTTGTAGGGTATAGGATTAGGATTTCGGTTTACAGTCAAGTTGTAGGGTTAGCGTTAAGGGTTGGGATTGGGTTTAGGGCTAGGGCACAGAATTGGGGTTAGGGCTGAGGTTTATGGCAAGGATGTAGGGATAAAGTTTAGGATTAGGATTTAGGAGGTACAGTTATGAATTAGGGTTATGGTTTAGGGTTAGACCTTAGAGTATAGGGCTGGGGTTTTGGGTTTACAGTGAGGGTGCAGGGTTAAGGTTAAAGTTTAGGTTTAAGGGTTAGGGTCAGGGTTTAGGATCAGGATTAGGGTTTCCAACAATAGTGTAGGGTTAGGGTTTATAGCAAGAGTTATGGATATGAGTTAGGGATAAGGCTTAGGGTTAGATCTGAGCATATGGGGTTAGAGTATAGGGTTATATTTACAGTAAGGTTGTGGGGTTAGGGTTAAGGTTTAGGACTGTGGTTAGGGCTAGGGTGTAGAATTGGGGTTAGGGTTGAGCTTTATGGCAAGGATGTAGGGTTAAGATTTAGGGTTTGCATTTAGGAGGTACGGTTAGATTACAGGTCATGAGTTAAGGTTAGGATTTGGGGTTTTGGTTTATATTAAGGGTGTAGGGTTAGGATTAAGGGTTGTGGTTTATGAGAATGATGTAGGGTTAAGGCTTAGGATTAGGATTTAGGAGGTATGGTTAGATTTACAGGCTACGAGTTAGGGTTATGGGTTAGGGTTATGCCTTATGGTATAAGGCTAGGGGATTGGATTTATGGTAAGGGTGTAGGGTTAAGGTTATCACTTAGGATTAGGGGTTAGGGTTTACAGCAGGTGTTAGATTTACTGGTTAGGAGTGAGGGATAGGGTTTAGGGTCAGATCTTAACATATAGGATTAGAGTATCGAATTTGGGTTTATCATAAAGTTGCAGGATTGGGGTTAAGGATTAGAATTAAGGGCTAGGGTATAGGATTGGGCTTCAGAGCAAGGGTGCAGGGTTATGTTTAAAGCTTAGGGTTAGAGTTGGAGTTTATGGCACGGGCGTAGGGCTAGGGCTGAGGTTTAGGGTTAGGATTTGATTTACTGGTCGTGGGTTAGAGTTATGGTTTAGGAATAAGGCACAGAGGTTAGCTTGAAGGGCTCCAGGTAGGGGCAGGGTTTAGGGTTAGGGCGAACATCAGGGGCCAGGGGTTGGCATTAGGGCTCAGAGCTCAGGTTTGGGATCAGGAACCCCCCCGCTTGTGCCCACCCACCTTCTCGCTCCACAGGGCCTGGTTGTTGTGTCCCTCGGAGAACAAGAAATCCTGGAGCAGGCGCAGCAGCTTGAGGGCATTGTGGGTGAGACCGGGCAGGGTGGCCGGCCCCGACTCCTTCAGGTCCGTCAGCGCCGACTCCAGCATCATCTCCAGGAGGCTGCCGGAGAGCAGGTGGCTCCGTAGGGTGGTCCTCCCTCGGGAGGGATGCCCCCACCCGGACCTGGGTAGGACTCACCTGCGCTTGATCTCGTCAGGGGGCCTCACCAGCTCGCACGCCGTCCCCAGCTTGGTGAGGACGGAGAAGACCTGCCCGCGCTCCCTCCACGCGTCGTCGTCCCAGCCTTCCACCCCACGCCAAGTCACCGAGAAGATGATGTTGGTCAAGAGGTTGCACAGCTCCTCCTCGGGTGTTTGCTGTCAACGGGAGAGGAAGGATGAGCACTCCGGTGCCCAGCGTAGCCCAGGGTGGTGGGCACGACGGTTTGGGGCTCACCTGGGGGTTGCTGGTGTTGGAGACGTTGTCACTGGGCAGCGCATCCTGGTAGCTGCTCTCATCTAGGACGTTTGAGAGGCTGGAGCTCTTGCGCGCTCGCATTCCCGGGAAGGGCTTGAAGCTCTCCAGGGGTGAGGGGGTGCCAGGGCCGCTGGCGGGGGTCTGTGTGCCGCTCTCGGCCGTGGCGATGGAGCTGGTGCTGGCCAGGTCAAGACCCAGGTCAAAGGGTGAGGTGGAGAAGGGTGAGAGCGGGTGGTAGACACCATCGAAGGGAGGACCATCGCCAGGGTTGGAGGATGAGCGACTGGCCCGGTCGGAGGAGTCGAAAGACTTGAAGTGGTAAGAGTGGAAGGACTTGGTGTGGCCGCTGGGGGAGATGGAGTGGTCGGAGAAGCCCTCAGAGAGCTCCTGGTCTGAGGCCTCGTAGCCCAGTGGCAGGAAGACGTCCAGCTCCTGCAGCTCAGCTGGTGGTGGGCTCACCCCCTCCTTGCTGGAGGGGTCCGAGAGGCGGAGGAGCTCCAGGCAGCCCCCGTTGCCCGCGTTGCTCAGGCTGTGCTGGCGGGACTCATAGGACTCCTTGACGTAGAGCTTGGTGAGCGTGTCCTGCCAGCCAGCCAACCTCGCCAGCTGCTTCACCATGTCCTGCTGCCCGTAGATCAAGTGGAAGAGCTGCAAGAGAAAGCAAGGGGGGAGGGGAGACCCGATGATGTTGCCCCAGTTCCTGGTGGGTCGTCCCCTCCAAGGGGCAGGATGCTTGGTTCTGAGCACCCCAGATCCTCCATAACCATCACGGGGTGCTGGGGCTGCGCCACCTCCACGGTGGCACATCCACACACTGGCGGCCCCACGCATGGGGAGGTACCACCATCCCCATGGTCCCTACGTTTGGGCATGGCCCAGGGAGCTCAGCCCCCAGGTGACAACTCAGTCACAGCCCCTTGCACCCACGGGCCTGCTCACCTTGCGGCAAATATCGAGCCGGACGGTCAGCTCAGCCCGGTGAGACAGGTAAACCACAGCCACTAGGTCCTTGTAGTTGGGAGGGTCTATGGACAAGGAGAGACAGTACTGTGGTGGGACACCTCCTTCTGTCTCCAAAAGCCACCAAAGACCCCCCATCCCCAAGACCAGCTGAGCCTCATGGGAAGCCACCAGTCATGACCCCATGGCACGCGTTCAGGACGGGTGGCCAGCCTGGTTTTGTAAGGGCACATGGTACCTGCCCCGAGGACCTGCTCCGAGAGGCAGCGGAAGAGCAGCATGGAGCTGGGGACGTCACTGAGGCAGGCGATGAGCCCCTGGTACCCGATGTCCTTCAGCTTCAGGCGGTTCTTGCTGCGCTCAGGGACCTTCTCGTACTTCAGCATCTTGTAGAGGACCTGGTGAGAGAGAGAGAGAGAGAAGTGGCCACCCCGCTGCAGCGAAGTCCCCAGCTGATGGAGATGGCAAGAGGTTGGCGCTAGGGACCTGCTTTACCTTGAAGACCCTCTCCCGCACTTCATCCGAGAACTTCTTCTGCACCAGCAGTGAGAAGAGGACCTCCACGTGGCCTGGCTCAAAGAGGAAGGTGAAGAGCTGCTCCTGGGCAGGCGAGCCCTTCAGCAGGCTGTGGATCACCTCCAGTGCCCCGCAGACCTGCAGGACACGGGGCCGGTTGTCCACTGCCCTCCGTGCGCCCCACCAGGACCTCAATGACTTCTCCCTATCTGCTGCCGAGCACCGGGTGAGCCCACGGCGCATGGAGGCGTTTGGGGACCCAGGTGGCTTGGTGCCATACCTGCTGCTCATCCTGTGCCCCGGCCACGTAGTTCAGCAAGCTCTGCATCTCCTCCCCAGAGAAGCTCCTGCAGAAGAAATCCTTCACCAGGCTGAAGAGGGAAGTCTGCACTGTTTTGATGTCGTCGGCGGCTGTGGTCTTCTCCCTGGAGGTGCTGATGGACAGACACGCGTGGGCATTCCCTCTGGGGACGTGCACAGCCACCCCCCTCGCCCCTTGTCACCCATCGCCAGCATGATCCCAAATCCCACCATGAAGCCTGAGGAGCTCCAAGACAGCCCAGTGTGGATATTCCTTCTGGCCAACCCTGCCCACTGGGAAACATCCGCCCCACACGTTTGGGTCTCTGCAGGGTACGAGCAACCCCAGTGTCACGGGCGTGCGGAAACGCATCGGGTCAGACAAGCAAAGCGCATCAGCTCGTTGCAGAAACCACCATGATCCCAGTTGCTGCTGGTGAGACACTGGGGGGGGGGGGGCGGTGTGGATTTGGGGTCAGAGATCTGGGTGGAGGTTTGGGAATGAGGCATGGCCATGGGGAGTGGAAGGTCCTGCGCCCACCACCATGCTCCCACACTGGAAGGTTCTCCCATGAGGTGCTCGGAGGGGAGATATTTCCCCAAGCAAAGAGTGTCTGCCTCAAACTGTAGCTCCAAGGGGCGAAGCCCACCACCATGTCAGTGTTAGGGGGTTCAGCTCACCCGTAGTACGTCCGGATGGAGTCGAGGACGTACTGCACCCCGTACTTCTTGCGGATGCGCTGCTTGTGGTCCTTTACAACGTTGGCCAGATACTGGATATGACCTGGAGGGAGAAGATGTGAGCAGCTGTGGAGGCCGGCTGGGATGGAGAACAGCCCCCAACCACCTCCCAGTTCCCACCTAAGCGGACGGCGAAGTCGCTGTTGCTCCAGATGCGGAAGTCGAAGAGGAGATGCTGGTAGAGAAGGTGCAGCAGGAGCCCGCTGCCCTCAGAGGCCACCTGCTCCATGAGGATCTGCGAGGCCATCAACGTGCTCATGTCCAGCAGCGGGCTGGAGACCTGCCATGGGCAAGAAGGGAGGCTTAGAGCCCCGACCTCCCCCTTGGGGAACGGCCCCGGGGACCGTGGGATGGAGCCTTTGGTAGCATCCCCCCCACCTTCTGCAGCAGCGCCCCGATGATGGCCGGTCCGTGGCACTGCACCAGGCTCTCCTGGTTCACTGGGTGGTTCTGGATGAAGTTCTTCACCAGCAGCAGGAAGGCGGCCACGCTGTTCCTCTCCAGCCTGCTCTCTGCAAGGCACAGGGCAGAGCCCCACCGGTGGCTGTGAGCCCTGTGCCCACCCAAACACCTTCGACAGCGCTGCCTGCATCATCTGCCTGCAAGGGGCAACCTGGAGACCCCACCGTCACCTTCTCTCTGCGAACTTTTCAGCCTGTTTCCTCCAGTTTTACGTGAGTGGAAACCTCCGTTGCTCTGAGGTTGGAAATAAGCAGCTGGGTATTGGGAGAAAGCCCGTTTCACCTATGCAGGAGAAGGCTCCTGCATGAACCTAGTCCTACTACAAGACATCAGAGACTCCAAGCAAAGGCAAGCCGGAGGTAAAGCAAGCTGGAGCCACCTTCATCTTCCCAGAACTGCTTATTTATGACTCATTGGGTCATAACAACATTAAAAGATGTCAACGGTTTCTCCATTACCCCGTAACTCTTGGTGCCTCAGGCAAGTCCTCTCCTGCCTGTGGTAGACACCAGCCTGGTCCAGGCAGCACCTACGTGGCAACAGGGTTACCCTCCAGCCACCTGAGCAGGACAGATCCTGCTTCACGTCCCACGAGGTCCTCACCTGAGGACCTGCCCAGCGGGATGAGCATGCCCTGAGCGTTCCTGGAGGACGTCAGCTCTGGTCCCACCAGGTCGTTGGTCTCCTGCTCATCTTCGGGCTCCTCCTTCTTGGACACCACTTGCTCGAGCAGGGGCAGCAGCACGCCCATCCCACCCACGCAGTTGACCACGTCCTGCCGGAGGGAGGCGAGAAGCTTTGCTGGGTGCTGCGTGGTGACGGCCGCGTGGAGGAGGAGGTTGCACATGCACCCAGGGTCCGTCCCGCCTGCTCATGGGCTCGGCCTGAGCTGGGGAGAGCCAGGCCCTGTGGCTAGCAAAGATCGGGGTGTGCCTACAGCACAAACCTAAAACGGGTCCCCAAAAAGCACCCGTTCCCCTGCACCACCTCTGGTGCCCACCCTGGATGCTGAGGACCTATGGGGCAAACGGGTCCTTAGGGGACTCGTCGCGCAGGTCCCTGGTGGACCCAATGCCCTGTGGCAGAGTCCCTGTAGGGTCAAGGGGAACCACCAAGGCCACCCAACATCTCGTGGGGGTCCTACTCTGGCCTCGTACCCCAGGAGGGGCCCAGCTGACTCCACACCATGGGACGGACGGGCCATGACGGGCCACCCTGCGCCCAGCGTACCTTGATGTCCCAGTTGACCACCTTGTGCCCCGTCAGCCTCCCATCCAAGCCATGACTGGGAGAGAGGTCCAGACAGATGTTGTTCCTGCAGGCCTAGAAGAGAGCACCATGGGAGCATCCTCATGCTCCTGGAGATGTCACTTACGGTAGAAGGTCTACCAGTGCTGTCCTTGTCCCCAGGGCGGGGGGCTCTCCTCACCTGTGGGGTGTAGTAGAGCAAGAGTTTGCTGCTGAGCTCCACCAAGTCCCCTTCCAGCGCAAACGGTGACGTGACGTTTGGTCCTGGGGGGGAAGAGGACGGGGATGAGCTGGGGCACGGTAGAGGAGACCCCAGTTGCCACCAGCACCCCTGTGGATGTCCCCTGCGTCCCACCCTGACGTACCCGCGCAGAAGAGCGCCTTGACCTGGGCTTGCTGCAGAGCCTCGCAGAAGATGGCCACGGAGCCGAGGTGACCCTCCAGGGAGGTGGGGCTGCCCCATTCGGTGTCCTGGCTGCCGGCTGCCGTGGTGGCCACGACCCCCTCCGTGGGGGGCTGCGTGGGGGTCCAAGCGTAGGGGCCCAGGGCGGCAGGGACAGACTGAGAGCGGCCAAGCGTGGGGTGCGGGGGGAAGACCAGCTCCGGCCCGTGGGACGCAGGCGGGTGGCCAGCAGCAGTGGCAGTGGTGGTGGTGGTCCGGTGGCCCGCGGAGCCGATGCAGCAGGAGGTGAAGGACTGGAAGGGAGAAGGAGTCGTGCTCAAGCCCCCGGCCGCGTGCCGCGGGGAGGGGGTTTGCTTGGGCACCGGCGGGAGAGGGGGGGCCCCCCACCCACCTCATGGAGGGAGGGGAAGCGGAGCTGCGCCGTCTTCCGCAGGTGCCCGTCGGCGTAGATGCTGACGACGTTCTGCCCGAAGGGCCGACGGCCAGCGATGTGGACAATGTCAACGCAGTGCTGGGGGGACAAGGAGGGGGCATCAGGCACCGTGAATGTCCTCGTTGCCCCCTCTGATGGGGGGGTGGGAGAGCGGGACAGGGGTGGGGATGGGGGGTGACGGTCACCCAAGCCGAGTCGTTGAAGGCAAACTCCGGCAGTGCCACCGTCATGTAGTCCTTCTTGGTGCAGACGGCCACCACCAACACGCCGCCGGTGGTGAAGAACGCCTCGAAGCCCGTCCCGCCGGCTGTGAAGAAGCTGTTGGAGGCGAAGCACGGTAGGGACGGGGGGGGGTGCTGCCCATCCTCATCCTCACCTCAGCCCCGCCAGGCCCTCTGTTGAGCATCACCTGTAGAGCTGCCTCCTCTTCGGCCTCGCCGGCGGCTCAGGCTCCTCCTCGCTCAGGCACAACCAGGCGTGGAAGGCGAAGGCGCCGCCGGGCCACTTCTGGACGGTGGGCACCATGATCCCCGCCATACCGGGTGTCAGGTCGAAGCACTGCAGCGCCCGGGGGGGTCCCTCGACCCGCGCCATCCCCGAGAGCGCCCGGATGACGGGCGCCGCGTAGGGGTGGGCTCCCCGACCCCTCTCGTGCCGCAGCAGCCGCAGCAGCTGCCGCAGCTCCCCGGGGCGGATGGAGAGGCTGCCCAACGCTCGCAGCAGCTCCAGTAAATTTTCGGAACAGGCAGCCGGCAGCGCTGGCTCGGTAGCCAGGGCACCCAGGAGGCAGCCCACCATGCCCGCCTTGACGCAGGTGAGGCGGCTGGGCAGGGAGGCCTCGCAGAGCCGCCGCAGCCAGTCCGAGAGGAAGACCTGCAGCTCCCGGCACGCCAGCGCCGGCAGCCAGGCCAGCAGGATGAGCAAGGGTTGCTCGTTGCGGATGGGGCGCACCGGGAAAGACCTGTGGTCGCCTTCCACTGCCTGCCAAAACACAAGAGCTGGTTGGTGTAGCACTGAGCCCGTCAAGAGGGATGGATCCGGCCCCTGGTCACCCTGGGCTGGCAGTGGAGACGCCCGTATATCAAGCATACCAGAGATCTTTGTGCACCAAGGGTCTTGGAGACCTCCCGTGCACCAAGGCTCTTGGAGAACCCCGTGCACCAAGGGTCTTGGAGACCTCCCGTGCACCAAGGGTCTTGGAGACCTCCCGTGCACCAAGGGTCTTGGAGACCCCCGTGCACCAAGGGTCTTGGAGACCTCCCGTGCACCAAGGCTCTTGGAGACCTCCCGTGCATCAAGGGCCTTGGAGACCTCCCGTGCATCAAGGGCCTTGGAGACCTCCCGTGCATCAAGGGTCTTGGAGACCCCCGTGCATCAAGGGCCTTGGAGACCTCCCGTGCATCAAGGGTCTTGGAGACCTCCCGTGCACCAAGGGTCTTGGAGATCCTTGTGCACCAAGGGTCTTGGAGACCTCCCGTGCATTAAGGGTCTTGGAGATCCTTGTGCACCAAGGGTCTTGGAGACCTCCCGTGCATCAAGGGTCTTGGAAACCTCCCGTGCATCAAGGGTCTTGGAAACCTCCCGTGCATCAAGGGTCTTGGAGACCCCCGTGCATCAAGGGTCTTGGAGACCCCCGTGCATCAAGGGTCTTGGAGACCCCCGTGCACCAAGGGTCCTGGAGACCTCCCGTGCATCAAGGGTCCTGGAGACCTCCCGTGCATCAAGGGCCTTGGAGACCTCCCGTGCATCAAGGGCCCTGGAGACCTCCCGTGCATCAAGGGCCCTGGAGACCTCCCGTGCATCAAGGGCCCTGGAGACCTCCCGTGCATCAAGGGCCCTGGAGACCTCCCGTGCATCAAGGGCCTTGGAGACCCCCTGTGCATCAAGGGTCTTGGAGACCTCCCGTGCATCAAATATATCAGGAACTTCATGCATCAAGCATTTTGAAGACCTCATTTGCCAAGCAGTTTGGAAACTCCTGTGCATCAGGCATGTTGGAGACCCCCATGTATCTACTGTCTTGGAGACTCTCGTGCATCAGGCACCTTGGAGACCCTACCACACCTAGCAGTACCGGAGCAAGCAGTACCATATCAGAAAGGGCTCAAAACTCCCCAAAGCTGAGCATGACTCCAAGCTAAAGATGGCACCAAGATCCTTCAGGAGGAAGATGACGGGAAACTAGCAGGGTGGAGAGGACTGAGGGACAAGGAATGGGGCTGCTGGGGGAAGAGATCTACCATGAACCACCAGCGCCGAGGGCTTCGCTTGGAGGAGAAGCGAGCCTGCTCACCATGTTGAGGAGCTCCTGGAGCAGGCGTCGGGTTGGCTGGCCTTGGCTCCTCAACACCTCGTAGAGGTGGGCGTAGCCGATGCGTTCCTTGAAGACCTCCTGCAAACACCCAGGCAGGTGGGACCCTGTGCCGAGCCCCACCACGTGCTGCTTTCACCCCAGCCCACCTCACAAGGTGAAAAATGCCCAACTCCGCTGCCCACCTTGGCCGAGGGCGAGTTGCTCATGATGGCGGTGAGCACCCCGACGGCGTGGACCGCGATGGCGTCGGAACTGCCGTCGAAAGCCTACGGGGACAGAGGGGTGGTGGGTCTGCTGAGCTAGGGGCTTGAGGGGACACAGCCCACCCGCGGCTGGCAGTTTGGTTATCGGGTGGCCCCACTTGGTTATGGGGTGGCCCCACGCGCTACCTGCTGGAGCCCATCCTCATCCGGAGACCGCGCGGGGCCCTTGTCCCGGGCTTCACCTGCTTCCCGTGAGCCGCCGAGGTAGAGCTGAGGGACACGGGGTGGGTGTCAGCCCCGAGGAACGGCACCCAGTACGGCGTGGGGGGGAAGAGGGGAAGGGGTTATGGAGGGTCCCCCACCCCACGGATGCTGCTGCAGCGCAGCCACCCTGCCCGGCCATCGTTTAGAGCCAGGGAAGGTGAGGCTGGAGACGAAGGCGCCCAACTCTTGTGTCACCGAGGGTGGGGGACACCAACCTTGCTGTTTTGGAGGAGTCGGATGATGTGCTCGAAGCAGTTGTTGCTGAGAAAGACGGCTTGGAGGACCGGCCGGTCCTCGCAGCTCAGCATGGCCGGGATGGCATCTACGACGAGGTGGAGTTGGCTCAGCCCCAAACCCCGCGTCCCGCCGCCACCACTCCCCCCCGCCCCTCAGATCCATCCCCATCCCCGACCACCTTACCCAGCATGAGCACCCGGAGAGCGATGAGGCCACCGGCCGCCTCCGGCGCCACCGAAGCGACGGGCAGGTCCGAGTTGAGCACCCTGAAGTAACCGTCCAGGAGGACACGCAACGGCACGGGGCCGGCGCCGGGACTGCCGCCGTGCAGCACGTGGACCACGGCCACCACGCCGCGTAACGCCAGCTCCAACAACCCGGGGTCCGGGGGGGTCCCCCCGCCTCCCCGCTGCAGCACCCCCAGCAGCACCTCCACCGCCGCCGGCGTGATGGCCCGCAGCGCGTTGGGCTGTCAGGAGGGTGGGGGGGAAACCGGGATTTTTGTGGCGCCTGTCGCGGTCTGAAAATCCTTTTCCCGACTTATTAAGGCGGAGGCTCAACGTCTCCGGCCCTGCAGGTTTTACCCAGCTCGCTGCACCCCGCTCCTGGGCGTGTGCAGATTAATTTAAAGCAAATTTCAGAGCTATTAATTAAATCCTGATCTTTAAGCCCTGGGTTAATTAAAAGCTATTTCTGCTCAGATTTATTCAGCCGAGAAATTCTCATCTGCCAGCCCAGAGCTGAACCGGTGGTGAATGAGCAGCTTCAACTCAAACCCCTCTTTAATTTAATTTTTTTCTTTGAGGTAAACGCACTGAATTTAGGGCTGGAATTTTAAATATGACTTTTAAAGGCTTTTGAAAATTAAGCAGTTTAATTCCAGCGTTTATCTCGCTTGGGATAAATAAAGCTTTGGGGTTTATCGCTTGGATGATGATCCCAAGTCCTCCCCAACCGCTTCCCAATGTTACCTTGGATCCGGAGAGAATGGCCCCAAAAAGATGGATAAGCCGGAGCTGGAGCATTTCAGGGAGCTGAGCTCCAGCTTGGAAACTCTCTGCGAGGATGAGGAGGGAAAGATTTACTTTGGGAAGTAAGCAGTATTAAAAAAAAAAAAAAAAGGGGGAAAAAAAAAAAATCCCTTTTCTACCCAAATCCACCCCGAAAACCAGCCCATGTGGGTGCTGGACCCCATTGATGATGGAAGGGATGAAGATGCTCAAATTCTGTGCAGCTCTGGTTGCACCAGTGGAGGGGCTTTTGTCCTAAAAAAAAATGGGGTTTTGTTCAAAAATAGGGTTCAGTTTGGTGATTTACCGGCCGCTGGGTGCCGTGGGAGTTTTAGGTGATTTTTTGCAACGCCTTTGCCTCGGAAGGGGGTTTTTTGGGGGGCTTCCCCAGGAAAAAAAAAAAAAAAAATCCCCTTTGCGTTGATTTTTGCAGGCCGCCCAGGTTGTGCAGGATTTAACTTCTGCTTCAGGATCCTATACCTGCCCCTGGGAGCACGTATGTGCCCATATGGGCACGTATGGAGTCCTGGGGATAGGCACAGTGTCCTATATTTGCCCCTGAATCACAAAACAATCCCAGGGCAGATATAGGCTCCTATATCAGCTGTTGAATCATATACTGATCCTTCGGCAAGTATAGGCTCCTATATTTGCAGGGGAGGTAAAGGATGTCCTAAGGCATGTATAGGATCCTTATTTCCAGGGACAGGTACAGGATAACCAGCGGCAGGTACAGACTCCTATATTTGCCCTTAAATCATATATCAGCTCCGGGGTAAGTAGAGGATCCTATATTTGCAGGAGGAGGTATAGGCTCCTATATTTGTGAGGGGCAGGTATAGGACACTGTATTTTCCCTCAAATCATATACTGATCCTGTGGCAGGTATAGGACGTTATAGTTTCCCTTGAATCATACAGTGATCCTGAGGTAGATATAGGGTCCTGTATTTGCCCTTGAATCATATAGCAATCCCGGGGCAGGTATAGGCTCCTATATTTGCAGGCACAGGCATAGGATAAGCTGGGGCAGGTATAGGATCCTATATTTGCCCTCCCCTCCAAGCACGTATGGGGTCCTGGGGCAGATATAGGATCCTGTATTTGCTCTCAAATCTTATACTGACCCTGGGATAGTTATAGGCTCCTACATTTGCAGGGGCAGGTATAGGATAACCAGGGGCAGGTATAGGATAACCAGGGGCAGGTATAGGATCCTATATTTGCAGGGGCAGGTATAGGATCCTATATTTACAAGCATGGGCATAGGATAAACTGGGGTAGGTATAGGATCCTATATTTGCAAGCATGGGCATAGGATAACCAGGGGCAGGTACAGAATCCTATATTTGCAGGGGCAGGTAGGTGATACCCAGGGGCAGGTATAGGATCCTATATTTGCCCTCCCCTCCAAGCACGTATGGGGTCCTGGGGCAGATACAGGATCCTGTATTTGCTCTCAAATCTTATACTGACCCTGGGATAGTTATAGGCTCCTACATTTGCAGGGGCAGGTATAGGATAACCAGGGGCAGGTATAGGATCCTATATTTGCAGGGGCAGGTACACAACCCTCTATCTGCCCTCAAATCACACACCTACCCCCGAATACTATAAGCCCCCCCAGATCCTATATGTGCTCCTGGATCCCATCCCCAGCCCAGCATCCTCTACCTGCCCCGGGATGCTCGATGCACCCATGGATCCCATACTGACCCTCTACGTGCTGCTGGAGCCCAAACCCGGCTGCAGCAGGTAATTGTGGGGGGGGGGGACAGGCCCCCCCTTTACCTTGGAAGAAGACGCCAAACTCGGGGGGCAAAGGGGCCGGGGCAAACTTGTATTTACTCTTCTCCTTCGCGCTGATGACTTCCCTGGAAAGAGAGGGGTGAAAAGAGAGGGGGGCGGGGTGGGGCAGGAGGGGGTTGGGAGGTTTTGGGATGCAGGGTTGAAGTGGGGGGGGGGGGGGGTCCCCGCTCACCCGCTCAGCTGCCGCCGCCAGGTCTGGTAGGGGTCGAAGAGACACTCGCAGAGATGCAGGGCGTAAAGCATCCCGCTCTCCAGCTGCATCCTGCCCCGCTCGTCCTCCCGGATATTTTTCAGCTGCCGGGAAACCGGAGCGGGATTAACACCCCCCATCCTCCAAAAAAAAAAAAAAAAAAAAAATCCTCCTCTGGCTGAGCCCCCCCCCCAAAAAAATTGGGGCAGGGGGTTCTCCCCGCACGCTCACCTGGCTCGCGCAGACCCGCAGCAGCTTCAGCACCTCCGGGATGAAGCTGGGGGTTTTGTCCGCTTGGATGTTTTCCAGGTTCCTGGAGCGGGGGGTTGTGTGGGGGGGTGTTAATGCATTATGGGGGGGGGGGGGTGTTGTTGCACCATGGGGGGGGGTTATTGCATCATGGAGTGTGGGGGGGATGATAATGTGGCAGCTGGCGCAAGCCAGGGCACATCCTCAGCTGAACCCCTTAGTGGCTAGGAACTGGGGGGGGGGGGGGGCACACACACAAGTGGATGGTGTGTCGTCCCCCCCCCCAAACCCCTGGGGAAGGGTCAAGGGGGGCGCGATGTACTCCTGGGGGGGGGGATGCTGTTCTTTGGGGAGGTGGGTGGGAAAATACTGTGTTCTGGGGTGATGCAATGCACTTCAGAGGGGATGATGCACTTTTTTTTTTTTTTTTTTTTTTTTTTTTTTTTGGAGAGGGGTGATGCTGATGCTTTGGGGGGGGGGGGGCGGGGGTGTGATGTCCTTTCAGTGTGTTTTTCCCCCAGCACTTGGGGGGAAGCAGAGCTGGGCTGCCTTTGGGGTTGCTCCTGCAGCGCCAGGAAGACCGAAAGCATGTGGAGGGACAGAGGGAAGTCAGGACCACCCCCCCCCCCCCCAAAAAAAACCCCCGAGGGATGGCAGGGGGGTTGGGGGGGGGTGTTTGTGTCCCACCTGCAGATGATGATGAAGAACTTGAGGAGGAGCAGGGCCTGGCCCAGGCTGGCCCCCCCCGCCTCGTCCCGCGGGACCTGGGCCACGCACTGACCCAGCCTCTGGCTCAGCACCTGCAGCACCTCCCGCGGCAGCACCGGGATCTCTGACACTGACTCCTCCGGCCTGCCATGGGGAAAAGGGGGGGGGGGGGGGGTGTGGCAGGATGTGACACCCCCCCCCCATCCCCAACCCCCCCAACCCCATCAAATCTCCCCCCCCCCCCCCCAGCTCCATCCTCCAAGCGTCAAACCGGATGGTTGCAAAACCACGGCCGCTCATCCGCTTGCGGCGTTAAGGCAACCCCCCAAATTTAGCTGTGGGTGTCATGCCTGTCCCCCCCCCCCCGCCATCCCCATGGGGTGTCACCCGCACAGCACCCATGGGTGCCGGGGTGCTCCTCACCGCCTGGGCTCCAGCGAGGGCAGGGCGATGATCTTCTCGAAGTTCATGACGAAGGCTTCCAGCCACTGCTGCAGGTAGGAGAGGTCCTTCTGCATTGGGGGGAGGAGGGGGGGGGGGGGAGGCGGGGCTGGAGCTGCTGGCCAATCAGGTCGCACAGGGACTGACACCGCGAAGGTGTCAGCCAATCAGCTGCCAGAGTGAACGAGCCCCCCACCCGGAGCCGCTGGTCAGTTGGCACCCCCGGGGTGTGAGCGCACACCTGGGAGGCACCGGCCAATGGGCAACCTGTGGAGCTGCTGGCCAATCAGCAGGCAGAGCAGAACAACCTGTGGAGCTGCTGGCCAATCAGCAGGCAGAGCAGAACAACCTATGGAACCTCTGACCAATCAGCACCCAGAGCAGAACAACCTGTGGAGCTGCTGGCCAATCAGCAGGCAGAGCAGAACAACCTGTGGAGCTGCTGGCCAATCAGCACTCAGATCAGAAAAACCTGTGGAGCTGCTGGCCAATCAGCAAGCAGACCAGAACAACTTATGGAATCTCTGACCAATGAGCAGGCAGAGCAGAACAACCTATGGAACCTCTGACCAATCAGCAGGCAGAGCAGAACAACCTGTGGAGCTGCTGGCCAATCAGCACTCAGATCAGAAAAACCTGTGGAGCTGCTGGCCAATCAGCAAGCAGACCAGAACAACTTATGGAACCTCTGACCAATCAGCAGGCAGAGCAGAACAACCTGTGGAGCTGCTGGCCAATCAGCACCCAGAACAGAACAACCTGCGAAACCACTGACCAATCAGCACTCGAGTCACCTGCCCCTATAGACAAATCCCAGCCAATCAGCACTCGGGGCACCTGCCCCTCCAGGCAGCTGCCAGCCAATCAGCAGGCAGCGCCAGGCTCCACCTGACACAACCCCCAGCCTGGCGGTTTTGCAACAGCACGATTCCCCCCGGGGGCCACCCGCCCCACAGCACCCCCCATTGCACCCTGGGGTCACCCATGTCCCCCAGCACCCCAGTACAGCCCCCTGGGGTCACCCATGTCCCCCGGCACCCCAACACAGCCCCCTGGGGTCACCCATGTCCCCCGGCACCCCAATACAGCCCCCTGGGGTCACCCATGTCCCCCGGCACCCCAACAGAGCCCCCTGCGGTCACCCATGTCCCCCAGCACCCCAACACAGCCCCCTGGGGTCACCCATGTCCTCGAGCACCCCAATACAGCCCCCTGGGGTCACCCATGTCCTTGAGCACCCCAATACAGCCCCCTGCGGTCACCCATGTCCCCCAGCACCCCAGTACAGCCCCCTGGGGTCACCCATGTCCCCCGGCACCCCAACACAGCCCCCTGGGGTCACCCATGTCCTTGAGCACCCCAATACAGCCCCCTAGGGTCACCCATGTCCTCGAGCACCCCAACACAGCCCCTTGGGGTCACCCATGTCCCCCAGCACCCCAATACAGCCCCCAGGGTCACCCATGTCCCCCGGCACCCCAACACAGCCCCTGAGGTCACCCATGTCCCTCGGCACCCCAATACAGCCCCCTGGGGTCACCCATGTCCTCGAGCACCCCAATACAGCCCCTTGGGGTCACCCATGTCCCCCAGCACCCCAATACAGCCCCCAGGGTCACCCATGTCCCCCGGCACCCCAACACAGCCCCCTGGGGTCACCCATGTCCCCCGGCACCCCAATACAGCCCCCTGGGGTCACCCACAGGCCCCAGCACCCCAATACAGCCCCCTGGGGTCAACCATGTCCCCCAGCACCCCAGTACAGCCCCCTGGGGTCACCCATGTCCTCGAGCACCCCAATACAGCCCCCTGGGGTCACCCATGTCCCCCAGCACCCCAGTACAGCCCCCTGGGGTCACCCATGTCCTCGAGCACCCCAATACAGCCCCCTGGGGTCACCCATGTCCCCCAGCACCCCAACGCAGCCCCCTGGGGTCACCCATGTCCTTGAGCACCCCAATACAGCCCCCTAGGGTCACCCATGTCCCCCAGCACCCCAATACAGCCCCCTGGGGTCACCCATGTCCCCCGGCACCCCAACACAGCCCCCTGGGGTCACCCATGTCCTTGAGCACCCCAATACAGCCCCCTAGGGTCACCCATGTCCTCGAGCACCCCAACACAGCCCCTTGGGGTCACCCATGTCCCCCAGCACCCCAATACAGCCCCCAGGGTCACCCATGTCCCCCGGCACCCCAACACAGCCCCTGAGGTCACCCATGTCCCTCGGCACCCCAATACAGCCCCCTGGGGTCACCCATGTCCTCGAGCACCCCAATACAGCCCCTTGGGGTCACCCATGTCCCCCAGCACCCCAATACAGCCCCCAGGGTCACCCATGTCCCCCGGCACCCCAACACAGCCCCCTGGGGTCACCCATGTCCCCCGGCACCCCAATACAGCCCCCTGGGGTCACCCACAGGCCCCAGCACCCCAATACAGCCCCCTGGGGTCAACCATGTCCCCCAGCACCCCAGTACAGCCCCCTGGGGTCACCCATGTCCTCGAGCACCCCAATACAGCCCCCTGGGGTCACCCATGTCCCCCAGCACCCCAGTACAGCCCCCTGGGGTCACCCATGTCCTCGAGCACCCCAATACAGCCCCCTGGGGTCACCCATGTCCCCCAGCACCCCAACGCAGCCCCCTGGGGTCACCCATGTCCTTGAGCACCCCAATACAGCCCCCTAGGGTCACCCATGTCCCCCAGCACCCCAATACAGCCCCCTGGGGTCACCCATGTCCCCCGGCACCCCAACACAGCCCCTGGGGTCACCCATGTCCCCCGGCACCCCAATACAGCACCCTGAGGTCACCCATGTCCCCCGGCACCCCAACACAGCCCCCTGGGGTCAACCATGTCCCCCGGCACCCCAATACAGCCCCCTGGGGTCACCCACAGGCCCCAGCACCCCAGTACAGCCCCCTGGGGTCACCCATGTCCCCCAGCACAGCCCCCTGGGGTCACCCATGTCCTCGAGCACCCCAATACAGCCCCCTGGGGTCACCCATGTCCCCCGGCACCCCAACACAGCCCCCTGGGGTCACCCATGTCCTCGAGCACCCCAATACAGCCCCCTGAGGTCACCCATGTCCCCCGGCACCCCAACACAGCCCCCTGCGGTCACCCATGTCCTCGAGCACCCCCATGCAGCCCCTTGGGGTCACCCACACCCCCCAGTACCCCAGTACAGCCCCCAGGGTGACCCCCCCATCCCCCAGCACCCCAATACAGCCCCTCGGGGGGTGTCCCCAGCCCAGGCAGGAACCGTCACCCCTTGGGGACATCCCGTTCCCCTCAACCCCCCCTCCAAGGGACATGAGGGGCCCCCGCTCACTCCACCCCCCCCACCAGAGGGGACTTCACACCCCTCCCAACAACCCCCCCAAAACTCACCCCCTCTCCCCCAGTCACCCCCAACCCTCCCCCCCCCAACCGCCGCCTCCCCTATATCACCCATTTCCCCCCCAAAACCCGCCTCCCCCCCCCCCTCCCCCCATTACTTCTCAACCACAAGCACCATCATCCGGCTGGGCGAGCTGGGCTTGGGAAGGGGGGGGCAAAGGGGGGGTCCCCCAATATGTACCCCCCCCCAGTCCCCCCATTACCTGACTGGTGGGGTCACCGCAGCCGTCCATGACCCCGGTGGCGCGGGGCTGAGCAGTGGCGGTGAGGTGTGTTATTATTTTATGTGTGTCCCCCCCTCCTTTTTTTTTTTTTTTTTTTTCCTCCCCGCCGCCTCGCTTCGCTCTTGTGCAAAAAAAACCCAACACGCTCCCCCCACCCCCCCCCCCCAAAAAAAAAAAACAAAAAACCACCAACCAACCCCCCCCCAAAAAAAAAAATTCACCATAGCATCAGGAAATGCCAAGTCACCCGCCGCCCCAACGGCGTTTCCTCTCACCGCGCCCCGCTGCCCGGCACCTCTTTTTTTTTTTTTTTTTTTTTTGGGGGGTGGGGGGTTGTGTGGTGTGTTTTGGGGTGCTACCCCCCCACCCAACACCTCTGGGATGCGCCAAGGTCACAGCCAAGGTCATGGGGGGGGGGGGTCACAGCCCGCTTGATTCCAAACCGGATCGTGCCAAAACCACCCCCCTCTGTACCAGTGTGAACTGAACCCACTGTGTAGCGAGTTTGTCAGTTCTCAGCACTTTTTTTTTTTTTTTTTTTTTATGCCCCCCCCCCCCTTGCAAAAATTTCCTCCTTGCACCCACCCACCCGTGGCCAGCGTCCCCACCCTGGGCCGGTGCCCGTCCCAGCCGGTTGCCGGCTGGCAGAGCCTGTTGGGTGGCTTCTGGGTTCAGCCGGCGCGGTGCCGCCTGGGAACATCGTGCCAGCACCTCCATCCCCCCCCCCCCCCCCCCCCAAAAAAAACCCCAAAACAAACAAAATGGTAAAAAGGTGACAGTGGCAAAGCCACCGAGTTGTCACCTCCCCGCTGTCGGGTCCCCCCGCACTGCCGGGACCCTCCGGTGTCACCCCACTGGGGTCCCCTGCCGCGGTGCCAGCCCCCCAGCTTTGTCCCGGCTCTGGTGCGGCACAGGGGGGTGGACGCCGTGGCGGGAGGGGGGGGGGGGACACCGATGACATTGGGGACGGTGCCACCGAGGTGCCACTGGGAGTGGTGGCAGCACCCGCCGCCCCGAAACGAACCCGGTAACGGGGACGGCAAAAAGCGGACGGCGGCCTTGGCCTCGCCGGGTGGTTGGGGACGTCTCCCCCGCCGGGTTTTGCGGCTTTTTTTTTGGGGGGGGGGGTGTGACACCCAGGTCCTGCCTCTCGGTCACCTCGTCGCCCGTCACCTGGACACGTGTCCCCGAGGGGGGAACACCCGGCCCGGTGGTGCGGCCCCGTGTCCCCGGGGCGAGCTTGGACACCCGGAACCCTTGGCAGGCGGCCTCGGCGGGCCACGCGCACCCGGCAGCGTGGCGCGTGTCCCTTGTATGTGCTTGCACACGCCAACGGCATGGCACGGGTCCCCTGTATGACCGCGCACACCCGACAGCGTCACACGTGTCCCCTGTACGGGCTTGTACGCTCCCGACAGCGTGGCACGTGTCCCCCCGCCCCGTACAACCGTGCGCACCGGACAGCGTGGCACGTGTCCCCCGTATGACCATGCGCACCCAACAGCATGTGACATATGACCAAGTAGGCCCAATGGCGTGGCACGTGTCCCCTGTATGACCACGCACACCCGACAGCATGTCACGTATGACCACGCACACCCAACAGCGTGACACGTGTCCCTTGGATGTGCTTGCACATGCCAACGGCATGGCACGGGTCCCCTGTATGACCGCGCACACCTGACAGCGTCACACGTGTCCCCCGTACGGGCTTGTACGCTCCCGACAGCGTGGCACGTGTCCCCCCGCCCCGTACAACCGTGCGCACCGGGCAGCGTGGCACGTGTCCCCCGTATGACCACGCGCACCCAACAGCATGTGACATATGACCAAGTAGGCCCAATGGCGTGGGACGTGTCCCCTGTATGACCACGCACACCCGACAGCATGTCACGTATGACCACGCACACCCAACAGCGTGACACGTGTCCCTTGGATGACCATGCACACCGAAGAGCATGTCATGTATGACCATGCACACCCAACAGCGTGACACGTGTCCCTTGTATGACCATGCACACCCAACAGCATGTCATGTATGACCATGCACAGCCAACAGTGGGACACATGTCCCTTGTATGACCATGCACACCCGACAGCATGTCACGTATGACCACACACACCCAACAGCATGACACGTGTCCCTTGTATGACCATGCACACCCGACAGCATGTCACGTATGACCACGCACACCCAACAGCGTGACACGTGTCCCCTGTATGACCACGCACACCCAACAGCATGTCACATGACCACACACACCAACGGTGTGGCACGTGTCCCCTGTATGACCACACACCCCCAATGGCATGACATGTGTCCCTTGTATGACCACACACCCTCAATGGCGCGGCACGTATCCCTGTATGACCATGCACCCCTGACAGCATGCCACGTATGACCACAGACACCCAACGGCGCGACACGTGTCCCCTGTATGACCACACACACCCAACAGCGTGGCATGTGTCCTCCACACGTGCACGCACGTACATCCATGTCCCCTGTATGGCCACGCACACCTGATGGCGTGACACGTGTCCCTCTTGAGCCTGCACACCTTGACGGTGGGGCACGTGTCCCCATACCAGCACGCACACCCCGATGGCACAGCACCTGGCCCTGTGCAGGTGTGAACACCCCAATGGTGTGGCACGTGTCCCCCTGTGACTGCGCACACCCCGTGACAAGGCACGTGGCCCCTGTAAGAGCACGTACACCCCAATGACATGGCACATGTCCCCCTACGACATGGCACGTGTCCCCTACAACCATGGCCACCCCCATGACACGGCGCATGTTCCCTACAACCACGGCCACCCCGAAGGCATGGCACATGTCCCCTACACCCGTGGCCACCCCCACGGCATGGCACGTGTCCCCTACAACCACAGCCACCCCCACGACATGGCATGTGTCCCCCTACAACCATGGCCATCCCCATGACATGGTGCGTGTCCCCTACAACCACAGCCACCCCAATGACATGGCACATGTCCCCCTACAACATGGAATGTGTCCCCATACAACCATGGCCACCCCCACAGCATGGCACGTGTCCCCTACAACCAAGGCCATCCCCATGACACGCCGCGTGTCCCCTACAACCACAGCCACCCCAATGACATGGCACATGTCCCCTACAACATGGCATGTGTCCCCTACAATCATGGCCACCCCAAAGGCATGGCATGTGTCCCTCTACAACCACAGCCACCCCAATGACATGGCACGTGCCCCCCTAAACATGGAATGTGTCCCCTACAACAACGGCCACCCCAATGACATGGGACGTGTCCCCCTACAACATGGAACGTGTCCCCTACAACAACAGCCACCACCCCCATGACATGGCACGTGTCCCCCTACAACATGGAATGTGTCCCCTACACCCATGACCACCCCAATGACATGGCACGTGCCCCCCTAAACATGGAATGTGTCCCCTACACCCATGACCACCCCAATGACATGGCACATGTCCCCCTATACACCCATGGCCACCCCAGTGACATGGCACATGTCCCCTACACCCATGGCCACCCCAGTGACATGGCACGTGCCCCCCTAAACATGGAATGTGTCCCCTACAACGGCCACCCCAATGACATGGCACGTGCCCCCCTATACACCCATGGCCACCCCGATGACATGGCACATGTCCCCTACACCCATGGCCACCCCAGTGACATGGCATGCGTCCCCCTACAACATGGAATGTGTCCCCTACACCCATGACCACTCCAATGACATGGCACATGTCCCCCTATACACCCATGGCCACCCCAGTGACATGGCACGCGTCCCCCTACAACATGGAACGTGTCCCCCTACAACCACGGCCACCCCCATGACACGGCGCGTGTCCCCTACACCCCAATGACATGGCATGTGTCCCCTTACACCCACGGCCACCCCCATAACATGTCACGTGTCCAGAACAGACCCGGGGCCACTCGGGGGTGGCACCACCCGTCACCGAGGGGACCTTGAAGATGCTTCAACCCCTTTTCGCAGGGCTGGGTAAAAAGGGGGGGGGTGGGGTGCGGGGGGTGGCTTTGTTTTGGGGTACGGAAGAGCTGGCGGGTCCCAGGGGACGTCGCGGGGCTGGATGAGGTGACAGACACAAGGGCTGCCCCCAATCCCTCCTGGCGTCCCCGGCCACGCGCGGGGGACACAGCGGTGTTTTGGGGTAGAAATAACCCTTTTCAACCCCCAAAACCCCCACTGGCCACCCCAACCTGCGGGCACAAAAGCTCGGGGTGTCATGGGGGGGGGGTGTCTCCTCTCCTCCAGGATCGGGCCCCCACCACCCCAACCTCGAGTGGGGGGTAATTAAGGAGAAAATGAAGCGCAAGGGCCACTCAGGGTGTGTGTGGGGGGTGAGTGGGACGGGGGGTGGGGGGGTCCTTGCATGCTGTGGGCCAGAGACCCCCCCCCACCGCGGGAATACGCTGCAAGGGGGGAGGTGGTGGAGCCAAAGGGGGGGGGGCTGGGATGGGGGGTCCCCCGTGAGCAGGACACCCCCTTTTTGTGTGTGTCCCCCCCCCCGCCTCGTTGCTCCCGATGCTGCTCCAATGTCACCGCGGCCGCACCTGCTGCCGGGGGGGGGCGCAGGGATTCGGGGGGGGGGGGGAGCGGGTGGGTGGGTGGGTGGCACGGACACCCCCGTTCCCCCCCGTCCCCCTAAACCTACCGGCTGGGTGTAAGGGGGGTGTGAACCCACCCCCTCACCCCCCCCGCGGGATGGGTGGGAAAGGGGGGGTCGTCGGGGTGCAGCGGTGGGGTCCGGGGGGGACGCAGTGCCCTCCAAGTTGGGGGGGTGGGGTGTGGGAATTGTCGCGGACATCGGGGTGCGGTGGCCCCCGCAGAGGTGGGAAAGAGCGTGGGGGGGGGGGGGGCGTGGACCCCCGGGATATGGCAGGGGGTTGCAGGGAGGGGGGGGGAAACGCGGTGCCCCCCAAAAAGGTGGCAAGGGTGGGGTTGGGGGGGGGGGTGTCGCGGCCCCCCCGGCTGCACCAGTGGGTTGCCCCCCATGGGGGTCGCACGGCGGGGTGTGGGGGGGGGGTGGCTGGATGTAGCAATGAGGTGCGGGGGGGGGGGGAACCCAAGTAGGGAGCCCTCCCTCCCTCCCCAAACCTTCCCCCCCCCGGGACAGGGGGTGCAGGCAGGGGGGTGCGGGCAGCGCTTGTAACACCCCCCCCCCCCCCCCCCCCCCCCGTCTCCCAGGGAAGGGGGGGATGCAGGCAGCGGGGGTGATGGGGGTAAAGGGGTGCTGCCCCCCCCCCCCCCGGGATGAAGCTGTGGCCGGGGGGGGGGTTGCCTCCGGTGCCCACCTCACCTTGGCGAAGTAGAGCATCCAAAGCTCGTAAAGCCGCTCCCGGGAAGCCATGCCGGGCCGGCACGGCTCGGTACGGCACGGCACGGCGGGCAGCTCCGCCCCCCCCCCCCCCATCGCCAGGCCCTCCCCCAGGTACGGGGCGGGGGGGGGGGCGGTGACAGGGCCCCCCCCCCCCCCCCCGGTACCGGGTACCTGCTGCTGCGGGGAGGCGGGGGGGGGGGGGGGGAGCCCATCCCTTCCCACCCCCTCTTTTTACCTTGCCCCGCGGGCAGCCCTTTGCGAGGGGAAGGTAAAAAAAGGGAAGGTGGGGAAAGTAAAATGCCCCCCCCCCCCCGCAAATAATTCCAATAATTTCCCCCCCCCCCATTAAAGCAGCTGAGCCTTGCGCGCCCTGGGAGGGTGGTGGAGTGAGCGTGTCTGAGCGGAGCAAAAGGATTTGGGGTTATTTTACCTTTCTATTTTTTATTAATATTGATTTTTTTTTTTTTGGTAATTCCCCTCCTCCCCGCGCTCTGTTCCCCCCCCCCGCAACGATCGCGCCCCCCGCCGCGGTTTGCCGATCGATGCGCTCGGTGCTCGATCGGGTGGCACCTACCCCGCATGCGCGCTAGGGGCTGTACGTGGAAGTTGGAGGGGGAGAGGGGGGAAGATGGCGGCGCCCGTTGGCGGTGTGGAGGCGGAGGAGGGCCCGGCTTTGGGGAGGCTGGAGGAGGAGGCGCGGCGGCGGCGGGAGAGGCTGCGGGCCCTGCGGCAGCGCACGCTGCAGGTCGGTGTGGGTATGGCGGCGTGGGGTGTCTGGGGTGGGAGGTAAAGGGGTATGGGGGTCTCGAGTGGGCCTGGGGATGTGGGGAGGGGGAGAGGGTTTGGGGGAGGGGGCTGGGGATGTGGGGAGAAGGTTTTGGGAAGGGGCTGGGGTTGTGGGGAGGGGGTTTGGGGGGGGCTGGGGATGTGGGGAGAGGGTTTTGGGGGGGGCTGGGGATGTGAGGAGGGGCTGGGGAGGTGGGGAGAGGGTTTTGGAGGGGCTGGGGATGTGAGGAGGGGCTGGGGAGGTGGGGAGAGGGTTTTGGGGGGGCTGGGGAGGTGGGGAGAGGGTTTTGGGGGGGCTGGGGATGTGAGGAGGGGATGGGGAGAGGGCTTGGGGGGGCTGGGGGTGTGGGGAGAGGGTTTTTGGGGGGCTGGGGATGTGAGGAGGGGCTGGGGAGGTGGGGAGAGAGTTTGGGGGGGCTGGGGAGCTGGGGAGGGGGATTAGTGGGGTCTGGGGGATGTGGGGAGGGGGTTGGGGGGGGCTGGGGATGTTGGGAGGGGGTGAGGGTTTGTGTTGAGCTTGGGGGGTTGAGATATGGGTGGGGGATGAGGGGCAGAGAGCTTGGAGGAGAAGTTACAAGTATAGGAGAGATTTTGGGGGCTGGGGATGTTGGGGGGGCTGTGGGTGGGGGGTGGTTAGGAGCGGTTGAGGGGCAGGAGTGTGGGGTGGGCCTGGGGGCATAGTGGGGGCTGTGGGGTAGATGAGGGGGGCCCGGAGCCAGCGAGAGAAAGGTTGGAGCGGGGGTCCTGGGTGTAGGGAGGGGTTTGGGGTAGAGAGTGGGGGGGTAAAGGGGGAGATTTGGGGGGGACTGGGAGGGCCTGAGGGTGAGGAGATGGCGATAAGGGTGAGGTGGGGGTTCAGGGGTGCTTGGGGAAGGCTGAGGTGTCTGGGGCTGGGCGTATCGAGGGGTTCAGGTCATGGGGCACGGGGGGTTGATGGGGGCGGGATGGGTGTGGGGAGGCAGCGGTGAAGGGGCCGTGGGGTGGGAGAGGAAAAGCGGAGAGGAGTGGGGCAGAGGGGGTCCCCCACTGTGGGGTAAGAGGGATGTAAGAAAAAGTGGGGGTGCAAGCGCAGGAGGAGAGGGTTTGGGTGATGCCCCGGTGACGGTGTGGGGTCTCTTTGGTCCTGTCTGCGGGGTCTGTGCTGGCTCTGTAAGACCCCGTGGCCTCTCTGGCCTCGGGTTTCCTCTTGCTTTTCTGTTCTGCCTTTGCCGTGCCGACCCTGGTCTTCGCTAAACACCCTCCTTGTGAGATTAAGCCTCTTCATTTTTTTTCCACGTTATCTCCCCAGTTCGCTGTGTTTGCATCACATCTGTAATCCAGGCTGCAACCTGGGTTTGGTAGTGAGAATGAAAACGGAGATTCACCCCGGGGGGTTAATTAATAACACGTTACATTTCTCTGGCTTGTTCTCAGCCTTAAACTTCTCTTCCATCGAGACTCGGGCGCCTTTAGTGCAGCCTTGAGGATACTGAGGAACTGGTTGTGTTGCCTGACCAAAGCCAGGGCCAAGCGGGTCCGTAAACTGGGATTTTTCTTCTTGGATGCGTGCACTGCAGATGGTGCAGCAGGTCTTGTGTCGCACGAGGTGCTGCCGGCAGCAAAATACCCGGCGTCGGTTCTTAAGGAGCTTACCTGAAAAGCTTCCTGATGGGTTGAATCCTCACCCCAAAAACTCCAGTTAGTTTATCTGGTTGTCCCTGTTGCCTTCTCAAATGCTGAGCTCAGAATACTAAAATAGAGAAATTTGGTTTTGGGGGGCGTGAAAGAAGGATGGAGGATGTTTGAGAAACTTGTCAATATCTCAGAGGCACCTGCTGAGGAAGGCGGCCGTGCTCTGGTGTGTCATGGCATGTCCTGCGTTGCTTAATTCCCCTCTTTTTTGGGCTAGTAAGGTGGTGCTAGCTCTGTTCCCCTTCTTCTGCATCATCCTGAATTTGTTGATGGAGGTTGGAACGGTCCAGTAATGTGGGAAGATGTCCTGTCTTTCGACTGAGGGACCTTTTCTTGGGGTTATTAATGGGACCCGTGTCTATAGTGGGCAGGTCAAGCACGTTCTGCTGCGTCTTTTGCCTTCAGATGTTTGTTATTATTGGAGAGCTGAGCTTTCTGAAAGGGGAAAGTGCGATACAGTCCTGTACCCAGCCTTACTGAGAAGAAAAGCAGCTGAAAAGAAAAGCTTTCTTTTCTGTCCTGTCTGGCAAATTCAGAGGGAGCAAGACGGAGTGGTCGTGGAGGGTGCAGCACCCAGGGTGTTGTTCTCATCTGCTTTATTGCTGTTTTTTTTTTTTTTTTTATTAAATTGTGGGTGAGATTTTCTGACTTGGTCCCTGTGAAGGCTCAAGCTGTTCTTACTTCTTTTTGGCAAGTAATATCTCGTGCGCAGTGCCAGCGTACTGCGCCTTCAAGGGTAATGTCCGGTAGTCCGTGGTGGCTCCTGGTAGACCTGACCTGGTGGGTTTGTCCAAGCCTTTCTAAACCCTTTTTTACTTCTGGTTTCTGAGACAGTTCCACCATTTACTGATAAAGCTAACCCCTTTGGTTTTAAAGCCCTTCAGTGACAGTTGCCTTGGGTGCTCTCTCACACAGCCCTTCTGAGAAACACAAAACCATCATTCCGTGTTTGTGTTTCTGATTTTATGGCGCGCTCGGTCTCTCTCCCAGAGTCAGGCTGTGGTCTGTGAAGCCTGTCTTTGTACACAAATCTCCCTGAATCACCTCACTGACTTTCCCCGGTACCTCCCCGAGTGCTGCGATGCCCTTTTGCCGTGAGGGGATCTGGGACCTCGTGCCTGGCTCAGGATGTGGGGCACTTGTGGGCTTACAGCACTGCCACATGATTTCCTGTTTTGTTTGGTTTCTGTTGTGTTGTTTCTTTTTTTTTTTTTTTTTCCCTGTATTCTCACTTTGGCCACATGAGCCTGTGTTCAACTGTCGAAGCTCATCTACTTTTTCCAGTCCTATCACTCTCAGCCGAGATCTTTCCCCAAGCAGTGGAGCTCACCAGGAGCCCACTCTCTGTGCATGCGTAGCTGGATTTATTTTTTTCCCCCCCACGTCTGTTGCTTTACACCAATCTCTGAATTCCACCTGTTGTCTCATTGCTCAGTTAGGTGTGATTTTACAACCCTCCTGCCAGCCGTTGTGGGATTTCCTTGTGAGTGATCCCATCTGCAAACCTTGTCATCTAACTAGACAGGTATTTCCCAAATCTTTTGTGGCGCTTGCCACAACCTAAACCCTGGCAGAGGGTGTGGGGGATAGAGAAGAAGAGGGGACTGGCCGATCCTCACCTCCTGCTGTGAAAAGCTGCTGCTGGGGTTTGCAGGAGAGAAGGTGCTCTGTGGCGCTTTCTGCTGAGCTTCTGGCCTTTTAGGGAACTTCAAAGCCAACAAGGAGCCTCCTTTAGTTCAGGACTTCTCCGCAAATTGCACCGCGTGCTCGGTTTTCACTGGAAGGTGATGTTCATCTTTCCCCAATCAGAGGAAACAAGTGAGGTAATACCCAGACACACAAAACCAACGCGTGATCTTGTGCTTACCCGCCCCGTTGCGCTGCCTTTTATTGATCGCCAGCAAATGGGGTTTTTACTCGATAAAAGGGGTGTGTGTGTGTTTGAGTTCTGGGCATAATTTATGCTTGAGAGTTGCCAGTCACCACTTGCTTATACAAATATGTTTAAAATAATATGCAAGCTGATGTTGGATTCCCAGCCTCCCTGTAAGGCCTTGGCATCAGCAGAGTTTGCAATGTCGAGGATCAGGTACAGTATCAGAGAGGCCATTTCCCTCCTAGATTTAAATAAAATTGTCTTTCAGTAGCAAGCAGACAAATTGTGGACTCTGACTTGTTGGCGTGTTGAATATTGCTTCCCGTTGTGGCAAAAAATGTAGTTTTGAATTGTGTAACTCGTAATCTTGGTTTGCGAGCTTTTCTCTCTCTTTCTTTTTTTTTCCCCTCCCTAAAAAAAAAAAAAGAAAAAAATCAAATCAAAATACGTTGCAACAGTTTCTTACTAAGCTTACAAGCCCTGAGGGTTGCTGCACAGCCTGCTCTGCCATGGCTGCTCACCTTTGAATTGCCAACGTGTAGCTGAAATGCCTGAACCCCATCTTTTAGTCTGACCCGCTCAGGCTTCGCTTGGTGCTTCTGAGCATCAGGTTATTGTTAAATTGAGACCGTTTTTACTTCCTTGGGATAAGTCTGATCCGTGCAGGCTCAGCCAGGATGGGTAGCAGAGCCCTTTTTTGCTTTGTACGAGCGTTGTTACTCTTTCGGTGAGTCTTGCAAACTGAAAGATCATCTCTCCCTGTTTTATATCCCCCCTCAAAAATCTCAAACGAAGGCAAGGGGATCTGAAAAAAAAAACACAGCATCCCGTTATTTAGAAGCCATTGAGAAATTAAGTGAGAAGGTGGCAGGAGCAGCCTTGAAGATAAGCTTTCTGCTGTGCCGGAGGAGAGGAAACGCGCAGGGAAGTACTGTAGTCTTTAATGGGGCCGTGCACATTTTTTGCCAGCTTATGACATTTCGAAAAAGCCTTTCTGAAGCTGGTGGTTTATATAACCGGCGCTCAGCTCGTGTTTTCACTGCCACGTTCAATTAACAGGAAAACCCCACCAAGTTTTTGCAGGGAGCCTTGCAAAAGGTCACGCGGTGACGTCAGCCTTTTCAAGTTTAAGGTTGGCTTTTTTTTTTTTTTTTTTTTTGGCCGTTTTAAGTGGCAAACGGTTCCAGCGCCTGAGATCCTGCAGTGGGGGAGAGTGGGGACAGCCTTTTCCTAAGTACACTGTACCATGTGTTGCAGACCTCTGCTAAAGGAAGGCGTTTGTGGGGTTAAGGGCTGAAGAATGGGATTCTTTGGCTTTTATTTTTCAAATGACTGAGCACGGGCAGTAAAAGCTGTGTGAGTGTTGAACTGGTCCGTAGCAGGCTCAGTGCTGATGCTAATGGCAGCGCTGAGGCTTTATCCTTGCGGTATCATGTGGTAAAACTCTATCTGTTGTGTCTTTTGATTTTTTTTTTTTTTTTTTCTTGCCTAATGGCTGAAAATCAGATTAAAACATTCTGTTTGCGTTTCTCAGGAAGGCTTTTTTTTTTTTTTTTTTATTTAACTGAAGAAAAACTTTTGTCCAATTTAAGCTTTAGCTTAGCAGAATTGTATTCGGTGCCTTTAGTTTAACTGTTCCTGACTATCACCTAACTATAAATTTTGAAGCAAAATGAGAGAGCAAGGTCTCCTGAATCTGTTTAACACTACCTGGCTGGAGGTGACTCTGTGTTTGCACGCACCGAGGTCCTGCGAGCACTTGCTGGAGCAAGCTGGAGCAGTTTGACCCTCAGTGAGATATGCAAAACTACGTGTATTTTCAGGATGGAGACCTTATGGGCTGAATTTCAATAACACTTGGCAATTTTCTGGATTAAAAAAGGAGCGTGGTGGCATGACACTTCCCAGGAAAAGCAGAAAACACTTGCACCACCTCGACTATAAAATTGTTGTGCTGCGGATCGGGCTGAAGCTTTTGGGGAACTTTGCTTAATGGAGGGTTCAGTCCAAAATGGTGTTTGGAGCAGAAAGCAAATCCTTGTCCGAGATAAGAAGTCAGGAGATAATCTCTGTCGATCACTGCTGGCCGGTCTAAGGGGAGCTGTTGACCCTGCCTATCTGAAAACTTGAATTTTTTTGCAAGTCC
The DNA here is from genome assembly GCF_018691265.1 of Tyto alba. Classification (NCBI taxonomy): domain Eukaryota; kingdom Metazoa; phylum Chordata; class Aves; order Strigiformes; family Tytonidae; genus Tyto; species Tyto alba. The sequence continues at coordinate 40,453,759 of NW_024881313.1, read as the reverse complement.
TCCCTTTAATACACAAGAAGCTGTATTTCCATAACCTCAGCTTTCTGCTGAGCAAGTTGATAATTAACTGTAGTTACTTGTATTTATGAAATGCTTGTCTGCAGGTTGCCCTTGAAACCGGTTCCCTGATGCATTCACATCATCTGCCTGGTTTGGAGTGAGACGTAATCTTTGCTCGGGTGCAGCCTGCACCGACGTTTACCTTCCTCCGAACCCCGTTTAAATCGCCACGTCAAACGTCAGTTCTTCCAGCAGGCAAGTCCTGCCACGTGTCCGTAAGCACTTTGTAAATGGGAGCTTGCCTCTTAAAAATACGGAGGTCTCTCTGAAAGCTGAGCTGATTTGGGGATCTGTGCATGATAAAGAAAACTGCTGGTAAAAAAAAGGGGGGGGGGGGGGGGCGGGGGGGTCACAGGTCCTTAAGTTGGTTCAGGTATCCCCAAATAGCATGTGTGTGATCCACGAATGCTTTTGGCGTAGGAAGGAATTTTATTTTAGTTAAATAATGTGTGTGTGTATATTTAGTAAAGGGTTTGATAGGCTTTTCCTCTGGATAGCACCAGAGAAGCGAAGAGGTAGAGAAGTAAAGAAGTACACACGTTATCTTACTTGCAAGGAGCTAAGTACTTTTCCCACAGCTACTTATTTTTAGCAACAGATATTTGAGTAGAGGAACTGTTGTTTCGGATGCTGCTTTTAACCTGGGTCTGCGCCTTTGATCCAGCTGTTGAAATAATCTTGTGTGTGGCTGCTGTTGAAATGAAAGGAAATACTTGATGGCTGCCGGTGGCGTGACGGGGCTGTGGCATGTTGCTGCTGGCTTAATTTGGATGACAAGGGGAGAGGAGGGTGTTCCGGGGAAACTTCCCAAATTCAGACTTGTGAGACCGCGAGCAGAGAGGTTTAAGGTGTGTTGGGTCAGGCTGTCATAGGCTGAGTGCGGTTAAAAGTGTTGAGAGGAGCTTTGGATCCACCTTTGCTCTCTCCCCACTGGTTTTTAGGGTTTCAGGGTGATTTTTTTTTGTGTGTGTTGTTTTTTTTTTTTTTTTTCTCTCCCCCCTCCCTCCTTCGTTTCTAAAATACAACTTGCGGCCCCTGTAAAGATGAAGGGGGCAGTGAAGTCCACCGCGCGCAGGGAGGGTTTGGGCGGCAGTAAGTTGGGACTCCTCGGAGGGAGCAGCTCTTTGCTAGGAGGACACGTGCAACAAGCCTTTTCGGTTCCGTTTGAGCTCTTTGATGGACTCCTGTGCCCTGCCCGAGGCTCAGCAGTTCACCGAGGGTGGGCCGGCACTCTCGAAGCGGCAACGAGCCGTGGCAGAGGGGGAACAGATGACCCCTGGGGAGGTGTGAAGCAAATCGGGCTGACTAGATGGAAGGGAGAGAAGCTTGGGGTGTGATTTGGGTGTGAGAAGGACCAGAAGTCCTCGACGTTAGTCCCATTTGAGCCCTGACATCCTTTTCTTTCCTCCGTGGCTGGCACCTCTCCATCCCTCACCCACCACACGTGCTTCTGAGCCGTCGGGGCCGCTCCCGGGGTGTTTGGGATGCCGTTCCTTCGGCCAGGGCTAGGACAAGCAGATGCTTTTAGGCAGAACCAGCTCGATTTAGACCCTCTTTTTCCTATTGCTTTTTGCCATCACCAGCAGGCACCGTTGCCACCTTGTCAGACCGCCGGCGGAGCAGCCCAGCAGAAGTTGGCACTTGGAGGCAAAATCTTTTCAAAGATCGTGCCGGCTGTTTTCCTTCTTTTTTTTAGTGTGAAACCGCTGTGATATCATAAACCCCGTTGTAAACGGAGGGTTAACTCTCCTAGGAGAAGCCAGCAGAAAGTTTGAGATCTAGTTTTCCTGATGCTCCTTAATCTTGACTGACTTTTGCATCGCCATGGTAATGGACGGAGGGTTTTTACATAATTTTTCTCTTTTCATCTGTACCGATAAAAAAAAAAAAAAAGATTAAGTGCTCCTTTTCAACCCAAACTAGACAGTGCTAAAACATTGGCTGCTTTCATCTGCTGCTCAGTAGTCCCAGCTGTGCTGTCTGGGTTGCCTTTTTTGCTGGCGCTTTTGAATGGGCGCCGTGGAAATAATAACTGTCACGAAGCCTCTTTTCATCCGTCGCTGATAGCGCGCTCGTGCCGAATGAGCAGGAGCTCCAGAGGGTAACGCAGAGCCGGAGGGATGAGTTGTGGTAGCGACAGGAGATACGGACGGTGTGTAAGCTCTCTGTTGGGGAAATCTCATTTCCCCTGCAAATGGATAAACTTGTCTCTATAGCTACTTGTTCTTTAGCTTATTTAAATTACCTGTCGCGGGTAGCTTTTTATTTTTTAACAGAGAAACCCTGTTATCCCAAGGAGGCAAGGCTGGTGGGGTTGTGTCTCTCCTGACCACAATCTCCTGGTCCTGTTGACTGCTTTCATGCCAGAGGGATGGAGGTGGGCACTCTGTAGCTAAGAGATCCCTACGAGCTTCAGGAGAAGAGGTTGGATATAGAAAGAGGCTTTTTTTTTTTTTTTTTTACCACCCTACTGAAACATTCAGCATGAGCTCAGCTGTTACCAGCTATCAGGGAACCGCTTTGGGAGATTTGATGTAAAGTTTAACTGTGGAAAGCCTTTTAATTGGAGCTTCTGCTTAACATCAGATGTTAAGCTTGATGATGATGCTTAAACATCAGAGAACGTACCCAGGAGTCCAATCCATAGGAGAGCAGGCCTGAACCTACAACAATTCCTGCAGGAATTTCACTTGGCATTTCCCGTTGAAGGAAATGCGTGACAGTTTATTCCTGGGATGGGAACATCAGCATGGTCCTGAGCTCTTTGGCTCTGTAAATTGTGGTAAAATTCAAAAAGGTGTTTGTTGAACGAAAGCAATATAGTTAAAAGCCAGTTTGAAGCTTTTCCTCCCATGTAAGTGTTTGATTCCCTCTCAGATTCTGTTTTTTGAAGCTTTTAAAAGCTTTTCTTTTACTCAGATTTGGTTCTATTTCCTTTGACAACTCACGGCATCTTTTTTTTTTTTCTTTTTTAACTAGAGCTTGACATTTGTTGTCCTCATGCCCTTAGTTCCCTAAATACAGCAAATGCAAATCATCCCGCTCCTCAGATCGTCTAGTGTAAAGCACGAACATTTCAAGGGTAATGTATTTTCATCTGGAAGAAAGTAATTTGAAATACAAATGCCAACAGGGAAAAGTAGCGTGTATGTATACTTCCAGATGCACTCCTTAAATTGCAAATATGGTGCAGAAATGGGGATCCAAAGCTGAGCTAAGCAGCAAACGCATTCCTGAGTGGATTTGGGAGAGCTGCAAAAGATTGTTAATAAGCAAAAATCAAAATGACCTTTAGCAGCGTGGTGGGAGGCAGTGAAGGGCAGCAAAGCACCTTGAAGGTGTAATGCAGGCTGGTGGTGAAGACTGTGTGAAGCATCTAAGGCTGAAGGTTGCTTGCCAAAAGCTAGGGACAAGCAGAAATAAGAAAATCTATTCTGTAAATATTCAGATTTCACCCGTTTCGTGCAGCTAACGCAGATTGTTTGGGCTTGTGCAGCGCGTGTGACAAGGCATGCTGCTCTGCTCTTCCTTTAATTTTGCTGTCGTTCCCGTGTCTCTTGGAATGCGGATGGCTTTGTGCCTAAAATGTGGCAGCTTCGGGTTATTCCCACCGTTTCGTGGGAAACAAGGCACAGAGGTAAACAACAGGAGCACCTGGGGGAGAAACTGGTGTTTGGCCCGGGGTTACGTCCTTTATGTGCTGCAAAAATCCAGGTTGCTGGGGATTTTGTGCCAAGGTAAGTTGTCGGTGGCACCGAAAAGAGGCAAAAAGTGGATGCCTTGTTTCTGCTTGCTCAGGTTCTCTGTCCGATCAGCTTAAGGGGAGATCTTCAAAAATTTTTAGCTGGATCTGGGCGTAAAAATACAATATGAGAGAATAAGAAATAAAGCAAATAACGAGATCTCTGCTTTGAAATGCCATGAACCAGCCTGGCAAAGTATAAAGTGGCTTAATAAGCATCCTTTGTCTGTAGTGTTTGAATTTCCAAGGGAGTAAAGCAGATGGTTGTGCTGTTGGCTTCTGTGGAAATGCTTGTTGTAGGCACGTATTTTCAGTATTGTCCATATAAGTGTGTGTGTATATATACGAGTTCCTGCATTCAGATTCTGCTTTCTCCTTCCTTTCAGCCCTCCCTGGTTTCTCCTCTGGTAAGGTGGGTGTGGAGTACTTTTCCTGTAATTTAGGGAGGAACAGTTGTGTGGAAAAAGGTTTTTTACTGTGGAAGTAGTATTTAACATTTAGAATTGTAGACAGACCTTGTTGTGCAGGCGTGTTCTGGGCGTACAGGCTTTTTTTCCCCCCCCCCCCCCCCTTTTTGCAGTTGCCTTTGCTGCTGTTTAAATTCTTCTGGGACAGCGTTTGATTGCTGTAGCTAAATAACAGGATCCACTAGTCGGTAATTTCCCAGGAAAAAACCTGGGTGATGCTCTATTTAAAACAGAATATCTGGGGGCTCAAAGGGGAATGCTGCTCATTTTCCAACAGAGCCTGTCAGCAAAAAACAAGGTGTGGAGAAGATCAGCGTGGGGGAGACGCTGGAGCGGCGCGGCTCACCCGAGCAAGGGAGGTGCCGTTCTCCGCACCGAGCTTTCCTCATGTAATAACCTCATGAGCGTAACGACCACGTAGCTGTTTCTCCCTTTCTTTTGGCCAAAAAGCCTCGAAGGAAGCGGAAAAAGCAGGAGCCTTCCCTCTGAGGCTGGTGTGACCTTTAGGCTGACGTTCGTGCGAGGAGGAAGGATCTCCCCACCCGCTCCTTCGCTTTGCCTCCCTGCGCCAGCACTAAAGCTTTCGTGGCTGGTGTCCTGCATCACGTTGGGAAAAAAAACACAAAACAAAACAAAACAAAAACAACTGCTTTGGCCGCAGCCCAACCTTTTGTTTAACGTTGCTTTCGCTTTGCAGCCAGCTCGCTTCCCTGCTCCTCCACGCCTGGCCGTGCTGGTAGGAGGGGGAGGAAGGCCACGGAGCTGCTCAGTTTCCTTTGCAGCGTAGCTCTGCGCCCTGTTTGCCCGCCGTCGCTGGGGCTGAGGAGCCTTTCTGCCTCTTGTCCTGGCTGTCCCCAAGACTCAGTCAATCCGCAAACGCCGGTGGACTCCGACCGAAGCATCTCCTTGATTTTTTTTTTTTTTTTTTTTTTTTTTTCCTGCTAGTTTTTTATTTTGGTGGAGCAAAGTAGCTTCGCGTTCCTGAAAGCAGAGTACCAAGTGGCTGAGCAAACAGTTGCTGTGGAAACAGAGCGTAGTGAAGTTATTACTTCGAGAATAAAACACACACACTTAGGGCTACAAAGGCTTCATTTCTCTTCAGGCTTTATTAGGAGAGTAATAAACGATCGCAGTGGGGCTGGAGGTGGAAACCTGCAGACAAAATGATTGTGCCCCCCACCAGCGGCACACAAATACGCGCGCAGCGGGCGGTCGGTCATCTAACCTGGGGAAATGTTCTTCAAGGCTCTTCTCTCCAATGCCACCCCACAAACGTTGTTGACTTGGAGACCAGAGGCTTCTCCAGAGCTGTGTTGGTGTACTGCGGGCTCTGGGGCATCCCTGGAGTGGAGGGGAAGATGGGGTCAGGGGGGCCGGGGCGTTAATTTGCTGGAGTTCTTGGGTTTTTCTTGGTGCCTGCGGTGAGGTCCTTGGCCAGACACGCTCCAGCGTTGTGTTGCTCAGTTGGTATCTGCAGGGAAAGCTGTTGATAGTAAAACCCCCAAACCAATATATTCTTCAACACTCATTTTGTTTGTCTTGTGGCCAGTGTGAAATATGTTGTTTTGTTTTTTTTTCCTTAACTCTGGAAACCTTTTGTGACCATGTGGTTAGGAAAGTCTGGGAAATAACGTTTGGGTGTAGAGGAATGCCAATTTATAATTACTTAAAACGATGCTGTACAAAACACAAAAGTGGGAAATAAAAGCCTTCAGGTGAATAGTGTTTTGTCTGTCCATCGGTGGTGGCAGTGCTGTGAAACAAGGAGCTGTGCCTGCTCGTGTAGGAAGGTGGGTCCCTTTGTTTCCCTTGTTCGCCGAGTTGGTGGTTATAGTCAAGACTCAAATTCACGTCTGCTGCTTCACCGCTCCTCGCCATAATCCCTGGGAACGGTGACAGTCACAGCTGTCTCCTCCACGCACCGTTTGACAGATTTTTATGCAAGGAAGCCAAATAAATACAAGTATTTTGCTTCGGCTCTAGTTCCCAAGATGCTGCCGTGCACATGTAAGCCAACACTACCGGGGAAGAAAATGATCTTGCTTTTGCTGCTCTCTCTGCCCTCCCTTCGGTGAGGTTAAACCAATCTGAGTCAGGTTAAAACTAACCCACCAGGAAAAAGGAAACGCTTGGTTTCTCTCTGCTTCGATTCCTGGATCTGGTTCACAGGGAGACTTTGCAAACAGGAGGGGTGGGGAGGAGGAGGAGGATGGCCGGACCTTTGTTTAAGCGCCGGCTTTCATGCATCTGTGAAACTGGGGCTGTAGGCTGGAGTTTAACAACCTTTTACACCAGTTTGAGTGGATCCTACTGCGGCCGCGTCCTGCCTGTGCTGGCATGTTATTTGACCCCTCTGTGAACTGGTTCAGGAAGCTAACTGGCTTTTATTTTTTAATTTTTTTGTTTTGTTTTGTTTTGTTTTACCCTTCTGTTTGGTTGGTTTGGTTTAATTTTTGCGGGAGAGTCGGCCCTTGAAGTGGTTTCCTACGGGGCGAGGTGAGAGCTGGAAATGGGAAGGTGCTGCTGGTGGGGCTGGACGGAGGATGGGGATGCAGGAGGGCTCTGGCACGGCCACCTTGGATGGGACAGGGGGACAGGCTGCAGGGTGGCAGTGCCAGCATGGCCAGCCCAAAAGGAGGCTTCTCACCCAGCCAGGGCTGGGGCTGAACTGGGAAGCGAGGTGAGATATATTTATTTTTAAGCCAGGGACAGCCAGCACCCAGGTATAAATAATGGAGAGTGATGGGATTACTTTCAGTAAAAACACATGGATCTGGCACAGAGGGATAATTGATTTAATGAATCTGAAAGACACTCGAGTCTGAGGTTTTTTGGCAAGCGCTCTCTGCAGTGCAGCGCTCCTGTCTTCATCGGCGGGCGATGCTGGACTCCCCCCAATTTTGCTTTTCTTCACCCACCTGCACTGGACGTGACTCTGCACCCCCAGCTCTCGAGGGGCGGCTGGTTTTGACAGTCGGTTGCAGATGGGTAAAGAGCAGCACGGAGGCCGACGACCTGCTACGAGTCAGGGCAGGGATCTGCAGAACCCCCTTCGACCTGGGGAAGCTGGGGAAATCCCTCCGGTCCTGAAACCGGCAGCAATTAGTAACGGGTGGCACAAAAGCTTTTCAGTCTCTAACTCTCGCCTCTCCAAAAGACGGCGGTGAGAGAATGACATAATTGACCTGGCTGGCAAAATTCATCCCGTGTCGCGTGGTCAGGATTACTCAGCACAGTCGTAGAGCAGATGGATGGGTAAAACATTTTGTTCCGCGCAATTTGAGCGTTAATCGGACTGTGCTTGGGTTTGGGAATCACTGCGTGCTCGATCCCTCCTGCAGTCTCACACTTTGATGCAGGTGGAAGAGGAGCCTTTCTCCCATCCCACGTAAATTTCTTGGTGGTTGTGCCTGTGTGAGGAATTTGGAGACCAGGCTGGCAAAATGTGTGTTTTGCCCTTTTCAGAGGGAACGTGCAGGGCTTGTTTCCCCTCTCCCCACCCCAAAAAAAACAACGTTATTCTCCTTCCTGCCTTAGAGCTGTGGCAGAGAGGTGGAAATTAAACCCGACTACTGGAAAAATGTGCTTTTTGGAGCTGCGCTGTGCATCCTCGGGGTATGTCTGAGCTCATCCTGCTCCATACGGCGATGCACCGCTGCTTCTCTTCCCCACGGGGACATCACCACGTGAGCGGTCAGGCCACGATCCTCTTCCCTGGAGGTACCTCCAGCCGTTTCCCTCGTGACACTGGGGAATTCAGCCTTTCTCCAGGCAGTTTCCCAATGAGACAAGTAGCCGAGGTTCTCGCTGGCGAGACCCTTAATGCTCCCTCCTGTTAGCAGCCTACATTGGTTTTGCTCATTTTCCACCGCAGGTGCTTCTGGTAAATGTCCGTGCTGTTTGCTTGGGGTCGCCTTCGCTGCTGGCTCCATCGCTGGAGTTGTTGGTGTGCTGCTGCAGGGGTTTCAGCGTCTCATGTGGCATCTGAATGAACAATTAACCATTGGTAAAGGTTGTCAGACTCTTTCTTTTTTTTAAAAAAAAAAAAAAAAAAGACACATCAATATAAGGGACCACTCATATTTGATGCTTTTTCAAAAAAAAAAATAAATGCAAAGCTCAGCTGTTGAGCACTTTATACCGTTATCTTCTATATGTTTCAGGTTCTGTATGTTCCTTGCATGTCTACTTGCATGTATGCAAGTGAGTATTATGCTGTTCTACTGCAAAACAAGTCTGAAACAGGCCAGGACTTGGGTTCCCCACACCAGTCAGACACCCTGGTTATTGCCTCATTTGATGAGCTAAAGATACCAAGTCTGAGTGAAAATACTTGTTCCTTATCCAGAAAACAGGAGGCCCTGAACTGAATTTTCAACCCAGTCCTGAAATACTAGCTGAGGCTGGGCAGATGCTTTGTGGTGGCTGTAGGTGGCTCGGCACTGCAGAGGTCGGTCTCTTCTCCCATGTAACAAGCGATAGAATGAGAGAAAATGGCTTCAAATTGTGCCAGGGGAGGTTTAGATTGGATAGTAGGAAAAATTTCTTCACTGAAAGGGTTGTCAAGCGTTGGAACGGGCTGCTCAGGGAAGTGGTTGAGTCACCATCCCTGGAGGTGTTTAAAAGACGTGTGGATGTGGCACTTATGGACATGGTGGCCGTGGCAGTGCTGGGTTAACGGTTGGACTCCGTGAGCTTAAGGGTCTTTTCCGACCTAAACGACTCTGTGATTCTGTCACCCACCACAGCCCGCTGGAGGATGGCAGTGCATGGAGAAGGAAAGGTTCAAAGGAGGCTTCGTGTGTGTATTTCTGCAAGGAGCTATTTTGTTTTCCAATTAAGCATTTTGTTCTTGGCCAGTTTGGTGCGTGTCTGGAGAGTCCCTTGTGGCCATGACCTTGCGTGGATCACAGAAAAGAGAAACTGCAGTTATTAATGCCATGTCTCCCTGCAACGCCCAGTTACTTTGGTGCTGGACTGTAAATACCTGGGTTGCACCAGCTATGAAATAATTGAGTTATTTGCCAAGCCCGTGTGTTCATTTAGCCTCACGGCATCCCTCTCGGGTCGTTTTGAACCATCCCAATTTCACGGATGAGGAAATTAAAATCTCGTTGCTGAAATAATGTGTGTCATAAAAAACCTGAATGAATGATTGTGTGTTGCCGGGCCGCACTTTCGCTACGCGAACGTAAAGTTGCTGTTAGTTGTAGAGGAATTTTCTTTTAAAGTTTAGTTCCCTCATAACCTCCGAGCAAATAATTTATAGTCCTGACAAAGATGGGATGGTCCTGGTGATCTCCATCGGTACGCAAGTTTTCTCCAGCATCTTTCTGCTTGGCAGAACGAAGCCGAATGCCGAAAAGCAAAGGAAGAACCATGGCAGGGTAGTTGGGGAGCAGCAGCCGTGTTGCTGCGTGGCCAGCTGGCCTTGCTTTTCAACGGGCTTTTTTGTTTAATTTATCAAGAGGAAGAAGAGACCTCCAGAAAATAGGTTAATCATCAGCTCCAAAAATGCAGAGCTAGATTTGTCTTGCGCCCAGGCAGCACCGCTCAATTAGCGCCTGCGAAGCTGTGATTTACGTTTGTGAAACTCTCGGTAGCTTATCTAACTTTTTTTTTTTTTTTTAATATAAATACAGGATTGGGAGGATTCATGCTTTGAGTTTCTTGGCTGCAGCAAACCTTTAACCTTTCGATAAGGTCTTGGTGTGGAAACACAAACCTGGTTTAGTTTGTCATTTCCTCCCCCCCCTTTTTTTTTTTTTCCCCTTCCTTGGTGAAATGAAACTGCCCATGCGTAGCATTTGGTTTTGTTTCTGCTTTTATCCAAGAGCAACAGAAGTGACAAATTAACTCACTGAAATGCCTCTAAAATCCAACCAAACCAGCCTGGCCCTCTCTTCCTTCCCACCCCAGAGGAGAACAAGAAAATAACTGGACCGTCGTCTCTGCAGTGCAGTGGTGGCTTCTCAGCTTGAATATGACTAGCAGTTTGTTTTTTTTTTTTTTTTTTTAATTTTTTTGCCTTTTATTTTTTTTTTTCTCCTGGATAGCAGGAGAGAATTATGTGACTTAGTAGTGAACATGCGTCAGGGGTTAAAACAGGCACACCGTTCCTCTAGCACAAACAGAATTAATTCTTGAGCTAAAACCCCTTTTTTGGTCGAGATTCAGCTGATTCCCGAGTGCTGTGTCCTGTAAATCAACAGCCTTTACCGGAGGATGGGATGACTCTCGCAAGCACATTAACCTGTCAAATTCAAATAAAGAAGTTTTGTCGTTTGCTAGAACAAGCTGTAACGGTCTGCCCTGCCTGCTGCCAGCATCGCTTTTTCAGAAGGGCTGGCTGTATCTTCTCAAACGCGTCAGGGCTCTGAACGCAGCCTGCAAAACCCACAAAACTTTCCACTGCTGATCCCGGCACTCGTGTTAGGGAGCTGATGCTTTACTGCCCATCCTCAAACGCGTTTTGCCCTGCCATTTCAAGGATGGATGGTCCCCCTGCATTTTGCAGACTAGAGTTAAGTAGTCCCTAATGGGGATTTACTGCATTTAAGGCAGGGGCTCTGGTTGTGCAGATTTCCTCTGGGGAAACGATTTTTTTAGACTCAGGCCTCAGAAAAGCACCGCTTTCCCCTTCAAATGGTAATTATCCGATGCTTTTGCAAATTGGCAGCTCCACCCGTTCGCCCTCAATGGGTGGGCTTTTCCCTGCCAGTGCAGTGGGGTTCCCCACTGCCTCCCTAAGATATATTTCTTAGCAGTGTGCCGTGGCTTCGCACCAGGACCGTGGCTTCGCTGTGGAGGGTGAGTTCAGGTGAGGGGAAAGCCCCGCATTAACATTTTGTGTTAATAAGGAGGATTACGGGAGATTCTTGGCCCAGGGATTGGGAGAAAACTCGTCGTTCACATCAGATTTGAGGGCAGGGGCAGAGCCCCTCTAATGCCCACCAAGAGCCCCTCTAATGCCCACCAAGAGCCCCTCTAATGCCCACCAAGAGCCCCTCTAATGCCCGACTGCCTGACGCAGGTGACACCAATACATGCACGTGTTCTTCGTTAACAAAACTGGTAACGATGTTGTAGCAGCATCTCGTGCCGATGTGAACTGGAATGACCTGATTGGATGAGTGTTGTGAAGAATCCTGGGGTGAGGATGGAGAACGAAATGTAATTTCAAATTTAACCAGGGCCCGGAGAAGGATGGTGAGAATTTGTCCAAAATAGGTGACACCAAGGAAATTTGGGGTGAAACGGTGTTTTTCGTTCGTCTGTTGGGCAAAGCTGTTAGAGGGAACCTGTGGACTGTGTGAGCACAGGGGGGTTCAGCCAGCAGCCCCCAGTGCTCTTGTTCTGTGTAGCTTCAATTTTGCTCTGACAATGTCCTACATGAAAAGGAGTTAGTGACGTTTCCACTGGGTTGGGATGGAGAAGCTTATTCATGGCTTTTCCAGCTCTTCATTGCCTGGAAAAAGCGTTTTGGCTTTGAAATGGCTTGTTCTTCCTGCTCAGAAGTGCCGATTTCTTCCCGCTCAAACTTTCTACGTCTAATTGAAACTGGTGTGTTTTCACATAGGTGTTTTCTTCAATGAAAAGTTTGTAGTTCTGATCTCAGGGGGAATACCCGTGGCACTAATTTCACGGGGGGGACGGCAACTTGCTGCCTGAAACATTCTCCAGTTTTTGCCATTTAACAGCAGCGTTTGCGACGCAACCGGCCAGGTTCTGAAGTCGTGGTAGCAGGTACATTTAAAACGGCGAACCACAGCCACTTAGGAGTCATTTTGGCTTATTTGAAGGGGAGAAATATTTGTGCTCATTTACTACATAAACAACACAATTATTTAAAAAAGTATTAAAAATACCTTTCCTTCTAGAAATGTGAGGGTATTTTTTTGGAGGCATGGCCGTAAACCGAGGTGTTTAATTTTCAGAGGCAGTTTTGTTCCTTGTGTTTGTTTCTGATGGGAAGTCACGCTGTTCGGGCTCTGATTTAACCATTTCCATAGTAACCAGCTATGACTGAACCAGGATTAAGACTTCAATAAGGAATAAGCAGCAGGGACACAGAGGCTCCGGGTCTTAAAAATCATGTTTTTATACAATTACCTCAAGGGTTGCTATGAGCAAATGGATTCCCAACAGCTTTTGAAAAATATCGGTGGATCTTGGGTACTGAGTATACCGTAATGATGTTTTTATGTGCAGAACTTTTTGCTGTAAAATTTTATCGAGATCCTTTTTTTTTGCCTACTTAGAGAATTGAAACTCTGTTGGCTTTAAAACATGCTTTATTGCTAATTGAAACCTTTAGCTACTCGGTGACATTTCATGACTTGGCTTTCTGCGTTCTGGCATTAAATGTCTGGAAAGAGCAGCGAGATGGGAGCAGGAGTGCACAGCGGCGCCTTGCCAGGCTTCAAGGACATCTGAGCTTAAATCTTGGCCGAAGATTTAAAGCAAAAAGTGCTAGTAGGTGCCATGCTCGGCCCGAGGCACCGTGACTCTGTCCTCACCTCGTAGCTGACCTCACCGCCACGTATGCTTCGGTACAAAGAAATATCAAGGAAAAGGGTGAATGTAACCACCAAACAAGATGAACGCTCGCTAACCTGGATGAAGTTGTCCCCTCGGGTTGTGCAGAAATTGGGCCGATGCGATCTGGGAGCTTCCCAGGTGTCAGAGATACGGGCAGGCTCTTGGAGGGGCCGCTTTTCTTGCCGATTTCAAACGCTAACACTTTGCCTCCCTGGGGCTGGCTCTCGGCAGCCGGTAAGTGGGAATAGGAGCAGCTACAGCCCAGCTGGCAGAGAACAGCTCGAGAGCTCAAACTTGCTTTGTTCCAGCACTGACCTCTTTTTAACTCCTCAAAAAAGAGACAGTTATTGTGCCAAAGAAGCACTTGACTGGTAACGTGACCATCCTCTAAGCCTTAAATGAAAGATAAGGAGATCTTTACTATTCTGGTTAACCTCCAAGGAAAATAAGTTGATATTAGTTCCTGGGAAGAGGAGAAGCCGTCGGGTCATTTTGTTGACTTTTAAGGGTTGCCAGGGGATGGCTAGCTGTGGCTGGGTTGTATTTAATATGGGCACTCGGGGCCGGCTGAGTTGCCCTGGGGGATTTGAAAGAGCAGCTCTGCTAAAGCTGGGGGGCAGTGGAAATGCAAGTTGGAAGATTTAGGCAGATATCAAACCACGGCAGTTTGGTTATTGTACCTTTGCTAAAGGCCGACCCTGGTGAGAGGGGGAAGCAGTTCTTCAGACAGAAAATTTTAAAAGACGGTGGAGGAGAGAGAAGGAAAGAAATGCAAGCTTCAGTTTATAAAGTATATTTGGGAAGGAGTTAAGTGACACACTTGTGTCGTATAGGAGTGATGTGCTGCTTTCCAGACCAACAGTGATGAGAGGATGTTAGGCATCTAGCAAAGCCACTTGAAATCAGCAGTTGTAGGTAATTTGCACCTAGGAACCCTAAAATAATCAGCTGAAGAGATTGGTAGCCTGCTGCATTTTGATTGAAATCTTTTCTGAATACTGCATAAATGCCAAAGGACTGGAAAAGTGCTAATAAAACACCACTATTTAAAAAATAAGGGCAAGAAGCGTAACTTGGGTGATGCCAGTTTGACTGCTGTTGGTGTCGGAATGATGAAAGCCTGATTTGCAGTTCTTTGAATGAAGAGTGAGAAAAAGGGAGTGTCAGTTTTGTCATGTAAATTGGAGTTAGTGAAGGGTTAGTGTTGCACAACGTGCTGGTTAAAAATTACAGCTCTGAACTGGATAACCGATAGCTTAATAGCTGTCAACGAGGAATCGTCGCTTGGCGGAGGTGTTGCTTTTGGGGGCCTGTGCATCCCGTATTTCCATTAGTCATTTGGAAATATGCGTGCGTTTTCTGCTGGTTTGATGACAGCTCACTCAAAGCCTGAAGGCTGGTGAGGTCCGAGTAGCGATCGTCATCTCTTTGTATTAAGGATGAGCCCTTTTGAGCAAAAAGGGGGGTTGCAGGGCACGCGGGGGTGTGCTCTGTACACCTGCGTGGGGAAAATATGGGGCTTATCCATAAAATGGGTTCACCTCTGGGAAGCCAGCGGCGTCGAGAAGGATGTGGGTATCAGGTGAGGGATGGTGACCTGGTGTTGCCCTGGTTCACGTGGTCTCAGCATTTGGGGACACCGGAAAAAGTCAGCGATGGGGTAGGTAGGAAGAGCGCGCCGCTTTAATCCGGTTGGCTGATCCAAAAAATCTTTGAGGAGCGTCCTCGATCGTAGCGCCCAAGTGTTTACACCCTTTAAACAGATCAGGTACCAAATGCTCTTTGGAAGCGAGTGATGGCGGGAACCAACAACTAGAAATGGGCTTTAAGAGAAGCTGCCAGGGAAGGGGACGGCTCCTCCATCTGCTGTCTTCAGGAGAAGGTTGTGTCCTTTACCTTTTCTTGGAAAAGGCGCTTTTGCCGCAGCGTAGGGATAACGAGCTGAGACTTCCCAGATCTGAGGCGGTTGAAAGGTCAGGTGAGGTGATTTAAACACCCCTTTTTGGCCTTAAATCTCCGAATGCGCTGCACAGTGAGCTCCCTCCCTTGTTATTACAGCGGAAGGAACCGAATTGCCGGGCAGGCTCCCACCAGCAAGAAAAAAGCATGATCATGTGCTGAACCCCGGGGAAAAGTTTTATAGTCCTCGAAACGTTGTGTTCCCCAGAGCAGATGCTCTCGCAGGTAGCCAAGACCTGTTCCACGCACAAGGAAGCACATGATGGGTAGGGGAGTTTGCTTTACTGCAGGTGAAATAAGTCTCATGTTCTGTAATTTCACATGCAAAGTTCGTCTGTACGCCGGGAGACGAGAGAATAGAAATGCCTTCCTCGACTGCATTCCTCTCTGCTGATTTTTCAAGGCTTACCTCTTGCTTTGTGATACGACTTGCCTGAAGTCCGGGAAGTGGTAGAACGTGAAACCTGGTGTTTTCCCCAAAATGCTGGAGGAGCTTGCTATTTTGCAGGCGGAGCTCCATAAAATCCAGTAGTTGTTCAGCAGGCAAATAAAACTGCTGCCTGGCAGGACTGTGGGTTGTGGGTGGCGACAGGAGATGGACTCATCCCCCTAGTAATGACCCAGAAGCTTTCCTCTTCATTTCCCTTCTATTTCTAAATGCTCGGCTGTTCTTTACAAAGTGTTTTTTACCAGGTAGTTGCTGTCCATCTCTGAATATTGAACTGTCGGCTATCATCTTCTCTCTGCCTGGTGCTGGCTAGGAGGAAAGCAAGCTCATGCAGTTAATGCTGACCAAATAACGTGGTTTCCATCCCAGGTTTGCAGGACCCAGGTTCTAACCCTTGCAGACATCATCCAGTTCCCCACAGATGTTCAGCTGGGAGCACAAGCTATTAACTGATCCCCGGGTAAAGCTTGCTCTGGGTGTTGTGGCGAGGCAGCTGACACCCTTCTTTGAGCAACCCGATGCAAATCTTCTTGGATTTACACCTTGAAGAGGCAGTGGCTTGGACTCTTTTCATCTCAGACCTCTTTGTGAAGAGTGGGAGTCCGTGGAGCAAAAGTCTTTGTGTTGGTAGCTACAAGCCACGGGTTGCCAGTTGCGACGTCTGTGAATTAAAATAGGTAGGAGACTACAAGCAAGCAAGCTTTTTAATGTTGGGAATTTATCTTTGAGTGTCTCCTTCCAAAGGCCGAAGGATGGGAATGACTTTGCAGGCAGTTGGTGAACAGTCTCGTCGACTTGTGTGTGCGTCTCCAATCTCATGACTTACAGCTGATAATAAAAACCTCGCCACGGGGCGCCTTGAAAAGAGGAATCGCTAGAGCGAGAGTGGAATGGCAGAGGAATGGTTATTTTCATTTCCCTTTGTGGCGTGAAGGTTTGAGATGTGAGAAAATGAAGTTGAACCGAAAAGTAGTGAGAGTTGAATTGCTGCTGCGCACCTGTGAGGAGCGACCACGAGCAGGCAAAGGGAAATGCATGAAAACGCTTGAAGGATGAACAGGTAATTAGGGCAAACGGTGTTTTGGGGAGGAATACTTCCTTTCCTGAGTTAAGAAATGAACGTTGTGACACAACTGTGGAACAGAACTACTTGAAGAGGAAGATGAAGGGGCGGGTCTTAAAAAATTCGGAGCAAAGCGGAGAACCCCGAGACATCGCTGCTGTGGCAAAGTCTTGAGGAATTGGATAAATCCAGTACGGGCAGAGAGGGAAGGGGCAGCGGTAAAACGTGGAGCTGTAAGAGAAGTTGCCTGTTTGAGGGGCCGTCTCTGTATCAATAAATGATCATGGTAATGGGATCTGCCTTTTCGACAACCCTTTGCTCCCGAGGAGGCACAGCAGCTTCGCCGCAAGCTCCGTATCTCGCGCGTGGTTTCAGGTTCTGTGCCCGCGGGAGCGGCTGGAGAGGGGAAGCTCCTCCACGTTGGCGCAGACGTTGTGAACAAGGAGGATTCCTGCCTTGCCCGGGTTTAATTTACAGCTCTGATGGACGCAGGCGTGAGCCGCTCTGGCTGCCTTCGCGCTGAAGCGGAGGAGCGTGCGCGCGGTCCCGGAGACGATGCCGGGCCTGCGCGCGAGGACAGTCGCGTCCTCCGGCATTTCAGCTCTGCCCCAGCTCTTTCTTGGCACCCCCGGGACTTCTGATAGGTATTCCCTGAAGGATTTGGTTGTAGTATCTCCGACTGAAGCGAGGCATGTTTGTGTTGGATATAATTTCAGGGGGTGTGGGTAAAGCTTGCTACGGTAAAGCTTTTCTGTCGCTAGCCAAAGCTACGGGCATTGCCAAGCAATGGGGTGCACCTCTGGTTTTCGTGGAGGAGGAATGATCTCCAGGTGGATCTAACATGATTTTTTTCTATGAATATCACCATGACTTAAGAAAAATCTTACGGTGGAAATGGGGAATAAATGAAATTGAAGCTGTTAGCAGATCTAACAGCTCAAGCCGCTGCGAGCACAGAATCAGTCCTTTCCGCGTCCTGCTGCTGTTGTGCACAGTCAATCTCTGAAGGCTTCAGACACTTTAACTGCCTCTTTTTGCGGAAGTAACTGAAAGTTCAGCCTTCTTATACAGCAGGAAACCCCAGCGTTTTGGGTGAGGAAGTGTAGAAAGCAGAGGAGTGATCTCCAAGGCCTGGCTGACTGGGTGCTGCTAGCAAGGCACCCCGCTTGCTGCCTGCTCCGGCCTCAAACCATCGAGAAGCTCTTTGAATCAGCAGCAGTTTATATCTATATTTAAAAACCCGTGACGGCTCCCTGCACTCAGCACCTAGACCCACCACTTTTTTTTTCGCCTCGCTTGAAGGCAGCACAGGAAACCCGCCTGGTAAACTGTGGGTAGGGCGAGCGTGCAGGGGGAAAGCAGCGCAGCCTGCTTGGAAATGCAAACAAAAAGCTCAGCGACCAGAAGAGGAGCAGCGATCCTCCTCAGCTGTCCCATCAAATATTGCTTTAGAAAACCCTCTTTTTTTTTTTATTTTTTTTTTTATTTATTTTTTTTTATTTATTTTTTTGTAGAGCCGCGAGCGTTCCTGATGCTGCTGGAGGTTTACGGCCTCTTCGCCACGTGTTGTCTCTGCCCCGTGGTGGCTGGGGGTTTTCGTCACTCTGCTCATGAAACCAAAATCTTGTTTACAGACCGTTTTGCAAACAGGGAACTAGCATTTACTTCTCTTGCTGGCGGGGGGGAAGAGCAGAAGCCTGGCTTCAGACATAGCCATTTCAGACCTTGTTTCTGTTCCACTTACACCCTGATCTATCTGGTGGATCCTGATTAACGGCGGATGATGGCGGGGAGTATAATTTGAAGGGCGTTCTTGATGGTGATGAACAGTCTGGCAATGGCTGCCTGTGGTTACTCCAATCCTCATTATCCAGTGTTTCCCTTCTGTTAAAGTACAGGAGGGACCATATTTCTTTCTTTCCAGCCTGGGATATCCCCCAGGGTGACTCCCACACCCGCTCACATGGTGCTGAAGGGCCTCTCGTGCCTGTTCCATGCCATCCAAGAAGGTGCCACGAGGAGAGCTGTAGCAGAGGAAAAACTCCCTGCTTGGAGGCACTACAGGGCTTGTTGCATGAAGTTGCATTTGCTGGTGGCCCGGTTCATTTTTCTAGCAACATCACCATGTGGGCAAGGAGCCACTCTGGGCCGGCTTCTCCCTGCACGTGCCCCTCTGTCCACAGGAAAATATTTTAGGTGGTAATGGGGAATAAATTGGAATTGGGGATTTGGGGCAAGCTCTAGGAGAGTGTTAGGATTTCAATATCAAATTATTTCAGCATACGGGGGGAAAAGAAAGATTTGCAGTGCTGCAAAAAGTTCAGGCTTGTGGGAGGAAGAATAGCCATGGCTTGATGTGAATATTGTTGCCCAATATCTCTTCGGGATTTCAGAATCTTCTTATAACCCTCCTAGATAGAATTCTAGCAAGAATGAGGAGAACGCAGACTCTGTGTGCACGCGCTGAAAGTATGAAGAGATGAAAGGAATGAGAAAGGACTTAGAGTGCAAGGAGGGTACTTCCCACAGCTTTAAATAGCGTGTACTGAAGGGTCTCTAAGTATTACCTAGCGCTGAGCTCTCAGCAGAAAGTTACGGCAGGAGCCAAGCTCATGGTCCTTCTTGAAAAAGAAATGTCTGTGCAAGTATCACGAGGTTACTAGGGACTTAAAAATAAAATTGCAACTGGGAACTCAACTGGGAACTAAACACTGGTTTTTAGGAATGACTTTTTTTTTTTTTTCTTTTTTTTTTTTTTTTTTCTTCTTTTCTCCCCCCCCGCCTTCTCTTTCTAAAGAGACAGGACCGTTTTTCTCGACCTTTGATCAGGAGCTGAACCTGACCAACTTCAGTCACTGATGAGCCTGAACCAGACCTGAGCTATTTCCTGGCTCGCCTCCCTGTTTGCACGTAATCTAATTTTTAACTTAGGTCACAGAAGAGAGTTTTAAAGTTTGCAGAGTCAAGATGCACGTGGTAAGCAAGGTGTTTACCAGGGAAACCTTTCTGGTCCTTTCAGACGTTAGGAGTAAGTTGAGCTGGTAAATAATTTTGGTATCCTGAAGTTGGCTGTTGTATGTCTGAACTCTCCAGTGAAGCTTTTAACAGAGCAAGTAATTTATTAAAATAATTTCTGATCTGAAAGTGATATTGGTCGTGTTCTGGTTACAACCAATTTTTGCTTGCAGTTTTCCAAAAAGAGTTGTGAACCTCTTTCAGGGTTGAAAAAAAGACTTTGAACAGTCTGACCCTAGAGCGCTTCGTCTCTGAACTGGGGGGAAGAGGACGGGTAACCTCTGCGATGCGGTGAAAGGACATTTCTTGAAAACAGCTTCTCTGGCCTCCGAGCCGTTCCTGTTGAGAGGCAGATGAACGCTGGCACAACAGTGTGTTTGTGGAGATGTGAATTGTAGCCGGTAATAATACAAAAACAAACGCTGTGTGTTTATTACCAGTTAGCTTGGGTAATACTCCTCCTGGAACCAGCCGTGCGCAAGGAAGTAAGGACTTAATCTGCCTGGAGCTGCCACATGTTGCTCTTCCTTTGGAGGATGACGGGGGAGTTCAGTCAGAAAAGCACCTGCTTCCAAGGAAGTCGTTCACTCCTTGCGTTTGCTCTAACAATATACGCTGCAAAATAAGGGCAGATGTGTTTGTCGCGGAGCATGCTTTGTTCAGCGATTGAATGAAATTAGTTCATCAGTGTGAGAACCAACCAAACCCCTTTCTGGCTCATTATCGTTAACGTTCAGTAACTGCGTGCCTGTCGGGATAATAAATATAATCGGTAACTCAACTAATAAGCTGTTAGTGCCAGTGTCTGGATGATGCAAAATGAGCCTCTTTACACTACTGTAGCATCCTGTTAAAGAGAAAATTGATTTACGTTACTGCACGGTGTTTCTGGAGCTGAAATGAGACCCTTTGTTGTGCTGCTCGCTGTTTGATTCCCGCCGTCTGGTTTTGCAACCTGTTAAAACGTCCAAAACGATTATTTAGGAGAAGGAAAAGGCACCCGTGTGAATCCTGTTGGCATCTGCTCCCGGGATTTTTGCAGGTGGTCCGCTGCGTCGCGAGCCAGCCGAGCGTGGGCTTGCTGACTTCCCTGAACTTTTATTCTCCCTCCCGTCCGCCTGTAGTTCCCTTCAGCTATCACAGTTGTATCCATCCTTTCTTCTGGATCCAGCAGCGTGAGACTGAACTTCAGGCCCATGCCACAGCGGCGTGGTGCAGGTGTACGTGGCTGCTGTTTTGCTCAGTGCCCCGATCTCCTTTCGCTCCGCTGTTTAACGCGAGGTGGTAATTCCAACACGGGCCGAGGTTTCTGAGCTCCATTCTGGATCGCAACTCGCTGTTTGCTCTCTGAATTGATGCAGTTACCAGTTAATAAGGGGGGATATCAGCATTAAGTGGTGTGATTGCCTCAAAGGAAAATTAAATCCGCCTTGCCCGTTCTTACCTTTGTTTATCTGTACAAGCGGGCTGCTAAAGGGAGAGAAAGGAAAACAGGCTTAATTTAAAAGTGTTGGAATTTAAAAGTAATTTCAAACTGCACATTGCTGTTTGCCCTGTGCCCTCCGGGAGGGTTTCTGGGCTGCTGTTTGCTCTCTGTCGTATCCAGAGAGGCCAAGGCCTGACAGATCAACCTCTTCTTTCAGAATAAGGACAGCGGCGAACGTGAGAACAAGCAGCTCAGAGAAGATGATGAAGTGGAGACCGTCAAGCACAAGTAATTATTTATTTATTCCCAGTTGCCTCTCTTGTATGTATTGTTCACGTGCTGCTTTCGTGTTTGCTAATTAGGATCTTTCCTTGGCTTCTAGCATGCAATTATTTTTTTTTTTTTTTTTTTGGTGGGGATATGATCTCATGGTGCAAATGATCTGAGATGGGGGAATAAGGAGGAAAAGCCCTGGGGCTGACTTGCAGCGTTTCTGGGGGTAGCAGGGGGACGGTGGTGCCGTCAGAGATGTTGGCTCTCTTGCTTTTTAGGCTCCCTTGAATTCAACAGCCGTTGCTGCATCTCTGTCCCCTGCACGTGTGTCATTTTAAATGTGGATTTTTTTTTTTTCTTTTTTTTTTTTTTTTTTTTTCTGTGAGTGGAGGCCTGCAGAGGACACGTGGCTGTTTTAACTGCGGCCCACCGCTGTTCTCTCTTGTCACCGGAAAATGCGAGCACGAAACTAACCGAGGCAGGGTGTCGTTCCTGGCAGGACTGGCTGACTGTGCAGTTGGTTTCCTGCCGGTAAAAATGCCGTCAGGTCTCCTTTGGAGTCGACAGGGGGGTAAAGTTTGACCTGAAGATGCGGGACGTGACCTTTTCTCAGCGTTTCACCGGCTAGAAACCTCCTCGGTGGGAGGCGTGCATCAGAGATGCTGCTGCAGATGAGCACGTGCGCTCTGCTGAGAAAGCAGAGCAAAATCCTCGCAGCTTCTTGGGAATAACTCCCGGCAGCGAACGCGTCCCTTCTTCAGAACAGCCCGCCCGGATTGAGGGCTGGGAGTAGCTCTTGAGATCCATCACCGAGGCTGAAACATCTTTGTAGGTGCCGTGGTTGGGTTTTGCGCCGGAAAACGCACGAGGTCTGGGTCGAAGCTGAAACAGGAGCTGGAGATCTTGGAAATAATGATGAATAATGAATAAACGGCTCTTGCTTTCCAGCCCTGCCACTCGATACGTATAGATGAGGTGACGCAGCGTGTGGTGGCCTGTTGATGAGGAGCATCACTCCTGAGCTGTCTTTACCAAGCAATGAGCTGGTATCGTTGGGCTAGCAGCGATGCACTCCTGCTCCCAAACTGGAATTATGAATTGGGCTGCTAAATCTCTGAAAAAAAATCTCTTTTTTTTGTTTTTTTTGTTTTGTTCCTACTCCAACTTATTTTCAGGCTGGGGATTGCTGCAGCCTGATGGCTGCTGAGCAGCCTGGAACGTATCAGAGGTGATGTGGTTTCATACCAAGTCTTGGGCATCGCTGCTGTCAGCTTGGTAAATCACTTTTTTCCCTGAGTGCTTCTTGGTGACCTCTCATCTTTACGACACGTTCAGCAAAAAGCCTTCCCCTGCCTGTGGGTGATGCCCTTGAACCTTCACCGAGGTTGTACGTAGCGAGTAAAGGTGTTGAGTAGGAACCTTTGTCTCCAGCCAGCTTTCTGCTGATGCATGAAACTCCCTGCAGATGTGGGCGCAGGGCTTCTCCTGAAATACGTAGGAGCGATGCCTTTGGGGAGGCAGCTTTTGGGGCAAAAAGTGTTCTTTCCAGATTGATTTTCCCGCACACTTCTGTAGCTCTTTGTCCGTCTGTCTAACCACGGCGTGTTTTGTCGGGATCCCAACGTCACTTTGCAAGGCAAATTTAGAACAAGATCAGCTCTGCAGGAAATGTTTGAATCACAAATTTGGCTGGGATGATTCTTAGCTTTTTGCTTTACTTGCTGAATGTTCTTTTTCTGCTGTTGGAATTGGACGTGTGTTTTTAACAAGATCGAGAAGGCTGGTGAGCAGATAATTTGATTTTTATCTTCGATTTTAATTTCCCAGTAGCGTAGCTGAACTGTCTCAGCCCTTAGAAAAAGGGAACTAATGCCCTGTTGGCTGGTGGGAAAAGGTAAAGTGAGATAATCTGCTGGTGTTTACCCCGAATCTGAGAAACGAGGGGTTCTGATCACTGAAATCTCTTCCCTGCGAACCCTCCCCTCGCCCCAAACGCGCATCTCGGCGCCGCTTGCTCCAGCCGAGAAACCACCAAGAGAGCAGCACGACGCGGGGAGGGGGGAAATCTGGTGGTTCACTAAATTAATCCTGTGGCCTGTACGCAGGGTTTAGGTGCAGCACCCACCCCGAAAACCCCGCAGCACCCTGGCCTTTCCCTGCAGGCTGGTTCCACCTCCCGCACCCGGGACCATCCCTTATATACCCCATAGGAGGGGCACAACCGCTGGCTGCTGCCTTTACTAATATTTTCTTACAGCCTATGTGACAACACGCTTTTTGGCAGCTTCCTGTTTTTTTGTTTTTTTGTTTTTTTTCCCCTGACCTACTCAAATCTCCCCACCCCCCCTATTTTTTTTTTTTTTTTTTGTGTATATGTGTGTGTGTGTTCCTTGTTTTTATCTTTCACGCTGCAAACTACCGCCGCAGGAACAAGTGCTGACGAAGCCCTGTGTGAAAACCCTGATACACTCGCAGCAATTTCAGCTCAGGCTATCTCTGATCTGAGCTCTCAGGGGAGTTTATATCTGTAATTGCAAAGAGCTTGGGTTATTTTTTATTTTTTTTTTTAATTATTATTATTTTTTCACCCAGTTACGCTTAGCCCACGGAGCAGGAAACGCCGTCCGCCGCAGCGCAGCCTGCGATCCGCCTTTGCAAGGAACAGGGTGTGGGTGGACTTTGGGTGGACTTTGGCTCTTCCGCCCCGTTCTCGTGGGGAAAAACAGTCGGTTTGGGGCTCGGGGGATCTGCGAGGTGAGCGCCGCGTAAAGGCACGGCTGGCTGGAGACTCGAGGGTGCTGCCTCGCGGGGAGCGGAGAGGTGTCGAGCTCTGAAGCCGGGCTGCAGCTCTGCAAGCAGAGCTCCTCAGGGATGTTAAAAGTGTAAATAAAAAGCCAAGGTAGGGGTTGGAGAGGGAGGGGAATAAAAAAAAAAAAAAAAAAAAAAAAATCTTAACTAGACATTAAGCTTCAGTGAGCTGCTGTTAATCAGCTGCTGGTGTTTCGACACTTAGTCATCCTTTAAAATTACAGCTCCCTGCTGTGCCTCTTGCAGAGATGAATTTCTGGGAGGAGCTGGGGGAGGCAGCGGTTGGGAAATGCGATCTGCTCCCCTCGCAGTGGGAAGAATGTCACAGGGCAGGTCAAACCCACTTTTTTTTTTTTTTTTTTTTTTGATCTCTGCACAGAAAAATACAGCAGCGAGTCTGCTCAGTGTTGGCTTTAGCTTGGCAGGGCGGCCAAGGCAGTAGCGAGGATAACTGCTGTGCGGACGTGCTTCCTTACATCCTGAAGTGTGGAGACCTTCATGAAGAGGTTTTTTTTTTTTTTCTAAAAAAAAAAAAAAGAAAAAAAAAGAAAAAAAAAAAAACCAACAACAAAAATGCTAAGCAAATACGGGAGAGAGCAGTATTTATGCGTAGGCTGAGTACACGTGGCGTGTCTGATCCCCACTTGCGTGGACGGCCGAAGCGGTTCCCGCTGGTGGCTTGTCCTGGTGGACGCTGTGCAGCGAGTGGGGCATCTCCGAGGACCCCAGAGCGTGTCCCCTCCGTTGGGCAAGTGCTTGGCCCACCTTTTTTCGGGCGCTGGAGAAGGGAGAACAGGAGTTCAGATGGCTGATTCCACCTGGGTAGTGACCAGTGGGGTCCTGGGTGAGGAGGTTCAGGAGCTGGCAGGGTCTAGGTTCCCTCCTGAAGATGCTTGTCCCTGTTTTGAGGCCGTGCAGAACTTTTGTCCCCTCCAGAGCTGTGAGGATGCTGGGGACCTTCCCTCTGGTTAGATTCTGGAGGAGATACCTGGGAGTTGAGCTGCCTTTGCAGGGAAGGCCCCATGGAGCTTCAGCGGGTCCGAAGCCAGGCTGCACCCTCCCAAAAGAGGCTGTCGCTGTGTTCAACGGGTGCCTGGTGACCCTGGCTGGATGTCCCTCTGCCTGTCCCCACCCCTCCAGCAGCAGGGAGCAAGGGTGGGCAACCAAAGGTTGAAACCCTTGGACCCTCCTACCCAACCCTTGGCTTGGAGTTCCCAGCACCTTCCCAGCTCTCCGCTTTTTTCCAGTGGTCGGGGTGGGAACGCATCCCCGCTCTAACCAAACCACAACATTTTGGGCGTTGGATTTGGAGTGCTTAGACCTCTGTCTGACCTGCCGGCAGGAGAGCTCTCGGTGGGGTGCAGGGGCAAGGCTGTACAAAACCCTGAGCTTCCCTGGAGAGCACCTTGTTGCTTGCAGACCTTGTGCCGGGGCAGTGGATCGGAACATGGGTCATTGAAGAGCAGAGCTGCAGCAAAGTCAGTTTTTTGGCAATATTTTGAGCCCAGCTGGGGAGATGTGGAAGTCCTATAGCCACCCAGATGCTACCAACGTAGCTTCAGGGCCTCTTTTCGCTTGAGCCTCAAGGGTGGCGGATCGTTTCTGACCCACCACCAGACACAGGAGCTGGAGAAACCCCATAAAAGCACGGGCAAAGGATGCTCCTGCGCCGGGAGCGTAGCTGGGTGCTGCAGGCAGGGTCAGGTTTTGCCCATTGTCCACCTCCTGGTGCTGTGTCACCGACCTGGGTCCCCACGCTGCAGACGGAGCGTGGGTTTTGTTCTGGCGGTTGTATTTAACCGACGGTGAAGTTGCTGGTGTCCGCTTGGAAAGCGCTCGGCCGCCTGCTAAAGCAGCGTGGGAGGCCAGACGGCCTCGCGGCACCTGCCTGCATTTGGGGAGCTTCTCTTGCTGCTTGCCTCCTGCAACACCCGGGGGGGGGATATGTCTCTCCCCATCCGTGCTCCCCCAAGAAGCAAATCCTGAGAAACCAGCTGCCTCGGCAAGTTCTGGGGGCTCGCGGTGCTAACAGAGGCGTTTGTTGTTTTGGCATTCCTCGAGTGCCTCTCGGCAGCCGCTCGGGGAGGAGGATGTGCTCCGACACGCTCAGCTGTTTGAGCAGGAGCAGCCTTCTTCCCAGCGAAAAGAAATTGCTCCTCGGGAGGGTGGGTGCCGATGGGGCTCTGCCTCTGCTTGTTGCTCACTCCTTTCCTGCCTTGGGCGAGGAATCCAGGAACGACGGCAACGACTTTGTCCTCTCGATCCAACAGCAGCTCTGGACCTCTGCGTTAGAGATGTCGCCTGCCGCAACAGCGAGGGTGTGAGGGAGAGCCTTGACTAACCTGGTGGGTGTTTGGGACGTGAGAGTCGTGGTCCAAGGTGGTTTTTTTTTTTAAGTTGGAGCAGATACACGCCATGATGACCTGCATCGTGGTTGCACTGAGTGCAACAGGGCGGCCTGGAGTTGTACGGACCGGGCTTTCAAACCAGCCCAGCTGTAGGGAAGCCTCCAGGAAGGCTGCAGCAGGAGGTGGTGCACCCAGATGTCAAATCTGTCTGCAGGGGGACAAGCTGGATAGGAAAGCAAAGTACCAAAAAAAAAAAAAAAAAAAAGAAAAAAAGGGGGGGTGGGAGGTTTGTAAAATTAAGTCTGTGCCAGGATTGATGGGTGTATAACAATTCTTTCAGTGTCCCCGGAGGGTGACAGTGCTGTAGAGTTTCCTCAGCACCCATGGGTGAGCACACAAGGCCTTGTATGTGCTAGGTGGCTTTGCAGAGAGGTGCGGCAGATTGGGGCGGGTGACCGAGGGGAGCAAAGAGGTTGGAGGAGTTCAAGCCTGAAATCTCTGCCCAAATGCTCTTCAGCTGGTTCTTTCCATGAGGTCTGCAGGTGGTAGGAGAGTCGGTCGGCTTGTCAGTCAGTCGAACTCACTGATACAGTGAATTTTCCTTGGCAAAAAAGATTTAGGGGACCTGTAGAAAAAGCTTGAAGGTGACTTCTGCCATGTGGTTTGCATTTGGAAGCAGAAAAGGGAAGAGGCACTTTGCGGAGAAGTGTTTGCTGCCACTGAGGACCTGCCCCAGGGGACACTTTCACCACATGGTCCCACAGGTACCCCAGCGTCCCCGCTCCTTTCCAGTTCTTCGGTAGTTTGGCCAGAGCCCTCCAGTTTGGGTCTCAAACCTCCTGGATTGCTGCAGGAGTCTCCTGCTTTGCTGTTCTTGGTTGTCTGGTTGCCTCGTCCCTGCTCCTTCGAACCTTCTTGTCCTGATGGAGCAGAAGATGGTCCACCAAACCACCACCCCTTCAAGGCTTTGAGACCTCCCTCGCGTCTTCTGTAGCAGTCTTTTCTTTACATGTTTGAGTGTGGCCTCCCAGGACCACCCAGGAGCAGGTGAATTTTGGAGTTACGGAGAAATAAATTCCTCGTGCTGGTTCCTCCTTAAAGGACAATGTGGAAACGGTTGCCTGGGACGTTTGGTTTCAAGCAAGTTGGAGCAGCTGTCGCAAAAATGGAAGTCACTGAAAATACGGGCTCTGGAGCAGCTTGGGAAGGTCAAAGGGCAGCAGATTCTCACACCAGATGGTGTTTCCCCAGGTCCTTGGAAAAGCAATTGCCCCAAATACCTGAGAAAGGGTTGAGAACACTCAGCACTTCCCTAAACTGCTTCCAAAGAATGGAAAGACTCTACCACGGCACTTCAAAAATAATCATCTGGGATCTGGGTGTTTGAAACCACTTTGTTTTGATGATGCAGCAGAAGCAGCATCCTTTTTTTTTTTTTTTTTTTTTTTCCTCTAGCTTCCTCAAGTGCCTGGAGCCAACGCCGAGGAGCACAAGAGACATTTAAGCAGAGTGGTGTGAAGGGCTTGAGGGGGGAGCCTGAGAGATGAAGAGCCGTGGAGGACACCCACCCCCGATCCTGGGCAGAATAAGGGGGGTCTGCAAACACCGCTGGGCTCCTGCCAGTATCTGTCCTGCTGAGGTCTGCTTACCTCTTGCACCTCCAGAAGCACTACGAAAACTATGGAGGCAGCCTAGCCAGCTTTCCTCAGCCCCTAGCCTTGTCCTCAAGAGAAGTAAAAATAGAAAGGTGCTCTTGAAGCAATTTAGTCCGTGCAGCTTCAAGCGACTGTTTTGTGATAGTGACTGCGGGAGCGAGGATGCTGAGACATCTGGAGAAATTGCTGTGATGGGGTTTCTTGGCAAAAACCTTCCCTGGACGCCTGACGCAAGGCTATCAGCAAGTGGGTGCTTCACAGGGAGGCTCTTAGAAAGATCCATTCATCAATTGAACAATCGGTGTTTGCTCCCTAAAGCCCTTGGGGCTGGGGGAGTCAAGCGGAAAAACAACCTCGCAGGCAGCTCTGAGTGTCCCTGTGTTTTGCAGCGAGATAGCTCGTTGCGTTCTGCGCATACCCCGCGTGCCCTGCTGTTCCCAACCCGCCTACTTCAAAGAAAAGCTGACATCCCTTCTTCTTCCCCAGCCAGAAGCTCGGGGCCTGAGTTGGAAAGTGGATTTTCCTGACCCAAATCAGGGAAGGTGCCACCCCTGAGGGGTTTTTAGGTGATGCTGGGAGGCTGCGTCCAGCACTTCCCTCTGTAATTGCTGTAGCTATGCAAATCCTCATGTGGTCGATCATGCGGGTTGGGCACATCCCTCCTTTACAAGGAGAGGATTAAAATCTGCTAGTGGCCCTGCAGGAGCATCATCCTACCCTAAAGCCAGATGGTCCAAACCCACCTCTTGTCCTTCCCGAGAAGCGTCGAGCACCCCGTTAGTACCGGTGCGTCGCGGTGACGTGCCCTCCGCCCCGGGAGCTGCACTCCCTAACTTGGCTCCGATGTTCCGGTTCTGCTGCGGAGCCTGTTGTTAGCTCTGGGTTGTTTTTTTGGTGGTTTTTTTTTTTTTTTTTTTTTTTTTTTTTTGGGTTTTGTTTTGTTTTTATTGGAATTCAGATAATTCATCACTTGGAAAACGCGCCGGGCTGTCTTTGTGCAACGCGGCGCTAGAGGAACTCCTGGCACCTGAACTTTATTTAACCCAGTTCTGTGGAAGACCAGCAACTTCTTCTAAATCTATATATATATTCTTAACCCTCGTCTGCCTTCGAGTTACTTGGGGTAGCACCGCTCTGCTCCTCATCTCTCTGTCTTTACAGATGTACTTCTGCACAGAAGAAGGGGAAGACAAGTCTTCTGGGGCTGGTGCGTGGTGAAATCCCCGAGCAGGCGGCTGCGGGGAGTGCTGGGCACCGACAGTTCCCGGAGGCAGGTGCGAGAGCTGCTCTCGCTTTGCACGGTTAATTAAAAGGATCAGTTTTTGTTTGTCTTCTCCTGGTGCTTGCGGGGGTTTAATAAGGATCTGAAAGCGCTGGCGGCAGGCGCGGGGAGGGGATCTTCCGGGCGCAGCCTCGCAGCCCTTCTCTTCACCCCCACGGCTGTTTCCCCTTCTGCCAGACCCGCGTCGCCGCTCATCCCACCTGCAGCACAACCTGCCCAGTTGTGCCTTGTGGTTTTATTCTTTTAATCCTGTGGGTAAATCTCTAGTCCTGGACTGCAAGGCTTTTGTTTGCAAGCTGAGGCTTTCTGGGCGGGAAGAGTGTCGGGGGACAGGTTTAAACTCCGTTTCTTCTTCCTTGCGTGTTCCCTGAGTGGTTCCAAAGCCCTGCAGCAACGTAATGAAGGGCTGGGCACCCTTCTCATAGCAGGAACCAGACCTTCAGAGCGTGTGCCCCTTGAAATGGGGGATCTGGGAGCTTCTGCTGCAAACAGAAGACCTTTTGAGTCTCTGCTGGTTTGGCCGTGGCTGAGCATTGCGTGTGCAAAACGATGATTTTAAAATATTGCTGGTCTAGGTGTAACGATAACATCTTGCTGGACCGAAAGAAACAGCTTTCTTAGCTCGTAGCTCTCTTGTTTTAGGGGCTCTGACTCTAGGGAGTCTGTGTTTGGTTGCCTTTCAGCCACGAGTAAATCCTTCTAAATGTGAGTTGAGGAGACCAGAAAGTCTGGGAGATGTTGTGAGTTTGCATTCTCCTGAGTCGGCCACTTTGTCGGATAAATCCTCTCCAGTGAGTACGAGCCAGCCTGTGGCCAGATGTTAGACGTCGCAGCCTGATATCCGATTACCTCCTGGATGAATTGGCTGCTCCTCTTCTTCCTCCAGCCTCCCAGGTTAGCAACACAATCCTGCTAAGTGGAGACTGTCTGTAAAATCACGGAATAACGGTGATTTTTGCGTGCCTGGAGCTCCTTCTGCAAAAAAAAAAATATCACTCGATCCTCCAAGATCAGCCTTCCTGAAAAGAACTGCCTTTCTGGCTGGGGATCGGTGGTGATCAGCACAGGTGAATTTAATGAATCCCTCCTCCCAGGGCATGTGTGTGTAAAAATACACATAAAACTGTGCACAGCAACTTGTCTTTGTGAGGTGAAGGTGCTCTTGGCCCTGGGGGAGGTCTTGCAGCTACGTGCTAATCTCTCCTGTTTTTCTTTCAAGCATCCTTTCTCCCAGTGCTGGGGAGGTTGTTCCTGTTTCACGGTGTTGCCCTGCTCTAAGGGCTTGGGGGACCTGGGCTTGATTACACGAGAAATGTCAGCAAGTCTCCTCATCTGCCTGAGCCTTGGTTTCCAGTCTGCTGGGCGCGTTTATCTCAGTCAGGTCTCGCTGAGCTCCAACCACGCGCTCCCACCACCTCTGTGCCACCAGCCGTGGTGCGGGTCGGATTCTTTGCAAGTAAGATTCAGCTGCTGGGAAGGGGATGGGATAGCGTGGGAAGGGCAGGACCTTCCTGCTGTGCTCCAGGGATCACCAAGGCTAGGTTTTTTTTTTGTGCTTCCCAGATGAACGCGGCCGTTTGACCACCAACCTTCCTCTTCTCACCTCTCTTGGTCTGTAGCTTCTTCACCCTTTATTTTGCCTCTCTTTGCTTTGTAAGCCCTTGGGTTGGTTTGTATCTCACTCTCTTCTCCATCAGTCAAGTCTAGCAGGGAAGTGGCCCTGGGTCTCAGCTATTTGCTGGGAGGAAAAATGGTTTTATTCAACCACTGATTTTCCTGCCTGATAAAAGCGCCCTCTCCTCTGTTTGCTTTGGAGCTCTCTGCGTCCTCTGCAGCGGCGCAGCCACCGTCATCGCTGCCGGAGCCTTTGCTGACAACTGAGGCAGGAGCACTGCTGGGCAGCAAGTGCCTCAGTTTCTCTTTAAACTGATTAAACCCATCGATGGGTGTTAAATGAGTTTTATCTGCTTAATTCGCCCTGTGGGCTGAGGGGCTGATACACAGATCCAGAGCGTGTTGGAGGCGCGCGGAAGCGGCTGGAGGTGGGATGGGGTCCTGCGAGCTTGATTTTTCAGGTTTTGGAAATGTCTCTGCTTGAGGTTCACGGGGTTTGACCTCGGTGAGGAATCAGCCTTGGGGGTGCACGTGGCTGAGCTTGTCTGACGGTTGGCCGTTTGAGGCCCAGACGATTTGGGAGAGGTGTAAAAAGAACAGCCTTGAAAAGGGGGAGAATTAGCATCCAAGCATCGGGGAGGTGTGTGCACTGGGGAGAGGGCTGGCTGCTGACTCTTGAGCTCTTCTGGAGGGAGGCGAAAAGGCGGGCGAACTTCTGGGTGTCCTCTGGATATCATCACCAGCTCCACCACCCATTTGCTCCCCTTGCTTGCACCACGTGGCTGACCTGCACCCCTCTAGCACTTCCAGAAGCATTTCTGGTGACGCATTAACCACCTTGTACCCTGAACACTTTTTTTTTTTTCCCCCCCTGTCCTTCCCATGTACCCTTGTGGGATTTTTTTTTTTTTTTTTTTCCCTGATGGTAGATCTTCTCCGGTGTTTCCATCCTGAGTTTATCACTGGGTTGAGACGTAAAAGGGAGCTGGGCTGAAGTTCAGAGCTCTCTGAGGCAGCTTGGGTCCTTTACTAGCTGCCTCTGCTTGGCTTGCCAATAAATACATCACCTTTATTCTGCTGAGCTCCTGGTTGACCCTGCTTTTTCCAACTCGTGTGGGTCGCTGCCGGTCCTGATGCAGATTTGCCCCTCGCTTAGCGAGAGCCCGCGATCCAGGACGGCGTGGATGTGTCTCACTGCTCTCTGCTCTTCCCTTTCCTCCCCAGGGAGCTCAAACTCCGAAACTACGAGCCCGAAGATGAGGAGCTGAAGAAGAGGAAGGTGCCCCAGGCCAAGCCGGCTTCAGGTGGGCACAGGCGGGAACGTGGGAGGCGAAACGAGGGAGCGCGAAAGGTGAAGCCTTGCAAACGGTGGTGCTGGTGCTTTGCTCTGTTCTGGAGGCTTGTGGGCAAAGGCAGATCAGGCAGAGCCCTTCACAGGGATTCAGTGACTGCTGAAACCAGCCTCTCTCTAACAGCACATTCCTCCCGAGAGAATGAGGCAACGCTTGGGGTTGCGAGGACAAAAATAAAATCAGCACGGGACTCTGCATCCAGCCAGCACGCTGCGAAGCAGATGGGTTATACCTTTCCAAAAAACGAAATGGCTTGGAAACCTCTGTGTTCCTGCTCGCTCCAACCCCGGGTGGAAAAGCCACTGGGATGTTTTCTGGTGGCAGCTTGCTGGTGGGAGGGTGGGAGGTCCTCGGAGACGAGTGGCTGCAGCCCTGGAGGGTGCTGGCGTGTCTGAGCAGCTGTGGTGGGAGCTGCTGGGAGAGCGTGACGCTTGCGGCCCCCGTTGCTTCATCATCCTCTCTCGCCCGTGGCGACTGCACACCCCGCATTGCACAAGTGGGGTGTGTGTCTGAGCACACCGAGTCCGGCCCCAAACTAAAGGGTTGATACTCAGAGGAGCCGAGCTCTCGCCAGAGGATTCTCAAGGAGATTCAGGCTGTTTTTTGTTTGAACTGCCTTTAAACAAATATTAGTCATGAGCTCAGGGCGTTCAGTCTGCTATTGCCTAGCACTGAACCTCCGTGGAGCTCTTGAGAGGGAGGCGAGGGGTAGAAGCTTTTGTGATCTTGAAATACTGAGTCCTCCTGGAATAGATGTCTTTAAAAATGCCCTAAATAAAAAGGCTGCCTTTGGGAGCACGGCAGAGATCGGGTAGGTAGGAATGCTGACGCTGCGCTTTCTTTATCCTTTCGTAAAAGTTTACAACTTCTGGCTCTTCCCCGGCGCGTGGTTTGGAATTGGGAACGGCAGTTTTGACCGTTTCCAGTAAAACCCGCGCTCTCTGCCAGCCCTTTTTTTGGAGCTGCAGTGCCCATCGGCTGCGGTTCCCGTGTCTGGAGCGACCGGCCTGTCTGTCCTCGGGCACTTTGTGCGGGGGCTGAGTCCAGAGGAGCTGAGACTCGGGAGGGAATTTGTACTAAAAATGCCGTGGGAGGTGCTGGAGCAGGATTCACCCCTCAGGGATGTGCTCCCTGGTGCCCACACCCCCTCCTTGCACAGAGTTGAAAGATAGAAGGCTGTTTTCCACGCATTCTTTACCATTATCCCCGGTATCTACAGACTTTTACATAAGGTCTGGGCCGGAGCTTGATTCCTCCAAGATGTCTCAGGTGGTGGCCTTGTAAATGAGTCACGGTGAGGCGAATCCCAGTTTAAACACCTGCGGAGCGGCTGATCCCCGCAGGGCTTGCGAAAAGAGGACTTGACCCCAGCAGGCTTCTTGCTGCCATGGGGGGGGGGGGGGCTGCCAAATGGCTGTTGGGTTTTGTGTCGTTTTTTTTTTTTGGGGGGGGAGTCGCCCGAAGGGTTTGGCTGGTGGAGGGATGTGTGTGTGTGCCCACGTGTACTCAACACGTCTGCACCGCGCTTTTAAGGGCCAAGATGTTCGAGTGGGTTTTTACAAAAGGTTTTGTGAACCAAGCCAAAAGTTTTAGGGATGGGGGGGGTGTTTCCCTGGGCTTTGTCCCCTTGGTGTCCCACCGCTGTGCCCCGTGCTGATGCTGGTCCTGTTCCCCCATCTAGTGGAAGACAAGGTGAAGGACCAGCTGGAGGCCGCCAAGCCGGAGCCCATCATCGACGAGGTGGTACGTATGTAAATTCAGAATTTTTCTGTGCCGGCTGCGTCGGCGTCCAGGCTTGAACCTCGCCTGCAGCTCTCACTACTGGGTGTCTCCTCTTCCTCCCTAGGATCTGGCAAACCTGGCCCCCAGGAAGCCAGACTGGTGAGTGCCTGCAGAGCCCCGCTCCTGGGAAAGGGGTGTTGGCATCAGCGGTGGGTTTACCATCACCTCAAGGTTGTCCAAGTGGGGTTAAAAGTGCTAGAAATGGGGAAACCCAGCCCTGCTGTCGAGGAAGACGCAGGGCACGGGACTGTCTTCCCTTTCCCTGCTCTACACCGAGCGACTCCACTGATCCTTTCGGGGTTGCTTGTCACTGTGGTGGCCTCAGTGCCACCGGGGGATGCTCTGGACATTGGGTGGGTTTGCCCTTGAGCTGCCTCGGTGACAAACACACACCGTGCTCCCCGGTGCTCACAGGAGAGAGGAGGAGTTGTTCTCCTGCTGGGAAAGGTGTGAGGTGGCCCCTGTGTTCACATCTGCCTGGGGCGAGGAGTTGTTCTGACGTTATCGCTCTCCTCCCCAGGGATTTGAAGCGAGACGTGGCCAAGAAACTGGAGAAGCTGGAGAAGAGGACGCAGAGAGCCATCGCTGAATTGATCCGTGCGTCGTGGTGCCGCGGGGGTGGCGGATGGCGTCACCAGTTGCTCTGGAGGGGGATTACACGATTCTGACCGGGAGCCTGGGTGCCTTGCTCTTGGGCTGGGGAGGGACCGGTGGAGCTTGATCCCCTTCCCAAAAAAGGGGTCTGTGAAGCTGTCGGTCCCCCACGCTTGGCTTGTGCGGCAGGGAAGGACGGTTTGGGGGTGGGGGGGTGGGGGGCTGCGCTGTGTGGGTTCCCCAGTACGGCCGGTTTATGGCTAAGCTGCTGCTGTTTCTCGCTTGCCAGGAGAGCGGTTGAAGGGGCAGGAGGAGGAGCTGGCGGCCGCTGTGGGGTCAGCGAAGCAGGAGGGAAGCGACTCCGACTGAGGAGATCCATCCCGGCAGCCTGGCGCCCGGGCTCCGCGGATCTGCCTCGGGTGGGGGCACCCGGTTGGGACACGCCGCTCGCCGACGCTTTGCCAGGAGCCCGCAGATCCTACCGTGCCTGCAGGAGAGGGGCAGATCCGAGGAATCCTCTCTTGGATTATGGCTGGCTGTTGAGGAACACTTCACAGATAGCTTTTTGGGACCGTGGGGAGCAGGACAGACGCCCGCGTTAGCTTTGAACCTAGGCTGCCAGGACTTCAGAGCAAGGAGGATTTGGGCAAAAGGGCTCGTGCTGGAGGAGAGAAATTCAGGCTTGTAAGCGAGAAGATGCCCCTGCAGCCGACAGCAACCCCTTGGGGAGGCACGACCGGTTCCCAGGGGATGGACGCTCCTGTTCCCGCACAGAGAAGCCTTTTTTTTTTTTTTTCCAAGGTGCCCCTTTCTGCAGGAGAGCTGGTGCAAGAGCCACGTGGGGAACCGCGGAGGTCGCTCGCCCTAGTGAGCAGGCTGTGAGTATTTGGGAACATCCACGGCCAGGCGCAGCACGTGCAGAATAATTCTGCTGGAAAGGGGCTGTGCGGCTCAGGACCCGTTGGCTGCTCTGCATCCAGCTGAGGTTAACATGGGGTTTGATCTGTTCCCTGGAGTTGCCCCGACTCGCCAGGCTGTGCTGTGTTTCCGCTCCTCTGCGTGTTTTATAATTGATAAAAGCTCGTTGTTGGCAAATATTTCTGTAATAAAACAGTCCCGCGGCGGAAGAAGTTGTTTCAGTTTGTGTCGGTCTGAGGTGGCCGAGCTTGTAGCTACAGCAGGTCAAGCACAACTCCTCGGCCGGAGTCGTGACGTGGATGGGGCAGCCGGGGGTGATGCTGGAAGAAGTTGAGAGGGTGGGATGTTGCAGAGCTGACCCTGCATCTTCCCTTTGATTGCCGCTCTGGGAGCTCTTGCAGGATGGGTCGCCTGAGCTCCCGAACCCTCTGCGTTCGATTCAGAAGTGGTTTTGTCCCCCAGCAAAGCGTCTGGTGTGTACAGCTCTGACAGCGGTGTTCGTGAAAGAGTTCACCTGGGATAAAATTAGCCGTTTGTCGTGGTTTAGGCCTGGTTGGCAGCCAACCACAATGCAGCAGCTCTCTCTCCCTTCCCCTCCGGCAATGAGAAGGGACAGGGAGCCAGGCTTGGGGTTCGAGATAGGGCTGGGATGGGGAAAAATTCCCCTTTATGATCACAAGCAAAAGGCAGACTCGTTAGGGGAAGAAAAAAAGAACATACATTTATTACAGACACTAACAACACGTAACAGAGTAGGACAGTGAGAAGCATTGCCACATCTTGAGAACACCTTCCCCCCACCCCTCCCTTCTTCCCGGGCTCAGCTCTGCTCCCGATATCTCTACCTCCTCCCCCAGTGGCGCAGGGGCAGGGAATGGGGGGTGCAGGCAGTCAGTGCTGCCACTTCCCTTATCTTCAGTGAGGGGAGTGTCTGGAACTTGTTCCTCCTGCTCCATCGTGGTCCCCCTCTCACAGGAGACAGTCCTCCACAAACTTTCTCCAACATGAGTTCCTCCCACGGGCCGCAGCGTTCCCCACACTGCTCCGTCGTGGGTCACTAACTTCCTCCAACTGGATTCCCTCCCACGGCTGCAGCCCTTCCCGAGCTGCTCCGGCGTGGGACTCCCCCGCATGCTGCAATCCTCCCAGCACTGAATTACAGCAGCGGGGCTGCCTTTTCCCACGAGACCCCGGCCTTCTTCGGGCACAGCACCTTGATTATGCTGAGCAGGAGCCACAGGCCATAAGTCAATGTCTGCTCCACCGTAGATCTCCATGGGTGGCATGGGGGGGCCGCCCTGCCGTCTCCCCACAGGATACAGGGGGGTCTCTGCTCTGGCACACCTCCCCTCTCCTTTCTTCCTCCGTTCCTCCACTGGCCTTGGTGTTCACGCAGCTGCAGCAACTCCTTCTCACAAGTCCCACTGCCCGTCACCACGTCCCTTCTTAAATACGTTATCGCAGAGGCGCAGCTGATGGGCTCAATTTCCCAAACAGAAGTGGAGCTGACTTGGAGCTGGGGGAGCTTCGAGAAGCTTCTCACAGGGGGCCGCCCTGATAGCCCCCTCCCCTGCCACCAAAAAACACTCCACCACTCACTCAACCCAGGACGCCGTTCCTGTTAATGCACGCAATCCTTCTGCTTTTAAAAACCTGTTAAAAACTCCTGGGGTGGGGGGGGGGAGAGGCGCTTCACGCAGCGGCAGCCTGCTTTGGCGGGAGGGGCGTTTTTACCCTCGTACCTGCTCGAGCTGCCCTCTCAGATGGTCACCAGCTGAACCAGGTCCCCACGCAGGACCAGATCGATGCCAGCCACGCTAACCACAGGGCTGCCGGACGCTTGTCCCTCTGCCGGGATCTGCTGCGACTGCCCACCGCTGCGTTGGGGTGAGGACACCGCAGGAACCAGGCAGACCCCCCCCCGCTCCTGTTTCCGGGTGATGGGCTGGTGGGCAAAGATCTGGTGAAATTGCCCTCTTCTTCCTCCAGCTTCTGTGCACAAACGGCTTTTTTAAGGCCTCCATCCCCACACTGCCTCCCCCCTTTCCCCTTGGCTTGCCTGGTCCTGGTGGTTGTAGCCATCCCTGCTCCCTTCTCCCCTCGGGCTGGTGTTTGTCACCTCTCGGGGGCCCTTTTCCCACCTCCGTGGGGCCAACAAGGAGACGGAGATCCCGTGGAGCAAGGGGAGACCCGTACCCTCCACCATGGGCCAGCGAGTTTCCCACTCCAGTGTCGGTGTGTGGTTGTGGATTCCCTCCGGGCTCTCGGGTGGAAAAGCACTTGGGATCCCAGCCCAGCCATCTTCCTTGGGGGGGGTGGGTGGGTGTTTGGGGGGTATTTTTATTATTTTGTCTTATTCTTTTCCAGCCAGGAGGCAGCCTAGTGTCCCTCACTCTTGTTCCTGGGCAAGAAAACCCAGATCAGTCACCGGTGTGAAGGTGCCCCCCAGGCACCCAGTGCCACCGGGGGCAGGTGGGTGCTCTTGGCCGTTTTCGTGCCAGCTTGGTCATCTTCCCCCTTGGGAAAAGCGGGGGTGGATCTGCCGGACGGGGACATCCGTGGCACCAGGCAGAGCACGTGGCGATGCTGGAAAATGAAAAAGACCCTCCCGCCACTCGTGACAAGCGCTGACTTCACCACCAAAACGGAGCTGGCAGCGGTCGAGATGAATGTTCAGAGATTGATCATTCCAGGTTTTTTTTTTTTGTTTGTTTGTTTGGTTTGGTTTTTTTTTT
Source organism: Tyto alba (assembly GCF_018691265.1). Lineage (NCBI taxonomy): Eukaryota > Metazoa > Chordata > Aves > Strigiformes > Tytonidae > Tyto > Tyto alba. The sequence goes on along the minus strand of NW_024881313.1, from coordinate 40,415,677 downwards.
TTTTTGTTTTTTTGTTTTTTTTTTTTTTACGGTTAGTTATCCGTGACCCGGGCTGTTGCCCGTTTCTTTTGGGGGAAGGAAACGGCGGAGCGTGACCGCGAGCCCCGGCCTCCTCTCTGTGGAACGCCCTGTAGATGTCAGCAAATCTCTGCGCGCAAAACCGCGCCGGGTCCCAGCAGCTGGACTCTGCCCAGAGCTGAGCTTTGCATCCACAGCCGCCTCTCGGGCTTGGGATGCTGCCGCTCTCCTCCCGCCGTCTGCACCCTCTCCTTCGCCCAAGCGCCTCGGCCACAAGTACGAACGCACCGTGGAGGCGCGACGCTCTCCCCGCTTTGCAGCGGTGGGGAGCCAGACAGTTTTCCCTCCTTCTCTTTAAAAGGACATAAAAATCTTTTTAAACTGATGCTGGGCGCAAGCACAGCCCTTCCCGGAGCAAACCTGAGCTCCAGCCGGGAGCGGAGCGCTCTGCTCTGCATGGGCTGACAGTTTTTGAATTTGTTTGCAGTGTTTCCCCCGCCCTCTAAAAAAAAAAAAAAAAACACCAAAAAATAAAACAAAAAAAACCCCAATTAAAACCTGCTTTTCTCAGGCAAGGAAGAGTTCTCGGAATAATCATTTTCACTCTTCCAGCTCTCTGAAAATGTCATTTGGAAGTGAAAAATCAAAACATTTTCTTCCAGGACAAGCCAAAATGAAACTTCCTGCCTTTTCCCTTTCCTGTCTGTTTTCCACTTTTTATTCCAGCCTGAAATTAAGCCGGGATCAGCCCCAGGCCCCTGTGACCCAACTGGGAAGAGGTCCATTCCTGGATGATGGGGTCCACAGACCCCAAACCTGCGTGTGGGAGCTGGGACCTGCTGTGGGAGCCTCCCATCCTCCCGACTTCTGGGAGCATCCCTGCAGCCACTGACCATGCTGCCATCTCTTCTGGCTGGAAAATACCTGCCCGGAGTCTTAATTCTTTTGCTTTGCTGAGGGGATGGGTTCTTCTCCCTCTTTTTAATATAAATGGGATTTTTTATAAGCAGGAAAAGTGCTGTTCCTCAGGATGCCCTGCTGCTTTGATCCCTGCGGGGAGCACGCTTGTAAATCGTGACTCGGTTCCAAAACTGAGCGTGGCCGTCCCCTTCCCCGCGGGCAGTGGGCTCAGCACCCGGAGCAGAGCCATCCTTGCAGGACACGAGGGGCTGGGTTGGCACCCGGAGTGGGGTGGTGGGGAGGGAGAGCAGGATCAGGCTCATTTCCCTCTCTGGGGGGGGCAGCGCAGCGAAGCGTCGCTTAGCCTGGCGCAGGACTGGGACGCCAGCGCGAGATGGGGGTTGTGGCAGGGGACAGGGATCCTGGAATGGGACTGGGGACCCTGCATGGGACAGGAATCCCAGAATGAGACTGGTGTCCATCCATAGGACTGGTGTCCTGGCATGGGACAGGGATCCCGGGCATGGGACAAGGATCCTGTCATGGGACAGGTATCCCAGCATGGGACTGGTGTCTGTCTGTGGGACAGGGATCCCAGTGTGGGACAGGGATCCCAGCATGGAACTGGTGTCCGTCCATGGGACAGGGATCCCAGCGTGGAACTGGTGTCTGTCTGTGGGACAGGGATCCCAGTGTGGGACAGAGATCCCAGCGTGGAACTGGTGTCTGTCTGTGGGACAGGGATCCCAGTGTGGGATAGGGATCCCAGCATGGAACTGGTGTCTGTGGGACAGGGATCCCAGTGTGGGATAGGGATCCCAGCATGGAACTGGTGTCTGTCTGTGGAACAGGGATCCCAGCATGGGACTCGTGTCCATCTGTGGGACAGGGATCCCGTCATGGGACTGGTGTCCATCTGTGGGACAGGGATCCCAGTGTGGGACAGGGATCCCAGCATGGAACTGGTGTGTGTGGGACAGGGATCCCAGTGTGGGATAGGGATCCCAGCATGGGACTGGTGTCTGTGGGACAGGGATCCCAGCATGGGACAGGGATCCCAGCATGGAACTGGTGTCTGTGGGACAGGGATCCCAGCGTGGGACTTTGTCTGTCCATAGGACACCGATCCCAGCATGGGACTGGAGTCCTGTCACAGGACTGGGATCCCAGCATGGAGCAGCCCTGGGGCCGGTGTGTAGGTGCCAGGGGACTGATCCCCCCTTCCCTGGGACATTCCCTTCCCCAGCCTGGGGGAAAGAGGAGCGTATGGGGATGGGCTGGGGAAACAGGGGCTTTGGGAAATGTAACACCAAACTCTCCATCCCATGGATTCCGTTTATTCCCTGGCTGCGTGGCCAGATGGCGAGGGCTTTTCTCCCTTTCAGAGCTTGCACCCCAAGCCTGTGTTTATCCTCTAGACCTTTCAAAATCCCAAACTGTACTTCTCAGGGCCCAGAAGCAGTTTTCACTGAACTATGTTTTTTTTTTTTTTTTTTCTTCCCTTGCCTTGCAGCTGGCCCAGGGACCCGCCTGAAGCCCCCTCAGCCAGCGCAGTGTTCTCTGCTCATCCTCTGCCTGTATCCTCGGGATGCTGCTGTGGCAGAAACGCTCGGAGAAGCAGCCCTGGGTTCCCTGGATGAGGGGAGATCCTCCGAAAGCTGGGCTGGAGGAAGAGGATGAGGCACAGGAGAACCCCGAGGACAGGGAGGTAATTCAGCTCGAGGTCATTTGCAAAGTGGACAGTGAGATGAGGATTAACAGTTTCTCAAGCAAAGCAGATTAGAAAGGCCGGGGGAGAACGGTAAATAAATAAACCAGCAGGATAATCCCTTCAGCTCCGGGGAAAGCAGAGGCTTAACATTTACCCCGTGCCTCTTGGGGGATTTCTCTGGATCACTGAGATGATCATAGAATCCTTGAATGGTTTGGGTTGGAAGGGACCTTAAAGACCATCTAATCCCAACCCCCCTGCCCCAGGCAGGGCCCCCTTCCCCCAGCCCAGGGGGCTCCCAGCCCCGTCCAACCTGGCCTTGAACCCTTCCAGGGAGGGGGCACCCACAGCTGCTCTGGGCACCCTGGGCCAGCGCCTCCCCCCCCGCACAGGGAACAATTTCTGCCTTAGATCTCACCTAAATCTGCCCTCTGGCAGCTTAAACCTGTTCCCTCTCGTCCTACCCCCACCCCCTGACCCACAGTCCCCCCCCCACCTTTCCTGTCCCCCCTTTAAGCCCTGGGAGGCCGCTCGAAGGTCCCCCAGGAGCCTTCTCTTCTCCAGGCTGAACCCCCCCAACTCTCTCAGCCCGGCCCCCCAGGGGAGCTGCTCCAGCCCCCCCAGCATCTCCGTGGCCTCCTCTGGCCCCGCTCGAGCAGCTCCGGGTCCTTCTGCTTTTGGGGGCCCCCGAGCTGGCCCCAGCACTGCAGGGGGGTCTCCCCAGAGCGGAGCAGAGGGGGAGAATCCCCTCCCTGGCCCTGCTGCCCCCCCTGCTCTGGCTGCAGCCCAGGGCACGGGTGGGTTCTGGGCTGCCAGCGCACGGGGCTGCCTCACGGGCAGTTTTCCCCCCCCCAACCCCCCCAGTCCCTCTCCTTGGGGCTGCTCTCCAGCCGCCCCTCGAGAGCCCAGCCTGGGTTTGTGCTGGGGATTGCCCCGACCCACGGGCAGCACCTTGTTGAACTCCGTGAGGTTTGCACAGCCCCACCTCTCCAGATTATCCAGGCCCCTCGGGATGCCATCCCTGCCCTCCCCCATGTCCCCCCACCACACAGCTCCGTGTCATTGGTGAACTTGCTGAGGGTGCATCGATCCCAGTGTCCTTGTCACCAAGAAATATGTTCAACAGCACCAAGCCCAACACCAACCCCTGAGGATCGCCATGTGTCACTGCTCTCCACTTGGATGTCGAACTTTTGACCGCAGCTCTTTGATGCTTCACCCCCACCACCAGATACCAGAGGAGACACCTCATCCTTCTGCTCCTCTGGACAGGGATGATTTCCATGCCCTGCATTTTGATATAGGGAATGCCATGGCCCCTGTGGGTCTGCAGGCGTGAGCCGGTCCTTCTGGAAACTTCCGGGTGTTTTGGGGTGGATGTGGGGAATTCGCCCTGTCGCATCTTCTCCTCCTGCCTCCCTCCAGCAGCAGGGAGAGCAGGTCCCCGCTCTTTGCAGACCGGTCCAGCTGCACAGCCCTGCCTCTCCCTTTTACAGGCTCCACTGGTGAACAACGGCGTGATGTCTGTCCTCCGTCCGTCCCTCCCACGTGGCTTGGGATCTGCTGTCCTGGTAAGAGACCTTGACACAGCTCCTGTCTCCTTTTGTGTTGAGAGTGCTGCAACCTGCAGCCATTCCCCCGAACGAAGACCGATTTCTGGCGGACACGTGCACCTAGCAGAGCTGATAAGGATTCGTAACTCCTGCTGGTGTGGTGGCTGTGTGGGGAGACGCAAGGAAAAATGAAGCTAGAAGTCTGCAGTGCCTTAGCTGGGTCTGATGGCACGGCCTGTCGTTCCGTGTGTTGTCCAGAGAGGTTGGAGGCACCTCTGGAGATGCTCTAGTCCAACCCCTGCTCAAGCAGGGTCAGTTGGAAGCAGGTTGCCCTGGGCTACGTCCAGCTGGGGTTTGAATAAATCCGTGGGTCTGATGAGGAGGCAAAATGCTGGAGAATAAAGCTGCTGCTCCCAGGGCCAGACGCAGGAGGCTCAGCTGTTAGGTAACCCAGTGTGACACCACCACGGCTTTGGCAGAATGAGCTGGAATTGTGTGTTTGCCACAAAATACCCTGAAAATATCATTAGGGAGCAAGGGCAGCTCGGGATGGTTCTACACCTGAGACGTGGCTTTGCCCTTTGCTGAGATCTCAGGTCTGTGGAGAGGATCAATGGGATGCAGGTGAGGATGGAGCTGGCTGGGACAATGCCAGGGGCTGTGCAATGCTTGAAGCTGAATTCTGCCAAAAATGTCATTTTTTGGGGGGTGGGAGGCATCAAAAAGACCCACCCGTGGGTTGCAGGTGTTTTGCAAAGGGTCTAAGTGGGGCTTGAGGAAGCTTCAAGTGACAGAGCTGGGGCAGAGCCCGGAGACTGACAGCATAGAGCTGGTTGATGAAGAAAGGTCTTGATATGGTCTCCAAAGGGTGACTGTCTGGGCTTTCCAAGATGTTCTCAACTGTCTTTTCCACTGGTTGTAGGGCTGGGCATCCACCCCTTGCTGCCTGCCTCCTCCAAGAAGTGTGGGTTGAACATCTCACGCTCCTCTTCCCCACCGCCGTTGGCTGGAATGTGTCAGCCTGAAGCTCACGACAGCAACCGTAATATTTCTTGAAGCCAACAGGAGCCAATCAGGCACACAAACATCAATCTCAGCGTCTGGCTGTGAATAGCCTGGAGGAAAAATGAATTTCTGTGCTGGGGATGCTGAGAAAGAAGGAAAAATAGAGTTCCTAGCCTCCCAGATCTAGAGCTGAACACATCTGTTAATGCAATGAAATTCAGCCGCCCAGGCTCTTTCTGCTAGCAGGCTATCTTGATTATGACTTAATATTTTATAGGCCGCATATATCTGTGTATATATTAGTAAAAAAAAAACGAATGAACAAGCCCTGAGTAGAGATGTAGTTGGGGAGAAACATCCTCAGCTCCACACCGGCGGCTCTGGGGACGTTCAGAGACCATTCCTTGCATTCCTGATGCTGAGCTGAGCCTCGGCAGCACGCGGTGGTTGTGTGCTCCACCAGCACAAGGTCAAAGCAAAGATGCCTCTTGGGGGGTGTCCAACTTGGTGGCATTTAAATTCTCCTCAGGTTTTGCTTCTCTTTGCAGGGAACTGTTTTTTGTTTTTTTTTTTTTTCCCCAGCATGGATTTTTGGCCACCCAAGTTCCCTACACGGGAATATTCCTCAATGGTTGTTTTCTAGTTGTTGGTCTTTTGTATTTTATATGTATGTATGTGTGTTTATATGTCTATACACTTATTACATATATAAGTTATCTGATTATTTGCAAAGATTTTATTAACCACAGCAGCAGGCACAGGTGTCAGAGCAAGACCTAGCTCTTGGGTCTGGAGACGCTTTTGTTTGTCTTGGTTGTGCTCAACTCTTCTTGACAACATGTTGAATTTCCCCCTGGAAATCCAGCCCTTCTCTCTTCAGTTCCACTGCTTTTACCTCCTATGGTTTTGTGTTACATCTGTCCCTATTTATCTTCTCCTGGCCCCTCCTCATGACCTCGGTTGACTCTTGAGGACTCAATGTTTGCTGCCTGGTGGTTCCTGATGGAGTGTTTGGAGGCAGAGGGAGTCCCACTCTGTGGCTCAGCAAAGCCATCGCTTGGTTAGCTTCTTCAGTAACCTGTTTCCATGAACGTGATCCACCATGTTGCTCTTGCCCACCGGTGAGACGCTTGGAAGCAAACTCTGGGTAGAAGTTAAGCAAGATACAAGCGGAGCTGGGACAGAATATGAGAGCACATGGGGAGAGACCAGTGTTTTAAGGCTCTCCACCACCTGTTTCTTGGTCTTATATGGAATTAAACGCCCCAGATGTCTTGGCAACCATCAACTGATGCAATGTCTTGTGCCAGCATGAACATGAAGCTTCGTCTCCCATGACTTCCCATCCTGGTGGCTTCTAGCTCCAACCTTGCTCCATGATGTGGAAAATGTGAGGTCTGGGTTATTAAATTTTATCACAAGAAAGTGAAAGGCCTGATTTTGAGAAATAGGAGGGGAGTGTGCCTCCTCCTGATCAGTGGGACTCAGTTTCCAAGCTTCTCATGGACCTGTTCGCTGGTACAGCCAAGGAGAAGGACTTGGGGGGGTTGGTGGGGGGAAAACTGCCCGTGAGGCAGCCCCGTGCGCTGGCAGCCCAGAACCCACCCGTGCCCTGGGCTGCAGCCAGAGCAGGGGGGGCAGCAGGGCCAGGGAAGGGATTCTCCCCCTCTGCTCCGCTCTGGGGAGACCCCCCTGCAGTGCTGGGGCCAGCTCGGGGGCCCCCAACAGCAGAAGGACCCGGAGCTGCTCGAGCGGGGCCAGAGGAGGCCACGGAGATGCTGGGGGGGCTGGAGCAGCTCCCCTGGGGGGCCGGGCTGAGAGAGTTGGGGGGGTTCAGCCTGGAGAAGAGAAGGCTCCGGGGAGCCCTTCGAGCGGCCTCCCAGGGCTTAAAGGGGGGACAGGGAAGGTGGGGGGGGACTGTGGGTCAGGGGGTGGGGGTAGGACGAGAGGGAACGGGTTTAAGCTGCCAGAGGGCAGATTTAGGTGAGATCTAAGGCAGAAATTGTTCCCTGTGCGGGGGGGGTGAGGCGCTGGCCCAGGGTGCCCAGAGCAGCTGTGGGTGCCCCCTCCCTGGAAGGGTTCAAGGCCAGGTTGGACGGGGCTGGGAGCCCCCTGGGCTGGGGGAAGGGGGCCCTGCCCAGGGCAGGGGGGTTGGGATTAGATGGTCTTTAAGGTCCCTTCCAACCCAAACCGTTCGAGGATCCTGTTCTTTGATTCTATGAATAGAAGCATTGCCTGTGGAAAGCAGACTGGTGGCCTGGGTCTGGACACTGCCACCTACTCAGAGACCCAACACCTTGCACCTCCTTTAACAGCAGATGCCAAAATGCGCGAAACTCTTCGATATTGTCGTAATATTTTTGTGAGGTGGCTCGAGCAGCCCTTGCAACGTACCCTGCTGTGGCAACTGGCCTTTTCCACGGAGGGTGACCTTTCTGGAGGACCTGGCTCTGGCCGTGGGACAGCGTCCCGTGTGCCCACAGCGTGGAACTGTGGGTTCGGTGTGAATATTTACCCGCAAAATGCTTGCGGCTTGCGGGCCGTTTTGGATGTCACATTTCTGCCCTGTTCTTTCAGCAAGAGCCTGTTTTCAAATAAGCTGTGAATATTTTATGGGCAAATTTTCAAGCAAGCCTGGGTTCCTTCAAAAGCAGCCTTTCATGGCTAAATAATAGAAGTGGGTAGGAAACAGATTTATTTTTTTCTGTTTTGTGGGAAATTTCATGATTTCGGATTCTTTTCTCCAAACCAAACCAAATTCAAAGCTCTCCGCAGGATGAAATAAAATTAAAAAATCATGTTGGGCTAATCAAAATGCCATTTTGAAGCCGAGATGCACACTCTGTGATTTGCAAATGCCATAAGTCATCTCTATTAAAACGCTTCTTTCAGTTTGGACTTTTTTTCCAGAAGCTCTTCGGGATCTTCTGAAATACCGTTTTCCCAGTTTTGGGAATAAACTGGTCTGTGGTGGAGTCATCACCTTTGGCTTCTGGTGGAAGGACTCTGGGTGGTATTGCTGATGCACCCAGGGGAATTAGCCCACCCATCTGTGCCTTGTGCTCTCCGCTCCCTTCAATATTCACGCTCTTGTACTGGGAGACAAACCCAAGACCACGCATCTTCTGCAGATGGTTGAAGCAAACCTGGGCTTTGCTTGGGTTAGGCAAAACCATGAGGAACTGGCACGAATCCCAGTGTCCCAGTCCCACCAGGACTGGCTGTCTTGGTACCTGTGTTTGAACAGGAGAGTGCTGGATGGACGCGGGTTCAGGAAAGCGGAACGTCGTTTAAAAGGCAGTTGACAGAATGTGTCCTTCTCCCACCTGCCACGAGAAGAGGAAGCCTGTTTCTTATAGCACTCTCTGGCCAGCACAGTGTTCATGAATATTTGAAGTGCCCGATTTGCTGTTTCTTTTGAAAACTCTCAGCGACCATCACCCCGCATGCTCTGCCAGTGCTGTAACAAGGAGGCCAATGCCAACGTCAAAGAGGAGAGAGAAACTTGAGATAATGACATGTTTTTAAGTTGCAATCCAAACAACGTTCTTTGCGCAGCCAATAGGCAATGACAGGAAAATCGTGTGAATTATATTTATGCAGTGTCAGACCCGAGCCAAGGTGGCAAACTCGTTTTAGGGGCGGATGTTCATGGGAGATCAGCCAGATGCTTGCTCCAGATGCCCACCAGCTTCTGCTGGGAGTTGAGGGAGACTTTATTTCAGGTTGAGAACCTGGGGACTTGCAAATTTGGGGTCCAGTGCTGCTTCTGATAGGTGTGTGGCTGCATGTCCTCCAGCCCTGAGGGGTGACCACACCAGAGGGGCCAACTGGCCAACGCCCCAGGGTGATGCCCAGTGCTGTCCCCTTGATGTCCAGGGAGGGTGGTGGGGTCCTGGGTGCTATGTGACTTGTGAAATGTGTAGTCCACAGTGATGGGGAGATTGCCTGAAAACCTGGTACTTGTTTTATGAGGGGGGTGTGTGTGTCATTTTTAGCAGTAGCAGAAGCAGAAGAGCATCAACATTCCCTCGGTGCTGGCTGGCTCATTGCCCTTGTTGCTCGCCTTCTGTTTCACTTACAGAACGCTTTTCATCTCTACAGTTCATGAAATAACAGAAAAAAAAATATATTAATGTTTTTCAGAGTCTGCTTGTTTGTCTTGGAAGTAGTATTTCTGTTTCCTCCATCACTGGGGAACTGTATACCATGCTGATTAAGTGTACCCTGTTTTTCAAGTGTTACTCTCCTAAATGGAACATTTTTTCTTAAATAATTAAGCGGTTCTTGAGTGATTTACTGTGTCATGACTTGCTAGGTAACGTATATTTTTTTTCCCCACCAGGTTACAGTCTCTACCTGGAAATCATTATAGAAATAGTTGCATATCCTATGACTGAGGAAGCTCAGTTCTTACTCCTCTACATCCTCAGAAACAGGTGACGGACTCTGCTGTCCTGCTCTCCAGGTCTCATATGCAGAGGTATGTCCAGGTCCCAGTCTTGAACTACATTGAAGGTAAAATGGGACTGGGGTTATGAAATCAGGGAAGATCCACCATACGGATGAAGTCCAGTTGGTCACCAGTGTCCCTTCCCCAGCTTCTCCATTTGCAGCAGGCACTTGTGTTATTTATTAAAGGGTTTCTTTGTACATCTGTCTGCATGTGTGAGTTTTTCCCATTTCGTTTTCGCAACCCCCCTTTGCTCTGTGGTTTCATTTGGGGACCGGTCCATCTTTGAAAGCCGTATTTGAACTTGAGTTGTGTTTGTGGTGCCCAAGGGCTGGGAGAAATTAGGCGTTTCAAAGGCAGCCCATGGTGACTGAGACATGAAGGAGAGGGGTCCCATGGCTCACGCTCGACTGATGATAATCCTGCACGTTTGTACCTTGGGATATGAAGGACACTGGAGAACATCCTTCCCATGTACTGGGGGCTTCCTCACTTTGCAGACTGTCTTGACCAAGGGCTGTGTTTGAGAAGCAAAGGAGTTTTTCCAGGGTTGGCATTAACCACCTTGACGAGCCCAGCATCGCCCAGGGTGCAAAAGATGGATGATCTAAGCCTCAAGAGAACAAGGATGAACCACCCCGCTTGCTTCTGTCACTCTCTTCCCTACGGCATGAAGGAGCCAGAATTCAACCTGTGACCTTTTGGGGGGCAATTACACCGTGCCCACCTTGAGGAGGGCACCCCAGCAGTGAGGTTTCCTCTGGGGAAGGAGGAGCTGCTGCAGGACATTCCCCGAGTGGAGCAGGAGGACGGAAAAGACCCGTCGAGCCCCTCCCCAGCACTGATGGGCTGCTGTTCCCGGAGGGAGGAGGATGCTCCCGGCTGGCGGTGGGGAGCACAGATGCCTGCTCGGTGGGGGACCACTCTTTGATTTCCCGGGGTGTTGACTTCATTCACTCTGCCTCCTTTCTGTGATTTATTTGGGGACATCTTGTTTTGGTTAAGGCCCTTGAGCTGCGGGCCGTGCAGAGATGATTGCAGAGCCCTCCAAGGGCATCGCAGCTTGCTGGGGCTGAAAACCGCCAGTTGGCAAATCACCTGATTTATCTGTAATTTTCTCTCCCACCTTGGCTGCCTGGAGGACCTGAGATATGACCTTTTGTTGGACAGTGAACCGCATCAGCTTACCTCCCCGCGTACCTTAGCAGCATCACCAGTGAGCCGTACCAGTCCTCTATGCATAATTAAGTGCATCTTGATTTACCACCCATGCAATTGTTACAGGCTTTGGAAGTGAATTTAGCTAAATCAAATCAAGCCACTTTAGTTCTGAATAAGAATGTCCTCACAGGGTTTTAATGCAGTTTAACTAATCCACTGTGGACCTTAACTCAGATTAATTTTCCCCAGTGTCTTTGGGTAGATGAGCCCTTGGAATCAAAGAGGTCTGAATTTGTTTTAGGTTAATTTATTTTAGACATGAATTTTTAAAATCAAATTACAGCCCTTTGGATTTATATGCAAGAGTAGGGAATTAATGTGATTTAGACTGGATTGCCTTGATGAACACCTTGAGCTGGTTTGCACCAAACTCTCATGAGCATAGGTATCCCTGAGGTCAACTTTCTACTCCACCTTGCTTTGTTGAGCCAAGTGCTGGGATCGAAGAGCTGTTCCATTTCAGTGGGAAGAGCTGAGGGTCTCCGTGCAAGGTGGGATGGGGCCCAGGAAAAGTGGGGAAAGCTCTCCTGGCCGCTGGTGTGGTCGGATATACCCGTGACATCTGGAAATCTGCTGGCATTGCCATAAAAAATAGAAACCATGAGCTTTGCGGGAGGTTCCCTGTGTAAATATGAGCACTGGGTTTGAGGGGAGGAGTGGCAGAGATGGGAAATGAGGGGGAGTGTTGGGGTGTTTTGAGGATGCAAAAAGGAGGGGTCAGGAAATGGCAGAGATTACAGGGTAGTCAAGGAAAATGGCTGTGGTGGCTTGTAAATGTCTTGAAAGAGGCTACACTGGAGCGGTCCCACCCGGAGAGCATCTATGGGGGTAAAGAGCAGAAGAAGAGCAAGGATGGGCCGGGCAGACTCAGGAGAAGGAAGCAGCCCAAAAAGAACTGGTCTTGAGCAAGACAAAGGCTGGACAAAGTCCCAGAAAGATACCTAGGGGCTCTGCCCTTGCTGATGTGATGTCTCATAAGACAAATAATAATAAAAATAATGCTGTATCTTTGGGTTACGGTCCTCTGAGAAGATTAAATGACTCCTCCAGGGCCATCTTCTGGTCTCATCCACAGCCTGGCCATAAAGCCTTGGATCTTTCTTTTCTCACCACTAGTCAGAGGTGGCTCCAGTTGAGGAACATGCACAGCCAATACTAAATTAAACAGGGATGGCCCCAGGCTCAGTCAGATGATGACCCAGACAGCTCCATGGCAAGCATGCACCCCGCTGAGGGCTTGAGCTGTGAGAAGAAACTGTCCCAAAGAACGTCCTGGCAAAGTTCAGGGGTGGCACAAGCCGAGGACCAGATGAAATTTGCCTACTTATTTTGTGGGGAAATGGTTTTAAGCATATGGACACCAGCTATGAGGCTGTCGTGGTTTGGGCCTGATTGGCAGCCAACCACAATGCAGCACCTCTCTCTCCCTTCCCCTCCGGCAATGAGAAGGGACAGAGAGCCAGGCTTGGGGTTCAAGATAGGACTGGGATGGGGGAAAATCCCCCTTTTATGATCACGAGCAAAAGGCAGACTTGTTAGGGAAAGAAAAAAAGAACATACATTTATTACAGACACTAACAACACATAACAGAGTAGGACAGTGAGAAGCATTGCCACATCTTGAGAACACCTTCCCCCCACCCCTCCCTTCTTCCCGGGCTCAGCTCTGCTCCCGATATCTCTACCTCCTCCCCCAGTGGCGCAGGGGCAGGGAATGGGGGGTGCAGTCAGTCAGTGCTGCCACTTCCCTTATCTTCAGGTGAGGGGAGTGTCTGGAACTTGTTTCTCCTGCTCCATCGTGGTCCCCCTCTCACAGGAGACAGTCCTCCACAAACTTTCTCCGACTTGAATTCCTCCCATGGGCCGCAGCATTCCCCACACTGCTCCATCATGGGTCACTAACTTCCTCCGACTGGATTCCCTCCCATGGCTGCAGCCCTTCCCGAGCTGCTCCGGCGTGGGACTCCCCTGCATGCTGCAATCCTCCCAGTGTTGAATTACAGCAGCAGGGCTGCCTCTTCCCACGAGACCACAGCCTTCTTCGGGCACAGCACCTTGATTATGCTGAGCAGGAGCCACAGGCCATAAATCAATGTCTGCTCCACTGTAGATCTTCATGGGTGGCATGGGGGGGGCCGCCCTGCCGTCTCCCCACAGGATACAGGGGGGTCTCTGCTCCGGCACACCTCCCCCCTCCTTTCTTCCTCCGTTCCTCCACTGACCTTGGTGTTCACGCAGCTGCAGCAACTCCTCCTCACAAGTCCGACTGCCCGTCACCACGTCCCTTCTTAAATACGTTATCGCAGAGGTGCAGCTGATTGGCTCAATTTCCCAAACAGAAGTGGAGCTGACTTGGAGCTGGGGGAGCTTCGAGAAGCTTCTCACAGGGGGCCGCCCCGATAGCCCCCTCCCCTGCCACCAAAAAACTCCACCACTCACTCAACCCAGGACAGAGGCACAGCCTGGCTTTGGGTCAGGGAACAGACACCTTGGTTCACCACGGATGATGAAACGCTCACCCCTTTGTGGGATGAGGTTGTGAAAACCACTGGTCTTAGGTGCCTCTGAAGAGCTGTGTGAATTTTGACTGCATACTACTGTTGTGTTGGCTATCATGGAGTGGCTCTCATTTTGTACTTGACATCTTCAAGGTGGGTGTCCCCAGCCCAGCAAATCACCCTGGCCTGCCTCTATACGTTGAAGGACAGAAACAAGAACTTTTAGGGTGTAAGACCCCTGGCTTACTCAAAATATCTATTTCTGTGTGAGCTGGAGCAAAAGGAGGAACTAGATTGACTGAATGTCCACTGACTATCAAAGGATCTCAAAAACAATTAGGTCAGCTGGAGATGTGTTGGGCACATCTGCGTGTAGTCAGATGGGCTTCATGGTCCTGGGAGACCAGGAAGCTCAGCCTCATGGCTCAGGCCACCATCTGCTAATCAACTGAAATGTGATTAGAGAGAAATGTTGGTCAAACGATTAATGAGATGGAGTGGACTGGATTCAGGAGTGTATATTGTAGCTCCTGAGATATGAAGCCAACAAGCTTGCTTATATACACATGGAAATTCAGTAAAATGCAGAAGGTTTTGAAAAATTGCGTTTTAAACCTTCCCATTTCTGTCCATGTTTTGCTTGGCAGCTATGCCACCTGGTGAATAGCTGGTTAGTAACATGGCTTGCTTTCCAGTTCCCAAAGCAGCTGGAAGTGGTACGTTAATCAAACAGAGAAGGAGCAGCAGGTTTGGCGGCATCCTCTGGGAACATCATTAGGACGGTCCTAATTGCTGTGGAAGAGATCTGTGCTGCGGTGAGGACCATGCACTGGGAAATTGTTCTTAGGCGTGAATGAGAAGTCCTCCTCCTTCTGGATTTGGCTGAGCAGTACCCTTAGCATTTATTATCGGTGTTAATACGATGAGGAATAAAGGGTGAAATTCTTACTTGGGCTGAATTTCTTTTCTATATGTTCTTGTGACCCAAGGGCAATGTGCAGAGCTGCCTAGCTAATTCCAACCCATCTCTCTACGGATAAATATATAGAGTGAGTGCATTGAGGACACAAGAGAAGTTGTATTCAAGCTGCCTTTGGGCTGAAATCCCCCTTGTTGCTGTAGTCTGGGGTGGGATTCAGGTAACTTGTAGTGGTTGAGGTGGCTCTGGGTCATCCACCTCCTTCCTTGCTCGAGGAGTAGATAAATGCTCATTTATGGGTTGTGAACCATTTTTTGCTTTGAATGTTGCTGGGCTTTTTGCAGACATGTGGTGGGATGCCATGTATTTACTGGTTAAAAAATGAAACAAAGCCCAACCCGCCCAAGCCTTGTCCTGTTGTATCCATGTGCCCCATCCTTTTTCTGCCTTGTGTTGGGCAAGTCTGGCTCCTTCTTTGCAGCTACTATCTGCTGTTGCTGCTGCCCTCCCAACCTTTCTCGGTAATAACTTGCATCTGTAGGACAGTCTGTTTTTCTCTGGTTGATTTGGAGCCTGATCGCTTCACTGCTTTTTGCTGGCAAGTGTAGAAAGCACTGATATGCTACAAAATTGACAACGGTGTCAAATACATCCCGCAGGACTCTCCTGGTCACTTGATCTGGTTTATCCTCAGCCAATATAATGGCCTTTTAAAAATGATGATGTTTCTTTCTCCTCTCGTTAGAAATGCCACCTCCCGCATCTTTTAATTGAATTCCCTTCTATGCTCTTTGCACTCTGGAGTTGGAGAGTGCCTTAGCAGACAGCTGTCTTGACACCCCTCTGTTTGTCTTATGAGAAACTGGGCATAACATGTGCTTGGTCAGAATAAAAGACAGCAGGGTGGGCCAGATTGTGAAGGAGCCTTTGACGGCTGCGTGACACGAAGCAGGAGCGACCCTGGTGTGCCGGAGCAATTGTGCTGGTGTGGGATTCTCGAGCCAGCAGATCCCAGGGTCCTACCTGCTGGGATGATGGAGGGGAGGTTTCATCCCAAGTCCTTAGCCCTTCAGGCCATGTTTCTACAGTGGTCCACACCCACGGACAAGGTCAAGCTTTCAAGTGTCCAGCTGCTGCAGAAACATGAGAGGAAATGCCCATTTTTTGACAGCTGCTGAAAAATTCTTTTGTGATGTCCCTGGCCAGACTTTTCCCAAGTTGAGAGCTTCTGCTGTCTGTCCCATGAGCTGAACTCACTGGAGAATTAGGACCATTGTTGCTTCTGGTAAAGAAAGGAAACAAAACCCTCTTCTGTGCTGCCATCGTGATTCAACAGGTCTCCAAGCCTCCAAAACAGGTTTCTGCAAATTTTTCTTCTGCGATATCATCGTAAAAAACTGAGCAGAGACTGTAGGACAGAATTTTGTTTCTTAAGCATTTGAGATGTTTAGGAAATGCTCGGTTGTTTCCTATGGCTGTCTAAGATGCTCTGGACATGGCTTATGGATGGGGCTTGGGACCTCTGGGAGACCTGTGGCAATGACAGGTGACCTTCTGCGGTGACAGGTGGACTCATGGGGGGGTCCCACAAGGTTCTTCATATGGCACAAGATACTTAGCTGTGGGCAACTGAATTGGGTGTCTGCACATGGCACCTACATTTCAGATGGTCTGTAGGGGGATGTCATGACTCTTTGGTACCTTCAAAATGGATGACTTGGCAAAGATTGAGCTGAAGAACTAAAGTCTATGTTTTTAGGAGAGTTTCAGCATCTAATTCTGGCCTCTGGCCACATTTCTGTGGGTATAACCAGCAGCCAGGGAGCTGAAGCCCTGTGCAAACCCACCTGCTCCGTGCTCGTATGAGGGATGGGTGTTGGGCCACATTAACGTGGACTTGGCAAGACCTGCTGATTTCAGCCCACATTAATGCTATTGTGCTGAAGTGGGCTCAAGGTGCCCAGGTGCCTTTGAGGAACAGGGCCAAAGCAACCAAGGGTCACGCAACTTTTGATCTGATTTCATTTTTTTTTTTGGTGGCAGGACTTAGCACAAACACATTCAAAAATGAGAAGACGACTCCGTCGGCTGATGTTAAAATCGTGACCTCTCCGTGGTGTGGAGAGTCTGTCCTAGAAGATACAGAGAGCTGGTTCCCACCAACTTGTGGCCAGCAGGTCAAGTGAACTGACTCTCTGCGTCCAGCTCTGCGGTCCCCCGTACAAGACAGACACGGGCCTGTTGAAGCAGGTCTAGGGGAGGCCACAAAAATGGTCAGAGGGCTGGAGCACGTCCCCTACAAGGACAGGCTGAGAGAGTTGGGAGTGTTCAGTCTGGAGAAGAAAATGGTCCAGGGAGACGTTATTGCAGCCTTTCAATACTTAAAGGGGGCTTATAAGAAAGATGTGGAGGGACTCTTTATCAGGGGGGGTGTAGGGATAGGATGAGGGGTAACAGTTTTAAACTAAAAGAGGGGAGATTCAGATGAGATATAAGGAAGATATTTTTTACGATGAGGGTGATGAAACACGGGAACAGGTTGCCCAGAGAGGTGGTAGATGCCCCATCCCTGGAAACATTCAAGGTCAGGCTGGACGGGGCTTTGAGCAACCTGATCTAGTTGAAAATGTCCTTGCCCATGGCATGGGGGTTGGACTAGATGACCTTTAAAGGTCCCTCCCAACCCAACCCATTCTATGATTCTAGTCTATGCTTCTACGATCTTACAGTGGCTAAAGGGACGTGAGCTCCACACTCACTGATCGTTAATTATAATGTGGGATGAGCAGAGAAGAGGACATCTGCCCTGATTTCCCCAGCTCTAACTAATACCTTTCTCTGGGACTTTCATGGGGTGACCAGAGACATAAAAGCAGCTGTGGGAAATGGGGAGGAGATGGGCAGTGGGAAGCAACTCTGCATCCAGGACTTGCCTTCTGATGCTCCAGCCTCTGGTCTCAGCAGGACTGTGTCCTCCCCTGCCCGGGGCTCGTTGCTGTGTCTGGGAATTAGGAGCAGGTGCTGGGGCAAATCCCATGGGCTGTGCACAGCAAAGACTGCAACGCGATGCTCTGCTGCCACAATTTTCCATTTCCTACTGGCACAGGCATGCGAAAACTTCCCAAGGCAATTCCTGCAATGTTGGCTAGAAGAGGCGAACAATAAAAGAACGGGGCAGGAGGAAAAAAAATGGACGGCAAAGTCCCAATATAATTTCCCTGTCTGGAAGTTCATTAGCGTCTGTTAGCTGGCTGCAGCTGCTGGATTTATTTCCATCACACTCTGCTGAGGTGCCAGCCATGTGTTGAAGGTGTTTCAGGCACAACGGGACTGTGGCTGGAGCCAAGAGCTTTACAGGAGAGCTCTGGCTGGGACATGCTGGGGAGTCACTGGGAGTGCAAAATTGGGGCTGGATGGGGAAGGTCACAGCTGAGGACCAAGGTGCATTAGCTGAGTTTGAGCTTTACTTTTACAGCTGGCATTAATTTTTCTCCCCCTTTTTGTTATCCCATCCCTCTCCATGGATAATGCAGCCTGGAGAAAGGAGGACAGTGAAAACTTCCCAAGTGCTGGTTCTTGCTCTCACCAACCCTCATGACATTTTGTTGGGGGTCTTAGGGATAAGGAGGGGAGGTTTGCTCCAGGCTGCCCTTTCTGCAGCCACACAAAAAGCTTGGCTATCACTTGGAAAAAATGAGGGAGAAAAGCTCTGCCCTTGTGGAGTGTTCAGAGACTCACAAGTACAAATCCAGAAGGCCTCCAAAACCCCAGAAGTGGATGAAAAGCTTAGAAAAAACAGGCTGAACAAACCAGAGCATACTGGTTTAGGAGTCGTGAGTCTGAAAAGGGGCCACGTGAGGTGTTTGGAGGTGTCTCAGGGCCATGGTTGTTGGGGAAGGTCGCCAGCCTGCTCTCCAGCCCAGCAGGATTTCAGAGAGCACCACCAGATTTTGGGTTGTTTTCCAGCCCTGGCAATCCGTGAATAACCAGATCTAAGTTGCAAGGTAATTCAGTTATTGCAAGGTAACTGGGTTATACTTGTTTTGCAATACAAATGACATGGGCTGGACACATCACATTTTGAACAGTAAGTATGCATGTGCTCTTATTTTCTTCCTGTTTTTTCAGGCTCCCACCCGAACCCTGAGAGATGGAACTATCCTTAAAAAAAACCCCCAGAAATATTTCATGTAACCACATGGTTATAAGGATGGACCTTTTAGAATAAGGCAAAATATGTTGAAACTTGGAACAACATAACATAAGGCATTGCCACTTCAGGTGGTGCTTAGACTCCCCTGGATGGTGGCTGACCCATTAGCTTTTAACTTGCCTGTTTGATCAAGAAATAACGAAAAGCTTATCATCCAGCCATTCATCCATCCGTCCATGAGTTGTCCATCATTCCCCTTCTCTGGACCAAAGGACACTGAGTTGCTGGAAGGTGAGAATGACCTTGTCTTCCCCTTCCTTCCCTCCTCGGCTTTTCCCACATTTCCATCCCTTGGTTTGGGAGCAGATACGGAGCCTTTCCAGCAGCAAAGTCTGCAAAGGCCAAAGGACTCCCCGAATCTTGAATTTTGCTCCACCTCTCAGTGAAGTTAAAAGTACTGTGGCATGGAGTATTTTGCATGTGATCTCTGGATGCTGTTAAGTACATATATTTATTTCTGCGTTATTGCTGCATATGTAAATTTATTTGTGCATCTATTTACATTTCCTCTCACTAATTTGAAGGTAAAATGAAATTCAGGAACAGCCCCAGGAGGCATCACATGGGCAGAGATGTGCGCTGGTAAATGTGTGTCCCTGAGAGAAATTTTTCTGTAGTTCTTCAATAGCAAATGCCACTGACTTTGGCAAAAAGATCAATCTGGGGACACTGAAGAGTTAAAGAAATTCTCAGCTCATTTACTGGGGGAAAAATGAGATCCAACTGAAGGAGCTCCAGTTCAGAAGACTTTTATTTAGTGTGCTCTCTGCCCCAGATCCATATGTGGTACCAGATAGCCTCGGTCTACTGAAAGGATGCTACATCGATTTGTGCCAGCTGCGTCTCTGTCTCTAACTGCTCCAGCCTTTGACATATAATTTAAGATAAGAAACAAAAAATCTGAGTGACTGGAGGAGGCGGGGTTGCTCCATTGCTCGTGGTCACTCTCTCATACCTGTGGGGAGTCATGGTCAACTGCTGGTGGTCAGCTGGTGAAGGGTGGGACAGGAGCTGGGTGTTGTCTCTGGTTCCATGGAAGTCAGCGGTGAAATGAGCCAAGAGATGATCTCCCTTTCCCTTGGGGTGTTGCACATTAGTATAATTGCGAAATACAACTACAGCCTGCTCCTCTCTGGTAGGGCACTCGTAGACTCTCCTGCCGCACCGTGAACCATGCCGATGAGTGGGGACTTTTAAAGAGGATTAATGACTTGCAATACTTACTGAATGGTGATGTTTTAGTGACTTCGAAGTTTCCCAGCACTGGCTGATGCATCTGAGAGTGATTCCTCAGAGCTTCCCAAGCATCTGAAGGGCTTAAGAGCATAAAAATGTCCCCATTCAGTCAGAAAAGCAGATCTTCCAGCCAAGTATCCTATTTTAACCAATGTCAAGTTGCTGATGTTCAAGGATAATTACAACATGGACAAATATAAATGAATCCTCTACCCTCATAGCTTTTGGTGGTCAATAAGTGATGACATACCTGGGTCTGAAGTTATATCTGGACCACTATGCTTAATGACATTGTTCACATCTCCTCCATGAATGTGCCTCATTAGCAGACTCCTGGGACTGCATTTCTTCTGTCTTCTGTAGCTTGGTTAGTTATGGACCAGGTGGACAATGGTGTTGCTTTGTTTTAAAGTCTTGGTACAAAAATAACAATAACCCCCACCCCACCAAGTGCTGCAGCATCTCCATGCTGCATGAGGGAGGGAGAAGGGAGCCCCGTTTCTTCTGGGAGCTCTCCGGGACAGCATTTTCAGAGTGTGGACATTACAAGAATCAGACTCCTGCAATGATTTCTTGAGTGCCATGCAGAGTTAACACTGCCTCCCTTTTCAGCTTCTTTGGACCTCCAAGATCTCATTTTTGCCTGTATTTGGCCGAGCTCATTTTCAGTTACTCAGATCCTTACCTAGAAATGTGTCATACAAAACCAGGCAGTGCAGAGTAAAATCCTGGAAATACAGGTATGGAGGAAATCAAAGAATCATAGAATGGTTTTGGGTTGGAAGGGACCTTTAAAGGTCATCTAGTCCAGCCCTCTCCTCCCCTCTCCAGGCAGGGACAGCTTCCATTAGATCAGGGTGCTCCAAGCCCCGTCCAACCTGACCTTGAATATTTCCAGGGATGGGGCATCGACCCCCTCTTTGGCAAACCTGTTCCAGTGTCTCACCACCCTCATCATAAAAAATGTCTTCCTTATATCTAATCCGAATCTCCCCTCTTTCAGTTTAAAACCATGATCCCTTATCCTACCCTCACCCCCTGACCCAGAGTCCCCCCCCACCTTTCCTGCCCCCCCTTTAAGCCCTGGGAGGCCGCTCAAAGGGCTCCCCAGAGCCTTCTCTTCTCCAGGCTGAACCCCCCCAACTCTCTCAGCCCGGCCTCCCAGGGGAGCTGCTCCAGCCCCCCCAGCATCTCCGTGGCCTCCTCTGGCCCCGCTCGAGCAGCTCCGGGTCCTTCTGCTGTTGGGGGCCCCCGAGCTGGCCCCAGCACTGCAGGGGGGTCTCCCCAGAGCGGAGCAGAGGGGGACAATCCCCTCCCTCATGCCCTCCCTCAATACCACTTTCCAGCAGAAGATCGCAAATTTACGACAGAAAACCAAACCCGTTTCATTTGGCCCAGTGAGACAGTTCCTAAACAGCGCTTGTCATCTTGTCATTTCTGAACAGCTCTCCCTTTCAAAAACTGTGTTAAAACAAGAGAGCCAGGAATTGCTTCAAGCTTTGTATGATTTTTTTTCCCCTTCATATTATGATATTTGAAAGAAAAATACCCCAAGAGTTCTAATAAAACTCCTGTTGAATTTATTACGTGATTGTTAGAGAGCAGAAAATGTCCAGTAAAAAGCAGTTTTCAACAACAGACTAACCTACCACAGCTCTTCATAATCTCTATCTGCGGTAGATGAAGCTGTATTAAATAAAACAACATCTTGCAGGCATTTGGATATTGTAACTGTAACTAATAATAGCAAAGCCATGATATTATTAATGACTTTTTCCTCTGGGGCATCTGAAGGACTGAGGAAAACCGAAGGTCAGATGAGATCATCCCATCTAGGTACCACCAGGAAAGGTTTGACATGTTTTTTTTCTGAGAGTGTTTCATTTGCAACTGCCTGGCTGCAGGCTTTTGACCTATTGTTCACTAAAATAATGACAAAAAGAAGAGAGAAGGGCTTACTGTTCATCTGCATTTAATGGAGAATTATGGTATGTTTGTAAAGCTGAGGGTGGTTCATGTACTGGGAGTGCTTGGCAGAAGTTACCGTGGCTTGATGTTTTGCAAAATGGTTGCTTGAGGCGTTGGTGCTACTGGGACTTTGTCCTTCAGAAAACTGAGGAGCAGCTAATGTACAGATTTTCTTACGGACCTGTCCATCTCTCTGCATGAAGCACAACCCTCTGGAGTGCCAAAAAACTTCTGGCAAACATTTGGAGATGTAAGGATAAGGATCTTCCCATGCCTGTCGACACTTCGGTTTAAGAAAGAGAAAAGCTTTTCAGTTGGTCTCCATTGGAGTTGCGATTGTCTCATGCCAAATAAAAAGGCAGTCCAGAAAGTTTATTAATGGAAATGCGTGAAAGTCTCAGGGAGGCCTGAAATAGTACTAAATGCTTTTCTTTCTCTGTTAACATGGGATGTCTGGGGGTACATCTCCTCACAACTAGCAGAGGTGGGGCAGATATTTGGTCATCAAGCCTATGTTAAAGTAATCTGGAAGGTTCTTCTGAATTCTATGGAGGTTGTACTGCGAGGTAATTTTATACTTAAGCCCCATGAAGATGCTGCTCTCCTTTATCCGTACGCTGGCTAAGTCTTGACAAAGTCAGTAGGAGTTTGGCAGGAGGCGACGTTTGAACATTCATACGCCCCAATGATCAAATGTGGATGGCTTTATTGCCTCCAGTGAGGATAGGAATCTGTTTTCATTCTGTGGGAATAATAAAAGCAGAAGGAATATTAACCTTCTCGCAGCTTTTTTAATTGCTGTTGGCATTTTGGAGATGGAGACTGTGGCCAGACATCTTGCTGCAAAGTGATAAAGAGACCAGAGCCAGAGCCTTTTGAAATTCAAGGAAAAAAAACTTCCACTGACTTTAATGAGTTTAAATTAAACTCTGAAATGTTGTCCATCTGGATCCCATTTCCAAGCAGAGTAAGAACTGGGGTGGAAGTTAAATTAACCTAATAGCAAACTGACTTTACAACTTAATCAATACGAAGTGAGTAAAGGGAAAGCTCCATTTTTAATAAATGCCTATTACCACTTTCTTACATGATTGAGCAGCCAAGAATGTGAAAAATAGAGTTGCTGGAGCCTTCCTAAACTCCAGTTGCAGAAATCTGATTCTTTTAGACTGTACAGGTATTTAGTTTATGACTGTGATCTTCGAGCATGATGAAGCCCGTGGCTCTATTAAAATGGTCTCTTAAAGATATTAACGAGGGAGCTACCATAAGTTTGTGCCATCTAACCCTAACCTCTGCTTGATAATAAAGCAGAAGTCCATCCCTTGTCAAGCTTCAAGTTCATGTTCTAGTCTCTTACAATTATTTTGACATTTCATAGAATCCTGGAATAGTTTGGGCTGGGAGGGACCTCAAAGCCCCCGCAGTGCCCCCCCCTGCCCCCTTCCCCCAGCCCAGGGGGCTCCCAGCCCCGTCCAACCTGGCCTTGAACCCTTCCAGGGAGGGGGCACCCACAGCTGCTCTGGGCACCCTGGGCCAGCCCCTCACCCCCCGCACAGGGAACAATTTCTGCCTTAGATCTCACCTAAATCTGCCCTCTGGCAGCTTAAACCCATCCCCTCCTCGTCCTACCCCCACCCCCTGACCCAGAGTCCCCCCCCCACCTCTCCTGTCCCCCCTTTAAGCCCTGGGAGGCCGCTCTCAGGGTCCCCCCGGAGCCTTCTCTTCTCCAGGCTGAACCCCCCCAACTCTCTCAGCCCGGCCCCCCAGGGGAGCTGCTCCAGCCCCCCCAGCATCTCCGTGGCCTCCTCTGGCCCCGCTCGAGCAGCTCCGTGTCCTTCTGCTGTTGGGGGCCCCCGAGCTGGCCCCAGCACTGCAGGGGGGTCTCCCCAGAGCGGAGCAGAGGGGGAGAATCCCCTCCCTGGCCCTGCTGCCCCCCCTGCTCTGGCTGCAGCCCAGGGCACGGGTGGGTTCTGGGCTGTGAGCGCACGGGGCTGCCTCACGGGCAGTTTTCCCCCCACCAACCCCCCCAGCCCCTGTCCTTGGGGCTGCTCTCCAGCCGCTCCTCGAGGGCCCAGCCTGGGTTTGAGCTGGGGATTGCCCCGACCCACGGGCAGCACCTTGTTGAACTCCGTGAGGTTTGCCCAGCTCCACCTCTCCAGCTTATCCAGGCCCCTCGGGATGCCACCCCTGCCCTCCCCTGTATCTCCCCACCACACAGCTCCGTGTCATCGGTGAACTTGCTGCAGGTGCATTGATCCCACTGTCCATGTCCCCAACAAAGATGTTAAACAGTGCCTGTCCTAACACCGGCACCTGAGCAACGTCACTTGTCACTGCTCTCCGCCTGGACATTGAGCCACTGACCACAACTCTTTGAGTGTCACCATCCAGCCATTTCCTTATCCTCTGAGTGGTCCTTCCTTCAAATCCAGGTCTCCAATTTAGAAACAAGGATGTTGTGCAG
The DNA here is from genome assembly GCF_018691265.1 of Tyto alba. Classification (NCBI taxonomy): domain Eukaryota; kingdom Metazoa; phylum Chordata; class Aves; order Strigiformes; family Tytonidae; genus Tyto; species Tyto alba. The sequence continues at coordinate 40,391,515 of NW_024881313.1, read as the reverse complement.
GACAGTGTCAAAAGCTTTGCACAAGTCCGTTTGTTGCACGGGGATTTTTTTTTTCTGGGCTTTTCCTGAAAATCAGCCCACATAAACATCAATGAAAGCTGAGATTGTGGGTGACCTGATAGTACTTTCATATCGAGATTGCTCGGGGGATAGAGATCCACCAAACTTCAAAAAACAGAACTGCTTTTGGAAAGATGAGGTGTCCAACTCTCCAGAAATGGTGGACATTGATGTCAGTGGACATACTTCCAATTTATGTGAGTGTATAAATTGAAAGTGGAACCAAAAACTTTGATTTATTTTATAGCATTTAAAAATATATCAGTATCACAGCTAATGGATCCCGGGAAGTCCTTCTTGGGGGTTGATGATGTTTATGCTGGACTTGGGGAAAGTAGGTGCTGATTTCCTTTACTACAATCCAGCAGACAGCATAACAGTGTTTTGAGTATCAATATGGGTTGCAGATGAGGAAAATAAAAAAAATGACAGAGTAAAAAAGAAAAGTGTTACTTATAAAGATAATGAAAGAACAGAGGGAAAAATTTAAATTTCCCAAGCAAAAGCCAGTTTTCTTCTGCAACCAGCATTTGTAAAACGTTGATGCTTTTGCAGTGCTGCAATTAAAATACTGAAATAAGAAATACCCTCATACAGCATAACCATCAGTAGCATTGGAGATGGATGCCAAAAATAGGGGGGTGTAAGCTTCAGTGCCACTGAAACCAAAATGCAGTGGCTACAAACCATTTTTGCTTTTTCTCTGTCCACCACAGGGACAGACTTTTTAACAGGGCCTGTGGTGATAGGGCAAGAGGTAATAGTTTTAAACTGAAAGAGGGGAGATTCAGACTGGATATAAGGCAGGCAATTTTTACGTTGAGGGTGGTGAGACAATGGAACAGGTTGCCCAAAGAGGGGGTCGATGACCCATCCCTGGAAACAGCCAAGGTCAGGTTGGATGGGGCACTGAGCAACCTGATCTAGGTGAAGATGTCCCTGCTCACTGTCCCTTCCAACCCAAACCATTCTGTGTTTCTATGATTCTGTGATTTTGTCCAGGCTGCTGCTTGCAATAGGTGTTATGAACAAACTCTGTGTTTTCCAGGGTGAGTTTTTTATGGTCTTTGGATAAAGACTAATTCTAAAGATGATATTCATTGTTCTCTTGGCTTCCACAGCTGTCATTTCAGATCGTTTTGCTTCCCAAAACACCTCATCCCTTCTTCCAGAGGAGCCATTCTGTCCTGGAGAGTCACATTTCCCAACACACCTCTCTACAGAAGAAAAATTTCAGTCCAGTTCAATACATGGCAATACAAAGAGGTTGGTGACTTGTCCTTCTCTCTCCTCCTCAATGGCATGCTTGACAGAGCCCAGGAGTCCTGGATTTTAAGTGTCTACGTCAAGATTCTCCCTGTCCTGTTATAACTCCTTTAAACAAGCTCTTGATAATAAACCAAATCCCAAGTCCTCCATGCAGGCGTGCACATACGCACACATACTCTCAGTTGCCAGCCAAAAAGAGCCAGCTCCACTAATGTCATAACTGCTAATTTATGCAAAGAGCCTTGTTTTGCCATCGAAGGCTTTTCATTCTTGACTGTAGTCCAAGCAAAATCCCATTAGGTCCTAAAAATTAATTTAAGGCACATTTCCCCAGTTGTTTACAATTACTCTCCACGCTAATTCAAGCAGCATGCTGATCCCCTCCTGCTGGCTTTAATTTATTTATTTCAGCCTAATTTCCCGCCTCCCCACAGTCACTTTGTGTATACTGGAAAAGTAGATTCCAGAGCTAGCTGCATTGCAATGGACAGAGGCTTTATGCTTGGATTCCCCAAGGCAGGGTGGGATGCAGCTCCTGAGAGATGTGCTCAGCTCTTTGCTGTAGCTTAACCTTTGCACAACGAGAAGATGAGAGTTGTGGAAGTGCTGGAGCAAGTCCTGTTTCACCTTGGTCCTGGGTACAAAGCAAACTCAAGGCACAGAATCCTCTTCCGTGCCAAAATAATCTCCCTCTGTGCTTCTGACCCCATCACTCACCTTTAGGCCCAGGAGGTGGCAGTGGGAAGGGGCTGGTTTGCAGGAAAAGTCTGTGGTGAGAAGAGGCGACGGAACTTGCTGGGCTTGGAGGCTTAGCTCAGAGGATCATGGAGGGTGAGGTGGGAAGGAGACAACATCTTCATTGTCATCTTTGGTAAGTCTCAGGGGTGGTGCAGAATGAAAGGCTGCTGAGCAACCTGATCTAGCTGAAGATGTTCCTGCTCATTGCAGGAGGGTTGGACTAGATGAGCTTTGAAGGTCCCTTCCAACCCAAACCATTCCATGATACTGTGATTCAGCGGATAAGGTTTTGGTCCTGGCTGCCAGCCAATGACTCCAGTCACTGCGGTACAGATCTACTGACACACTGAGATGTCTGAAGTGAGGACATGCATAGAATATGCTTGATCTCCAGCTTTGCAAGAATAACTCCAGCTCACTGGTCGGCTGCAGTACTGCCTGGGTTCTGCCAGACCTTGACCCTTTGTGAGTGACTTCTAATGAGGAATGGGACCTTCCTGGTGGCATTTCTCAGCCTGAGCAGCCCCGTGACCAGAGTTTCTTACACCCCTCCCTCATTCTGCACAACTGACCTGCCATGTAAAAGCATCTTCATGCAAAACCACAGCAGGGAGACACAGTCTAGACCAGGGGCTGTTTGCCAAGGAGTGCTGGGGTTGTAGCTTCAATTCACGTCTCCACTGGAACTTTTCCCTTCCTTGAGGAGCTAAATCACCAGTTTGTGAGCCACTGGGGGAGCTGGAAATGGTCTTGCGTTTGTTTTCTGTCTCATCCCTGCTGTAACCTCCTCTGCATCGCTCAGGTGAAGCCACTTCAACAAGAGATGCTGTCACTCTGCCCGGCCTTTCTCAAGGTGGCACTTGGTTGTGGGCATCCATCTGACTCAAGGTCAGACTCAGTGTTTCATCATCCCTCTTGGTCAGCCAGCTGCTACCTTTGAAAGGTCTCTATGCCCCCAAACTACTGCAGCTTTTCTCTCACATTCATTTAAGCACAGGATGACTTTTCAGGTCTTCCTGCTGCCGGCTGAATGTTGTAGCTGCTCAGCTGTGGAGCTGTCCTCTGCTACTCCAGCCCAAGCAATCCCAGCTGTTTTTCTGCACAATGGAGCCCAAATATTTCTAAGAATGGCTTCACCAGGAAATCAGGGGACTACTTTTCACTCCAGAGAGCCTTAAAGCCTGATGAATAGTGGATGCGAGCTCTTGGTCAATAACGAGGTCTTGATGTTCCTGGAGATGTTAAGTGCCATTGGTAGAAATCAATCTGGACCACTTGGGTGCTTGTCTGGTGTCTATCTCCCAGTCTGTTTTTATATTTTTTTAGAAGGGATGACTTCTCTGTGATTTTCTTTTTCAGCTGAAATAGCATCCCACAGGGTGGGGTGTACTCAGGCTGTACCCAGACTTTAACAAAACCCTCTTCAATATTCTGGATATCTATTTAGCTCTGTCCTCAATTAAGTCTTTTATTTTTGCCACTTGTGTCTTCCTTCCTGCCGTTGTCACCCCCAATAAACACGTGGCTAGAATATATTTTCTTCCCAGTCACCAAATCCTACCTGCTGCTCCAGTCTTCTCCATGATCCCCTCCTAATCTTTATCAGGTGTTTCTTTCTGCTCTATGCCTACCAAAACCCAAGGTGTCCTGGATTTCCTGCTCTCAGTGGCACAGGTTCAGTCATAGAGTCCTTTGAGAAGTGCCCCAAGGCTCAAGATAGTTGGGGTGGGGGACAGTGGCTGCTGCTGCAGAAAGGTGAAGGTCTCCTGGAGGGTCTGTGTCATACCTGCCAGCCACCCCCTGCAGAAATGTCCTCAACTCCCTATGTGCACGACACAAATTTAAGCCAGAGATGTGGGGAATGATTCAGATGCCCACACACAGACATTTGGTGCCATTTGAGATGTTCGAGAGCATCTGAGACTTCCAGGCCTTGTGGTGACACAGGATCCAGGACCTCTGGAGACCCCCTTGCCTCTGGATGGTGCTTAGAAACCAGGTGGGATGCAGTAGGAGAATACTCTAGATTGAAAGGGACCACTTTAGATCATATAATCCAGCGCCAGCTATCCTCAGACATCTCAAATGGTGCCAGGCACTTTTAGAGGCTTCTTCTCTCCCTGCCTCCCAAGTGGCGTCCCCCAATGCTCGTTAGTTCTGCTCAGAGTCATGACCACTGCAAGCTCCTCACCCGCAGCTCGCCTTCATTGTCGGTGCCGAGCTCAGCAGCCTCCCGCAGAGGATGCCCAGAGGGCCTGATCCAGCTCTTGTGCCCACTGGCTTTTATTTGGGGCCGGCTTGGGCCACGCTCTGCCAGGTGTGAGCCCCAGCATCCCCTCACCTTCCCCGCTGCCGGTGGTGGCGGCTCCTCCTCCCTCTGCTTTGTCTACAGCAGCTCCCGGTCTCCAGCTGGAGCTGTTGGCCTGACTTTGGGACTCCAGCTGGGCCTCTGGATGCCACTGAAACCATTTCAATGGGACAATTTATCTTGATCCAGCTCCCTTTTGACTACAGTTGGCCATGCGGCGAGGAAGCGTGGTTCCCGCTGGCTCTGCCGTGCGCCCGCCGGGCCAGCGGCAGAGCCGCGGAGGGTTGGTTGGTGCTAACAAGGGGGAGCTGCCATTGAAGGGGCTGTTCCCTGCCTGTCCTCACTTTCCAGCAGCAAGAGCCCCTGTGGAGATACCCAGCCAGAGGCCAGCCCTTTGAAGTCTTTAAAGCCTGGCTTTTCAGCAGCAAGGCTTGAAATAATTTGTCTGCGCGGCTCTCTGGAGACATCATCTCACTCGCTGAGATAAGTGGTAGTAATTTAAACACCTACAAGTTGTCCTGTTTTTCGGTTCTCCCCCCACCCCCTCCAATCTCGCGCTGCTTTCCTTAGGAGAAGGTAGCATGCTGCACAAAGAGGTTTTAATTAAACTGAAGCGTATGTGATCCCTTTCTCCTGTTTTAGTTGAGTTTCCACTGATGGAAGCCAAGAGTATTTGGCAAAACAGGGTCTGGATCTGCCTTCCACATCTTTAGATACGACAGGCGGGCCAGTATGGGGGACCAAGCCCTTTCAAATCTGCAATTAGTGGGAAGAGGAGGGGGAAAGGCGTAGCTGGGATCTATATTTCCTTTCGAGACATCTTTCTCTTTCCATTGAGAAAATCTCAGCCACTTCACAGCCCAAGTCTGGGGGGGGGGTGGGGGGTGGGGCTTAGGTCTTATTTGAAGAATCTGTACAATCTGCCTAAAATCTGAGGAGCCCTGCGCGCGTGTGGGTGCGGTTCCTCAGCACCCACTGAGGCCCTTCCCGAGTGGGGTTTGTTCAGGGGTGTCCGTGGAGCCACAGAGCCCCACCCCCGCCATTTCAGCACCATGGACTGCCCAGGGGGCGTGGCGATGGGCGTGGCGATGGGCGTGACAATATGCATCGGGCTGTGGAGCATGCTCAGAAAGGAGCTGGGGAGCAGATCCACCCCTTCCATTGGGTAGCCGAAAATTTACCTGTTTTGTAACCAATCAGCCGGCATCTCTTGTCAAAGAACAGGGAAAAACCACGCACGATAGGGGCAAGAAAGGCGGGATGTTGGTCACGTCACAGCCCCACGCCTGTTTTTTGTGGTGGGAAGCTCCTCACCCAGTCACTTGACAAGCCGCAGCCCTGTCTCAAGGCGGGACACACCACCAAACCGTGGCCCCAAGGGCGTTTGGATGGTGTTGAGAGGCTCCCGCTCCCCCCTCGGCGTCGAGGTGCGACGTGCACGCGCTGGTGCAAAATGCACAGCGCCGTGCATCGTGCTCGGCCCCAAGCATCGTGCGTCGCTCAGCGCATTGCTCACACAGCTCAGCACGCTACACGTTGCGCAGCACCTAGCACCGAGCTTGGGGCACCGCACACAGCCTGGGGCATCCAACTCAGCCCGGCACATTGAGCGCGTTGTGCACAGCCCAGTGCATGGCACACAGCGTCACGCACAGCTCGGTACATCCCACACGGCTCGGTGCGTCGTGCACAGCTCAGCACGTTACCTGCAACCTAGCAGGCAAGAGAAAATAGCCTCAAGTTGCATCAGGGAGAGGTTTAGATGGGATATTAGGAAAAATTTCTTCACTTAAAGGGTTGTCAAGCACTGGAACAGGCTGCTCAGGGAAGTGGCTGAGTCACCATCCCTGGAGGGATTTAAAAGATGTGTAGATGCTGCACGTATGGTCATGGTTTAGTGGTGGACTTGGCTGTGCTAGGGTAATGGTTGGACTGGATGATCTTAAAGGTCTTTTCCGACCTAAATGATTCTGTGCCTGTGAGTAATGCACTGATCCAGATGTGACGTACTGAGCTGTGCGTGATGCACTGGGCTGCATGCAACGTGCTGAGCTGTGCACGACGCACCGAGCCGCATGGGATGTACCGAGCTGTGTGTGATGCAGCGGGCTGCGTGCTGTGAACTGGGCTGAGTTGGATGCCCCAGGCTGTGTGCGGTGCCCCGAGCTCGGTGCTAGGTGCTGCGCAACGTGTAGCGTGCTGAGCTGTGTGAGCAATGCGCTGAGCGACGCACGATGCTCGGGGCCGGGCGCGATGCACGGCGCTGTGGATTTTGCACCAGCGCGTGCACGTCGCACCTCGACGCCAAGGGGGGAGCGGGAGCCTCTCAACACCATCCAAACGCCCTTGGGGCCACGGTTTGGTGGTGTGTCCCGCCTTGAGACAGGGCTGCGGCTTGTCAAGTGACTGGGTGAGGAGCTTCCCACCACAAAAAACAGGCGTGGGGCTGTGACGTGACCAACATCCCGCCTTTCTTGCCCCCATCGTGCGTGGTTTTCCCCTGTTCTTTGACAAAAGATGCCAGCTGATTGGTTACAAAACAGGTAAATTTTCTGCTACCCAATGGAAGGGGTGGATCTGCTCCCCAGCTCCTTTCTGAGCCTGGCTGGCTCCACCACTGGTAGGTGACTCACACTTGCCAAAGTGTTCAAATTAACATACTAGTGTCCTAATTTTTTGGCTAAAAAGAGGAGCAAGATGGGGATCCTCTCCCTCTTCCCTTATCCCTCCCTGTCCCAGGGCAGGAGAAGGTCATGGAAGAGGTCCTGAGGTGCAGAAGAGGGGAATAAAGTCCATAAACAGCACAAGGAGGGAATGAAGCTGGAACAGCTCCAGTTTTTTTCATAGGAAATAAGATCAAGACCCACTCTGCCTGCCAGCACCTCTGAGCTGTTTCCCAACAAGCCCTTTTTCTTCTTTCCTCTTTTGTTGCAAAATTTGCCTGGTGAATTTTCTTCTTATGTGCAATATGAAGTCTCCATGTGGCATGACATTTCCCTGGTGGAAGGCATGTGGGCTGATGAATTGATTTTATCCGTTTCCTACTTTTTCTACTTGCCCTTAATGACTGTAGTTCCAAGCAACCCCTGTGCTTTCCCCATCAGCCTTTTGGATAACCCTTTTTAATTGGGGTGGCGACACTGAGATTCATATCAAATCAATATAAGTGCATTAAAAATGACCTTCAGCGAGAGCACATTAGCCAAGTGTAAGGTGTTCAGTAGGAGCGTAATGTGATTTTTTTGTGATGGTATAAAGCACTATCTAAAGAATATTTCAAGTGCCCTTGAATTTTTCTTGTAGTCAGATGAGGATTATATTTTCATGTTGCTAATTGAATTGGGAGCATAATGAGCTGGCTACAGAAGCTTATGTAATAGTGGGTTTTGGGGGGGAGAGCAGTATTTTAGGATGAATGTTCTGCCCATTCTTTCTTTTGGGCTTTAGCTGAACTTGGAAGTTCTTGACCCTGCTGAATGTTTTGGCAGGAGGAGACGGACTTCATCTCTATTTATTATTAATGGAACATAATGGCAGAATTCTAGCAACAAGAGTCAAACCATAGAGTGCTCCCTTTGAAATTAATTCCTTGCAAATCCCCACAGAGCCTAACAGGCACCTGCAGGTGTATTGAACAATTAAGAGCCATGCCCAGTACTCAAGATCTTTGCTGAAGGGAAGCTGACCTAATGAAGTAACTGAAGTTCTCGTTCCACTTCTGTCATTTTAATTAACATCGGTGGAAATAATCTTAATGAACACAGCTATTAATCTTTTCTACCTGGCCCCAGACTCTTTGCTATTAATCAGCTCCATCGTAATTGTTAGTTACCGTTCCCGGTGTGTCAGACTAAGATAACTTGTTCTCCTTTTCCGTAGGAACAGAGGTCATTGGTGACAAGTCCTGAGCCCTTGAGCAAACATCTCAAATCCTACCTGCAAACCCATCCCTATTAGGCAAACGTTACAGCCCTTCACTTCTCTTCCTCAAGCCCAAACCCTTCTCTTCCTCTCCAGCCTAAAGGTTTCCATTGCTGATTGGTGTCCACTTCTTCCCCTTCCTTGGGACAAGTTTTTGGGGTAACGTTTTGGGACAACATTCCTGTATCTCCTCCCAGCATCCAGATGAAAGTCCCAGAGGCCCAGGTGGGCACCCAGATTGGGAAAGTTCTCACAGATGGCTGTGACATGGCCAGAGAGGCCAGGAACAAAAGCAGCCCCCTGGTTTTTTGCTCCTCTGTGGGAAAGAATCTCGTGAAGAAGCTGAGACAAGGTACACTGAATTTAACGCTCTATTACCTCAAAAGCCCCTATTATTCATACAGAAGCTTATACTTCAAAAGGGAAATTTCCATGCCATGCTTGTTCTTTACAAGGGACATTTTTTAAAGCTTGCTAATGTATATTTTTTTGTTTTCTTTTGTTTTTCTCAGCTGTCTGAAATCAAAAGAAATGAGCTGAAACTTGTATTTTTAATCTTCTTTTCAGCCATCCAAAGAAAAAGAAAAACCCAGAGAACAGTCAGTCTGATCCGTCAACTGACACATGGTTTTTACAACCAATTCCTCTGATAAAATTTAGAAGCAAGAAATTAAATGAAAATTAAAACACTTTCACTTTTTTCCCTTCAGTTTTTCATGGGAACAAAAGACAGCCAGCCAGAATTTTGCTTAGCAAATCTTCCAGACTCAAAGCCTCCTCTCATTATAGAGCATCTGGTTGAAGCTGTAGGGACAGCTGATAAGACAGTAGGGGAAGGAAAGCAATCTTTTAAAAAGTCTGATATAAATAACAATCTTTTGGCTTTCCTGTGCTCAGTAGCAGTGGTGAGACTCACAGGCCTTGGTGTGTCAGAAGTGATATGGTATAGAGAAGAAATGAGGTTTGAAGAACTTCCCTCCTTTAATATGTTCCTACAGAGCTTCTGTGTTCAGTTGTTCTGGCTTTGGGGTTCCATTTGAGCCGTTGGTGCAATTAAGCTTCCAATCAGTGATTATGCAACAGTCAGAAAATGAAAGAGTTCACCTATCGCTCTGCTTCTAACTTGGAAATTAGACCTACTCCATCACACTTCACTCCAGGTATGAGCAATGAACACCAGTGTACAAGCTGCTGAAGACTGGACGCATGTAGAGATGCATTCACAATGTCCCAACAAAAAAAAAAAAAAAAAAAAAAAAAAAAGGAGATAAATTACCGATCTCTGCATGCAGAAATCCTCCAGCCGCTCCAGTGTCTGTGTTGTCTCCCTGCTGAATGGGGGCTCCTGGTCAGGGTCTCATCTCCAACATGTAAAAGCCCTCTGTGTTGTTGGAGTGAAAGAACTGTTCCTCCAGAAACTCTCAGAGCAACTACAACTGCAAGTCCACCAGCACCAAGAAGTGGAAAGGCTGAGAGGCAGAGTGTGATGGGGACCTTAATGCTCTCCTTCTCCTTCTTTCTCCTCCCGCTCCCTCTCCTCTCCCTCTCCTCTCCTTTTCCCCCTTCCCTTTCCCCCTTCCCCTTTCTCCTTCTCTTCCCCCTTCCTCTTTCTTCTCCCTTCCCTTCCCTTCCCTTCCCTTCCCTTCCCTTCCCTTCCCTTCCCTTCCCTTCCCTTCCCTTCCCTTCCCTTCCCTTCCCTTCCCTTCCCTTCCCTTCCCTTCGGGACCCCGATGTGCCTTTTGACCCCAGGGAGGAGCTCCGGGGCTGCCTTTGAAGCTCATATTCCTGCATAAAGAAATCACTGAGAAATCAGCATGTTCTTGAAAATCCACTCTGTAAAAATGGAGAGCATGCCTCATTTAGCCCCGGGGCTGCGCCTTCTCCCAGACGGGCCTCCAGTGGCGAGGTACACCTGCCAGCAAGTTCTGGTCCATATCTTGCTCTCACAGGGCTCAGTTTGTCCCCCTCAGGTCCAACCTGAAGACATCTCCTTCAGTTCCCTGGCCACTTTCTTTCCAGGATGCAGATTGTATTTCCTGGCTGGCTCATGCTTTGATGTGCCTGAATCGCCCTTCTTCACTGAAACTGGCAGTGTGAAAAAGCTGAGTATCAGCCCTGTGTTTTAATTAGATATGTGCCAAGCTATCAGAGAAATGGATCAGAAACAGCAGTTCCAGTAATCACAGCCAACATTTACCCATACCCAAGAGGGAGCTGTGAACTGCAGAAGAAACTGCTTTCTGCATAGCTTGCTAACCCCTGTGGTTGTTTCTCCACCAGCTTGTGTACCATGTTCCTTCCCAAGGCTTAATGCTTTGACCTCCAGGTGCCTCTTCCAAGTCAAGGTGTTGTCTGACCTCCTTTTTGGAGATGGTGAGCTGGCAGAGGGAGGTAGGCCAGGTCAGGTGCCCTGGGGACCAATTTCTGTGGGCTTTAGTGGGAGGCTGGCACTCCCTTATCTCCCAGGATCTGTCTTGTCACATGAGAGGGTTAATGGCAGAGTGGTGAATTGAAAGGAAGTCGCCAGAGCCCCATCCTAATGTCCTGACCACCAGCCCATCCTGCCTCTGGGTCATACCTCCTCCCACAACCTGGGTTGGCAGCAGCTATGTCTTCCCCCCACTCGTTCCTGTGGCTTGTTTGAAGTCAATGGCTTGACCTCAGTCTGATGAATGAGAAGCCACACTGCTGGACCGCAGTCAGCTGCATAAGCATCTCCCACCACATCAAGACCTTTCGTGGAGTCGGTACAATGCAGCTCAGCCGCTCTCTGTCGATCTGGTAAGTGCTGCGTCCCACCAGGGGCCAGCAAGAGGACCGAAGGACCGGTGTGGGGGACATCTGAGCTTGCTGCATGCAGCAGACCGGCTCTGCAACTAGGGCTCCCCTGGAGATCACCAGCACCAGGGTGCTCTTTCGGTGGGGAGGGCAAAAAGCAATGGGGTGAAAAAGATGAGGGGAGGGGGTTTCAACATCTGGCCTGTTGAGGATCTCTGTAGCACATCAAAGGCAAGGATGGAAGATGGAGTCAGATCACCGCCTGGTGATCACCACCCTGCTCCATGGTAGCAGGGATAAATCCAGACCCTCTCCTCCACGCTCTCTGTCAAAGAGAGGGAAAAGTTTGAGTTATGATTTGCAAAGAGGTGCCCAACCTCAGGGTAAAGGCTGGGAGCGGGGTGCAGGAGGAGGTCCCGAGTAACCTGGCAGGGGAGGTGACCCAGCAAGCAGGTGAGGATGTTGCAAACACCTTAATCATATAGTTTGAATCCTAGAATATTATTTCGATTTCAGTTTAAAATATGACCTTGATTTAAAATGGAGTTATAGCAGCTATGACAATACAAGGTATGTTGAGGCCCTTAGGAACAGATAACTAGTATGGTGTTTGCCTTAATCACTATAGGAATCGTTATGGACTCTGAATCAAAGCAATGGGTACTGGTTATGGATCTTGAGTTAAAATGACTATGTAACCATGACCATGTAACCATGACTCTGCTGAAAAAGTGTATAAATACGTTGTGCTTTGTACCTGTCGGTGAACATGTCCTTGGCGGAGCTATCCCCCGTGTTCCCCAGCGCTGGAATAAAGAAGTGCCGGCTTACCTGCTGGGTGTAGATAAGTTCTTTCGCGATTGCGACCGCTAACAAGGAGAGGGACCATCCCATGCTTTTGTCTATCATCATGATAGCCGATGTTACGGGAAGGGTTGAGCTCTCAAGGCCACAAGTGCCTTGGGTCATCCTTAGAGGCTTTAGTCCATAGCTCTGTAAGCACTGGGGAGATGGGGCAGGTTGCGTGGGGTCATCCAGCATCCCACTACGGGGATGGAGTGTAGCATGTTCCCACCACATCTCTCTTCAGGCTCTAAAGACCTTTCATTTTCCCTCACCTGGGTTTCCCCCTTGGCCTCTACCACCTCTGCATTGATAGTCCTCAGGTGGTCCCCACCACAAACCCCTCTTGTTATCAGCCTGCACCACCCCATGCTAAGTGATCCAGCTCCACCTCAATCACAAACACCATGTTTGTCCTTTCTCGTTAGCTGCCTGACAACGCAATTTACAGTCAATTGAATTGTATAATTAACTGATTAGCAGGTGCAGTAATTTAAGTAGATCCGGATAAAGGGTTTATTAAGAATTAACACTTTAATGGAGGGCAAAAGGCTGCATTTCTTTGCTTCCGTGGTTGCAGCTGCTGTGAAATGCCGATATTTGAGCTGGTATGAATGCTATTGGGGATTGAACCAGCAAATATAGTGGACACAAGGGGATTTTCCCTGCTCTGGTGTCTGATTCCTTCCCTGTCATGGAACTGCGGCCGTCCTTGGGGTGGAGCAGGGCTGTCTGAACACCTTGAAGGTAGGGAAGTAGCTGGGGCAAGATATGTCTAATTAAAATAATAGAATCCTTGAATGGTTTGAGTTGGAAGGGACCATAAACACCATCTAGTTCCAACCCCCCTGCCCAGGGCAGGGCCCCCTTCCCCCAGCCCAGGGTGCTCCCAGCCCCATCCAACCTGGCCTTGAACCCTTCCAGGGAGGGGGCAGCCACAGCTTCTCTGGGCAGGGAGAACAGAAGGGCAGGATGCGAGGGAAATGCCACCAAATGCTGGTGCACCCTAAGCCAAAATTAGGAGAAACCTTCAGGAAATCCTAGGACTGGATTTGGTTCCTTCTCTTTCTTCCCCTCTTGCTCCTAAGGCATGAGTTGTAAGGTCTCTTCTGCTCAGCAAGAGAAAGGCCAGAGAAAGGAGAAATCCTGTGCCTCAAATAAAAAAAAATGCTTGCAGGCTTGTACTTGAAGGCTGACCTGGCCATGGGCACGTCCGATCCCCGTGTCCTGGTGTCTGACCACGCTGCTTTCCCAGCTGCCCTGGAGATTTTGGCTGCAGGAGGGAAAAGGCTTGCTGGCAGCCGAGCGAAATATTTCATGTGAGTAAATGAATTTAGCCAACAATCTGTAGAGGGCTGTCTCCACACGCCAACTGAGTAACTAGCTATACTAAGCAACGCTGGACTTAGTCCCAGGAATTCAGCAGGGTAAAATAACGAAGGCTGGGGCCGCGATCAGCAGCTGGGGTTTTATGATCACGGGGTAATAAAATTTGAGGCATTAATATGCAAGCGAAACATTAGCACTAAATATTGGAGTATGCTTTAAAAGCGGCCAAGAAAGATGTGCTGAGGCTCAGAAGTTAGTGATGAGCTGCCTGGGAGAAGGCAAGGTCAGTTCCCGTGGCTCGTGCTAGTCCGGGGATGAGATGATTGAAGTACTTGGGGCTGGCCTTGGGGGGAAAAAAAAAAAAAAAAAAAAAAAAATCATGGCTATAGGAAGGTGAAATTTATTAGAAGAATTGATTTGTCTAGGAGGAAAATTAATTTCTTTATAGTGAGAAAGGCTGCTTAACAAAAGCCCGTGTGCTCCTGTTAGGTGACTCCATCCTCGTCGAGTCCACCGCTGAAACCAGCCATCAGCCGTTGCCCCATGTGTAATTGTGGTTGCGTTGAGATGGAGAGAAACAGCCCCAGTTTGATTTCCCTTCTCCATGGAAGGAGTTTTTTTCTCTCCTATGGTTCCCTCCTGGGGTGACAAATCCCAACACAAGGAAAGTTTTGCTACTTTGTGCCCGTGCAAAGTGTAAAAAGGAAATAAAGTGAAGAAAAGCAGATGGCATTTTGGTATGTATTTCAGCTGCAATATTGCCAAGCTCAGGAGAGAAAAATCATGAATGTGGAACCATAAATATTAATATATTTAGTAAATAATTGCTGTAGGGATTTCTAAAATTTACATTTTAGCATTAGTGTCTTTTGGACACATCTTCTCTCTTGTTTAGAGACCGTGGCAGCCGATAATATTTGCTGTAGATCCCCACATGAGGTTTCCATCACCAGCGATAAAGCCCCTGGTGCCAACACCATTGTCCCATCCTTGTTCTTTATGCGTTTGGTCTTTGGTCCCAAAGTGCTGGGTGATGGAGGGAGGGACAAACTTTTCCCCAGGGCACAGGATGAATTGTGAAATCTCAGAGTCCAAGGCTAGGGAGTCTTCCTGAAAACAGGAGGGTTTCTTCCCATTGATGAAGTTCCTCCTTTGGTGGGAAAAGAAAATGAAAATATCTCTGATTCTTCCATGCTGGCACATGAAAAGCTGCTGGGCAGATCCCCACCCCTGGCCTTTCAAAGCAACAATAAGTGGTGGGAAAACAATCTCTTTGGTGATGATTAGTTTGATAAACACCCAAAATACCTTCAGGTGGTGGAGAGTGAGGACAGAGGTGAAGCTTTGGATAAATGCAGTAAGAAGAGAGATAAGCATTAGTTACCTCTATTTGCAATGCTGAGGGAATTAGTAGAAAATGTGATATCAATAATCTGTATTTGCTGTGGCAAGAATGTTGTGATTTTTTTTTTTTTAAGCTAGTGAAGCTTTCTAAATTTCTTTTTTGTCCAATTTTATTTATTTATTTATTTTATATTTTTTTTTTTTTTGTGTAGGAAGAAGGGCAGAAAATGGGGGATTCTCTTTCACGTTTTCTGGCCTGGGAAAGGATCTGTCCTTTGGGGAACTGCAGATTTGCAGATCCCTCTCGATGGCAGAGTTGCCCATTCCCAGAAAATCTGCCCTGTGCATGGCAGAGCCTGCTGAAAACAGGCGGAAAAGGATGAAAAAGACTTCAAAAACCCCAAGCAACCCTAGTTCCCAACATTTATCACAACTATAAAAAGAGGATGTAATGGGCAGACCTCGGGTGCACCGACTGCACTGCTTTTTGGCAGCAGGGATGAATCCGCTCTTAGATTTCACGCAGGGGCACGCTGGGATGTGGCAGTTCTTTCATCCTCTCAGTTATTTTTTTAATAAATCAAAATAATCTCTGATTAGCTTATCTGTTAATTCTAGTCTGGCTATCAGATCCCTGCAGACAGAGCTGTTTTGGTTGAGGAGGGGAATGGGATGGACTGTAGCTAAACTGAAGGGAGGGAAAGAGATGGAGCAAGAAAGGAGAGGAGCGGGGGGGGAGGCGGGAGGCACGGAGCTTTCCTCCCTGCGGCTGGAATGTGGAATATGTTTAGCTGAATTTACAGCACGCAGAAGTTATTGAATTTTCCATCTTCACCGTGGAATTAGCATCAGAGAGAATATTAAACGCTGCGCTTTTAAATCTGTGGTTGGTGGAGGTTCGGAAGGGAGGGAGGAGGGGGGGAAATGCCCGCAAAAGTTTTACGGCTGAAATATAAATCCCCGTCAATCTGCCGTGAGCGCGGCGATGCTGCACGTCCCAGGAAGCAGCGGCTGTGCCGGGGCCGGCTGCGCTCACGGATACGTTACAACCCATCAGCCCTGAGCAGGTCTGATAAAAAGACCCTTGAGGAGTCGGGCGAGGAGCTGCCAAGTGCCCGTAATTATATTTCTGCAACATTCAGAAATCTGGAGGGAGAGGGAAGGGCTGTTCTGCCAGAGGCTGTGCGTGCCGATGGTGAGACACCCCGGCGGGGACGCACAGTCCGTCCAGGCAGGGCTGGTAAAGCACAGGAAAGGGAGGATAAAACCATGTAGGAGGATCAGCTCGGGCCTTCATCCCCCATGAAGACAAGCTAGAAAAAAAAAAAAACCCCAATAAAGTAGTCCTGCTTCCAGGCACTTTTCAGCGCACTGAGGTCCCGCCAGCCTCTGCCAAGGGATTACTTGAGCATCCCCTGCATTAGGGCATGACTGGATCTGTGGGAAAAACAGATCCTGATAAACCACAGAGGGGTGAAAAAGCTGGATCTTGTTTTTTTTTGTTTTTTGTTTTTTTTTTTTTTTTTTTTTTTCCCAGGCTCAGAGCCCACTGTGAGCACTTTGCTGCTTTAATTCTTCTGCGGAGAGTCTGCTGTGCCCGTGGGGTTAAGGAAACTTGACCCACCTCATGCCTTAGTCCCAAGGGAGAGGCAATGTTTGTGTGTATTTTTATGAAAATTGTTATTGATTGTGGGTTATGAAATTCCTCGATGTCCTGGGGTAGGGCGAACTTTGGGGCACAATAGATATTTCCCTTGATTCTTGACAGCAGAGACCAGGCAAGCAATAATTATACCTGGGTCTTTGTGCTTTCTCTTGCCCTCTGATTCACTCTCTTCCTGCAATTTGACTTTCAGTCTCTGAAGCGTGTCAGCTCCTCTTGGATTCTTCCTAATGTCTTGATAACTTATATACATATATATATATATAAATATGGTGCATTCAGTAATAAGCCAAATGCCTTTGGCTCCTGATTGTGTGCTGACTCTAATTGAGAAATCATGTTTGAAATACATTTAGTGGACATGGAAATGAAGCCTCCTGTCCTGTCCCTGTGAAATTTCCCACTGATATTTCCTTGCAAGTGCTGAAAGGAGCTGACAAAGGACTAAGATAGATGACTCCTAAATGAGAAGCTTTGGAGGATGCAGCTTTTTTGACACCGTGCCTTCTTAGAATCCTAGAATGGTTTGGGTTGGAAGGGAAATTTAAAGGTCATCTAGTCCATCCCCCCTGCAATGAACAGGGACATCTTCAACTAGACCAGGTTGCTCAGAGCCCTGTCCAACCTGACCTTGAGTGTTTCCAGGGATGGGGCATCTACAGCCGTTCTCCTTGGAGCCTCACATGGTTTTGTTGGCCTCCTCCTTGGCTGACCTGTGTCTCTCATTTCCTTGCATGACCCGTGGTTCCCTTAGTGCGCGCTTGGGTGAAGCTGTGTCCAGGTCAGCCATGGACCTGTTGATCATAGGATGCTGCAGGTATTTATTCATACCCTCTGCAGCACACCCAAATATGTTTTTAACAAGTCTTGTCATTATCGGAGCTATTCCTTTACCCTAGAAAATGATGAGTAAGTTGCAATTGTAATTTCTGAATGGTGCCCTATTGTCCACAGATTTGGAGGCTGATGGTGCCTGGGCAGTAGGGAGGTGTCATTGGTTCATTCAGAACACTACAAACAAGATTTTCTCAAAGCTGCTCAGCTGTACTCTGCTGTGCAAAGCTGCAAATGCTCCTGTGTGCCCCGAACCTCAGCAGCAAGGGCAAGGAGTCTGAGCCAGAGGGTTGGGGAGGACCAACCTGGTCTGGATGTGTGCTGGGGGTGGGGTGGCAGGAGGGCGAGCAGGAATCTGGTCGGATGGTTACGTGGGTCGATTCTTCCCTTTGTTGGACGCTTTTCATGAGGCACTGAGAGGTGCTGTGGGAGGCTCTGGACTACTGAATGCACTCCAGGTCTGAATCATGGTCCTGTGGCTGACTCGGCCATTTGGGTGGCTTGTCTGGCCCCTTGAGGCTAATAAATACAGGGTCAGCATGCATTGGCAGGGGCAGAAGAGAGTTTCTGGACCCCATGAAGAAATGTCCCCATTCAGCACCCACTGGTGATGCAGCCGTTTGGTCCCCTCCCTCCTTTCCTCTTTGAGTATGGGGATAACGTCCTCCAGGTGCAAGTGATGCAAAGAGGGAGGAAAGGGGAGTAAACTGCATTCAGACCAGAGTTGCAAAGTGCAGTGAAACAGGACTCGGGTTGAAACAGAAGGTAAGGGGTGAGCACGTCTCTGGGGGGTGAATGCTACAGGAGAAGGTTTTCCCAGGAAAACCTTGTTATTGGCTAAAATATGGGGGCTGAAATTGCTCATGGAGGCAGAGGAGAAATAGTCTGAGCACAGACGGTGCGAGGCAGCCTGGCCTGGGGGGCTGGATGCTGCCGTAGGCACTAACACCGTGCCCAGCGTGGTGACCTCCCCCTCGAACCTGAGCGCCTCCGGCACAAGTGTAATGAAAGCGTCAGGTCAGAGGTGCTCGGGTGGGTGTATGGGCTGGGAGCTGAGGTTTCCAGAAGTGACTGGTAATTGGGTGTCCCACTCCCACCGATGACCCTGCAGCCGGAGGCATTAAGGGGACATGAGGAGCGGCATGGTGAGAAGCAGCTTAATAATGACTTTGCAGACATCAGCGGCATGGCCTCCTGCCACAGACTGCCTTTCTGTACAGATCTGCCCTCTCCAAGGTGCGGGTGAAAAGCAGCATCAGCAAAGGTCTATCTTTATTACCTTAATGTGCTGGAAAGGAGTAGTTTATGCATGAGGATGTCACTGCGTGCAGGACAGAAGAGAAGCATCATTGCTGCTCAGGCTGACCCTGCATCAAACAGAGGCTGGAAAACAGTTTGTACATATATTCCTGACTCTAATAACCCCCCCAGTAGAGCTCTGGTCTCCAAAATACCTCACTTTTTGTCGTCCCACATTACAAGATTACCACAGTCAAATGGAGTATTACTAAAGGCTGGATTTCTTCTTTCTCTTTGCTCTGCTGCTCAAACTACAGCAGCATCTTGTTAAACTGAAATGTTGTGGGCAATAGTTCAGTGCTCAATTGCACCTTTGGGCATTTGGCAAATAAATCCCGTATTCCTCTTGGAGTAGAAACATATTTTCCAGGAATGCAGAAGAGCTTGATTAAAATGGAAACCTGAGAACCCTTCACGCAGAGTCTAGGACTGGTGCTTGCCATTTAAAAAGTGTGAGGTCTTGTGTCTGGAGACTCGTGAAGTTCCAGATACTGTCGTCCATGGCAAGTGGTCCTGAGGAGGGGGAAAACCAGAAGGAACCAGACTCATCGCATGCACAAACCAGCTACAGCTGTGGGCATCATCAGGGTTTTTCCATTCTCCGGATCCACTCAGGGCTTTCAACATGAAGAACTTTGATTTACCTGGGATGAGAGAGGAACAAACCTTGTGGATCTGACTTGCGTTTTTGTGTCTCTGACAGGACACGAGGCACTGGAAGAAAAAACAGAAAAATAATTTGCATCTTGGATTAAATCTCATCCTGGTTTCCAAAAGTCAAAGGCTGACGCAAGCTCTGAAGCACGAAGTATTATATCTCTTCCAGCATGCTCACCATTAATTGGTGTGCCTCTCAGTCTAGCATGGAAAAAAAAAAAAAATAAAAAAAAAATGGTTCTTCTGAAGGAAATGATTTGTGCAAATCTTCTGTGACAGTCTGTGTGCAACCCACATCACTTCTCTGGAGATGTCCACAGGCAGGTATGCCCAGCTGAGCTGTCACCCTGACATCTGTTTATACTCCACAAAGAAAAACAATCAACTTGAAGGTGTGATTCATCTGACCTATTTTAGACATCAGTTTAAAGATGGATGTGTTATTTCAGGAATTCTGCTGACTCTACTCTCTACATCTCTGTTGGCAGTAGAGAAGGTCCAGAGTACTGACAGGCATTGGAGATGTCAACCAATGCTAAATCTCATCTTATTCATCAAAATGAGCCTAGATTGGGCCAGCGCAGCAGCAGGCGTGAAGAAAAGTGAGGGCAGGTGACCCGTGTGGATGATCTCCCTCCCTTTCAGCAGCAGAGGACTGTAAAGGAGAACACTAGCATGATACCCATGACAGCTTTAGGCGCATCCCTCCACTTGCAGGGCAAAACTGATGCCAGAGTGAGTGAATTTGGCCTGTCTGTGCCTATGTGTAGCCAGTCCTGGTGTTGCTTGAACATCACTATAGTCCGATGCTTGCAGCTGAGTCTGAGTCCAGGCAGGCTTGTGCTGAGCTGGTCACTGCAGCGCTCAAGGTCTTTATCAGTTTTTTTTTGTCCCTCTGGGAGGGATTGCAGCCCTGTGTGGTCATGTCACGGTGAGAGGTTGGCTGCAGGAAATGGGAGGAAGAGCTTATTTTTGCTGGTGTATTGCAATCAGCCTGCCATAACAGGACACTGACATCAAGTGAGTCTTGGCAAAATTGCTAAAAAAAACAAAGGATGAAGGCATTGGCACGAGCTATTTACTAAATAGCGTTCCAAATATAGATTTTCTTTCTATGAGAAAGCCGCTCAGTTGGTCCTCTTTGTGCAAAGACTCCGATCTACCTGCCCGAACTTCAGGGCTACTGTACTCATATTACTTGGTATAGGACAACGGGAAACCCTAGACAAGAAAATCACAGATTGAACTTCAGTGAGTCAATTTAAGCTAGACTTCAGAGACAGGTTGCAGTTGCCTCAGCATGGGTGTCCAGAGGCACTTGAGACACACTGGGGTACCTCCTCCAGCTTCCAACTCCCTGTTCAGAAAGTAGTAGGTCTTCTGTGTCATATCAGCCAGCTACACCAGGATGCTTGGGTACCTGAGGTTCTCAGGTGGCACAAGAAACCTGTTATAGCAACTGGTTTGCACCTTTATGGACAATTAGCTGAAGAGATCATTAGATGCCAGAAAAATTCTTCCTGAAGAAGTTCAGAGGAGTGAATGCCCTGGTCCAGCCAAGTGCCCAAATATCTCTGGAGGACACGAGTGCAACCCTGCGATGGATGAGAACAGAGAAGAACATCACTGAGCACAACACTTCACTGGCCTCAGCAGGTCAGGCTGGGGTGCCCCATGGACCAGTAACCCACCATTGGCAGTGGGAACGAAAATACAAAGCCAGCAGAGTACAGAGTTCCCAGACTATCCCACCAGCAGCGAGGTGGGACAGGAGTCCCGGGGCTGTGAGATGCATCAGAGCACCATGTTCAACACCAATGGATGGATCTGTCCTTTGCTTGCACCGTGGAGAACTTCACCATAAAATGACAACGTTTGTGGAGACCATCAGTCCCTAAACCAAGGAATGGCTCCTTGGCCATGAGTGAAGGGAAAGGTTTATGTTTGCTGATGCTCCAGTCTGCAGTATATACATGCTCAGTGTACTCTCGCAGCTCCCAAAAGTATTTGCTTGCACGCTTTATTTACCCAGAGAGTGGGACAAATACCAGTTTAGTCCATCTTTTCCCCCATCGGATGCATTCTGTTCTGGTGGAAATCTTCTCAGGCTTTTAGAGCACTAAGAAATGTGTTAGGAGGTGCAACTGGACCCCTGCAGCATCTCAGCGAAGTTTTGACACCAATTTAATTTTAATGACCCTTTTGCAAGGGGCTTGAGGCTTACATTACTTTTTTCTTCCCACTTCTCTGTCAGTGATGAGTCCGTGCAAACTTGCTCTATATTTAAATGGCTGAATCCCATTTCTGCTTGTGTTAGCATAAATCCAGATAATACTGTTTGGTATGTTATACTGAGGTAAGCAAGGGCAAAACACATATGTTTAAGAACTCATCTCCAAAGTCAGAACTTCGCTTCTATCCACGTTGAAGCTGGCAGGTTGGCAGGATCTCCACTGTGCTACGACGGCACTGAAAATCAGTCCCAGGCGTCACTACTGCCAGCGTGTCTCTGCCTACATAACTGAGAGCTCTGCAAATCAAAGAATGCACGTGCTGGTATGTGGCTACAGAGACAGAAATGGGACCAAAATAACCTGACCTTCCCTTGTGCTGCAATGGACTGGTGACTCCAAGATAAAGCTGGTGGCTCCTCTTTCTATTTGGAGTAGGTCTTTATGACAGATGAGTCTGGAGGTGGAAAATTCAAGAAAATACCCACTCTCTCCTGTCACGTGGAGGTTTTAAATAGCTCCTGTAAGGTCTTTTTCTCCCTCTAATCTAGTCAGTAGGAGTGAAATACTGTGGCTACTCTTGGTGGATGAGAAGTTGCAGCAACACCCAGGGAGATTTTCCTTTTCAATCCATGGGCTTGCTCCGAGCTTGCTGAAGTTATTCATAGGAGTTTTTCTGTGGCTTTTACTGCCTTTTGGATCAGGTCCTAAATCATGCACTGAACTATACGTTAGAAACCACATCCACCAAATAATATCCTTCAAGTAGCAGAGAAGATTGTAGATTAAGTTTCACTTGGAAAAGCAGAAAAAGAAAAGCAAAGCCCAAGCACAAACCTTTGCCAGGAATGGCTCCCTGTACTAAAACCCAGTCATGCTTCAGAACAAAAGGATTTTGAACTCAGAGCATTGTGACAGCTCTACTTAGCAAGTGAGAAGACGACAATGTGCACTAATAGTGCAATTTGCTTTAGCTGAAACATCAGCGTGACTCAGTGTGTCATTAAAATACTTTGGGAAACCCAAAATCCAGCATTTTGGCACGGCACTGCATGCCTTGCACAGTATATTATTATTTTTAGAATAATGGTATAATATATAATAACGTATTACATTATATGATATTATTGTAAGGATATATATACCTCATTAGAACTACAGCTGGCAGAAGGGGGCTCCGAACAAGATGGGGGGCTGTTGTTACTATAATGCAACAGGCTAAAGTGACGTACAAACTGAGCAGGAAAAAGGGAGTAAACTCAGGGAATGAAACTGAAGCACAGAGAGGTGACCTGAGCTTTCGTGAAGGTGCAACAGGCAAGCGTTAGAAGCCCCGGGTCTCTCAGAGCATTACCCTGACTTCTGGACCAGATTTTTTGCTTGGTTTGTATTATTAAATCCCCAGGTGGCCCAACTGTCTATGCTCTGGGGTCATTTCCCCCTTCAATTCCTTCTTAAACCCATACCACGGACCAGTAGGATGTGCTGGTTTCACCACAGAGGTGCTCACATCAAACCAGGGTCCTCTCAGGCTGCCCTGCCTGCTGCCTCAACAATGTCCATGTAACAGATGTTGTAAGTTAGGAGAGCTCAAACCCATAGCTTTTTAACCATCTCTGGTAACAGTTGCTCCCTCCTTCCCAGCAGTAACTCACCCAAAGCCGTGTGTTTCAGAGAAAACTTGGCTCCACAGCATTTATAGGAAAGCTTGGTAGTGCCAAGACATGCGTAGGCACCTGGGCACGTATGGCAGAGCAGTCCTCCCACGTGCTGCATCTTCGTGCTCTTGCTCAGTCTGGGGGCTAAGGCAGCTCAACACTATTGGGGTTGGTGGTAATACATGCAAATTCCTAGGGAGCTAGAGAATGCTGGAGGCCACTTCTCAGGCTTCCTGGGAACAGCTGCATGTGTCTTAGCTAGGATCCCACCCTGATCATGATCAATACCAACTAGCCATCATCAATACCAGCTATTCAGAAAGCTAGGGAGTGATTTTTCTGCTCCTGTTTATCTCACCGTGCTCAGCTTTGTCAGGAAAGGCAGGCAGAATGTCTCTTATCAGCAGCTGTACTGCCATTATTTAGATACACGACCTGTGATATTGGCACTCAGATACTGAATTTAGTTGTCGAGCAACAACAGCTCTCCTGGACTGAGCTGCAGTGGCTCGTTATGGTCTGTTAGGTGGGAACCCTCTTTCCGTTCATCGCCCTGGCTTGCTGCATGGGCCGGGATCCTTCGCTGCTCATCGACAGGTCTGATCCCCGTGTAGAGGAGGGAGCTGAGAGTGAAGGAGCTGGTGGGCTCTTCATGGCTGGTGAGGAAGGAGGTCCTTGCAGAGGACATCCAGAGGACAGGTGGCACCTGAGTAGATGGGGTTTGTCTCCTTTCTCAGACCATTCGTTAACTTGGTTCAGTTTATTGACTCTAAAAAGTTTGGGTACAAGTAGTGAGTTTTCATCAAATGCTCGTTTTAAGTCAGTGATTGCCAACAAATAGAAAATGTAATCTTTTAACTCAGCCCTACATATGTCTCTGGATACACTGCAGGTTTTGCAAGTGACCTAAACAGTGTCAAGAGATCTGGGAGAGGATGCAACGATGTTTTACGTCTCTGCTGTCCTGGTTTCAAACTTCTGTGTGTAGGTGATGTATGGAGCAGTCCTGTGCTCTGCAGTAGGAACTGAGCTTATTCACTGGTCATCTGTTTTTCAAGCATAAATAGGATGTGTTTTTTTTCAGTTCTGTGACATTTGTTGTTGTCTATAACAAACAGGACCACTTGTGAGTATACTCAGGAGGGTTTCAGTTGCTGGAGTCAATCCATCAAATTATTGGTGAGTTAACTTCTCCGCTTGGTGCTTCTAAAATTTTGTCTGGTCACTCAGTTTTGATGCCTCCGGATAAGCTTGTTTCAGGTCTGAACTGATTTAGGATCTGTGAAGAGTTGCCTGTACAGGTATTCTCCTTTATTCTGTTTGAGATGTCTTTGCAGGCAATGTGGACGGAGCGTTGTCTCATATTAAGGCAGGTGTTTAAAATAAGTCACATATAACATAGCAGAATGTCTCTTTTGTTCCAGTGACTATAAAGGGAGTCACAAAACAGTGCAGACATGGAGGTCTGCCCTACAGAAATCTAAATTTGGACCTGTTTGCAATGTGTGGAAGAATAACTCTCATCGCAGATCACTATAGATGTTGCACAGACTAAAATGCATACTGCAGACAATAGGTGAATAGAGATGCACTAAATATTTGGAAGCTTGTAAGAGAATATATTTCACACCTCTCTTCTAACATGACTTATGCCAAACTTTGAGAATCCTGTACCTATTGAGATACCACAGAAAAATCAGTGTTGAACAGTTGCATCAATGAATATGAATCCTCCACAGTACTTCCCCCAAATCTTCTTAGTGTGACTAAAAACGTTTTGAATTTTACTGACTGCAAAGTCAAGTTTCCTTCCTTATCTTCAGATGAGATTTTATCTGCATGCAGGATTGGGCAAAGCATGATGGTCTGCACTCTCCAGGGCAGGCTTGAGGCAAACCTGGTGATGCAGCAGACCAGAGGACTAATTGTCCTGTTTTGAGTCCCACTCATAATTTTAACCAAGAACAGCCTTGGGGTTTCCCTGTAACCCATGGAGAGGTTCACCTTGTAAGAATTTCATACCTTCATTGGGCTGGATTATCTTTTGAATCTGTCTGTCTGTTGACTAGATGACATCTGGCTATAGCTGGTTCTTCGCTTTGCACCAGCAATTTGAAGTGGTCAGGCAGTAATAATAAGCAAGACCCCAGACCATTCAATTCACGTCGGATACATGAATTTATTGCCACATTAAATAAAACAGAATAATGAAATAATATATGTCACACAGGGAATGAGCAGTTCCTTGTTCATGACCTCGCTGGCCAGGCTCCAGCTGCAAGACAAGGGGGACTATTGTAACGAACTTAAAGGCTATTCGGTATCCAGTTTCCACCTTGCTTGTTCTCAGCTTCTCCTCTTATTGCATTTTTGCTTCCAGATCACAATATTAACATCCATTTGACTCTATTTAAATGTCCTTGTTGCTGGAGAATCCAACAGAAAATGTTTTTTTATTTACTTCTTTCCCAAGAGATTCTGCACAGACGATGCCTGTCTCTTGGACACTGTGTTATCACTCATGGTTTTGTTTTACACTGATGTAAAATTACAGACTAACTGGGCACCTCTGGACATCACTAGATCCATCTCCCTACTCACTGTCTCACATTTATTTGCTTACAGTCTCCCCTCCACCACAATTAGGGGTCTGAGTGACCTTGTATCTCTTTGTAGGGTTATGTGAGGGCTAAAAAAAAGAGACTGCAGAATATTGACTTATCCATTGAAACAAATCAAACTCCATATGTACAAGATGATATGACCTTAGCTATATTCAGACTGAAAGAAATTATGTTTTTCTATTAGGAATGAAGGGTATGAAAAAAAGGGGAAATGGAAATACCAAGTAGCTGAGTCTGGTCTATGTATTCTCTTCTCTTGAAACTCTTAGCAAAGCTGATATGTCATGAAGGTTTGCCTGAAATTTCTGGCAATCAGGCTGCACCTGGGGGTCTCTGGCATCAGAAAAATTATTGCTCCATCCTGCATATGATGTGACTTTCCATGCAGATTCCCCACCAGCCCGGGCCAGCCAGCCTGGCACACGGTGGGAAGGGACTTGCTCTTGAGATCCCCTGGAGCACCAAGGCACAGGTTTTACTCAAAATGACATCCCTACTACAGGAGGCGTGTTACACAGTCACTCACAAATACCTGTACGAAAAAAGCAACCCTGAGCAGACAGCTGCTGGATGACTTTAAAGAAAACTGGAGCTTGCATGCATGCCTGTTTCTTGAAAAGAGGAAAATATCTAGTCCATATATTCAGCATACATCACTATCTTTTGGGGAGGTGATCCCAGACATCTTTACTCTCTCATGCTGGGGCTTCTTATTTCTTGTTTTAACTGCTATGTTCTTGAGCATGTATATACATGCTTGTTTATATGTGCACGCACACACACACACACAGGCTGATGGATGACATTAAGTGCATAAGCTTCCTGAAAGCAGAGGACCTGCTTCAGATCTCATTTATATTGCTGTAAATCAGCAATAATTCCCCTGAAATCGGTAGTGCTGTGCCACTCTAAGAGAAACCAAAGTCAGGGCTCCTTGCCTGCATTTGTGCGGAGGGTTTCTCCAGCCAGCCTCCTTCAATGCTCTCTTGTCCACTTCCCATTTCAATTTATCCCCCAAATCCTCATTTCCTTATACTCCTTTCCCTTCAGGCAGCCTGTCGTTCCCATGGGCAGATTCTGCTACAAGCTCTGCAGCAAGAGCTGGAGGATTAACCCACTCCAGGTTGGACACCGGACAAATTATCGACACAAGCTCCAGGAGAGCCTGGGATGGACATAGAGGATTAAAAGCATTCCTTAGATCCCTTTGACACCAGGAGGGTCTTCTCTGTTGAAGAGACTTTCCCTGTGGCTTCTAGTACACGTATAATTTTTGATGAACGAGGCCCCAGGGCACTGGCTGCAGACGGAGAGCTGTTTTGATTGTAACAGGCTTTGATTCAGAGGAGCCAGAAATTATTTATTTTCCTTCAGCTTCCCTCCTCCCCTTCGTTCTGAGTCAGGATTGAGAAACTCTGTTTGCAAGGCTCGGGGGCTCCAGCCACCTCGATACCTGTGTCACCGGTGGCCTTGGACAAGAGGCGAGGTCCTGGTGGAGCAGAGCACCAAAAGCTTGGGCTGAAAATGCTCTGAAATTTGTCCCCTCTCCTATTGCCCTGCAATTTGTGCAGGCAGGCAGGAAAGGGCAGCCCTGGTGAGCTGGTCCCTTTGCAACAAATATCCTTGCCAGGATTGTTTCCCTTTGCATTCACTGCAGGAAGGTCATGTAAGAGGAGTTGCACGTGGCCCCTCTCTCCTTGCCATAAGTAGGTGGAAGATGAGCAAAACTTTTGCCCCTTTCTCAGCATCCAGAGCATTTTTGCTCAAATCAGGCAGGGAAGATTCCCAGGTGGTTTCATAGCTGGAGCGACTGCGACTGTCCGCAGCACCCCAGCTCTTGGGCTTGGATCATGTTAATTTAAG
Organism: Tyto alba; assembly: GCF_018691265.1. Taxonomy (NCBI): domain Eukaryota; kingdom Metazoa; phylum Chordata; class Aves; order Strigiformes; family Tytonidae; genus Tyto; species Tyto alba. Next base: position 40,364,096 of record NW_024881313.1, on the reverse strand, counting down.
TCACACCACTGTGACCTCTCCCTTGCTGGAGGACCCCTAGGCTTGCTCCAAGTTGGCTGGATAATGGGATCCCTGCATAAAGTCATGTCTAATTAGGTCAAATTTAAATTTGGTCTCTGCTATTAGTAACAACTGAAGATAGGATGCTCAGCTCAACAAGCTTTTGTAGCTATGCAGTATGACTGCTCATCATTTTAATAGTCTGAAAAGTTTGTAAGTGGATGCAAAGGTTATTGAAAACACTTTTAGATCGATGGTTAGAAACCACTACTCAGTTAAACTATTAAATCATCTGATTACTTCAGATCATAGGTCTTAAGACAAGAAACTTGGTCCTGGGTCTGCTATGATATTAGCAGTAATATTTCTCACCTGCTCAGAGATGCACAGGTGATTTATGGTGAAGATAGGTCAGTCCTTTTCTTCTCAGGTGCTACAGATACTCATCTGCACTGGACAAGTCACTGGGAAGCTGCTCCTTAGCTATAGTCAGTGGTTTATGTGTATGACCATCATCTGAGCTTCTGCTGTTTATGACTGTTGAGTGTTCAAGCTGCTGATGAGCTTTTTATTGTCTCTGCTTCTTCCTGTTCTGTGCTTTGACCTGAAAGGCTAATCCAATAACAGCTTTGACTCTGTTTGGTCTTAGCAAAGCTCTGTCTCATAGTTTTGGTTTCATTACAATTGATAGCTAAAGACAGACCTTTTGGATCTCACAGAGGGGATTTCAGGCAGTCTTAAAACCTGTGGGGTTTGTTGGTGTAGGAGATGGCTCCTGGAATGAGACTCTTTACCCAGAAAACTCTATCAAAAAGGACATTCTTGCTCCTGTGACTCATTGCATCAGATTCATCCCTTCTTGAGTGAAGACACGGTGACATGTGCTTGGTCTGAGATCAGCAAGGAAACCTCTGGCAGAGCTGGGACCTGGGCTAGCACCCTGGACTATCCTTCCCTTCTAATTAATCCAAATGACTAGTGCTCCAGACTTGTACAAAGAGAAAGACCAGATGGGGAGGAATGGGCAACTTCCATCCAACCCAGTGCAAACCAGTTTCCTTCCTGAAGAGATTTACTGCACAGGGGTCAAAGCCCTGTCTCTTCCATGGAGATGACATTTTTCTTGCATAGGTCTTGGCAGAGTTATTGAGGAAGTTACTTTGCAGTGCCCTTACTGCAGAGGTATCTAATTTTTTCTTTTCTCTGCTGGAACATAAAAGCCTAAGGACAAACTTTCAGGGTGGTGAACAAGGAAAGAACTACTTAGTCTATACCAGATAAACCAGAGGATAGTGCTGGATTGGACTGCTTACATTGAAGAAAAGGTGGGCTCTGTCCCCTCAACAGGTCGACTGTCTGGGATGATGAGCTCCAGATTTGAATCATAATGCAGTGAATTTTTTGTCAGCTGCTGGTGCTGATTTGGCCCTGAGAAGTGCTGTGGCTTGGGGAGATACGTGGGCATGTCCCATAAGCGTAGAGATCTGTTCAGCTATCTTTTTGTGTTTCCATGAAGCTAATCTCTGCCTCCCCTCATGCTCCCTTTTTTCATATTCAAAGAAGAGGAACAGAGTCTTTAAGGAGGTATTAACTTGACCTAACTGGGGGCTTAGTTTAGGTAAGATGAGTTGCACTGGGGACTTCATAATTGGTGAAAAACCTGCTTAGGTGAAGACATCTACCTTTTACCTGAGGAACTCCATCCTCTCTCCAGGCTCAACCAGGCTTTCACGACCCTATTCTTCTTCTGTGAAGTTCAAAGAACAGAAAGTGGTGACGTCTGGATTCAAGAAACATCACTGCCTCTGCATGTTACCTGCCTTCACTGCTGTCCAGGGGTTTGCTCTCCTCCAGGGCTGCAGCTGGGACCCCACCACCTCCCTGACTTGATTCTCCAGTCTAGCTTGATCTCCGGAAAACTTCTAGACATCAACCTGGAGATTCAGATCACTCAAAAAGGTTGGACAGAAGAAGGAAGGGGGTCTCTGGGGATAGCATGGTTTGTTTGCACAAGTCTAGTTTCCCAGATCGACTTTCTCCTTCAAAAAGCCAAACACACGAGAAGAAGTTGTTCCTGCTTGGTATTAAATTTCTGTCTGCTTTTTACAGGACCGCGGCATAATGAGGGTGACTAGGGCTTTTTTTTGACCGTTGGCCCATATTTTTGGAACATCAGAACTGAAGCTCTGGACCTCCGTTTTAATTGGCCTTCAGCCGGCCGTGACAAGCATTTCATCCCAACACTGGGACAAGTGTCTGCATGGATATTGCCAATTATACACAAACACTGGATATTTTCTATCAAAACATATTTTGATGAAATACTGTTTTCACCAAATCCCCTTGCCCTTTCCAAACCGCCTCTGCGAAGCAAAGTGATACATTTTTGGGTCAATCTGCACTGATACTTCTTGGAGCTGTCACTTCCATGGCTCATCCGCTGTTCTCTTGGATGGGCGCTGACTAGACTACGTCATCTATGATGTGCTGCGGTCTCTTCTCTGGCTGAGATGCCATAATTCATGACTGGAATGACAATGACAGAAAGCCAAGCCAACTCAACCTGAACTCCCTCATCCCTGGGGGAGAAGACGGCCCCCAGGATTTGTGAAGTATGAGACCTGTCCTTTATACACCAGGAGGTCAGGCTGATCCAGATAATTATGTTTTTTTCCCTTAAAACAGCACTGATCAGATGTCACAGCAGAGGTTTTTGACCTCTTCAGGAATGGAAAACTCCAACATTTCGACTCTTCCTCCTGCTGAGACAGGAACAAACACCGTAAGAACTGAATTTGGCTATTCTGATTTCCATAGCCATCGCTCAACAGCTCAGGGAAACCAATCTGGGAGATGCTATGCAACCGCCCCTAACCCCAGTTTGCCAGCTGGATCAGGATTTGGAGGGGATCCTGGGAAGATCCTTTGGATCTGCATCTTTCAGGGTCTGTTCTGAGACAACGTGCACTGAAACCTTGCAACAACTCATCACCATGTCACCCTCATCCTTGATATTAAGGGACTGAGGAGTAGATGATCCACAGCGTTACTACCTCCCGCACCTCCCATCATGTGTATCCTCATAAAAATAGTAAAATGTCATTGTTGAGTGATTTTTTTTCTCTTTGCAAAGTGGTCTTCATTCCAGCACATTGTAAATGCCTTTAATTTTGAGATCCTTTCAAATTCAGTCAGTATTCAGGCTTTGCATGATGTTTGCATGATTGGCAGTGATTTTTAATGGTAAATTAACAAGGTTACAAAAGAAAACAAAACCCCTTCTGAATTTTGGTGACTGGAAAAGGAAGAATATATTTATTTAGCTGTCAGGACAGTGGTTTTTTTGGCTACCCCTCATCTCACCGGATCTCCAAAGTCATTGATGAAAAAATATTGTGGATTCATTTCTCTTTCCATTGAGACCATGGCTGGCATTCTTGAATGATTTATCTGCCCAGTTTTATAGATCACGTGTTGTGAGTTAATTTGGGATTGTGACAGCTACTTAAAAATCATCTGTTTGGAAAAAATTACTTGCTGTCAGATGAATAAAAATAAGATGATCTCTGTTTTTTTGTATACATTCGGGATGACAAGGACTCTTGTAAGCTTCAAATGTCTTTTCTGATTCTGATCCAGCTTTTGGAAAATTTTGGAAAATGTCATTGGTGAGGACTCAACTGCAGTAAAGCAGAAGTGTCTGACTGATGGTCTTGAGTTGGATGCTTTGCGTTTACATGACTGACAGTAGGATGGTCCATGTAAGGGGGCTTGGGTTGCCATCACTGCTTGTCTGCAGGATCACTGCTAGCCCAGCCCAGCTCTGCAAGTGGCTCTTGGCCATGAGAGGAATTTTGGTGTAGAGCTGAGGAGGTGGCTGCTCATGGTACAATCTCTGAGCCCTTCCACAATACTCTTCTAGCGAGAGCAGACCTACTGCTAATAAGACAGTATGAGCTGCCTTTGCACCATGGCTTGCGTGATGTTGCTTGAACTCAACCGTGGGCCACGGTGTGGCCTTTGTCACCTCCCAGAGCCTCTTCCCCAACATAGACAGAGCTGCAGCCAGTGCCACTACCACAGGACCAATCCACTCAGATGACTTTCTATGTGCCCTCTGCAGCAGAGCCGAGCACCCTGGTCTGCTAAAGAAAATTCACTGAAGTAGTACAGTTCTGGTGATTTTCTGAAATTTCTCTTCTTTTTCTCTCCCAATATGTTGGTTTCCCTTTTGTGTTTGGCACCTTTTTTTTGCTGGTTGCCTTCATGCCTTGGTTGTTCTTTAAATTTCTCCTGCAGCCTGTTTTCATGTGAAGCTTTATCAGCTTTCTGTTGATGTTGCTTGGCTAACATCAACACTCTAGGATAGCCCTTTGGCTTGAATAAATACTCTGGATATGTCATTTAAATATTCTGCTTATTATTTATTTGCCTTTTAGCTTTCTTTTAATTTAAGGCTCTACAAATCTTCAATGACAGTAGGTTTGGCTGTACTTTAACAACATCCACATAGGGGCTAATGGAATGCTTTTTGTCACTATTATTTTTTTATTGTTATCTTCTTTCCAACTTTCTTTTTTTCCTTTGGGATTCTCTGCAGATCAGGACCATCTTGGATTCCTTTGCTTCTTTTGCTCAGACTTTGTTCCTTTCGGTCAGTGGCTTTGGGTGCTACGGAGCTGGAGGACCAACCAGGAAGCTGACATGTTCTGGGTCCCAGCTGCCTCATGAGAAGGACCATGAAGGTAAGGGGGGGTGAGAGGGTGCATGGCTCACATCTGGGCAGGGAATCACTGTGTGATCACCTCTGGCTTTGAGCAGGACACCGAGGCAGGTATCAGCTTTGGAGTGACATGTTGAATGCTCCCGCATACCAAATGTCTGCATCAAAACGTGGTCTGTGGATAGGATTATGGCTATGGTAATGTTTATTGGCCATGCCCAATATTCAAACCTTGCCTCTGAACACCACAGGGGAGCTACAGCTCTCACCTTTCAGTTCTGAGCTCTTTAGATCCTTGTTAATGCAAAAACTGCGTATTCTCAGCCTAGGTCTGTGCGGTGGGAAGGACAGGCCAGAGGCACATTTCTGCCAGATCTCGTCTTTGTCATGATAGGAGATTCCCCAGACACTTTGCTCTCCATGAGCCTGTTTGGACAATTTGGGAACATTGTCTGTGGGGCTCAGGCTCTGAGTGGTCCCGTCAGCATCTTTTCAGATCTTGCTGAGCCATCAGTCTCGGTCCTCTGAGTTGTGAAGCACTCTAGAAAGCAGAAATGCCAGATGAGGTGATGCGTGATTTATTAGGTACAACACTACGATACCATGGAAGCTATAAAATTCAGGGGAATTTTTGAGTTCATATACATATCAACACGGCAGAGCAAGGAGCCTCACCAGGCAGATCCATGGTAGGAAAAAAGATGTCTGGACATCTTGATACCAGCAAAGTGTCAGCAATTTGGAAGGAAACCATGGAAAAAATAATGGAGAAATTGCTGAAAGGACTCCCTTGGCCCTTAGGAAAAATGAAAATAACAAAGCCTGTTCAGTTTATTAAACAACACTGTGGATGATTTCTTGCAACTTTTCATAGCCATATGAAATATTTTAAGAGGAAAATATATGTCAAAAATTTGGTAATCAGTATCAAGTAGCAGATGACATTTCAATCCCTGATCTCACTTTCATGAGCATGCAACTAATAAAAATAGCCCAGATATCTGACATGGAACATGCCAGCACATGCAAATTAGTTCTTAAGTGATATTAGAAATGCATCTGCTTGTCTGAAACACATGGATCATTTAAGCTGCATATAAACCTTAAGCAAGATATGAGCGGTACCTGGATCTTACGAGAAGCCTCTGGTCCAGCATTGAAAGAACAGATTTTAAACAACCAGACATAATTCTGAATGTCATAATTTTATATGATCTTATATTCCGGAACTGGGAAAATTTTCCATGGTTAGGTAATCTTCCCCTGTTCCAGTGTGGGCTGGATCCTGAAAGCAGAGTCACTAAGGTTTCATTGGAAAACTGTCTGAAATAGTCCAAGTGATCCAGCTTTTATCTCCTGATCCTGTGTTGGTGTTTGGGCAAGAGGGATAACATCTGGGCTCTGCGTAGGGTCAAATTCCCAGCCGGTGCAGACGGATGGGATGCCAGTAACTCTGCTGGAGCTAAAAATTACATCACATGGCAATATGGCCCAGTGCTTTTACTGAGCTCCCCCTTTGGTTTTATTTCTGGTTATTTCTGGGCTTTCTCTGAACCCCACTGTATAGATGGAGATTCAGTTTCTTTCTAGTTCGTTCACACTTTGGGCAAGCGGAAAAAAATCACGGCACCATACATGACGATAAGAAGTCACAGCCTTCCTTGCAACGAGGGACTTCAAGTCTACCACTGAGAACTCCATCTTAAAGGGGTTTTCTTGTTCTAAAAATAGTGAAGCACTGGGGTAGATAGCTTGTTCTGAAAGAAACAACAAGAAAACACTTTATGCACCGCTGTGATTTGTAGACATCTTTATGTCTCCTGTAAATCACCACTTTTGAGGGCTGAAGACTGCCAGCCTGTGCAATCGTTCCCCATCTGGGACCTGCTTCACACCACTGACTGTCCTCACGGCCCTGCTCTGAACTTCAGAGCCTGGCTTTCCTGGAACTGGGATTTGGTAGTTGCAAAAGAGGTGAAAGGACAAATTTTGCTGTTCCCACAGCAAAAACTGGAGAATGTAATTTCAATTAGCTAGTGGCACGGTGATAATAGATGCTTGCAGTTAAGGAAGCATGTCTCAGACCTGTGGGAAGCTTCAGAGAGAAGAAATGGAAGGGAAAACCATACTGCTAACAGTGGGGTGTGAAATCTACTGCCTGGTGTTATATGGGAATATTTGCTGAGAACTGTCTTCTTGCTTTCTTTTTGCTGTTATACCTGTAAATCCATGCCTGAATTTGAAACCAAGGGGTCAAAGGATAGGCAAAAATGTATTTTTCTATCACCAGTTTTGTTCCAACATTGTTAGAGTCTTTGAAGCTGCCCCAGACAGGACCGAGTATAGGATGTTTTCACGCCTATGGGTTTAGCAATCAAGATCCCGTGATTGTTTTCAGCAACATCCCTTGTGGACACCACCTTGTTATGCTGCTTAATAGGGATTTTGCTGTGGGTGGCAGGTGCTGCTGTGGCACTTGAAGGTGCAAATATTCTGTCTGCATGAGAAGAACCTCTTGAGAAGGGGAGGCTGCTTTCAGACCTCGTGCAAGTCATGAAAAATGGTTTGACCATCTCACTGACAGATAACTCACGTCTGCAAATGTGTTGCACAGACTTTTAAGCTTGAGTGAGGAAATGGAGGGATGAGGTGGTGATGTGGCAGGTCCACAAACTGGGAGAGGCACTGGAAGAGGGGCCAGGTCTCTGAGGTCCCAGGCTCAGGTTTGCTGGGACAGGCTGTCTTTCTCATGTAAGGTTTTGCTGCCTCTTACAATTCCTGTAGCTGCTGGACGGAAGCCACTGATGTTTTTCAGGTTCAGTTCTCTGCTGTGAGCTGAATTTGAACCTTTGCTGATGACAGAAACCAACAGACACCCCAGCACTTGGACCACAAAGGGAGCAGATTTGCAGAGTGGTTATTACCACTTAGGTGTCTCAGAATCCTTTTGGAAATAGGGACCAGCATCCAAAACTCCTCTCAGACAAGTGCTGTAACCAGGAGGTTTATGTTCACACTTTTTGTTCCCTTGGGCTCTTTGTTGTGCGAAGGCACCGCTTCAGCACACAGGGGTAGAAACTTCTCCTAATTTCCTTCTCTGTGACCTCCTGCAAAGTAGGCTGGATTGATGATAAAATTTAGATTATTTAGACCTTAACTTTAGGCAGCTTTAGTTGAGGGGTAACAGATTTTACCTCTCTAAAGCCTTGAATGTGTTGACCAGCCCTGGGTCTTCTGGGTGCCCTTGTTGCTATACGTGTAGCGCTAATAATATTTGCATGTCTGGAAATGTAACTGAGACATTTAGGGGGATGCCTCATGCATTCCTGCCCCGTGTCACAGAGACGCTTTCAGCTATTCAAGCAGAAACATAAGCCTCACTATTGTGGACTGTGGGGCGTGCACTGGCGTTTTTGCTTAGCTATGTTATTGGCCATTAAATTCTCCGCTCCCTTTCTAAATCTGGCCACAGGACTCGACTTTGCAGACTTTGGCAAGGGTGAATTCCACAGGATGTGGGTCCATTTCCTCTAATTTATTTTAAATATGTCCACTAGTTAACTTTACTGACTGTTTTCCTGTTCTCATTTCAGGGAGTGGGGATGAAGCATGGGGGAATGGACCAGCTGACACCGTGGCACTGTCGATCTCTCCTGCTGCAGCTCGATGTTCATCTCCTGGTTTTCTTATCTGGTGGTAGCCACTTAATGAAGATGCCCAAGTCAGAAACATCCTTAACCCAGGCTCCTGCTGCCGTTGTGACAGAGGATCCAGCTCCCCACAAAAGGATGATTCCCCTTATCCTAAGGTCTCGTTCACCCCCAAGTGTGGGTCTCTCTTCATAGACCACAGGGATGTACTGAGAGGCGCTGAGACCTTGATGTCATCTTCTCTCCTCCTCCCCTGTCCCAGTCCCTGCTCAGCGCTGGGGTTTATGTATTCCCACTTCAGGACCATGTCTTTCTCTGCAACTCTTCATTTGCTTGCTCCAGGGTTGGGGACATGGCAGGAAGAACCCACGATGGGCAGAGCTGGAGAACTGTCACTTCTTCCAGCCTTTTGCCTGGTGTTGGGTTTGGGTCTGGGTCTGCCCTTTCCGTGGGACTGACCCCACTGTGGTTAAGGCATGGGAAGGGGAGAAGAATCCCCCTGGCACAGGGGCTCCTTTCTTATCTCTGCAGAGACCTGAAGCCAGGTACATCCCAAACTTAATGTTCCAAACTGTCATTTTAGTGGGTGTGGACGATTATAGTTCTTGGGATCCTTAAAAACCTGCAAGTGGGATGGGGGTCAACTATTATTGACTGAAGTTCTTAACTGTTTCTTGTATTTCAGATATTAATGAGAACTGAGGCCAATACAGCAGATTTCTTACTTCTTTTTTCCCCCTTGTCTCCACTATTGTGAATCACTCTATATTCCCCCAAATTGCCTTTAGTTACTTATTAGCCCCAAGTGAGAAAGAGAATTTTGTATTTATTGGATTTTTAAACATTTTCCTACTGGTTTGTATTCCAAAGAGGAACATTTCTTACAGGAAAGAAATTACAAACTGCTGATCTCCAGGAGTATCTAAGTATTTAATTTCAGTAATGCTGACCTATTCTGCTGTGATGAGTTGCTTCGCTTTGGCAATACAGAAAGGTTTTGTTTTGAAAAATGCCACAACGATATGATTTATGATAAAGTGAAATATAAGAAATGTAGTGTGATTTTGAAAGCAGCAGCTTGTAAAATACGAGTCAAAGCTGAGTGAATTGCAATGATAAAGGGGATAGATGCATTTTCTTTATCAACAAGAAGTATTTAAACATTATTGAAACAAAATGGGAAAACAGAAGCAATCTATTTCAGCATTTTCTCAGTGATATTTTCCAGTATTCCTGCAATATGGTGTGATTTTAATAAAACTGCTGCTCCAGCTGTAAAACTGTTATCTACAACTTCCTCACTGTTCAGATCTCACATTTTTCTTGGGGAGGGTCGTCCACTGTAGGAATGTTCCATGATTCATTTAAGTCAGGGTTTCACCTTCCTTTTCTTGTCTAAAACACAGGTTTTCTTTCCAAAGGAATGGTCTGGGCACCTTCAGTCACCGTGGGAAAGAGACTGGATCTTCTGTTGGTTCATCTCATCCTAAAATGGTGTTTGGGTATCTGGGATGAATCACCTAATACAGGGTTCTTCTTTTCTACAGCTACCTCAATTTGCCTGTGTGACAATGTCTTACTGACGTTAGTGGGTTAGGTCATTTGAAGATGATCACATTTTATGGGCTGGACCAGAGCAATTCTCTCCTTTGACCTTTGAACATTAGCAGGACGCAGTGAGGCTGCAGCAGGACCAACACCTCCCAACTGACCTGCAGCACAGCTAGGAAACACACGTCTGAACCCACCAACAGTCTCCCTGGGCTGCACTGAACGCCATGTCCCACCACATGCCAGCTCACAGAGTACTTTCACCAGGAGGATTTGGTGTTGAATGAAGGAGTCACTGGATGGATGCCTATAACTTCCATGAGGTCAGACTGGATGATCTTCACCCCTTCCAGTAATCTGTGAACTTCATTGACACAACTATTTCCATGAGCCTCAGAGGAACCTGAGAAAACTGTTTGGAGTAAGAAATACTCAGGGCTTCTTCACCAAGTACAGGGCAGGCTTGAGATGTGACATAGGTATTGAGGTGCTACCATAATACAAGAAGATAACAACAGTGCCCCATAAAGCCTTTGGAGGAACATCAACATAATATGCTCTGTAGTTGAAACTGTAAATGTTCATTTTTACTCTGTGATTTTTTTCTTTATTTCTTCTTCTTGCAAGAAAGAATCCCTTGACCACTGCGTCCCCATCAGTGGAAAGAGTGACAGATCTTTAGCAGCGGCAGTACTACGAATTAACAGCCTTCATAAAATTCATAGGTTGGAAAGGAACTGAAGGAAAAACACTCCGCAAAGGTTACCAGGCCAAAGCCCTGGGGCAACTGAAAGCTAAATTAAAAGGGGAAAAAAAATGAATATCCCATATTAAACCAAAAACCAAAACCCTAATGAAAACACTAAAAGCAATGATTAATATGACAACTGGGCAGCTTTCCCTGAAGACATGAATCCCCATCAGGGTAATCAAATTTGTCTTAAAAATGATAAATAGTGCTACCACTAACCTAAAAATGTACCTTGATCCCACCAAGCTCAATCTCTTCAAACACTAGCTGCTTCATTTGAAAAAAAAAAGTATTTAAATAAACAAATAATATAAAACAAAACCCACAGTCCCAACACGGATTTTTTCAAAGTTACCTCAGTCTTTTTTGGCTGTTCAGTCCACTCCCTGGTGTCCAGGTGTAAACAATTCCCAAAAAGAGACGTCTGTATCCCTGAATTCCAGAAAAGGTAGCGCTTTGTCTTTCTTTCCCAAAAAGGCTGTCTTTATGCTGAGTTTCTCAACTAAACCGGGGATGTTTAGGCCTTTTGATTATTTTTCCCCTCCAGTTTTTTTTTTTTTTTTTTTTTTTAAACGTTCCCCTCTACTTCCATCGGTAGCCCTTTATTTCTTAATGATATTCTTCTTCCTCTTGAACAGAGCTATCTCATCTTCTTTTACACTACCTGCTCCCCACAAATCCCACACTTCTTAGCAAACCATTGTGCTTCATACCGATCCTTGCTGCTTGCCCATGCCCTTTGGAGATGGACTGGGTCTACCACGGCTTTCCAGGCCAGGATGAAAAGGGATATTTATGAACATGGTCATACAAGACGGGTCTAACACCATGTACGTCCTTGATGAGAAAGCCATGCTCAGACTTTTTGATCATCAGTCCTTTCTCTTCCTCTTAATTTTGTATCTTTTTCCCTGCAGCTCCCTCCTTGTAGCACGTTGTGGATTTTTAGAGGAGCAAGTGGGGCTGGGTGAAGACTATGGAGAAAAGGAGCATTTGCCTGGACCTCCTGCCTACCCAGGAATTGAGTGCACCCTCAGCAATTTCACCAACAACAATGAGCTGTGTGGTGCGGTGACATGCTGGAGGGAAGGGATGACATCCAGAGGGACCTGGACAGGATGGAGAGGTGGGTCCGTGCAAACCTCATGAAGTGCAACAAGGGCAAGTGCAAGGTCCTGCCCGTGGGTCAGGGCAATCCCAAGCAGGTTAAGGGAGGGGTTTGTCCCCCTCTGCTCCTCTCTGGGGAGACCCCCCTGCAGTGCTGGGGCCAGCTCGGGGGCCCCCAACAGCAGAAGGACCCGGAGCTGCTCGAGCGGGGCCAGAGGAGGCCACGAAGATGCTGGGGGGGCTGGAGCAGCTCCCTGGGAGGCCAGGCTGAGAGAGTTGGGGGGGTTCAGCCTGGAGAAGAGAAGGCTCCGGGGAGACCTTCGAGCGGCCTCCCAGGGCTTAAAGGGGGGACAGGAGAGGGGGACTCTGGATCAAGGGGTGTGGGGGTAGGACGAGGGGGGACAGTTTTAAGCTGAAAGAGGGGAGATTTAGATGAGATCTACAGCAGAAATTGTTCCCTGTGCGGGGGGTGAGGTGCTGGCCCAGGGTGCCCAGAGCAGCTGTGGGTGCCCCCTCCCTGGAAGGGTTCAAGGCCAGGTTGGATGGAGCTGGGAGCACCCTGGGCTGCGGGAAGGGGGCCCTACTTGTGTCAGGGGGGATTGGGACTGGGTGGTCTTTAAGGTCCTTTCCAACTCAAACTATTCCATGATCCTATGATTCTATTGAGCCAAGTGGATGACTTCATCTTTGCTATGACTTTGTATTTGTTAGGCAGTTGAGAGCAAGGCTAGGCACCGCTACCTTGAATCAGAATCACTTATATTTAGCCTGATTTTCAAGCCTTTTCTTTCTGTGCTTCTTTCTTTTCCCCTTTGTTTTTCTATCAAGCAGGAGCCCTAATCCGAACACTATTGAACTTTCTGTTTATCTTCTACAGTGCTGCAAAGGAGACAGCTGGGCATACAGACTTTCAACCATAGTTTCTCATCAGTCCTCTCTTTTATTTAGCTAGACAGCTACTTAAACCTTCCCTATGCTTGAGGAAAACCCTTATAGCAGAGATGACAATAATTTTCCCTTCCCAGGCAGGATATGGTGCCTTTGCCACTAAAGAAAATCAGTCCCAGCTGAATCAGGCTGCAATCTGTCAATTCAAAGTTGAAGTGGCTTTTGCATTTTTTTACCTCTGCATTTCATCACTGATCCTCAGTGGCAAAACTGAATGCATTGTCTCTTATTATCCTAATAAGCCCCCAATCATTTCAAAATTTGTATGTGGCGTGTTTTCCTGTTTCTTGATAAAAATGAATAATAGTTTGTCATTTAAATATCTGTCATGGTAGCAGCCGGGAACAAGTGAGTACGTGCCATCCTTCAGTCTCAGCCCCCAGGATCTTAATGAGGGTCTGATGCCAATTAAATAAATCTTCACACATTTTAAGCAGAGTGCTTCTATGATTAATCAACAGAAAAGACAGGTCTAGCTGACAGAGATTTATCCTTTGGACAATAGATTCAGAGGAGACTGGCCAGGAGTTTGAACTTCTTTGTGCCATTCTCTCATTTTCTTTGCTTTTGAGGCAAGCAGAAATGTTATGACATTAATTTTCCTTTTTTTTTTCATCCTCCCTGCCAGGATTTGCATATTTTCTTCATTGCTCATCTTTGAAACTTTTAAATATCTCCTCCACCTGCAAGGTCTACAAAGGGCTTACAGTTTTCTCGCTAAGCAGCTTAGCCAGCCATGATTTGGCTGTCATCTTCTCTCAAACTGGAACAAGGATAATATTTAAAGAGATGGAGCTGTGGTCCATGTGGTCCATGGCTGGTGCTTCAGGTTGCTATGATACTAGTATTACTATGTATAGCAAAATCCTCATTATTGAGCTTTGCATACCCGTAAATCTTTGTACCGTAGCTTCAGCATTAATAGGAAAAATCATTTTAGTTAGTATCGGTAGTGTCCTCCTGGAAAAGGAAAATATTTAGTATTTCCTGTATTTGTGTTTTCCTGCAGTGACCACTTTCTAGAAGAAATTACAGTTGACATGGGCTTCTTGAAAGTAAGTAGGCACCTATAAACACGAGAGGCACGTGAGATGCACTTGGGGAGTACATCTACAGTTTAGTGGGATGAAATGGATTTCCGCAGATCCCCTGCCCCAAAAGTTGGATTTAACTGACTAAACAGAGGTGTCTACATGATACACACCAGTCTGAACCAGTTATCCTGGGCTTTCCTTGTCAATGAGTCCAGCTGACATCACCAGTGGAGGTTAGGCTACAACCCATGCCACCCTGAAGTGGATGGCCAAGACCAGCCAGTTGAATCACACCACGCTTGCTTCTCAGCTGTAAGGGGGTCTGGGGTGACCATCTCAGCTTGAAGACTTTCCTGGATGAGATGTCAGGCAGGAGTAAAGAGACAGGAGTCACACCTCATCTTTGAAGCCAGAGACAACAATAAACGGTATTTTCTCTCTTGCAAAACTTCTATCTATGTGAAGCCTGTTTTCCATTTCTGACAACTAGACTTCCATCATTTTTTCCAGTGTCTCACTTCTCCCTTGATGAGTGTTGTATAAATCACGTCCTCCAACTGCATTATAGCAGTGTATTACATTTCATTGAGCGCAAGTAAATCAGTAGAGCATTTTTGTAGGAGCAGTAACATTTAAAAGGTTTTTCTCAGAACTGTGTCCCATATTCAGGGATAATAGACATATGTAGGTAGCAGTGTTGTCCAGAGCCATGAATGGTTTCAAAAGAAGCCCTAAAATGACTGAGTCTCCTTGGCCTCTTATTGCAGAGGTGAGAGCAAATAAGGTTTTGGAGTAAGGCTGTGAAGGATATGTTTTGTAATAAGCCCTGAATGTGATGTAGTGACTCCCCAAGGTGAATGAACTGCCAGTCTCCTGGCTGCCGAGATGCATTTCCACTTCAATCTGCTTAATATCCCTTTTCCTCTTGTTTTTGAAGTGACTAAAACAATTAGGTCAAGTGAGCTATTGTTTGTCACCTGCATTTCATGTAGACTCTTTGCCTTCTCTGTCAGACCTGATAAAGGGGTTATGTGCTTGGAGGCTTATATCATCAAGTCTAATAAATAAATTCCTTCTCCCAATAAGCTGTAGATCTCTAAATATACGTGATCTTATTAACTATGGTGGGATCTATTAGGGTCTTTGAGTATTCACTGGAGGCATATGTGGATTTCGCTTTAAGGTCAGAGAGGCAGCACAATTTAATTTTAAGATCAGAGAGGCAGCACGGAGATAACAGATAAACAACCGGCTAGCAAACACAGTAGGATTCATGAAGAGCCACAGCCCGCTCTCCTGTGTAGGAAGCTGCTACTGCTAGGTGCCTACTAAACTTAGACTTGTTTCAGCAAAGCTGGGATTCAGGGAGGTGGAACGAAAGAAAAAAAAACCTTTGAATTTCACCCTACAGCTTTCTGCATATCATTCAAGCAGTGGAACAGGTTGCCAAGAGATGTTCAAGACCCAGCTGTGCAAAGCCATGGATAACTCAGTCTGATCTCAGACCTGACCCTGTTTTGAGCAGGAGATTGGACTAGAGACCTCATGAAATCTCTTCCAACCTGAGTTATTCTGTAATTCTATAATATCCAACTCCATAACTTGGATCTAAGCCACAACATATCTCCAGAAAAAAAAAAGCATCTGGTCCTGATTTAGAGAATGTAAGCAAGGGCATGTTTTGGATAGCAGTTGAACCCGCCATAACTAATCTCTCATCATATGACAAGGACCATATGTCATGCCATGTGGTGGTAACTGAATGGGAGTGAGGGAGGTTATTACATTCTCTTTCATCTCCAGGATAAATCTTCTTGGATGGAGAATGTGTATTTCCTTAGTGGAGCTGTTCCTTTGTTTTAATTATACTTGCCATTAAAATAATAATTCTGTGCTTAATTACTAATTTGGACCTTTCTGGTTTTTCCTACCAGTAGAGGTTTCTTCTGTCACTGCCTTTCACATGAAAGAGTCTCTGAAATATCTGATACTTTCTGTCATTGTATATCTTTCTCGACTAGGACATGATCGTCTTTTAACCTTCTCTACAATGTTTGAGCTCCACAAAAATGCTCATCTTGGGTCTTGGCAGGTATCCAAAACCCAACAGGACGAGGAAGGCTGTCCCCTGTTGCAAATCCCCAATAGGTCAAAGTGGTCTGTAATGATTCACAAATGATTCAAGCAAGCCAGTGCACAACACTATGTGTTCCTCGCTTGATTTATAGGTTTACCTTCAAAAAAAAAAAAAAAAAAAAAAAAAAAAAGGAAAGAGAATGCAATGCGATTGCAATTGCAGGTTCTAGTTATGATTTCAGAGCAAAAGCATCTGACTGAGGTGAGGTTCTCTCTTACTCAGAAGGTACATAACTCAGAGAAAACCTCAGGGAATTGTGGGAGTCATAGAGATGAGCTACCACGTCATAGCACTGAGGAATCAAAGGATAGAAGAAGTTTAATAAAGAACATATATTTTCCTGTGCAAGAATCTCTCCTCTCTCAGATAGTACAGGCTGAAATGATAACGCCTGCTGAACCATTTTCACCCCTCATTCCCTCCAGTCAATGGAGAGACCAAGAGAGATGGGGACCTCGAATTACTACCCAGACACCTTGAATTGCCACCTGGAGATGCCTTTCTCGCTCTACTCAGTGCACAGGGAGAGGAATAAGACTCCATACTTAGGTCTTCACGTGGTGGGATGAAGCCAGACCCTAGATCTATTGGTTCTTTTGCATCCTGTGGGCTTGAAAGCAGGATTCAGCAAAATCCACAGATCCGTTTAGGTGCTGATAGTTTTGTGACAGCTAAAGGTGAGCCAGAGGTCATTACTCCCTTACAGGCTCCAGAAAGCAGTTCACTCCATAGTAGGCTATGTGTCTAAGATAGGTCAGACCAGTTTCTCTTCAGAGACAGCAGTGGCTATAAAGAGTTCCCGTCTTGCTCAGCTGTCAGTGCCAAACCTCTAGACACATAGTGCTTGGAGACGATGAATGCTACCTCAGACTTGCTTGAAATCAGTGGGAGGTGATGTCCCCAAGACTTCATTGACTCTGAGGTAGGTGACTAATTATGTGAATCTAACTCCCATCCTGTCTCCCCCTTCACACTGTGTAATAACTGGTTGACTCTGTGTCATGATGCAAAAACATCTTCCTGGGGATGGACCCTGATGCTTGCTTTCTCCCTAGAAAATCCCCTTTTGAGAAACTCACGTGTTCCACCCTGCCTTGGCTGTGCACATTACTTGGCTTACACAGATACCCGGAGTGGCAAAGGGTTTTGGAAAGACTATTTCTAAATGTCTACCTCTTTAAACTGCTCACTGGTTGTTTTATTTATTTTTTTTTTTTAGCCTCGTGCCATGCCCTGCCCTGCAGCCCCTGCTCCTGGGTATGCTTGGACAATGTGGTAAGGTGCCAGGAGCAGCCCTGGTCTGGGAGACCATGAGACCAGGACTGCTCAGTGGATAATGAAGTATCGTTGTGGTCACAGACTCTAGGGCCACCAGGAGCCGAGAGAGTGGCAAAGTCCAGCTCCTCTTTGCAGACAACTGTACATGCCAAGAGTATTGCAAGCTGCAGCCTTTTTCACACGGGAACTCCTCCTTCCATTTTTGGAGAAATCTTTCTGTGGGCTTGCCTTGACCATCCTCCATCTGCAGTTCTCCTGCCTGGTAATAACAGGGACAATTTGCCTCACCTTCCTTATTGCCAAAATCACCAAAATTGTTTCCTCACTCACTGGCAGTCTCTTAGCTGGTCCTGGGTACCCCCTACTCAAGCACGCTCTACCAAAGCTCAGGGAAAATTTCCTGTACACCTCACCAAGTTCAGGATCGGGCCCTTCTGGCCAAGTCATGAGTGCTTTTTCCTGCTCCAGCACTCCCAAGGCTCTTCAAGGGTTAAACCAGCAGGACTGGGTTACCACTGGACTGGGAAGGGGAGATCAATTTTCCTGCCAGTGGCATGGCATGAATGTATCTGTAACATGAGCCAGAAAAAGAGTCTGTGGATGCTATTGAAGATAGCCCTAAAAGCGAGCCCAAGGCGGTGCTCAACACTGAATATAATCCTCTGCTAAGCACAAAATGCACACGTGCCCTTGTTATTCCTTCTCAAACAACACCCCCGGCACCTCTGTGACCCCCTCCAGGAGCCAAAATCTTGTGATGCTCTGTGTAGAAAGAAACTACAGTCTGAGGATGCTGCATGCCCCCAGAAATCTTAAAAATGCAGAGATGGCTTTGACAGACCTCTTCTTGAATACCTGATGTCTATTTAGAGTGCATGGCTTGTAAAAAACTGCAATGGGAGAGGGGTTGTTTACTGCAGCCTTGTCTCTATGATTGATGCTGACTTCCATGTCAAAACCCGCCCCCCCCAAACAAAACAACAAGGAGATTTCAGCTTCATAGTTATTTGGGTCCTTCAAGAAGTAATCAGCTTTAAGGAGAGTGGGACCAACCATCCTTTGTGAGCTGACTTTGCTGTGACCAACCTGCCCAATGCTGACATTTTAATTAAAGTGTTTTCTGCTTTCTTACACACTTTTCTCTGATAAGACTGCTACTCTCCTCTCAGCCCCTCATGTGGTCTGTCCTAAATAGTCTAATCTGTGAGGCACCGTTCTATCTTTCACAGACCCAACTCCCAGCTTCCCTCTCCACATTATTTCTGTGCAGCAATGACGCTCTTATCTAATTAGGATATATATGTAGCAATTTCCTCCCTTTGCTGTTCACTTTGCACTTTGCTTTTGCTTGTTTCTTTTTTTTTTTTTTTTTTTTTTTTGTTTGTTTTTTGTTTATATGTCAAGTTGCATGCATAAACCTGTTTTACTCCCTTTTATCTGAGGATGCTGAGTCCAACAGCCGAGTTTGCAAGCTCCGGGCAGCAAGTGGAGGGATTAACCCAGTGTAGCAAGGGAGCAGCCATATATCTGGCAGGGAACAAGCAGGCTGGGAGGGGATGAGGACTATGTTGGCTAGGCATCCCGTGCATGGCAGATATGGGGTTGTGGTTGTCCTAGGAAAGGGGTGGTGATGCTGACACCTCTCGTGGTGTGGGGATCCCTATGGTGAAGCTGTTGGTCTCTAGATCTCCTCTTGTGTCAATTTGCTCTATAGCTGGGTACTCCCTGGAGACAGATTTTCTGGGTGGGCTGAGCATCCCGCTGGATGCAGGCTGTCTCCCCATCCCTCCCACGGCTGTGGATTTGGCCTGGTCACTCCTGTTACGTGCCATGGGTCCAGCAAAAGATCTACACCGGGTAGCTTACTTATG
The DNA here is from genome assembly GCF_018691265.1 of Tyto alba. Lineage (NCBI taxonomy): Eukaryota > Metazoa > Chordata > Aves > Strigiformes > Tytonidae > Tyto > Tyto alba. The sequence continues at coordinate 40,345,046 of NW_024881313.1, read as the reverse complement.
TGCTGCTCTGAAAAGAATGCAGGACCAGAAATCCAAATATTTACTAGAGCAAGATGGGGAAAGCATCCCCATGCAATCCTGCACGGGCTGTCCCAGCCTTTTCTCTTAACTTGCCTGACTCTGTGTTGGCATCCCCGGTTCTAGCGGAAGGTGTATCTGCCCATGTCAAGGAGATTGGAAGTAGATGATCTTTAAGGTCCCTTCCAACCCAAACCATTTGAGGATTCTATGATTCCACCCAAAAGGTGCTCCCTGGTGGAGCTGGAAATCTCATTTTATCTTAGCAGATGTTTCTTTACAATAACTCCTGCATGGCCTTTTACTGCTGTCATTTTGGTTTACTCCACCAACAACAAACCCCAAACTGCCTGGTTTGTTGTGGACTTGAAGGGCATGTTTAAAATCCTTGTTCCCTGATGTTTCATCAAGGATGAGTCCTGCTGCAAACTTCCCTCCTGGGGGGGCTGTAATTTTCTTTCTCCTTGATCTGACCACTTGTCTTCCAAAGTGTTGCAGGAACCCGATATCTTTGAGAGCTTCAGCCCTGCTCTTGAAAGCGGCTGGAACTGGCCAGTGGGTAACACAGACATAAATATATGTGGCTGGTGATGAAATAAGGTTCTTTTCCTTAAAAGCCAGCCAAAAACACATCCCTCTGAGGTGCACAGTTACAGCCTATATTGTTCCATCAGGCCCCATAACTTCAACATTTGGAGATGGGAGGCTAAATTTAGACGTGTTACTATTTCTATTTTAATATCCTGGAATTGGCTGAGTCCAACATTGGATTTTGCATTCCTCTTCGCCAAGTTTCTCCCACTCAGGCATCCTGTCTCAACAGAGGATCTGGTTATCACATGCCTTCCAATCCCTCCCCAGTCTGATCTGATCAGAGGGTTGATCGAGTTTCATTAGGGTGATGAAAATCAAGAGTAAAGCTGGTGCATGATGTTCAGCAGGGGATGATTTTAATGCGTCAAGGCCCAGATTTGTGGCTTCACATCTTCCAACTTAAGTTGTCAAGGCAGGGGTTGTACTCACCGGAGATCCCCTCCATGGGCAACTAGAAGGTGGTTCACCTCCTGCTTTCACTTGCAGCTCTGCCCTGACTCTTGCAAGCAGCGAGCATGACTAGTGCCTTAGACTTGTGGCTTGGGAAGGTGCTTGAAGGGACTTGGAATAATTTTGACCCCACATAACAAAAAGCAGCACTGGCCTGGCTGCTGTGATGGGTTTTTTCAGTGGGGGGTGTGAGTGGGGATGGGCTTCTGGACCATGCCTTGGAAATGTGCTTGCTTGCAAGCTGTGCTGAGCACCACAGTGCCCAGAGCCACAGCCATCATCTCTCCTAAACTGGTGCTCCTTCCTTGCATGGGACCAAAGTGGAGAGCAGATAAGGCTCATCAGCCCCTTGGAGCTGAGCCCCGTGGGGATAGAAACTGGGAGATGGACCCCAGGGTTGTGCAGCACACATGTACGGTGCGGTTGTGGTGTCATGGATTTGAAATGAATTTCCCTTTGCCAGGACGTGCATGGACTTACTGCTTTGAGATAATGCCATCTTCACCTCCAGGCCCTGCAAGACCTTCTCAAACTAGACAGATAAAGGACACACTGACTGATGCTTGTGGCTGTAGAAACAGAGATAATAACCATGACCGCAGCATTGCCTGACTTGTCGATGCTTAGCCAAGCAAACTTGCTTTTCACACAGGGTATATTTTTTTTAAAACCTCTATCTATAATATCCTAAGGAGACTGTTGGTATGTAGTGGCTTCTAATAAAACAAGAATTAGCACACTGTGGCATGGAGGTATTACACCACAGACAACAACACCCTGCACTTAGAATAAGAAATGACTGGTGTTTCTCATTTTAAGACTGTCATGGAAAGCAAACACATTTATTTTTATTTCTCTCTCTTTCTTTCTTTTTATTTTTCCCCCCCCCCTAGTCAGAATAATGCCCCTGTTGTGTTTCTGTTCACATCACTATCAGGAACCAGAACAAATCTGCCTGTTTCCAAGCCATCCCTGACTTCCCAGCTAACTCTATCATTCCCACAGTGGAAGGTCCCTGTTTGGCTTTGATCGGTAGCTATGTCCTCCTGGTCAATCCAACCCAGGAATCTCTTGCCCCCCTCTCATTGATCTCCACCACTGAAGTCCTCCTGACTTTGTTTGATGATCCTGTTTGTTTCTGCTTTGGTCCCCAGGTGCCAGGACTGAAGCAGAGTGCTTTTTGGTGGCGGGATTTTTCTGCTGCAGAAAGGGGGCTGGATGCTGATGCTATCAGGACAGCTCAGAGCCCTGTTTCATGCAGTTGCACTCAAAAAGTAATTGAAATGAACTGTCTTCTTGCTTTGTGGCCTATGAGATAAGTATTGATCCCCTTTTGTTCTCTGTCTCTTTCCAGATCAAGGAGGAAATGAGTTTTTGGAAAGAAGGCTTGGCTTTATTGAAGATCCTCCTGTTTTAAGATGAAGGTATTTGTGTGTTGAGTAAGTCATAGCAAGCTTATTTTATGCTTTCCTACAACCCTTCCTGTTGAAGATTTCAAAACACTTCATGTGCAACAAAAGGATCTTATCCTCTCCTTGAAAGCCTTCCAAATTTGACCTAAACTAGGAAAACGTAGCTCTATCTGAAAATGGCTTCTCCTCTTCTTGCTGGAGAGACAGAAGAGTCCACCTCAGGTACAGAACCTCATCTTGCAGAAGTGGGGGGTCTGCATCTTGGGGTGTCTCAGGGACCATGGAATGAAGCTGGTGCATCTGTCTGACACCACCGAGCATGTGTCTCTGGGGTGGGCTGAGGAGCAGAGACACAAACAGAGGCAGTTGTAGTATGACCAAGATCTGGAAGAAAAATTATCTCAAGCAGTCTTGCAGGAGGATGGACAAAGCCATCCCATGCCTCCTTGAGGTGGGTCCTACACCATCTGGTAGGTCCATCCTGACCAGTCTGATGTTGCCTCTGACCAGCCACCCCATTTGGAGGAGCACCAGAACTCCAGGCAGCATCGCGCGCCTGCCTTTGAGGCAGCACAGCCGTCTAATTACTCAGAGGGGTAAGTATTAATGGTGTCAGGTTATGTCTCACCCATTGCTGAGAACCTTCACTAGCTTCCGAGTAACTTCATTTTGCGGCAAGTCTAGAAGTTATTCCCGTTACACATCTCAGTTTATTTTCATAGGTGATTTTATAGAGTTCATTTAAAAATAGACTGGGTTTTAAAATACTTTTTTTTCTAAGAAATTCTGTTTCTTGGTTTTCCCTTTTTTCACTTTCATCAGACATAACAATATCCAATGTCTAGAGACAAGTAAAACAAAAAGAGAAACAGAGGAAAGCAAAAAAGAGGGATGCAATTAAAAAATCACTGTTCTGTCATTCCCTCACCTCATAAAGTCTTGAATTGCTACAGGAAATATAAACAGAGTAAAAATAGAGGAAAGTAGCAGTAAAAGCACAGTGAGCAAAGACAGCTTTTGGTGGACTGGCACATGTTTTAAATGGACCATATATTGTTGCCAAAAAGTTTCATATGCAGAGGGACGGCTCATGCCCTGTGAGGATTTTAATGGAGAAAAATAAAATCCACCCCCTCTAGACTTTGATAGAGTCACATTTTTCTGTTCCTTAATTGAAATATAACACTTGCTGTGAGTCCTACAAGCAAAGGAGTTGTTTCAGGCTGAATTCCAATTTTCTTTAGGAAAAAAAAGGAAAAATAATGAGTGTCGGAAGAGAGGGTGTTTTGCAAATATTTTGTAGACTCAGAGAAAATAGGACTGGGAGGGACCTTCAGCAATTGTGTGAGCCAACTTTTGACCTCAAGGCGGGGTGAGAGCTCTGTGAACTACTCCTGAAAGATGTCTCCTTAGTGTGTTCTTGAGATCTCCAGCAATGATATTAACTCAATAGGCCGTCAACCATTTCAGCTCTATTGTTATTAAATATAGAAACCTGGTGAGGCCGTTCAGGTCTTTATGGAGAAAACCCGATGTTGTGATTATTTGCATCCTTTGAAATGTAAACTGTATGTTTGCTTCCAATATTTTTAGTATTTGTCTCACCCATCAGATCAGAGAAAAACTTTTTGTTCAAATACACTTCACGTTTGTAATCTGTGCTTTGGCTGAGATCAGCCATAAAAAATGACTCAAAACACTGACATACAAATAAAGGAGGAAGGGATTAGCGTGTGGGTTAGTGATACACAGATTTTGTGCGTGGTTTAAAGACCTCAGAATGAATGAGTACTGTTCTATGAAGTCTTTGGGCCAGCCCTTGAACCTTTTCTTCAGGCAAGGCAAGGAGACGGCTCCTACGTAGGTTTTAGAGGGCCCTTTGCCTGTCTTGGGCACTTTCCATTTATTTGATCACTGATGGGAACATCCTGTGTGCTCAGAAAGAGCAGAGATCGGGGTACTGGCTGAAACAACATATGTGCTTTAACTCTTCCCTTCCAGAGGTACCCAAAGATGTGCTTGTGCAGAAACCTTCTTTGTGCAGAATTTAACTTCATATCCAGCCCCCAGGATCCCCCACAGAGACTCACAGCACAGCTGGGAACTGAGCACTCACATCCAGATCCCAAACGTGCAGTGCGGCAAAAGCATCTCTGCAGAAGATCCTTCCAGCCTCCAAAAGCCCTTTGGCACCTGGAATTGATGAGGGTGTAGAAGCTGGAGTGGTGAGCAAGGCTTCACCACAGAGCACGCCATCCTTCCCGCAGAGCCTGATTCTCGGTCCCAGTTATCATTTAGAGGGTGACACGAGCCAGTGATGGGCCAGGGAATGTCTTCTCTTTGAGGAAAGAGTTCAAAATGAGCTCCCAAGTGTGTAGAAAATCTCACAGAAGTCCACAGCAATCTTAATCTAATTATGCTTGTGCATTTTTCCAATTCAAAGCCTTTTTTTTCCATGTAAGATTCCTCCTTAGGACATTTTCATCAATTTCAGACGCTAAGCAAACTGCAGTACTTTCATTTACTTCTCAGAGACTGTGAAAGGGAAAGTTTCAGAAAATGTAAACAACGGATTAACACTAAAATTAAAGAAACATTTTGTTATTGTTGATACCTGATCACCTTTGGCTTGCACCAGGTCAGAGTAGGGACCTAAACCTGAATCCTGCAGCTAGCAAAATTTGGTGTAAAGACCTTCTTCTCTCCACCCCAAACTTTGCTACCTTGGCACAAATTCTGCTGGAGTTTTATACCTGCATCTTTCCTCCCATCCCTTTTTTCATATGTTGTTCAATATTCAGCTCTGATGACTTTCTTCTGTGTGGACTGTTCATCCCCCTGGGTTCATGGAGGTCTGAGGTCTGACTCAATCTTTTTTCTTTCTCTGCTCAGCATGTTGTAGCTGTGCATGCTCATCTTGTTTGCATTTTTTTTTTTTTTGGAAAAGGCCCCACTGGGAACCTTGAGTCTTGTGGCACATGGCAGGCATTTCACTCTGCAATTATCTATCGGTGCTGCTAATCTGCCTCGAGTGGAGCTGGCCATGCTCAAAACGTGCTTGTGGCTTTCCTCATCTTTGCCTCTTTGCTGTGGTTTCGACCCTTTCTGAATCCCCCAGTGTTCAGGAAGAGATGGAGCAGTTCTCACACTCTGTTTTCTCTCCTTTACTTTTTCTCTGCCATTCTCCAGGTTTTCACTTGCAGTCCATGTTATTTTTTAAATGTGAGTTGAAAACCTTATGTTGTCCAGGTTTTTTTCTCATTGGATGTGAAAGGAAGATCACTCTTTATTAAACTTGTTTTCCCTTCTTTCTCTCCTTCTTGTCTCCTTTACCTCTTCTCCCAGGTCTGTTGTTTCCAGACTTTTCTTCTCCTATCAATGTCCCAAAAACTTTCAGCTATTCACACATGTCAGATATGCATCAGGGTGTTTGGGTCTCATCACCAGAAGGAGCTTTTCCAGTGGAGGCACAAACACCTTTAGGAAACCTACCTTTATGAAATACATGAAATTATGAAATTTAAAACACTGCCTGAGGGAGATCAGTTACGGAGCAGAGAGGCAGGACAGGCTTTGCTCTTTGTAATAATGTAGATTTTTGCAAAGAGAGCACGAAACGTACCATGCTAGTGGTAGAAAAAATTCTCATCCTCTTTGAGCAAGTAGAAACCAGCAGATAATCAAGACTTTGTATCTCTCAACTTTGGTTAGTGAGATCATAAATAACCCATAGGATGATCTGGACTGCTGCAGAATATAAGATGGAGATGTCACGCAGTGAGTCCAACACCAGACTGTATAATGTGGGGACTCTTGGTTTCAAGGACCTAATTCTCATTTCTTTCCCAGTAACAATATTTAAAAGGGACTCAGAGGAAATGAAAAATGACACCCAAAGCTTGCATTTCTAGGGATAACCTGTCCCATTTCCAGAGGATTATTTGCTACCACGATGAAAAAAGTGCACTGAGTAGCTACTTTGAACGTGTTTAAATTAATCTCCCACTTCCACACATGGCTGGAGCTCGCTTCTGTCTTTTTACGGTAAATCTTTTCCCCTTGAAGATTTGTGTAAACTCTGATTGAACTGCTTTTCCAGGATTCTTGCCCATGTCAGAAGTACGTGACCCGAGAGGGCTTTTTTATTTTCAGCATGGTGTGATTCTCCACAGTGTTTTGCATCATCTTTTGTCTCAGCTTCCATCATGCCATGCATGACTGGCTCACCTGCTTTCTACAGGGCTTTGCTCAGTTATTTGTTATCTCTATTTGGGCACCATTGTGTTCAAATCAATGAAGTCATCTGCTCAGTGTCCAGTGGCCATAAAAAATAAAGTAGGAGCTGGCAGAGGGTTATTTTGAGATCAGACACATTTCTGCTTGCTTGGCTGGTGTCCAGGAGACCATGAATGTAAAAAAGGACAGTATAGTCTTCCCTTGCCTATGGCACCCTGGTTTTATATTCAAAACAACACAGCAGAAATAGAAAAGGTCTAGACTTGAAGCTAAAGAAATGCTACAGCATTTCTGTAGCAAGGGACTTCAGAAATGTTCCTGTTTAGTCTCCAATAGCTTCCCATAGCTGAGTCTCTGTTGAACTTTCCTGGAATTATACTTGAATTACAGCAACAAGAGAGGATAATGAGGCCCAGTAGCTGGAGGTGAGACTGATGTGTTAACCAACAGCCCCAACCCAGTGTAACTACAGGCTGAGTCTGCTCAGTGTTATCCATTTTGTACAACTGCACCCTTGGCTGGTTGATAACAAAAGCAAATGCAAGCGGCTTGTATCTGTAATGCTTGCACCGAGTGGGATATTCCTGCATCCCCATTTTCCTTCCATGGGTCCAGCTCCTCACAGAATCATAGAATGGTTTGGGTTGGAAGGGACCTTTAAAGGTTGTCTAGTTCCAACCCTGCTGCGATGAGCATCTTCAACTAGATCAGGTTGTTCAGAGCATCATCCAACCTGACTTTGAATGTTTTCAGGGGTGAAGCATCCACAACCTCTCTGGTCAATCCGTTCCAGTGTTTTACCACCCTCATTGTAAAAACTTTTTCTTAATATCTGGTCTGATATATCCTCTTATGTCCTGATTCATTAAAGGTTTCCACATCTTTGATACTGTACTAGCGAAGGACATGATAATCTTCATGTACTCAACCTCAGACACAGACAACATTGGATGTTTTCAATGTAAAATTGGGGTCCTTATGGACAATGTTTTCCAAAACATGTCTGCTTTTCACTATGAAAAGTCTCATTTGCAAGAAAAAACCCAAATATCTCCCTTTTGATATGTTTCTCAGGTGATTCATGGAATTGTTAATGTGGTTATTTGTTGTTGTTACCCTTCCTTGAGCTCAGGAAGCAGGAGACGTATCTCTGCAAAATGTTTTCTCTGAGAGTATTCTTCAGGGCTCTCTTGTCCCTATGAGATGAAGAGTATATTGTGCCAAAATTTATGTGCTGGCATAGGTGTGTGTGAATATATGCATAGATGTGTACACGCACGTGTGTGATGATGCCTGGGGTGCTGCCTGTGCCATGGCACAACTCTTGCCCGTCTTGGTAGACTCTCTCATAGAGTCCCCTCCCAAAACATACACCCAGATAAGGTTGTTTAATTCATACTTTCTACCGGGAACAGTTTAGGAGGGCCCTTATTACCACGACCATGGAGCTTTTTAGCAATTAAATGGTCTTGATGGCTATGCCATATAAATCCTTTGCAGACCCCAATGTGATGGAGAGTGTGGTGTTTAAACCCGATTAGGAGGGGAGTGGACTTGTTCCAATCAAGGGAATGATTTCTGAGGAAGGGAAAAGCAGTGATGGGCAGCAAAAGTTATTGAAAGTGGCTTTTAATCATCATTTCAAGACCTGTCTGTGATTTCAGTCACAGCAGTTTCAGCTGAACTGGACCAAATCAAATCCAGTACAGCCCTGGTATGGAGTTATATCCCACTCTAAAGAAAAGGTGAACAAAGTTAGCCCCAGCCTGACAACTTTAAAAATAATTGTTTTTGCTTTTGGATGGAGATTCTTGTATTCTTGTTGCGTTCATCGTTTTCCTCTTAACAGCCATAGATGAGAAGGAAACGGGATTTCTGATAATGGCACTGAACAAAGTTTCAGGTGATGGGAAATCGATTTGTGATCATTACCCACCTGGGAAATAGCTTAATCCCGCTTTGGGCTTTAATTCCCAAATCTGTATAGAGAGGACAAAAATTCTTCCTTTGCTTTCCTTGCATTAGACCTCAAATGCCTGTGGGCTAATGCAACTTGCTCCCTTTTTCCTTCCATCTCCTCATCTTGCTGTGGGACTCTGGGTACTCCAACAATATAAACTGCAGGCTTTGGCATCCCCCTGCCAACCCGCTGTGGCCTGCTGGTCCGTGGTTCTCCAGCAAGGAGCAGCCTCCTGCTGAGGTGTTGGGTTTTATCCGTGACTGAGATGCAGCAGAGAGAGGACTCGACAAAATGGTGAGAGACTCCAGAGAAGGAACCAGCTGGTTGGTCTGTATGGGTAGGATTTATCTCATTAAATGCAGCTGCTTAGATATGGAGCAACCAGTCAATAGAAGCTCTTTAGACTCGCTCTGAAAGCAATAGGGAGAGATTGGGGACTGCAGAGGGTAGCTTGTTCTGCTCTAAGATGGGTGTGCAGCAAAGATGGCCTGGGTTGCCTTTTGAATGCAATTACTCATTTATGGAGAGGTGCTTGATAATAAACTTAGACAAGATGCTAACTTCTGATGGCTAAAACTACCTAGGATGAATCCTGTTTTTTCTAGGTCCAGCCTCCATTTGTGGATGCTGATGTTAATTTTCTTCCTACTATCAGTTTTATCCTTGTTGGTAGCGTTGATCTGATACTGGGGACAGGAATGGAGATATCTCCCTAAAATTCACCTCTTCGATGGCAACATATCATAACCTTTCTCTCCCCTCTGCTCTTGCAAACCATAGTAATATTTCAAACTTCTATTTTTTATTATTTTTTTCTCTCTAACTGGAGGTTTCCCACTCCAGACAGCTTAGACAGAAAAGTTAAAACACAGCACAATGCACCATGAGCAAACTCTTTGGCATTTGTTGACTTCTTTGGCTTTAGACTCTGTAAGAAGCTCTGGGGAATTCACTAGGACTATTCACATAATGAAGTGTAAAATCTTCTGGTAGCAACAGCTTCTAGCAAATACTTGTAAAATAGACAAAACCAAGTCTCATGAACTGGAACTTGCCCATTGATGCTGTTTAATAGTTAGCATGCTCTGCAGCACAGCTTTGACCCATGCCAACTCGTGATGTCCTAGACATGTCCCATTAATTGTCTGCATATGGAGAAGGACATAGCACATAACAAGAACATTCTCTCCTATGCTATGTAGAGGAAGCCAGACTTTCTTGGGGTAAAGAGAATTTGACTGTACTGATGTCAATCATATCGCACCACTCACCATCAGGGTCACAACTGTCTATATTGCTAAGTTGCCACAGCAGCATCTGGTTTGGTTTTGATTTAGGTCAAGTGCAGTTTTCCCCAGCAGCTCCCAGACATGGTTTGGAGGTTCATGTGGGTAAAGAATAGCTTCCAGTGGGCAGTTCACATGCTGCAACCATGCTCTCAGCATGAAAACAGAGGAATAACGGGGGTGCAGGATGTATTTTATCAGCTGCTGGCTGTGATGGAGAGAACACATGCCCGAAGATTGTCCTGGTATGTCTCATTTATTAATGCAGACATGGCCATGAGCAGCTCGACCTCCTGGTTCAGGCTGAGAAGAGCCAGAGGTTTCCAAAATGCTGGTGGTAGGTGAAGCACTTTCAAGTACACAGAGGGAAATCCAGTGACGAACTTAATTTTTGCTTTCCAAGAACATGGGTTCATGCCTGGTGCAGTGTGTCTGGTGGGCCTTCAGTTCAGAGCTCATACATGACTTCTTTAATTGGGTGCTTTTATACAGTTCAAGAGCATCCAAAAAAGCGGCAACACAGTGACAATAAGCCTAGAAATAACTTTCTACTGCTGCTTTCCCTACCTCTTTGAATGGACATCCTTCACACTTGAGCAACTTTATAAGCTAAATATTCACACCTCATTGATTGCCGCCTGGATGTTTATAGGACCTGGGCAAAGCTGCTGTAATGGAGAGAAGGGTAAGAGAGCAAAAGAGTAACAGCAGATGTCTTGGTGAGATTTCATGTGCAGACTTGGACTCGGGGAATTGTCTGCCTCTGTCTCAGCCAGGAAAGTGGTTGTTCAAAATGACATCATGGGATACCCTGTTAATTTTGCCTCCGTGCGTGCTTCTAGATCAAGTTTCACTTTGCAAATCTCTCAGCTGCTCTTTTAAACCTGCCAAGAAACATGCACTTAGAGTGACACCAGCTTGTTTATCTCCTCCCGTCCCATGCCACTGCACCTGCATCTAATGGGAAATTCCCTGGAAAGAGTCTGGTGTTGCTTCTTCTCCTTATTCATGCCATCAGTCATGGTGGGATTATGATGTCCCCAGTCCCATATCCATGCACCGAGAGCAAGAGACTGCAGTGAAGAAAGGCCACCCATAGTCCAGATCTCTCTCATTACCTTTGTATATACAGGTCTCCACTGGCACACCTTGCCTGGCCATGGGAAAGTCCCCAGTGAGCTTCATCTCACTGAAACTGGAGCATTTATAAAGCAGATGTCTGCACCGAGGTTTGTGAGCTTGCCTCCCCTCATCTGTCTGGAGTGGAGTTTGTTTCACCACAGAGCAGAAGTGTAAAATGGGTTGGATTGCATCTCAGCAGTGCCAGAGTCTCTACAAAGAAATGCTGGCATGTGTTGCTGCAATGTGAATGATTGCAGTGATGAGAGCTAAATCCTATTTGCTCCTCTTTTCCCCCTCCCACCCTTTATCTGCCTGTTTATTCAAGACATCCCAGAAAAGACAGGTTATCTACAGTATAATCCATCTCCTAAGCATCTTTTTCCCATGGTCTGTCTTGGAACAAACCATTTGGTAGATAATGGTTGCTCCTAGAGAAGTACATTGTGCCTCTTTACCTCCCCACTGGCTTTGGAGGGACCTCCTCAAGTAACAAAGATGGGGTTTGTCATAGATAGAGTAAGGAGAACCACATCCTCATGATGACTTGCCTTCCTAGCTTGAGAACAGATAGAATGAACACACAGCATTTCTTTAGGGAAACATCCTACAGTTATAAAACAATAAAAATAAATACTGTCTCCCTCAGTAAGAATAATAAAAGTTTTGTTTTTTTTTTTTTTTAAAAAAAAGATGACCCAGCTTTCAGAGAGATGTAGAATAGTCACTTAGAAAAAGCCCTCATCAAAGTTTCCAGAAGATGCTGTTGGCTTCTCTGTGGCACCCAAGGCATAAATTGTCATTGAACTCTATTAAATGGCTCATATCTGCAAACAAGGTTTGCTACGTAAAGCCCCTGTGCAAGGGCATGATTGATAACCTTCCAAGAGCAGCTAAACATGGCAACAACCTCTCTTTCTCCACAAACAAGCTTTGTGTTATTTTGATTATTTTATTCCTGTCCATAGGATTTCCTGCCTGAAATTCAGTTGGTGAAGTAGGACTCAGAAACACAGAAGGAACTGGAATGCAACAGTGCTAAATCTCCACTCATATTTGGGAGAAGAGCCACAGCTGTAGGACATTGTTGTGACTTCTTTTAGTCTCCCTCTGCCCATCCAGAGATGTCAATCTGCAGTAATGTAGGATGCTTCTCTATTGATCTATTCATTTTGATGAAAAAATGTTGCACAATGTACAAAAGCCACAGCTCTGTGTTGGCTGTTGGAGGATTTCTGTGCAGCAATGGGAATATTGCTAGGACATGTAGGTTGTATTTGAGTTTCCTTTTGTTTGGCAGTGACCACAGTTCTGCCCAGCTGATGAGGGCACGTTCCCATCAACCGCATTTGTCTGCTTCAGCAATTAATTTTATTTGTCCATCTCCTATGGTCTTCACCCCATTTCAAAACTCTTCTGGAAATATATCTTCTCCCCCTTCTGGGATTTCCTGAATTCCAATGTATTTTTATCTCTTGCACTTAGTTACACTGTTCCATGTCTGATGGAGTATCTGGGCAGCTCATCTTACCTAACAAAACGTGTGGTTTCAGTTGACAGCCAAGCCTTTCTACGTTAGTTGGCAGATGATGGAATGATTGCCTCCTTCTGTTGCCTTCCCAGCCCATGTCCTGGAGCTAACACTAACATGTCCGTGGGCTGAATCGGTTCATCTGCCTGTCTCAGTGGACAAATTTTATTTATCTTTTCCCTTTAAGTTTCTTCCAAATCAGCTGGCTGAGATGACACATTTTTTATTGCATGATTACTAGATCCATCATAAAGAATTGATGGGAGAAGAGGAAGGTGGAGAGAAGGACCATGCCTTTGACATTGGTGCATTGATAGATTTGGCTGAGCTGTGTTGTGAAATCTCATCCTTTGCCACTTAACTTAGACCGGGAAGACTTACTCTCGAGAAGTTCTTATTGACTTGAGCTGCCTCTGGTTGTCTTCCACATGTAAGCTGATGAACATCTTTGCTGTTTATCAAGCAACTTTTGATGGCTGGAGCGTACAGAACAGTGTTTCAGTCTGGTCACCTTTTTTGACCTTAATAGTTGTTGCCTATTCAACTGTGCTTAGTAAAAGCTGACTGATGAATTGCCTGGGTATCCACAGAGGAGCAGAGAGACAGCACCAGTCACCAATAATCTCTAGATAGTCCCGCACCACTCAGAACCTTATGGGGAAGGCCATCAACTTCTAATTTCTGAACTGTCCAATTTATGGTCCAATTTAGGAGTGCAAGTGGAATGCCCTTGGGCATCTTCCTTTGTGGGAACTTGCAGCTGCTCCTTAGAAGCCAATGGACTTGTACAGGGTTTTGGCAGATGATGAACTACCTCCAGGTTTAGGGTGATGCTCTTCAAAACATTTCCACAATTTGAAGAGCTCTGTCTTCAACCAGATAAAATTGGGTGCCACTCCACAGCCCTAGAAAAGCTTTACAAATATTACATATAGTTTGCTGAGTTCCCCTGGAAAATTTTCTAGACCCAGTTTAAAATACCTGCATTTTAGGGTTTGGAAGCACACATAATGAAATTATTGCTAGTTGACAAATTAATGCACGTCTAGTGATCCGTGATCACTGTTTTTATTAATTCTGATGATTCATGGCTTTACTTTCATGAAAACCTGGTGCCAAGCAGCAGAGCTATTGGAGTGGTGCAAAAGCAGAATTACAAATATATAACCCTGGTGGGCTGACTCATACATATTATACGGTGGTTTGCTCTGTCTGTCTTGCAAATATTTGCAGGACTGCTGATACTTGTGAAAACGTTTGTCAGTGCTGAAAAGACTGTATTTAGTCATGGAAGTCTGTGCGTCTGTTTGCATAATTTTACATTTCCATGGAGCTGTCTCTAGATGTTTCACCAATACTCCTCAGTGGGTTATTAGTTGTACTCTCAGTAGTGTACTGAACACTGTTTTAAATGGGGATTAAGTTATTAGTTACATGCATTAGAGAGGTCATTCACAGTCAGAGTAAATGTATGTCCTTAATTCACATCTATTCCAGGTCTTTTTCTTACTGCTGTCACTCATTCTTACCTTTTGGAAAGTTAAAAGGAAACAAAAACTCTTAGCTGCATTTCAGATCATGGTAAAGTGTTTTGGGATGTGCTTTGCCCACCACCAATTTGCAGAAGATTTGCCCAGCATTGTAATTTGTGAGCAACGGAAGCCTGTAATTGTTAGCCTTCAAATAAACTGTCATGGTAAACTGAGATATGAAAGATTGAAACTTGCATTTCAGATTCCCTTGACAACACTGTACCATTTTAGACTTTATTGATTACAACATTATGGTTCCCATTACCTTTCCAACTGCTATTATTTGAACCCGCTCTTGTTCTCTATTACCTTCAGTCCCAATTTAACAGGATTGATGCTTCCCTGTCATTAGCACAACTCCCACTGGTTGAGTCGCTCCCATCCATTTCCCTCTTTCTCCCACTAGCATTGCAACCATTCAGTTCTCCTCACTACAGTCGGAAGCAAGCTTATCCCTAGGAGCACGTGAAAACGATTCTGGGTATTAGATGAAATTCAGGACGTGCTGCGTAGCTTTGGTATCAAGTCAAGGCAAAGTTACTTCTCTTCTAGCAGTGTCCAGGATTTTGGTGGAGTTTGCAGGGCAGCCAGTGTAAATCTGCCTCATCCTTCACCATGTGTTTGTATGTTCATTGTTTTTTTCCTGTGTAAAACATGTATTTTCTGCAGTTGTATCTCATCCCCTTTTTTGCCCACACCCTGCACAGATCAGAAATAATTCTGAGTCAAAACACTGACAGTTTGAGCTGTCAATGTTGTATCCTGTAAATGCTGCCTAACAGCCCAACCTCTAAGTGGAAACACTCAAAGGCAAAGGCACTATACACTCCTCCCATGATTGTTACACTTTAATAACACTAATTCATGATCAATGGTTATAAGAAAGGCAATTGTGAACATATAAACATAACCTCCTAATACATGTCATTTATTTCTCTTAGAAGACCATCGTAAACATCAGACTTCAAGTGGTTGAGTCACCATCTGGAGGCATCAACATCATATCACTGAGTCTGGAGCTCTGAACAAGATCGATGTGGGTTCTCTAACCATCTGGGTCCCAAAGAGATGTCTAAGAAGCACAGGAGAATAGTATTTTTATCTGTTGGTCTCCATCCAGGACTACTGAGAGAGACTAAAGGACTGGCTGAGATGATATTCTCCACTGTTAATTAATTAATTAAATTAAGTATAAATGAATCCAAAATTAGGGAAGAAGGATATGGGCTCAGGTGCCCCATTTGCTTTCAGGCTGGAGTCCATTCGCTTGCTCTACATGGTGTTTCCTTGGAGAAGTAATCACTGAAATGGGGTGGGAGGATCCCTGAGAAATTGGGTCAGCCATCCACGGTCCTGAGGCAGGATCTGCTCCACCTGAATAATTTCTGACTCAAGTTAAATCAATCCATTAAAAAACCCCTTCAATAAATTAAACTGTGGAGGACATAAGCGCCAATACTGTTTTCCTGTGTCCTAATATCTGATAGTACCATTGTCATCTTCTTGACAACATTGGACACTCTTGGGTTGTGTTGGTAACCACTGCATGTGGGTTTTGTACCTATGTACACACACTTAGTTTCATCTTCTTTTTTCTTTTTCTCCCTTTTTAGGATATTTTGAGACCTGTCCATTGTTTATAACACCATGTTTACAGGAACAAGGAAGCCTGTGTGAAGACATTATTTACAAGTTGTAATTACTTCAGCATCTAGTTCTCAGTTTTTCAGGAATCTCTCTCCAGGGCTTTCTCTCACATCTTTGCATTCATATTTTCTAGTGGATTCTTATCTGTCTAGAAATTGTCATTTAAGTCCACGTCAAAGCTTTTTTAAACATCAAGGTGCAAGTTGTCCTGTGCAGTGCTCATATGCTTTATCTCTTGAATTTCTGTCCAACTTTCACAGTTAATCTCCTCTGCTTGGGTTCAGTAAAAGTGTCAAATGTTTCAATGCCATCTATTCCTGGAAACAAATATGGGTTTTTATCATTCTCCTTGGCTACAAAATGGAGGCTTCTGCTCCAGAAGGAAGGCTGCAATCATGAACAATGTTCACAAAGTAGAATTAAATTCATAATTTGACACAGATATTTTCCCTAAAACTGTTACAGTGATGACAGAAATATTAACCACTCAGTTCCTAACTAACAAAATTTGCTCTAAGAAAGATAAGCTTATTTTCTGAAGCAGCTTGAAAGGAATGCCTTTTTTTTTCATATAATTTAGTATCTTTTTCATGAAGTCATTTGGGCTTTCTTAAAGCATGCTTATGAATTTTAGAAGAGAATTTAGCCCCAAGTCCTGCCTTCCTCCAAATGTGCTTGGAGAAAAATGTTTTCATTTTTCTCACACTGTCTGAAGACAGGGAAAGTGTTTGTCCAGCAGAACAAAAATTGATGCTTTTTCTTTACTTTCTTCTTGTTGGAAAACCTGGAATTTTATGTAATTGTTTGTTAAAAAGTTATTTTTTTATAATAATAATTTAAAAAATCTGCTAAAACTATGCAGCTCTTGTGAAAAAAACCCTGGCACCAGAGAAAGCCTATATTTCAAGTAAGTGATATGAAATGTTGGCTTGAGGGATCCTCCATGAACCCATATTCCTCTTCCAGGCTTTCACTCCTCCTGCTCTTCACTCTGCCTTGCAAACATCAGCCCTTTGGCTGTGCTGACGTGCTGGTGGGACCACCTGGAGCATCCCCTCAGGGTGAGATGACTGGCCGGTCCCTGATCTGCAGCTTGGGTGTGTAGGCACAGCTGAGGGACGTGATGCTCTCTGTTTTGTCTTTGCTACCTTCATCTGCTACGTTGCCTAAATGAATGGCAAATGACATGGCACCATGGAGGTATGGCCAGGATCTCCAGAAGCTGTTTTCCACCACCAGTATTGGCCTCACATTCTCACCATGGTCCTTTGTACTGTGGTGTGAAGAAGTGCCTTGCATGACATGGACTCCCATGCTCTGTGAAAGGCTTGTGGAAGGGAAAGTGGCCTAAAACCTCTTGGAGAGCTTCCCTTTTCCAGGCCATGGTTGGGTCAGATGACTGCAAAAGCCTTTCTAATATATTTTTTTTTTTTTTTTTCAGCTGGAGAATGCAAAATGTGGAATCCTAATATTTGAGCCCAGAGCTTCAATAAACAGTCACATGAAGATCTTCAACACCTTTGTAACCCCTCCCCGTGACATAGACTTGTCTGGTCTCAAATCTCACCAGTGTAGGCACCACCAAAGCTGCTCACTGTAATTATCAGGGAGAAGCTACTTTGTACCACAAGGCAATGTATCTGCATCGCATTGACTTTAAAGTCTTGCAAAAAAACAGATAAATGAAATGTCATGTCAGTTTGGGTATCAACAGTCCTGATTACTCAAGGGGAGCACTGAAACCCAGGAATGTCCACTCTTCAAACAGCGAGCAAAAAAAAATCTAGTGGTGAAGTCTTCAAGTGGTATTTGTCAGGGTAGTGAAAAATGACTGTTAGAGAAGCTGAAGGCCTGTAGTGACACCACCATGATGCTTTGATGCCACATTATTGTTATTAATGTAACTTTTTCCAGAGCTCAGTCAGCTTAGGAGAAAGTAGCCAAATATCACTAAAAATGACAGTTTGATCAGATGCAGAAATGTTGCTGAAATGGAAATGATCAGTGCTTCTCCTCCCTTGACAAAGGAGACCAAGTTCAGTGGCCAGAAGGATAATGTCCTTTTTGAAGTCATTCAAGTTCTTGAACTCCTTACGGGCAGATGGGCTAATTATGGATGAAAGTGGGATTTGTATATCAGGGTTTGCTGGATCATCTTAGAACAATCACTTTCTCACCCAAAAAATACGCTCTGGAGGTGATTCATGGGCTTGAGTCAAATAGTGACCTGTTCCTGGGAAGGAAAAAAATACAAAATAGAACAACAACAACAAAAAATAAATCAGGAAAGTAATTCCTGGCAGGCAGTGTAAAGGTCTGTCTGTGATTACTCATGACTTAATTCCTTGTTCTGTAGAGAGAGCTCAATCCTGTTAGGCACTGAGCTGAGCAACTTCCTATTACTTCTGTGGTAATGTCATAAAATTCCTTATTTTTCTGGTCTTTGAGCTGGCAGAGGAGAGGGAGGGTCAATGTGCGGTACATCCATGTTCTTAAAGGTGCCTTCCAAGGGGAAAATTAGGGATTTTATCAGATTAAAATCAGTTCATAACATCAAATTCTCTTAAATCTATGACATGCGAAATGCATCAGGAGTCTGGCTGGTGGGTTGGTAGAGCCCCTGCTCCTTCTCCCCTCCCATCAGTGTGTTTTTTAAAGATGCTATAGCTTCAAGAGTAGCAATGCTCAGAGATCCTGCTCAGATGCTGGATTATTATTATAGCTATGGGAAATTATATAGTATTATGGTCTGGCAAAACCTGAAAGGACTTGGTCTGTGTCTCAACGGGAAGTGGGCTTGGACTGGTCTCCAGGTTATTTTGAACGCGTGGTGGTTTGATACAGGCAGTTGCAAAGATTATATCAATGTTGGGTTTTGAGAGCAAGCAGATTGAGGCAGATTTTGCCACATTTAAACTTGGAATAAACAATCCATTGGGCTGTTTCACATAGGCCAGCCAATATTTTTTTTTTTCCTTTGTTCTTTGATTGCATTTTCTTCTCCTGTCAATCACTGAGTCAATTACTCTGTCATGGAGATATTTTCCTGACTGTGGCAGACAAGCGATAGTCTTTGTCAAAGCTCTTCCATGGTTCAGCACGAACATCTGTGGAAAATGTGTGGTGCTGTTGCTAACAATGAGAAGGGCAAAACATGCATCCTCCTGAAAGCCCAATTCCAGGAGGGAGTTTGGGGGATTTAAAAGTCCGTCTTGCTTTCCAAATAGGTCTTGTTTTCTCCCTCTCTCTTCCTGCTGCTATTCTTTGGATGGTAGACTATAAATGCAGCCTTGTTTTTGCCTGTGGATCTAAGGAGGTGGTTGAGATTTTTATTTTTTTTTCTTTCTTTTTTTTTTTTTACCTTGTTTTTTTCTTTTCTTTTTTTTTTTTTTTCTTTCTTCTTATTTATTTTTTCCTTTTTTTTTTTTTAATTTATTTTTTCATTTTTCTTTTTATTTTTCTTTTTTCTTTTCTATATTCCATGCAGAAATCTCAAATATCTCCCACAAATGACAACGTTGAAGAAGTATATAGCTGTGACATCCATTAGCTGTCTGTAATAACTGGGCTCTTTACCATTTCCCCAGCTAAAAAACAGGTGAGCTGTCAGGGCAAGTTCATCCTCCAGCCAATACCAGAAGAGAGAATCCTCTCTCTATTTCAGGGAGCTGAAAGGGTTTGCACCAAGTCAGGCCAAATGCTGCATTAGCCAGGATCTCGTGTGGTCTGGTCAGCAGCAGCAGCAGAGATCAGGGCAGATGCTTTGAGACTATCTCAGCACCTCTCCTTCTCCCAGCAGTCTGCAGCTCATGTCATCCCTGAGCTGATTGGGGTTTTTCCCCACTTGCATCAGGTGCCAAATGCCATTGAGATGACTCACCTTCTAGGAAGACCTCTCCTGACCTTGGAGAGGGCTGACAAGGATACCTTAGCTGAGATGCCCAAGATGAGACCCTTCCCACCTAACATCACACTCAGCAGGCACTTCTTTTAGATTTTAGCATGAGGTGAACTCTGAAAAGTGCTTCTTCTATCTACTGACTGAAAAGGGAGTTTAAATGAGGTCAGCTGGAAGCACCTACTTTTTGAAAATCTCCCCCTGACTACAGTGGTTTTGCCCTTAATATTTAGGTAACTGAATTTACCTAAGCTCAGCCAAAGGAGAAAGGAGAAAGGAATGAAACTGCCTAAGCATGTGGTGACCCCAATAGACATGCATCTGCCTCTTCTGTAATTGAAAAATGAGTGCCCAAAGACCCATCTGAAGCTGTGTGGGCAAGCTCTGGCAGAAAAGGGAATCAACCCAATATTTCAGGTGTGAATATTTTACTGAGCCAACTAAAGCCAGGGGAACATAAAAAAGCACACAAAAGAAGAGGAACTCTGGTTAGTCTTTATAAGAGATGACCTGCCTAAAACACCCTATCAGTGCTTAATCAAGAGCTGCCAATCAGTGTCTGTAACTGTCCTGAATTTAATGTAGCTTGCTTGGTTAATGTCTCCTGGTTGGATTTGGATAATTGCAGATGAGCAGGTGCAGGACCATGTGTAACATAACTGGAAACTCCATGCCAATGCCTGTGTCATTGGGACATGGCTGTGGTACCCGTTCATCCCCGTCCCTCTTTTAAAGCTGCAGCATTTTGAATGGGACATCTCCGATACCATCTGTGTGTGTGACCTTGCCAATTGCCTTTGCCAAACACAAAGAAATTAGTGAAACAGGATAAAAAAAAACAGTTCTGGACCCTTTGCATTTGATCTTGGATCCTGTTTGCATCCAAAACTGACAATAAAGGAGAGGAATTTGATAATAGAAGCAGGCTGCAAGAGAGGAGCAGAATCCTCTAACCGCAGCAGATTTTCATTTCTGAAAAGACATCTGCGTTGGATGTGATGTACCCTGCTTCTAACACAAAAAGTTTGGAGTCAAGATGAGTTCCCTACTTGATGCTCTACGACTTGCAAAGATGAGAAGTGATGAGTGTGTGTGAGTGATAACTGAGGCTGGCGATTGCCTCCTGCGTGACAGACCCTGCGTTACTATTGGAACGGGACCTCATGGGTGGTGCTCGGGTCTGCTCTGCTTTCCCCGTCTCGACGCCCCCTCTTCTTAAATGCCAGATGGGAGGAATGTCTACACCACAAAGTCAACAGCAGGCTGGATCGTGGGTATAGCCTTGCCGAGTCCTGCAGTCTATATGTTTTCTGCCTGCACTGCTGGCCCAGTAGATCACAGACAATGGGTGGGATCCATCCTCACTAAAGATGGATGTTGACAGGACAGATGCCTCTGCCTGAGCTAGCCACCCAGGAATCCCTTTACTGAAACTTAATCAATGTATTTAACGAACCCAGCACAGGCACTTCAAGTAGGACATAGGAATTAACCCCTAACATTTCCTGCTTCTCTCAGTAGGAGCTATGCAATTAGCATCTACCCTGGAGACATTTGGAGTTGAATTCATTCTGGTGTGTCCATGATGTGCTCAGGTGATGGACTGGGACGTGACAGGGTGTGTTCCTCATGTAACTGACTCATCTTGGCTGTGCTGAGCTTTTTTGGAGAACTTTTGGCAAGGTGATGACTGAGTTCTTGCTCCCTCCCTGCCAGAGGGTTCAAGCTAACCCTGTGCCTGACAATGATCACCTGTATAAACAACATGGATAATGGGCGACCTCAAATCTGGACTCAATTTGGCATTTAGAGAGCTCCCGGAAGGACACAGAGTTTACTGAATTGCCTTCCAAGTAGTTTAAATGACCTTGAGGGACTAAATCTGATGGTGAAGGAAAGGTGAAATGCATATTCTAGTTACAGTATCTTTCAAGAATATGGTGCTAACAGAAAATGAAGATGCTGGGAAGGCTGGAGCATCATCCCCAGACAAATTAATCAGCAGGAGACCTCCAGTGAGTCAATAACACTTCACCTGAGCTTGTTCCCCTGCTCCACTTGGACGTTCACAAGTTGCGATCAAGTCCCACAACCCTTCAGAGAAAGGCAGTAGGGATCATCAGAGCTTCCTCCTCCCCGTCCTGTGTCTTTGCCACTGGTCCCTGCCTCCCAGCTGGCATAAGTCACAGCCAGGAAAACGCACGCTGCAGGAGGGGTTTCCGAAAAGATGAGCTTCTTGACGCAGCTGGGCCATTGCAAGCAGATGTTGTGAGAAGAGAAGCGCTGGCATGACTATTAGTTCTGTGGGGCACACTACAAGCTGTACATATTAAGAGCAGACCTGCTTGGAAGGCTTTTAAACAGAAATAAAACATTCCTCTTTGGCAAGACACTCAGTGGAAAAATTCAACTTGTCAGTTAGACCCTCTCTTTTCCCCCCTCCCCTGGTCTCTTTTTTTCCTCCGCTTTTTGGCTAAAAATTTTTTTGGTTTCCAGATGCATCAATGACAAGATTTCACTTGCGAAGTTTCTGGTGAAAAAGAAACAAAAGTGATTTTGATCAAAATGGATATGTTCCATAGGATTTTTCACTGAGGCGGAGAGAAACACTCAACACTCAAGCTTACCTGACTTTTGTCTAATAAAAGAAATTACCTTGCTGCCTAAAGCTTGCCATGTTCTGTATTTCTAGATCATCATGGCTGGAACAACACAGCTAATAAAAATATCAACAGCAAATTTGTGCCTGCTTTTAATTAAAAATGGGATTTTCATAAGCAATCACTACTAGTTGAATTCTGCTTCAGCAAAGTCAACCGCTTGCCCTGGAGGGCAGAAAAGTGACTATTTCCAGACTGTGTGGTCTTGGGCGAATTGCCTTCCTGCTCTGTGCCTCGGCTGCATGGTCTCTCACATGCTACACATCTTCCTCGGGGCCACTCCATGGACCGAACAAAGCTCTACAGAGTTAATGGTTATTATTAACATGTGGCTGCTCGGCTCATCTGTGTTGTGAAACCCTCAGTGCTGTTCAACATGACAGCCACTCTCCCAAAATAAATGCAGTTGTTTTTAAACATAGCTGTATTTTTACCCACATATTTCTGAGTCATTTGGGGTCAGGGTATTGATTCCATTTGTCACCCAGCTTTATCTTGGCCAGAAAATGTGTTTGCAAATAAATAATCAGCAAGAAAGAATTCATGGGATGTGATGTCATTACTCTGCTTTCCTGCAGGGCCAAAGCATCTTGTGAGTTGTAATAACACAGTTCCTTCTCTCTTTCTTTCATCTGGCTCCCTCACTGGTATTGCCTCTGAGTGAATATCTCAGTATTTCACAATGGGTATGTTAATCTCTCCTTTTCTATCGACCTCCTTTCAGAAGAAAACAAAGCAGAGCACAGTCTAAATGCTTAAACCTGGGATGAGCGACAGGGTTGTGGGGAGTGCAGGAAGCCCTTGGGCTGCCTGGAGAGTCCCAGACCGGAGGGAAAACATCCAGCAGAGAAGTCTGTGAGCTTTGCTGGAGATGCGGAGATGGTGCCCACAACCAGGATTGCAACCCAGATGTAGGTTCTTTCATTAACTCCTCTGTCTTTGTTTCTCTAGCTGGGGTTGACATTTATCTGTCCCGGTGGGTGGCTTTACTACGTGAATGAGTTCATGACGCTCTCCTTGAGCCATGTGGTTAGTGTTTGCTTTACAAACACCATTGATTTTACAAACACAGGCTGGAATTGTATGGCTGTATCCAGCTAGGGACCCACCTCCAGACCTCCTCTGGGCATGTATTTTTCTTTCTTTCTTTTTTTTTTTTTTTTCTTTTGAGTGGTGGTATAATGTACCTGGAAGGAGGCTGTCAAGGTCTTGCTTTGATCCAGAAAAAGGTACTCCCCCAAGAATGAATATCTAAAATATCTAGAAAGGTTTATTCCCTGTCATGAAGGGTGCTTTCACATATCTCGAGCTGGCACAATTTAGCAGTCAGTTGCCCTCTGAATGTACTCTCAACCACTGTGTGAACCCACTGCTCTGCTCTCCTAAGGGCTGCTCTGACCTTGGCTCATCTGGTGGGTGTGTAAAGGGTGGGATGAATCCAGAGCCGGGAGAGGTGAGGATGTCACGTCAGGACAGAAACCCAGCACCAGACCCCTTTGTGTAACCTCTTCCAGAATTAGCAGATTGCTCTGCGTACACATGGAGGGAAATGGAGATCAGCCAACATTACAGGCTTTCTTTCTCCCCTTGCTTAGACTCCTCTCCCTCATCATACACCTCTGGGGAGAGGACCTCTCTGCTGCCCTCTGATAAAGAAGGATGCCAGACTGTGGTGTTTTACACAATTTTTCTCATGAGCTCAGCTTCTGGGCTTCATTACATCATGTGGATGTACTGGATGAAGTGCACTTGAATCCCAGTGGTGGGAAGAAAGGAGACAGCTGGAGCTCCTGAAATATGGTTCGGCCAAGCCACATCCTCCTCGCTACCAGAGTGGGTGGACATCAAAGGTGTCACTGCCATCGCTGGCAACAGCTACTCTTGTGGGGACACTGGACATGCCACTAGATGTGTGTGTCCAAGGTAACACTCAGTCATGACGGGGGTCAGAAAGATAATTCTTTCCCTGATGAAGGCATGGCAAAAGGAAACAGGTACATGATTGAGGCATTTCACCGTCTGCTGAAGTGTGAAAAGTGTGGGAGGGGAGAAATCCAAGCCAGGGCCATCAGCAGGCTGATAAATACAACATTCCTATCCCCACCCTTCCTTGTAAAGTTAAAAAAAAAAAAAAACCATTAATAGCAAACAGACAATCAAGCTGTCCTCAGATTTCTGGTTACGAGGTGTCTCTTGTTCCAGCTGGCTCACATGATTGCCAGGAAATGTTAAATGTGCTAAAAATGGGGGAATCATTGCAAGGTATAGCATTTTGCTTGGGTTTAGGTTTTATTTCCAAGACTCCTGGGGAAGGGAGAAATCTGCTAGCAGGTGGGGACCTAGAGTTCCCAAGACTAGATGAGAAGGTGAGACAAGAGGGTCAAGACTTCCTAGACCAAAGGCTGGATCCAAGTTTCTGCTGGAGCATCTCCTTCAGGTGTGCAATGTGGGTAGCTGTGTGCATACTGCATAGTGCTCTCTCCAGCAAAGAAACAAGCAAAAAACCAAAGAACTCCAGAGCATTCCTGTGCTGAAGCCATGGAGAGTGAGAAAAATCCAGTTCCCATGAACTGAAACAGATGCCTTCACACAGGACTGAGCTATTGTTTCCATGTGATAGAGAACATCGCTTTTTGTGTCGGAAAGGCTATTCCCTCCCAACGTGTGTGACGTCTTAGTGTGCGCTGCCCTGACTCTTTCATGATGAAGGGTCTGTTTTTCCAGGCTAAGATCTCACATCCCTGCCTTCCTTTGACCTTTTGTTCTCTAAAAAGATGATTATACACTTGTTTGGGTCTGCTTAGAAGATCACATGGTCTCTTCCGGTTGGAGTCATTCGATGTATTGTAGCTGTAAAAATATTTATTGCCCTTGCAGTCCATGCCTGGAAGGAAATCCCCCCTGCCAAGAGGCTGAATTACTTTCAAGTAGTGATCTAAGATTTCTGATGGCCTTTGTCAACCACTAGTGTAGGGAAGACACCACCCTAGAGGTTACCAGCTCCCACCGCTGTCAAAAAAGGTGTGGAACCACTTGAATCTTCCTGCCTTGGACATCTGGTAAAATAGTAGTGTGAAGTGCATGGGGCCAGACCCCAAATTCTAATGACCATATACATGGGATGAGGTTGTGGTCTGAAGGGAGGCAGAACGCCTTTGGAGCACGTGTGGTAACAGGCAGGAAAATGAGCCAACTTCATCAAAAGGGGACAGAAACAACCCACGACATTTGAGGGAACATTTCCCATGCAAGAATGCATGGAGTCCAACCTCTGTCCTAAGCTTTGATGTAAAACATCTTCTCACGAAGAACCTGGGCACAAAGCTTTCCAATTTGACATGTAATCTTCCTCCTCCACCAAGTGCTCTTTGCTCCACGCACAAAGAATTCGTTTTGTCGTCTTTACTCAAGGTAGTTAACCAGCTCCCATCTCTCCCCGTCATGCTCCCTGTCCTTCTTAGCAGGTACTATCTTTTCTGTCAGATGGCCTAAGGGATCCATAGTTCATTAAGCTGAGCTGTCAACTTGAATTTAGCTGTGACATTTGCTGCTTTTCCAGATCTGAGACAGGCTCCCTGTATCTGCAAATTCACTTTTTTTTTTTTTTTTTTTTTTTTTTTTTTTTTCTTTTCCTGGCTATAATGTTAGTTCTAATAAAATATATATTTTTTACATACTAAGCTGTCCTTGTCTATGTAATGAAAACCAGTCAGTCTGGCTGTGTTCCAATCTTGTTATATCCTGCATGATAAATGGAGAATTTTATAACTAAGATGATGCACTGGCATTTCCCCTCCAGATGGGCAGTGGACCTGATGAAAGGTCACAATGTTCACCCATGTTTCTGCTCTGTGTATAGGGGAGGATACTCTCTTTCTCTCTTGTCTTCACTACATAGACTCTTTGGAGCAAGAACTGCTGCCTGAGGTATCTTTGATTGCATGTCCAGCTCTGGTCAAGGAGTTGTATTAGATGACCTCCATGGCTCCTTTCAAATTGAAATTATTCTGTGATTCTGGTCTACATATTGACATGTCTTAATGCAGCAAGGCTCTGGTTTTACTATGGACTGAGGATATGATGAAACCATGCTCTAAACTGATAATAATGTGCATGTGTAAATATATGTATGCATATACAGTTCTTATACTTAACAGGCTTATGAATTTAAGCTCAGAGGCTCATTTTAAGGAATTCTTTATAGGTCTCTCCTGGGGATCAGGACAGGCAAGTGGGAGATGGATTTCCAGTGGGAAGGACTTACTGTGTATACCCAAAGGTCAGGAAAGCTGTGGATTCAAGTGCTGATTGCCCTGTAGACACCTGGAAAATATTGATCACACTAGGCATTTGGGCAGGATAGGGACTGTTACCCCATCATCTCTGCCTTGTTTGTTGCAGGAGATGGAAGGGATGGATGGTCCTATGAAGACAGGCTGAGAGAGTTGGGGGGGTTCAGCCTGGAGAAGAGAAGGCTCCGGGGAGCCCTTCGAGAGGCCTCCCAGGGCTTAAAGGGGGGGCAGGAAAGGTGGGGGGGGACTCTTTGTCAGAGGATGGGGGGATAGGACGAGAGGTGATGGTTTTAAACTGCCAGAGGGCAGATTTAGGTAAGATCTAAGGCAGAAATTGTTCCCTGTGTGGGGGGTGAGGCGCTGGCCCAGGGTGCCCAGAGCAGCTGTGGGTGCCCCCTCCCTGGAAGGGTTCAAGGCCAGGTTGGACGGGGCTGGGAGCCCCCTGGGCTGGGGGAAGGGGGCCCTGCCCGGGGCAGGGGGGGGAACTGGGAGGGTTTTAAGATCCCTCCCAGCCCAAACCAGTCAATGATTCTATGATGATCCTATGATAAATATAATTTCTTGCTGAAAGAGGAGAGATGATCCTGAGTTATGCTGAATATTCCCACATTTGTGATGTCTAACCATAGACAGTTGTTAAATGGACACCAAGTTCTGCCTGATCCTTTCACCTGATTTTAAGCACTTAATCATGACAGCTAAGAAATCCAAATGCCTGATCTGAAATAACAGGGGCTGGTTTGCAAAAGTGCTGAGGGCTCACAGCTGCAGCTGATGGATGCTGTGCCTTGAACATCAAAAAGCATTACACAGAGCTAAGTGCTCTAAAATAAAAGACCCTGGGGGAGGATATTCATCTTCCCTAAGCTGGACATCTGTGTCTGAGCTGGGCCTGCTCTGACCATGTTACTGGAGAAAATAGGCACGTCCTGAGGTCTTTCTTCTCATCATAGATTATATTTCTCACAGGAATGGTATGACTGTCTTCTGGAATAGCTGACTGATTGCAGAGGGAGTCTATAAGGACTAATTTGACACCTAATTTTAAGGTATCTAAATTTCAGAGAGAGAAATCCCTCCTGAAGCAATCGTAGATTTCCATTTATCGTCTGCTACAAGCTAGCAGATACTCAGGTTTACTTGGTACTGGTTGTGTAGGATGCTGCAGTGGCATCCTTTCTGCTCCTCAGTGTTGCAGTGTTGGATTTATATTTTGAAAGACCCCCAGGAATCAGTGTAACAAGTGCTGCAGGGATGCCAGGAAAAACAAACCATTCAATCTTCAGAGTAAGGATGGGTCAGTGACAAAAATATGGGTCGCAGCAACAAACAAAGAGAAGAAAACACACTTTTGACAGTCTTTCCTCTAGCAAGCACCATCCATTCTATGCAAAAAGTAAGTGATAAGCCCCAAATGCTGGGCCAGGGGGGCATGCAATCATCTTACTCAGTTAAGCTGTGGTGCATACTTGCACAGAAGGTAGATCTTGGCAATTAAAACCACATGTCTTTGGGATGTAAATAGCAAATTGGTTGAAAACTTCAGTCTATATGGGTGTGAGTGAATAGAAGATGGGGCACAGGACTTGTACTGGATAAATAAAAATTCTAAAGGTTTTTCAGCCATTTCAAACAGAAGATGTCAGGAGGAAACAATGTTTCAGTTTCAAAGCTGAATTCTAGACATCATTTTGAGAGGATTTGATAACTCTGCAATCTGTTCATTTTTGTTCCAAGATGATCCTAAATAAAGTTGTCAAGACTTTTATTTTTAATCTCATTTATCCATTTCATTTCAAGGGATTGATTTCAATCCCTTCCCCCAGTCAAATAAATAATCTGTTTTCATTTGAAGCTAATATTTTTTTTTTTAGCTTTGGCAAGAAAACAAAAAAAATAATAATCCTTATTTGCCCAGCATTATTGCATGGTGACTTTAGTTCTGGCATTTCCTAAAATTTAAGTGTTTGATCCTCCAGCTCTGATGTTTTTTTGAAGTCAGGTGTTTTAATGCAATTAGAATGGCTTATGGGTTTCGACAACAAGCCTTTGTCCCACGAGACCAACCTGTGATTCTGCCCAGCCCTGTTTCATAAAATGAAACCAGGAAGCCTCCCAAACATGGCGTTTATCCTAAGATTCATGCAACAGATTAATTTCCCTTTGAGCTCCGGCGAAAGATTTGTGGGCCTATGAAAGTGTTTATGAAATCCAGCCGTTTGACTTCCCCTGCTTGGAGCTGCGCTCGCTCTTGTGACAGAATTAATCAAGGAGGTACGGCAATTCAAAGAGCAGAAGGGCAGAGCCCAGAGCAGTGCCAATGGAAAGCATGTGAGGCTTTGTGAAAGTAATTAACTTCTTGTAAAGGCGTATGTCATCGTTTTGCCATGTGGGGATTGAAACCGACTCCTGTCCCTTCATCCTCTATTAAAAAAAAAAAAAAAAAAAAAAGAAAAAGAAAAAGAAAAAGAAAAAGAAAAAGAAAAAGAAAAAGAAAAGGAAAAAGAAAAAGAAAAAGACTCTCTGTTACCCGCTTGGATGAAAATAAAACTGGATGGGGCTCATTATTTTGGCTAGCAGCAGATGAACCTGATGCCTCCTCTCTGAGCTCCCCTCTCCCCAGTAGCCTCCCCTCAGATCCTTGGAGATCAGAGCTGCTTTCAAGTGGAACCTGGGCCAAAACACGAGGGGTCCAGGGCCAATTTGTGCAGTTCCACATTAATCTGGTCAAGTCCTGGGCAAACAAAGACGGGCTGGGTCTGGACTGAATCCAGGATGAATTTCTGAGCAGGCATGACACCGAGGCAGGCCAAGTTTCAAATTAACCCGGGCTGATTTTTATCACTCCAGTCAATCAGGGGAATTTTTTGTCTCCCCCTTTCCTTTTTTTCCACCTTTTAATTTTGTTTTTATTCTGAATTTCTATACTCAGAGCAACACCCCGCCTGCCAATAGCAATGAGGGCCAGAACTCTCTCACCTCTGTTCCCCCTTCAGTGAAGGAAGTAAAATGATAATTTCTAGCTTTGGCTACAGGCTTGTTTCTCACACTGGAATGGTTTCACAGAGGGTGTGCAGACAGAAAAACACAGAGCAATACCACGGAGAAGGAAAACCTTCTGGCCTAATCCTGCAGAGACTGGTGTTCACACCAGAACAATTAAAGAACCAGGTTATATTTGAATCATCTATCGTAACATCCCTATCCATGGATTTTAATTATTTTCTGAAACGGTGTGGAGCGTCAGGACCCAGCAGATGGGGACAGGAGGTGACCAGAATTGTCTTTGGCTCCCCTCACCTTAGACATAGTTCCTATTGTCAAACAAAGTCGGGAGGCTATACTTGTCTCTTTGTGGTCCCCAGAACTACTGCTGCCTTGACATAGTCTGCTCAGTGCTGCCCATGGACTGTGAAAGGTGACTCTGCTGGAGGCTTCTGGCTCATCTTTATTGCCTTTATCCTCCTCGTTCTTGGGGTTTTCAGTCCCAAAACTCTTCACAATGAAGAGGAAATGAAGTGCATTTCATGACACCTGGGATTTGCAACTCCAAAGTGATGGTACACGTGCAGTATCACAAGTGTGTGTCACTAACATCCCAAGCTCTAGAGTCAAGGCTTGATTTCAGCACAAGCACTGGGTTATATTTTTAAATCTCCGTATGTACTTACCATTCCCCCTAGCCCCCAGTCTTTCTTCTAGTAAAATGACTGACCTTTTTAATTCCATGTGCCCAAACCACTGAACCATATCACTCAGTGAGACTGCTTTGTGTTGATGCTATATGCAATACTCCTTCCCTACACTGAGACCTGCAACTGCCCTCCTGGAGTCATAGAGAAATTCAGAATAAAGTGATTATTGCTGGAGTTTCAAATAACCCTTTTCAAGATGGTTGTTTCTCTCTGGACTAATCAGTTCCACAAGTGCAATAAATTGGACAAGGGCTGCATAGAGGGAGCTGAAGCAAAGCCAAGGCTTGCAAGATAATAGGCAGCCTCTAGCTCCAATTTCTACGCCAGGGAAGGAGTGGTTGGGGCTCCCTGGGGAAATTTTAATTGATCGTGTTTCACCTTCCTTCTCTGAGTCCCCCTTTCCTTCCTGTTCCAACTTTCTCTCCTTTCTTTTCCCATTATCAATATTTTTCCAGAAGTATTTCCTTGCTTCCTGAGAAACTAAGTTCATGACCATCTTTCTGCACCTAACTTCACACTTTATGTGAATTAAGGTCCAGCATATAAAGATCAACATGATTTCCTCTGCTGTCTGGATATGATTTTTACTGTTGCAGTAGCTGAGAAAGCTGATAGCAGAAGGGTGGAGGAATACTAACCCTCTCTGAAACACATGTTGAAATTGTTTCCCCCTGATTTTAAGTTGTTAAAACCCTAAATTCAGTCTTGAGTGCCTGCTCAGTCTGAATCCAAAACCTTTTAGTTTCATTAGATCCAGCCTAGAGAGGCCAAGACTATTTTGGGTCTCCCTGTAATGCAGATGTGTCTTTCCCTGGAGGCTGGAGGGGTCAGGCAGAGGTTTCCCAGCAGATGTCTGGTTTTACCATTGTTACCAGCCCAAGACTGGGTAATACCTGAGTAGGAATCCACAGCAGTGGGTCCAGTTGGTCCCCATGTCACAATCAAAACTAGTCATAACAGCCAAAATAAACACAGATTTAATGCCCCGTTTTTTAATGTATAAAATGGAGGGGATGTTACTACCTTTCCTCCAGCTGGGTGGAGATTGACGCCCTCTATCAGACCTGCAGGGGGAAATTCCAGGCAGAATTTTACATCAGAACCTGCAAATTGATTGAAATGTGTCTAAGGAAAGGGTCAGGATGTGGAGGAATTTGCCCATAGGGCATTGTTTCTTCACTGAAATGTCTTTTCAATTTCTCAGCATCTCTTCTTTTTCCAGGAATGAAAAAATTTGGTTGGCCTAACTCAGTCTGTTTTTTGATTTTTTTTTTTTTCAGGTTTGTTTGTTTGTTTGTTTGTTTGCTTGTTTTTGTTTTGTTTTTTGTGAAAGCTTTCAGTGTACTGATCATTTCATCTGACTTGGGGAGCCCAGGACCCCACTGCTGGTATTCACGTCTCTATTGGATTTTAGGTATATTGACAGTCTCATTGTACTGGGCTGCTTAAATCTTACTATAATATATATAAATAAACAATGTATTAATGTAAAGGGGACATTTAACTCACTGTGTGGGGATGTACTGAATTCTATGCACATTTTCTGTGAGCTGAGATCTTTTAAACACTTCTTTGATTAGGCTGTGTTGATGAATCAACCCTGGCAGGATCCTGTCTGTGTGTACATCCTCTCCAGGCTTTTCTTCTTCCCATCACACTCTTCTTAACAATGTGACATATCTACATACAGCTTTATGGTTTCAAAAAGCACCACCAAGACATCACGTCACTAACTCACAATGGGAGACAGTAGACACATGAGTCTCTTTTCCAAAGCCATCGCTTGCTCAGAGAGAAGGTTGTGAATAAACCCAAGCTGTTTGTCTTGATGTTTAAAGACTCTTGAACCAGGTCTTCTCTCTCCTCTTGATATTTAAGTAACATTTGTGAATGGTGATCTTAATCTATCTGACAGATATTACTCCTGTAGGATACCTGTTTTTAAGCTTTTTAACGTGTGAATGAGAATGAAAAGCAGCCTTAACAGTGACAGGAGACTTTGACGTAAGAAAATGAAATGTTCATGTAGCCATGTAGTCAGTGAATAGCAGAAATTAGGTCTTTGGGAGAACTATGAGTAGGTTTGTACTGGGGATAATAGTATGTGATGTAGGAACACCAGTCTTTCTAACTGCATAACCTACTCTGTTACTCCCCCCATGCTCATCAGCCCTTTGAGCACCTGGGATGAGATGAGCAAGGATAGAAATGAACCACAACAGGAACCTGAATACTCCTGGTTTTAGTCTTGATCTTCAGACACAAGATTAGCTGAAATAAACCACCATGATGCAGGACACGGGGGAGACGTGTTTCTGCAGCAGGAGATCAAAAAAAGGCAAGATGCCCCAGGTCATCTAAAAGGGTACTAGGTCATTCCTATAGACAAGGGAGACCCTTGCCTACAGACACCCATGTTATCATGCTTTCTGTTTTGCTCCATATAGTAAATAATACTTGCCCCCTCTCCCCAGGGTGAGGAGGAACTCCTGGGAGGTTGCACTGTGTGACTCCAGGAATATGGGGAAGAAATTTTCCAGAGAAACTGAGTAGGGAAAAGAGATGTTGGGAGTGCAGAGATATGCATTGACTGTGGAGAACTGGGGAATGTCAGTAGGAACTAGAAGAGAGTAGGCTGAGATACCTAAACAAACTGGGAAAAAAAAGTGGATTAAAAAAAAAAGGAAAGGAGAGAAGAGAAAGCAGAGAAACCTGGAAAAGCAATTGGAATAAGGAGAAGTCTTCTAGAATGAGCAGAAGGGACTGAGGAAGCAGAAAGGAGAGAGGGAAGAGCCAAAACACAAGGCAGCAATGTGTTTATCCAATTGAGTGACACCGTCCCTCTGTGATTGCATTACCCTATTTGTAACAGGACAGGTTCCTATAGCTTCAGGGAGGAAGGACAGATGGCTGCCTTGACATGCTAGATTAAAAATGTTGCTGCTCTGGATGCCATAGATAGCTGTTTAATTAATTGGAGGGGAAGGAAACCATTTTAGAGCTCATCAGAATGCCCCAAGGGCATCTCCAGCAGCAGGAGTGCTGGGATCTCTGCTATCCAGCAAACGGACAGGCTGATGGCAACCCTCCGAACATCTTCCTTGGCCACAGTGGTCTGGGTTTGCTGGACTCTATGCTCATTCCCTCCCCTTCAGCAGAGGCAGGAGATGGGAACTGGGACAAAGCCAAACACATCTTTTTGTCATTTGAGTGCATTAAATGAGAGCACAGGTCTGCTGATGACCCCCAAGTTGTCTAAAATCAGGACTTAGAGTCAGTGGGCAGAGTTGTGCTGCTCTGAATTTAGTTCTTTGCTCTGGATCTAATACACTGGGAAGGATGCTCTGGGATATTTTTCCTTATGTTCTTTTTCCATGACAGAAACATCTCACTTTGACCTCTGGATGATTGTGTCATCACCTCCTCTCCAGGAACATGCTTGTTAGTTAAACTACATCTTTCTAAGGGATGCTGACTCAACAACATCATGCTATAACAGAGCAGTGCTTCACAGTTTTGCTAAATGACTATGGCATGAGGAGTCACGGTGGTTGAATCCAGTTCAATGTCAGTGAGGGAAAGATCACTTTGCTTTTTGAACCTCAGCATCAGCATCTATAAATGAAGGTATAAGAAAGGCAGGTAAAGAGTTAATTGCGTTCAGAGCTAATGGTGCAAAATTCATTACTCTTAATCCTAATCTTTTGCTTGCACAATGGGTCGTGCAAAAAACTGTCAAATCACACAGCTAAAATTTGACTACTACCTTCAGAAAGTATTTGTGTCCGCTTATAATATTCTTTAATACATCATTGTACTCATGAGTAAATATTTTTTACCCATCTGCTTTCTCTCTAGACACTGATTCTGCCACGGGATATAAATTCACAGTCCAAACGTCTAATCGTGGGGGATATCTTAAATGAAAAATCCAATATAGTGTCAATCTATTTTTAATAGAAGAGGCAATAAAATCCAAACAATACCAGAAATAAATGTGCATTATTTATTTTGTTCTGTTTAGAGAGTGGACAGCAGCTCTTTTCATGGATTATTTCTCTCCAATGACCTGTTGAATGTTGGGTGTTGCTTGTTGGAGAGGGAAGCTCTGGCACAGCTAAGGTTGCTGTTTGCTTCTCCAAAGTTGCATCTATGTTGGTAAAAAAATCATGGGCTCCACTCCTGACCTGTTGTGGTGGGTTGACCCTGACTGGACACTAGGTGCCCACCAAAACCACTCTATCACTCCCCCTCCTCAGTTGGACTGGGGAGAGAAAATATATTGAAAGGCTCATGGGCTGAGATAAGGGCAGGAAGAAATCATTCATTAACTACCGTCATGGGTAAAACAGGCTTGACTTGTGAAAATTAATTTAATTTTATTACCAATCAAATCAGAGTAGAATAATGAGAATTAAAACTAAATCTTAAAACACCTTCCCCCCACCCCTCCCTTCTTCCTGGGCTTAAATTTACTCCCAGTTTCTCTAACTTCTCCCTCCTGAGCTGGGCAGGGGGGCAGGGGATGGGGGTTGTGGTTGGTTCATCACATGTTGTCTCTGCTGCTCCTTCCTCCTCAGGGAGAGGACTCCTCACACTCTTCCTCTGCTCCAGAGTGGGGTCCCTCCCACGGGATACAGTCCTTCATGAACTTCTGCAACGTGGGTCCTCCCCGCAGGGGTGCAACTCTTCACAAATTGCTCCAGCGTGGGTCCCCCATGGGGTGCAATCCTTCAGGAATGGACTGCTCCAGCGTGGGTCCCCCGTGGGGTCACAATTCCTGCCAGTGAACCTGCTCCAGCGCGGGCTCCTCTCTCCACGGGGCCATGGGTTCTGCCAGGAGCCTGCTCCAACGTGGGATTTCCACGGGGTCAAAGCCTCTTCAGGCACCCTTCTGCTCCAACGTGGGGTCCTCCATGGGCTGGAGGTGGGGATCTGCTCCACTGTGGACCTCCATGGGTGCTGGGCACATCCTGCCTCACCATGGTCTTCACCAGGGGCTGCAGGGGGATTTCTGCTCTGGCTCCTGGAGCACCTCCTCCTTGTCCTTCTTCTCTGACCCTGGTGGCTGCAGAGCTGTTTCTTTCACATATTCTCATTCCTCTCTCTGGCTGCTGTTGTGTAGGTTTTCCCCCCCTCCCTTCTTAAATATGTTATACCGCCGTTGCTCATGGGCTCAGCCTTGGCGAGCGGTGGGTCCATCTTGGAGCCAACTGGTGTTGGCTCTATCAGATATGGGGGAAGCTTCTGGCAGCTTCTCACAAAAGCCACCTCTGTAGCTGCACCACTCCCCCTTCCCCCCAAACCTTGCTACTCAAACCCAGTACAACTGCGATGATCTCTATTACTAAATTGTTAATATTCTTCTTACCAAGACCAGCATGTCCCTGGTATGGTTTGATTGGCATGGATTTGCTTTTTTCTTTAGCTATGATTTTAGTAGACAATTCCAGGCATAATTTGGGGTCTCAGTGTGGTAGAGAAGTACAGAGGTGTGTGAGTTGATAGCATTCAAGTTTGTGCCTTGCTTTGTTATTACAGACACAACCAGTGTGCATGTAACGCTAAGGAACCAGGCTGTAGCTGCATTTTCTGCCCCAACCTTCCTCCATCTAAGTTAAAGGCACTAAGAGCCTGATCCAGAAACCACGTTAGAGGTGTGGGGTGACCAGGATCAATCTGGAGAAACATTCAGACACTGAGGTCTCACAGAAGTTGTGCTATTCCGATTTTATGCTCATTTTGGTTTGGAAAATGTGTAGGAAAAGCTAATACTGGGAGGGAGAATGGACTTGTCAGGCACAGTCCTTGAGCTTTCTCCTTCATGGTCATGCCTGGGAGCAACTTATCCCTTGCTTTCTCATCTGTCTGGGTAATCTGAGAATCCCCTCCCTGGCCCTGCTGCCCCCCCTGCTCTGGCTGCAGCCCAGGGCACGGGTGGGTTCTGGGCTGCCAGCGCATGGGGCTGCCTCACGGGCAGTTTTCCCCCCACCAACCCCCCCAGCCCCTCTCCTTGGGGCTGCTCTCCAGCCACCCCTCGAGGGCCCAGCCTGGGTTTGTGCTGGGGATTGCCCCGACCCACGGGCAGGACCTTGACCTCAGCCTTGCTGAACTCCATGTTAGCATGACCTACCTCTCAAAAGAGCAGACCAGAAGCATAAAAAAACCCTCATGGAGAGAAGATGAGTGGGCTTCCCTTTATATCAAAAATGAGGGTTCAGTGGGTCCCCCGGTGCTGGTTCTATATGTCATGATCCCTCCTGAGGAGATTCTTTGTCCATGGATGCAGGGAACCTCTGGGTTGGAGAAGTTTTTGTGGCAGAGGATTATCTCCTGAGGGTGCTGCTGGTGCACAGGGGAGAGGCAAGGACTGTGCTCCTGATGTCAGGCAAGATCTCACCCATGCCTTGTGCAACAGCATTAACCCTTCATGGTCACCCCTGGAGGGCCAAGCTCTCTGAGTAGGGCTTTTGCCTGCTCATATTGTCCAAGTATAAATAACAACTCCCAGTTCATTACAATGGAAAATTAGAGTCTTCTTTCACTGACGTTAATGGGTGCAAGGATGCTGAATGGAGAAGAAGTGCACAGGATGGTAAATTTGTAACGAGAAGGGGTGTTATGTATCAAAATATGAAGATTGTATTGCTTCATGTGGGTATTTTTAAAAATTAGGTTTTTTTTTTGTTTGTTTGTTTGCTTTTTGTTAAGTTCTGTTTTGTCTGAATGGATATGTAGAATGTGCCCTAGAAATATGTATCTATCCATTATCAACCTTCATTGTCTCCTCTGATTGCAGTGACATTAGGGCCAAAGAATTAGATGGAGAAGTACTCATTTCTGTGTCTGTTAAGAACAGACTGGATGTGTACTGTAGGGAGCCTAACGTACTTTTATTCAAACGTGATTGATTTGTATTTTTTTTAACCGCTGCATTACTATAATTGCCTGTAGAGAACGAAGTCAGTGCTTGGAACAGAAGTCATTTCTCAAAGGGTCCCAAGCCCAAAAGAAATTTGCTCATTTTATGAATGAGTGAAAATGTTCAATGATTTCCCCATCAAAACTGATTTTGAGAGGTTTTTGGCTTCTGTGTAGACAAACGCAGCAACTTCAAGTCAGGCTCTGCTCAATGCATTCACTCTTTGCTCTGTCACTTTCTTTCAAGGAAAACATTTTTTTCAGAACAGCTGTTCTATATTACCGATGTTGCCTGGCCAGGTCTTCATCTCTATGCAGAGCCTAGGCTGTTCTCTGAGAACTCGTGTATCTCTGAAGTAACGTTACTGATTTTTGTCTGGGTTGAACATGGTTCAGTGCGAATACAACTGATCATATAACTATATTGCACCAGGTTCTGACATCCTCCCTCCAGAACCAGTTGAATTAAATTCAGTGGGCCGCCACGGGGAAGAAGATACTATTCACTGTGAAGAAATGTGTTAAAAACTGAATTTTTTCCTCCTAAGTTTCTGTTTAAATGGAGGTCACGACATGGTAGAAGACACTCTCAAAATGCAGCAATCTGAACTTGGGGCAATAAAAAGAGTTAAAACACAAATATTTTTCTGTAGCTTCTTTGCAATACTGGCAGGACAGAGCCTTAACTGGTTGCTAAGGTTTAATGGACAGTCATTACAATCTCATCTGAGTCTAAATATTAATGCTTGCTTACTGCAAGAGCAGGGTTGATGGGAGGGGGTCAATAATGTCAGTCAAAACAGGTCAAATGCTGAACACTCCTCATGAACTGGCAATAAAAAAACATTCCGTGGATGAAAGCCTTTTGCTCATAAATTATTTTATGAATAACAGATGAACTGGTAGAGATTTGGATGTGCTGTCTGACAGTTTGTCAATAGAGAAAGAGATTAAATCTTCCAAATAAATAGTCTGTCTTTGCTTGGTTGGGTATATATATCAATTTCAGATAAAGAATAATTTGTAATGATTTATATTTATTACAGATGCTATGTGACCAGACCTTTATTTATATGCAGAGCCTAACACTTTTGTCATTTTTTGAAGAGCTCTAGAAAGATGATGGGAACTGATGAAAGCAGCCAGCAAGTAGTTCAAGGACCCTAAAAACTGCGATTAAACCAGTGACTATCGTCACAAATCTGTGGTCACCTTGGTCCTTGCAGCTGTCATTGCACTGCTCCTCTTGATGCATCAAAACAACCACGACAGGGAATGGAGAGCTGTACTCAATGCTTAGAAAATTATATGGGGGATTTTCTCTGCTATCTCCAATACCAGAAGACTTTGATGCAAAACTGAGTCCTCCTCCAGCCCACCATCAGAGGATGTGGCACAAGAGACCATCTGAAGGTTATCACAAAATTTAAGCAAACAACCAAAACCCCTCTCTTTCCCCAATTTGTCCTTAGTTGCTTAAGTATCTCTGCTCTATCAGCTCATTCATTATTAATATATCTGTGATCATAGGAAAAAAGGAATTGCTATAAAAATGCAAAATAATAGGCTGAGAAATTTAGGCAGAATAAAAACAAAATCATTTATATCACCATCCCATCCTTTGGAAGAAACCATTCATATTTTTTTCTCTTAGGACAGTCTTACTCATTCCTACTTTCCTGGCCATCTAAATGTCTAACTGAATGTTCTAGACTCTGTTTAGAGAATATATCCCCATAGTTCCTGTGTTTGGCTCCAGGCCCATTGCTTGTCCCAAATGCTCTGTTTGCACAGAGGTATTTTATTTAATATTTACATAGGGTGCCCTTTAATTCGGTTATCTGTAGAAGGAGATGAAGGACCAGGTGGTGGGAGCCAGATGAGCCCATGCAGGCTTCAGGTTCAGAGCCCTAGGAGGCAATTTCTCCATGCTCCTTTGGTTCAAATGTACTTTTTTTTTTTTTTTATTATTATTTTTTTTGCACTGGAAAAACTAGCTGAGGGAAGAAGTTAGCCTCTGTGTCTGGTGCTTGTTTATTAGTAGCAAACTGTCCTGGGTTGAGTGAGTGAGTGGCGGAGTATTTTTGGTGGCACGGGAGGGGGCTATTGGGGCGGCCCCCTGTGAGAAGCTTCTCGAAGCTCCCCCAGCTCCACGTCAGCTCCACTTCTGTTTGGGAAATTGAGCCAATCAGCTGCACCTCTGTGATAACGTATTTAAGAAGTGACGTGGTGAGGAGCAGTGGGACTGGTGAGGAGGAGTTGCTGCAGCTGCGTGAACACCAAGGTCAGTGGAGGAACGGAGGAAGAAAGGAGGGGGGAGGTGTGCCGGAGCAGAGACCCCCCTGCATCCTGTGGGGAGACAGCAGGGCGGCCCCCCCTGCCACCCATGGAGATCTACGGTGGAGCAGACATTGATTTATGGCCTGTGGTTTCCGCCTGGTATAATCAAGGTGCTGTGCCCGAAGAAGGCCGGGGTCTCGTGGGAAAAGGCAGCCCCACTGCTGTAATTCAACGCTGGGAGGATTGCAGCATGCGGGGGTGTCGCACGCCGGAGCAGCTTGGGAAGGGCTGCAGCCGTGGGAGGGAATCCAGTCAGAGAAAATTAGGGACCCACGACGGAGCAGTGTGGGGAATGCTGTGGCCCATGGGAGGGACTCATGTCGGAGAAAGTTTGTGGAGGACTGTCTCCTGTGAGAGGGGGACCACGATGGAGCAGGAGGAACAAGTTCCAGACACTCCCCTCACTGAAGATAAGGGAAGTGGCAGCGCTGACTGTACCCCCCATTCCCTGCCCCTGCGCCCCTGGGGGAGGAGGTAGAGATATCGGGAGCAGAGCTGAGCCCGGGAAGAAGGGAGGGGTGGGGGGAAGGTGTTCTCAAGATGTGGCAATGCTTCTCACTGTCCTACTCTGTTATGTGTTGTTAGTGTCTGTAATAAATGTATGTTATTTTTTTCTTCCCCTAACGAGTCTGCCTTTTGCTTGTGATCATAAAGGGGAATTTTTCCCCATCCCAGTCCTATCTCGAACCCCAAGCCTGGCTCTCTGTCCCTTCTCATTGCCGGAGGGGATGGGAGAGAGAGCTGCTGCATTGTGGTTGGCTGCCAACCAGGCCCAAACCACTACACAAACCCACTCCTGGCTCACAAAGCAACAACTTCCCTATCGCAGATGCTTGAATCTACCTATTGTCCCCCTGAGAAGATGCCATATGGGGCTGTGCAGCTAGCACTCCTGCAGCACAGCATGGAGGAGAGGCCAAGAAGCTGCACTGCAGTCAGGAATGTTCATGTATATGCATATACATGTCTGGGAATGCCTTTACCTAAAAGGTGAAGACCTCTCTGAGCTCAGTTTCTGGTGAAGTGACTCAAGTCACAGCTGCCTCAGCCTTCTTCTGGATGCACCCAGGGTCACCCTTCTGAATGCCTCTACAAGAACATCACTTTCTTTTGCAGACAGCAGGGGAATGTTGGAAGGGAAACCACCATCTCAGCAAAGCGAAAAGCAAGGACCTCATCCAGCTCCTTCTCTCGCATCGCCTTAAATGTTGTGCAAGGTCATGTCCTCAACTCTCCCTTCATCTGGCAGCTTCCTCTAGACAACTGTCCTGCAAGCTCGGTCTGTGGCTTTGCCGGTGCACGCATACAACTTCCCTGACCCAGCAGAACTCCTCCAAATTTCCACCAGTCAGGCAAGAGGAGAATTGCCCCGCTGAGCCCAGCGAGGAACTGGCTCAGAAAAACAGATTTGCTGCAAGAGCTACTACCTGTGATAATTCCAACCTGCTGGGAGAATTAGCACTTCAATCTCCCACAGGCAGACACCTGCTCTTGGAAGGACTTTATATGTTGACTTCACCCTGCAATCATTATAATGGCCCACACTGACAAGGGTGGATTATGTTTATCAGCTATGCACAGTTGAGAAGTGTTTTTGAGACTACCTTGGTGTGGACCAGAAAGTCTTCTGTCTTAATGCTCCTCTCCAGGGGTGATGCTGATCCAGGCTGAGTGCTGATGCTGCCATGCAGAGGGACAAACCCTGTTTTATGAGCTGGCGGGTGATGCAGAAAGTTCTAAAATGTTGCACCCTTGTTTAATATGTGCTGCTTTTGCTTTGTTTTTAACCAGGCTGCTGCAGATCTTTTTTTTTTTTTTTTTTTTTGCTGCCAAGTGTCTTATTTATAAGATAAAAAAATTAAATAAGTCAGAAAGCTCCTAGCCTTAAAACAGCTTGAAACAAAATAAATTGTTACTGTTGTGCATTCATTGGGACAGGAGGGAGAGGGAGACTCAACAGCAGGCAAAGGGAAAACACTCCCAAAGTCTGATGATGAAGGGGAAGAAGTGGGTTATTTTCTTTCTGAAGTCAGCAAATGCTGAAATAACGGTAAATCATTAACCTCTGTCATTTTCCTAGTCCTGTGGTTTAATCAGCAGAGCTATTCTCTCTCAGCTGGGCTGATGTGTTTGGCTGTCTCTGTTCTTCAGGTGATGGGGTGAGGTGATATGGAGTTTTCTGAACACTGGGTCACTGAGGGGACAGGGACCAGAGTTTTCCAGTGGAGATATGGAGCAAATGAAAATTCCTGCCCTGAGCATGGCTGAACTAGCTGGTTCATGGAGTTGTCTTCCTCCTGCTTGTTGGCCCTATGTCTCTGCTTTCTCCAATTTCCTATATCAATCACTACTATTCTGGAAAATGTGGGATACGACTATTTATTTGTATTACTGTAATTTTAGTCCATTTTCATCTTGAGGCAAGTGACTACTTAAAATGCAAAACTACACAGAATATATGGAATATATGGCAAAACATGGAATCTACAGTGCTGCAAAGCTGTGAAGAATCTTTGTTCTGAGAAAGCTCCCAAGGAAGAAAATCATAGAATCACAGAATAGTTTGGGCTGGGAGGGACCTTAAAGTCCCCCCAGTGCCACCCCCTGCTCCAGGCAGGGCCACCTTTCCCCAGCCCAGGGGGCTCCCAGCCCCGTCCAACCTGGCCTTGAACCCTTCCAGGGAGGGGGCACCCACAGCTGCTCTGGGCACCCTGGGCCAGCGCCTCACCCCCCGCACAGGGAACAATTTCTGCCTTAGATCTCACCTAAATCTGCCCTCTGGCAGCTTAAACCCGTCCCCCCTCGTCCTTCCCCCACCCCCTGACCCAGAGTCCCCCCCCACCTTCCCTGTCCCCCCTTTAAGCCCTGGGAGGCCGCTCGAAGGTCCCCCCGGAGCCTTCTCTTCTCCAGGCTGAACCCCCCCAACTCTCTCAGCCCAGCCTCCCAGGGGAGCTGCTCCAGCCCCCCCAGCATCTCCGTGGCCTCCTCTGGCCCCGCTCGAGCAGCTCCGTGTCCTTCTGCTGTTGGGGGCCCCCGAGCTGGCCCCAGCACTGCAGGGGTGTCTCCCCAGAGCGGAGCAGAGGGGGAGAATCCCCTCCCTGGCCCTGCTGCCCCCCCTGCTCTGGCTGTAGCCCAGGGCATGGGTGGAAACTTGAAGCAAAGATAAAAACTGAAGAGCTGGTTTGTATAGAAAGGATGACATAGGAGCAAGACGTGGAAATGGTCTTCAAAGACCAAGGAGGCAGCTGCAGAGATGGAAGAAATTAATTGTTACTTATTTCTCCTGGTAAGTGACAGTCAAAAGCTGCAGTGGAGATGAGGTCAGGCAGCCTCTAGGTAACACTTCACAGAAATAAGTAGGTGAAGCCTTAAACTGACTAGCTGGGGAAACAGAGAAACCTCCATCACTGGAGGCTTTCATGACCACGTTAGCTGAGAGAGGAATATAAGGTAGAAGGTGGATTATATGTCCTCAGTTACTGCTCTGAGATGCCCTGCCACCGATACTTTGCATGGTTCTGGTCTCTATAGGTGGATCAGAACATAACTATGTGGAATGGAGCAAGAAGAAGAACAAAGAAGAGAACTACACTGATCAAGCAGATGGATGTATTTCTCCATGAAGAGAGACTAAAATAGTCTGGGACTCTTCAATCTGAAGAATAGAGAGGGGGTGCACTCCAGGTTTCCAGCATCATGAAGGCAGTGGCTAAGGTGAAAGCAAAAGCATAACTGTTCAAAAACTCTTAAGTCTTCTCTGTATATCATTCCACTTTTTTTTTTTTTTTCTTCCCCACTGTGCAACAGTTTGCCAAAATAAACCTGTTGTAGGCTGAGATTATTTTACTTTGGCAGGAGACAGTAAAATGTACTTCTGCTTTTAATTGTTTTCTGTCTCCTGAGGAGCCTGCTCTGTTTTATGGTGGTACAGCAGCCTCTACCGTAAAGCTGATATTTGAGAAGTTTTGGAGGTTTGTTTTTTCTTTTTTTTTTTTTTTTTTTTTTCTAATTTTTATTACAAGGAACAAAAGTCTCTTCATGAACATTCCTGGCAACAGGCTTTTCTGTCTTAGCACCAGATATGCCAGCCATTGACTTCAGCCATGATAAAATGCCAGATGGACCAGGCTAGACAAGCTGCTCGCTCTGCTTGAGAACTCCTCAGGTTGAAAACATGTTTTCAGCTGGAAAAGGGGCTCATGTTGACCTAAATTCAGAATTTCTGGTGACAGAAACAAAAAACTAAACATACAGCATTTTAATTCTCCCCTTCTCTTATCAGTTCCCAATAACAGTCCTGAAGACAAAACACATTTTCCTCATCTAAAACGAATCATTACATTTGGAACCGTTGTAAACTAAAAGTAGATTTCTGTAGAGGTTTGTAGAGAAAGTACTGATTGGGGTGGAGGAAATCTGAGCACCATTTTGGTCACCATCTACCCAGCAACTCTGGAAACTAAACCTGTCCTGCACCAGTAGCTGTGTGCAGTGCAGGATGACACAGAAATTAATGGAAAAATAGGTTCTCCTTAAGGACTTGGTTTGAGGAGTTGGGATTGGTATTTGTTGGAGTAAAGGAAGTCAAGTGCAATAGAGACCTTTACATTAGTGATGATGAGCCTTGCTCCCTTTCTAGTTACCAGAGTTTGGGTCAGTAGGATCACAGAGTGGAGAATGTGATTTGTCTTATCATAATGTCAACATCTGGAAATAGGACTAATTACTCACACTCTAAAAATGCCTGTTTCCCTCACCTGACTTAAGGGTAAGGCCAGCTTGAATGACAGAGAGAAAGATGTTACCCCATAGACATGCAGGGCTTGATTCTGTTGCCAAAAAGAAGCTCGTAGAGCCATTGGAGATATCCAAGTACCTTATCCGTCCTTCAGTTATGGCTCTGAAAGGGCTGTGGTCTCGCTGGTCTTAAACTGTATCTACACTCC
This sequence comes from Tyto alba, assembly GCF_018691265.1. Classification (NCBI taxonomy): domain Eukaryota; kingdom Metazoa; phylum Chordata; class Aves; order Strigiformes; family Tytonidae; genus Tyto; species Tyto alba. The sequence goes on along the minus strand of NW_024881313.1, from coordinate 40,300,509 downwards.
CATGTAGATGTTGCAAACACCCTAACATGTCACAGCTGGCACTATGTGCCTATTTAGATAATAATTACATTCTTCCCTTTAAGGCAGATGAGGCAAATCCCACTTTCTGTCTTTCAGGGTAAGGGATGATGTTCTGGGTGAGTACCAGCCTCTGCCTTCTGGATGGGTAGTATCCTCTGGGTGAGGGGGCCTTTGTAAGGCCACCCAGGACACACAAGCATGATGATCCTTCACAACAAGTGTGGTCCTTAACAGATACTTGCTTGTTACCTTGATCATAGCAGAAAATACTGTCTGGACAATGGGATTGCTGCTAACAGGAGCAAGTAGAAACAGGTGGTGTCTATTGTGGAAGCTCCACAGAAGTTCACCTAGGGTTGAAGAAGTATTTCCAAGTCAGGCACAGATTGTTAGTCATTCAGTGGAGGAGGCAGCAAATGAAGAGACCAGAGAGAGCAGTCTGCCTTGGGGGGAAGATCATGGATGAGGTATCCCAACACCATTGCTGTATCTGTGGACTTGGAGGGAAATGAGGCAAAAGAAGCTGCTGAGCAGCCCATCTATTTTATCTATTTTCCCGGTGCGTAGCATGTTATGTGGTTTTACTGGCTGTTAGCATATGCTGGTGATTTAGCAGAATATGTTAATGAACATCTGAGGCTGCGGCTGTGCAGCCTCTGATAGGGACTCTTTGAGCGTCCTACATGAGGCAACACAGAGTTTCCCGCTTCTCTTACTTTCCCTGGTTTAAAATCTGGTCGCTTCCCCAGCATCCCATGTCTTTCCCCTTTCCGTGCCTTGGGATGCAGCCTGGGGTCACAGAACAAACACACCAGTTCAAGAGTCACGGCGTCCCTCCTGGGGTGCTTCAAAACCCAGGCCACTGTCCTGTTGGGTGGTAGGCTTCCAGTCCCTGCTTTCGTGTCTGGGACCGAGTCCAAGCCCTGGAGGGGATGCCTGTTTTTGAGTGAATCCCTTTGAGACTGTGTAGTTCTCCCTCCAGTCATCTTTTTTTTTTTTTTTTTTTTTTTTTTATTTTTTTCTTCCTTCTGTTTCAATTATTTCCCTCTTTGAGAGAGAGAACAATATTCATATGGGCATAGGGGATTGATAGCTTGCAGAACTGAAGGGAAGTTAGCAGAGTCTTAAAATCCACATGGGTGGCTTTCAGTCGGAGCGAAACGAAGGAGGAGGGTACTGAGTGATCTCCCCTCTCCCTCTGACAACAGGCTATACATTGCTTGTTGTCACATGATGTGATGCTAAAGGCGAATAAGTACAAAAAAATGTCAAAGCAGAAGGAAGTTGCAAGAGCAAAGCTGGGTTCCTTTTGCTTCACAGTCTTGTTTTGGAGGCAGCCTAAGAGTGACAGCTCACTGGAGGGAAGACATGAAGCACGGAGTGTGGGATGAGTAAATAGCTCCAGATAGTAATGGGATGAACATCCCAGGGCACAGGATGGATGCAGCGGGATGGGTTGAAAGAGGCATTTGTGACTGCTGATGCTGCTCTTCTTGCAAGCTCCTCAATGAGAACTGTGTCACGGGATTAGCTGGCCTTTGGGCACTGAGTATGGGACAAGTACATCGAGAGAGGTCCAGCTTGGACCAGCAAGTAGCTGGCAGTGTGAACAGGCACCTACCACGTAAGATACAAAATAAGATTTGATGTTCCTAGTGTGGAGAATTCCCAGAGCCACTCTATTGCAGAAGAAGAGTGGAGTCCTCGGAAAATCTGGACTTCAGGCAAGTCCAAATTCATCACTATTTCAGACAAGGAACACCAGAATGGAGAGGAACACACATCAAAAACCCATTGTGAGAGTACGCCGTGAGTGGTCTGTCTTGTGGTTAGCGCTGAGGTGGCAGTAGCTTCTCTGATGTGGCTGCATCTTGCCCGTTGTTTGTGCAGAAGCCAGGTAGCAGAGCACAGGAATGGGAGGGTATTCCAGCACCCTGGCTCTTCACGATTTGTTAACTTCGTCACTGACAAGTCCCTGCAATAACCTCTTCATCTCTACAGAGAGGTAGTTTATCGCTCGGTAAGATGAGATGATGATGGAAACCCCACCTCCTGTGCAGACTTCGTGGGACATTGCTGAAGCTTGAGACAGCTCCAGGGACAGACTGGGAGGGTGAAAATCCTCAAGCCAAGGTGCGCTTCACAGTTTTTCATTCACTTCAAGTTCCTTATCCCACTGCCCATGAAAAACGTGTCTGCTTTCCCTGGGATACTGGCCACTGAGTGTGGCATGTTGGTCCTTCCCCTCCTCCATGAAGGAGGCATGTGAGTTGCACCACTGTCTTTTTCTGAACCTAATCAGTACCACTGCTGTCATAAATCCCATCCACCCAGGACATAAATTCAGCTGGCATGTGTATTCACCACAAAGGCTTCAACAGCTTCCTGCAGGGTCTGTGCTTTCCCAAAGCTTGGCAGCTTTTCCTCCTATCGGTTACTGTGTCCTATAGGAGAGACCACCCAGAAACTCTCCTGCTATTGTTCCACTCGGGCGCAGAGCGACGGCGTGCGAGATGTTGATTCTGCAGGTAGATGCCACCCTGGCTGATTGATCTGACTATTAAAGATTTCACAGCCAGCCCCATAAACAGCTGATGAGCTGACCCAGTGGCTGCCGAGCAATTTCAGTTATTGCTCTCTTACTGATGTTGAAGTAAAAGAGAGGCATTAGGAAAATGCCCTTGCTTTGAAGCTCCCTATGTGCTTAAAATGAAGCCTGAGCTTAAGTGGAAGGTAATCCCCAGGACAGGAGGGACCTCAGGAGAGTGTCTGTTTTCTCTTCCTGCAGGAAAGCCCAGTCTGGTTGCACTTGTCCATTGCCTGCTTCAGAAAGGTAATTTGGGACAAAAATGTCACCTCTACTGTCTGAACAGAAGGGGGAATTCTCCACGGCAGGCACTAGAGGCTTTTTCTCCTCCTATACTAGCTCTTGTAAAGGAATGTGGTGCTGGCTCTTCTTGTATGGGGGAGAGAAAGGGACAAGGGAAGTCAGGAGATGTTGGGAGAGGTGATTGGGTGAAGGTTTCTCCAGGACAGCATTCACAAAACAAGGGTATAGGGATCACAGAATAATTCAGGCTGGAAAGGACTTCAAACAGGAGGTCTTTAGTCCAACCTCCTGCTGAATACAGGGTCAGCTCTGAGGTCAGACCAGGTTGCTCAGGATTTTGTCCAGTTGGGACTTGAAAAGCTTTAGGGGTGGAGACTGCACAACCCCTCTGGGCACCCTTCTCCAATGCCTCGTGGTCCTAATGGTCAAAACCACACCACTGAAAGGAAAGACATCACTGATGGGGAAGGGTAGTCAAGCTGGAATTCACAATTCTTAATATTTTAACAGAAGGGGAGAAAAGTAGTCACAATATCCTAAGGAAGAGTAGATCTCTGCGGGGTAAAGTGATCTTGCTCTTCTGAAGATGTGAGTCTGGTTGTACCATCTGATACTCTGTTACTATAAATACATTTTCATTACCTCTTTCAGAAGGAAATTCCCAATCTGGAAGCAACTGCAGTTAAAACTAGCTAATTTGTTGTCTGCAGTGGCTGATAAAGCAGCCAGCTCAAGCCTGCAAAAGGAATAATCCTGGGATATTGAAGAGTGACAAATGTAATTTGACATAATCAAAATGTAGTCAGGAGACTGGCTATCCCAAATTTGTGACTCCAGCTGCAATTTTAAGATATCTGATTTACCATCTGCAGCAAGCAGAGAGGTTTCCACCACGCTTCCATGCTGCCGTCTCACAGAAGCATCAAAGAGGAGCCAGCAGGAGGGAAAAAACGATTCCCAGTTTGCTCTGTTGCTGATGACAGTGCTTGAAGATTTTGCCTCTGACTTGGAGCAGAACATGTGACTTTTTTTTTTTTTTTTTTTTTTTTTTTCCCACGACTATGACAGCTTAATTGGAGCTGCATGAAAGTGTCTTCCTTTCACAGTAAATAACATCAAATTTGATTTGACTATGCTCTCCCTGGTTCTGTGTCAAAGCTCTCAGTGACTGATTTTATTAGGGGTATGCATCATCTGAGCAACAGTGGAAGCACTAGACCAATTTCTATGGTTGGTCACAGTGGCATGAAAGTAGATAAAACTCTAATTGAGTGAACGTAGACTATTCTAAAGCAATTAAAGTCAGTGCTGTGGTGGGGGAGGACTCTGGATACAAACCATTTCACATCAGAAATCACTAGGATTTATCCGATCTGTAGCATATTTAACAATAATGAGCAGGGGTAAACAGACTACGGAGATTAGCAGTTGTATAGGCTGGGATTCAGCTCCTGCTTCAGACACCACTGGGAAGCCAACCTCCCTTTGTGAGTAGACAGCAAGAGATGTCTTGGAGCAGAGCTTCAGGGCTAACTTCTGCTGTCAACACAAGGGCAACAGGAGGCAATTTAAGATGCTCTGAGATATCTTAGACATCCATATGGCCCCAGAAAATATGGCACAGGATTTATGAGAGATCTGTGCTCTTTCATACAGGTGGCTGAAGGACAAAGAGGATGTATTAAGGTATGTCAGATGGCACTAGATATATGTCTGATAAATGCAGTAAGTTTGACATGCTGTAGAGCAAATGCAAGGCTGCTGTACATTTGATTTTGGAAAGCAATCATTTTACATCCTGTATACCAGGTCCAGCACCCAAAGAGCTGGGAACCCCAGCACATCTTTTGCAAGGGCATCTGAGGTATAGGTTCCAAAGGCAAAGAAGAAGGCAAGCATGTTTAGAGGAGAGCAAACAGGTTGGCTCAGGTTTCTGGTTTACCATAGCCAATTGGGAAGGTGAGGAGAGAGACAAAATCTCATTGCTGGATCAAGAGTTGCACCATATTTTTCCTGAGAGACACACAAATGTGACTGGTAGTAAGCAGGGCTTTTTTTGAGGTCTGGATCTCTGCATTTATCTTCTGGGGCTGTGAGAGCTCACCCACTGTGGTACTGAGTCACCGCATGTGAGTGTAGGCTGATCCAAAGAAAGGAGAGTCTGGCGCGCACTCATACCCAAGCATTAGCAGCTCATCCAGTAAGATTTGGGAATCCCAACACCTGAGACAGATTTCCTGTAGGAAAATAATTTTTTTTTTTCTTTCTGATAGAAATACTGACTTTTTCTGAAATTACCAATTTTTGTTTGTGAGGGGAGAAAAATAGCTTATTAAGCTCCAAACCCATTAGATCACTTTCCTCATCTTGCTTGAGCAGTTGAGTTTTAGTGGTCCCTTAAGTTTAAAATGAGTCCTTTTTTATAACAAACAAGATCTGACAGAAGTCCTCAGTCACAGACCCAGCTTGTTTGTTGGGTTCTAGAAGCCTCCCAACAGCTCCTCGGGGGCTGCTGAACATCTTTGTGCATGGAGATGCCCTAACTTTTGCATGTGCATAGAAATGCAGTGAAAAACATCTCTATCTCACTCCATACATCTATATTAGGTCAACATGGAGTGAGAAGCAGAACCAGGAACACTGCAACTAGAAGAAGAGGTTCCTCTGCTTTCAGAAAGGACTTTTCTGAGCACCTTGTTGTCCCGTGCATTTCAGTTGTGTCTCTGTACACATGGATGTGCCAGACTCTTTCCCTACCAGTAGGCAGGCCGAGAATAAATTGAGGAGTGACAACTTACTGCTCGCTGGCAGTGTGGAGACCTTTGCAATGCCTGGACAAACAGAATGGTGGGGCCTGCTCCAGAAACTTTCTGCTGAATCGTGCAGTTTGGTGACCAGAGACATAGGAATTTCAAAAGCCATGTGAATAACCGAGGCGGGGATGAAGCAAACGGATTTGAAAGGGATGGTAGGAGCTCTGCTCAAGGGAACATCACCACGATGCAGCTCGTATACCCCAAAATCTCCTTTGCTGTGTTACTAATTACGTACAGGGTTATTAAATTATATCTCCACTCTCAGGAAGAGGGAGGGGGAAGAAAACAAACAAAGAATTCAGTTGAAGCCTTGGTACTTTAAATCTGGATACTTTAAATCTGTGACCTATCTGTCGTGGAGACTGAGAGTACTGCCTCTTTCACCCACGAGCATTTGGTGCAGCACTGGCTGAGAACAACCCTCCAGTGTGTGTTGCATGAGCATGTAGGGATGAATATGGAAAGCAGGACACCTCGTGAATTCAAGGGACATACGTCTCCCCTGAAGGAATACCGCAAACATATTTACTTTTGTAGCTGCTTTTATGGTTCTGGTTGTTCTGTCATAGTAAGTCAAAGGTCTGAGAGGCAGCTGGTTCTTTATCCAGTGGTGCAGAATAGAGATTGATGGGTGTTGCTGAGAAGGCTGAAATGTCCTTTTTGTGCAGTCTGTCTTAAAAATCTCAGCTGTGACCAGAGAGAAGTGTTAACGTCAGGGATAAGGGGCTGAGATCTCGGTCTAGAATAGGGAAGGAGCCAGTTTCAACACTCAAATGCATGAGAGAATTTCAAATTGGCTGCCCTCGTTTCATCCTTATATAATTTAAGAGACAGACAGTGGAATTGCAGAGCTTGTAATGACTGTTCTAGTGAGCACATGGAAGATGGATGAAGTACTTGAAGTTAAGAAAAGTTGTAATACAGTACTTTAAAAGGGGAGAGAAAGATAAATGAAGGAATTATTGATGAGTCAATTTAATAAAAATTTCTGAGAAAAAAAATGGAATAAGTAATTATAGTATTTGTAATATCAAAGAGCACAAACTGGCTGCCAGGTGTCATGGTTTGAGCTCAGAGGGTTTGAGCTGAAAAACCAGTTTATGGAAAAGAATGAGGGGGTCCTGGTGGAAGAGAAGGTGAATGTGGGTCAGCAGTGCCCTTGGGGCAAAGAAGATTAACCCCATCCTGCTCTGCACCAGCAGGACTAAATCCAGCAACTGCAAGGAAATGATCCTTCCTATGTGGCACTTGTGAGACCACATCTGGAGCACTGCCCAGTTTGGGGCTCCCCAGTACAAGAAAGACATGGGTGTGCTGGAGCCAGCCCAGTGAAGGGTTATGAGGATTGTTGGAGGGCTGGTGCACTGGGTATGCAAGGAGAGGCTGAGGGACCTGGGTTTGTTCTTCCTGGAGAAGAGAAGACAAAGGATAGAGATGCTTGTGTCCTAACAAATACTTGGTGGTGTAGAGATAGAGCCAGACTCTTCTGGGATAGATGGACAAGGAGCCATGGACTCAAGTTACAAGAGGGAAAATTCGCATTAGATATTGGGGAAAATATTTTATGCCACAATAGTGGTCAAATATGGGAACAAGCACCTGGAGAGTTTTCTGAGATCTTTCTGGGAGATATTCGACACTCAGCTTCAAAGTCCTGAGGAACCTGCTCTATTTTGGGCAGAGGTTGGACCGGAGGCATCCACAGATCCTTTCTAGCCTATATTACTCTAGGAATCTGAGAATTTCAGATCTTCACAGCTCTGGGTAGTTAGGACTTGTTGAGCAATGTTAAGCTATTAAGTGATTACAACTCAAGAAGCTGAGTTGACTCTGCTGAGAGCAGTGGAGCTTTCACAGCAGATCTCAAAGTATAACACAGATGCAAAATGAGATGCAGCCGACATCTCAAATGACCTGTTTCAAGCTTCTTACAGCAACTGCTGAGCTGCAAATACCCTGGGATGCTTATAAATGCCACAGTCCTGGTTTTGTTCAGTGGAGACGGCAGCTCAGGAATAGAGACATATAGCAACCTAAGATTAGCCAAGAATACACGTTCTGGCTTTGGACAGTTAATAAGGCAGATGACTATAAGGCTCTGGATTTATATGTTGAAAAGAGGGAGTTTGGTTCCTCATGTTTCTATTTGCATCTATCTTAGTTTATTTTATTATTGAGTCAGCCCAGTCGGGTGTCAGTTTTCTTACAAATAACATATTCCTAACTGCAATCTCTTTTTCCAAGCAGCTCTGTTCTTCATCTCTGAGATAAAAGGACTCTTGCGGATTACGTGGAGGAGACTCAGTTCCTATGAGATACTGATTCTGGGAGAGCTCCATCATTTATAACATAACGAGTTGACTTAATAAGGTCGATTATAGGAGAAAAAAAACCACAACAGGCTGGCTGGAGGATGCTGAATGTCTTGAAGGGCATTTTCACCTAAGCTTCATCAGTGTATAGCAATTATATGAGTTGTTTGTGGCTACTTGATTGGCAGGACACTGGGCTGACTAATCTGCTCTGATGACAGGGGACAGGCTGCTGATGAGAAAAGTCCACAGTAATATTATATGAATGTGGTTCGAGTGGGCCTTGAGTAATCATCTAGTCCAGGCTCTTAAGTGTGCTTAAATATGTGTATGCAAACTGCATCTATATTGGAAACTAAATAAGAACTATTTATGTCCCTGGGGGTTTGTAGCACAGTGTAATTCATATTCAAACATCCAACAGCCCTGCAACCCTGTGGGGAAGGACTTGGAGGTACTGGTGCCTGAAAATCTGTGGCAGTGTGTGCTCTCAGTCTAGAAAGCCACCCGTGCTCCGGGCTGCAGCCAGAGCAGGGGGGGCAGCAGGGCCAGGGAGGGGATTCTCCCCCTCTGCTCCGCTCTGGGGAGACCCCCCTGCAGTGCTGGGGCCAGCTCGGGGGCCCCCAACAGCAGAAGGACACGGAGCTGCTCGAGCGGGGCCAGAGGAGGCCATGGAGATGCTGGGGGGGCTGGAGCAGCTCCCCTGGGAGGCCGGGCTGAGAGAGTTGGGGGGGTTCAGCCTGGAGAAGAGAAGGCTCCGGGGGGACCTTCGAGCGGCCTCCCAGGGCTTAAAGGGGGGACAGGGAAGGTGGGGGGGGACTCTGGGTCAGGGGGTGGGGGTAGGACGAGGGGGGACGGGTTTAAGCTGCCAGAGGGCAGATTTAGGTGAGATCTAAGGCAGAAATTGTTCCCTGTGCGGGGGGTGAGGCGCTGGCCCAGGGTGCCCAGAGCAGCTGTGGGTGCCCCCTCCCTGGAAGGGTTCAAGGCCAGGTTGGACGGGGCTGGGAGCCCCCTGGGCTGGGGGAAGGGGGCCCTGCCGGGGGCAGGGGGGTTGAGACTGGATGGTCTTCAGGTCCCTTCCAAAAAATTCTACATTGCTATGGTTGTATAATAACATCTTCCCTCACATGAAACAAGACAGTGTCATCCCCACTGTCAACTGGGGACAGTCCTGGGCCTGTGGAATCCTATGCTCAATAGTTTTGGGTAAAAACTGTACCAGGTTCTGTGATAAGACTGAAATGAGATAATTGTGGGACAGTCGTTGAACCAGTGCTTTGCCCAGTTTGGACAACTGATGTCCTTGAGCTGTAAGACAGCTAGGTGGGAATTCCTGAGGTTAAGTTTCACATCTGGAAGTAGCCTATTTTTGTGTGGATTTGGTAAATTTTGTGAACAGACAAACATCTGGAAAAACATTAAGAAGAGGTAAAATAAGGTTCAAGAATAAGTTACAGGTAAATTTTGCTGCCCTTCCTGCCTGTAAATAATTTTCTTGCAGGTCCTTGTTTTATTCAGCCAAGCTGGCTGATAATTGCTTGCATGCAGATCTTTTTCACGGAAGCATGAAGGAGATTCAGTAGCAGCTATTTAATCTGAACTGTACTTGTTACAAAAGCTGGTCAGCAAAATTTGGGCGACACAGCTCTTCCTCCAGCTTTGCTGATGCATCAGTTTTGAGTGATTTCCTGCAAAGCAAGTTTCCTGATGAATGGACTGTCTTTGCAAACCTGTCCTCAGAGTCTGTAGGGCTGCTGGCTATATAAATTCCTCTGGAAGCAGGTTTTAATTTTACAGAAAATCTATAGATATGTATATTTTTATCCATGATAAGTGCTGGAATTCAGCAATAGTGGTGTTTCGTGGAAAGTGGAATGATGGCTGGATTTTTTTTTCCCACTTTCATGTGTGTCCATCCACTTGTTTTGGGCCATACAGGGAAATCAGTTGACTGTTGTGCTCTATGCTGCCTTCTTTTATGGAAGATGATGACTCCCAAATGAAAAAAAATGTCATTTTTCTCAGTGGCTACACTGGTGATGCCCCTATCCTATACATCAAGATGCATCTAAATGTTATACAGACAGGGTAAACCTCCTGATTCTGAGCTTGCACACTTAAGTATGCTGTCTGATAGCAAACTTTTGGAGCAAATTTTGATCATTGCAAGGGACCTTCCTCTCTCCAGACACCAGTTCCCTGGAGGACCTCTGTAGGGGAAGTTTTAATAGGAATTTCACTGTTTCTGGGGAAAATGGCTTTTTCTGTCACTTTCTGATATCATGGACTACCTCTGAAGCCCTCCTAGACTTGTCCTCCTCAGAAGAAGGAGGGAAAGGGAAGACACAAGACAGAGTCTTGCTTGTCAGTGTGTGGGAGTGGGCACCAGCTCGGCATCAGTGCTGGTATGGAAAGATTTTAATGAGACATTCCTCCCAATTTAAATGTTTCTAGAGGGACCCTCCATCCTATTACTCTTGGCTGTCCTTGTATAAATCCACTGCAGCACAGTTTTAGCAGTGTGGATGAAGATTCTCCCGGAGGGAAAAAACCCTTCTATCTTGCAACCAATTAGAAAATTCACATAAAATCCAGGATAAGGTCCCAGGCCAGACATTTATTTGACATATTCCTGCCTGTTGCTTATTGTGGAACAACTCTGTAAACCAGTGGGAATTTATGAGGGAAATGTTTGGTACATGAGAGGTCTGAAGGTGTGTGTGTGTCTTTCCCAGTTTTGGTCACTACACAGAGCAATGAAAATCAGAATTTGCTTCACCTTCAAATATATGGAAGGAATCTCATCTTAGAATCACCCATTGGCTACAAGACAGCCTGGGGTGACCACCTCGAATCTAGATGTTTCCTTTGCAAGATCTAAAGGTAAGTAAGACAAACTCCACTCTAACAAGCTTTCAGACTGACCCCCCAGTCTGACTGCATGGGGTTGAGGTTCTTACTCAGAAAGATGGGTAGGAAGAAGAAGGCAAGAGAGGCAAGGGATCGAGGCAGTGGGAACATGCAAAAAAAAGAGGGAAATAAAGAAGGTAGGCTGGGCATGGAGTATGGAGGTAATAGTGGGAAGGGAGGTTAGGTATAGAATGAAGCTTGGGTATGGAGAAATGTGGGTTACGTTAGAGGCAGTGCAGTAGGGACCATAGAAATGTGACCTGCCTGTAAATGTAGGCATGCATGATAGATGGGAAGAATGGTGGGACTTGGAAGAACCTGTGGGAGGAGGTGCAAGTGATCTGATTGAGACCAGCACCACTGGCCCCGTGGTGCCAGTCATAGGCCACTACCAATGGCAAGATGGACTCTGCAGTTCCAGGTTTCCCTCATCCAGCAATCATCCCTCCAGCCCCATCCTGGTTCAGCCCCATCCTGAGAAAGCCCCTTGCTATGGGCTCCCTTTATGGCTGTAACAACCTTTCAGCCAGTTATGGGTACAGCCACAAAACAGCCACTTCATCATTTTTCTCCGTGCCCTTATTTCTCCCACTCTGGCAGTAAAATCCTCTTCACCACCCTTTCTCCTTTTGTCCCAGTTTTTGTGCCACCCAGGTCTCCTCTGGGCTACTAGCTCTTCTCTTGCAGAATGAACCTGGGCATATGGCAGTCACCAGGAATATTTGGGGACAGGATGATGTTCCCAAAGAGATTTTTATTAAAGGGTCAATACAATTATACAGAAATCTGTGATGAAGTGGATGCTGGGTGCATTTGCTGCTGATGTGTTTGGCAAGTAGTCAGAGCTCCTTGGCAAAGAGGGGACTGTGGAGATCTCTGCTCTAGGTTGCTCAGAGTGTCTGGTCTTTGGCATGGCCATCTCAGGTGCACGGGGCCACGAGGAAATATAGATCTGCTGCTTTGGAAACTTCTGAAGAGGTCTTCTACAGAGCTGTTGGCATGAGGTGACCTTCCAGACTGCTGACAAACCAGACAGGTAGAAATATGTTGTTCTGGGGGAACCAGTAGGATCTCAAGGTTAGGATGAGTTTTGCAGAGCTGGATGTCTTGGCTTGTGTGGGGGATAAGTGTTTAACTGAAACCTTCCACACCTCAGTTTCCTTTTCTGTAAATGGCCCTAAAAAAAATAATCCTGGGGGGGGATGGGATACAAACCAGGATTTGAAAGATGTTATACTCTATCACCCTGGCTCAATTTAGGAACAATCCCACCTGCAGGAGCCTGTACATAAGCGAGTCTAAGTTACTGTGGGACCACGGGCATGCAGAAAGGGGAGAGGGCATGTGATTTCACTCACCCTTCAGGAACTGACCCATCATTCTCCTCATTTCCTTAAGCCCTTGGACATGCAGAGGGCTGAAGCATGCTCAGCACCTTCTCCTGGGTCCATGCAGCTGCACTTGGGCTCCTGTGATATGGTCCTCATGAACGGGCCGTGGTCTCAGCCCCGAGCTGGGTTCATGCATCTCAGGAAAAGCAGAAAGTTTTCCTGCAGGATGACCTGCTTGCTCCGGAAGCAGCCTGCAACAAGGCCTTTGCCAGCACAGCACAGGGGCAATGTCCTTTAATTTTATGTGATCCGCCATTGAGTGAAAGTGAGTAGGATAGGAGCTCCCTGGGTTCCTTGGCTTGAGTGTAGGAGTTTACCATGGAGACACCTTTAGCTGCATCCATCACTCTAGTTTTCCCTATAGACCATGGACACCAGGGTCAATTCAGTGTGTGGGTACAATTCAGCTTAACATAAAGCTGATGACCATCATTTGTTGAAGAACCTCAACAGCACTTGCTTCTTTCCATCAGTTATAAAGGGAACTTATGTGATGAGTTCATCTGGAGATTGCTGTGCTGGTTGCATTTAGATAGCTGATAAATCCCAACATTTGTGCCTCAATTCCCTGTCTATACAAGTGGGATAATGGTGTTTCCTTGTTTCATCTGAGTGTGAGTGTGCACTTGTGCAGGGCAGGGGGGTGACAGGCACAGAAGCTGGTGGAAGATCACAGGGTCCTCCCCAGATTAGAAAGTCCAGATGAACAGCTGAAACACAGAAGATCTATCTTCAAGTATTGCGAGAAATGTAATTGCTGTTTCTAATATGCTTACAGTTCCTTGGCCTCAGGGTCCAAGGCCTTGTATTACTGCTGATAGTGAGTTCATTAAAGGAGAATCTAAAAGGGTTTCTTCCCCGCCACCCCCCCTTGCCAGGCTTTTGAAGGCTTCAGAATTCAAATAAAAAGAGAAAAAGACAATTTTAACATGTGCCAGGGACCCTTGAGGGAGGTCACGTTCTTTTAATATTTCACATACCCCTCTTTTTTTTTTTTTTTTTTTTTTTTTTTGCTGTGAAAGATTCAGGCACGATCCTGCCCATGTCTGCTGACTGGGAGGAGGAGACAGGGACGTTCAGCCTTGGTCCCATCAAGCATAGGCAGAAGGTGGCTCTGAACCATGTATTATGTCTCCAACAAACTGCCTAACACCAACATGACTGCCACCCTGAACTACTTTAAAAAGTGAATGCTGTCATCTCTTTTCTTGCCTTTTCTCTCCTTTTTTCACTCAAGAAGACATGGCAGTCCAGGCTGCAGACCTGAAACTCAGCATCTTTGAAGAGTCCCAGGAAGGAGAACGACAGGCATTTTCTTTCACTGCCAAAGAGATCCCAACTGAATTTCTCAGAAAGCAGCATAGCAGGCTGTAAATTAAACATTTGCCAGCACACGGGCAAAAAGAAAATGAGTAATAAAATACTAGGAGTGCCAGCATTTATTTTTCTTCATTTCAGCAACCTGCTGTGATATTATCCCAGGGAACAGTTTAGCTTCATCCCCCGAGGCCAGAGCAGGGCTGGTATGAGGAGGGGAGAGGAAATGCTGTGGTTATGAACCCCAAGAGGGTCATACAGAAAGTTACGGTATTTGTTTGCAGAGCAGCCACTGGTTTTCTTCTTCAGCCTTTACCTCACAGAAGGATGAAGCTGCCTTAAAGAATAGGAAATCTGTTGGGGAGGTGCACCGGGTGGAAGTGACCTTCATGTGTGTGTGGCCCAGCATGAGTGAGTTATGTGGCCCATCACTGAAGGCTGGGTTTTGCCACCACAAACAGGTTTCTTGTGCTTGAGGGAGGATGTGTTGGCAATGCATGGAAAGTTTCCCTCTGCTAAAGTTGAAAATCTTCCATTTCCACCTTATTTTGGGTGTTTTGTCCTGTAAAACCTATATCCACTTTGAAACAGGAGTTAAAACAAGCATTTGGCCATTAATGCAGTGGAACAGTTCCAGCATATTCCCCTTCTTGAAGTGAATTGTTGACTTTTTCTTCCCTCTTTGAGCCAACACAGAAAATAAAAACTTGCAGTTTTTCTGCAGGATAAGAGTGAGGGATATCATGCACCTCTTGTACTTTAGGACGTGGTCAGATGTCTTCTCATCAGTCCAGCTAGAATAGCTCACCCTTTGGCTGCATCTCCTTATGGTTACTGCCCCAGAGCTGAGCAACACTCGTGGTCCATGTGAGCATGCTTTGCACCTTCAGTGCAGTCAGCCAGCTTAGCTTAAGTGTCCACAGGGGTGGTTTCAGCCAACGCATTTGACTTGGAACCTTAAGTGTTGCACAAAACACCTCCTGGAAGTACCTCTCCATCCTTGCTGACTCTGCAGGAAACCTCAAGGCCTTGGCTGTGACCCAGGTGGGATTCATCTCCAGTTGCAGAGAGCTGATTTTAGGTGTCAGTAAGACATCTACTTGTGCACGGGATGCAAGTGACAATTAGTGACAGTATCAGTGATATTAGTGACAATGAATGATTCAGCTCCTAAACATTAACGGATAATGTCATCTGAGACACTTTCTGGTACTCAGGTAGGAGAGAGGACCACAGCATGAGACATTTCTGCCCAGATAAACTGGATTGTACTTTTGCTTGTCATTGACTGGAAAAGGAATTCAGATTATCAGAGTGTAACTCAGCGGTCAAAATATAGTTCCTCAGTGCCATCTGAGACTCCCTTGGGTAATCTAATACCTGTAGGCACCTCCATGTAGTCTCTAAGCTGAGAGACATGAAATGGCGAATCTCAGCCCATGGGGATCTCTTCTGGAAAGCTTGAAATAGTTAAAACAAACCAAATGCTCAGTCTCTAACCTCCCAACTACAAAAGAGACCTATGACAAACTTTGCAAAACAAGAGACCTCTGCAGAATTACGTAGATAACGGAGCATCCATCGGTGCCAAAGAATGACCATGTGTGAGGACAGGTCTCCAAATGGTGAGTTATCTAGAGCCCTGGGAAGACACCGCATCCTTGTGAAACAGATGGGGGGTTTGAATAGAATGAATGAAGTTGCTCAAACTGGAACTTGGCCAGGACAGTGGGGTTAACACCTCCTTTACAAAAAAAATACCAGGGGATTTCCATTACAGTCAGGCCATCCGTTTTTCACATGTCATTTGAAAAATGTGGGAGAAATAAAAACACAAAGGACACCTTCTGTACAAATGCACACAAGTAAACATTTTGACTTGGTTCAGCTGTGAGCTGGAAAGAACCCAGCTGGTCAGATAGCTCGCTTTCCAGTATCATTTTTCTCTCATGCTCCATCAACCCTATCCTGTTGATCCTTGGCTTTATACCACATCTTCATGATCCTTGGCTCTATACTTACCCTCTGATTTTTGATGTGAGGATCTTCCACACAACATTAACAATTAGAAGGGAATTCTCAAGAGACTGAAGAACACTGCTCCTAATATGATGGAAAACTACATGTATGGGAATTGCTTTTAGTACGCTTTACCTTGGGCTTAAAATGTTACCACAGATCTGCAGCTTTGAAATGACCTTCATCACGGATGCACCCTTCTTCTGGCATATGTGAAGAAGATGGGGTAATTTCTCACTTTTCCTCTGAGAGAGGACCTGCAATGCATTGCTTTGCATCTGCTGAAGGGGAGATCGCTGCTTAGGCAGATACTGTGAAACAGCTCACATTTACTAACTAAAAGATACCTACTAACTGTAGATTTCTTGGATTCTCTCTGTAAGTTTGCTCTGTGCCTGAATTCCTTGCCCTGCAAGTAGTTTGCATCAGTTCATCAAATTAATCATCAAAATTCTCCTTTGCCTTGATCTAGTAGACAGACAGCATCTGGGCTGCTGGCATATGAGACTAAATACTGCTTTTGATTCTGACTAATAACTTCTTGTAGTTTCTTCGATGTGTCTGCCTTTTGCAGACCCCATCCTTCTGATCTGTATTTGCACTTTGCCAAGCTCTGTGGAAGTTCAGTTCACTAAAATTCTATTAAAACCTCCTTGATCTGTGTCCTTCATGCTTTCACACAGCTGTATTTTGGTCCATTCACTGGGCATTTGATTTCCGTTAGTCTCTTCACAGATGTGGAGCTCCTGTGTACACAGGCTTTCCTTGCATGGAAAGGTTTTCCGGATCCAAGCTGAAGTGTTAATGATGTTGTAGGAGAGGATCAGCACTTTTTCTGGAGCGTGCTGGAAGGGGAGAGCCTGTTGCTTCCCAGTGTGAAAACATGCAGACCACTTGCTAGACCTGGAAAGGGGGCAAATTGAAATTTCTGGGACTGCAGCTAGCACGCTGGACTTGCATTTATACCCCAGGCAGCAAGATGAGGTGTGAAGTTGGTTTTTATGGATGATTTAGTGGTTGGCAAAGGCCGGAGGTGGTAATTGGTACCATTTGTGCTAATTTTGTCAGCATTTTTCCCCCTGCCTGATTGGCTCATGTCAGCTTTTTTAATTATGTTTTTGTTTTTGTTTTTTCAGTTTAGGGGAACAGAGTTGTGGTTTCACATTCTTGTTAAAGACCATGACTGTGATTTATTCTGGGTGGAGGCTGGAGGGGAGAGCACAGGGAAGGAGGTTATAATTGGACTTGGGTTTCATATTAGGTTTAAAAAAATAAATAAACTGGCCAGAACAGCAGTGGAGCCAAGTGATTCTGTTTCACTTCACACCAAATTTAGTAAGATGGAAGAAAAAAAATAGCTCATTTTCACAAAACCGTAGCAATTCCTTTCTACCTTAAGCTTTTCTCTCTTTCCTTGGTTTGTGTCTACTGAGAAGAGGCACATGTAGCCTTCAGTTTCCCTGGGTTCCAGCTTTAAAAACTGTAAGCTTTATATAGCATTGTAGGGTTTGTGGGAATAGTTATGGGTCTTGTTCTCCTAGGTGAGGGTTCAAATGCTCTCCAACACCACTAGCAAAAATCCTCCAGCCTTTCAAAGGCTATTGCTTGCAGGAACAACCTCCAGAGGTCAGGAGGTGATGAACTGACCAGGTTTATTTGATGTTTCTCAGAACAATAAAAAGAGGGTCCTTTTATCTGCTGGATACCCTGGCATTTGATAGAAAAAATACTGGATGCTTGCAGTTAACTTTTCTTTAAAAGCTGCCCCAAGGGAATGGCTTTCGATCATCCTGACATGACCTGGCTGGTGGATCATCCTTCAGCTGGCACAACATGAAGCCTCTGAAAGGTGTGAGGGGGAAGACAGACCTCAGCAGATCTGCTGTGCCCTCCAGCTGCCTCAGGGACACAGCCTATGCAAGCCCAGGTGTTGGTGGAACTTGATCACCGGGGATCAGGTTGATCTCGGCTCTGTCTAGATATTTCTAGATGAGCTTGTCAACCTAGACTCCTTCTACAGGCAAAAAAAAATACAGAATTCTTCGGACACCATACATTTGAGCTGTTTTCACTGTCTTCTTTGGGTGAGATGAATCACACCCATGGCTGAGTAACCATCCTTTCAGTGGGAAGGGAGCCCAAGGCAACCAGGTCTCATAGAGATGTCTACATTTGATTGGCTGAGCCTTGTCTTCCCCACCAGGACAGTGCTTTTCTTGGCAAAAGGAGAGGAAGAAAAGCCCTCAGAAACAAGTGGTAGGGCAGTTGTCTGCTTTGAAAGCCATTTGCACTCTTCTAATGGTGCCCCAGGCTGAAGAAGGGGTAAGATTACCCTGCATTTTGATTTTCTTTGCTGTGTCTTCTTTTTCTCTTCATATATCTTCTCTTCTTTGGAGAAGCATTATTTTAACTGAGAAGGCATTCACCAGAAACTTGCTCAGAGCACACACAGAAAGTCTTGCAAGTCTCCAAAATGATGTACTTGCTGTGCCCACAGTTATTTCCACCTGAGGACCTTCAAAGGGGAATGCAGAAGCCTTTAGGACTAAGCTGTCCTTCATGCTGGACCAGTCTGGAAGTACCACCAGTCAGTGGGCACTGGTGTGAGTGAAGATCTAACTTCAGTTGACGTTTCAGTTCATTGACTCTGGGGCCAAAGATTCATCTTCAAGCTTCCATTCTGGGTGGACAGGAGGGCTAATGATACGAGGTGCACGTACTCCATAATACTTTCCATCAGTACACATTGTACTTCCGACTGTCAACTCCTTGCTCCAACAGGTTTCTATACCTTTGTTATGTTACTCCCTGTGTTGCAGCTTGCATGGATTCATTGCAGTAAAATGATTTATCTGTCTCTAGTTTCCATACCTCCACCTTGCAGATAGACTTTAAAGACTAAGTGTTGTTGTCATTTGGTCATTTTTCTTTTCTTTCCTCCTGTATGCTTATATCATAGGCTGCTACAGGTAGACAAAATGAGTAGTCCTAGAGAGGTGGTGCAGCATGAGACGCCCAGGGCAGAAATGACTTGCAGAGGATCCAGCTCAGATTTCACTCTGAAATGGGGCCTGAGACACCAACCTGCGTCTGCAGAGAAACTGAAGCAAAATGTCCAAGAAGAGACAACTGATCTGTTTGTATTCCTGACATTCTTCATCATTGGGAAATTCGGGGAACGTGACCATGAACATCTGTGCATGACGTCCTTGGTCTGGGGTGGGGGCATCGTCCCTCAGCTGTGCAGACCCCGGGTTGTCTCAAGGGTGGATGGAGCTCCAGGTTATCATGCCAAGGGGAGGTGTGCTGCCAGCCCTAAGGCAGAAGCAGATCCAGGATGACAACTGAGATGGTCCAAAAGCCCTGAATGGTTCTGCTCTGCTGCAGGCTAGGCTGCCTGGACAGAGCTGGGGACACGGTGAGGCCATTGCAATTAGATCCTGGACAGCACTGAAGGTTACTTCGTTTAATTTTTTTTTTTTTTTTTTTTTTTGAGGAGAAAAACACTACACTTCTTTCAATAGATTTTACATAGATATAGTTACCAAAATTGGGCCTTTCAGGTGAAATCACTGCACAAACAGAAGTGTTTATAGAGAAATTAACCTGGCTGAACTGCTGCCTGTCTGGGTCAGGAGCCCACATCTGCCTCCCCCTGCACCAGTGCATGTCACCTCGTGAGCACCGGCTGCTCTGGCTTTCCCCATCAGCTTGCACAGCTCAGTACAGGGCAGTTAACATGGACAAGGGGCTTCTTCAGAGGGGATGGGTGGTGGAAGAGCAATAGGGACGCAGGTTAATCTTCATCTATCTTCCTCCATTACTGGATACTCATGATCCTGGGGCAGAAGGCAGTTAAAAAGGGAATGAATAGAAAACTATAAAGAATGGGGGCTGCCCTATCTAAGGGGAAGTTGTCTAGGTGTTTTGTTTCTTTCCCAGAGACTCATGGGCAATCTTGAATTTGAGGGTCATAAGGAAATGCGAGCAAAGAGCTGCAAACTCACAGAATTTACACCATTTGCAGTCATGAAGTGTGATGATTAATTAATCATTATTTCCTGGCACTCCTTGGTGGGCAAAGAGTGCTGCTGGGAAGGGAGCTTTCTAGGATTGTGGCTGAGAAGGTGAAGATCTCTAAGGATGGGAAGAGACCATCTTCCCATCTCCCTTCCAGGTGAAGAAGGAGCTCATGCCTTCTTGCGTGCAGGAGGGAGCATGGTAAAGAGAGGCTGCGCTCTTTTCCATGCCTTCTGCACAGAGCAGCTGGAGCATTTCTCAAGCCTTGAGCTTTGGCCCTCTTCTCAGGTGGACACACTTTGAGTCTGAGCTGCAGTGGGGCTGGCGTGGTCATGGGGCTTGGTGGATGTTTGAATCCCCCTTTTTGTTTGCAGAGTAGACAGAACCTTATTTTGGTTCTTGAGTACACTTTCCAAAGGCTCAGTATCTCCCTAGCTGAAATGTAGACTTCAGGTGGGCTTTGTCCTCAGAGTAACCTCCAGTTTAGGGACCAGGGCTAGTGTGGGAATGGCCTGGGAGGAGCCAGCTCCTTCTTAACTGGAAAAGAGAAGAGGAGAGTATGTCCTGGTCCCAGCCTGGGCAGCACCAGCCTTTGAGGATCCTTTGTAGGTTCTTTTGAGCAGTCAGGACTTCTGCCCCACACTGGGACTGCTGCTCCAGTTGTTCATTGTCCTTTCGGACAGAAGATACTTACCCACAGCCAACATATTTTTGGGTCCCCTCCCTTCTTCTGCCTCCACTCCTCTGGTCACTAATGATAAATCACATCACTTCAAACTGGCTGTGCATGGAAGATGCTGCCCTGTTGTCTATGGACAAGGATTCAACCGTGATTTGAATGATGCAGTCTGAAGCTGACCCACCTGACCAAAAGACTTGGACTTGTCCTACCCAGGTACTGTTCTTGCCCCTGTTTCTGGAAGATTTGGGTGAATCAGTGGGTGAAACACTTCAGCAATTGGCTCTGCAGAGAAAGGGAGGGTTTTTTTTCCCCCCACTTTGCTGTCTGTCAGACCAGCAACTGTTGCGATGCGACCTAAGGTTACTGCAAATGCCAGAGGTGAAGGAACTGAGAGGCCGCGAGCACATAGCAGCGGGTGGAGAAAGAGAAGAGGTACCAGGATGGTGGTTTTGGCAGCAGAAGTGTCTCTGGTGGATTGGAGCCCACCATGACACCCCATCCTCACCCCAGGGGACAAACAGCATCTGTCAGACTGTGCCTTGGTTTTCTTTGGCAACCACTTTTCTATGTATTGAGGAAATGTGAAATTAGATGTTGAGATTTACTGTTTGTTTCCAGATGGCACAACCTTATGGTGCAAGGTGTTTTGGGACAACAGTCATACCTGTGGGAATTGATTTGTTATGCAGATAAAAAGGAAATTCACAGCAATTCAAACAAACCCTCGCAGAATTATTTTAGTTCCTGACTTTTTCAGTATTGCTCAGCCCCTTTTACAACAGAAATGTGAACTCCAATGCTTCATTTCCCAGAGAAGATCTAAACTGACATTTGAACGATTCTCAAAGCTGAAGGAGAGATGGTGTTTTCTCTCCTGGAGGGAACAGAAAATGTACTGAGGGAGTGCAGGTTATGAGAAAGTCTGTTGGATAGAGGGTCAGCAGGGGAAAAGGAGATGTTCTGAATCTGCAAGATGTTTTCTTGTGTTCATCTCAGGACATGGCCATGTTCTGGTCCTCACTTGGCCAAGCCGTAGTTGGGGGACCACCGAGGATGGGCATGGATGAGGATGCAGGTAGAGGGGACATGGGCTGGGGATTAAGATAGAGGGGACAGGGTCTATGTGTATCGACATCCAGGTGTGTTCAGTGTGACCAGAGAAGGACTGAGGCCAGAATCTGTGGGCATTAAGATATTACATGTAAATAAGGGCTAATGCTTCAAGCTGCTGAGTGTTTTTTGGTGATTTATTCTTTACCCCCTCTTTTTTTAGTTCCTTCAAGCCATTTCCCACTTTTCTTGGCCTGTGGACCCATGTCATTTGAGCTTTCTTTGGAGCTCTGCAAAATCAAAGGGCGACTTTTGCTTTGCTGGCAGCAAGGTCTGGATCAGACCTTTGGGGGCTTCTCCCTGCTGCCCACACCAAGCCTTTAAAAAGGGATTTTCTGACTGTTTGCCTCAGCCTTTTTATTGTGTTTGGTCAGTGCTGGAGATGAACATGGGTTATTTTTGTGCTCTCTCCTTCACCCACAACCCCATGCACACAACCCTTTTCTCCCTTATTCCTTGTGTGCATGCATCAAAGCTCACATATGATGTCACGGTGACTGCAAGAGAAAAACCTCCCAAGGCAAGTGTGTTAGGTTGCTTCTTGTGCTGTGTGTGAGGAAATTAACAGATCCCTCAAGAGTTTAAAGCATCATAACAGGTATGTTTGTTTATATTTTTTATTTATTTATATGTTTTTATTCTGCTGGGGAGGGTGGGGGGTGGGGAGTTGGGAGGGGACTAATGGTCTGGTTTTAAAGGAGGATCTGTTGAAACGTCTTGAAATCCCTCTCCCTGAAAAAAACCAGCCCTAAAATGGTCTCAAAATAGTAATACAAACAAACAAACATAGTTCACTGCAAAGAGCTCAAAAGTGGAGGGAGATGAAGTCACATCCCCACTCCTTGTTTGTTATTGGAGAGATTTTTATAAGAATAGGACATCCAGACTTTGAAATGACCAGAAAAACTTTCAGAGGGGGACCTGATGGGGGGTGTGTGTCTGTGTGAGACATATATGTGGACCTATATGTGTACATGTACACACTATTTGCAGGTATGAGTTTGCATGTATAGCTGCGTGCCCGCTAGATCTAGCAGCATGTCTTAAAAAGGGTATGAATGGAAAAGGGTCTAATTTGCTCCTGCACAGATCTCCCAAACCGTGTGCGGAAACACTTGTCCAAAGTGTCAGTGAGGGAGTAGGAGGTGTCTAACTGAGTTTTTCACTGCTGGGAGAATGGCCAAGGACTGTGCAGGATGTGTGCATACAGCCCTGAGTCACCTAAACTGGGAATAACCCCAGAAGGGTCTATCCTGACATGGTGCATTAGTGCACAGGGCTGGAAGAGCTGCAGGAAGCATGGAGCAATGAGAGGAGACCATCTTAACCCAAGCCTGGGAGTCATGGCCCCAAGCTTCCCTGGAGAAGGGCCTCTTTGGGATCAGCTACAGCATGAGTAGGTGGGAGTCAGGGAACTTGCCTTTGATGCGTGGGGACTCAGTTTATCCCTCTGCAGATCCCTTGCTTGGCAGGGGGCTTGGGAGCAATGATGCTTGGCACCCAGACTGCTGCCGAGAGCCACCAGCATGGAGGAGGACTCACTTCGCTGTTACAAGACATCACTCTTGAGGAGCAGAAACTGGGAAGGGTCTGGGCTGAGGGGAGGCAATTCCTGTGTGGGAAAGTGCAAAAAGTGAGTAACAGCAAGATGAGGGAGGCCAGTGAGTGACGACTCTGCAGGTGGGACAGACGAGGCACACAGGGATCCTGTCCTAGATCACTTAAACCACCTGGCGAGACTGGGGAAGGACTGAGAATAGCCCTTCAATGTGACTACCAACACAAGGAACTTTGTTTCTTCCCTTTGCTGGAAGACAGTCCTGGCCAGGAAAAAGGAGCAGATTTCAACATAGGTGCATTTAACTATTCAGTTAGTATACTAAGGCTTGTGACAGAGCTTCTGTCCCTAAATACTTTTTATAAAAAGCAAGAAAGGTTTTGAAAATATGTTTTGGAAAAAGCCACGTTCCCATGTGAGCAGGAGTGAATTTGGGACTGTAGCAGACAATCTTATGCAGGAGGTAAACCAGACACCTTTTGACTTTAATCTATGCAGGTATGTCCTATGCGTCAGGCCAATGCTTTGACCAGAAGCCCATCCTTTCTCCTTTACACTGGAGCAGCTCTTTGTGTCTGAAAGTAAATAGAAAACTGGACTTTCAGCTTATGCTCAGCATATTTAGAGAAAGACCCAATAAACCTCATCCCAGCTACACCATTCAACTGCCCATCAGTTTGATTTCCAAATGGAGGTTTTGCACTGTAGTGTCCTTACAAAATATTTGTGGGGTGTTTTTGAGCCAGCAGGATCTGCTTTATTGTGCATGTTCAGAGTGGTGCTTATGTCCAGTAAAAAGGCAGTGGATGGGCAGCAGGGAGGAAGGTTGCTTGGAAGTCTTCCTAGGGCCCTGGTCACTGATTTCTTGAGGAGGTTTCTCTGGGACAGCTCTGTACAAGGAGTGGGTTTACAATGTGGACACAAACAAAAAGTTTGTGAAACTTAGAAGGCATTTAATGGCCAAGACACAACTCAGTCCCAAGAGAGTCTGCAATGTACTAAAGATGCTCTTCTAAAAGAAGCACAACAAACCCAGAAAGATTTTGGCATTTGCTGGAGCCCCGTTGGTTTGTGTGTAGTGGTGAGGATGAGTTTGGATGTCAGTCTAGTGAGTGACTCCACTGTAGAGGTTCATCCACAAATTCAAATTCCTGTGGGAAACACGGCATGTCCCACTGCATTCCCAACACAGTATTATTAAGGTATAAAAAGTGATCTAATAACGAGATGTGACTAGGACCAAACTAAGAAACCAAGGCTGTTAAACTCAGCACAGGAGCTGGTTAGTTCATCTGCAGTTGATGCCAAGGTGGATGCCAAGGTCAGAGATGTGATACCTGTTATGAACATTGGTGAAAGACCACTGAACATTGTCCTTATCTCCCAAGGCCTGGAAGCTGCTGAAAGTAGCAGCTGGGATATTAAATCAATAACAGGCATAGCCTTAGGGTGAGTCCTTCACCTCTTTCTTTCTCTTGCATGTCTCCCTTTTTGTAACCATGAACACTGCCCTCTACTTTGCTTATGTAGAATTTCTTGTTTTCATCCTGTCCTTGCCTAGTTCATGGACCAAATTTGGCGATTCTGGACTGCACCTCCCTTTCACAGACCTGCCAAGTCCTCAGCACTACAAGAACATTTGGGGCTCCAGGAATCCAAAAGAGTTTGGGAAGTGGAGGGGTCTGTTTCACCATCATCTACAGGGGTTACCAAAGAGATTAGTTATGTAAAATACTAGAAAAAATAGAGGAGCTCTCCCAGCAAGCATTAAGTAGTGCCCCTCTTATGAGAAACACATAAGAGGGAGCCAAATGATTGCTGAAGGAAAGATCTGTATTGTGACACTCTGTTACATGGGAAATCAATCTCAGATGATCTAATGGTCCCTTGTTGCTTTAGAAGAAAAATCTATTATTTTGTTCCAGTCAGTTGTTCATGCAAGAGAAATTGTGGAGGAAAATGAGCCAGGAGAAAAAAAAGACTGCTAAAAAGTATTTGCTTCCTGCAGGGTGAGTGGTTTTATAAGAGTGGCTTAGAGGAAGTCCTAGCGTGGACAAACCCCTGCACTCCCACAAATGGGGACGTTTTACTATTGCAAATTCTTCTGTTGGACCTCACCTAAACAGACTTCCCTCAAATCTAGAAGGAGCTGCAGGTAAGTTGCTGAGGCCCTTTGGATACCCATGGGTGGGCACTTTAGCATAATTGAGTGAAGATAGGTTGTACATTTGGACTCTGGTCAGGACCTATGTGTAATATCTGTCAGTGGATGTTGGAGGAAAACGCTTCAGGGCACATCCTTGGTTTTGCAATTCAACAGAGATGGTCTTTTGGTACCAGCAGGTCTAGGCAGCACCTGAAAGAAGATGTGGAAATGTTCCCTGACTGCTATGGGCTTGATCAAGGACTCTCCCTCATGCTTCAGGCCATGGTGTTGCTGTGCAGATCTGCTCCTCCCTACCACAGCTCTGACTTGGTGACAGCTCCTCACCACAACCTGGATCCCTTGTTGCTGACGTGTTTGGTGATCCCATACCTAGATGTGTTGTAGACTAAGAGAGGGCATAAGGCTTGTTTGTATCTGAATCTATGGCTATGAAATGGAAGTGAGGCAAAAGACAGGTCTTGGAGTGTCATACATGAAGTGTCAAAGAAGACATATCTGTAAAGTGCTTGCAGAAAACATGACATGTTAAGTTAAATGTCCCAAACTCCTCTGCTTTGCAGCAAAGCACGTGCTGAGCACAGCATGTGCTGAGCTGAATTGGGGCCCAGTGCCTAAAACCACAAGACCTCTGTGGGAAAGCTTATTAGCCCTTCCTGCCTCTGCTGCCTTTTAATTCCTCACAGCCAACTTCCAACTCGTGCTAACATCTCCCCAGCCACAGTGCCCATCCCCAGTGAATTCAAAGACAATGCTGCTCTTCAGGAGCAGGAGGGGTAATTATGGGACTAAACAACTGACCTTCTCTCACGTGTTTTTATGTGTTCGTGTGCCTCCAAGGACAGGATTTGTACTTTTTGTCCTGTTTAGAAAAACATGTTTGACCATTTTTTTGTTTTTTTTTTTTTTTTTAATGGAGTGGTGGAAGTTTGGCCAAGAGAAAAATCATGAAGCAGAGTGTAGCTGAAGCTGTAAACAGGGGAGGAGCAGATGTTTCTTCCCTTCTGCAGAGAACACAAGGCAAAGGAGAGAGAAAGAAAAAGAGAGAGAGCCAGACCTGCCCAGGAGGGAGGAATGAAGTGTGGTGTGATCCAGTTTGGAAGGAGCAGAAGAGATCTTGCCTGCTTAAATTAGAAGACAGATTGATAGACCTTGAGTGTGCCTGTTTTCTGTGTGGGCCCCTGGAAACACTGTGGGCAGGATAGAGACTTGGCAAATCTAGTTAGGCAGAAAAAGGGAAAGGAAGCCAGGAAAGGATACTTTCCCAGGAATGAAGATTCCTAGGGAGTGGCTGACTTGACCTTTACAACCCAAGCAGTGTACCCACCACCAATGGTTTATGCTTGTCTCTGTAAAGGTAGGTATGGGATGAAACAGCCTAGAATGGCAGCGCTGAGGGAGCAGTTGAGGCACTACTGGGAGGCCCTGTTTGGATGTGCTTGTTGGCATTTTCCACTCAGGTCTAGATGGTGAGCCATGAAGAAATACCACCTGGTTCGAGCTGCCCAACAACCATGTAAATGTGGTTGGAGTCTTTCTTCTGGGCCACAGCTCAGGCTTGGTGTGGTGAGACCACCTCTGTGTTTTGTGTGATGGTGGTAGGTCAAAAAAGACTGAGGTGAACCTGGTTTTGTCTGGTCCTCAGAGGTTTTGAGGCAATCTGCATAATGTAGTGATTGCTGGACTGCATCCATAAGACATGTCTAATATGAGAAAGAAGTGTTTGGGACTTCTGTGTCTTGTCCTCACTGTCTTCTGTGGTCAAGGAAGATGCCTTTGAAGTGGGAACAGTGTACGAAGTTGACAGCACAAGATCTGGCAAAAAAGGAGAGGTCAAAACTGAGGAAGACATCAGTTTTGAGTAGCAAAACCAGTGCAGAGTAGGGATAAAACTGCTGTGGTTTTTAACACAAAGGTCAGTGAGATAGAGTTATTTAAGCTCAAGGACAATGTCAAAACAAAGGAAAATGAAGATAAACTGAACACAGATCAATTCAGAGGGGAAATTAGAAGAACTCTAAAAGGTAGAAAATGGAAGTTTTGGAACAGGTTCAGTGAGAAACATCCAAGGACAGATCGTGGCTACTTGTCACATGGAGCTCAGTTGGTTTTGGAAAGGATGGTGGGTGCTTTTGCTTGTGACAGGGGGGACTGGACATTGTGGGCTGGTTGGTCCTTCCTTTCCTTACTGTTGGGAAAACAAAGTGTAGGAGACTGAAAAGTCCCTTTGACTAAGACAGGCATAAATATAATCCTTACTATAAGTACTAGAAAAGAGCTAAAGAACTGAGGAACCCCAAGGCAAAAGGCATCCAGAAACTGACTGAATTCAGAAAAGACACCCCTAAAACACAACAGAAAGAATTTGAATACCCCATTAGTATAAACAAGATACAGAAAAACCTGTGTTTTCACGGCTCATTTATTCCAACAAGTCCATCTGAAAGCTAGAGTTATATTTCCCCCTGTGTGTAACTTCCTCTTAAATTTTTGGTCAGTGTTTTACAGCTTGTCAGCTCATTTTGTTCCCCCACCTGAAGCCCTCAGTGAAGTTGATTGGGGATGACCGAACTAGTTGTATTTTTCTCCCTCCAGAGGTGGCTGCCTTTCAGTCATAGGTGAGATGATGACATGGCTGTAGGAATGACCATTTATTCCTGCACTTCAAGCTGGACTCTTTTATCAGCAGAAGGGCACCTGGACAGACAGGTAGAACTCTTCAGGAGACAAACAGGAACAAGAATGGTGTTTCCACCCTGAATTACTCTCTGGAGATGTTTAGATAGCAACTGCAGGAGAATTCATGGGGTAAATGAGACACCACTTTGTGTGGGTACCACCAGACCAAAATGGGTTCCAGCATGACCTGGGGTGTCTCCAGCAATGTACAGGTGAGGTTTAGTCATGGAAATGCACTCCTTATACATCCATCAGCTGGGCTTCACTCTGTGGCCTCAGGGAAGGTCTTTTTTTGTCTTATGAGTGCCATGACTAAAGAGCAACAAATCTTAAATCAATGGAAAGGTTAAAGGAGATCTTGTAATGTCTCTGTAATGGTCTGGATGCTCAAATGCAGATATATGACTCAGCACACTCATTTAATGTTAACAGACAGATGGTTTAGCTATTACAGCTCATTGCAAGAGAGGACTTTATCTGGTAATCCAATAAACTTTATTATATCATTCTGATAATAAACAATGAGGCAAATTCAAGGGAGGCAGAGGCAGAGGCTAAACACAGCAGTCCAAACAACCTCCAATTTGTTATGTATCAAATTACTTTTAATCATTCTATCATACTAGTACTGGATTCTTAGCCCAATATAAACCAGTGCAGCTTTACTAAAGCCAAGGTAACTTGGTCAATTTTTCCCTCTCTGAGTACCTAGTCTGAAGTGATTAATGCTGTTCAACTTGCAATATTCATTTTAACCATGTGAATCATGAAAGCTCTGATTCCAGTAAAAGGCTAGGTCTGCCTCACATCTAATCAAGCAATTGTATGTAATTGCAGATAATCAGAAGTCTTAGATGTAGAATACATAGCAGCAAACCAGCTTGCATTTAAAAAAAGGCTCGTAATTAAATGAGTGGTGAATGAAAGTATGTTTTTCTTTTAAGTTTTCTCTCTTACTCTGAATCCCTGAAGGAGAGAAGACACAGGTTACTTTTCACTTTACAGTATGTGAGATGAAGTTGCCTAAGGCTGGACACAGCACCCTCAGGGAAAAGCTATAATAACTTGCCTCCTAGATTTTTACATCAAATAGGTTCCCTTCAATTTCACAAGGTATATTTTTACCCAGAAGATACAACTGGAATCTAATAAAATAAGGTGGTATGTATGTATGTATGTATGTATGTATCTATCTATCTATTCATACATTAATTAATTAATTAATTAATTAATTCATTCATTGTACAGGAGCAATGTTTCCACCACGCAGCTGTAGCTGAAAGTTTCTTACACAGAGGAACTCCATCAAATCTGAAGTGACATTGGTAATGTAATATTTGGCAGAGACACTGAGATTCTGGAGGATGAAGCTCTGAAGGTTCAGGAGACTATTGACCCATGAAGCCCACTCCTGGATTACTATGCCTGTAGGAGTTTAGCTACAATGTCACTTGAACCTGCAGCAAAAGCATCTCAGGTCACACCAGTACCTTCGTTTTAGCCATTGGAGGAGCTTATGTTAAGGTATTGGGCTGGAAATGGCATGGTGGGGCACAGACCCATTGATCTCCTGCAAAGACGTGAAAACAGATTTTGCTTCAAAATCAGAGTAAGTGATACCTTTTAACATTGGTTTCCCTCTAACAAATTTATTTCTGCACCTCTTTTCTTCCAAACTCCCTTGTACTTTATGACTGCAGACAGTTCACTTCTTTCTAAATTTCCCTTCAAAGTCATATTTTCTAGGCTCATTTCCATGGTCCTCAGCTGGGTGTGTCTCACTCCACCCCAAAAGCTGATCCTCTCCTGCTCCCTTCTTGACAGGATGAATAAAGTCACCTAGTCCTAAGGAACAAGAAGATTTAATTGTCACTGTCTCTAAGACCCTCGAAGCTCCCTCCGTCTGATCATGGTGTTGCCTTCCATGGTGCTTTGCCATGTTGAGAATGATCTCCACAGCCTCATCAGCCACCACTGTCTTCCTTAGTTCCCTTGACAAAACCTCACTTGCTTTCTTCAGCTCTCCAAGAATCAACTCAGTCTGTCCCATTCTAGATAACTAACTTCTTCCCCTTACAGTTAAGGGACTGGTGGGACAAGAGTATTTTTGCTAAACAGGTACCCTGGGACACAGTGGGATGCCCCTTCCTCTCTCCCTGCTTCTCACCACTTCTCTTCCCATCACTCCAGCTCACATTCCAAATCCAAGAGCTGGAGATCCTGAAAGCAGAGAGATTCACCCACAGTTGTCCTGAATGAATTTCAATTTGGCTGCAGAAGTTCTCTTGAAATGTTATCCTGATTTCAAATAAAGGCCAACACTTCTCTTGAATAATCTGAGACACAGGATACCATCAAAAAAAAGGCTTGATCTGGTAGGAAGCTCAGATAACGAGGGCTCTTTTAGAGACATGGCAACTTCTTGAAAACTGGCAGCAATTTTGGGGTGAAACATGGTGTTTCACAGCGCATAGCAATATAGCACAATGGTGTCAAACTGGAACTGAGAGCAACTAATAAAACTTCTTCACCTTTGAGGCTATTTTAGGTTGTCCTTAACAAAGTTAGAATAAATACAGGACAGTGAAATTTGCAACAAAAGAAAGAAGAAGTAGTAGTAGAATGTTTACTAGCTAGAAACTGTTTTATAACTACACCAAAAGAAAGATGCATTCACCTTCACATCTTTTTTCCATTCCATGATTATTAATCCGGGGGGGATTTAAAGGAAAGGGATTATATTGACTGGATTAGTAACACTATGCTTCCCAAATTAGAAGTCATAAATTCAGGTGGATGCTTTACAGCATCATCAAAGCAGAGGAAATTCATCTGTGAAGGTGAGATTTGCAAGTGAAAATGGCAATCTGCATGAGGCGATGGATGTTGAGGTGAAATTACAAATGCTCCCTGTACATTTCCCTCCGTCTACGTGTCCTCAAACCCTGGAGGAAGACTGTAGAATGAAACAGTGCAGCCCATGTTTTGGGGATCCAAACGGTTTGTCAGGGTTCTGGAGAAATTCAAGAAACTTGCCTGTATGTGGTTTCTTCTTATGTGGGGAGTTCTGGGCAGGTTACATACCCTGAATGGAAATGGAGCAGAATTGAGATCTGCAGAAAATAGGCATGAAATGTGCTTTTCTTGTTATTCAGCTTTTTCCTCCATGGAAGCTCTCGGCTTGGTGCATGCTTTTGTCGCTATAATTACTCAGTGAGTACATTAGATCCCTGATTTTCATTTTTATTCATTCTCTTTTGTTTCAGTGCTCTTTTTTTTTTACTGAGAAAGAGGCATTCATTTCTGGCTGCTGGTCTTACAACTAACGACTCATGCTTGTCTCTTTGGGGTGCTTCTTGCTGGAGGGTGTAACAAATGTTTTCAGGAAGCACTGCTGCTTTACCAGACTCTGGCAACATGTCAAGAAGGGAGAGCTGACTGTCAGGAAAGCAGCACATCAACTGCTGACGGGCATTATACTTGAGTTCAGGCCAAGCGACTGAGTCCACTTAGTCTTCTGATTAAACAAGAGAACGTGTCTGTGGGGCTTCATGAAATTTGTCACCATGGAAGGGGCCTAGGAAAGCGTGAATTACTAGGAAAGGAAATCCATATATTTGCAAAGAGCCAAGAGTTCTTATTGTAGGGGCTTATCAACAGGGTGGAAAAAGGAGAGGCTGGCAATTATAATATCCACATTCCTATTTACAGTCATTGTACTGTCACCAATGCGTTAGGGCGTTTGAACTCCGCAACTCTGGGTGAAGTGGTGCCTTTCTCTCTGGGTTCATACAGTGTCTACTATAACATGTGTTGGAGAACATGAAGGATCCAGACTATGCCTGGGGCTTCAGGACAAAAAAAAAAAAAAAAAAAAAAGAACAATTATTCAATTAAAAGATAGCACTTTCATGCCTTGAAGAAAAAACAGTATGTGGAGAGCAGATAGGGTCAGGCAGAAGGGCTGTCTTGGAGCTGGTAGATATAAGAATATTGATATATATGATATACTAATAGAGATATGATGGAGAGGCATGGAGATGTGCCTGAGACTTTACCCCCTGGCTGTAAGGAAGGCAGGATGACTTCCTCCTGTCTGGCTCTGTGTGCAGGGGGGAATTCAATCCCAGGATCTCAGTGGGAGACTGACCATACTAACAAACAGATTCTTTTCCTCTGCCTCCCAACAGATGAAGTTCTGTCAGGCAAGGTGAAGTTAGGGACACGAACCTGTGATCTTTCCTCCTGCGGAGTAATGCAAAATGTATGAGGTTCAGACAAAGGAAAGTTAATCTGCTTACATCCATGAAGACTAGTCCCTGGCTTCCCTTACAAAAGCATCCCCCAGATGCTCAGCAGGGCTTGTTAAATGATACAAATAAATTAGCCATTAATTGGCTCTTCATTTGCTCTGTATATTTTTCTCTATCTGAAAACTTCTCAACTACTCCAAGTCATGTATTAATCCTCCTTGTTTTTTGGCCAAGATATATTTTATAATGAAAGAGCATTAGAATTTCCCCCTTTGGGGAAAAAGAAGAGTATTATTCCTGGCTGTGATAAACTGAGATATCCTTAAGCTTCCTGCATGAGCCCTTAAACTATTCTCTTCTGTAGCATGTTCCATTAGCTGTTTGCAGAACACTTTGCTGTGGACATCAGATTTATTGCCTTCAAGAGTGGCTGCAAGTTACACAAGGGAAGATGTTGTGAGTCCTAACCTGCTGCTTTGGTCAGCACAGATAAAATTGTACTCCAGGCAGATTTGGCTGCAGATAATGCTGGTGAAACAGAGCCAGAACATGGTCCTGAGCACTGTCCTACCATCATCTATATTATGTGAATATTGGCATGATCTGACATGGTTTAGGCCCAGCTAGCACTGTCCTGGACCAATGAAAGACGCTCTCCTGGACATAGTTCCCCCAGGGCAATATGGCCAGGTCTGCATTAGGTTTGACTCCTTCCACAGTCCCCCAACACTACCCCAGAAGTCTTTGGAGTCTCCAATGCTTGGAGACCCCAGGTCAGAGATTGCTCCATGTGCAGCCCTGGTGTCCACTAAACTTTTCTTGCAGACCTTTGAATTTGAGCTTCTTTA
Source organism: Tyto alba (assembly GCF_018691265.1). Lineage (NCBI taxonomy): Eukaryota > Metazoa > Chordata > Aves > Strigiformes > Tytonidae > Tyto > Tyto alba. The sequence continues at coordinate 40,267,579 of NW_024881313.1, read as the reverse complement.
GAAAATTAGTGTTGTGTGCTTGTTTTACAGATCAAGGATGGAGTCTATGGGAAGATTTCCTACCTCCTCAGTTTGCACCTAGAAAGACAAGGCAGAAGTGGGAAAGCTGCAAGAAAAGGTCTTTCTCTCTGGTGATGGTTGAAGCCAGGACAGAAGAAGGCATTTGTAAATGAATGTGGAGCTATGACAGATGTAGAGCTTGGGGCTGGGTAGCACCAGGATGATAATAAAGTCTTTGCAGACAGTGTGAAAACCACACTGAGCATTGCTAGTGTATGGGCAATTGTTAACTCAGGTGCCACCAGAATGCTGGACTTGATCCGGTCCCCAGGAATGCTCCTCTAACCTTGGTGTGCTTTTCCCAACCGCGTGGGAGAAACAGTCATGTCTCTGGCCAGACTGGTGACCTCCTTTAGAGAAAATCCCTTGAGATGTGAGTTGAGGGACACCTGGATGTCCTGCTGTGGTTCATTGGTCCTGGACAAATGCACACCAGCAGCACACACTTGCTCCTGGTCTCTCAGCTTTGGTTGTTTGCTTGGTGATGGCACCTAGGCAGCTTCTAGACTTAGAGGGAGTTTGAGTTGAAATGAGACAGGGGAACAAAGACTCCTTAACCTCTGACACATAGAAATTAGACCCAGGACATTTTCCAGGGTTCAGTTCCTGGCTGAGAAGAGATAATAAACTAAACTTGGATTGGTTTTGATTCACCTGTTTTAGATAACCTGGTGTGTCCCGATGGAAACAACAGTAGTTGGTGCTCATGCAAGCAGCTTGGCAGGCTGATGTATGTGAGTGAGGAGAACAAGGACTTGGGGGAATATCATCAGTAAAAACTTTTTCTGGGGAAATTTCAACAGTGCAAAGTAAGCAATAATTTTTATAGGCTTTCATATGGATTTAGGTCTTTAACTGCTTCCAGGTTTTTGGAAATCTCCCCTATGGAATAGGCTTGATATAAACATGTCAAAAACAGGGAAATGCACACATTGGCAAAAGCACGAAGGGAGGTACACAGAGGAAGCTGTTTAGAGAGCTACTTGGGTATTCAAAGCATTGAGAATGATGACAAAATAATTTAACTTTGCTACAGAGAGCAGTCTCTTGGCATCTGCTTAAATATAGATGGTGGACAAGTGTCTTCTGGCCTGTGCAAAGCTAATGAGGCTGAAGATGTATGTGGTGGGTTGACACTGGTTGGATGACAGGTGCCCACTAAAGCCACTCTATCACTTCCCCTCCTCAATTGGACAGGTGAGAGAAAAATTAATGGAAGTGTTGTGGGCTGAGATAAGGACAGTTTAATAAAGCACAAACAAAGCTTATGCACAAAAACAAAGGAAAACAGAAGATTTTATTCTCTACTTCCCATCAGCAGGCGATGTTGGGCCACTTCCTGGGAAGCAGGGATTCAGTATGTGTAATGGTTGCTCCAGAAGACAGAGGTCATAAATAATGAATACCACCCCCTTCCTCCTCCTTTCTCTTAGCTTTTCTTGCTGAGCAGACATCACATGGTATGGAATATCTCTTTGGTCACTTTGGGTCAGCTGTCTTGTCTATGTCTCCTCCCGAGATCTTGCCCACCATCAGCCTACTGCTGGGGGAGGTGGAATGTGGGAGAGACAATCTTGATGCTGTGCCAGTGCTGCTCAGCAGTAGCCAAAACACTGTGGTGTTATCAACACCCTTCTAGATACCAGTACAAAGCGCAGCACTATGAGGGCTGCTGTGGGGATAATTAACTCCGTCTCAGGCAGACCCAATAGAATCTCCACCCCTTATTCTATACTACTTGCGTCATGCTCAGGTCCCACATAATTTAATATACATATATATTTTCTAACCATTCCACTGTATGTAATTTTTATTACTAAAATCCCTTCTTATCAACATTTACAACTTAAACTACATACTTAAACCACCTTTATACCCAACATGCAGTTTTATACATCCTCATTAACTACTATCCCCTGTCCTTTAACAGATACATATCGCTCTTCCATCCCATGAGCTTCCTCCACTCCACCAGATGTTCACAAACAGGTTATGACTTGGGGCTCATCTGTCAAGATGGGTGTTCAGGACAGGAGAAGCCATACGTTCGATTGTTGGGCACCTACACTGGCTTGGTTCAGGTCATCTTCACACTCATCTGGTTTCTTGTGGAACTCATTCTTTGTCAGTTCAGGTCATTCCTCCTATGTTTCTTCCTACAACATACAACTCACATCACAGATTATTTTTGCCCCAAAGTTAAATCTCTTGGAGACACACACTGGGTGTCCTCATCCTTCTACATTACCCACCAAGTACATCCAGGTCCTTGAAGAAAGACAATCCCACAATTGGGTTTGCCTTTTCCCGTGAGTGGAACAATCCACGCCACCTTCCCCAGCCACTTCCCTATAAGCACTACAGGGACCTTATCTCCTCCCACTGTATGTAGGGGGTTTGTCTGGGCAGGACCAGGATGGTCAGCAGATCCTCTGGGTTGACCAGCCAAGTGGATTCTGCTAAATTTGTATCTCAGTACTTCCATGCCCCCTCACCCAAAGCTCTCAACATAGTCTTTAACAGTCCAGTATATCTCTCAATCTTTCCAGAGGCTTGTGGGTGATAGATGTGATACACCCACCCAATACTGTGTTTCTTTGCCCAGGAGTTTCTGAGATTATTTTGGAAATGAGTCCCATTATCTGATTCAATTCTTTCTGGGGTGCTATGTTGCCACAAAATTTGCCTTTCAAGGCCTGAGATGGTGTTTCGGGCAGCGGCATGATTTACAGGTTATGTTTCTGGCCAACCAGTAGTTGTTTCCACCATGGTGAGTATGTAGCACTTGCGTTGGCGTGTTCATCGTAGTGGTCCAAAATAGTCAATTTGCCAGGCCTTGCCATATCAAAAACTCATCCACTGCCCTCTCTTCCAGGGAGATTTTACTCGTGTGGCTTGCCTGACTGCAGCACACGTTTCACATTAATGAGTGACTTTTGCGACGGCCTCCACGGTCAGGTCCACCCCTTGACCATGAGCCCATCTGTATGCTACATCTCTCCCTAGATGTCCTGATGTTTTGTGGGCCCATCGAGCTACAAATAACTCACCCTTATGCTTCCAGTCCATGTCCACCTGAGCTACTTCCATTTTGGCAGTCTTGTCTACCTGTTCATTGTTTCGATGTTCTGCAGTGGCATGGCTGTTGGGCACGTGAGCATCTACATGGCATACCTTTAAAGGGATGTTTTCTACCCAGGCAGCAATGTCCTGCCATAATGCAGCAGCCCAGATGGGTTTACCCCTCCTCTGCCAACTGGCCTTCTTCCACTGCTGTAGCCACCCCCATAGGACATTAGCCACCATCCAGGAGTCAGTGTAGAGATAGATTACTGGCCATTTTTCTCATTCAGCAATCTCTAAGGTTAATTGGATAGCTTTTACTTCTGTAAACTTAATTGACTCACCTTCTCCTTCAGTGGCCTCAACAACCTGTCATGTGGGACTCCACACAGCAGCTTTCCACTTCTGATGGTTTGCTACCATGTGACAGGATCCATCAGTAAACAAAACATAATGACTTTCATCTTCTGATAACTTATTTTATGGTGGTGCCTCTTGGGCACAAGCCACCTTCTCAGCCAATGAATGCTCCAAAATCACTGTTTTCTGGCCAGTTTGTGATGTCTTCCAGAATTTCTGGACTGTTAGGTTTCCCCAGTCAAGCCCGTTGCACGATCAACGTTATCCACTTACTCCATGTAGCACTGGTTGCATTATATGCAGAGGGGATGGTTCCTTTGAACTTCTAGTGTAGCATGGGCAATCATGGTGTCAAGAGGAGCTATGCTTCTGTACCAACAGCTTCTGAAATGGCTTGAACCCCCTCAAATGTTGCTAGCATCTCTTTCTCTTGGGATGTAGTGGGCTTCTGATCCTTGATACCCCTAGTTCCAAAACCCTAATGGTCAACCTTGGGTTTCTCCTGATGTTTTCTGCCAGAGGCTCCAGGTAAGACCACACTCCCCAGCTGCAGTGTAGAGTATATTTTGCACAACTGGTCCTGTCCAGACAGGCCCAAAAGCTACTGCACAAGCTATTTCCTGTTTGATATGCCAGACCCAATACAATGTATGTAAATATATACTGTTTACCAGGGAAGAGGACATTAGTTCAGGAAATGAATAATTTCAGAGGGTATAAACTAATCAGAGATGTTTGGAGAAGGAAGATGCTCATATAATTGGATTTTATCCAAAGGGTAATGCAATCATATGATAATGAAGGCCGGTTGTTTATCACCTATTGTAAAACAGTTGTCTGGGCAGAGAATAAAGAAAGAAATAATGTTATGTCTCTATAATAAGAAACTCCAAATAGTCTTTTATAGATTTGTAGGGTTTAAAGCAAGATGGGATAATGAGATCTTCAAATCTGACCTCATGTATGCCATTGTCCTTCCAGTTTCACAGTCATCTCTGAGCTGATTCTATTACCTTGAATTTGTCAATAATAAATCTTCTGGAAGGGTATCGAGTCTTATTAAAATCTGTGAGTTAATTCTGTAGCCGAAGTTCCCAGAATTGCACTGATTTAGAGTCATGGAGAGTATGATGTCATACTTAAAGTAATAATAATGATAATAATAAAAATTGTTTCTCAGTTTTTTATAGCACTCTATGAGATCATTAAAAATAAACCTCTGTTAGGAACCATCCTGGCTTTTAACTAAGTGCACTCTCTGTTGTCAGTATGGAGACTAGAAGAAACACAAGCCCTGTTGTCTGATCAAATTGTTTTTGCAGATTAGTGGAGCCTGCAGTTACTTGCAACTTTTTTGCATCTTGCAAAAAACCCTTCTTTTGTGACACTCCCTAGGATTTTGGTTGAGAAGCCACCTCCCGGCCAGCAGCATATGAAAGACCTGGCATCTTCATCTGACTTTCATTAACCCCTGAACCCAAGCTGGATGCATTCAATAAAGCTGCTATTTTTTTTTTTTTTTACCAACATACTGAGACCTGTTGAATTCTCTCTGTTGCTTGGACCTGACATCCTTAGTAGGTGAGTGGTATCATAAAACATGCTACTCGTCCGCAACACTGCACACCTTGGTGGCATTCAGAGTCTTCATGTGGACTTAGCTCACAGGCAAGCTGTGGAGGAAATTACTGAATTACCCATGCATGAGTTGTCTTGGCAGTAATCCCTGTGGTTGTAGCTTTGAATCACACTAGAAACAGCTCATCCTTCTGAGGTAAATTAAGATCATTACTCTCTAAAGGTCAATTCGAAGGAACCTCAAAAAATGGAGGCCTGCTTTGTTGTTTTCTGAAAGAGATTAAAACTAGTTTCTCTTCCACTTCCTGGCATGTATCAGAGTTGAGCTTCACCAGTGCTAAGTACCCGATAAACAATTTGGTGATTGGACTGGCACCATTAGCCTCTTGCCTCTCCCAAGCCTGGCAGCTCAGGAGCCTCATTCACTTCTGAGAAGCCAATGTGGAGGAGATGGGGGGGTCACCCACAGAGGCCATGGCAGGACTAGGAAGGTAATTCAGATCCTACAGAATTGCATCCGGGCCTCTCAACTTTATTTTTTCTTGATAGTCTTGCACAATGATTGACATACTGTTTATCAGCCCTCATGACTGAGTGTGTTGGAGGAATACAGCTTGAAAAGCACATTCAGATCATTCAGGCAAGTTTCCTCAGAAGTGTTTTTCCTTCCAATGTTATAAAAGTGCTGAGGACTGTGGACTGAGCAATCCCAGTTCCCCAGGGTTCCCCTTCACACCCAACAACATCATATGCTCCAAAGCTGAGTAGTTCTCCTGAACTATTACAAGAAAGATATGCATTTCCTCATCTTGATATTAATTCTCTTTTCAGGGACTATAAAATAAAAGCAGTTGAGGGACAAAAGAGGAAAAAGCGGTCTGTGGAATATTTTGTTTTATCTGAAGTAGTTTAGCCATCAGTACAGAGAGAGACTTGGGTGTTAAGATGCTTAGGAAATGCTTTTGAGATCTGAAAAATGAACAAAAAGGCTGTTCTGTCTCAAAAGCATACTGAAATGTGTGAGGGCATAGAACATAAATTTTCAGTGGCCAGACATTTCTCTTCCTAGAAGGCAATAATCTTGGGATAGATTTTTGTTGGGGTTCTGGGGTTTACCTAGAAACTAAAGAAATGGGATAAGAACATAGAAAAGGTGGAAGCTTGGGGGACAAAGAGAGAGGGGAAGGAATTGACATAGAAAGTATGAAAATATTCCAGAATCATAGAATCATAAAATGGTTTGATTTGGAAGGGACCTTAAAGATCATCTAATCCCAACCCCCCTGCCCTGGGCAGGGCCCCCTTCCCCCAGCCCAGGGTGCTCCCAGCCCCGTCCAACCTGGCCTTGAACCCTTCCAGGGAGGGGGCACCCACAGCTGCTCTGGGCACCCTGGGCCAGCGCCTCCCCCCACCGCACAGGGAACAATTTCTGCCTTAGATCTCACCTAAATCTCCCCTCTGTCAGCTTAAACGCATCCCCCCTCGTCCTTCCCCCACCCCCTGACCCAGAGTCCCCCCCCACCTCTCCTGTCCCCCCTTTAAGCCCTGGGAGGCCGCTCGAAGGGCTCCCCGGAGCCTTCTCTTCTCCAGGCTGAACCCCCCCAACTCTCTCAGCCTGGCCTCCCAGGGGAGCTGCTCCAGCCCCCCCAGCATCTCCGTGGCCTCCTCTGGCCCCGCTCGAGCAGCTCCGGGTCCTTCTGCTGTTGGGGGCCCCTGAGCTGGCCCCAGCACTGCAGGGGAGTCTCCCCAGAGTGGAGCAGAGGGGGAGAATCCCCTCCCTGGCCCTGCTGCCCCCCCTGCTCTGGCTGCAGCCCAGGGCACGGGTGGGTTCTGGGCTGCGAGCGCACGGGGCTGCCTCACGGGCAGTTTTCCCCCCCCCAGCACCCCCAGCCCCTCTCCTTGGGGCTGCTCTCCAGCCGCCCCTCGAGGGCCCAGCCTGGGTTTGTGCTGGGGATTGCCCCGACCCACGGGCAGCACCTTGCCCTTGGCCTTGTTGAACTTCATAAAGTTTGCATGTGCCCAACCTCTCCAGCCTGCCCAGGTGCCTCTGGATGCCATCCCTGCCCTCCAACATGTCCTCGCCCCACACAGTTCAGTGTCATCGGTGAACTTGCTGCAGGTGCACTCGATCCCACTGTCCATGTCCCCAACAAAGATGTTAAACAGTGCCCATCCTAACACCAGCACCTGAGCAACGTCACTTGTCACTGCTCTCCACTTGGACATTGAGCCACTGACCACAACTCTTTGAGTGTCACCATCCAGCCATTTCCTTATCCTCTGAGTGGTCCTTCCTTCAAATCCAGGTCTCTCCAATTTAGTGACAAGGATGTCATGCAGGACAGTGTCAAATGCTTTGCACAAGTCCAGGTAGATAACAGCAGTTGCTCTTCCCTTATCTACGAGCTCTGTAACCCCATTGCAGGCAGCCACCAACTTTGTCAAGCACGATTTGCCCTTAGTGAAGCTGTGTTGGCTGTCACCAATCATCTCCTTATTTTCCATGTGCCCTAGCATAGCTTCCAGAGGATCCACTCCGTGATCTTGCTGGGCACAAAGGTGAGACCAACTGGCCTGTAATTTCCCAGTTCTTCCTTTTATCTTCTTTCAAAATGGAGGTTATGTTTCCCTTTTTCCAATCAGTCAGTACTTCACTGGACTGCCATGACTTGTCAGAATGATGGATAGTGGCTTAATGACTTCATCTCCCAGTTCCCTCAGGACCAGTGGATGTGTCTCATTAGGTCACATGGACTTGTGCACCTTCAGGTTCCTTAGGTGGCTTTGAATCTGATCTTCTCCCACAGTTGGAAGTTCTTCATTCTCCTGGTCCACACCTTTGCCTCCTGTGTCTTGAGCAGTGCAGCTGGAGCCCTTGCTGGTGAAGACTGAGGCAAAAAAGTCATTGAGTTCCTCAGCTTCTCCATATCCTGGGTAACCAGGATATTGCAGTATGTGCCCATGCAATAGGCATGGCTGGTGGAAGAACTTCCCAAATCTTCCTGTGCTCTTCAGACAACATTTTGGAAGCTTCCTGGCATTTCTCACTTACTCTGGTGTATGAAGCAGCAAATCCATGTGAAATTCATAGCGACCATCTCCAGGCTCCACACTGCCCAACAAAGTCTGTGAACAGCATGCAGGCAAGTGAACTTTTGTTACGGGAATGTTCACCCAATGAGAAAAAGTTCACAGGCAGGGAAAAGAATAGATATGGCTTTTTATTTTATTTTTTTTTAAATTTTATTTGTATTGCTTCTTTGAGATTGTGCAATACGGTTGTCACACAGGGATACGGGACATTAGATAGCTGGAGTTGTGAATTAAGAACAGAGGTTATGTTGGCATAAGTCACAGGGAAAAAACTGTATTTCAATGTGGTTTTTGCATCCCTGTTACCTCCTGGGCTGGGACTATTGAAGAAATGGGGTAATTAATGGCTGTTTGACCTGAATCCAAAGCAGGACTGGAAGTCTGAGTCCCTGAGTTCCCCAAGAGACCCACAGGGTTGAATTCCCAGTGGATCCACTAGAGGCCAGTTTCAACACTGGTCCAAGAGGGAATGGCCTTAATGCATTATGGGCTACACCTACCTGTGCTCATCTGACTCTGGCCTGTACAGACAATGAAGTGCACAACCTACACCTTAGGCTGCTGTGGAGCACTTTCTGAGAGATAATTTGCATGTGTAGGAGACATGAACCGTGTTACCCTGTCTCAGCTCTGTATGCATCCTGTGTCTTGCAAAGGACCAGCTGAGTGCAAAGGGTTTGGCACAGTCCTGCAGTGGTGTCTTGGCAGGAACTGTGTGCCCACACAAGCTCATGTTGTATTTACAAGTCATGAAACACTCACCCACAGGTTCATGCCGTAAACGTATGTATTTGCAAGCCATGAAACACATGCCCACAGGTTCATGCTGTAAACATATTGCCCTAGCAGGTGGTGGGACAGCACCCTGAACAGAAAAAAAGCCCATGCACACTCGAATAAAAATATCTTAGATCCACAGGAACACCCCATGGGGTTGAGGACAATCTGCTCTGTAGTTTTGACATTCAAAAATAAGACTTCTCAGTTGTTGTTTTATAGAATTGGAACGCTCCATTATGAAGTGGCTTTAAATTCAAAGTTGAAACATCAACAGCAGGGCTAAATAATTCCAGGATTAAATGAAATATTGAATTTTGGCCAAATAAAGTTTCTCAGATTCACCCAAATAGGAAAGTTCAGAATTAAGTAATTGTCAAAAAACATTTTTATCTTGTCTGCTGAATTCTTTCCTCCCTCTTTCTTCCCCTTTTCCCTTAGTTTTCAACTCAGTCACTGAACCAAAACTCCCATTATTCATCTAGCTCCACTCCGGCATTTGCAGAGGGCTTACAACAGCAGTGTGGAGAGGCACAGCTCACCCATTCATCTTAACAATGCATTAATGTAAATCTGGGGTGATAATGCATGTGTCAGCAGAGGAAACTCTTCAGACTCTCAAAGGCAATGTGGAGATGGGAGGATTATATTTTTGAGGTCGGCACTGTATATCTGGAGTGACGACACTCTGTGTTTCAATATCATGAGAGGCGTTTTTGGAAACTCATCCCACACAAAATTGTGGGCAAAAACATCGGCAGTACCAAAAGCAAAACAATACTGTTAAGTCAAAGGGAACTGAAAATCAGACTCAGCAGTGGTGAGGAAACCAGTAACAATATAAATTAGATAAGAGCATGTAACTGCAGAGATAGTACGGATACAAGCATGAGCTTGTACATGCTATACAAGGGGAATTGTCAGCCAGGAACAACCACAAGAGAGGGATAATGTAGTTTGAATCAAAAGAAGTGATGGATGTTGTCTGAAAAACTTGCTTATTAAGAGAAATGGCCTTACTCAAGGGACAAGACTCAGAAAAGCTGGCTGACCTAAACCTGTTAACCCGGTGAGGTTGGTTGGTTCTCATGTTTGTGTTTGGGTGAGAGGAACCGGAGACAGGATGGTCTATGCTGAGTGAAGCTGGGTTTTGTAATCACAGTGTGCTTCAAGTGTGAAAGTAAGCAATGACTTGATTCTCCAGGACTTTCTTCTGCGCCTGATACCCTCACTACATTAAGACATCAATTGTCCTGAGATCTGACTCCCCACATGAAAAAATCCACAGAAGTCTGACAAGATCCTTCAAGACACCTGAGCTCCCATAGATAAAAGCCCTGGAGCAGTGACAAACCCAAGGAAGGTCTCTGAGGGACTCATTTTGGGTGTCATCTCTTTCTGATGGCTAAAAGTAGGGAGCTTGATTGTAAATCAGAGGTAACTTCTCAGTCATTCTTGTTTCTCATCTAAAGATTTCCCTAAATAATTCCTCCTCTGACCTTGTTTTCCTCTTCTTCCCTGTGTCAGACTGTTCCTCTTGCATATTCACCATGACACAGAGGAAGGAGGTGATTATACCATAATGATAGTCATTCTACCGATCAGACTTAATAAACATTATGATAAGATCATTATAAACACTTTGTGTATGAGACCCCTCTAATCATTTGCACTGGATATTGACGCCCTGGTGCACTGTAAACCTCCCCTGTAGTCTCCCCTCAACAGACAATATCTATTAACAGCTCCCTGTCAAAATGATTGAGAAAGACTGAAAACTGAAGGGAGGTGGGGGGCGGAAGGGTGAAATGCAATCAGTTAAAGTTATAAGAAATTTCTGATTCGATACCAGAAAAATAAAAAAAAAAGAAATACAGTGATAGTGGTCAGAAAATGAAATGCGCCCAGAGGTTGTGAAATCTCCATTCTTGGAGATACTCAAAACTCAAGAGAATGTGGCCCTGAACACACTTTGATGTTGGATCTGATGTTGAAGTTGGCCCTGCTTAGAGCAGGGTGTTGGACCAGATGACTTCCAGAGGTCCTTTCCAACTTAAATTATTCTACAGGAATGTAACAGACCTATAATAGGCTTCTTCCAGACTTGCTACGATGCATCCTGATATTATGTCCTCTTAGTTGTCGGGGCCTGGGTCTTCTTGGAGAGGACTTGGACTTTGTTTCCAGTCTGAGATAGTAGTGGGGACTGCTGTACACCCAAGTATCTCTGTATTGGGAAGTAATGCCAAATCCAACAGTATAGACATATGTGGAATGCAAAGCCTAAGAAGACATATGGAGGGAATTGTACATACATGTTTTTATATACACATACACACATATGCACAAATATATTTATATATATGCGTGCAGAGAGAGGAAGATATATAGAGGGAACACGTACAGAGTGAACCTGATGTTCATCAGGTGGCTTAGTGTTACTGGACTACCACAAAAGCCTTGGCCATGAATTTGGTCATTCTGATATTTTAGAAAGTCCCTAGCTTACACCTAGGGGTTTCTTTTTTTATGCCAGAATGCGTTTCCAGATGTTCCCAGTCCTGCTGCTCCATGCAAGTCCCATTGCAGGTTTTCTGAATGTGGAATTGATCACTACACTTTGAGGGGAGAGGAATGGGGAGAGAAAAAGAAAATTCCAAGCTATAGTGATCTCGCCTCAGCCTCATTCCCTGTAAAACAACCAATTTATTTTCCCAGTGAATAAGACCCTCCAATCTCATTACCCATTTGTAAATTACTCTTTTCTCATGTTGTTTGCTTATCTTTATGTGTGGCTTATGAGCCCAAGGGAACTGCCTACTTGGCATAATAACCAGGCATGAGTGTCACACTGAAGTTTCCAGGGGCATTCCTTTCTCTCTGAAAAGATATTCCTTGTGTAAAGCACCAGAGCTAAAAATAAGCATAGTGGGGATGTGATGGCCTCTGGCTGCCCAGGGCAAATTGATGGGGCAGCTTGCCTAAAGTCACCCAGCCTTGTACTCTGGAGAGGGGATGTGATGTTTCTCCATCCTACTTAAAATTTCCAGTAGTGTCAAGGAACAATTTAAACACAAAACATGGACCCCCTGAACACCCACACTGCTACCTAACCCCCTCTAACCAGGGCTGAACCCTGTCCCAGCCAATGAATTTTGGGGAAGCACTCAAGACAAAGTAGGCCTTTCTGCCACTGAGGCCCAATGGGTATTTGTCAGTGTGGAATGAATTTTGGGTTGATTTCTACTTTTAGGCTGAATGCAAGGAAAATCTTAGATGCACGTGAAGATTTATGAAATTGCTTTTACCCCAAACCCATAACAAGATCAAGGAAGATGTTTGGGGCATGAATGAGCAAGACAGGACTGAGCTAAATCCAAGAGAAGGCAAAAACTCCGACCATTGCTGTAATTAGCTGAGGGACTGAGGGAAAGATGTATTTTCAGCATGCCTTTTGCAGCATTCCAGATGTTTAACTTTTTATTTCTTTACAGAAATTTAAGACCCCTGTTCCCAAAAACCCCCAGATACTTTTGTCTAGGGAAATGATTCAGAATGCAGCAAAGACGTGCTTTCCTCACTGTGCAGATTAGGACTCAGTGGCATCATGCCGGCAGATAGGAGCTGACCAGAAAAATGTGCACAATAATAAACAAAAATAATTGTGTTGGATTGGATGGATCCCTCTGGATTAGACTCGTGTCTTCTTTTCCTTCAGCTTTTTCTTGCCAGACACTCCCCCAAATTACTCTCGCTCCCCTTCAAACAGCATTGCTGGTTCTTGTGAGTTTATAGCAGGTTTCCCAAGAGCTGGCATTTTCCTCTCAGGACTCCACTCTGAAGTCTTGTGGTTACCAGAGAATCCAGCTTTCTTTCAAAACCAAAATTAAATTTCCAGTCCTCATGGCTGCGGAGAAAAACTAAACATGGCTCAAGTCTAACCTGAAGTCAAATATAATATGATCTTTTTCTTCCCAAAAGCAAAATAGGAGATCATGTTTTATAGACTTGACTCTGGGTTGTTGATCCAAAGCAGTTATCAAGAGCACAGGCAAGCTGGCTAATTTTTAAGCAACGTTTGATGAGCTTGCGAGTGAATTTACAGAGCAGGGTCACCTACAGCAACCCCGAAGTTCCTCTATATTCCATGGTCTGGCGTCCCCTTTCCCAGATTTCCCTTCTGCACTTCCACGGCACAATTCATGGCAGTCACTACTGTTTCTCTGTAAGCAAACAGAAACAACAATACCCTTCATTTGGGAATGTAAGGTTTTACAGTGGAGATAGAGATTAAGGAGGTACAGACAGCATCAGTGTCCGGATATGGCATTACGCAATGTTGGAAGAAGAAGAAAATAATCTAATAATGAAACACCACCTGCTATTTTATTAGTACAAAAAGCAGTGTGCTGCTTATCTCTCCAAACACTCCCCCATGTAGAGCAGGCAGCTGTACAATCACTTCTGGTTCATTCAGGAGATGGAGGATAAGATCTGGGATTCTGTTAGGGAAAGGAACAAAGTGGAGCATGTGGTGAAGACCATTGGTGTGGAGGAGTGCATGGGAGACCCGCACTTGCCTCTCCTAGTATTAAAGCTGCAGGAGCTCAAGCATTATTATGAAGGTGCAGGCTGAAAACAAAAGGTGGTGGAATTTCAGATTGTGCCTAGTCCAGCTGCACCTCTAGGAAGTAGGTCTAGAAAAATGAGGAGGGACAAACATAATGGAAAGCCCTTTCAAGGGCTATGAAACTCACTGATACCCCTGAGCTCCAGGTACCAGGTGTACCTGCTGGGAGTGCTTTTGCTTGCTTGGCCTCCAGGTATATCTAGCCCATTGCAACCTTCCTTTGTGGGCAGCAGCAGAACTTTAGGGCAGGGAGGCACCTCTTTCTCGTTGCAAAATGGCAGAAAGATCCCCAGAGTGCATTCAGGAACTGATCATGTGCTTACTATAGCAAAAGCAGGAGGGAAGTGTTTCAGCAAGACCACTTTACCCTCTTTTACCATGATTACATTCATCAGTAGGGATCTTGCTTCATGCCACAGACCTTTTCCACTTTAAATCATCTCCCTATTTTCCTAAACCATATCCTGGCTGGTAGCCTAAGTATCTCCCTACCAACTGAGGTTGTGATATGCCTGTGTAAATCAACATCATCCCTTGGAGCTCAGTGACATTATGTTGATTTACTTGCGTGCAGGGTCTGGCCATGCCGTTGTGTGTGATTTAAACAAGATGTTCCTCGGGCTTAGACATAAGTGAATAAATGATGCTTGACATTTTGGAGAAGCTCATGTTCGCTAAAAACATTTCTTGTTCCAGCAGACTCACCCTGGTCATTTATTCACTTAGTTCCTCTGCATACTTTCTCCTTCTCCTTTCACCTCACCTCGGGACCATAATGCTTCCAGGACTCTCATGTTCAGAGATTTTACTTCACATGTGAGCTAAATCTTTCTTGGTCCCATCTCAGGTTCCTTCAGCACTTTCTCTGCAGATATTGTCTTCTAACTGAACTCTCAGTGTATCTGCAATTATCTACTGTTAGGTAGGAACCAAACCATGAGGAAGAGTTCAGTTTGCATCTGGTCAGTGATCTCTCTCCCGTTCATATATGGCTCCCTCCTTTGTATTTGGAAGACTGGTATCTCATGTGTTTTCAGTATCAGGGTTTGTTTCCTGTTCTGTGACCCCAGTGCCTGATGGACACTGTTGATGTTCACTGCTGACCACTCAGATCTAAACTACAAGGTCATAGTATGGGAGAGAGGCTAGAGGATTGGCTTGGGCTTGGCTTGTCTGGAGCTGTCATCAGTAAAAAGTAATTCCTACAGTTGGGTAGGAATGATTCCCCAACTACAGACTAACTCCTGGGATCTCCCACAGTGAGTGATCTCATGTGCCAGATGAGCCTTTCAGGTCATGACCCCCAGAGGGGGCAGATCAGCCCATGGGGGATTTAATTGCCTAAGAGGCTGGTTTGTATCCAGAATGATGCATGGTTCCTCCAAGAAGGTTTATGAGGATTGGTCTTTACAACTTCTGGTGAGCTAAGATATCCCCCAGGATTGCTTATTCCTTCCGGAGAGAGGAAGGGCTGCAGCAAAACTGGGGGAGACTAGGATAGAAACCTTGCAAAATCAAGCTTGAAATTTAAGGTTGGAAGGGACTTTCCATTTAATTTCTTCTCGAACTAGTAGGAAGTGTGCATCAAGTAGGAACAAGCAGCCTTTAAAAATCAGAGTTACACATTCTGGCTTTATAATGGTGATTTTGCTACTTTGCTATCTCCCAAGCAGGCCATAAAGCACATTCAACAAGTATTACGTGAGCTATTTTGATGCTGGAACTGGTAGGTGTACTCCAGATAGACTCATGGAGTAGCCTCGTTGGCTCATATCCTACTGCATAGGTGGCCACAATTTACCACTTGATGAAGCCCTCCTCCCTCACCACACACACGCACAAACCAGCGTGAAACATGGTTTGCAGTACACCTGCTGCTTCAGATAAATCATTCACCATTGGTGCATCCAATGTTCCTCCTACAGAAAATTTATACAGTACTGCATATAAAAACCAGCTGTTAGCACTTTGGCAGATATCAGTCCTCTTCTTCTCCAAAGGGGAATTGCTTCCAAACAGACATAGTTTGGATTTAATTTCTTTTTCTTGCTCAAAGTTTGGCTGATTAGATGTCTTCTATTTTCCATGGGCAGAGGAAGGTACTTCAGCGGGGCTAATATTACTTGTTAATCTTTGTGGCATTCAGTGAAGCACGGAGAAATGGAAAATTCTTTGCAGATATTTTGTTCTTCGAGAGAGAACTGAAAAGATTTGGAACTGCCAATTGCTCAGCCAGAGGCAAATGGACTTCTATTTCTCATGGGGGGAAAAATACGTACATTTTTATGTCAATCTAGATCTGGCTTGTTTATCTGTCTTTGATTCAGTATCACTACCTCCCTTTCCAGGTTCACCTAGATTGCATCTAAGGGCATTTAACTCTAATCTGCCCCTGGTTTGGGTTGAATTGTTGGCTCAAAGTGCACGAAGGAATTGAAGAGAAATGATCTTAACAGTGAGACTTCTGGTAGCATGGATTGAGAGTAGAATGGCTGAGTATCTAGGGATATGTTTAGGTAATCACTGGGAGAGGGTTACCTTTGTGGCTCAGCCCAACTCCAGGTAGAATGCACCCGGCCCACCTTTGTTCTGCCAGCTCTTTGCACCACAAGTCCACTGCTGGAAAACATCATACTGTGCTGGTCATCTTCCTGCCTGCTTCACAGGCAAAATGGTTCTGCCTAATTAGATATCCTGTGTTTGATCAACATAGAAGCTGCCAACATCCCATGCTGCTCTTGCTTCACCTGTGCCCAGAAATGGCCTAGCATAGTGAAACTGCTACTCAAGCTATCCCAGAATGGAATGGTGCATAAAATCACATTTTCTCTGGTGGGTGATGCCTGGGAAGAAAGCGGGTGGGTGCTGTGAAATCAGAAATTCCGGGTGTGCGCAGTTGGCATCAGCTGATTTAATCCACCGTTTATTTGTAGAGTGTAGAAGGGAGCCAATCTCACTTAGGGCTGCGTGAAGCAGGAGTTGCCACTAATTTGGGCCTTGTGCATAAAGAAAATTGGGTGCTTAGTTGTGGACTCTGAAACTATTTAGTTTTGGAATGGCTAAATGAGAGGTGAAAGTTTGCAGGAGAAATGAGTTCCTAAGAGTGCTTGAAAGTACTGAGCAGTCTAGCCAGTGAGGTTGACAGTCTGTAAAGGTCTGAACCAGTTAGGTTTTACTGTGATTATATTTCATACTGACGAAGAGCAGCATTTGTTCGTGCCTGGTTACAGCTTTCTCTTTTTGTGAGGGCAGTGGTCCAGGGAACAACCCTGCATTGTTTGTGCCGTGCTGGATGAAGGCACTGCATAGCTGTGAATGGAACGAGGAGGCCCTCATGACACTGATACCATGAGTGTATCAGGTGGCATGAGAGCATCCTTCAAAATAGCCACTGTGACCACACTAGAATGATAGAGCTAGAAGGCACCGTGCTTTGGGACTAGGGAGAGAGAAAAGGGTGATTTGTCCAAACTGCCTTTTGCCATTGCTTTATTTTTTTCTGCAATTTTCTACTGCACTCTCCAGCTGACATTTAAGGCCGTGGCTAGGGAGATGTCATGCACTCTTTTACTCTTGTAGTAGTTAAAGCAAATGATTCAGGAAACACTCAGTCTTAATGTGAGATGAGGAAAGGCTCAGACTTACGGAACTGCATGACCCAAGCAACTGTTATTCACATGGCTGGTGATTTACCAGCTTGTATTGGGTCTGAAGTCATCCATGTTGTGCTTGGGAAGAACCAAGGCCAGGACAGATGGAGGTGGATGGGTTGCAGTGTGCTCTGTCCTGTTCTTCTCCATTAGGTGAAAGAAAGACTGGCTGAAAGCAAAGATTTGGACTATACCCATCCTGTGTCTAGCAAGATCCAGAGTTCAGGTTAGAACCTGTGAGGGAAGCTTGCCTGTGTGTAAACAATGGGAATGGGATGGGAACCAGACCTGCTCCTGCATCACATGGAAGTGGCATTGTAGACACCCGCTCTGCAAGGGTGAACACCTTCTGCAATGTGCTTGTTCTCTCTCCTGGTGGTTATCTGATGTTGATATTGAAATCAGTGAATGGGATCAAGACAAACTATATAGTAGTCTATCTCATTCTCAGCCAAGAGCCATGGAGTTCCTTCTGGAGCAAGCATTTATGCAACTGCCTTTGGTCAGCAGTGTTCCCATTCCTTGCTGCTGGGACCTGAGTGAAATCAGGCCAACTGTTCAAAGTTCATCCATCAAAAGATCAGAAAATATTTACTCCCTGTTTCCACCTGTAGTCATTGGCTCCCTTTCCTGGAAACATTGCTGGAATGTGACTGCTGCTGGAGTGGTGATACACAGGCCATGTGTGTATGTGATGTGCTAAATGTTGGGGCAAGGAGTGCTTTTTCCCAATTATTCCTCTTGAGCAAAGCACGCTCTTGCATCAAAAGAAATGCCATAACTAAACTCTGGCCTTAAATTTCAGCTTCAGTAAATCGGCTTTCTTATTTAGAAGCTGTTAGACCTAAACCATGCATAAGGAGAAGGTTGTCACCAGTTGAATTAGCCTGTTTCAGGAAGCTTCTGCTCAGCCAGAAGCATGGATGGGAGATGACCAGATTTGTTCCTAGAGCTCCTGAAAAACATGAGCTAAAGCTTAAGCCACGCGGTGTGAGGTCTTCCCAAAGGGTTTCCAGAGACATAGCTCCTGTCCTTCTGTATCCTTAACAAACTCGAGGAGCTCATGGAACGCCTTCCTCATGAACCCAGAAGAATACCTAACCCATGTCCATCTAAGGGTGGCCCTGAAGGATTTTTGAGGCTCTAAATCCTATTGTCAGGAAAAGACACTGAAGAAATATTTCATGAGAATCAATAAAGGTTTCTTTTTATTTTAATTCCCTTTTACATACACCTGTGGTTTGTCATTTTCCGCTTGTTACTTTGGTCCATACAGAAAGCAGAAGTGGAGGAATGTAAACCAAATGCCTGCCTGACGACACACACAAGGCAATGTCCCCATAATGCATAGAAAGAAATCACAGTTTTGTCCTTTAATTTTCAGTTTTGTCCCTCTTCTGAAGTGAAGCAAGGTCTTAAAAAACACTTCAGTGAAAGCGTTCATGTTGGAGGGGGAACACACCCCAGGTCTTTTCCCTCCTGCTCAGACCATGAAAAAGGAGCCAATATCCTGCAAACAGACTCCCCAGGCAGAATCTGTCAGACTGCTGGGAATGGCTGAGTCCTTTTTCTAATGTCCAGACCCCATCACTTCTGGTTACCACCATGACTGGGTCACCCTGAAGTTGCTGAGATGAGGCAATGAATTTCAGCAGCAGGTCTGTCTCTTTGGGAATGTCCCAGCTCATACAGGTGACAAGAGATTGACACAACATTTCTGAACATGGGGATGGGCCAAGGGGATGTGTTTGGGTGATGGTGCTTGGTTACGTCTGTCCTTCATCTTCTGCCATCAACTGACTTTCCCCTCCCACCAGCTCTACCTCAAACAACCTGTCCTTTATAACATTTCACCTCTAACAACAAATGGCTTCTTGTTCATCCTTCCCTGCAGCTCTCAAGGAAGAATAATTAATTTAGACAGAGGAAAATAAAAAGGAAAGAGCTCAGCCTGGCAAGAAACACCCAGCTCTATATTTATAATGGCTCATGCCTGTCATAATGCTCTACTTTAAATAGATGCTGCTTCTCTGATGAAGTCATTGTTTTGTCTTTTGTTTTAGGTACCTGAGGTCTGTCTGTTTGGAGAACACCCTTCATTTAAGCTTGGTGTAATCAGTCTTTCAAGTGGATATTGTATCTCTATTTCAGAGGATGTAGGACTAGGCATTTTGGAAACCCAGTGCACACTAATCCCATCTATCTCAAACATTTTAATCCCATGCTTTTTTCTAGCCAGATATCTACCACATCTTAAATCCACACATGTAGAAGCTGATACCAATACAAAAGCCCAATGTTGTCACTCATGAAACATTTCAGGAGAGAAGATTGTTACTCCGACCATCTTCTACCTCTCGATATCTGCTTTCTGGTCTTCTAGTGCTATTGATCTAAAGCAAAAAGACACCCTGAAATATAGTTGGCAAGTAAAGTTTTAGGAACAGGGGAGGTAATTTATTTGGATCATTACCCTTTTCCTCTTCAGAATTTATGAGTGTATCCCACTCCACAGAAATCAGCAGACATTTTGGTGTCGATTTTCACCAGGTCAGGATTTCATCCCAAATTGATGCCAGCACATCTGTGTTGTTGCACACCACATCGCTAGCCCGGAATCATTAACTCTCAGCCTGAAGAAGATAATAAAATACCATCGAAGTCCTTAGTGTACCAGGAAAACAATTGCTATGGTCACAGGCAGAAGTTACTCAGTGGGACCCAGGAGAAATGGGTCTGAATTCCAGGTTCTTATGTTGAGGTTGTCCTAATGTACCCCCTTTTCAGGTGAAAAAAAGAAGGGAAAAGTGCCAGTGAGGATTATGAAGAAGAGAAATTAGTACTGACTTTGTTATATGCCACCCATTTGCTATCTCAAGATATTCCCTGTTTAGGAGAGAGTGTAATTGTGCAATAGTCTACCTCAGTCAGATCTGTGCTGGATAGGGAGGTCTGCCTGAAAGAAGCCAGATTTATAAGAATTCCTAATTACTTATGATCATCTGGGTCAGCTCTTCCATAAATTTTCTTTTGTTCCTGGCCCCTACAGACTATGAGCTGATTTCCAGCCCTGCTCTGCCTTGCTGGAGTCTTGCAAATCCGTTCTGAATTAGTACAAATCTCGTTGCACTCTGTTCTTGCATCCTTTGGCTCCCTTACAAAGCAGCAACGTGGTCAGAGAGGAGATGGCCCCAGACCGGTGCAGCAATTACTACGTGCCACAGAGGCAAAGGCAGTTCAAGAGACAGTTCTGCAAGTGTGTCCCGAAGCAGCACTGATGTACCAGCCTAGAGAAGGATGAAGAAACCACATGAGCGGATCAGAATATAAAACTTAAATTAAACAAGAATATTTAACAGCGGCATACCAGCTCTGACCCTAAGCCTTCTGAAGACGGTGGAAAGACATTGTGTGAGCTTTGCAGGTCATACTGAATGGCTCGAGATCTCCTACGAGCACAACATGAGCGAGTTCAGTTGGAGGATGAAATGCTGTGCCAATGTTTGCAAACCTTTCCCTGGTCTGTGGGAAAGGTTTCAGAGGAACCTTCTTTAATACTTCTTTTAATGCTCCCCTGTGACATTCTTTTCCCCACTTGCCTCCCAAATCCTGGCAAAATGTTGATATTCTCTTGACCTTTGTATACTGCAAGGCTAGTTTAAACCTGGAAGACAGAATGAAAATTTGGAGGATCTGAGTTCACATGCAAGTAAGATAAAAAAGAAAAGAAAGAAGGGGCTAAGAAAAATCCCTACCAATTGAAACAGCTGAGTGTGGCTAGGTGACTACAGTGTGTGGCAGTGGGGAGAGCAGGATAATCTGGACAGGAACAGCTAAAATAAGATTGTTTTATGTGACAGCTGATGTCTTGGGCGTCCTTTTATTTAATCCCAAACAGCAAGCCTGGTCTCTAATCCTCAGCAGAGTATTTCTGTAACTAGAGTTGGAAGCTTTGTTTTAAATCCATTATGCAAATTGTACATGAGTCTTGAACTGTGCTCTAGATTCAGATCTGTTTTGCCTTGGCATTAGGCTGAGTTAACTCGATTAACTTCACTGGAGTAGCTCCTGCCTTCTGCCAATGGATATAAAATCAACTTCAGGCCTGTTTCTAACTGTCCTATCCTCAAGACTGGCTTTGAATGACTCTGCCTGCTCATTATAGCTGTTCTGCCCATCACAGAGAGTTCTGTCTGCTTGGAAGAAGCCAGAAAGCCAGACACTGCACAGACCCCATCAGAGTACTCAACAGAACCTGATGAAATAACCGAAAGATAACTTATAATTACTATTTTATTGTTTACAATCCTTCTGAAGGGTGGCGTAAAGACAGCCAGTCTTTCTCTTGCTCTCTGTGCCCCTTTCTTATAAACTCACCAAGAACAAAAGGCTATTTTGACAGAGTGACCTTCCTCCTCTGCCAGGGTATCTGTGCTCAGAACCTGGTGTGAAGAGTATGAGGAGACGAGGCCACTGTGCAGTTTGCCTGAGCAAATCTTGTTCCCACCCTGATGCTCTGGATTGGTTTTGAAATGGAGAGTTGAGATGGGCTTCTAGCCATTAAAAAACTCCTGAATTCATATCCAATTAAAATGGAAAATTAAATGCTTAACCAAGTTTTTTAAATAAGTTTTTAAGTGTTGTTTTGTAGGTCCAGTTTGGAAAAAAGATGTTAAGTGTAGACGACTCCAATCAATCTGAATTTGAGAGCAATATAGAGGGTAGGGTTGTCCAACCTCCTGGTGTCCTTTTTGTGGGCTTCTCCACCTGCTAGGGACAAGCAGCCTCAAAGATCTAAAATGGTTGATGGTCCACCATCAGCCTAATGCTACAGGTGAAGGAGGTACATGGGAGTCTGCTAGCACTGCCAGAAGATTACATCTCAGTTCCATCTTCAACTGCAGACCTCTCAGTAGAAGATATCTGCTCTAAAACCTCCAAAACCTCCTACAGACCAGTGAAGATGTCTGTTATCACTCAGTAAAGAAGTACGCTGATCAGGAGACCCTTTGTCCGTTGCAAGGCTTGATATATAGACAACAAATTAATTTGGAATTAACCACTAAATGAAGCACATTAGCAACTTTTCTGCTTCAACACAAGATTGTTTGATGTCTCTAAGCTTTAAATGACCAGTAGCTGGTCATAAGCAAAGGTGGGTTCTGAATCACATGTCCATGCATCTCTCTCCATCCCACCTTGTTCACGATGGCCTGTGGAAGATTTCCTGCAGAGAGGCCAAGGAGGACATGGGAACACCAGAGAGACCAGATTTCTGGCTCAAAACTTTTGGCCAACTGAGCATTACTGGAAAAAAAAAAAAAAAAAAAAAAGAGAAATGCCAAACTCTATTTTTTGTTCTTCTTATCCCTTTTGTCTTTCTCCTTAATAAAAGCAAATTCAATCTGCATTTTGCAGTCTATTTTTTTTTGGTTTTGAATCAAAGTGGTGGAGTTATGTTTTAATATTGTTCAGTTTATTGTGTGTTCTCACAACAACTCATCTCTGCTTTCTTTTGCTCTCTCATCTCTAGCTAAGAGCTAAACTTGGGGTTTGATTTTATGAGAGGCCACAAAAATATTCTGGGTGGAACAGGATAAGCCCAATAATTTTTATACAGATGGCAGGATTTGCTGCCTCAAAACAAAATGTTCCTTTGGGCCAACAGTATTTGCTGTCCGGCAGGTTCAACATTTCACTTCCATGGGCAAAAACAGGAGAACTGCCTTCCAATGAATGTCCACAGAGATGGACGTGCTCTTTATTTTACTTAAACAGTTTATGAAGTATTATGATTTCCAGGCAAATCCAGACAGCCATGGGCGATTGTGATGGAAATTTATTTATAGGGTCTTTCACAAACTCATTTCCTTTACAATTTAATATTTTTCTCATTTCAAGACACCCTAGAGGAATGGGATATAAAATCTACTCTATTTGGAGAATCACACTGGATGCCTGAAAAGTTCTGTAGCTGGCCAGGGATATCATATATGTCCTCTGATTAGTTTGCAGAACGTGGCAGCCCATCAGCAATAGCGGTAAAAATAATAATAACAGAAAAATCAAACAGCAACCTGATCCAGCATGAAGCTTGTTGAAAAGGCTGATTTTCTTAGACCTACCTGAGGGTGCAACAGGATCTTTCCCCTAGCACATACGGTCAGCGAGGAGGAGTCATTGTGAAAACCTACGTTAACCTGTCCATGGCCTTAAAACAAAGCTTCCTCAGCTGCCGAGCAGTTTACAATTTGCAGCCATCAGTACAATATC
Source organism: Tyto alba (assembly GCF_018691265.1). Lineage (NCBI taxonomy): Eukaryota > Metazoa > Chordata > Aves > Strigiformes > Tytonidae > Tyto > Tyto alba. The sequence continues at coordinate 40,244,095 of NW_024881313.1, read as the reverse complement.
AATCTGTGACATAGGATATACAGTTGAGGAGCCGTTACCTCCCCAGTTTGGAAAACACTGCCTTGGATTTCTTTTTTTTTTTTTTTTTTCCCCTTTTGCTTCCTGCTACAACTAAAATGTCATAAAGTTCAGAAATTCAGATAAGGCTAGAGAGGATGTGAACTACACTACTGCTGCATATCTTTCCATGACAAGGCACAGATTGGTTTTCAGCAAACTCATGGGCAGCAGCAGGTAGATAAATAGCATGTACATCAATAAGAAGCAATGTTGCAGATTAAAAGACTTCACAGGTTCATACAACCTCTCTCTTAAAGGTCAACTCTTAAAGTGCTTTCTCTCATTTCATGCAGTCCTATCTGAGGTGAAAGTCATTGACCATAGTGAGAGATTCAGATGAGTTAAGGGATACACTGATCACTCTCCTCATCATCAGTAATTCTACTGGAAGCTTTCTATGTAGAAGGTGTGCAGAAAAATCAGTCAGTGAAAAAAACAAGAGAACACAACCTATAAATGAGGTTTCTTCAGTTTTTGAAACACCAGAACCTGAAATTTAAAAACTTTTAAGCCAGCTTTTGAGTTTTTCAAAACTATAAACAGGAATGAAAAATGGGAGATCTTCCTTCTTAATGGATTTTCATGGTTTAAAAACTGGAAAATTCTTACCAGCACTGTGGGTGTTCTAAGACCTTCAGCCAATTTCCCATAAACAGATAGACAAGACCAGTATCTGGCTGAAGAGTTCAATTTTGGGAGATCTTTCTGAACTGGTTTGGCTCTTATGTGTATCAGACAAAAAGAAGCAGAGTTGAGGAATGGTGAAGAATAGGACAAGACATGATCTCATCTGAAACAAGACCAAGCAGTATATAGAAGGTGTAAAAACATTCATCTGCACATATCCAAGCAAAGCAGAAATGACAAGGCTGCTGCCAAAAGTCATCCTTAAGAAACACAAAGCTGAGGAAGGTTTAACAGCTCTGTGTTCATCCAGAAAAGAGGTAGATCAAGGAGGAAGGACTCATGAGGAAAAGTAGACTGCACTGCTTTGGATGGGAATAGAAGAGGCTCTGGGCAGGTATGATGAGATGGACCTTCTAGGGGGTGAGATTTCCTGCCCAAGCCCAACTTCTCTGCAGCACTGGAGAAGAGGACACCCATCCAAAAGATGGGCAAGGAGATCCCTCTCCATGTGAACAAGTCAGCTGGGATATTGCAACGCACAGCTTGGCCTGTGCCAGCTCAGAAGGCTTAGAGAAGTGAGAGGCTATAGGACTCCTGAATGTTGCCAGCTGTTTTACAGGATGGGAAAAAAAGGGGCACAAAGCTGACACCATAGGGGAGGGAAAACTAGAAAAATACAGGCAATCAACTCCTTTGGACCTTTGCCTTCTCCTTGAAGTGAACTTGAGAAAGTCTCTTCGCCTCTGTGTTTGTTGCACACCAACTCCAAAACAATCTGCTCTCTCTGCTCCACCATCCCATGTTGGGCATGAACCAGGATGGGCACAAACCCTGCCCTGCCTGCCAGGTTTGCAGTGGTCCCTAGATGAATAATAGACAAATGCATCCTCATCTCATCATGTTTCTCTCTTCTGTGGCCTTCGGGACTATGTTTGCACTAGTAAATCAGACAGGAGAGGAACTGTCACCCCCAGGTGGACTCAGACCTTTGGATTTGGGTAAACTGTCCTTGAGGGATGCTCAAGTCTCCTGGTGATGGAGGAAGCAAAGGGGACCTCACTCTGAATCTAGAGGCTTTGGCTAAGATCCAGCAGGACCATACCAGGGCTTTCCAGGGCAAATCACAACCGCAAGTTGGGGTTTATTGTCTGTTTTTAGACATTGCAGGTCTGATCCCTTCCTCACTAAAGTCAGTGGAGGCTGTCCTTGGATCTCTAGCTAATAGATCATGGCCCATACACTCAATCAAGACTTTGTGATCAGCCCAGGAAAGATAGGAACAGGCTTTGACAAACATACAGTGTCCCATGCCTTAATGGCAGAGTTATTCCCCTATTTTGGTATCAGCGTTCTCCCGATTTTTGCATGAATATTGTTCACACACATGAATGCCCAGGAAAAAAAATAAATCTCTTACGTCTGATTTGTAATTGAAAAGATTAAGAAAAGATTTCTTCCCCTGTACATCCCTTGTGCATGTAATTTTTATCTATGTTTAACAACAGTTTTTAGACATTTATTCTAAATAATCCAGCGATGAATGCATTTCAGTGAGGGCTGCATTTTATGAGGGGTGTTCTATTTGTTTATAAATAATTTTATGGGTTTTGCCAATTCCTTGAGCTTTGCTAAGTGTTTGTCAAACATGTTATTAATCTTGAGTTCTCAGTAACAAACACAAGCAAATAGTGAGTCACTGGTGGGGCTTCTTTGGACTTTTTTTTTTTTTTTTTTTTTCCTTTGTTCCATCAGTGAAATGATACTAAGAAATTTCTTTGAGTGAGAAAATCAGGAGGGCATTGCATCTACTTGGCAGGATTTAAGCATAACGTACTTCTGGAAGGGTGGAAAGCCAGAGCCAGAATATTTAGTCTTCTTCTCTCTCATCAGCGGTTCAGCCACATGGGATGCAAAATAACGCAGCTGTACACACTTTGACAGTCAACTGTTAATTACTTCTGCCCCCTTTGATTGCCTCCAGAAGCCATACCAGCATCTGCGAGGAAAAGGCGGGCAGTGAGTGTAGCTGGGCTGACCCAGATTTCTGCAGAGCTGGTTAGCTCTCCATGCCAAACTTTCGCTAGAGTTGACTTCTCTTGCAAGATTACTTAACTTCTCTGTAATATTATTGTTAGTATTGTTATACGAGTAACAACCACAACAATAATGAGGGCATGAAAAAAGATTATTCTCTGAAAACCTTACATTTCAATAGCTGCCACTTGGTGATAAATGGTTATGATTAGTTTTGACTTATTTTAATGATGCAAAACATGAAGAGAACATCACAAACGAATACTGGCTTTAAAAGACCTTCTAATATATGTCTGCAGCTGGTGGAGAGACGCTTCAGTGCATGACAGAGGACTGCCTCTCAGTCACCACATCCCCTACCAGGTCTGAGTCCAAAACTCAGAGATGTCAAAGGGAGGAGGTTTTTTTCCCTTGACTTTGCTAGGATTTGGATCAAGCCCTAACCTGAGAGGTTGATCAAAGAAGAAGTGGGACATAGAGCCCAGATCCCAACTGCTTTTCTTGACCTCCTTCAGAGTTTTGGGGAAATTAGTCCTTAATTTTCCCTCAGAAGACCAGCTGATTGCATCAACTGGATGCATCTCAGAAGTGCTGGTTGATGTGATCCAGCAATTTTATCTAAAGGAGCAGGATAAAGAGTAGATTATCCCATCGGCCCCACCTGCACCCTAAAGGACTTCTGCAAATTTGCCCAATACCTCTTTCCTATTGCATTTGAATAACAGACAGGTGAGGTCAAAATGCTTCAGGTACTTCCAAGCAGGAAAAAGTAAGGAAAAAAAAAGAAATAAGAAAAAAAAAAGCACCATGAGGACCTGACTCTTAGATTGCAACAAGGGAATAGTGATGTTATGAGAAGGGCTGAAGGGAGGGTCCAGACTGGCTCAGCCAGAGTCTTTCCTCTGGGGAAGCATGCGCTACAATAGTAAGTTTGGTCACTGTTCCTAATTTCCTACTTCTGGGAAATTCTGTATCATACTTGGAAACCATCAGAGATCCTTCGCTAAATGATCAGCTGGTGTGAAACAGCCCCAGTACAATGCGCTGTTGGCCAACAAGGACTGTACCTCTTAATCTCCACTGAAGATGGTGTGTATCAGAAAACAGCCTTTTGGCACACCCTGCAAAAAGCACCGGCAAGGGAAACTCTGTATGGTGACAAAATCTTTCTGGTCTCTCTCTCCTGTAGGAAGGAGGCATTTCCTTGTGCTCTTCCCTTCAGAGGCAACCTCAATAGCATTTCCTCATCTGAACACCTATAGGCAAACTCAGTGACTTTGGTTGAAGTTAGACTTGTTTACACCAGCTAAGAGTCTGACCTGGTGTACATATGTGTGTGTAATCAAAACACAAAGAATAGGAAAGTTCAGAAGGTGTTCAGAAGGTGACCATCCGCAATCAATTTCTGTGTTTTTACCCAGCAAATTTTGCTTTTGGATCTCATGAAGGTAGGTTTGTCTGGTTGTATCCAACAGTTTGTGCTTTTGAGTGATACAGGCAGACCATTGATGGAGCCTTTCTCCTCATGAGGGTTTGGACTAGTGAGAAACAGGAAATTCAGAGAGCAGAGGAGAAGCAATTTAGAGGTTTCAAAAATGACTGAAGCCTGTTTCCGTGAGCACCCACAGAAAGGGACGGCTGAGTTAGCTACCTTCTGAACTGATTTTAGCCACACATACACAGGCACGCATACCCAAGTTCTGCAAATTCCCTGCCCTGCCTCAACCTGCTTGGTGGGCCCCTCTCCACTGCTGCATCTGGAAGAACAAAAATGTTCCACATTCTGATAACCACAATTTCCATTCTAAAATTGCACTGGTTTCTGGCTCGCTGCTGGGACTCAGGTCAGGGAAAGGGGAATAGAGTTTTCTGCCTGCATCCAGCAACCATGAGCTGTTAACCCTGCTCACCCAAGAGGAGTGAGATTGCCCAAGGGAAGAACATGCAATCGGTTGTACTGAGCTGTCCGTGACGAGTGCTTGTCTGCAAGACCAGGCAGCTACGACCCCCAAGGGGTCTTGATCAGTGTTGTGTGTGTTACCAGGCAGACTTTACAGGGAAAGAGCAAACCAAACTGAAGACGCTGATGTCCAGGGTGGCTAGTACCCTCACAAGAAGATGGCACTGTACACTGCCCGCAAGATTCTTGCTTTACTAGGTGAGACTCCTGTCCTCCTTGGCTGCCCACGCTCTCCAAGAGGTCCAAGGACCACGTGCTGCTTTGCAACCCTCCCTTGCAAACTCTCAGTATCTCTGCTGTTCACCAGGTAGCAAGGCCCGCGGGTTTGGAGAGCCCTGACTCCGTTAACACCAGGGAGACTTAGATCACTGCTTATATGTAGGTGATCGACAGCTGGCCACATTGGAGGCTCACTTTTTTTTTTTTTCCATATAACTTAACCTCTTGTTCCACAGAACACAGAAACTGTATGGAAACCCTTGGCATCCAATGCGTGGCCTGATACTCTTTTGCCCACTAAATGCTCTCCAGGAACCTTTTTCATCCTTTTGATTCTTTTTTTCTCCTTTCTTTACATCACTGTCTCTCTTTCTTCTTCAACAAGTACTGTGGGTCTGTCTCCATCGTAAAGCCCAGAGCCATTCAGGTACTCCTCATCTTTGTTATATTGCTCTGGTCCAGAAGAAGGCATGGAGTTTTCAGAAATGGAGCCATTTTTTACATAACCTGGCAAATTCCGGTGTCCATTGAGGGTCCCTGGTATAAGTCTCGTATTGAGATGGAGGGCAAGTGCTCCTCTTGTGGCTACATTTGTGATGCTGGTGTGGGAAACCATTGGTCCATAACTGTAGGTTGTGCTCCCACTTCGTGCTTTCCTTTTAAAGTCAAGTGCTAATGTCCACCTGCTCCATGACTTCTTTATTTCTGCTTGGACCTGAGAGACAAGAGGAGAAAAAAAAAGCATGATTGGGAGGACAGAGAGGCAGAGAGTATCAGAAGGAGGTAGCATCCACAGACAAAATGGGTGAGAAGCCCTCTGGGGAGTAAATTGGAAGGAACAGTAAATTCACCTTAAATCTGCCCTTTCCAAATGAAATATGTGTCATTGAGAAGCTTGAATGTCTGAAAACATCTAACTGAAAATCTGGGTTAATTCTCTCCTGGGGTTAAGGGACGGTGAGCAGCACATCCAGGAGAGAATCCTCTCAGTGTACCATGAGTGTCAAGTGTAAGTGGGATGAGCCATATTCAGAGGTGCCTGAGTCACTAGAAACTTCCTCTAGAAAGGAGTTAGCTGACTACTTTAGACTGACTATCCCACTTTTAGATGGCTAAAGTTAGGATGAAATCAGTTTCCCTTATGGTATAGATTTCATCTCGGTTTTACTCCGTAGAACATGAGCAGCGTATTTGTAGTTTCATTTCCCCTTAAAATCCACAAATTTAGGCCAAACCAGCCTTATGCTGGGCCATGAATGTAGCTCTGTTCTTTCCTGATCTGTATCCACTGACCATCTAGTTTCTTAGTTTTCAGCCACAGAGGAAATTAATGGAAACAAAGACATAAAGGCATATCACTCTGGAAATAGAAAAAAAGGTCAAAAAATCCTGGACATTCAAAAGAGCTTGCTGGCTAGGCATCTACTCTATTAATACACTTTTCTTCCTGTCACAGATCTGGAATTAAGCAGCACTAAACAACATTTTTGCTGGGAAAATGAAAAACACTTTTTTTTTTTTTTTTTTTCCATTTCTCGGTGACATATTGACCTTACATGACCAAACCCAAGGGTATGAACTTTTTCTGTGTACTGACAGATCTCTCACTGAGTGCAAAACAATGTTGTATCTTTATAATAAGTGAGGATATGACCAAGTGCATCCACCTTACTGTCTGTGTGTGGAACTAACCTAACAAAGGAGAGAAATAGTAAAGAAGCTGGTGACTTACCTCTCCATTGCAAAAACAGTATATGATGGCAACAAAAAATCCCTAGAAGGAAGAAGAAACAACATATTAATGTTAATCTTGCTGTATGTGAGTATCTCTTTCCTGATGGTGCTGCCTAGCATCCCTGTTTTCCTCTGAAATCAGTGACATTCATTATATGCTGTATATAATACGTGTAGGAAACATTGAATTGATCAGTAGCACATAAGAGAGATAAACAGACATTTTGCTGCAGACTACTGACAAAGTAGATAGACTGTATAAGCCCTCTGGCTCATGGTTTAGCTAACAGGTCTATTTTCACCCCCAAATCTCTTGCAAAGGTTCTAAGATGGTGATGGGGTCTGCCTCATTGGAGGTGTTTACGAACTCCTTGGATAAACATTTCCAGTGTTTTACATGTAGCTGATCCTGCTGCAGGATGAGAGGGTGGAAGATGGTACTGATGGGACTTTTCCAGCTCTGGCTGTAAGTAGAGCAGCCCCTGTGTGGAGCAGAACTTTCTGAGTGAGATCAGCAAAGGAATTCAGATGTGAGCAAATCATCCACATCTTTATGTTGGCCAATAGTTTACCTAGGTCTTGCTGAGGTCACTCACTATTTTAGCCCATCTTCACCTGTCCTGGTTTCGGCTGGGATAGAATGAATTTTCTTCCTAGTAACTGGCATAGTGTCGTGTTTCAGATTTAGGATGAGAATACTGTTGCTAGCACACTGATGTTTGAGTTGTTGGTGAGCAGAGCTTACATTTATCCAAGGACTTTTCAGCTTCTCATGCTACCCTGCCAGCGAGGAGGCTGGGGGTCCCACACAAAGCTGGGGGGGGACACAGCCAGGACAGCTGACCCCAACTGACCAAAGGGATATTCCATACCATATGTCATCATGCTCAACATATAAACTAGGGGGAAAGTTGGCTGAGGGATGCTTCTCATGAACATGCTGGGCATTGGTCTGTTGGTGGTGAGCAGTAGTTTTTCATTTGCATCACTTGTTTTTCTTGGGTTTTGTTTCTCTCTCTTTTCCTTATTTTCCTTTTCATTACAATTTATTCTTATTCTTGCTCATTATTATTATTATTTTAACAACAACAACAACAACAACAATAATAATAATAATAATATTTATTTTGATTATTAAACTGTTCTTATCTCAGCCCAGGAGTTTTCTTACTTTTAGCCTTCAGACTCTATCCCCCACCCCACCAGGGAGGGAGTGAGCGGCTGTATGGTGCTTAGTTTCCAGATGGAGGTTAAACCATGACAGCACCCAACAGAAATGGTGGAAGCACATGCATGCAAGCTTGGTCCCCATCTCCTTCACATTTTCTCTAAACTGTCATCTGGCCAGACTCTCTGTCCAACTTTCATCATCCACGCTGGTCAACCATAATGACTGGTAGTAACATGCGAGCCAAAAGTTAATCTCTCAGGGAAGGGTGTGCAGTGATGATCAAATACTGCTCTGCTTGTAGAGAGTTGCGTATTCTTGCTGCTGTGTCTTATATAGGACCAGTCCTGTAACAGAACTTGCCTTTTGCCCAAACCTAGAACTGAGGAATCCATTCACAGGACTGAAAGACAACTTGGGATAAGCAAATTGGAAGCTAATTTGAAACAACATGTCTCTGTGGATCTCTACCAGCTTACGTCTAACACGGATCTAAAGGGATTTATTTTGTGGGGCAAGTTATCTTTCAACAGGAACATTTTTTTTTGTTGGACACACTGAGCCTTTATATGTTGTGTTTTGCAAATATAAAACATACTCAATGCTAAAATACTGTCAAACCACTTTGTGAATGAAATCTGTTGTATTGTAAAACCAACCCTGCTTCCAAAGACAACCTTGCTCTCTCATTTCCCTCCTCTCCACATTGAAATTCTCAGAGTTTGCCCCCACAGTTTAACAGTTACAATACCTGGAAAGAGTTGAACAGCATTTCATAGTGCATTTGAACTTGCCAAAGAATCCCTGACACATCTGTGTATGGCATAGCCATGAAAACAATATAGTGAACGCCAAACAGAGGCATAAGGACGAGGGTAGATTTCAGCAGCTTCCTGTAGCAATAAGGAGAGACACAGAGGAAATTAGGGGATGGAGTGAACCTCCCAGCCAGGCTCGTCCATCTCATACCTTGCGCACAAGTTGTGGGTAATTTTGTTCTTGTTGAGATGGCCCCTTGGCTAGGCTGGGATATCTTACATTTACACAAGCACTGTGTCTTCCTGCACATTCAAACTGTTGCTTCTCTTATGGTATGTGACACAACCCAGTCCATCCTCAAACGTGTCTTGTTATGCTAGTCTAACCCTCTCCACATGCATGCCCCCATGTGATGCTCCTGTAGGTACTTGAGACGAAGACACTGAGATGACTTTTTCAGCCTCAGAATCTCCCCAACTTTAGATTACGATCATGGGTAGAGGGTGGAAGGGTGACTGGAAGGAAATGTGCACTGCTGCTTCCAGACCTCAGCCTCTGACTGGCACTAAACCTCCTTGTCCCTGAAGGATGGTTCTGTTTCAGCTTACGATGACTGGACATGGTTGTGTACAATCTACAGTAGCTGGCACTGCTGGAGCAGGGGGGGTTGGACTAGATGGCTCCCACAGGTCCCTTCCAACCTCAACCATTCAGTGATTCTGCCATTCTGCCTGCTTATTTAAGAGGCAAGACATGAAGGTCCGCCCTAGGTTAGTGCCTTCTGTGCAACGAGCAGGGCTGGTGGAGAGGAAAGTGTGCCTAGGAGCAGAATTACTCTAGATATCAAGGGCGAGAGGACAGTGCACTACGGAGTAAGCAGAAGGTGAACACTCTTAGAAGGTGCTTTGGACAGCAGTATCACTTGGAAAGCCTCTTTTTAAAGAAGCAGCTCCATTTTAGCATAGGACCTGTGCTGGGGACTAGGGAGAGGTACAATGCAACCCTGAGTACTTGGGCTGGGTTTGCTCCTGGGATAATCAGCCTTGCCTGGAAGTGATATTAATTGAAGGATTAAACCTTCTGCCAAGATTTACAGCAAGTGACCAAGTGCAGGCAATTATTGAGAAGGGCAGACATCACTACCAGAAAGACCTGGTACCTCCTCTGTCCAGCAACTGGAAACCACTGAGGGAATTTAACACATTAAAAGGAAAAGGCACCATCCAAACCATAATTGATTACAAGCTTCAGCCGGGGAGATATAAATAAACATATAAATCAGAGCCCAGATAGGGCAGCAAAGAAAAATGGAGAGGTGTTTTCCTGCCAAATCTCATTCCTGCTTCAAATGAAATGTCTTGTGTTTGAAGAGTGAGATGGTAGCAATGAGCTCATGGTCTGCAGCTCAAATCGTTCTGGTCTCCCCCCTTTACATGTGTCATGCTGGTCAGTTGAGCTCAGGAGCTTATGAAAAGCCTTGGGAGCTCTCAAGCAGCTGAGGTGTCTCAGCAATCTACTTTTTCTGTCTACTTTTGACCATGTTGCAAATATCTTAAATTATCAAGAGAGAAGAACTGGCAGAACAAGGGAAAACAAAACAAACAAGGAAATGTCAGATTTCCAGCAAAGGGTCAGGAATATTTTTTCATTTTAGAAAAGGCATTGAAACACCCGCTGAAGGGCAGATTTAACAAATAGGCCAAGTTTTACAAAGCACGGGAGGGAAATAAATAAAAATAAATAAATTGGTACAAGTTTTAGGGGTTTCAACAGTATAAGCAATGTTTTTATTTTTGCGGTCTTGGGTAAAGGCCAGCACAGTCACTTCCAAACTGGCTGAAGAGACTGAATTCCTCTCTTTAACCTACGAGGCAGGTCCTCCAGGTTGGATTTGAAAGGTTTAGGAGATGTTTAAACTGCTGTTGATTCAGTCTGCATTACCAGACTTGGAAGACAGCATTCTTTTCACCTTATTTTAGGTGTCTACAGTGTAGACAACCTGAACTTGTCATCCTGGGTTCCCTCTGTAGTCAAGGGGGTGAAACAAGAACTATGACATCTCCCTAAAATTGGAGAGGGTCTGTGACTCACCTGTACTGTTGTCTTGAGTCACACCTCCCTGCATTCGTCTCTCGTAGCTTGGTTGCTAGGACTCTGATAATATTGATAAAAAGAATAAAATTTACCTAGAAGAGGCGGGGAAAAAAAAACAACAAAGAAAGGATAACTGTTAAAAAAGATTCATATGATGAATTAGTCAATGCTTCCCCCGAGATGAGTCAAGGGACTGTGGCAGTGACCTGATCATGTTCTGCATGAAGCTCCTCTCAGGAAAGCTTGTCCTGTGGGAGGGATGAGCTTCCCAAGAAAGACCGAGTGTTTGTTGGGATCTAGTCATCTGAGTGATCGGGAGCGAGAAGGGAATGGCTTTCTCTGACAAGGTGTGGGCATCTCACATGGAAACACCTACGTCTTAGCTAGCCAGCCTGGCAGACACCTGATAACGGGATTTGATATCAATATATAAGTCAGTGCTTACCAGGAATTTTGAGATATGTACTACATAGAACCCAGAATATTTCACATCACTTTTTTTTTTTTTTTTTTTTTTTTAAAAAAAAAAAAAAAAACAAACCAAAAACCTCCATACAGTGATATGGGTCATTTTCATGGCCTCATAAATCTCTCGAACTTAGTTTGGAGTCTAGATAGCAGACTGAAATTAGGTTATATTTGTCCCTTGCAGACGACATGAGATTAAGGATCTCCTCAGGCTGAGAGACATATTAGTAGGATGCCTTTCCAAATTCCCATGTGCAAAAGGAAAGAAGAGCAAGCAAACTGTACCATGATGAAGACAGAGACCTAACTAGAGAGAATAGCTCAAGAATTCAGAAGGGCAATATAACTGTAAAACTTCTGTTGCATGTCTACTGCTAACTCTCTCTCTGGTGTTTAGTATGGACCAGATAAGGACAGTGAAGAAGTAATATCTACTACCTCTGCAGGGAGACACATCTATGAATCCATCTTGTGGTCAGCTGTTCCAACAAGCTAATCTAGCCTTAGAGGAACATGCTCATGGTGACCCATCCAGCAAAAGGTAATGACAATGTCTCATGGCTACGTTGCCACTTAACAGAGATGGAAAACAGGGAGATGTTTGAGGGCGTCTCGGGTTTTTTGGAGCTCTTCAGAGATTGGTTTCACTGCAGCTGGGATTACACCTGCTGCTGTGCCAGACAAACCCATTCTTGGGACTACGGCAAGGCCACAAGCAGAACCATTGTGTAACTGTCTGCACTGGACAGATCCATGTTGCTGGGCTAACGCTGATGCCTAAGGGTTTCTCTGGAGGCTTTCAGCAGTCATTTGACTTCTCAGATGCCAGTATAGCAGCATTTTAAGGAAAAAAATTACCATGCCACACACAGGCTCATAGTTTCATGCCAGAAGGGACCATTGTGAACCTCTAGTTTGATCTCCTGCAAAACACAGTCCATAAGACCTCCTTTTATTCATTTTTGTTTGAGCTATAGCAGATCTGGGTTTCAGTGTTTCCATGACGGAGATCCTACCACAACCATAAGTCGTTCCAACAGTTAATTATCCTCACTGTTAAAACAAGTAGTTCCCTGAGCCACTGAATGAACATGGACTGGTTTGCTATGGCTTTGTCTTCTGTGGTTGGATTCCTTCTCCTTTAACGAGGTGCAAGTTCATTTTGAACAGCTCTCCTCTGTGTTAAAAAGGGGGTAAGGTCATACTAAACCCTTTCCTTTGAAGGGCCATTAGTAGAATTTTTCTCCCATATCTCTTTGACTGTTTTCATGAGGTTTGTGGGAATTTAACATCCATGCAACCCCATTCCCTTAGTTACATTTGGTTGGAATTTACTGACTGGCACAAAAGTTAGAAGGGAGGGATGGATAGACCAACAAGCAGAGAAGCACACAGCCTGGGGGCATATAATTAATTTTCATTGGAAACCAATCTGAAAGGGAAAAAAAGAAAAGCAGGCTTTGTTTCTCATAGGAGTTTTTCTAGCTTCAAAGGCTCAAAAGTGGGATCTAATTTTGCATTTGTCGGCTAAATTGAAGATGTCCAACCTTATCACAGTCAGGAGGGAAACTCCTCTGACTTCCTGAAACATGTGCTAAGTTTCAGGAGAAATCCAGACAACCAAATAACATCAAAGCTAACAGCAGAATGGAAGGATTTTAAGCCCCTCAGCCTTGAAACTCTCTGCTAGTACATCCAGAAAATGCATAACTTAGTCCAGCAACATATGACCAGTCAGTGTGGGAATTGAAAAGGCAGCCAAGTGAACAATATGAACCCACAGAAATTAAACAGAAACAACCCACAGAATATTTCTGCATGATAAATAGGGGGATTTGCAAATAGCCAGGGTACAAGAACAGCAGAGCTCATGGAGAAACATTATTTTTACAAGTACGAGCCTCAATTGAGCTCTTTCTCCTCTGTTAATTGGGCTTTAAATTAAATGCAATGGGGTTGCTGGAATTCATCTAGTTGAACTATCTGAACTTTCTTCTCCATCCTACTATTTAGTTTCCAATGACCACGATGTAGGCTTGGTGATTTGTTTCTTCCAAGGTGCAGAACTATTTGCCAGAACCAGGTAGAGAATTTCCACCAAAAGGAAATTCTCATGAAGAAAAAAACTCCCTGAGTCCAAAGCAGCCCACCTAATTGCATATATGAGCATATTCACCTCAGAAACTTTCCTGCTGCTTATATGCAGATGGTCTGTTTTAATTCTCACCCACACCGATCATCTTCCAAGGCCTCCTGATTTGTGAGTCAGAAGGAAGTATATAGATCTTGACACAAAACCCTCTGAAGACTATAGAGAAATTCTGACTGACTCCACTCAACTACTCGTGGATGAATGTAAGGGGGGACTGGGATGTGTGGGAGTGGACAAGCTCTTTTATATGCACTCATCTCACCATCAGAAGATGGACTAATGGAGAACCATAGAGAAAGAAAGAGGGAGGAAAGGGAATTAATGAAAAGTGTGAAAGCAGGTTCTCTATCTAATTAGGACCCTGCTCAAGCAAACATATAACTACCCGCTGAATTCCCCTTGTGCAGATAGTCACATCTTAAAATGACCTCTCCAGCTTGTGAGAGCTCAGTCCTGTGCCTGGACAATGTCACTTATATCCTTTCTGTCCCTTCTGGCTCCTGGGTGGGAGCTGAACTAATCCTCCATCAGTGATTAACATCATGTCCCATCGTAGCTGGGATGGATTAACTTTCGTCCCCACCTTTGAGCTATCCCAAGCTTTTGTTAGTTCAGAAAGACAAGTCTGAAAGAATCTGATGACACTGAAGCATGCCTAGGGGAAATGATTAGTCCAGCTATGCAACCCAAATTACAGTTATTCTCACTGGAGATGTCTGGTGAGAATGTTTTATGACCCCTAATGGTTTCCAGTATCACATGGTTTGGAAATATTGGCTTGAATGTTTGTTTTATTAATGATTTGAGGGTCTTACCCTTGTGTCATTTTTCTTTCCTAAGCAAAATGTTAAGTTGCTCATAAACCCTTCTGCTCTGTGCAGCTGTCAAACTTTCAGACAGGTCAAATCTAAGGCCCTTAAACTGGATATATAGAGACTCCACGCTATTAAGGCAAGAGCTGTGTTAACGGGCTGATTAGAGTAGGGCAGCCTGGTGCAACTCTTCCCACTAAGCCTGCATCGACCAAAGGCACTGCCTCCCACCCTTGCAATCCGCCAGTACTCACCACGATAGCTGCCAGGATGGGCACCTGAATAATCCACTTTAAATTGCCAGCACTCAAGTCCCAACACCTGAGGAGAGATTGGCATCCCATCAGGAAATCACTGGTTACAAAGAGCAACAGACTCGAGTGTCGTCTTGGATAAATCCATCCTGAAAGGATGGGTTCATCTAAAGCCTGGTGTGGTGGAAGGATCTAGCTCTAAGCCTGCCTTCAGTCAGCATGGCTTCAAAATAGCCCTTCTCCTGTTATACTATTCAAAGCTGAAACCACCACTAAACACACTTAAATTTATGCTCTTCATATGGTGGAACCGCTCTTTCCACAGTCATCAAGACTTGTCCCTTCTGGGCAGGAACTCACCCTTTTCCACTTCTTCTTCACCTCCTTACCAGCAAAAAAACTACACTAAGAGTAATCCAGCTTTCCTGAAAACAAGAGAGGCTGAAACAGCCTAATATTACCCCTTGGAATAAACCCACTCAACCTTGCGTGGGGGCAGGTCTTGTCTGAAGACATGGTGATGGGGACCATACTGTCGTTCTAGGTTCATTCCTGTGCTTCCTTCAGCCCTGCTCTTACAGTGAGACTCAGCCATGCCCCACAAAAGTCTTCATCTCCTTTTCATCTTCAACCCTTATCCAAGTGAGGACTGGAAGGGCAAACTGTTGGTGGCATGGATGCTGGGCTACAGTCCTCTGTCTGCCAAGAAAGGGCTGAACACTATTTCCTTCCAGGCGTTTCCAGCAGCCATTGAATAAGGTCACTCAGTGTTAATTAGTCTGTTTGAATTCTCTCCAACCACGGGGAGAGGAGTGCCACAGGCTTTTCTTTATCTGAGCCAGACAGCCCCCACATGGCAGCTGCAGTTTTCATTTCACCAGCCAAATGCTGCCCAGGCATCTATTCAAGGAAAGCGAGAGGCAGGGGCAGAGAAACCACTGGAGCTGACTGAAAGGTTCGACCAGGATGAGCCTGTGCCAATGCAGATGTGTCACACTTCAGTAGCTACTCCATCCTTACAAGCCTAGAGCTGAAATCCCCTTTGGAAAGCAGTGTCCTCCCAGGAAAAACCATCTGAAAAGTTGCCTGGGGACTCCCACACTTTCACTGGCAGACCGTGGGCGAATGAAACCGTTGTGTGGTCAAGTCTGTGCATTATGTTAGGAAAATGTGACTGTTTGGGGGTTCAAAGGTTGGATGCTATGGATCCTTCATCCAGGATACTGTAAGAATATGAAACCATGAGGGTGCATATGTAGGACCAAAGAAGCAGCTGATCCATATCTTGTTTTTGACAGTAGCTAGAAGCCGATATTTAAGGTGGAATAGGTAAGCAGGTAGTAATATTTTTCTGGAATATTCTTCCAACAGTTTGCTGCTCATGATGGCTTCCTGAGCCAGAACATTACTATCTAACACTTTTAGAGGAATTTATCTTCCATGAATTTGAACAAATGCTTTTTAAACCTAAGGATCTGCTGGCATCCATGTCTCCTGCAGGGAGGAGTTACAGCTTCACCTTCTCAATCAGCACCAAACCACCTTCTTTGACTGTGTTTAACCTGCTATATCTTGACTTCATTCCCATTCCTTCAGTATGTTAAAGATCCCTGTCTTGTCCCTGCCTAGCTGTGAAGCAGTCCCCTTTAGCCCCAGGGATAACAGCTGCAGGTGGTTACATTTATCAAATTCTGTAAAATCAAAGGAAAGCTAAGAAAGTTGCACCCGCTTTATCCTTCCCTGCCACCCCCCTCAAAAGTTTCTTATCTTCATAGTAGAAATCACATCTGGCTGTGTCTGGTTCTTTTCTTTCCTTTAGATTCACCCACAAAGTCACCATTGCCAAAAGCCCCACAAAAGCGTCGCATGTAGAAGGCAGAAAAGAAAATCCAATGTGACTTACTCTGTGTCGGCTAGAGTGGCTCTCACGCTGGCCCACGCTGTAACAAATACAGCAGGGAGTCCTGCAAAAAAACACAGGTCAGACGGGCTGAGTAGGGGGACTAGAGGCCTCCGTTACCATAAGCCCAGGTGGAGTGGGCTAGAGGAAATTGGGAGAAGCAGTTTTTAAATATTTAAGCATAATTTAGACTATGAAAGCCTGATCTTGGTCTCACATTTTTCTTGTAGTCCAAATGATAAACCAAACAGTGGCAGGGAGTGTTTTCTGGAAGACAAATGTCATGGTCTGGACATACCCATCCTACTGAACCCTCCTGGCTTCCAAAACAGAGCAGCTTGTTTTCCCAAGTTGATGGTCAGGAGTGGTCCAGGCTTAAGTTACCTCCTGATTCATGTTTGGGAGTTACCCAGCTGGTCTGGGCCTGAGATGGGTCATGGACTTGACAGGATAAATCATCAGGTCCCGTGCTTTTCCTCTAGCACTATTTTCTATATATGTAGCCTGTAGTGCTTGAGCCTGGGTGGCTGATACCTGCTCGAGCCAACTCATTCAATTTGAAGCGGAGAAGGGTTTTGTGCAGCACACCTTTCCCAAGATATTTGTTACCCTCCCCAGATGTCAAGGAAAGGTGGATCCGGAGTCAGGCTCAGATCATTTCTCCCAGCACAGGACAGGATGGATTAGAAATTCTTTTACATATGAGACTTGCTGCATGAGGCAGATAAATGCTAGAATTTAAGGTAACGCCTGCAAAATACTCTAGCCAAATGAACTCCCAAATGAACCACCCTTATTTCAGCACTGTTACACTGGGCATCATCTTTTCCCTGTGAAAAGAATCATCAATATCCAAATGCAGTCTTCTATTTATTTTTTTTTTAGGGTTCAGTTCTGCTTTATTTGTACAACTGAGTCCCCTACTGGCTTCCCTTAAAAGGCAGAATCAAATCCACAGTAGCTTCCACAAATTCAAGAAGAATAGCCCCTTTCAGGTGAAAAAAAAAAAAAAAAAAAATAAATAAAGGTGACATTTATCACTGATGACTGTAAATATGCTGTTCACAGTCTAAGCTCATTGGCGCTTGGCATGCATAAGCACACGCTTAACTTTCAGCATGCACTTAAGTCTCATTAGGGTGCTTAAAGGCTTTCCTGACCACGGACGCTTTCCTGAGCTGGGGTGTGGAGCAGGGACGCCCGTCTCATGCACACATGGACAACGGGGCCGTTATCTTGGTTGGAACCTTTAAATGCCATGGTAATATAAGAAAGCATAAATAATTAAACACAGAGCCTCACTCAGGCCCAGTGCTGCCTACAAAGATACATTTATAAGGAATGCACCCTGCTTTACAATCCCTGCGATGGCTGGCGTTGGAAAGAAAATACTTAACCTATTGCACTGGGAACCCATAGGCATGTTGAAGCTGAGGGCTTGGGGAAGGTGATGATTTATTATAACAAGCACCATCTATTTCTTTAATCGCTGATCTATGAAAAATATGTGCGTGCTCCAGACTACTGGCTGAGCTATCAAAGACTGAAATGCATATAACTTTGCTGATATTGTTGGTGATATCCCAGTTTATAACAACTGAGAAACTGGGCAACTTGGGAAGCTGACATGCTTGCTGCCTGCTTGTGAGATGGTGGATGTTCACCCACTGTTGTGAAGCTCTGACTTTGAAAGACGGGTTGTTTCAGAGATGTGGATATGTTTGACATGTACTTGTTTCTCTCTAGCCTGTCCTGAACTTTAGAAGAGACACTGTTCCCATTCATACTAATCCTGTGCTGTGTTTAAGGTTCCTAGCAACAATAAAATATACAGGAGAAAATAATTATACCTAAAAAATCCCTGTGTGGATTTATTGTGCTCTGTGCACTGCTGCCTCACTCCATTCAGGCAAGCTTAGGAAAAGGATCCTTGACATTTTCTGCAAAACACACAAAGTGAATTCCTGGCACCAGTTTTATTGCTACGTTTGTCTTTCTGCATCTCTTACATAACTCTTTTTTTTTTTTTTTTTTTTTTTTTTTTCACTGTGAACAATCACAAATATTTGTAAATCTACAAAAAGTGGAATGAATCCTCTCCTTCCCTTTCCTCTGCCCCATTTTTAGATTCTCCCTATGTCAACATGACATGGAGTGCTTGGGCTGTCAGGTAATTTCTAGAGCTCAATCTTTCCCTCTCAATCTGGTAAACTAGTTTTTCAACATGAAGAGTCGGAAGGCTTAGCTTTGCTCCAGCAGCTCTTTTACTTTCAGAGGGTGATGAATGACTTTTTGGTGTCTCCACTTGAAAGTCCTGGTCTGTGCTGCCCCGAGATTGACAATCCCTCCTCCTGAGCACCCACAGTGCCCATTGATGGGAGAATTGTTAACCCAAAAATCAGGACCGAGGTCCTCAAAGTTAGACATCCAGAGATATCCACAAGCAGCAAGACACCCAAGAGGATGCAGCTCTGTGAGCAGGAAAGTCATAGGAGATCAAATGCATCTCGCCAACCCACCAGATAAAGGAAAGTGAGTCTCCAAAAAACCTGTGATCTCCTGGGTGGCTGTGGGCGCAGAGAGATGCAGGTGTGGATGGATGCATGCATGTCCTCCCCCTTGCACGCATGTGCCCCACGTGCACGACCGGTGTGACGCAGGACGAACCCCCACCGGGCAGCGATGCCGTGAGTGACTTCTACAGAATCCACATTGTATGCGCTGTGCATTTCCAGTCAATACACACAGTGTGTACAATGCAGGTGCTATAAAGTCAGGTGTCTCCCCATCAGCTGGAAAATGTGCCAACCTCAAGCTGGGCAAAGTGTGGTGGCTGCCCCAACCCCCCCGCTCTCCTCTGTCGCTTTTCTTGTGTACGTGTCTTCTAGCAGTTGGAAAAATGGCTTTTCATGCCATGTGTCAAAGCTGTGAGTAAGAGAGGCGGTTGCAAAGTGGCTGCTAGAAGAAAGCTTTTGAATAAAGACCTTATGTAGATCTGGAGAAATCTGGTCTCAGTTCCTCGCTATTTGAAAACCTCTCTGAGGAACAATTCATGTGTTTTTTCAGTCCTTCTGTGTCACAGTTTCCTAATATTAAATGGGGCTAATAGCACCCTTTTAGGCCTCTTGTCCTGTTAAGTACAAATACTTTCAGGCAAGGATGATTTCTGCATAGATAAACATGCAAGGCTCACTATTCCAGGTATTTGGACCTGAACACCTCTAACAGTAACACATCGATCTATTTGCCTTTTCCAGGTCTCCCTGCAATCCTTATTTGCACCGTAGCTGAAAGCCAGTGCAGTCCAGTTGGTAGGGGGGGGAGTGGGGGGGAATTAACACAGTGTGAACGAAAAATGCCAGTGGAATCAGCTTGGGTTTTCTAACTATTGGTCATGCTTCTTAGACTTCCTTCATAAAACAGCTGCAGGGAACTTGAAGTCTGCTGGGGAATTTATTGTTGCCCATAATATCATTATTTATTTATTTTTGTTGGGTGCTGGCAAAGAACAGTTTCCTTTCTGTCATCAGTGCCTCTCTTGCGAGAAGGGCGCTGCGGACTTCCACGGACCTGTGCTCCCTTGTGCCAGTGAGGATGTGGATTGAAAAGACTCGACAGAAATCTTTGGGTCTGACATCAAAAACTAACTATACATTCTGGTTTCTTCAGCAGTCTGGAAAAAAAGATGTTGTAGGGAGATTTTTGCTCCCTGCCCCCACCTTGGAAATTTCCATGCAGGATAAATTTACTGCTGTTTATTGTTCCACAAGGAAAAAAAAAAATATCGCAACTTTTGGGGCAAACTTGTATTTTCTGTACCTATGTGGAACGTCATTCTTATTTATCACTGATTCCCTGTCATTCATTGCTGTGGTATGGGCAGGATCCAGTGCCCACTGGTGGGAACTGGAGTTTTTCCACTGACTCCAGTGGGTCTTGGATGGGGTTGCCCTTTCCAGTGCCCAAAAGCTATCAAAACAATACGTCTGTGCGTGTGTGTGTGTGTGTACATTATCATGCTAATCAAAACAAAGCAAAAACAAATGCAACTGGAGGGATCCTATGTTCTCATTCCAGAGGAATTTAAATTGAGCAGCCTCAAACTTTTGGAAGCCCATAGATGATTGGTGTTGTGACAGGTGTGACTTCAGCTTTGTGGTTACTCTGATAAAATGATTATACTCTGGCAGTGGTTGGAAGAATTAATGAGAAGAACCCATGCCTGTTAGACTGTTTTCCTTTGGCCGCATTACAAGCAGCATCAAGTTGGTTTTTCTTGTTAAACATATGGCATTATTTTTCAACTGATTCCCTCTCTTCCAGAATTTGCTCTGGGGAATTGCTTCTTTAAGTCTGCACTGTACAGTTTAATGCCATTTTCTGAGAAGGAAATTTTATGTAGCTTGAAGGTTTGGAAGAGGATGGGTTTGGGGTTTTTTTGGATTTGTTTTTTTTATTAATTCGTTTTAAAAAAGAGGTGACATCTAAGGTCCGCCCTGTCTCTTAGCAGCTGAGGTAAGAAATGTATTGTGCCCCAAATACCTCTATTTATTTGTTTTCCCCCAAACCTACCATCTGGCTGGGACTAGACTTTGCCCAAGAGATGGATGCCCACTTTGGGATTCACATTCACACCTTCTGTCTTTTTCATATGGGAGCACCAGCAGTTTCTGACCTATGCACTGGTTGAACCTGAGGTTAGCAAGGAGCTTGTGGTCCCCTTCTCCCCTGTATCACACCTGGGAAGGAGGAAGGCTGGAGTGAGTCGTGTGGGCTGGACTTCCATGGGTTACTGAATCCCTTGCTTGTTCTCACAAAGCAAAAACCTTCAATCCTCAATAAACTTGGTTCTGCACTCTTGGTTTGCTCAGAGCTCCGCTCTTTCAGACACCAGTTTTCTTCCAGAAGAAATCGTGCTCTGGAATAGGGATGGTGTGGTGCAGACATTAATCTTGTCCTAAAATGAAGTCAGGATGTGGCCAGGAGCATTTTTGGACCTGAAAACTGCAAGTAGTCCTGGGCCATACAGTTTAGAGGTAACCATAGACACCTCTGAACAGGTTTCTCTTGCTGTAAGGTCCTTTGTAGATCTACACCCCATTATTCTTAGTTATGTTCTCGAGGATCATCTAATAGGTTTCCTGCTCTCCCTTACAGTCCACACACTTCAGGCAACTGCGGGCAGTTGTTTTATTGTCCTCAGCCTACCAGCACCTCATAACTTCTTGCAAGCCAAAGCTAATGCCAGAAGTGAACAGAAAGAACATTCTTGTCTGAAATGTGTGTGCCCACAACGCCTTCCACTAATGAGCACCCTCCCTGCACCCACATCCCGCCCGTTTCTCCTTACTGCAGGAAAAGATGCCCAAGTTAAAAGAAAAGGAAAAAAACCCCAGCCTTCCACACAAATTGCAGGTTTCTATTGGTGCTCCAACACCCATGAAACCTCAGGAACTTTTTAAAGCAACTGAGATCTGAGGTAGGAAATCAGAGCTTAGGTCTGACGTTGGGAGCAGATGCTCACATCCACACACAACTTGCTGTTCTTCCAGCCCAACATCTCAGCAGGAGGCACTTGGCAGGGATGGGGATAACTCAGAGGTTGCACTAAAATCAGCTGTCACATGCACAGGTCTGCTGCCTCGGAAGGATGGCAAGATATGCTGCCTCTCCAAGCCTAGACTGATCCTTCCAGAGATTCTGGAAGTGCCACAGTACAAATACCATAATTTAGAAATGATAAAGGCTTCACAAGAGAGCTAACCTGTCCTTTCAACAGTCACTGTGTCTCTGATTCTCTACCAGCCTCTCTCTCCTCTCCTATATTTATGCATGTGCACTATCTGCTTCAAAGACCACCTCCTTCTTACAGGTCAGCTATAAGGAGCAGCCGTGACTTACCCCAGCCAAATAATGTGAATCCCCAAAGATACTTCTTCTCTGAGAAAAATGCCATGAAGATGAGGCTGTGGAGATAGAGCCCTTCCACCAAAATCCAGTAGTAATTGGTTGCCAGGAAGTAGAGGAAGAAGGTAACCGCTACTTTACAGCCCACCTGCAATGACCACAGAAAGACAGGGTTATGTGAGGAAAATGGTGTGAAATTCTTGTTCTACATAAAGCCAGAATTTACCAAGATGGGCTGGAAAAGCAAGATGGGGAAAGAAAAAAAAAAAAAAACTCAGAAAATTGTGTTGGAGGGCTTTTACAAGTGGGAAAAATCAGTGCAAGAACAGAAGGGATGAACAATTGAGAAGAAAGCTTCCCCTCAGCCTGACATCGTGGCTCTAACAGCAAGTGAGTTGGGAGGTGTAGGAGGACAGGACATGTGTGGAGAGATGCTGACCTGATCCTACTGTCTCCCAACCCTGGTGACGAGGGGCTCGCATACTTTCTAGGGCAGCTGTGTTTCATCTTTTCCTTGTGCCTCTTATCCCCCCTGTCCCTGTGTCTCTCATCCACAAAGGGCTGTGGCCAAGCTACCTTGGTCTGGGTGACCTGGTGTAATATCACTTAGAAGTATGACTCCTTCTTCAGCTTGTGGAGAGATACCGGCACCGTGCTGAGGGTCAGTCACCCCATGCTGTCATGGATGTCCATGACAGGGTCCTCTGGGGCCACCTGTCTTTCCTCAACGAATGTGAAAACACCCCGGATGGCTGCTTGGGGCTCTGGTGACTGGTCTTCCAAGAGCAAACAGGAGCTGGAAGATTTCACCCACGATGTCAATGCATTTTCTGAACAGACCCAAGCTGCAAGGTGGGCGAAGTGGTAGAGACTTCCAGGACACACTGATCTTAAATGGACTGATTTTCTGACCTCTCACTCTGCACTGACCTGCAGTCCTTTGCTTTCTTGAGTGGAAAACCCTGACTACAACTCAACGATCCCCTGCCTTTCTGACAGAGTGAGGCAAAGCCACCCTTCTTCCAACATTTCTCAGCCCTAGTAGAGAAAGAATTACTGCAAAGTAATGACACCCCATGAGGTTTATTGGCACAAAGGGACACAGAAAGCCATCTCCTGTCAATGTGGAAATTCTAGGAGTCTGGGTAATTCCATTTCACAGGAAACCTATAACTACCAGACACATCCCATGGCAGCAGCACATCTCCATGCTGTCCCTTCCTTGGAGAGGAATATCAGCAACTTGCAGAAAATGTCAATAACATGTATTTTATGAATAAAAAGAGAGTTTTTTATTCTGGCACAGCTCTTATGCTAATCCTCTGCCAATCAAAATGAATATACACATATTTTATATACATATACACCTGTATATATAAAATATGGACACATTTACGTCCATTTTCTTTTACAGACAAAGTGAGTTAAAATAGAAGGAAAACCAATTAAAAAAATCCACATGCAGGCTTAATAATAACTTTTGTATTTACAAAAAAATCATCATTTACCCCCACACAGGGAGCATGAGGCAATAATCACAAAGCTCCCACTTCACTAGGAAACAAAAGAAATACATTGTTGCCTTCATCACTAGTTTGCCTTTCAGTTTGAAAGAATGAGAAATGCCATTAAATTGCTAATATTCAAAGAATGCAATATATTATTCTAATTATTCCTTATAATAAGTCCATCCCAAGAAGAAACAGAAAACAATGCAATAAAATGTTTTGTGTTCTCTCCAGAAAGGGAGTGTTTTGAAGTGTGATGAGTGCTCCAGCCAGAGACTCAGGAAATTAATGAAATGGATCTGTGAAATGGGAAGGAAACACAATAACAAATTTCCATTTGGGGGTACTTGGATGCACAGTGGGACACTTCATGTATACTGATTTTATGCAGGGGTGTTGGTGGCCAGGTCCCTGGTAGTAGCACAAGCTGTGAAAGACTTGAGAAGCTGAATGAATACACAGGCAGAAAGTTTATTGCCACATTGTGAGAGCCACTGCACTAGGACGTTTGAGCTGGCTCAGATTTTTGGTGTGTGATTTTGTGTGCTTGAGCTTAGATACAAAAATCTACCTCCTCTATCTCTGCAGCATCCAATCTGTGGATGATGAGCTATCATAGCTAGGATCCACCATGGGAGATCTGTGATGAGACCAATGACTAAGAGATCAGACAGCTGCAGCAGATGGGGATGACTTTGGAAACTGAGGATGGGCTTTATCCTCCCCCAGTTACATGAACAATGCAGATACTGCCAGCTGAGCTTTCTATACAGTGAAAAGAAACGTATACTTTTGGAGACAAGTTCAGCTGACCTCACTTCAATTTTTATTTTAGGATGTGGTTCATCATACCCTGGACTCTGGGTTGTGTTGACCATACTAGCTCAGCTGACCATAGATGGAACCTCAGTTGACTAGATTGAATGAAGGTGTCTCCCTTGTAGACACCTGTTTTTTGCAGATGAACCCTACTCTTTCTTATGATCGTTTATAATCCCTCCATTTTCCCTTCTAAATTTTTTTTTTTTTTTTCCAGAGATGGGAGTGATAAATCACAACAGGAGCAGCCAGCTATGATTTGCTGCAAAATTACAGTGGGGTGAGATGTCTACTGCTGACCTTCTTCCTCACAAGATACCTCTGCTCTGGCTCTGGAGTCATGGCTGAGAGCCTCCACGGTGAACCGTGGCTTTGCTACCCGTGGGCTGTGAGTTTGACGTTACAGCACAGTGATGCCTTCACGGGTCATATAGAGAGGAGCTCCAAATGGAAAATCAGCTAGCTGCACATTGTGGTGGGAGAACTACACGCTGTGAAATGCAAGGACTGAGGTGCCTTGTGCTGGGAGAGCCAGGGGAGCTTCCAGAGCCATGCGCTTTTGGAGACTTCAGGGGAATGTTCAAAATAGCAGTTGTAGATGGGAAGCAAAATATCAACCTTGACTTCATCTTTGTCTTCCGTGGGGAACAGATCTTCCTTAGCTCTGGGGTTGGGCAGATACCCCCGGGCCAGTGGGTTGAGAGGGATTTGGAAGGGGTGGGGAGAGGCTGGGGAGGGTGAGGGAAGTGGGGTCTGTAGAACTGGTGAGGACCAGGGGAATCTGACTGTTTAATTAAAACATGGTGGTCCTCAGTAGAGTGGAAAATCCCCCCAAGAGATGTCAAGTGTTGAACAGACAGGACAGGGGCGCGAAACCTGGAAAAGCGGCTGTTCTGGTGATACTCACAAACTGTGATTTATCCGCTGGAGGTGCTTCAGTAATGGATTTCAAGTCTTCCTCTGAGATCCGTTCCATCTCCTCTAAAGCTGACCCGGAGTACAAGACTGCATCCTTCACAAAGATGCTCACGGCTCTCAGCATGAAGGAGACAAATAGGTGCATGTGGATGTAGTTTCTAGTGCAGTGCAAACGTCTGGAGGAGGAGACAGAGAAGGATTGGAGTAGTTTAACCCATCTGTTGAACAGGCTGAGGGTCACCTCTGCTTCTGAAGAGCCCCAGCTCCACTCATTAACTCTGTGCCACCATGGGGAAGGTGTGCAAGTGCCGCCCGCTGCCCTGCGCTTGTGGTCACCTGCTGACTTGGCATTAGGGCGATGCTGTACTTATTTAAACTCCTTTATTTCTGAGCAGGAAATCTTGCAAAGAAACAGGGATGCATTTTGGGCAGGGGGCAGCCAGCATGCGTGCAGCGGGGCTGCATCTGGAGGTTGCCCCGCTCCACGTGTGCACAGCCCCCCCACCCCCCCACCCCGTGCGATGAGTTTGCACGCCGCTCACCCCGCAGGAGGATGCTCGGGGCGTTCCGTGCGCGTTGCAACGAGCACGCCGTCGTTTTCCAAGACGTACAGACAGAAGGCAGGACACAGGCACAGGGATCACTGATACTAAAGTGCGTATCCCGTGTAGCGTCCCTTTCTCTGTCAAATCCATCCCTCCAGCAAATCTACCCTTCCCAGAGTCAAACCTGGCATTTATAGACTTCATATTTAGCTGCACTTTGTGCAGAGGAAACTGCAAAGGCTACAGAACCTGTGGCCATGAAAAAGCTTGCGGAAGTTCCTGTAAACTGCTAATCTTTGTGCTCACTCCAAATTTAGTAGCAACTATAGTAGTAACTATAGCATGCTGGGCTGTTTTTTCTGTTTGCCATTAGCGATGTTATCCTTTGCTTGGACACGTTGAGCAGTTTCTGGGCTCCACCCCAGCAATGGTAGCAATGACCCCACAAATGCTGATTGTAAAGCGCTTTAAGATCCTTTTTGGGGAAAAGCTGGATGGTAAGAAGTGAGTGGGTTAGACTCAGATCTACGAAGTGTGTTTTAGAAACAGTGATCAGGCCTTTGGGGAGAAGAAGGAACTAACTGACATGTTGTGGTCCTCTTCTGTCCTCTATAGCTCTGTTGCCTGGCTAGCCATGCATGAATTTATGAATGAATTTATACCCTTTTAAATCCCTAGCTCCAATAATGGAAATAAAAAGTAAAAGCTGTGGGTTTTTTCTCCTTTGGAGGAGACTGTGATAGAAATAACAGTTGTTTCCTGTGCTATTATAATACAATTTACTCCAAGTGGAACCCCTGAGGTATAAATGAAGATGGGCTTTGTTCCCTGCATTTGAAATACAGTCGGTGGATCTCTGGATTATGTGTTATCTGGAATAAAATCTGGCTTTGTCCCTGCTGCTGTTTTGATCCTTGGGACAAAGATGCTCTAGCACAGTCGCCCATGTAGTCTGGGCTGTGAGTGAAGTGCTCTGACTACATGAATAAAGAGAGAGCATGTCTCCTGAAAGCAGGAGTACTCTTGCATACATGGACATTAAATATTTCAAGCACCCTGCCAGTGTCCAGTGGGAAATGAAACAGGAGGGAAAGGGTTGGGAGGACAGGAGGGTGGTGGCAGAGATGGGTTCTGGGACTACATCATGTGAAGTGCCTCCAGGAGGGCTCTGCAGTCCCCTTTGGCTTGTGTGTGTGCCACAGATTCGGGTGCTGGGATGCTCTGCTATCCAAGCAAATCCCCTTGGCCTCCTTTTGCCTGCTGCAGAGAGGGCTGAGCACTTTTAGAGCCAAAGGCCACACATTTTATTCCCAGTGGTGTGTGTCCGGGTCTTAGCTCGAGCTTGCACAGTGGGAGCTGCTGAGTCCATCTGCAGACACCACGTGGCTGTTTGCTGAGTGGAGAATTTCCCTTCACAGCTGCTGTCTGGGTCCTGCTGTCTGCTAAGAGATACTGCCAGGCACCAAAGGGAAGCAAATCTGGGGCTCGGGGGATCAGGGCTCAGCACCCTGCTCTATCTGAGGCTCATCAGGTATGGTTTCTCAAAGGACAAACTTCTAGCTGTGAGTGACTCCTTCCATCCCTCCCATCCCTTGGTGTTTGTGGCAGCAAGAAGATGCAACAGCCAGGTCTGAGGAATGGATGGCCCGGGTTCAGAATGGTGTTTAGGAGTCTACATCCCTTGGAGGAGGGGGTGAAAAGGGAAGGCAGACAATCAGAGTTAGGGGGGGTGAATGGTCATTTTGGGATCCCTTGGTACAGCAGGAGCACGGGGAGATTGGAGGAGGCAGTCCTGAACTTTTACATGGCTGGCGTCCCCTTCAACTGGTCTATCCTTCATGAATATTGGTGTCTAGAGTGGAATTTTCCTTATGCAACCTTAGCTGTCTAAAAATTAGCTATCTAAAACTAAGTCAGTCATCTGAAAGGGTAATAGGGACAGAATGACCTAGATAGTCTTTCAAGGGAGACACACCTCATCCTGGAGATGTCTCTCTTCCCATTTGCTACAAAGAGGGTCTAAAAAACTCCATTTCAGGCAAGCGGAAGAAGTTCAAACCTCCCACCCACCATCCCCCAAGAATCTTGACCTAAGTGATACTAACACAGCCCAAAGCACAGATCCAACCTCTCATGGCTTGCTGAAGAAGCACATGCCACCCCCGTTTTATTCTTTAGGAAAGCCCGAGGCTTTTCCAATCTAGTGACAACTCACTTAGGTAGAAACAGAGCCGCCTACCTGAAGTATCCCAGGATAAGGACAGCAACTGTGAGGGATCCCAGAGAGATGGAGTATCCAACAGTATAAATCAAATAGAGGCGATCAAAGACCTCCTGCAGTAGAAATGATGGAAAAAATAGCGTCACATTAGAACGCGTCCTACTGCATCGTAACACAACCGTGATAGCAGCACAGAGATTCAGGCTGTCATACCTTCTGGGGGTGTACAGCTCTGGGGCTGGGAAACCTTTGGCAATCAATCACACTTCTTGTCCCCTTTTTGACATAAGAGCAGCTTGGAAAGCGGCGTTCATCTGTCCTAATGACCGGGGTGGGGGGAGCCGGGATTTTTGCAAGGGACTAGTGATGGAGTTGGGTTAATCCCATGCCTGGGAGTTTTGCAGCATTTTCATCCCAAAGGAACCCAAAGCGCTTTACAAACTCTCAGCCAAATCCAGAGATCACTTGGCAACTTTTGCTTGAAAAAAATTCCTACTGACCTGGGATTTTTGCTGGAACTGTAAAATTTAGCCACAAGGCTATGCCATACCATTGCTGAATGACTGATGTCCAGACTGGTGGAGTGTCAACCCACCACAGAAAACATGGGGAGTATATACTTTGTCTGTGGGATATGAGAAGAAATCACCTGCATTCATTTTTCTTTTTTAAAATCAAAAGCAGCCCGTGACTCTGGTTATCTAATCCAGACACAACTTTAACTTGCCAAAGTCCGATTGGAAAAGCTCCTGTCATAGGAATGCTCATAGTAATTAATCCTGTAGTAGGTTCTAGTTCTCTTGGCCCTCTATATTTTAGAGTTGGGTTTAGAAACCCTGAGCTTTCCATTAAATATTGAGAAGTTTTCCTTCATCTTGTGCTGGGGGATGCAGTTTAACTCAGGGATTACAGAATATTTGCCTGAAAAGGGTTAAAATGCCTGCCACCACCCTAGCTTGTACTGCCTTTCACTGTCTGAAATTAGAAATAAACCCCGAAGAAACCAACCAATTCAGCATCTTTCTCCTCACTCCCTCCTCCCCTGCCTCCCGCCTTTCCCTCACCCCACCCGCTGGGTTGCAATAACATTAGTAACGCTGGGCTCTGAATGACAGCTCTGATTTTGATTTGAGGCAAGAAATGCTGTCCTGGAATGTGAAACCTCAGCCCTATTACATCAGAATCCCCAGATATGTGAATGTTTCTTTGCGGTTTCCATTGGTAGAGTGGTGTGCTTGCCAATATTAATCTAGCGTGTGTGTATGTGTGTATTTTTATATATATATATATATCTATTTCTATATATCTGTGGAGGAAGAAGACACTAAAAAACCAATGTGAGCAGATCTGAGAGCTTTAGGGGAAAAAAAAAGCACTCCCCTTTCCTTCAAAGCTTGGTGCACTTCTCCCACTGTCAAACTGGAATCCTATTTGAACTTGAAAACGTTTGCCTACATGGTGAAAATTTTAAAAAAATAAAAATCCTTCACCACCTTTAGGATTCTTGGTAATTCAGCAGTTGTGAGGCGTTACTATGCGCAGCGGAACAAAAGCGTCCCTGAGCCCCATTCAGAAATTTAACCGGAAAGATCCACGTTCCTATCGGACAACGACACCGTTGTAGCAGCAATGGCCTTGGGAAGGGCCTGCTGATTGGTTGGCGGGACGTTTTCGGAGGCTGTGGTTAATTCCTCTGATTAACCACAGGGCCTCTTTTTGAAAGGATGTTGAGTCAGAACTGCCAAGACATACACATGCATGCATGCATGCATGCACGCTGGTGTGCTTGCTTGCAGACATAGGGGCCACAAATCTTACCCGGTGTCAGCCTTCAGGAAGGGGTTTTTTTGGATGGGGTATTCAGGTCCTTGAGGAAAGCCCTAGGAGCAAAAGGTTGAGGTTCTCCAAAAGGCTGCACAGGGCAGCCCGTGGGAGAGCAGCTCATGCTTTCTAGTTTGTCCTCAGGAATGGCAAGACCTGGATTTACACAGGAGGAAGAAAAAAAAAAAAACCAAACCAAAAAACTCTGAAGGCAATTCCAGATCTCACTCATCTCCTAGCACAAGGGAGGTCCCAGCTCGGTGGAAACCACAATGCTGAATCAGGAAAGGTCCTCCAGGTAACAAAATATTGAGTTATCTGCCAGCTGAAACAACCACCTCCATGGTCTGAGAACCCTCTTTTTGGAGCTGAAATAGATGGGAGTTTAAATAATTCACAGAAGACCACAAAGGTCATTCATGGCCAAGCCATGGATACAACCTGGACCTCCATAGTCTCAAGACAGTGCACTACTTACTAGACCAACCTGTTACAGCAGGATCTCTACCTAATGTCTCTTATAAATCCACCCTGAAGACAGACTGACTATCACTGGTCATCCACTGACCTGTTGGAAGAGGCAACCCACTCTGCAAAAATCTTGGCCTAGCCACACCATGAGACCCTGGTTTAAAAAGTGTGATGCATTAACCAGTGTCATTTAATTTGACTCCTGTCATAATCCTTCACTGTTTCAACTGTTGACACATGTGCACCGAAGAAAAGAAAAGCTGAAAAAAAGCTAAAGGAAAACCCGAAGGATAAAACCTCAACACCTATGATTCCAGGGGCTTATCAGCAAAATATTGGAAAACTCACAATACAGTACTGAGATTAAGGAACATCAGTTTCAAAACTGGCATCCTTGAATGTTGCCCTCTTCCCACTCCATCCCATGCTCTGCTGGGATGAGAAAATGATGGGGAAGGTGTGGAATGGATCTGATCCCCCCTTTCTTCTCACGTCTTACAGCTTTCCTGTGCTTCTTGCATTTGCCTTCTCCCTAAGGAGTACCCAACTTGTCCCCTTCCCCTGTCAACAGGACCTGCAGAAGAATGTTCTGGAGGCCTTCCCCTCACAGAACTGAGCCAGTTGCGGTTGCTCCTGGAGGGTTCCAGGCAGGATGAGGCCCCCATGATGTGGCTGAGCTGGTTTTGGGGTTGGTGAAATGACTTCCCATCAAGTCATGCACCATACATCCTCTCTAGGTCATGCTCTGTGGTGCTCTTGGGCACCATGCAGCCTCAAGGCACTTCCTTTCCCTCATCCTCTCTGGTCCCACATTGCAAAGCTCCACCCAACCACAGTCATCGATCTTGTATAGACAGGTGAAATGATCCATTTTCAGTGAGATAGCCCACCTGATCCTGCCTTCTTGACCTCACTCCAGCCATAACTCAGAGACTGACAATAGATGGAACTGCAAAAAACGTAAGTACTATTTCAGATGTATTGCGTGCTGAACCGGTAACAAGATCTGCTTTTCTCCCTCCCTCTGGGTTTGGTGGGAGACTTCCTCTCTGCTCCCCTTTGCATCTCAGCTTTCCACCAGCCTGACCTCAGGGTAGAAACTTCACAGCAGCCTGGTGGCTTTGGGAGGACAGGAAACCGAAATAGAGCTGGAGATGGCTTCTGGGTGAACTCAGAGAGTGAGAAAGTGCATGGAAAAAAAAGAGAAAAAAAAAATAAACAAAACCTAGCCACCATGGGCATCCACAGGCTGGATATGCCCCCCTTCCACAAGGGTCCTTGCATTCCCCACTCCCTGTGGTTTGGATGTCTTCCAGGTGTGTGTGACCCTCAAAGCAGTTGGCTGTTACATTCTCATATTGTGCTCAGGGTTTTAACCTGACTCCTAATTTGTCCACTTCCACCAACAGGGAGATAATTTGCATTGATCTGAATCCAGAGGAAAACTGCTTTCCTCTGCAGGACAGCTCAGAGCTACATCAGAGCACCAGGCGTGGGGTTTCGAGGCCCCATCCGTTGCGAAACTGCGGCTGTGCTTTTATTCTTGCATTGCAGCCAGCTGCAGGACAGTCTGTGAGAAGAGTATTTCTGCTCCCTTGAATTCTAGTATGGGTACATGGTGTTTGTCGCAGTGGATGTGGTCTTCTAGTTTAGATGTTGATGGTGTGGGTAGCTCCATCAGAGCTGGCCACCTGAGGTCCCAGCAGAGGGAAGAAAGGGGGGCTTTTAGGCTGCACTTCATCTATTTTAATCACAGGATGGGGCTCTCAGCCATCAGCTGCATTGACTGGATTGTCACAAGTGGAGTCCAGGGACACTAGCTCAGACAGAGGTGTTTGCATTTATATAGCAAGACCCATCCATTTGAATCTCAGGTAAGAGGTCTCGTGACCCTTAGGACTCAATTCAGTTGTCCTTCCACTTGTCTCATGTCATTTTAGACACCCAAGTGTCCCTTCTGGCTTCAAGCAGCTTTTACAGAAGGGAGTGAATTTCTTGCAGGCCCCATGTTGTATCTGCAATTCCCATGAAGTTGTCTCATACACCCTAGGTCATCTCATTTAACTCTGGGCATTAATACAACCTGTGTTTCAGCATCTGGATGAAACCTTCAGGTCTTTGGTGTTTATGTCTCCCATTTTCTTCCAGTGTCACAGGGAGGGACATGGGTGACTGACACATGTATTTTCTAGATGACTCATGGCAAACTCCATTCTGAGTATCACTGCACTGTGCTTTGTATCCAGCTTTCTCCTTTCACCCTTTTCCCCCTCTGTGAGACAATAGCAAGACTGCAACATTTAGGCTGTGAAGCTGAAACGGATCCAGCGGTCTTTTGAGGAGTTGGCAGGCTACACTGAAGGGTGGGATTAGCAGTCTATGAGGATGGAAGCATATGTAAGGGCTTTCCAGATCAAGTATCTGCAAAGTTTCTCAAAGCTGCTGATTCAGATGTTGCTAATGACATGTTTGAAATTAGCAGGGGAAACATTTTGCTGCTTTGAATGATAAGCAATGCCAGAAAGGCTCTGTCACTAGCTTTAGTTGTTGCTTTTCTTGTCCTTTCTTTTTTTTTTTTTTTTTTTTTTTTAAATAAAAAAATACTATTAAAAAAAAGCTTAGTGGCAGGGAGGAGGAATATTTGCAAAAGGCACAAGTCACTGATTTCCAAAGCCTAGGGGAAAACACTGAGTGTTGAGCATGTCTTTTTGCTACAGAATTCTGTTTCCCTTACTTGTAGAGGTGCTGGGTACTTCAGATCCTCACAATCTGGAAAGCGACTGGCGTCTGCTCTTAGACCAAGCCACCCCAATTTAGATGTGTAAATGTGCATCTTCGTGTGTGCTGTCTATGGTAGTCAACAAGGAGATATCAGTTGCCTACACATAAGCACTACGTGTTGTGTGAGATGCCTGAAAGCAGCCACGTGGACCCCAGATGCTGTTCCAGAAGAGCACGGGTCTCATAAATATCTGCCATATCTCATAGATATCTTGTGCTTATACTGTAGGTAGTGTAATGCATCTCCAGTGGTGCCAGGTGTCTAAGTGTACGCAAATAAATTGGACCCCTCAACTGCAGTCAGCAGAGTTAAAGAGTTGTTCATGTCTATAGAATAGTCTATGAAAAAAAAAAAAAATAAAAAAAAAGGAAAAAAAGGAAAAGTGTGGGAGTAGACCCGTGTCTCGGAAGCCAGCTGAGCTCTTTGGGTGTCCCATAGCTCTATTCAGGAAAGGTAGCACTTTTCCATGTCCTGCACAGTTTATCTACAGTATTCGTAGCCATAGGATGTCCAGGAGGCCACGGAAGAAATGTGCCCCAAATCTGCTGTTCACGTTAATAGAAAAAAGTTCTCCCAATGTTATGCTCCAACCACATGCTGAGAATGCCCGCAGGCTCTTGGAAGGCTGTAAGTAAGGGCAAGAACACTCTTTGCTTGCCAACCTTTGTAAACTGTCCTTAAGCTTCTACTATGGGCCAGTGATGGTTAAGTAAGGGGTACAAGGGAACTATACCTGACCCTGTGCGTTGTGTTGTGAGAACCTTCACGTTCTCATGTGAAATATTACTGTGTTGCTGCTATAAACCATCAGAGTTTGCCAGCAGACTTTAGGCATAACCTATTATCAGCAGCATCACACGAAAAGGTGCTACAGCATTTACTGGAACCCACTAGACCTCACCTATAGGTGTGAAATGAGGACTGTGTGACAGGGTTGCTTGCAAGAATGAAGAACACATCTCGATGCTGCTTTTTTTTTTTTTTTTTCCCCTTAATCTTACACATACTTTAAAACATCTGCCCATCTTTCATGGTGCAAATGTATGACACTTTGATGGCATTTCATCTGTCTAACTCAGTATACACTATGTAAACATGTTTTATGCCACCAGTTTGAGGCTACACAAAGTTGTTTGCTTTTAAAAGGACCCCAGAGAGCTCCAAGAATAAAGGCCAGGCAGAGAAGATCTTTGGTTTGAACAATGGAGTTTAGATAAAGCAGCCCTGCAACATGCTGTGCCTTTGCCATTGTGTTTTCTATGTGATGGATTCTCGAGGCCTCTCTGATTTCCCTAAAAGCAGTAAAACCATCATGATATAAACAAGCAGTAGCAGATGAAGACAGGGTTGGTGGGCTGAGGTTAGATCTTAGGATGGTCCATCTCACTAGGCTGGTGGTTTCCAAGCTGAGCTAACCTCCCAAGTTGCTGGCTCATATTCTCCTTCCCCATGATTTCAGTAGATGTAGGTCACATTTACCCTTAAGCTCATCCTTGAAAACAGGATGGGTTTGACCTGCTTTAGAAAAAGATGTGTTTGGCATTAGTGTTGTTTTTGGGGAGATGGGAATGAAGGCAATTTGTGCTTATTGAGCAAAATATGCCATTACTCCTGCCAGTGTCTGAAAAGGTGACCAGAAAAATGACTATGCTGAAGGTGCTGCTATTGGCTGGCTGTGTGGAAGGGAAGGGGTTCATAGTCAGAGCACTACTATAGGTTTTGGAGAGAAGTTGCCTAAAAAGCTGCCTACTAATGCCACAGGCACATCAGGACTTCCCATGTGTGCCACGTTTTATCCAAAGATTGAAGAGCTCCAAGAATACAAGTTGCCCTTACTGCTGTTTTTGAGGGAACCTAAGAAGAATGGCCAAGGAGAATGGCCAATCTGGGCCAGGCTAAATGTCCTGTTAGCCCTGCTCCCTCTCTCCTATATGCCCAGGAACAGATGCATAAGGAAGAGTGTAAGAACAGAACAAATATAGAATAAATACATGTCTATCTCTATATCTATCATCTAGTGGCTATGTAGCAGTGTTGTGCACCCTCTCCCAACGTTCAGCAGCTTGTGGTTCAGCGAAGAGAACACGCAGACAGATAAACAGCTGGTGTTTAACCACACTGCCTTCCTGAAAGAGTGAACACCGGCCAACACATTCCCCTTCCTTCCCCTGTCCTACTGCCTCTCTTTCAACACCGGATAGAAAATAAAACAAAGCAGAGCTGCCTGGTCAAGGTGATGGAGTGGGAAGCCACAGATCTCTCAGTTTATCTGTCCAGAGGCAGTGACACTTTCTGAAAGTCCAGGGTGCAGTGGGAATGGGGGATGCCCACGCACATCTCCTGGGGAAGGTGTGGGAGAACAAGATTTTCCACCATCTCTGCTGCACTGGTGAAGGGTTATCTTAAAAGGAGAGTATGAGACAGTATATACAGACTGTGGTGTAGTGGTGGCTTTCAGCACTGCCTGAAGGCACCAAGCAAACTGTCTTATCTTCCCATGAAGTGCTGCTAAGACACCTTTTCACAAAACTCCCTACCCCTTGCTAAACTGTTGTCTTCTACAGACTGTGTCTGAGACACCGCTGTTCATGGCAAGATTAATGCTGTTGGTAAGGTATTTGGGGAAAAACACTTCAATAGCTAGCTGTAGCCTACCTGCTCTCCTGGCTGAAGAGAGGACATCAATCTTCAGGGCTGTCAGTCCAGCGTCCTTCAGCAGTGCTAATTTTCCCTTAGAAAACAACCCAAGAGCAATTGCTCACTGGGCAGTTACGAGCTGTTAATTCTCCCGGCTCTGATGGCTTTAGCATACTTTGCTAATTTCAGAAAGCGGTTTCCGTGCCGCTCTGTGTGAAATAATCCTATTTATATGGTTCAGGAAAAGGTAGCGAAAGACACAAACATGCTCTGGGGCCCTCTGTTTGCTGCTTTGGTCGATCTTATAATTATCCCACAGTCACTAAAATGAGAAAACTACACACCTAAACAAACACACATGGGCATATATAAGTGTGTGTGAGTGTGGACGTGGGTGTTTATTTAGGTGTGTGTATCTGTATATATAGATATCTATAGATATAGGCCTATTTCTAGAGATAGTAATGCAGATATACAGTCACAGACATTTTTTTCCTAATTCTTTCTAATACGTAGTTTCTTAAAAGTTCCTCTGGTTACATCTGCTCAGATGCTGTCCTGCTTGGAGTCAGCCCATGATCTTCTTTCAAAATGTTGGTTAAATGCAGCTGTTACTGGTGACGCAAAGATGCTGTTCCCCAGGGGGGGGAAATAATAATAGAAAACAATCCCTCTCTAAAGATGACTAGTCTATCTTGCCAAATTCCCTGATTCTGACATCTCTTGACATATTTACTTCAAGAAGAAAAAAAAAAAAAATGAAGGAAGGTTTATTAATACCAGTGCTTCAAAGCCACACTTGGGTGTGAAAGACAAGAGGCTTTCCTTGCTTTCTGAAAGTCATCACCTAACTAATTAAAAAAAAAGGTCATTCCTTTTCTCTTTTATTTCCAGGGTGCTTTTCATACCAGAAGGACCAAAAGACCCACAGTGGACGTATATGCATTGCTTCACTTATCGCTAAAATTCAGCCACCTCTACGGTAAAACAAGGCAACTACAAGACAGCATGCAGCATCACTATAAGGTGAATGCAGGGCTGGACTGAGGAAAGCAACCTCTTGAAAATACAAGGTTAATCATAATGAGTAATAGATGTGGTTGAAAGTGTTAATCAAGATACAATTCCAAAGCTGAGGGAAACTTCCATTTTTTCTAGTGTTCTTTGCATTGAGCAGGTATCACTTATGTAATACCATGTTGTCCATTTAATCTGAACAATGATGACGGTTTAATTTGTTTTATGATTAAATATAATTAAATTCACCTCTGTGTAGCTAGCACAGAAAACTCATGGCAAAAGATGACTGAGCTTTGTGTATGGAATAATGAAAATGATAATATTGAGACTGTTTATTAAAACATCTCATAAAAGGAAACGTCAAGAGGAGCAGTGATTTTTTGAGTAAGAGCAGAGGTTGAGAATAAAAAATGAAGTCTTCTGCATTGTGACATCTCATCTAATGTCTCTCCCTTGGGAAGCACAGTCCAAGTCCCCTTTCTGTGCAGTGACCACCTCTACACTCAGGGGACACAGACAAAGACAGATACATGAAACCCAGGACAACAGACTTTGCTTTTCAGACTTTTTTACCAGCCTTGGGGTGGATGGTCTCCATTTCTTTCTTATGCTGCTAACAAATGGACAACTCTCTTTGTATCCTTCCCCTACCAATTCACCTTAACCAAGTCTTAACTGCCAGCATGGAAGGTTTAAAAGAAAGGACCTCCTTTCCCTAAGGGAAATCTAGAAAACTTGCTCAGATCTGCAGCAGACGACTCCCACCTCAGGACATGGCTGAGAGAGGTGGGACAAGGGAGACAATGTCTTCAGAGAGGTCAAGAAGCTCTACAACTGAGTAAAGCTCTCAGAGTGAGCAAGATACTCCATGACTCCAACATGTACTCCAGAAACTTCCCAGAAACCTCTGGGGCTAAAATAGTTCTTTCCACTGTATGAACTAGGAGAACATGGGACCCCACCAAACTTGTTCCTAAAGTGAACATCCAGCACTGAGACAACACGCTTTGCTATTAAGTAGCTGGAGCAGTACTTGTTGTATACAACCTTGTTGGCTCCTTGACTGTGTGATATAATGCAAACAGATGTTCAAATAATGTCTTTCCTCACTAAACAACTTCATTCATATGTTGCTTCACCATTGAGACAAAAAAAAAAATAAATACAAAAAGCTATGCTGTGGTTGGATTTAAAATTAAGAACATTCTCCCAAAGGAACTGTGTATCATCTTGAAGTCTGCTCCCTGCCGTGAAGCTTGTGGTTAGATCTTTATCTCCAACTGTCTGAAAATAACCCCTGCTGCAAATGATCAGTCCCTAATGCCATACCCCATATCCAAGGAGGACATCTTCCAAGTACCACTGAGAAACTAGAGGTTTCTGCTAAATTCTTCGTAAATTACAGAAATAGAGCAGCAACCGCGTGTGGGAGAAAATATATTTTTCTGTGAAACAAGAAGGTCACATCCTCTCAGGTGACTCCACTGACAGCTTTTCTGTCACATTAACACGGAATTGCTTCTGTGATGTGCTCAGCTTGGGAGACATTAAGAAGCGCTACAGAGCTGCAGATGAGCTCAGACTCAGACAGAGAGCTAGGAAATTTCTGCCAGCTACTAGTTTGCCAATCACCTGAATCTGTGTAAAAATAAGGCCCATAGATCTGATGTATAGATAGACACCTTTTTTAAATTTTTTCCCCCAGAAGCATACCAAACCCTTTCCATGTGCTACAAATCCCTTTTCTAACTTTGAACTGTTGTCCCTGTTTCAAAATGATACCAGAAATAGCTCAAGATCTGTTCTTACATGTTAATTTGCTTTAGCAAAGGACTTTGTCCCCACCCATCTCCAATGAACAGGCCACATAAAACCTCTGATCCTTAATTTATGCCTCTCAACCAAGAGGTTCTCTGTCAATCACCTACAGAAGCAGGGTTGCTACTGGTTTGATTGACACGTCTTTTAGCTCTGTATTTGTACATCCCCTGGCATATACAAGCACATAAGCATTGGAATTATTGGTAACAACCTAGTAGCAAAATTATTGCCTGGTGGGGAAGAGGGAGTCTCAATGACATGGAACAACCTCCAACTACTTCTTAGCATCCCTGAGCCTGCTTCAAGTTCCCCCCAAGATCTCTATACAAATGGGATCATGGCAGCTGGAGGATTCCTTTCTGGCTTTGAGGACAATTTCAAATTCAGATAATTCCCCATCAAAACAAAGATGTGGCTTTGGCAAGCTTGGACATAGTTTCCAAGAGGAGGCAGCAAACTAGAGCTCATCAAGGGTTTTAAATGAGACAGTGTTCCTTAGGTTAGCCCTGGATGAGGCCAACACTTTATGCTCCATGCACAAATGCAATTTGCCTACCCTTTCCCTCGTCTCGTTGGTGAGGAACTTGGCACATTCACTGTAGTTTGCCCAGGTGCGGTTGTTACCTGGGACCAACTCCCAGCTCCCGTTCAGGTCACACCGGCGATAAGCATGGCCTGTGGGAGAGAAACCAGAAACAGAGTAAATGGGACTAGACCTGGTAGAACAGGAGAAACTTCTTCCAATGGTGGATCCCATCAACCCCGATGCCTCCTGCTTACTTTGAAGCTCAGCTGCAAGAACACAATTTCCATCTCCTCAGCAACTTTATCAATTTTCTAGCTGAGAAACAGCAGAGAGCTAAAACCAACTTGCACTTAGTTTGGGTTAAGATATTGGGTCTACAAACCAAGGAGAGAAGCTTTGAAAAGTCCCAAAGCACAGAATCATTCTCAGAGTTGCAGCTCTCCCTATGAAAATAAACAGTGATCTATATTATGCTGCTCTTTGCTTACAGATTCAGAGCACCTCATGATAGATTTTGTGATGGCTACCCTCCTCATGATGATGGAGAAAGAAGAGAAGGCAAGGTTTCATGTCAGGGTTCAGCTGGCAGATGAAAATATCCATGTTCAGATGTCTCTGTGTGTGTGTATTCTTGCATGAGCTATGTGTGAAAAGTCCCATTACAGTTAACAGGGATGAAACCAGTCAGCAGATCTATCTGTCCTGTGACTAAAGAGGGAGAGCTTTTAGACAACTCTGCATCTCAGGGTCCTAACGTGACTCCCACCCTAGCTGACTTGGCCAGTGGACATCAGTGAGGTGGAGAAACGGTGTCATGTTGAGTTATGGAGAAAAATAAGATGGATTGCCTCTTCCTCCTGGTCTCTAATGTGAAGTACATGGGCAGAGGTCTCTGCAGGAGGTCATCAGCCAGGGGTTAAGCTGGATCATCTCACAGTTCCTTATAGAAAAGGCAGGACAGACTATGTACAACCAGGGTGCACTGGAATATTATTACTTAAAACAGCTTCCGTGCCCTGCTGGGAACATATAGTCTTAATTCTCTAATTTTTCAGTCTTTGGGTGCAGAGCTTTGCCTGAGAAAAGCAAATGCTTTAGTTTTGAAAATACACTGAGGGGCAAGTGTACTTCAGTTGCTTCTAAAAACATGCACAGACTTTGCGGCACCACAAACAAGCCAAGAAATGTGCTGCCTGAGGGGAAGTGAGATAGGGAGGAATTTACATGTTCTGGTTACCAGCGCCGTGCTCAGATAGCCACCGTAGGGGTCTGGGCAGAGATCAGGGGCTAGAGTGAACAAACCCGTGAAGTGAAGAATATAAATTGGAAGAATATCTTGCTGGTTCCCATTGCTACACAAAGTTTGTGGTGTCAAGCAAATA
Source organism: Tyto alba (assembly GCF_018691265.1). NCBI lineage: Eukaryota > Metazoa > Chordata > Aves > Strigiformes > Tytonidae > Tyto > Tyto alba. The sequence continues at coordinate 40,203,476 of NW_024881313.1, read as the reverse complement.
CAGGGTTGTAACGCCGCGAGACTACCCAGTTTTAAGGATGGAATCAGTGCTTATGATGTCCCATTACAGTCTGGGTGGGGAAGGTGGGAAATACATCGTTGTTTAGGTTAAAACAAAGCTTTTCTTTCAGCATAAAAAAAAATATGGCTGTTTCTAGACTTCTTTTTCCCTGGCTTTACTCCTGCTTGGAAGGGAGTCACCATGTGATAAAAAAAGGACACTAAAGAAGATTTCTAATTATCTGACTCCCAGGCCTTTCTGACTCCTCTTGCTGCAGATTACCAGGCTCTGCTGACACTGAGGACAACACCCACCTTTGTGATTGAAGTCGTAGATGTACTCGGGACATGGCATAGCCACCACCTTGCCTGGCACGCCTTCAGGCCAGCAGACAATACCATCCCACTCAGGAAGACAAAAGCCATCTGTGGAAGAGACAGAAAGATAAAGAGGAGTCACTGGACCTGCAGAGGTGACACTAATGCCTCACAGTTTGGCGAGGGCTTTCAGTGAAAAAGTCAACAATGCTGTCACTCCTTTAGAGAAAGCCATTTTTAGGCATCATTGCAATCTTCCTTTTAGTGTTTAGCTCCAGAAGGTGCAGCTTCTCCCATGTTTTATTTCAGAAGGACATGGTCAGATGTGGGATAATGGCTGAGCACTCTCTGAGAGGAGACAATGATTCTGGAAAGTTTCTTTCCCTTGTGGGCTAGAAGAAATGAAAATGGGGCAGAAGAACAGTATGGAGAACGGGAGAACTTGAGCATTCAGGACTCTGTAGACTGATGGGCAACCTGGAGATGCCCAAGGGAGCTTGTCTGGGTATAGCCTTGATATGGCAACACAGATTTGAGCCTAGACTATCAAGGAGATAGATTATGCTGTAGCTACGTTGTTGTGGGGCTCAAAGCTATCAGTTCAGGCTTTCCTGAAAGGTACTCATGCCCACAGGGTAGATTGAACGTGATTTAATGCCTACAGATTATGAATCCAAATTCAACAGTAATTTTAACTCATTATTTACATCAGCCAGGGCTATGGTATACCGTGATGCTTTGCTGCTTTCTCAGATGTGCTTGTGTGCCTGAATTTGGGTGCGTTTTGAAGTAACACTAAGACCAGCAAGAATCTATAGAGAGATGTTTGTGGCAAAATTTCTAACATTAAATAGAGAATATTTCATTATCTTGCTTCATAAGCAGTGAAACGATGGAATTTCTGTTTCCTAAAGATTCGTATCCTTTCCCATCTGACATCCATTTTGACTATGACTTCACTAGTCCCAGCTTTCCTCTCCCCCCATTACCCTGTGATGTCATCACGGGGCAAGATGCAGGTCATGCACTGATTGATTTGGAGCCATGCCCACGCTAATTGGCTGTCAGTGCACACATGTTCATTGACCAGTCACCTGCTGCCAAGCACAGTGTAGAACGGCTGAGTTTTCCCAGCTTTCTCCCCTGCTTACTCATTATTTGGGATTTCTGCCCTTTGCTCTGTTGCAGGTTTTCAGAAAAGGAGCAGAAAGAGAATGGGCAGGTGGAGAACTCACGAGCCCCATTGTTTTAGGAATGTGAATATCCCGGGAATTCTTTATCTCTCTCTGTTGTACCACTTGGCTAAGATCACTGCTACTTCCTAATCTCTTGAGAAGGGAGTGGTGGGTGGTTGTTACAGGATTTTTTTTTTTTTAAATCACCCTTGTTCTCCCTTTTTGCTCATTGAAGAAAGCTTAAATAGCCCTGAAGGAGAAATCCTGCCTCCCCACATACGCGGGTCTCCCTCTTCCCTCTGTGCATTTCAATTTATTTGCAGATATCTGTGATTTATGCACTTAGTGCAAGGAAAAGCAGAGATACAAACCAAGAATAAAGTGCTTTCCCACATTTTCATAAAATGGTTCCAATCACCCTGCCCCGGGCAGGGCCCCCTTCCCCCAGCCCAAGGCACTCCCAGCCCCCTCCAACCTGGCCTTGAACCCTTCCAGGGAGGGGGCACCCACAGCTGCTCTGGGCACCCTGGGCCAGCGCCTCACCCCCTGCACAGGGAAGAACTTCTGCCTTAGATATCATTTAAATCTCCCCTCTTTCAGTTTAAAACCATTAGCCCTTGTACTATCCCTACCATCCATAAAGAATCCCTCCCCAGCTTTCCAGCAGCCCCCTTTAAGTACTGGAAGGCCACTCTAAGGTCTCCCCGGATCCTTCTCTTGAAGAAGGCTGAACCCCAACTCCCTCAGCCTGTCTTCATAGGAGAGGTGTTTTTATTGTATCTCTGCCTTTTCCCCCCAAACCTTTATTTTGGAATTTGCTGAGTATATAACTATATATTTAAAGTTCTTTAATTGTCATTTTCAAATTCGCCAGAACTTGAGAAGTAATTAAGCAGGTCTATCAACCCACAGTTATGAGAAGTTTTGCTTCTCCCTTCACAGAGGTGCCAGCCAATTGTTCAAGGGCTCCAGCATCATGGCCTACATGAGCATATAGGCTGAGAGGGTCATAAAGGAGCTCTGCAGCTTTTGGGGTTTGCCATCAGCCTCCAAAGAAGCTGAGATACCAGTGATGGAAGCAGACTGCCCTCGGAGATGGGCTGCCCTCCTTCCTGGCAGTCTCATCATCATCATCTGTTCATTCAGTCTGCAAGGGACAAAGCCAGAACTTATCCATATTTAGAAGGGCTGAGAATGCCCCAAGGCTTCTTGAAAGCTGTGGGAATTGACATAATCTTCAACACTGCTTCAAAAGAGGGAAGTCAAACCCCATTCTCCACCTCTTACATCCTTCTATCTTGTCAACCAGTCATTTCTGCCGCTTTTGATCCATAAACTCCCAGACCCACAGGGGAGCGAGTTCCCATTCGGATGTGGATGCTCAATGTGGGCTGCATTTCCAGTCCCCGAGGAAGGACTCTGCACCCAAATCTAACCTGGTGCTTACATACGTCTTTGCACTGGGCTGTATTAACTGCACCCATCAGTTACAATCCAGCTGCGGTAGAGTATTTGAAGTGAAAAGCAAAACCAAGGAGTTTATCAACAGCGTATAAAGTGTCAGAGAGGAGTTACATGCAAATTAAAATAAAATGGAACAGCGTGCTCTTATCTGCAAAAGAGCTCCACTAGTAAAGAAATTATAAGCGTGGCCAAGATCTCAGCATGTTTCATTAATATCAAAGCTAGTGCCTTAGCAATCGTCCAACCAAACAGTAATTTATCCTTTATAATGAATGCGCTTTCACAAGATTAAATAAGAATTCAGGATTGCTTTAAAGACCTGTGGCTGGTATGGTGCCCTCCAGGGTTGGAGCTGACAGTGATCAATTAGGTTTGCTGGTATTTTAGGACATGAAAAACAACAGAAAAACTTATTTCTTAACAGCTGATTTCTTATCTTTAATTTAGTGCTGATAAAAAGGACCAGACTAATCACTGCCTATCTTCTAAGTATTAACTAGGAGTGAGGGTAGAGGAGCTAAAATTCCTCAGCATAAGTGTGATAAAAAGGAGAAAGAAGCATAATGCATTTTCTCTGCTTCCAGTCACATTAGAGGAAGAATAACACTAGATTTCCTATTCATGAAAAATGGGAAAGCCCTTCCCTTTGGCTCATTATGTTGCAGGATTACTTACACTGTGAAAAACAGTTTATTTATTTTTCAGTTCTCTGGAAGGATCAAAAGAAAAAGGAAAAAACCAGTGCCCCACAAAATTTGGATTAGGACAAAATGTTATTGTCTCTGAGGTTTTTTTGCAGACAAGAAAGTAAATAAAGATTTCTTTCAGCCCTCAAATTGATCTTGCTTAAAATAAAAGCAATTCTTTTTACAATATAAATAATTTTGGGTAAACTTTAAAATAAATGCTGTGGAGAAACAACATTGAGGAGAAAATAATTCATTTGAATTTCATGCTCTGAAATGCTGAGAGAAAAATCCTCCACTTTTTTAAGACCTTCAGGTAGACTTGTAAAGGTCAGCCTTCACTTTTAAGTAGTTTTATTTAGTATCATACTGCAATATTTTTCCAGAAAATATTAATTTGGAAAAGTATCTAGTGGGTACGCTCTCCTCATGCTGTAAACATACACACACACACACATTTACAATGGACTCATTCAAAAGAAAATTATTTTTTTCTGGATAACAGAATCATTTCTTTTTGGGTACTTTGATCCCCACAATCCTCCTAAAAAGCAGAGGGTTGAAGGCTCTGTGCAGGAAACACAGTGCAAACCTGTGTTGGGACACCTCTGGACTACAGCTTTATTATGTGGACAATTTGGGAACCCATCAGCTGCCCCAGAAATTTGAAAAAAAGATCATCTTTGCTGCCTCTCACTGCATCTAAAATCTTTGTGTGCCTCTGTGTATTGTCCTGTGGAACTGATTCATTAAATCCAATAAGGACCTGGTGGGACTCGATCTTCAGAAAACATCTGAGTCTCCCAAGAAAAAATATGAATGAATCTCTCCTCGTTATCATGAACTGTCACAACACAGAGAAATGTCTTTAACCTCCTCTCCATCTCACCATCATCCCCTGTCTCTTTCTCCCTGTTCCCTGCTTGAAAAACCCATCTCAGCCAAATTTGAAGGAAGAGTAAGACATCTCAGTCATCATTTTGTTCCTGCAAATTTCACGGTTGGCCAACCAGCCTTTGCTGACTGACCAGCCAACTGGCATGTGCATAGCTTAAAATCAAGCACAACGTGGCCATTTCTTACCAATTCAGGGCACCATGGGGACAAGGGAAGAGGAAACAGGTTGGGAAGAGGGACTACAGTTATTGTTTGACATCCACAGGTCAAGCCAGGTGCCTCCAGATCCCCTGGTTGCAGAATGAGTTGAGAAGTTCCTACACTGAAAACTTTGGAAAACATTTTTCAAATGGAAATGTTGACTGATGTCAGGACCAGCCACACTTTGTGACTGCTGTATCCACATTCCTGGGTTTTAGTGCAGCCAAAAGCTGTTTCTCCCCTCTATGTCATGCCTGTTGTCCCAGACAGGAGCCCCACCATCCTCCTCTCACTCCCATCTCTAATACCTCCATTCCTTCCATCTAAGGAGACAAACAATTGGCCTTCTAAGAGGACAAGGGGCAATGGTTTTAAACTAAAAGAAAGTAGATTCAGACTAGATATAAGGAAGAAATTTTTTACAATGAGGGTGGTGAAACACTGGAACAGATTTCCCAGAGAGATGGTAGATTCCCACTCCCTGGAAGGGTTCAAGGCCAGGTTGGACTAGGTCACCTTTAAAGATCCCTTCCAACCCAAGCCATTCTAGGATTCTATGATTCCCCACATCCATTCCTTTTTCCCACCCTCACTCCCACCCCTGTCTCCTGTGGTCCATAGAGCCACGTGGCACCTTTACCATTAATTTCAATGGCTTGAGACCACCGTGATACCAGGACCAAATTCTGCACCTTCTGACTCCAACTTTTGCCTATTTTACTCACTCTAGAGGTCACTTAACAACTGAGCTGATGATAAAATGGGGAGGAAAAATACCATATATTCCATTGGTATTGTGCTGGAATCCAAACAAGACTTTTCTTTTTGTTTGTTTTCCCAAATATTTCCTCCAAATATTTTTTTCTTGGTTTATAAAAACATCAACAGCATTAACAACTTGGCTCCACTCTGTTGTTTTCCTTCTCCCCTGGTCATTTCTCAAAAGAGATCCACACTAAATTACAAGAAGAAATCTGAAAAATGGTGAGGAGTTTCAGGAAAAGAATAAAAAATCCCCAAGCTGACAATTTTCCCCGATGGCTATACTTTAAAACAAAAAATAAAATCCCCTTTTTACAACCTTTTGTATAAGTTGTTGTTAGGAAAAAAAAAAAAATTCCACCACCTGCAAGTAGTGTGCTTTTGGCATGCTAAAAATAAATCAATCTCTCCTGAGACAATGTTAACAATATTTGGAAGCATAGATAATTACAAGGGATCCAATTTGTTCTAAATGCTGATTGAAAAGCTCTTGAAAATTTTTTTTTTTTTGATGAAAAATAGTTTGAGGATTCCAAATTTGCTGTTTGGATTGATACAGGTGGGTAGGTTTGAGATGCAAAGTTGCGTGTTCCAAGTGAACTGGGAATGCAAAACATTTCTTTCACTGGAAGAAATAGTAGGATTCACTGAAGATGTAAGTCAAAAGGAATTCATAAACTTTTAAGAAAACAAGTAAATCTCATACCTATCCCACATCCTAAGTGTCTTGGATGTGTGTCAGTCATTCAGGCAACGTTGAATGGAAGATATTGCTTCTCTCTCAGGCATGTATGTATGTGGGTGAAGCTCCTACAAATTCAGAGCCGTAACTCTCATAGACAGAGAGAGAGAAGGTGGAAATTGCACTAGAGTTTCTCATGTTTAAAGGACATCACTGACCACTTTAATACTGAAGAAATTAGTCTTGCAGGACAGGATGAGTAGCTGGAAGTGAAGCAAGACCTTTTTTTCTCCAGAGAGTGTGCAGATGCCTCATGGTAGTGTCTCTCTTTCCACCTCTGTAGTTTGATGCGAGTTCAGGAAGACAAGGTGATTGTACTTGTGGAGAAAGTGAGGATCAGTGACCACCACATTCCCTTCCTACAAACCTAACACAGACAGGTGAGTGAGGTTGGTAAAAGTCAGCTGCTGAGGCATGAATTGGAACTTTGTTTTCTAAGAATTATTTTGTTTCTTCATCCCATGTAGTTTGCTAGAGGAGGCTTCACAGGTCCTGAGATGTCCTTGCTACTGGTCAAACAAAATAACCTCTCTGGGGAAAAGCTCATACGCTCCCTTGTTGAAAAGAAATGGAAAGAAAAATTCCTCCAGCAAGAGGGAAGGACTGTTAGGGTGGGAAGATTTCATTGGTGGCCTTGAAGGAAAAGAAAAGGCTTGGCCTGCTTAATCCAAAAAGTGAGAATGAGAAGGGAGGTTTTTCTCATCCTATTGGTAAGCAGTATGAATGGGGAAGAGCTACAAAAGTGGAAAATGATGTAAAATAAACAGATGTAAGCTGGTGGTGAACAAAGCTTGTTCCAGAAATTAAGAGAGAACTTCTATACTTCGGATGAGCCGTGTTCAGGATGAGGTCAGTAAGTTTCATGTCCCTGAGTGATTTTAAGATGATATCACTAGAGCAAATGGGGGCTGTGGCATTAATGGGGGGTAGGAGGAGAGCATCATGTCACTCAGCTTCCTCTGGGTGTAGCACTCAAGCTCTGCTGCCATCCTTGCACTGGGACAGGTCAGTGCATCTTCATCCTCCTTCAATATCCTGTATGCTGCTGTCTCACGGTCAGCAGGGTCACTTGTGCTTCCTGAAGACACCTCAGTTTTCCAGTTGGCTACCTAGCTCCACTCCAGATCTCAGAAATCATCTTATGCTGGAGGCAATCACTTCCAAGGACAAGAGAAATTCCAAAACAGTCCAGATTACTCCTTCCTTCTTTCATTCCCGGGTACAAAGATGTCAACACAGTTCCTGTGTGTACCTGTGCTCTCAGCTCTTGTTCTTGAGACACCGAGCTTGTCACTTCCTCAAGACAAGCTAAGCCACAACAGAGCTCAGCTTCTCTTTCCACCACTATACCCCTGCACCAGGAAGGGTCGCCTCCTCTAGTTTCTCTATGCATTTCCTATCAAGCTGTTTTTTACTTCTCAGCCCATCAATCCAGCTTGCTCAAGTCCTCAGTTTCAGCTGAAGGCAGCCCCAATGGTTCAGACGACAAAGCCCTCACTGAAATACAGACTTCAGTCTGAGGGATGTGTTGGGAAAGATGGTGCTAGGAGCTACTTTTACCCACTGCCTTCCCAGGGCTGTGCTGGGGCAGGGTCTCAGGTCACCAGCAGACAGATCCTCCTCATCCAGCGCTGCAGAGGACATATTACCACCACCAAATAAGCACTTGGAGATAGACGAGGCATGCAGAAACATGTCAGTTCACAACTAGAAGCTACCAACATCTCATTGAAATGCACAGAATGGCACGGTCCTCTAATATCAATCACAGTAGGGCAGGTATATACCTGCCAAGTATAAATCAGAAAATCTGATTCAATTCTCTGCATCCGCATGCCATTTTATCACATATCATCTTTGCCCATCTTCTAAGCCTAGACTGTAAAATCCTCCAGGCAGGGGTGTGTGTCTCAGGGCCCGAGGTGTCTGGAGGTTACTATTATAGTGCACCCATTCATCTCACCGTTGCTCAGTCTGTCATGAATACTCCCTTACAGTAGTACCATACTACAGAGTAGTTATAGTAGCACACATTACCGTAGTTTTAGAACAGATGTGCCTTGCAGCTCTCCGTAGCCCTTGAGGGTTGAAATCTCAAGGCATGGAAATTGTAGTCATTATCACAAGCCAATATGGTATTCAGGATGGAGCAAGCAAGTGCTCTGATGTCATTGCCGCGGGACTTGCCTTTTGAAAGCAGAAGGGCCAGGTCACAGAGTGCTTTGTGAAAGGGCTGCGCCTTTTTTATCTCATTTTGCTCTTTCCTTGTTTCTGCTTGCCCACCTGAGCCTAGTCAGAAATCCCAGCCTGCTGCAGGTTGGTTTGGTGGAAGAGAGAGGAAAAGAGAGGCACATTTGGGCCACACTCACTGCTCAGACTGTATCCTTGGGGTGCAATGAGGGCTATTCTCTCCTGCCTGCTACTTCTCCCTTGCCTTCCCCCCAGTCTCAATTCCGATTTCTGTGCAAGTGGTACATGCATGTGGCAAACACATTAAAACCATCTGTGAGGCTGCTTGGCAGCTGGATAAATGCAAACACGGTCTCGAGGTGTTTATCTAGGGGTATGGAATATAAATCAGCCCGACTTATTCTGGCACTGTGCAAGGCACCAGGGAGACCACATTTGGACTACGGTGTGCAATTGTGGTCACTCTATTACGGGAAGGACATTTGGTGGATTGGAAACAGGCGGGGAGGAGCAACCAAAAAAAATGACCCAGCATGTTGGGACAGGAGGGGGAGAAAGAGAGGCTTGGAGGGCCAGTGTCTCTGTATGAGTGTGTTTGCTGTTGAAGATGCATTTCAAACCTGGCTGTCACAGCATGTGTATATGAATGCCTGCATATATATATCTACAGGTGGGTATGTATGTAAGAAGGGGGGTGTATTTTTGACCTGTGTTGTGCAATGCAGGGTGAACATGTGTCTGTTTTGGGCAAAGATGCTTTGCGTACATCCAAGGACATTTGCATGGGGTGACGGTGCTGCAGTCTATCTGTGTGACTGGGGGCTGTGTGCTGGCCAGCATGAAGGGAGGATGAGGAGCGAGGATGGAAGGATGCACATTCTGCCTGTTACTACTCAGAGACCTGTGCTGGCCTGCACATCAGTGTTTAGTGGACAAAACACTCCTTGCATGCTCAGCCCTGGAGGAACTGGACTTTGGAGGGGAAGGACATGTACTAGGGGCTGTTCCAAAACCCAATGTGTCTTTACTCACCCCAAGGCAGAATGGGAAAATCACAAGGTGAAGATTGCTACCAGACAATTGCTAGCATGACACAGCTCCAGACAGCTGCCTACCCCAACATCAGTAGCACATTTCACATGCTGCCTGTCCACTGACTGTGCTCACAAGCCAAAAGAAGAAATATCACCTTCAGCATCCCATCCGATAACACCTGACCTGCCACTACTGGCCTAAGTCAGCCCAGGCATCCCTCTTTCCTCATTCCAATACGTCTAGTCCTTCCAAAACCCTCCAGATCTCCCTCTGAGCGGGGATAGTGTGGGTCATATCAATCATTAAAATAAGCATAGAAATAAGGTTGATAATTAGTATTGCGGTTTAGCCATCCTATGTACTGTTTTTCACCCTTTCTCCATCTTTACATATCTAATACATGGACCACATATGCCTGTCATAACTCCTGAGACCTATCCCTCCTGTGCATTACAAGACCTATATAACTGCTCAGCAGACATTTCTAGGTGGGATTGGAAGCTCTTGGCCCGTAAATCTTTGTAGGCAGAGGCCATGTGTTGATATTTCCTATCTCTTGCTACCTCTAATTCAGGCACAACTGGCAAATAGCCATGTCTGAAAAGCTGCAGGCCCTTGCTAGTCATCACAGTCTGCTGACCTGAATGGTATCTGTGGTAGATGAATTGGGTAAGAGATGACATCTCTCTGTAGGGTTTCAGTGCTTTGACCCATCCCAGAACCACAGATGCAATGAGAAAACCCAGGCTTGACCAAAACTGACTTACTGCATCTGTACTTGTCAACACAACAGACCGTAGCCCATTTTCAGGCTCTGCAAGTCCAGCATGGTTCATATCCAAGAATCTGAACTCCTCCTCATGCACATCCCAGAACAGTCTTGTCTGTGCTGCCATCTTGAAGGTTCTCCTGGTCCATGCGGGCCCCCAGATGATGTTCCCTGGAGCAGTGTGGGCTGTCCCAGGCCAAAACTGTGCTAGGAGGGTGCTAACAAGGGATGGTTTGGTTGTTTGTAGGGGCAGTTTGGGCCAATGTTCTTCCCCTGCATCACTGAGCCACAAGGACTGAGAACAGAAACAGGGAGAAGACAGAAAGAGCAGGAGAAGATATGGGTTTATAGAGGTCTGTGGTGTTCAGGGGAAATCCTGAGTGCCCCAGATGCCTTTGTCTCCCTTAACTTTTAAGGCACCTGAGGTTACTCATAAGTTCTGAGGAGACCCTGGCACACTGGATGATCAGAGGGTGGTGCTTGAGCTTCTGGAGAGAAAATCAGGAGCAGATGCTGGGCTTCTGCAAGTCCAGAGAGAGCCTGGGCTTGAGTATAGGTCCTTTGGGGACAATGGAGCCATAAACTCAGATGTGCAACCCACACACCTTAGGTAAATACACATGTCTTCTCAACTAAAAATAACCCATTTCCCTAGCAAATAGATTTATTTATTAAAAAAACAAGCCATTCTGAGGCAAGCTATAACACCTAGGACTCTGAGAAAGGATTGCCGATGGCCTTTGCTAATAACAGGTTTGTGTAAAAATCTCTCTTCCTCCACAAAATGTCCCATCTCCTTTTCCAAACCAGGGAAAGACAGGCTTTTAATTCATGAGTGAAAGAAAAAAAAAAAATAAAAAATCAGGTCTGATGGCTTATGGCTGGGAATTTCACTTCATCCCCTTCCAGGTTTAACTTTGGGGTGGCATCGGGCTGCCCACCATGGCTGAAATGTAATATTTGTGTACGTAGAAGAGAAATGTTAGGGTTTCCTGTTCTTTCCAAAAGGCTTTCATCTAAAGACTAAATTTAAAGAAAAAAGGGGGAGGAAAAAAAGAGAGAAAAGAAGAAAGGAAGCCAAATGCTTGCGGGGACAGGTTCTGTTTTTTTTTTTTTTTTTTTGTTTTTTGTTTTTTTTTTTTTTTTTTAATATTTTGGGTTTCTATCCCTCAGTGTCTTAGCCAGCAGTGGCAGATGATGCACATATCCTGAGACAGGGCTATGTGGAAGTACACTGGACTGGTTCAGCCCTGTCTCCCTATGGCACAGGTCCATGTGGGGCTGTGCCCATGTCACCCCATGGATCAGAGTCCACAGCAGGTCCTCAGGCTCAGAGATATGCCTGGAAGGTTACCAGGGGATGGATGACACTGTCTATGTGATCTGTCCTAGGAGAACATAAGGAGGTTCATCCTCCACTAGCTAGCATAAAACTAAAAGTTAACATTTTTAGTGGGAAAAAATGGAAAACTGGAGTTTTTACACATAAACAGTAGCTCATTATTGCTGAAGAAAGTTTACGATTTTATCAATTTTTTACCTTTTTGTTTGCGAGGACTTTCCTTGGGACTATCAGCCCTGCTAGCAATCATACGTGTACCAGCCACATATTCCCACTATCCAGAAATGGTTGGCACATCTATTGTTCACCCTGATGCTCCTCAGTCCTTAATTCAACTCTTGAAATGCAGTTTAGATACATATCTAATTAAACTGCATCTGGTTTATCTCAGCTGAACAGGATATTGCTGAACCATGGTAGCAGATAACATATTTGAATACTCGACAGCTAATTGTCGGATTTTTCAGGGCATGGGCCAGGAATCAGATGAGAGTTAAAACCAAGACAGACAGTGAATATCCCTTCCAGCCTCTGGAAGTCTCCTTCCAATGACTATCTCCTTCTGGTCTCTATCAGATGGGTGAACACCAATACTCTCCATATCCTCATGAACTCTTTCCTTTTTTCATAATATGCTGTTCAAGTTTTAGGCCTACTGTACTTTTTTTAATGCCCATTTTTAGTAACTGGAGCTACATTAAGATCAGCCCTTTGGCACAAAGATGACAAGGCTTGTGAGGGTGCAGGTTGGTTGGGAGAACAACATAACCACTCACCGACCACTTTGATAGGAGCTGCTCTGGAAACTGCCACCTTTCAGCACTGCGCTGTGAGGCACATGGCACTTGCTAATAATTGTGTGTGCTGAAGAAAAGGAAATGATGGATTTAATAAAACTGAGACAGTAAAAACCAGTAAAGGGAAAAGGAAGATGTTAAGTGGAACAGATGAGAGACCAAGGTCTTCTTGCTTCTAGAGGATGGCGGAGTGTGGCTGGAGGTACTTTTCTCTTCTGGGTTGGCTGCTTCTTGGGCAAGAGCTCATGAAATCTATGCACAGGCAGGATCACATTTTCCACTCAAATAGCCAGTTCTGGTGCGTGACTCCATGACAAAGCTAAGACTGTGCTGGAAGAATGATGCACAGAAACCAGCTCCTCAAAAATCTCATTTCCCTTCTTGGGGACAAGCAGTGGTGCTGGACTCACAAGACCCTGCCATAGTGTGTCTTCTTCACTTGCGTTAATCCATTTAGCCATTTATAGCCTGCCTTTGCCAAGTAAATGTATTAGGAGTGAATAGCTGCAAGGTGAGAGAGGGAACAGCAGATATCAGCCCAAAATCAAGGTTTGGTGTTAATCCAGGCTACCTCTCATCACTTAAGACCCATGGATATCTCTGAAAGTCAGACTTTTCCCTTTTTAAAGTGTTGGTTGAATGCATGTTAGAGGGGGAAAAAAAAAAGTAAGTTGCAGTGTTGAACTGTGGGAGAAATAAATGAATCGGTGATAAATCAACGCCCTTGCTAAACTGAATGGGAATCTGCCAGTTTATACCAGGAAAAAAACTGGCCTGTGAAATGCACTCAGCAAAAAAGGAGGAGAACCCAGGTACCCACTGCACTGCAGGAAATTTCAAATGTGTTTTCCTCATTTCAAAACAAAACTGGAGGCTTTAGAGTGAGAGTGATGACGAGAGTTTTGAGTTTCAGTCAAGTGGGATTTGCCCAAAGATTTTCATCAGCTTCTGCCCACCTGGATTTGAATCTTTGTAGCCTCACCTTGAATTCCAGGACAAAAGGAAATGTGGTTTGTGGCTTGTGCCCTGGCTGAAGAGTAAGGAGATGAGAATCCAAAACTTGGCTCTGCCACAGACTCTCCTTTGAGATCGAAGGTGAGGCGTTGAATAACCCTGTGCGTCAGCTCCCAAGAATGAGGACAGCAGCCCTACCAACCTTCCATGCCAGCTTACGTGATATTTCTTTCTATCTAAAAAATAAATTAAAAAAATCAAGGTGTCCCGAATTATCTCACTTTTTCCGAAAACACAGACCATTGAGTATTATGGAGTGGAGTGAATCACAACACTGGGCTGCAATCGCACCCAGGCAGGGGCAGGATCCAAGCAGCCCTCTGCCAGGTGGTAGTTGGCAACTTCTGATGAACAGGGATAGGCATGGGTCAAGGGTGATGGCAGGACAGGATCCGACAGCACTATGTGGAAGCACCCCTTGATGTGAAGTGGGGCTGCATGGGAGAAAGGAGAAAAGACAGAAAGTACGATGAACCAGACCAGGAAGCTGAGCCAGCTGAAAAAGAAACCTCCAAAAAGGATCTTTCTCAGGTCAATCAAGTTTCACCATTGGCCCTGCCCACGCGTACATGCTAAAGGGAATCTGAAATAACAAATGAAGTCATGCTTTTTGGTGATAAGAAAACTGGCCGCTGCATACACATGCAGGTCCTCAGCACCTCTGTCACTGCAACTGAGTTCTTGGCCCTTGTTAGCCAAGCTGTCTTATCAAGCATATACACTTATACTCCTTCCCTTCACTGTAGAGATGCCCTGAAGGACCAGTTCAAGACACGACGTGCAGTTAGGAGTCCATGGGACTCCATCTTCTCCTGGTCTGAGAGAAGAGACATTACTGCTGCCATTTCACATCTTCCATCTAGCTGCCTCTGAGCTGGCAGAAAAACAGTGCTTTATTCAGTCTAGTTCAAATCCAGGTGTGAACTTGAAGCGTGGATGAGAGTGGGTTTGCAGGAAGAGGTCCTCAGAAGGCTCCTTGGAGAAGCAGAGGCTGTCTGCAGAAATGCACACCCCTATCTCTCACGGCTTAGAGAACCACGAGAGGGAAGTATCCCTCTGTGTCCACAGCAGTGAGATAGCCCAAAGCCCTCTTCTGACTCCATCCACAAGCTAATCACACTGAACGTTGAGGGGTGCAGGACAAAACCCCAGAGCAGAGATGCAAAAGCCAGACCTCGGACTGCACAGCAGTCTTGAATTGTTGCAGAGCTTGCGTAAATATCCAATGCAAAGCAGCAATAAAACAGCCATGGGGTCAGAGGCCTCTTTTCCTATGACCTCTGTGGTTAAGAGTTTCCCTGGAGAGATGGGACTCTCAAGTCCAAAGCCATTCCTTGTTGACTTGGGCCAGGGATTTTAAGCAAGAACTTTCTCCTTTCCCAAACATCCTGAACTGTCTGCAGGGTTGTCTCACCGTTATTGTTGCCCCATGCTGAAGGCTGCTTCAATGATTCCAGAAGGATATTGGCTCTAGAAGCAGATCATGAGATTGGGCAGCTGAGATCCAGCTCTTACACCAGTGCTTTTTGATACTTTCAGACATAGTGAAGCAGAATTTATGGAAGAGATTTCAATCTCCTTTTTCACCTTTGGCATGCTAAGCAGTAAATCATTGTTTCTGGGAAGTAATAACAGATTTAAATTCCTTCAAGCAGAGCTGAATGTGAATCTTTTGCTTCACCACAAACAACTATGTAAGAAAGGCTGAAGAAGTCTCATCTTTTGATGACTGTATGAGGTACTTTCCTTATGATCTCCTCAAAACTGCTGCCTCATTGTGAGCTTGTCCTTTTTCCTTCTTTAGAATCACACAGCAAGAACAGATTTGAACATGTAAGGTAACTGGAAACAACATGCAAAAAAAAAAAAAAATAAAAAAAGAAGAAAAAGAGAGAGACAACATGCAAAGCTCCTCTTCTTTTCCAGTCTAAAAGTCAGATGAATTACTGAGACCTCCCTGTCTCTCCTTGTCCTGCTCTGTACCTCCTGTATTGTATTTAGACTCTCATCAATTTTTGATAACTGAGCCTTGAACTCTACAGGGAGGAAACAATCTCCCCAAGTAGACTCAATGTTGTTGGCTTGTGATCCTAAATCCCCTGGCCAGGATTACTCACAGAAATGTTTGTTGGAAGCGACCTCTGAACATCTCTTGTCCAACTTGCAGCCTTCAAAACCTACATGAGGTCAGGTCAGTCATGGCCTTGTCTAATAAGCTCTTGAAAGCCTCTGAAGATGGAGATCCCACCACATGTTCAAGTAAGCTATCCTAGTGCTAGGCTACCCTCATAGGGGTCACACCATCATCATCAGTAACCATATAATATTGCAGCGTGTGAAGTGGTCCATCTAAATCAGCAATTCTAGGTTTAATCTGTGATCAACATCTGGAGACAGATAGGAGGCAGATGTCATCACAAAAGGTGCTTTTCTCTGTCCACCAAGCCTAGAAGGAGCTCAGATGTTCAAGGTAATCAGTAATTCGTCTGCTGCACACGACCATCACAGACACTGTGACAACCTCGGCTCAAATTCTTAACGGCCCCAATAATCATGACTTTTGCTATATGGGTGACTTCTTCAGCTGAAGTTCACTATGCCATGGTCACTTACATCAGGTGAAATCCTATTCCCTTACCTGCTTTTCCAAGGCAGATCGTTTGACCTCGAACTCCTCCAGGATGCCATGGGGTAGCTCTGCCTTTTTACAGACAGAGAAGGCAGATTGTGCAAACTTTCCAGGGTCTCACACATGAGTCTCATGGCCGTTTGTTGACCACATGGGGATGGTTTCTCCCATTTAGAAGACCTCCAGAAACTAAACGTAACACAGGTAGATTGAAGCAGGAATGTATGCTGCCTCCTGTATTTCATACCTTGAGCCTGGGCTGATTTGTTTCTTTTTGTAATCACTTCATTGTTGTTGGGTTTGTTTTGTTTTGTTTTCTGCATTTTATTTATTTATTTATTTTAAATATTTTAAAGGGACTAAACTGTGCCTGTTCCCTTTTGCCCTTTGAATACCAGCCAGACCAACAAATCAATTCAGGCCAAGGAGTGCACAGCTCTCTGTGATCTGCAAATATACTTCTCAGCAGGGCTTGTTCCATCTCTAATATAAAATAAGTCTGTTCCACATTGGCAGAAGCAGCCTTCAGAGTGGGACTTCTTCATCACACTGCTGAAAAGAAAAATAAAATCCAGGGGCAGGGGTTGAGTCTCCAGCCTTGCTTTCTGGAAGCACTAGGAGCTGTCAAGATAGGAAGGAGCATAGCTGGCTGCCATGAGGGAGACCTTGCAAAGAGATGAAGTCCTTTGTGCGCCTGACCTGGGGACCATCAGCCCATACTGCCAGCAGATAGATTTGGTGTAGATATAGTGGCACATCAACGCCATGGGCTGCCATTATTATCAAGCAGAAGGCCAAATGGACCTGGGCACAGCACTCTGGCTGCCTGCAGTCACTTGTTTTCTTTCCAGGAAAGGCTAAGTCTTGCAGAGCCAAAATACAAATGTATCATGAGGGACAACTCTGTCCTACACCACCAAGTATCCAAAGCCAAGACAGATAAGGGACCTGGCAGGGTGGTTACACAACCCAAGTCCTCCATGGCAGTTAGAAGAGTTCTCCTGTCATCCAAGTGTGTGCTCCTCAAATACTCAGAGTGCTATCACAGGAGACTCCCTGAAGGCTTTGGGTGGCCACCCAGGATTTATATTGCTCCAAGTCACAACCACTTTGCTCCCATAAATATTGTCTGCAAGTAGCGGCTGGTACATCTTAATTGTGAAGACCATGTTGCCCTTCCCAGGTTTTTTCTTCCAGGTCTGTAGTGAGGGAAGAGGCAATGGGATGAGGTTCTCCTTCTGGCTGAGAAGGGCATGGACCCACATGTCCTTGGGTGATCGGAACAAATAGAAACCAAGCCTCAGTTTCCGTATCATGAAAGGAGGAAAGGACTGGACCTAATCACTTTTCACCCTGGGCTCTGAAGCCCTTCTGCAAAAACTAAGCTTCTGAGCCTTAGCTAAACAATTAATTGCATTAAAGCTAACACAGTACAGATTACAGCCTTTTGTTCTGTCACCCCTCACTCCACAAGAGGATCTAAAACTATCTGTCTCCTTCGACTCCTGCAGCAGGAAGGATCAGACACATTGCAAAATGGAGATTGAGTTAGTCTGTTCACAGATACCCCATAACATTAACATTTCATGTGTCCAAGGGCATCTGTAGTCTAAAAATCTGTGGATGGCAGCAAAGTGGGAAGATCTTTTCCAAACTGAAAAATCCTCTGTCTGTGACCATCAACTCTTTAGTCCATCTCAGAGGTGTTCTGACAACTCATTGCCTTGTTTGTGAAGTGTTAGTGCGAGTTTCTGGGGTGTTACGGAGGTCCTGCCACTGGAGGATCTTTCACAACATCTTAAGAGAGCGTTTTCTGGGAAAGGTTAAATCAGAATTCATTCTGCCTTTCGATTAGTGAACATCTTGAAGATTAATTTGATCTAACTACTTATTGCTAATGATTGCCTTGAGCCTTTAAAGTCTTGAATATACTGCTGTGAGTATTTACATCAAGATGATTCCTCCTCTTGGCTGTACTATTTGGGATTGGACAGAGATTTACTATAGAGGATGGAGCAGTAAACCTGTTTTATAGCCTGAGCAGCTCAGAACAGCTTTTTCCAAAGCCAGGACTTGGGTTCATGAGATATCTAAATGACAACATATTAGATTTCTTTCTATTGCAGTCAATGGCAGAACTAATGCTGGCCTCAGCTGCAGAACCAGGTCTCAAAACAGAACAAAGAACATGTTTGCAAAGCTCTGTGATTTGATTCCTTTGCTCTACCAAACTGACCATGGTAAAGAGCCCAAAGTCTGCTCGTCAGTCATACACATCTACCCAGCCCTACCAGCACTGCTGCTCACAATTAAGGAGAAAGATCAATACTAAATGCTGACAGTCTCATAGAATTAGAAAACAATGTAAGAGCAAGACCAACTGGTGGATATCACCAGATCCCAAGGTAGGCAGGTGGTCTCTAGTACAACAGAAGGAAATGCCTCTGCACATGTGTTTTTTAATGAGGTGCTAATTGGGCATTGGGTGAACAGGACAAAGAAGCAACAGAGGATGTGGCTTGAGGTTTTGGCTGATGTAAAGCTAGAGGCCTGAATAAAATGAAACCTGAGCTTTTATGGCCGCTTGCTGTCATTTCCAACAGGAGAGGGGACACTAGGTGGCTGACGACTCTGCTCTAAAAATCACATCTGGCTTTGGGGACCTTCTGCTAGTGAAGTCTCCAGGTAACCCCCACAGGTCTGGCTGTGGGAAGAGAGATCTCTAAGATGCAATGCTGAACGTGGGAAGTGTTCTGGCTTATCCCTTTCTCTCAGGCAATAGAGGGAGATGGGACAGGACGCCCACCCAGGACTAGCTGGGTGGGTGCAGGGTGCCTCAGCATACAGCTCCAGGGCCAATAATTAACACATGTGCAACTGATGAAAGAAACCAATGGGAGATGATTACTTTGCTGCCCACATGAGAGAGCTTTCTCCCTTCCTTCTCCCTCCAACCCTACATCTGGTAGTGATTTTACAGCCCAAAATAGAAAGGAAGTTTTAGAAAGAGGCTTAGCTGAGCTTGGGCCCATTTGAGGAGAATAGAGGGAATGTCAGAGGGAAACAGAGAAGGGGTGTTGGAAGGATGCTTTGTTTCCCATACAACTGGTGTGTTGCTGCAAAGGGTCTTGGGAGAACTAATGGTTGATGCTATCTCCCATGCTTTGCCTGGGCTTTGGGTATAGTGATAAGGCTATAGTGACCATGACTCTTGCATCCTCCTGACCCCTTGGCATCTGGAGTTCTGGAGCAGGAGAAAGAGGCCATGACAACTTTGCTTTCCAACACCTTGCACTGAAAGATCTTCCCCATAACCTAAGCTGAATAAACAGTGTGTTGGGCCTCCTTCAACTGCCTCCCTCACATGCTCTGAGCTCTGTGTGGGGGGGCTGAGGGGAAGGGCTGGGGTTGAAAAGAGAGGAGCCTAGCCCCAGCCATGCAGTCTGGGTTGCTGTGGGAACACTCACCATGCACCTTGGGCACCTTGGCTTTCAGGTGTCGTTCGCACTTAGCCTTGGCTTTTAGCAGTAGGAAGATCTGCTCCTCTTTGGTGATGACATCATCAGCATCCACCTGCAGCGATGGGGAGAAATGAAGTTAAACCCCAGCATGCAAAGAGCAGCAGGACACAAACTTCTTACATAATGCAGGTGATGCGAATGCAAAATCTCCTCTGCATCAGCAGTTTCCTCCACCAGCCTTGCTCTGAGAACCTCCTTTTGCTCAGCAATTAGAGACCCAAGAAACACCTCCTGCAAGATGCCACATGGAATCATCTGTGTAAGAGGCAAAAGAAGCGCACGCTGCAATCGCTCACATCATACACATGCACACACAGAGGAAGGTAGCAATGTCTGGGGTGGCGTGCCCCAGTTTGCAAGGATGAGGATACTATCCAAGAGGAAAAATATTCTAGTAAAATTGTACTGAGGACTTCTGTCCTCCTAAGAATTGCAACCTGCCATCATCAATGCCGTGCTATTTCCACCTCTGCATGCAGGCCTTCAGCCACATGGCATCGGGCTCTGTAAACTTCCTACCGAAATCCAAGAACATGAGCAGAGGGGGCTGTGAGCTGACAGCATCTTCCCCCCCAAAGACTGAAGGCTCAGGGAAAAGGGTCTGTGAGCATCATCCTGGGAAGATTAGATTTCTCCTGCTGTAAGGTTTCCAGAGGTTGAGGGATAAGAAGACGGGGGACAGGGAGGGTGCTTTACCTAGAGCCTGTTTTACCTTCCTCTGTTTGCTGATATGTGGTGATACTCAGCCCTCAAAGGCACTTGCTGGCCATAAAAAAAAAAAAAAAAAAAAAAAAAATCTTGCTTCATGAAGCTGGCCCATCGCCATCAGGCATGGCTGGCCTTGGGAAGCTGGGGGGAAAGGCTTGTTCTATGAATACTTCGGTTGTTCTAGCATTCAGAACTTTGATCTAATGCAATGTGGCTGCTTTCATTTTCAGCTGTGTCCACTGGGTACTTCGCTTGTTTGTCCTGCTCAGACATCCAGCATCAGTCCCACTGCCAGATAAAGTCTGAGATTAGGAAGAACTTTCCCCCACATCAGTTTGGTAGCAATGGATGGAAATTTCACTGTACCCATCCCAGCTACACCGGGGTGATACTGTGTTTGTTCTTTCCTGCTTTCTCCCTCTAAAAGAACAGTATACTTAACCTTCTCTTGCATTCATTTTCTGCCCTAGATTTGAATGGGTGATGCAGGTTGTACAGAGGTGATTTGCAGCATAGAAAGGGGTGAGGAAAGTTGTGTGCTATGTCCATCTACTGGTAAGCCTCCCCTGCAGGCTCTGACCTGCAGGATTTGACCACCCTTGTGAAACCTTTGAGGTTTGGGTCCACCCCTGGTACTCTGCCGGTCATGGCAAAAGAGTCTCTGGAAGTTCAGGACTGGGAGGGATCCTCATCCACAAGATAACCCTGAAACTGGTTCAAAGCACAGAAGAGCCTTATAGGGCTCCTGAATTCAGGATGTTGGTAAGGCCCCAGCCTAAGAGAATTAAGTGATGCAGTAAGTTGGTATAAGTCACTGCTCTTCTCATTTCCTCTGATTCCCTAATATTTGTCTGTCTTGATTAATCAGACTACAAATGCAATGAGAGCAGATGTTGCCTCTCTCTGGATTTGTACAAAATTTGGCATTCAGTCACTCGTAAAAGCATAATGTAAGCAAGAAGGGCTGCAGTACCATTTAATATAAAGCAACATCTTTTTTATTTCCTTTTCTTTTTTTTTTTTTTTTTTTTTTAACTTATATTGACTGTGCTGCTGAGACTGGCCACTGTAAATCCATAATGCAAAACTGAGGGTAGCGCTCCACATCCTGATGGATGGAACAGACCTAGACCTCAACGTATTAGTACAGGCAGACAAAGGAAAAGGAAAGACAGAACCTTGTGAAGCCAGCAGTGATCTTCAGATGAGAAGGAAACCTGTTGACAAACTGTAGAGCCTGCCCATGGAGGTGGCTGCTCGTTTCGATCCCTCTGAAGCACAGACTGTTATGACATTTCGTTGTACTCCCCAAAAGCATGGCTATTCAGAACGAAGGTTCCCTCACTCAATTTAAGTTAATTCTTTTTGGAAAGCAAGTACGATAAATCAGTTGAAGGCCAATCAGTTCTCAAGCAAGACTTACTACAAATGACATAATGAGGGTTAATGAAATCCAGCTTAGAAATAAACTCAGATTCAATTTCCCAGAGTGCTCCTATGGAGAGGAACGGTGGATGTTTGAGCAGCTGGTGTGGTAATGGACACACAGATGGATAGCTAGATCTGATAAGGGGATTCTGAGTAAAACAGAAGTTAGTTTTTCATGTCCTTGGAAAAAATCCATGCTAAAAATCCTTCAGAAGTGGGAGTTGGTTTCAAAACCGCGTTAACGTTAATGCAAAACAAAGCCATCCCTTTCCAGATGTTTGGCCTGTCCACATTTAAGGCAACATCCCGCATTTCAACTCTTTCATTGGAAACATAAAACCTCTGGGTCAGATCCTGCTGTCATTTATATCTGAAAAACGCTTGAGTGATTCCACCAAAGCTGGAGGAGTTAGTCTGGATTTATAGAGGCAGAGTAGAATCTGACCTCAGGCATTTCACATGATTCATCCCTTGCATGCTTAGTCCTCAGGCTCCTTTGGCACTGCTCTGAGAGTAAGGCAGCTCCCAGCCAGAGCGATGTATGGTCTCCAGGCCAGGCACAGAAAATAAATTTTACTTCCCAGAAAGGGAGAGAAGTCACTGAGCATTGTGCCCAGAGCTGGGAAGAATGGCTGGGGCAGAGCTCTGAACTTAACGCAGGTTTTCAGCTTTCCTGAGCTCCGATTACTGGTCTTGAATTTCCCAAACCTGCCAGACCCTTTAAAAAACCCAAACCACTCCCCATCGTCTCCCTTCCCCCAAAACTGGTTTAAATGTGAAGGGATATGTTTAGGACATGTCCTTCTGTGTTTCTCCTTGGTCAAGGAGGCTAAAATATGTATGTAAACTCATATATGAGTAAGAATAGAGATTTTCATTAAATCCTGTGACTTGAAGGAGACAGCTATTCTCAGTAGATGTGTAGGAAAACTACATGGTCTGGTAATGCTGCTCCTTTTGCTTAATAACCCACATTTAACACTTAAGTAAAACTGGGCTGATAGCTGCTGGTTCTGAACTTGCCATCCCCTCCTGTCCCAACCCTACTTTCCATCCCTTGCCAAACCCCTTGCTGAGACATTTCCATGTGTCAGCCAGGCTGAAAGCTCTCCAGGGACAGAGGATCAAGCAGTATGCTGCCGGATCAGACACTGAAATGGCTCAGCCTTGCGTTCAAGAGACACTAGGTAGGACAGGGCAGACACCCAGAGCTGGAAACCATAGAACAGTTTTGGAGCTTTCAGCTGCTGGAGCACTTTTACCTGCTCAATACCACTTTTTCCTGAGCATTTTCTTGCTCTGGATCTTCTGATCTTAAGACAACGCTGCCCTATTCATCCTTCCATCCTGGCTGTCAAAGGTTAAAAGAAATCCACAGGAACTTTTTCTTCGCAACACAGATGCACTCGTGTTATTAAACATATTTGGCTCTGGCTTGGCAAAACTTTCTCTTTGACAAACAATCTCAACACCTGATCCAAAACTACTCTGGGACGGCCTTGCTAAAATCATTAGCAGTTGCGTATGCCAGCTTTTTGGAATCGGAATATCCCTAGGCAGCAAAATAAGCAGCTTCATTCTGAGAAGTGCTGAGGTATGGGCTGTGGGAGCTACTGCCAGTGAAGCAGCCACTGCTTTGGAGTGGATTTGGATCCCAAGTCTGGGAGAGAGAGGTGGCTGGAAATACTGGTATGAGAAGTGTCTGTAAGATACTGGGTAGTGAAGAGTAAGGGGGGCAGTTAGTCACAGTTTTGCAGTATTTGAAACCTGGGAGGCACAAGGTGAAGAGAAGATCTAAAAGAAACAGGAAAACGTATGCAAGAAAAATCACATCACTGGATTCAAAATGGGATTAGACAAATAAAGGACAAATCCATCCGTAGCTGTTAAACACTGTAGCCTGGATGCAAATTTCTGATGCAGGAAGGTCACAGACTGCTGATCACCAAAAGCTGGAAGGCGACAACCATAAGAGCTGCCTCTTTCTCTAAGCATCCTAAACTGGCAGCTCATGAGGATAGTCTGTTAGGACAGAAGACTGACTGAATAAGGCTATTTTCAGATATAACTACACTCTCTATTTTTCTAAGGCCACAGAAGACTTGTGCCCTGCTAAGCATTCAGGAACATCCATGTACACTCAGGATATGGTCCAGTTTGACAGACTCAGCACAATCTACTCCGTGTATTCTCTGCTCCTGCTGCTCAGGACCACGAGAAAGGAGGTAAGAGGTGCTAGTAGCACTTAATCCACATGAGCACCTGTGCTGGTTTTGGCTGGGATACAGATAATTTTCTTCACAGTAGTTACTATGGGGCTGTGTTTTGGATTTGTGCTGAAAAGTGTTGATAATACAGGGATGTTTTTGTTACTGCTGAGCAGTGCTCACACAGAGCCAAGGCCTTTTCTGCTCCCTACCCTACCAGAGAGTGTCTGGGGATGCACAAGGAGTTGGGAGGGGACACAGCCAGGACAGCTGATCCAAGGGATATCCCAGACCATATGGCATCATGATCAGCACATAAAGCTGAAGGAAGAAGGAGGGACAGTGAGACATTTGGAGCGATGGCGTTTGTCTTCCCAAAATCACCGCTACATGTGATGGAGCCTGCTTGTCCTGGAGATGGCTGAGCAACCTGCCTTCCCATGAGAAGTGGTGAATGAATTCCTTATTTTTCTTTGCTTGCTCTACGTATTAAACTGTCTATCTCAACACCACAATTTCCTCACTTTTACCCTTCTGATTCTCCTCCCCATCTCACTTGGGGGGAGTGAACAAGTGTCTGCATGGTGCTTAGTTGCCAGCTGGGGTTAAACAACAACAGCACTAAGATTTGCATAGTCAACATTTCACTCACCTTCTACCAAGATCCTCTACTATGAACCCACCCACTTGCAGCCCAACACCTCTCACCCTGCAGATATGCATTAACCAACAGAAAGGAATAAACACCATATGTACTTACCCACCTAATACCTGCCTTGTTGGCCAACTGGAGACATCTAGGAAGAGATCTACCAACCTGAAGTCCTTACCCAGAGTTCCCATTATAGTCACTGAGCATTTAGCTATGCAAATCAGCTGAAATTCATTCCATCATCAAACCACCACTTAAAATAAATCAGATCAGCTGTGGTGATTTTTGTTTTCCTATTTTTTTTTTTTCCTTTGGGCAGCTGGCAACTGTAGTAATTGGTCATTTTAACAGCACTGAGAAGATCTGGGGAGTTTAGGAGCAGAGCTTTTGCTTGCATGAGCAAGAGAAGCATCCGAGGGAGGTCAGAAATAGTGTCACAGACAGGTACATCTCCTAAATCCAACTATTTGGAAGTATGAGGTCACTGTGGCCCTGTAGAAATTAATCACTCTAAAAAAGCTGACAGCAAATCCCCTTTCATGAGCCCTCCTGAACTTTCTTCAGCATAAATTCCTGCACTGAGCTTACTTGGCATCAAATTTATACCAGCTCAAGGGATGCAGCCAGGCTGGGCACTACACAGGTAGATGCAGAAGAACAGCCTTGCCCTCTGCTCCTGCTGTTGCAGACTAGGTGCAGCTGGAAGGGATAAGGGATCTTCTCTGACCTCCTCAGTTTTGCAATCAAAACCCATCTGCTACTCTTTCTTAATGTTTATCACCTCTCAGCTTCCCAGCACCGTTTTTTGCCAGGAAGAAAAAAAAAAAAAATTCCTTGTGGGGAAGAGATCTAGGAATGACGTTATATATATATATATATATATATATATATATATATATTTTTTTTTTTTTTTGTCTTTCTCCCCCTTGTTCAGCGAAAGCAGAAATGCAGAGCAGAAGGCAGGCCAAGCAGGGAAGGGTGAAATGACAATGCTATCCAGAGGCTGTTAAATCACTTTTGGTTCAGCCTTTTTCCCCCCTTTCCCTTGCCCCCAGAGGAGGCCATGGGGTAATTATGATAATGTTTTCTGGTATTTCCATTCCATTGGCTGATCTCCCAGCCACTAAAGTAAACCCCAAATCTCAACGGGGAGGTCATATTCATCCTTGTTTATGGGACTCATTTTCAGAAATAACACTATCCTTTTTGTGAAACTTCCCTGGCAGCAGCTCAAAAAATAACTGAAGGCAAACAGATTCCTTGGTCGGGGTTGAGAGCATCACAGCTGCCAGATGGGCCCAAGGCAAGGGATTGCTGGTGATCACCATCTTGGACAGTAGTAGACCAGGTAGTCTCTGGTGTGAAGTGGAAAGTAGGTGCAGGCAGGATAGGGGCTGAGGAGAAAGAAGGGAAGAAGGGAAATGTGAAAATTAAATCATCAGTGCTGGTGATATGGAGGGAAAAGAGTGGGACACAGGTGGGGCCGGCTGCGCAAGTCGCATGCCAAACCAGCCTTGTCGATTTTGGGGATCGCCTCTGGAAGGGTGGTCGTAGTGCTGTCTTTTTGTGAGGAGTGAACCTGATGGACTGGGGTGGGGGCACAGAGACCAACAGTTGGTCAACTCTGATGAGTGTGACAGAACTTTTCGAAGGTTTTCCTTTAACCATACCTTAGGTGAGCTGGGTGAAGGGTCTAACTGAAACACCAAACCAAACCATATAAAGTCATAAACTAAGTCATTTTCCTGCAAGAGAGACTGCAATTGAGCTGAGAGCATGAGCGGGAAGGAAATTACATTAGAATGTCATTCCAGCCTTGCTGATGGAGCAACCCCTCTCCTAAACTCTATAAGGGTCAAAATAGCTGTTAGAATTAGGAGATTAATGTAAGTCTAATCATTGAATCATGGAATGGTTTGGGTTGGAAGGGACCTTAAAGATCATCCAGTTCCAACCTGCCTGCCACAGGTAGGGACCCCTTCCCCCAGCCCAGGGGGCTCCCAGCCCCGTCCAACCTGGCCTTGAACCCTTCCAGGGAGGGGGCACCCACAGCTGCTCTGGGCACCCTGGGCCAGCGCCTCACCTCCCGCACAGGGAAGAATTTCTACCTTAGATCTAAGCTAAATCTGCCCTCTTTCAATTTATAACCATCATCCTTCATCTTATCCCCACCCCCCTGATCCAGAGTCCCCCCCCACCTTTCCTGTCCCCCCTTTAAGCCCTGGGAGGCCGCTCGAAGGGCTCCCCGGAGCCTTCTCTTCTCCAGGCTGAACCCCCCCAACTCTCTCAGCCTGGCCTCCCAGGGGAGCTGCTCCAGCCCCCCGAGCATCTTTGAGGCCTCTTCTAGACTCAATCCAACAGGTCCATGTCCTTCAGTGATCATACTGATTCTGTGTCATGTTGGGGACCTCAGAGCTACTCTGCCACCAGACCTGCAGCTGCCACAGGTGAGCGTATCTCTACTGCTATTAGAGCAGCAGGCTGGGCTGAAGACAATGCAGTATCGATTCCAGGCATGCAGACAAGGGTGGCACAACTAAATAATGTCACAGAGTAGGGATTCAGCTGCCTTTGGCAGGAGCTCATGTATCCTTTGCCATGGGCTGAGCCAAAACTCTCAGTCAGGAGCTCGTGGTGATGGGGAATTGCTCAGAATCAAGAAAATGTGGCAGGGTGGAGGTGGTTGGGAACACAAGTTATTGCATGAGGTTGGTCAGTGGTGGAGTGGCAACATGGGATGGTGTAGAACTCAGGTCCTGACCCTTGTTTTTTATAAATGGAATTGCCTTCCTTTAGATGGGAGAGGGTAGATTATCTTGAGTATTTTGTGATTTGGTTTAGATATCTAGATTGACTTCTCTGTTTTCCTACACTTCTGCAAGTGAGCGTTTGTACAAGCCCTGCATCTCCTGGCCACTGGGCCCTGCTGCTTTAGTCAGGTCCAGATGAACCCTGGCAAGTATGGAAGGACCAGAGATTTGTATGTGCTGTCTTGGACAAAATGTACCCTGTGTAATCTCTGTTACTGGGTCTGCTGCCAGTCTTATAGCAAAGTAGGATCTGTCAGGCTGCAACTCAACTGGTGATTAACTGTGCCCCGTGTCTGGCTATATTTCATGGAAGAAATACAGGTATGCTTGTGATTTGCTGGATTTGTATGCTGGCTTTTTTGCAGTCACTGGGGGCACAAGCGCCCTGGCAAGCAAAACTCCTTGTTGGGTTCAGAAGGAGATTGTGACCCTACCACTTGACTCTGGAAGCTGGCACTTGAGGCAAAATACATCCCTCACCCCTTAAAAGATGCTCTGGACTTGTGCTTGGACTGTGAGGGCCTGGCACTTCATATTTCAGTGATGGCTTACAGCATCTCCCTCGTGGAGAGACAGAGCAGAGTAAATACAGATAAACAGTGTTTATTCTCTTCTAATTTGGGCAATGCTGGATTTATCCACTGCCCAAATAATCTAAGTCCCTGTCTTAATTTTCTGCTACCTCCGTGCTTCTTACCCTATGCCTGCCTGCAAGTTATCAGTGCCCTGGCATAAAAGCTATACAAAAACAACAACAAAATCCATTGAGGGCAATTCATTGCAAACTGGAAGGGAGAGAAAGGAGTGGTATTTGTTCTGCCCTGAGGGATTTAATTTAACTGAATAGTCATTATTTCCAACATTGGGAAAAAAAAAAATATGCTTCGAAACCTATTTCCTTTCAGGTTAACGCTGGAAAGATTTAAAAATAAATAAAGCCAAAGTGCCAGTTGGCCCAGCCAGAGATACAGTAGGGAAAGAGCAGAGGCATGATCTGCTGCCAGCAGCTAGTTGCAAAAGCTATGGAGCTGTGATTTGCTTGGAGTGGTGAAGAGGATGGGGCAAGGGAGGTCATTTTGTAGCAGGAGACCCTGGACTCATGGACATGCTATGCCCCATGACGGACAAGCACCCATCTCTCTCTCTCCCTGCCAAATATCACCCACAGTGAGGCTGCAACAATGGCAGGAATTCAGATTTGAGAGCTCAGGCAGGTGGGTGCTGAGCTGGACTCTGTTGCTGTCCTGCCACGTGAAGCTGTGCGTGTGTCTGTCCCTCACCCCATCCAGAGGATGGAAATCAAGCTCTTGAGATGTCCTACTGCTTTTGAAGATTGAGCTTGTAAACATCAGAATACAGCAATCAAATCAAGAGGGTGTGAAAACAGAAGGGTGAAAGGAGGAGGAGACCCGAGAGGCACCCAGATGAAGAAGAAGGTGGGGAGAAAGGAGATGATGTGAAGGGGAAGGAAGAGCTGGTTGGATCCTGATGAAATAAGATTCTGGCCACAAGCTGGGAAAGCACTGAAAGGATAGTGCACAAGCTGCTCTGTCCTCTACCTGCTTTTCCCAGCCTCTCAGAGGGTAAATTGGTAAGTTGGTGGTTTTGCCTTAAACCCCTGACCACATCACCCAAACCACTGCCTGCTCCAGAACAGCAAGGCGTCTCTGCTCTGGGTCCCTGTGCTGCAGCTACAGAAAGCTGGATTAACCTCATGCTGTGTTCAGGGCTGTCTCAGCCTTTCCCACGTCTGTCCTCACCAGGCTGGTTGGTCTCTGCATTTCATCCTACCCTCAGACCCAGAGCTCCCATGTCTAAGAAGTGTCTACACACTTTTGAGGAGCTTGCCTTGCTGTTTCTCAGTGCCTCTTTGCCTTGTAAGCAGAAGGGCACACTCCTACCCTCAATCATGAATCCATCCTCTCTGCCCACGTATAACACAGTCGAGGCCGCAGCATGGTTCTCCCATGACTGCTGTAAGAAAAATGCCAGTGAATGGAAAGAAGACATTTCAGCATGGAAAGATGCTGGGCAGAATTTGAAATGTTGCATCCTGTCACTGTTTCTTGGGGAATAATACAGGCTGAGCTGGTCTCCTTGCTGCCCTTCCAATCCCATTTGCTCTCACTTTGCCTTGGGGAAGTCTCATCCTTCAAGGAGCCCAAGAAGAGTGGGAAGAAAATCTGCCTGGACAAAGCATAACTTGCAGACTCTGATAACTCGTGCCAATGGAAATTAACTGATTTGAACATGGATATCTACTGCATTTATGAACATATGGCAAAAAATTGCTTTGGAATGGAGTGATACCATGGCAGCAATAGAAGAGGACTTTTATCATCCTTGTCACTTCCAAATTCTTCAAGTTGATTACCTGCATACATCTCCTTCCTTAGCCATCCTGGCATGCTGTCTCTATTACTAAGTGATCTCATGATTTATGGTCAGCACATATCGTTTATCAAGGAGAACTGACATTTATGGTGCATTTCCAGGATCTGGAGTTTTAGGAGAACATCTGTCTCAACAATACGATTGCCTGCTTTCCTGCTCTATACCCCTGGAGCAAATGAGGTGTAACCCAAGAGGCCAAGCTATGAAAAAATATCCTTCCAAGCAAGGAGAAAATTCACCACAACTGCTTATCACTGCTGCCCGAGCAGAAGTGGCCTTCTCGGTGATTACAAGATGGTGCCAGTATAGAGAGGCCAGCAGTGATCAGTACTGATTTGAGTTATATTTTTGGATCATAAATAACACGTCACACTCTGCACTTGTGCAACAGGATTGCTGTAGTCAGGAATGATTAATCCCAACCTAAATCTAATGTCTAAAATATTCAGATGAATCACACCTTCAAACTGCCAATTCAGCCCTCTGACTACAGTGGGTCCAGAGAAGGACTTACTCAGCTGGAACCATCCATGTGTCTCCAGATCTTTCATGTGAGATGAGACAAATCCTATCCTGGACTTCTCATCTTGGTGTCCAAGCTTGAGATCAACTGAACCGAAGGACTGTTCCCTCTGCCTAGAACAAGGCAGGGGCTTCAGGCTTAAACCCGAGCTAGGAGAGCAGGTCTGCGCTCTCTGAGCTTCCAGGGCGAAGCAAGATTGCTCCTTGGTGCTTACTTGGTAGCTGAACGTGATGCCTGACCCTCCTGTGACTTGGAGGTCTCCTTGTTTGGTGCTGATGGAACCCTGTATCTGTGTCCCACTGGTTGAGATATCAGGAAGAACATAAAAGAAAGTAGAGGTCACTTTGACATTGTGTTTTGATTTGTCTCGGCTCACACCTGTATCTTTCTCTCATCTTCCAGGGATGGTACAAAGAACTGTGCTGCAAGACCCCACATTTCCCAGTGTGTGAGCCCAGCTATAATGCTGGCTTCTCTCTTTCTCTTTTCCCCTCATTTTTTAAAAGCAGATGGTTTGTTTCAGTTTCATACCTTGCTGTCTACAATGATTGTTTTGCAACTATCAAAGCTGCAAGGCTTGGTTTCTGCCCTTTCTCTTTCCTTTTACATTTCATTTTGCTTGTAAAACAAGAGTTCAAAAGGCCATGGAAGGGGTTCTCTTGTGAAAATGGACACTTTTTTCCTCCTTCGCATGCTCCTACCACAGACACAAGGAGGATCATCTGAGTACAGACCCTGTGGTCCTGAAAATATTTTAAGAAAGTCTGTTTCAGTTATGTGACAGATAATGTCACTTGGACAGAACACAGAAGGGGTGTATTTTTCTTGATTCTTCATGGGGAAAGTCCAACTCTTTCCCCTTTGTCCCTCCTTTCTCTTGCACCTCTCAAAACCAGCTGCCTCATTTAGTTTTTTCTCCTGGTTTTCAGAGCTTCAAACACTGCTTTTTTTTTTTTTTTTTTTTTTTAAAAAAAAAAAGGCCTTTCTAGGAATCTCCTCTCTGGATGAGGGAGTTGCAATTCAGTCTTTAACTCAAGTACTCAGAATTGTCCTCAGACAAGACAGATGGTTGCAGTCAGCTGGGCCAAGTATGCAAACAGAACTGTCTTAACGCACTCTGACACATATTCCCTTGTTATCCTCCCAGGGTGGAAAGTACCAATAAGAAGCGCAGAAGAAAGATCTATATTGAATCACGAGATTAGAGCTCTAGAAAAGGAATAATTTTTACTTGTATTTCTCATACCAGCAGCAAAAGAGCTGGGGGTTATAAAGCACAACGTGTCCTGGAGGACTGTGCTTGGGAGGAGGATGCCAACAGCCTTTACTCAGCTCTCCAAACTGCACAGAAATGGGATTCTCTCCATTTCACAACTACTGTTGCTTGTCTGAAACCAGGTCAATATCATTAATGCTGAAGAATTAAATACTCCCAGTGGAGTGTTTAATTGAAAGCCATTTAAGACAACAATTAAAAGAAATGCCTACGAGTAAACACTCGTAGAAATAAGTTTAAGTAAAAGTAGTAAGAATTAATTACCTATTATTAACTAGTAATACTAGCAAAAACCATTCTGGTGACTTTAGTCCATGAGTAATAATAATTGGTGTGCCACTGTCACACCTCAGCAGTCTTTAGATGCTCAAAATTAGCTAAAATACAGATCCATATATAGAAACAACATATATTGTATATACTTGTCCAGCTCTACACATACAAAGATCTTTGTTTTTTCTTTCAAATCCAGCCAAAACGACCTTTTCCTACATTGTTTGTAAAATTGTCATTACAATGTTGACTGTAACATCATTAAATTCCCGCCAGGTGCAATTGTAGAGAGAAAACCTTATTCTTCTTATTATTTGCCACAAAAGTGACTAGAATACCATTTTTTTTTTTTTCTGAGCAGTGCAGAGGTGAGAGAATCAGATATCACCAGTAAACCACACTTTGATTCCCCAGCAAGATACATGGGTGGTCCCACTGTCAGGCTGCCCTGGGTTTCCAGCTATGTCCAAAGGCACAGCCACTCTCCTTTGCCAAGAGTGTGCCAGAATTGGTATTTCAGGATGTTTTGGATCCAGTGACTGTTGGAAAGGTTTTCATAAAAACATCTCTGAGCTGCTCTGCATTCATTCGTAGTAGAGCAGTGTCCTTACTACCATCAACTTCTGGGAACCGAGGCACGGTGTGATAAGGGCTGCTGACATCTCACCTAACTTTGAAGCATCTAAAATGCAGATGTGTCATCAGAACTTGATACTCAGAGTTTCTTCAGAAGGAGAGGAGAGACATAAGCGCTTTTAGGGAGCTGCTGTTCTGCTCTGCGTTAGGACTTTGACACCAGGATAAGATTAATTGTGCTCTGGACACTGCTAGCTGTATTGGTTATGCTTCCACTGACTCTACAAGAAGCCTGGGGTGAACTCATCCTGAAGAAGCTAATCCATGTCCCCTGCGAGTCACACCAGTCCCCAGTTCACTGTCTGCCACCACTGATCATGCAAGTACTAGTCAGCATGCGAGGGTTTGAGCCTGGATTTCTAACAGTGCAGGCACCACTCCTCTCATGACCTCCTCCCCAGCAAGGCTGGATGAAGCTCACCAATCAGCCCTGAGCTCCCTTCCCTACTGCCCAGGTTAGTGGGATAAATCAACCTGACCAGTATGTTGCTACTGGCAATGGCAGGTGACACATGGCCCTCTGCACTGTACCCATCCTACAGGACCGATGGCATCCAGACTGGATCTGGAGACCAGTTAATAACCTCATGGAGCAGTGTGGTGGGTCAGGTCTCATCATCTGTGCAGTCTCCCTACTCGTTTCCCATGAACGATTCTGCTTCGGAGCTGCCAGTGCAGTAAACTCTGACGCGTCATTTTGCAAAGGCAAAATTATTCCATTTTCTGTAATGGCAGTTGCTGTTCACAGCAGAGTCTGGAGGAGGGATTTGGGTTCACCTGTCACATCTGCTTCAACCATCAACTGTCCCTGTATATGTAGAGCAGCTACCATCATGGGTCACCATCTATAAGAGATCCTTTAAGGACAGTTGTCAGTACTACTATGGCCCAGCTGCATGACCTGCGGCCCCAGTGCTGCACGTGCAGGAGCTAATACCAAAGAGTTTATCTCTTCAGGAAAAAACTAT
Organism: Tyto alba; assembly: GCF_018691265.1. Classification (NCBI taxonomy): domain Eukaryota; kingdom Metazoa; phylum Chordata; class Aves; order Strigiformes; family Tytonidae; genus Tyto; species Tyto alba. The sequence goes on along the minus strand of NW_024881313.1, from coordinate 40,170,060 downwards.
TCCAGTTTCTAAAATAAATGGTATTATCACAGGAAATTTTGGGACTTTGGACCAGTCCCAAGGAGAGATGACGTGGACAGTAGCCCACCATCACCAGCGGTAACCCCCAAAGTGCTATGCTTTTTGCTGAGCTATGACCAAAGTCCAAGCAAATACTTGTGAAGCACTGGGGAACGATTGGCTGCTGTCACCCCCAAGACCACCTCCACGATGCCAACCCTGACTCGCAGCAATCCCGCTAACAACAGCCGCCAAATCCCCACGGCCAGCTGAGCAGTCAGAAGACAACTGGAGCATCATCTTCGGCACGTGTGATCTGAGCCACGAAGCTATTTTAACAGCGAGGTCGGGTCCTGCTTGAAAGACAGCCCTGACAGCACAAAGCCCTCTCTTTTTTGAATACATTAATCAAACAAACCCGCGTTCAGGCATTTCAAGTTGCTGGCTGCTGAGCTGGGCTTTCAAGTGGAGGCCAGGCAGTGATGTATTCACTGCCTCCGTCTTTTATGGATTCCCAGAGGTGGGAAGCAACCCTACTGGGATGCCACTTCACCATCTCCCTAGCTGTACAGTCAAGACCAGATTGCCTTTCTTGGTGCAACCCCATGCATGTAAAGCAGCTAACAAGCAACCTCTGTCAGCAAAAGCCCCCAAACTTTGGGTGCATGGCCCTGCAGGTGTTAGAGGTTTAGCTGCCCTGAGGTTTTCAGTCAATCCCAGCTGGAAAAGACATTTCCAGCTCTGCTGTACAGGATCCTGACTCCCAGGCTTTGCACTTATGTTTGTTTTTTTACCCTCTGAGATTTCAATTTGCTGATGAGGTTGAATGGTTATTCCAGAGACCTAGGAGGATTTCTCAGGAAGCAATTTTGTGTAGGCTGCTGCTCAACTAAAGGGAAAGGAAAGGTCCAGCTGGAGATGCTTTTGTGTAGCATCATGCTTGGCATACCTCAACTGGAGCATCACCCTTGGACCACTGAAAAACTCAAGGCAGAGCTGAGGAGCATCTAGAAATGAGGGGAGCTGATCTGGACAAAAGACAGTGAATGAGGGAACAGTGTCAGGCTGTAAAATAAAGTACATCATGCTCTAGGATCCACTGACTTCATGGACTAGATCTCCACGTAAAGGTACTACACTGAGGATATCCTCACTTCATCATCTGAATCCTGTTATATCCGACTTGTCCCTGCAGTCACGGCATGTTCCTCATAGTTCTCAACCCTAGAATGGCCCAGTATTGCCAGTCAAAAAGGAGAGAAGTTATGGAGGTGACTAGAAATTCAGGCAGCTCAGAAGGGCACTTAAAGGAGCAGGGCCAGGACCTGGGAGCACACGCGGGGTCAGGCAGCTCCCGGCACTGACTGGCAAACAGGATCCTGCAGCTTCAGCTCCTTGGGAGAGCTAACGGGTCAGAGCTCAGCACCCCCCAGGGCAGAGCATTCGCCAAGAGGCCAAACAATCTCAGCTGGGCCTTCAGAGTGATCTTGTCTTAGCAATTTGTCACTGAACTCTGGAAATGCTCAGGTGCCTTTGCAAAGTGAAGCTAATTACATCTGTATCACTGGGAGTTAGAAAAGTCAGTGCAGGTGGCATTCTTTCTGCCTCAGTTTCCCCCCAGGCACAGCAAACCTGCTCGCCTTTCCTTGCTTTATCTGTTTTGACTACCTCTAACTTCATTGTGCAAATATCTCTCACTGGGAGAGGGAGCGGTGAAAGGAGAGGAAAAGACAGATTTCAGAGCAGACAGCTACAATGAGCAGTAACAAGCTGCAGAAGCATTAAAAGCTCTTCCATTGGTGTCAGGGGGAGCTCTGCTTGCAACAGAAAATGAGAAAACAGCTCCTGCAGCCTGAACTGCTGCACTACAGCCTTCACACTGGCAAATCATCAGCCTTTTTGCTCGAAGGCTTGACTGAATTTCCAGTGCAGCTGCTCCAGACAGTGCGATGATTGACTTCTTTTTTGTTTTTTTTTGATTTTTTCCTTTTTTTTTTTTTTTTCTTTTTCCCCTTTCAAAACATCAACTCTTCATCTTACAGCAGGCTGCTGAGCCCTGGACAGTGATCAAGCACAAGATCACACCGTGACCCCATGCAGCCCATGAATTTTGCAAGGGAGGCAAAGTCTTGGCATGCCCTCCTTACTGCAGCTTGGAGACCTGTGACACCAGGAAGCCTTTAGGTCAGGCTAACCTGCTCCTTTCCAGAGCCCTCTGTGCATTTTGCTCTTTCAGTGCCAGGCATCCAGATGTGTCCAGCCTCTAGTCCCAGCAATTCCCCAGCCAGAAACACACACAGATGTAACAGAGGCACAACACAGAGCTGGCTTGGTGCATCCCTCTGTTCTTCCCTCCAATCTGAGGAAGAAGTCAGTTGGGAGCTAAATTAATTCTTCCAATTTTTGATGTCCATGAAGGGGCTTGGTGGATGCTCCTGAGACATTTCTGCTGCAAATGGTCAATCCCACATCCCTCAGCCTGCTGCCCCAGTGCTAGGGTTTGGGATTTATTCGTGCCAGGTCACGTCTGCTGGCGGGATGCTACTGCACACAGACCGCAGGGAGACGAGGCATTCATGCCCTGAGCACGCTGTGCCAAGGCTGTGGGCCAGGCAGGTACGGGCTGAACGCCATTTCCCCCTCTGCACTGCGTGTGCCAGCAGCCACAGCCAAAAGCAGAGAAGCCTCGGTGGCTCAGAGAGCTCGCAGCAGAGGGGCAATATCTCTTCTCTCCGGGGTGCACCTCCATGTACCCTCCTGTGTGGGATGTGCTGAGCAACCTGGCTGGTACCTGAGGTGAGGTACTAGTGATCAATGGCAACACAAGGTTAAGGCACAGCAAGAACAGATGCCAAGATGGGTTTTGTCAGGAAGATAGTCCCTCAGTGAGGGTAGCTGCCATGGCGGGGGTCAGGCAGCTGTGACTATGGTGCGCCCATAAATGTGCATCGATGGGCTTCATATCGCCTAAGTTTAGAGATCAGTGCAGACAAATAAACATTCCCAGGGTGTGAGGGATCACCTCCTTCCCGAACTAGATATCATCCACATAAGGCCTGTTTGTCTGCGCTGGCATTTGGCTACCCAACTGTGTCTGAGCATGTCTGCAACCAGGGGAAGGATCTCGGTTACGGACACCGTCCAGAGCAGAATGTGTTCTTCCAGCCAAGCGCCAGAGAATCGTGCTTAGGAAAGATGTTATGGGTCTGCATGGGTGAATCGAATGGTCCAACACTGTTCTCTGCCCCTGAGGTGTATGGGACAAGCCACATCCTTTCTGGCAAACTCTTGCACCCTCTAAAGGAGCCAAACTGTGGTGTAGGAATGATGCATGATGCACGGGGAGAGGGTCTTTCACCCAGGTGAAAAGCAGCCAAGGAACCATGCTCAGTGTTTAATGTCTGAGATGATAGTCATGAACACAGAACCAGGAACCCAGGAACCTCTCCAGTTTATTTATAACTTATAGCGGTAGTCGCTGCGTCTCAGTCACTGCTTTTACAGGGCTGAAATCAGATCTGCAGCATCCAAAAGCAGGAAGCTATGAAAAAGACTCTGAGATAGGCTGGTTTGGTCCTTGTTAAAATTATCTTTGGTACGTGGAGACTTCATTTTGAATTCTTACAGCAAGATACAGGTTCAGACCTACAGTGGAACTGAGATCTGCAGGTACCTAGATGAATGCTGAGAGTTTAAATAGTGTTGTGGATTCAGGAACAGAGTCTAAATGGCTTTAGGGGGAGTCAGTAGAAGCTACAGACTTCTGGCAGGAGAGGATGTGCAAATTGCTGTGGCTCGTGCAGGGTGTTTGGGGTGGCCAGCCCTCCAAGACAGGCTGCACACAATCCCATTGCTGTGATGCTAATCTGAACTTCTCCTCATCTGCACGTAGGCAAGCGCAAACAAACCTTCAGAGCAGGAGAGGGAGTATAATGAGGGGAGGGGGGAGGGTTGCATGAATCGGAGCCTGAATTTCTGAATTTTTGTTCTGCCAGAACCTCTTCCCAACCCCGGGACTGAAACGCAGAGCCCTGGCCCGGTGTGGTGGAACTCTGTGGTGGGTGGCGTGGAAGAGCATGGCCTGGTGGGATCTCCAAGGGCAGCTGCGACACAATGCAAGTATTCTCTGCAGCCCCGGAGCGTGCGGCACTGTTAATAGCTCTGGAGGAGCTGGCGGTGCCAGCATTCCTTGGTCGGTGCCAGGAAAGCCTCACCGGGTACACAAGGAGTTGGCTCCCCTCCGCGATCACGTTAGAGGCACTCTCAGGTCTTCCCAGCTTTTGCTGCAGAAATACATCATCGGCTTCGTTGTCCACAGGAGGTTTTGCAGCTGGTGTGGGAGGTGGGAGGAGGCTTTTGAGGGGGGGTCAACCCCCGCACCGTTGCTGTGCGCTAGGTCCCTTTCCCATGTAGAGCAACAGGGCTGATGTGCACAAGGTGGATTAGACCCACTGATTGCTCACCATCCTATGCTAGACCACCAGAAATGTGGTTTCTATTCCTTGCTATGCTGGGTAAGCTTCCCCACTTTCCCCGGTTGTACAGCAGGGATGAAATCCCTTCTGTGACTTTGTCTTCTTTTATGTTCTTAGGAAAACCATTTAATGCTTGTGCACGGGAAACATTTTATCTTAGTGGAGTCCTGAAGGCTTTATGACAGGTCCATATCTTATCATCTGCCTAAGATGGGCCACAAAGATTATCTGCTCTAATGGAAAGGGAGATCTCATACTGAAATTTGTGTGTGTGACAGTTTTAACCAGATGACTAATGGACTGCCTATCACAGTACATGACAATATCTCCTGCTAGCGTCCTTGGGAACAAAGGTGCCAAGCAAAAAAGACACAACTAACAAAGAAAGTCATCTCAGCATGTCTCAGATGGCCAGGACCTAAAAACTGCAGTAGAGATTTCCTTAGGACTCAAGGAGGTCCTGGGAGCATGGATCTGTTCTGGATCCTAGTTCTGGGATGGTGGAGGGTCGTGCAGCAACAGAGGAAGCAATCCAGCCCACATTCAAGTTTCTGCAGATGTTACTTCACTTTTGGTTTGTTTTTTTTTTTTTTTTTTTCTAATCCTGAAGGAAGTTTCTCCCCATTTGTCTCAGAGCCTAGATGCTTGCCCAGGACTGTTCAAATATTCAGCCAACCCACTAGAGTAGGCTGATGCTTTTTGCATGTGGATAACCACCGGCTGGAGAAGACAGCAATGGGCTGATCCTGTTTGTTGTGAGTCAGCATGATAAGCACAGGCAGCAAAATATAACCACTCAGGCAGCCAGAGCCCTATTGGTCCTGTAGCTGTTGTGCCAGAGGATGCTGACACCAGCAAGCTGCTGTTCCTGGAGAGCAGCCGCAAAGCGCTTTCATGGTATTAAGCTTTCCAGGAAAACCAGGTTTCTCTTGACTGTGACGTCTTTGTCCATTATATTAACTAAGACCACTGTGACAGTAAAAACCCTGCAAATCGAGGTAGTTTCTAGGAGCAACGAAAAAACCAAATCAACACGAACACCTGTTTTTATTTTGAAGGTTCCCCATGTGCTGCAGAAAAGAGCTCGTGGCTTGTGCCAAGATCTCTTCCCTTGCAAAAGGCTTGGGGTAAATAAAAGACATCCCTCCATTTCTGTGTGCAGTGGTAAAATCTTGGGTGATGGCTGAGTTCAATTTTTCTTGTAAGTGTGGCTCAGGATCCTGCTTCCTACAGACATTGATTATTTTTATTCCAAGGAGTCTGTTTCTCCTCCTGCCTGTAGAATCTCCCTCACCTGGGTGAGACCCACAGCATTTACTCTAGGCTAGTGTGGACAAGAATGTAGTGACTCAATCTGCACCTCCTTGGGTGTCCTGCAAACAGGCTAGCAGGGTGGCAGAAAATAGAGTTAAAAGAGATCATAGAGGAAAATCATATAATTACTGTTGTGGCCTTGACATATGTCACCTTCCTGTGTTTTCCCACCCTATTCCTCAGCCCCACTACAGTTCCAACACATTGGCCCCCTCTGAGACGTTGCCATGCTCCCACCATCCACCGGTGGATTCAGGCACTGAGCTATCAGACCTATTTTCATTAAACAGCATCCCAAATCGGGGGCTTGGTAATGCCTGGGCTTGTGTACCCTTCTTTATTGGACTAAAATGTGATGCTGTTCATTTGGCAGTAATGATTTGTGACAGTCAGACAGTTGTCTGGCTCACTGCCCTCTGGGGAAGAGAGCGAGCCTCTCCTCTCCATGTTCAGAGGCCAAAAAGCTTTTTTTTTTTTTTTTTTTTTTCTTTTCCAATTTATCAGATGCCTTACAGAAGTCTACCCAAATGGGCTGGATCAGGGGAACAGCGGAACAGCGTGAGTGTGATGGACCCTTTGTCAACCCAGGCACCTTTCAGCCTTGCTCTACAGCATAGCCAACAATGACTGCTGAGAGTAGAAATCACAGAAGAGCAGATAAGACTGGAAACCCCCTCAGATGTTTTGGGAAAGCTGAGAGATAACCTGAGAATGATATTCTGGAATAGCCATTTTCAAGAGGTGGTTCTCCACCCCTCATCATTAGAAACTTGCAGGCTGAGGTTACAGATTCCCCCCGACTCTTCCTTCCTTTCCAACTCACTTTTTATAGCTGTAATCCTGGAAATACTCACTGTGTCTTCAAACATCCAGTCCCCTGGATCTGACTGCAGCTCTAGGTTTCCATACCTCTCTTGTAACAACAAACTCCTTAGTCTGGTAAACCTCTGAAGGTTTCTCAATGTCTTATTTTGTCTCCCGGTTGAATTTGCTCAGAAAATGCCCTGGATCTTTTGCTATGAGACACAAGACAGATGTCTCTGGGCACCTTTTCCTCATAGGTGTGTCTGTTCTCAGCCCTGACTGCAGGTTGTGTGATGGCTTTGCTCCGTGAGTCAATGCTTGTTTGACCCACCTATGACCCAAGTGACTGATTTCAGCGGGCAGCGCTGTTCCGGACTAGTCATAAACAGAGGCAAAACCAGGTTTAGGCAGATTTCCATGGAAAGCACAAGAAGTAGGGTAAGGTAGATTATCAGAAGAAATAACACACCCTACTGTTTAAGCCCCGATGGGGCAAACATGGTGGATCTCCAGAAGCCAAATTCTCATATCAGGTCAGCAATGGTGTAAATTACACAGTGGACATAAGTTGGCACAATGCAAGTAGGCAAAGATAAGGGTAAGGTTTCCAAAAAGGGTGTAAGGGATTTGGGAAACAAGCCAGGGACAGAAGTCTGGATCTGAGCAAAGCTCTCTTCCTCCTCACACCAGAAGCATATTTTCATGAAGCAGTATGAAGAAATCAAAACTGCTATAACAAGGGTACGCAACAGCACCTGGTGGGGTACAATGTGGAAAGGAAGGTACATATTCTCACCTATAGGTCTCTCTAGGATATTGCAGAGATCCATCCCATGTAACTCTGAGCACCTCCAGCTCAGATATCTACATTCAAGCTCTGCACTCCCTTTGAAGTCGATGAGGAGAAACAGACACTTGATAGCTATGACTGATCAACTCTATTTTAAATATCTGCTTTCAGGTGAGGTTACATAGTGCCTCACGTACATTTACAGCATGAACAAGATTTCCATTATCTATAAAGATACAGAAAGACACTGCAGGTGTCTACACGAACCCTGTGTGGAGCGTTTCTCATATTCTTTGCATCCTCAGTCTCTTCTCTACACAAAAATGTCAATGACAAAATTAATATCGGCGTGTTCTTTCCCATTCAGCAGAAGTTCTGAGCACTACAAAATGGCAAATTTAGAAATAGATTCCCATGAGAAAACCTAATCAAAAAGATGCCAAAGTATTATGTCATTCCTAGGAGCTGCAAGGCTGGTTCATAGGGAATCACTGGCTTGCATCTAGGTAAAATGCTTTAACACACACAGGACTTGCTGCCAGGACTCTGGGGTCTTTCTTTCTTTTCCCTTGCTGGTGGGTCTGTGGTTTTTGGCTGTAAGGAAAAAGGCACAGAGCTACTTGAAGAGCAGTTAGTTCTGCAACAAAAGAAGTTGGCACCATTAGGAATGTTGCTGTTTCTCTGTGCTCTTGTAGGCTTTCATGGCAAAAAAAAAAAAAAAAATGTAAACATACAAATATTAGACAAATCTATTTGCTCTGAATAGCTGATTTTTTACCTAGGTTCAAATTTTTGCTCTGTGAAGGAGGAAGACAGATTTTATGCTTTTTCAGAAGAAAAAGAAAAAAAAAAAAAAAGAGGATTTTTTTTTTCCTATGAAAAAAGCTTTTCAGTCAACATTCCCATTTCATCAAGAAGCCATTTTTCATTGGGAAAGCAAAAATGCTGAGGGAAACGTTCTGACCAGCTGCTACAATGCATCTTGCCACTTCAGCGGGGTGCTTGCAATTTTAATTAGCGGTTGGGATAGTAATGTGCTGCGCGGTTCTCTGATGTGAAACGCTAGTAACTGATTATTCCAACCACCTGTTAGATCCCAGCTTCTTCTGCTGCTTCTGTGTCTCACTGGGGCTTAGCACACTCTTGAGATCTGCAAACCCTTTTAATCATGGTGACCAAAGATGATCTTTTCATCAACAGCACAGCAAGGCTGAGAGAGAAGATGATGTAGTGAAGAAGCAGATTCACTAGAAGAAGAAGCAGCTTTCCCCTCTCCTCTTCCACCTGGCAGAGCTTCCGAAATGGAAGCAGAGTGGTGTTTCCATGACATGATGTGGGAAGGAGAAGGACTCCCACTATTGTAACTTGGCCATTCCCAAGCATCATGGCCACCACGACTGACACCTGACCAACTGGTTACATCTCACAGGCCAAGGAAGAAAGACGGCTGAGCTGATTTTGGTGTGATTCAATACATATATGCTTTAGGTACTTTAGAAGGAGAAATGACTTATTACCAAGATAAGCAACACTGGAGCAAAAGTGGCTGAACCACATCAGAGGGAAAAATTCAAATTAATAGAGAAATCAGCACAAGAAGCAATACATAATAGTCCCAGGGTGAGACTCTAAATGTGAACAAATTCAGCTAAAATGCCCACTCCCCATCTCAGCCTGGCTGCATCACATATCCTAAGACACGGAGAGTTTCAAGAGATGCTTGTTCAAATACAGCAAAGAATCTCAGCATCCCTCGTGGCCTTAAAGAACTGACTGCTGTATTTTTTTTCACAGTGGTGGGTTAAAGGTCCAATGGGACAAGGTGATGGGTGGTCCAACCCTGCCCCTGAAATCAAGAATATACCTTAAATTATTCTGTATCAGTCTAAGTACATAAAATTACTCAGGTTTTTCTGCAAGTAGATGGGAATACTTCTCTAGCCCTCCCTTTATCAGCACCAGAGCTATTTAAATATGTATTTTATCCACTGTCTGTGTTGGTGCTTAACAAAACTGTGCGCAGTGAAATAATGGATTTTATCAGAAATCAAATACGCGGTTCAAAAGGGGTCTAGTTTCTAGTTTCAGCCACAATAAAATAAAAACACTGAGCAAAAATTCTCAACAAAAACTAAATCATTCTTTTCTGATCTAAAGTGTTAATGGTGGAGATGAAGTCTACAATTGCCTGAGCAGAAAATGATAGAAGTGCTCCAGCTTCGGCTCACTCTCAGGTCAGCTCAGTTGGAGCTGGAACCCTCTCCTCTTGCTCATTGCTCTCGTTTTGCAAGCTAGCCATATTAGTTGTGAGGACTCACCATACCCAGGATCTCCCGAAGCTCCTCAACCATCTCTCTGACAAAAAGGAAGTGCATTAAGAGTTTTTACTGGCGCACCCAAGGGAGCAGCTAAAGCCACAGCCCCGAGTGCAGGCAGTGCCCAAGGGCTGTGTGTGTGTGCATACATCTGTGTATGCATAAGGCAGTGCTCATCTGTATATGAGCGGGTGGGATGGGAATCCCTTCGGGGTTCAATCCCATCCCAGGCTCCCCCCAGAACCCCACTCTGAATTCAGAAGGGTGATGTTTGCACCAGTTGACCAACCAAAGGCTCTGCTCCCGGTGCAGCTGCAGTAAGAAAAGACCTACAATCTCTTCTGATGCGTAAAGAAAGAGGATGGGGTTGGACTAGATGTCCTTTAAAGGTCCCTTCCAACCCAAAACATTTTAATATTCTATGATAGGATGCATATTATTTCTGAAATCAGAGCAAATTTGGTATAAATGTCGGGGGGTTTGTGGCTGGTCACTGGCTATCCAGACATTTCACCTGTTACAGAGCAGTAATGCTGTATTTTAGGCTTCTTCATCTCCATAACTCTTGACTGGAAGGCTGTTCAGGAATTTCTATGTTTTTTTAGGAGCCCCGCTTCTAATTTCCAGCCTAAAGGTATTCCTGCTCATTATGCTCCTTTGTCCTGGTATCAACAACATGCAGTGTAATAATGTCCAGGGATCAAAAGGTCAGACTTTTGGGGACACTGTCTGCATTCCTCTTGCTTGGGAAAGGCATTGCTGATCTCAAAGGGGTTTGTGGAGAGGGTCTTGGCTCTCCTGGGCATGTCTATGATGTGGGATGAGAAGGGATGACAGTGGCCCTGGTGTGGCATAACTGGGGTCAAGTTAACCCTATGTTGGGCTTGCCACCCTGGGCTGTGGATTAGCATGGTCGTGCCGTGCTGGGACAGGCTGCTCAGCCTCCTTGCACCACGTTAGCTTGAGCATCTGTGATTTACAACAAGCTTAAGAGACTGAATGGCGTGCTCTTGGGAAAATCCAGCTAGGGATCCTGCACTGGGGCTTGTTGCATGTTAATGGGTTTTTCAGATTTTACTGAGGTGCCGAGGCAAAGGTAAAGCCCTTCTGAAAGCTGAGTCTTTAAGGTCCCTTGAAAAATCAGAATAAATTTCTCTGGGTAATCTGACCTGATGCTTTTTAAATTAATCTATCTAAAAGTGCCTTTAGGAGTGCAAGTCCCACAGGCCTTAGGGGAGTGTGTGTATCTCTGTGTGTGTGTGCTTGTATTATTTTCCTCTATTTGCTTTCACACTTGTCTTCACCGTTGTTACTGTGCTTCGGAAAAAAAAAAAAAAAAAAAAAAAAAAAGAAGAAAAAAATCAGACAAGTATAAACTGCCAGCAGCCTTTTAAAATAACATTTAGAAAGGATTCAGTTGACTAAATGCAGATGTCTCCACTGGAACTAGTCACCTTGGGCTCTCTTCAGCGCCAGCAGAGGTCTGCTTAAAATAGATGGTATTTGTGTTCGTTAGTGAATGAGTTATTGCTGGGGAACCCCTCTGGCCCTGCAGCAGGCACCGGAGCGATGGGCTGGCGGGTCCCTGGCACACCTTTGGCTAGGAATATTCCTGGGTATGGCTCAGCAGTTGGATAAGCACCATCCCTGATATGTAGCTGGGATGGGGCTACCCGATGCTGGAGGTGAGAAGATTTTAATACTAAGGAAAAGTCCCAATTGGTGTCTGGGCACTGGCAGTGTTTAGTTTACTAGAGCTGTCGTTGCGTTGACTAGAGTGCCAGGCGTGATTTATCTCCTCCTAAAGTAGACACGTAAACAGGGCACATGAATCATGCCTTAAAAGTGCCTGTTTTTCCGCAGCGGCTATAAAGGGAGCCTGGGATATGAGCTCAGAGGGAGTGGTTCCCACCCTTGTCACCGAAAGCGAGGTGGGTGAATTGCTCTCTTTCCTCCTGCACCTCTGCATCCTCTCCATCTGTCTGTCTCAGAATAGCTGTTTAAAATACCAATCTTTTTTATTTTTTTTTTTTTTTCTTGTTAACCACCACTCTTGGAGTTTATAAAGTCAACAGACATGGCTTATGCAGGGACAGATGTTCCAGATAAGTCATAACCTCCTTAACAAGTGTTTCAACAAAGTTTTCCTTCCAGTACTCTATCTGCTGGAGCCAGAGCTCTGTGGTGGGGAATAGAAGATCACCTGGCTGGATCTGAGATTTTTTTTTTTTTTTTTTTTTCTGCTACTGCATGCCCTGTTCAAAATCCACTTTGCTAATCACCAGGCTATCTTGCAAATGATGGTGATCCCTGCTCTCAACACCCCATCACCCGCCCCAGGACATATGACTTGCTGATCTCTCCATCACAGCCAAGCCTCCCTACTATACTTGATCTTTTCATCATGTACAAAGGCAGATACTAAGTATGAGAAGGGGAAAAAAAAAAAAAAAATCCCTAAAAATTTCTCACTGTATCTAACCACACCAATTCTCTACAGTTAAAAGCTTTTCCAGAAATTCACTTTGGATTCAGAAACAAGTCAGCCACTAGTGTGCATCAACAAGCCCATAAAACAGCTAATGAGTTTTTGTCTGTTTGAAAACAGATTCTTTGTGGGGTGAGGTTGGTGGAGGGATTACGACAAACAGTGCCTGCTCACATCCTGATTTGGAGGCTAAACTTGTGTGTCAACAAGAGACAGAGGGGAAAGAATTTCATTGGAATCAGAAGGATATTGGAGAGCTGTAAGATGGAGCAGGAAGGTGAGAGTGAAGCAAGACTTTGGGGTCATGATTATATGCACATGGAAAACAAAACTGTGAAAGGAAACCTGAAGTCAGGCAGGTTCAGCTTGCATTTATACTCTGCAGGTGAGCTGGCATTATCAGTAGCAAGATGAGAGAAGGGAAACAGCTATTTGAGGCAAAAGGAGTAAGTTTTTCTGGCTCTGGAATTCCTCCATCTCTGCCATCAAGGAATATTTTTGATTGTGACTTTTGGACATTTCTTTAAAGATGCTGCCAGGAGCTCTGGGTTCAGTATTGCACTGAAAAAGGCCATTGCTCTTTTTTTGGAAACAGGATGCATGCAACTTGTCATCACTAGCCTAAGACCTTATTCTATCCATTTTTGGCTTTACTAACTAAATACCCTGTGTTCGAATGCTTTCCCAGCAATCACTAAGTGACCCACTCAACTTATTTTTGGGGTGATCTTGTTTGCCAGGAACCCTACTCTGCAGTGGCCATACGCAATCTTCTGTGATCCCTACCTTCACCTTCTGTCCGTGTTGTTTGGCACTTTAGGCCTGTGTCAGCACCGACACCATGGCTGTGGGCCCCATGGTCCTGCTGACCTTCCATGGTCATTGCTCAGTTTGGGTTCATAACATCTATCTCCAGGCATGTAAGAGACACCACGACAATCAGCTTGTCTCCCCAGGCTGATTCCATCACCGTGGGGAATGTCCTTCCAGCCAGCTACCACGCCACTCAAGATCTGAAAGTGCCCCTCAATCCATTGGTCACACACAGAGCAAGCTGACCCCTGATAGTCATCTCAGGCACACCTGAAGTTGGCCTGCCTGTCACACATCAGGGAAAAAAAGATATTTATACATCACGGTTCCAGGGCTGATCTAAAGCCACCCAAACCCAAGGAAGTCTAAGGCTCATGTAAATGCGCAATGCCCATTTGCATCTTCTCTTTGTTGCTTCTCACCCCGAAGCTGGGAAAACCAGCGCTGCATTTCTCTTGAGTCCTTCGTGCTATTTTCCAATGCCTACCGCAGCTGAGTGACGCAAATTCTCCCATCGTCATCTGCACCAATGAACCTTCCAAGGCACAGCAAATGGACCCAGAATTTCGACTGATGTAAATCGAGACACCCCACTGACGTCAACTGGACTATACTGGGGTAGGATCTCTTACTGAGAGACTGGTTTAGAATGCCAGTGCTCTCACAATCACAATACATGATTTGTATCCACTAATGTCTAGACAGATATGGCTATCAGCACGTGCAAATATCAAATTACCATTTCCCCAGTTAGAAATACTCAGAGGAGCACTGGGCATCTTGGTGCACACCCAATCCCGTGACTTTTTGTTGATGCATATGCATGTGTCTGCGCCTTAAATTTAGCACAGGGCACAGACTTCTCTCCATCTGAAAAAGCAGATTGGATGCCTCCTGAAAAAATGACACCCCATCTCGACTGTGAGAAATGGGCTCTGTACTGGAATGACCAAGTGAAATTCTGTCTTCACTTATACAGAAAAGCCTTCTGGCTTTTTTATCTGGGAATAGCTCATGCTAACAGATCATTGAATAAATAGTGGATGTAATGAATGCCAGTTTTCTACAGTCTGGCATTCTGGGGACTTTGGATGCCCTGTTCGTTAATAAAGTTGAATGCAAATTTCAGCTTTAAGTTTGCAAGGTCACCAACCGGTTCAATTGCTTTCCTCTATCTGATGGCTGATTTTTACAGAACTTGCAGACACTGGCTGGCTTTGAAACCTCAACTCAAAGTCAGATTTATTTAAAGTTTTCCAAAAGATTCTAAACGCTTTGGAAGTTATAGTTGCAAAGGAAAATAAATGCATGTGCACACACATGTAGAGAGATAACCAGATAAATCTTATCTCTTTAGACGATCAAAATAAAAATAAAACAAACCCCAGACTTTTAGACAGCTTAGACACCCCTCATGATCCAAACTTTTATTCATGAGTTAGAAAATAAACTTGGATGGAGAAGAGGGAGGGATATTACACCACACATATTTACAACGGTGTTTCTTCCGCATCTTCTGAAATGTCTGGTTTTTGGCCACTTTGAAGACAGGAACTGGGGTAAAAAGACCCCAGCTGGGTTCAGCTGAGCAAGCCCTCTGTTCTCCTTGTGAGAATTGCATAGCAAGAGCAATGACATCCCATGATTACTTCCACAAGACACTCAGCCCTACAGTCACGATCTGACTCCCAAAGCAGCTGTCCCCAGTGGGTAATGAGTCCTAATTGGCAGGTAACGAGAAGGGAAACAGGCCTCGGAATGAGTGAGGGGGGAAATGTGGCCTCTGCCATCTGGAAAGCTGGTCACTCAAAAACAAAGACCTGCAACAGGAAACCACTTCTATCAACACGGTCGACAGCCCGAGACAGAAGCCAAATGTCTTTAGTTATAAGCAGGGCCAAACTTAGTAAAGCAGATGGAGGAGGGATGAAATCAAAACGGAACAGCTTTCACTCCTCATGCAGGAGAGGATGCATCTCAGGTTTCCAGAGACACAGGAGGTGCCTGGTGAACGTTTGCTCAGGATCTCATTGTGTTTGCACAACACCTGAGCGGAGGATGGACATGTTTCCTGTCCCACTTACCTCCCCACACCCCTTCACCCACCCTCTGGTGCTAGCTTATCCTTTTCAGTGGGAACTGAGAAGGAAAATTGATAGCAACACCATTCAGTTTAGGCATTGGTCCAAGAGCACTTTGCTTCCCTACACCAAATGTGATGGTGATTCAATTCACACTGAAAGATTTGGGCTTCTCTTGAAGTCCCAGAAGAGGATCGTGGCCAGATCATTGCTCCTGATGGTCACAGCTCATCTCATTGGTATGTACCATGCTAATGAGCAGGTCCCTGACTGTGCTCTGAGAAATACTTTCAACCGAGGCACTTTGTAAGACTTTCTGAACAATCTGAAATGGCAGAAGCTGTGGATGCGCGGGGGAAATCTGGGACCATGCTGTGCAGCACATAGCTCAAAAGGTGAGAAAGAGTAATCCAATGCCTTGAGGAATCAGGAAGGATTTACTGGTGGGGAATATAATTCTCCTGAGTAAATTGGGTCTTTTGGCTTGCACTTAACTTTAATGACAAGCCATCGAGATGTAGGGTTTATGTTGCCTTCTTAAAACACCATTGCCACAACTCAGATGCTTCTTATCTAACTTTACCTACCACAGCACCTAAATTAGGAGCAGCGTTTTGTGGTAGCCCCGCATCTACCACAACAGGCAAGGGATGGGCTCTGGAGGATGATTCAGCCCATCCTAAATCATGACTGCAGTTGGAGGAGCCTATACTGACTACTGAGAAAAGCTCAGCTGACTAGATCTTGACTTAGGACTCAGTACTTCTCCACATTGTGGGGGAGAATGTCTTCATGTCTACAAATAGCCTTCAAGCTGTTGGCTTAGATGGAAAAGCCTTCCTTAGTAAAACACCACTGGCATTCTTTGGCGTATCCCAGTGTCTCCCAGTTTAGAGGGCTGGCCAGCTGGAGGACAAAATGATGCAGTCCCTTGTCAAGAAAGATAGCAATTCAATGGCCACGGGTGACATCTGGTCATAAACTGACCTCAAGAAAACAAATTCTTGAGCACGTCTCCCACTAATGGGTGTCCTTGCAAACCAACAACTTGTTCAGCCATTTCGCAGTGAAGAAAGCACTCCAAGAACTGCAGTGCCTGAATGTGGGTTTATATGTATGCAATAATATATGCTAGCAAAACCCAGAAGCCATGCAATTTTCATTCCAGAAATTCTCAGCTGAAAATAAACCAATGATCCTTTACTCTCCTCTCTGCCTCCAGAATAGACAGCAGTTATCTATGGATCATTATTTATGAGTTCCTGACTAGTGCTGTGGCAAAATGATCCCAACTATTCCTGGCAATGGGGCAATGATATAGTACTATTTGAATTGTGATGGTTTTGTCCTCAAGGGCAGGTATGAAATTTCCACTTCATCTTTAGGCTTTCTGCTGGTATTTGGGTTCAAAGTCAATAACTTCTAGAAAAACACAGACAAAAGCATCCCCAGCCAGATCTTCTGGGCATGCAGTTCAGTCTGTCACTACTGGAGTGAGGGGAACCAGCCTGGAGATCATGAGCTCATGTCTTGCCTGGATTAAGGAGGAATCCTCAAGGAGACACCGAATGGCATCCACCCATTTTGGTTTTTTGCTTTTCCTGTGACAGAAATAACATGAAGCAACTGCACAGACTCAACTGGGTCCCAAATAGACTTGCCTGCTCCCTTTGCACCAACCTGTCAGGCCCAGACATGTGCACTGCTTTTCCATGCCGTTCTCCAGGGGCTTCTAAAAGAGAAGATGTCAAGTGCCACAGCTATGAGCTATTCAAAAAGATGCTCCCCCTTCCCTATCCTCCCACAAGTTTTCTCCTGGTGAGCACAAAAGGTTAAGTGAACTTGGCACGTGTGAACTTGGACCTGGCAGGAGTTTGGAGTTTGCAACAAAATCTGAAGACGAGCGAGCTGCCCGGGTGGGATTTTGTTCCAAAACTCTGCGTATGGTTCCCCAGTGCTGGGACAGGACACCGAGTGTCTCGCCTGATTCTGGGAAGATGTCCTGCTGAGCTGGAGGCATTTCAGCGCAAAGCTGATTCCTGTGCTTTAAAGGGCAACATCTTACTTGAACTACACAACCTCAGAGTCTTGCCTTTGGCCCTGGCATGCATGAGTCTTAGTCAGCACAGGGGTCTGAGGTCTACCCAGAAGCAAAAATCAAGGCTGAGACAATCACAGAGTTGTTTTCTAGGGGAAGGGGGGAAGAGAATCTAATTTTGGGACCCATAATTTTCAGCCCTCCTCCTCTCCATCCCGAGCCATGTGCTAGTTGCAGAGATGGCCACCCTTATTCCATCACAGGACATGAACAGAGCAGCCCACCCTTGAAGTGTAAGAGACTGTCCAGCCCCTGATGTAGCTGGGAGCAGAAAAAGGGTGGAAAGGAAAACCTTGGGGGGAGAAGAGAGAGGGGAGTGATGATGAGGAGCACTGGGAGAAGAGAAAAAATCTAGAAAGCTGGGAAAGAGATGAATTAAAAGGCAGATCGATGGATCAAAGGAAGACGAATACTGTGTTGACCTGCAGCTCAGGAGAACATCTAGGAACCAGAATCTCTTCTCTCCTCTGACACAGACTCATGGGGGTGACCATGGGCCCCTTCCTTCACTGTTCAGACTGTAAACTTTCTGGAGTAAAAAAAACCCATGCAAAATTGGCCAGCACAAGGGAGCAAAACCTCCAGTGGAAATGCTAATCAGGAAGAGATGTGGAGCAGGAAAATATGTAAATAAACAAAGAGAGTAGCCAAATAAACAAGTGGCAAAGACAGTTTTGATCAGGGTTTTGACATTGCACCCTGAATCCTCAGTGTCTCTGTGTCCTGAGAAGGCAAAGGATCTGTCACAGCTGTATATTTCCTGCTCCCTTCGGGTTTCATTTCCCACGTGTGAGCACGCGTGTGTGTGCAAGAGGTGGAGCTGCGGACCAACCTTAACCCTGCACTTTTCTCAATTGGAAACAAATGGGCTCTCTCTGTTTTCCATTCACTGGTTTTATAATGGCTTGAAATTAAACTGATGAGGTGTTTCCTTGCCAGCACCATCGATCTTGGTCTAATTACACAGGTTATGCTAATTGCATGAGCCAACCTATAGAACCACTGCATTCCTTTTCTGTGCTTCTAGGAGGAAATGTATGGGGGAACTCACGTTCCTGCTCACTCCATCTCTCCCTCCTGCTCTCTCTCTCTCCCCTGGGTGATTACACTCCTGAAATGATAATTAAAGGATTGTAAAGAGAAGGGGACCTGGCAGAGAAACAGCGTTCCAGGCTGTAGAGAAGACCCATGGGTCTGGAGCCTGGCTCACAGAATGCAGAACAAAGACTTGGAGGGAGAGAATCCAGTAATCCAGCGAACTCAAGGCAAAGTAAGAAACAGCAGGTATTGCAATGCTCTCTCTTTGGTGGTGAAGTGGTTGGGAAGGTGTTTGCTTCTCTGCTAAAATAATAAAGCTTGAGACACTAGGGGCAGCGAGATGTACAGATACATCTAACTCTTCAAAACTGCCCTGGAGGTAAAGCAAGATTAGGAAATGAAGGAACTGAGAGGCAGAGGGAGGCTAAGTGACACCATCAAGACTATCCAGCAAGTCTGGCCAAGGCAGTAGCCTTAACCCATATCCAAATGTGAGGTTAGTGCTGTGACAGGGGACCCAGCCTGCCTCCCCCAGCAAGTCCAGCCCTTGCATGGGATGCCAGGGAGACAGAGAGATGGACTTCAGGTCCATCCTTAGTTCCCTCCTTGAGACTACGAGGGGATTTCACCAGGCTGGGATATGTGGGACTTGATGGAAAAAAATGGCTTCAGTCTGAAAACCGGACACACAAAACTACTTGCTAAGACAAATAATAACTGAGTGGAGGAAAAGCTGTGAAACCCCATGAGCCATCATCCAAGCTCCAGAGCTGGGGGCCTTAAAATGGCAGCTGGGGAAGGAGAAGGGGAAGGATCACTCCCAACAACTCTGTCTTTTATTCCTTTCCCAGAACACCTGCAAATATCCTTTGTGGGAAATAGGGCCTGGGACTAGATAGGCTTGGCTTGATCCTGTCTGTCTTTTCCTAAGTTCCTGTAGAGCAGGAATGATTGTGATCTTGCTGGAAAATGGGGTTGGTAAAGTCAAAGTTGTCTTGATACAGAGGTAGGTATGTAGTTCTACAGACGGAAAGCCTTCAGTTTTGTCTTCTTTTTCTATATCTGGACACGATGGCTGCATTTACACTGGTAAAATGAACCAAACCAAGGCCCTTTCTCTGTTGCTGTCCCTCCTGCCCTGTTGCAGGACCTTCACCATCCTGGGGCTATGACTGTCCATAGCCCTGCCATGGACAGGGGACATCTTTCACTAGATCAGGTTGCTTAAAGCCCCATCCAACCTGACTTTGAACACTTCTGATGATGGGGCATCCACAACTTCTTTGGGCAACCTGTTCAGGTGTTTCACCATCCTCTATGTCCAATCTAAGACCATTTAAATCTGTTGTCCCTTGTCCTGTCACTACAGATCCTGGTCATCTCCAGGACCAGACTTGGTGAGTAATACTGAGGGTGTCACCAAGCCTGGCTCCTTCCTTAATCCCACAGCTCATCCCAGTGCCCTGGAGCATAGGGGCCTGGAGGAGGTCCAGGGCTTCCTTGCTAGTGGCCACTAGACTTGCTTTGCTGGAGATCCCTGGGTGGGAGCCAGCTGGTGACCTGCATCTCTACTCCTGTGTCCCTTTGAAGAAGGGACCATGTCGATACAGCAAAGGGATGGAGGAATTTCCCTGGCTTGTGCCTCTGTTCCTGCAGCTCCCAGCTGCTGTCAGCCAACACAGCGGGATGCTTTGAGACGTTTGCTGCCATCTATGGCCAATAATAAAAAATGCAAAAGCAGGTAGAGCTGGGGTCTGGCTGCAGACTGGACTCTCCTCAGCACTGCGTCTCCACAGGGATGTTTCTCTCCCATGGGGACCAGGGCTGACAATGGGGATGGGGAGGGGGAGGCGGAGAGATGCTATCTGAAAGAGACTTTATGGCAATCCTCTCCCAGCACGGCTATGCCATGAAAAGCTTCTGTCCCAGGATCCACAGGAGACCAGGGTTCTGCCAGTCATTTGACTCAGAGCCCACCAATAATGGCTATTAAATGCAGAGTCAAGAGAGATGGGAACTATGTGATAGCTTGGGGGCTCCGAATGATGCTGCACAGCCACCCCACAGACACACAGACACACACACACATTGGAAGGGTTTTGGAAAACATTTCTGGTGTCGTTTCTCTCTCTTTTCCCTTTTACACCTCGGTGTCTCCAGACCAGATGCCTGGAGAACAGCCAGCTCTGATTTTGGGACTGCCGTTGCCTCAGCATCCCCCAAACCTCAGAGTTATTTCAAATATACAAGAAAGGTTTGAAGGTGGTTATTTTGTCCTGGCAGTCTTGGCACCAGATCATATATCATCTCTGTACCCTCTTTGGTTTCCTACTAGATCAGCTGCAGCCACTGCTGTAGTGAAACCCTCTTTTTCTGTGTTCTGGCTACAGTTGCAGAAATGCAGGTGTTTGATCTGCCCTGGCCTTTTTGGGATGTCACAGGTCACAGACACTGTTTTAATGATCCTGGGATAACTGGAGGAGGGCTGGTTGTTCAAAACAGCTTGCGCCTTTGCAGCAGCCATTTAGCAAGTTTTGCCTACTTGCTTTGACCTGTCCAACAAAAAGGGGGACAAAAAGTAGGTCCTTGACAGTTTTCTCTGCCAGCATGGTGGGGACAACCAGGCACTGGGGAATGGGATGTGCACCTGGGTCATACACTGGGAATCCTGGGGACCTGGATCTTCTAGCAAAGTCCCTTTGAACACTAGGCTGTATATCCCAAATCAAAGCACAGACCTGAAGCCCCTCTTCCTCCCCACAACCACACATGCCAGATGCAGCTTGCTGAAGGTTGGATGTTTGCTGAAACTAACAGAAGGAAGTAATCCTGTCAACGGTGTGGACCTGCCCAGGGTCTCACAGGCAGCTTATGATAAAGCAACAGCACAAAGTAAATAAGCCTCATCATTGCCCTGGTGACCAGGGAAACCCCAGTTTCTGAAGAGCAAGATGAAACAGGGGTCCTGTTGTGTTGTAGCCCACTATCCATGTCCTATCCTGCTGGGAAGGCCTTTGTGTTGGCTGTGTTTCCCAGTTGGCCCATGTGTCTCCTGACTGCATGGGACTTGGGAGTCACCGTGCCACATTTCAGCCAGCGCTGGGGCTTGATGGCCAGTAGGACCTTGCTCCCTGGACATTACTTTCCTTAGACAACCCCATTCCATGAATTCCTCCCTGCCATGACAACATGAGCTCACACAGCAGGGTCCTGCTCCATGACTGGGCATGAGGAGTCACCTGCAGGTGAGGAAGCTGATGCGTGCATGCATATATCTGCTCCAGGGACCAAGAGCCCAAGGGGGATCACTGCTCGTGGCTGAGGCACTGTGAGACCACGTCCTTCCACCATTGCAAAAAATGTGGAAATATTAACCCCCCCCACACACACACTAATGCAAAACTCAGAGAGGAACAAAGTCTGTGTTGCATCACACAGCTGATATGAAGGGTATTTTGATGAGCACACACCGTGCAGGGAGCCCTTCACCCTTTGGGCTGGTGCTGGGGAACCCCAAGGATGACACATGGCATCAGCACAGGAGAGACACTCACTGGGTGGGATCTTCACCAAACTGACTGGAGACAGTGGGGGAAAACAGGAAATTTTAGGACAGGATTTCTTTGACCTACTTTACTCATCTCCTTTATGTGCAGTGAGTGCCGTGCATAGATAATGTGCCCGTATATGCGTACGTGGGTGTGAACAGCATGCTCGAGTACGTGACGTGGGCTTGTTTGTAGGGTTGCTAGAAATGCACCTGAGCTGTTCTACCAGCAAATGCACTTTGTGTGCAGCACAACCGGAGCCTCTGTGGGCTTTCTAGCTTCCTCCCGAGATATCATCGCTGTGTGCACCTGGGCCTGGTGCACGCAAGACTTGCTGGGAGGCAGGGGGGTGACCAAGAGATGCAGATCTCCCATGCTGTGAATGAGGGTCCTTCTTCAGTCCCTGTGATAGCCCAGGCAGTACATCTCACTTTCTTCTCCTACACCCCTACAACTAAACCACAACTCTGAGTTGGATCAGTGCCCTACAAAAAGCAGAAACTCAACTGACAGACTACAGGATCTTTCTTAACACTGTACAAGTACCACCGTCACTCAATCGATCAAATTTATTTTCATCTTTCAGTGAGCCATTTCATCCCCATGCAGAATTCTTCTTGCTCTCTGTCTCTCCAGGCCACTGCTACCCTCCTGTCCTCTGCAGAGGACATGCCACCCATCCCCAGATCCCCTTGGACTGGGCCATGCTTGGAGTGTGACTGCTCTCTCCCATTCACTGCAGGGCAGAAAATTGTTGCACTGGGTGCCTTATGCTCTTGGCCTCCATCCTCCTTCCTTCCTTCCTGCTCAAGAGCCATCAGATGAAGCTAATAACAGAGTGTACTTTAATGAGAAGATATTTAAGCTCTCAGGGCTGGTTACCCCTCCTCTCTCTCAGTTGCCTGTCAGTGTTGCATCCTGTCCCCAGGTACTTAGTGCAGCTAAGTTAGAGGATCCCTGGGATGGATTTGGTTCAACTCATGGACTCATGGATTGGGACACAGGGACTTAGGCATGGCTGGAGGTCTTTTCTTCCAGAAGACACCCCCACCCCCATTGCAGATCTTCCCAAGAGGTGGAAAGCCTTCTCCATCACATACCTGCTTCTCATACACTGGGGACTTTGCCGAGCTGTGTGCCCAGACTGCTGGGCATGGATGCTCATCTGAGAAGGTTTCAATGTCCTGCTCAGATAGTGCTTTAGTGTCTGGACATGTGTTAGCCTTCCTGCATCCATACATCACACAGGGTGTTTGCATCCCCCCCACTCCCTACTTGAAATGAGTTCTTGATGCAAGCGTCACTGTGCACGCCCATGCTGTGCAAGCCTTGGGGCTGCCTACGAGCATCTGGGAGCTGCACAAGCGAGTGTGTGGTGCCTCCCTCCCTCCTTCCTGGCTAGGCAAGAGAAAGCATTCCCAGTGTGGATGGTCACTGCTAATGGCCCAGGAATCCTCAATGCAGCTGTTTGTTCTGGCACCGGTGCAGCAGCGAGGTCCTGAAGTCAGTTGAACCGCATCGACTTCCCTGCCAGGGTCAGATTTCAGAGGTATGCGATTGGGGATGCCCCCACTGAATGTTTCCAGCACCTGGCCCCCGCCCCCTTCCCCAAGCTTGCCATCAACTTCTGCTCGAGGGAAACCTAAACCTTTTCAACACGGGCAGGAGAACGCGGCCGCCAGAGAAGTGATTTACAGCCCTGAGAAATCCCATCACGCAGCCAGCCCGCGAGGCAACAGAGCTGCTATTGTGACAGCCGGTTTGGCGATAACAGAGGACCCCTGGGCCAGCCCCTTTTCCTCTGTCCCCTTCCTCCCCTTCCCCACCCCAAACCCAAGGCCCATGGCCCTGTGACCCTCTGATATCTGGGGGACTTGTGTAGCAAAGCACGTAAATGAGCTCCATGGTCCAGGGCTCTCAGAGGCAGTGTGTCTGGCGGGGGGCACCATACTGTTTAACCTCAGAAATTAGAGAAACTGAACCCAGGGTAGGGTGGCAGGGTTACCCCCACAGTCCCAAGGAAACACCATGTCCTTCCAGCTCAGCTCAGCCCACCCAGGAGAAGTCTGTATCAAGAAGGTAGCTGGTTGGCAGAGATGGGCACCACCACAGGACCTCTAAGACCTCCTGGGACAGGGAGTCCCCCACATCATTACCTGCTGTGTGAAATTCTGCAAGCCCAGCTTTAAACCACTGCTGTGGGGCAGGTTAATGATGTCTACCCAGACCTTAGAGGAGCCAAAGTATTGTTTGTTGATGCTCCCTCTGTGCTCTGACTTCTGAGGCATCCAGGTGTATCCAGATTGCTAGCTCAGCTCAGTCACATTCTTTACTCCAGGTGAAATAAATTTGGGCTGTTTAGTTCAGAAAGTCAAAGGGAGCTCTGTAGTAGCTCTGGGCACAGCAAGAAATGGCATAGCTTTGAAGGACCATCTAGATTGTGGGCAGCCAGGATGTTTCCAGACTCCACCTGTGACTTTGAACACAGAGGTGCCCTGCCTGTCTAGGGAAAAGAAGTGCATGCCCAAGAGCCCCCAGAAGATATGTGGTGAAGCCACATATAGAAATCAGCTTTCTCCATCTTAGCCCACCAGCATGACTTGGTGATCTACAAAGCTCTGCCTGAGTTCTGGTAAGGTTGGAAAACTTCTTGATGCAAAGCACTGTGGATGCTAAAATTTTAAGGGAAGGCTGGACAGATTAAAAAGCAAACAAACAAAAAAAAAGCCACTCAGGTCCGGTATGTCCATGGGAAAAATGTCTTGCTCAAGAAGTCCCTGAACTTTGTATGGTTTGGGTATTAAAAGGAAGCATTGCATTATACTTGACCTGTTACATGTTTCCAAAGCCATCTGCTCTTGGCCACCTACCGAGAGGAGACTCGGGAACCTTTGCTGAGCTGTAGGGCTGCTCTTTGTAAAAAAATCTGTGCAGATTAGTTGTTCTGCCTGCTGCTCTCTCTGGTATGAGTTTTCTCTCTCCAGAGACCTAGAGCAGCATATCTGGAATATTGCACTGTGCAGGGCAGGCAGTTATTGTGTTTTCTGTATATTTTGGGAGGTTTCCCAGGAAGGACTGGGTGCTGTTGCGCTGAATGCTGTGTGAACACAGAGAGGACTTGAATAGGACTTCCTTCACACTACTTCAGATGCTGAAAGTATCTGAAAGTTCAATGTTTCGTCTGAGCTAGTGTCTGCAGGCTGCTTTCAGCCAGCTGAGAGAAATAGGTGCTGGATGAGTACAGCTCAATCTGGGAGAGGTTTTGACAGCTAGATATGCCCTCCGTGACCTATGGCTGTGTGGGCTGGGGTGACCAGCTTTGAGAGAGGTGCTCATCTTCTTTGAGGAGAAGTGTCTCATCTTGGAAGACAGCACAGCCCTTTCCACCTCCTCTGCCTTTGGGAGGAAAGCCTCCCTGGGGCTGAATCACAGATTGATGGAAAGACCCTGATACACATGCCTGTCCCAGTCAGGACCTCGTGCAGACAGAAGGACCTGCTGTCATCTCGCAGGAGAGAGGTGGTGGGGTGGAGAGACCTGAGGAGATTCTGGCACTGCAAAGGGTTGGACGGTGGATTGCAGGATGAGAAAAGAGGAGGCAGGGGGGAAAGAACCAAATCATTTTGCACTGAAAAGAGAAACAGGACTCGAGGCTAGGGTGATCCTCATGGTCTTACATCTTCCCTGCCATGCTACCAGCTGGACCTGTTCTGATGGGCTGGTGCTACAGGTCGCCACACCACTGCCTGGGGTGATTACTGACACATGTACCTCTTGTTTAACCATGTACCAGATGCCCAGCGACTCTATCCTCTGAACCATTAACTTTGTTCTAGTGTCTGGGCTCCCCACACGCATGTGGGATTGTTCCTCTTTAAAGAAAACACTTCATGGAGGGTTAGAAGGTATATTGCAGCAGGAAACTTCAGCATCCTCTGCAATTGTAATGCTCATTCTGCTTCCTTCTCTTCCCCTGCCCTCCCTGCCCTTGGACCGCCCACAGAGAAGATCAATCCTGCTTCATAAATTTTTTACCGACTACCTAAATATGCACCAAAGAGACTCTTCACCACCTATCAGAATCCTGTTGCCAGCAAATGATGCTGTGTCATCAGAGTGATACCCAAACACAGCCCCTGGGATGCTGCCAGGAGAGTAAGACACAGCATCTCCATGGTGGTGACTCCGTGTCTAATTTTTATGGTGCAGAGAGGGGGGATCATTGTCAAGGGGGCCAGGGGAGCCCCATCTAATGTGGTCCCTTGGCCCTTCCTCAGGAGATTTATCCCAGCTCCTTTCTGTTGATAGGAGAAAACATGACGAGCCTATAAGGAAGGATGCTGGGAGGTTATCCATCCAGTTGATGTGTGTCCTCAACCCCTCTTCACTTGAGAGGGATTCAGAGCATCTCTTTATCCTTCTTCTAGCTGCTGCCTGCAGGGGATCCTGGATCTCCCACACATGGCAGGTGTAAATGGAAAAGGAAGGACCAGGCAGAGGTACAGTTTCAGGCTGGGGGGGATCACATTTATCCTGGGACATCCTGTTCAAGGATTCAGCCTCCCAACAACATCCATACTCCAGGCATGCCCTGTCCCTGCTCTGTTCATGTCCCTGTCCTCACTGTGTTCTTGTCCCCTCATGGGTAAGAGGGAGGGAACTTGCATGAGCTGCATCTCCCAAGTTGGAGTGCCACCACCACTGACCAAATTTCTTCTTCTACTTCTTCTCTGGGGCCAGATCTGATCTCCCACTAAGTGCAGTTGTGGGTTTGTTTTTTTTTTTTTTGTTGTTTTTTTTTTTTTTTTTTTTCCATCAGTTCACAACCTCAACCCCAAGACAACGCCTTTGTAAAGGTAAAGGTCTCTTAGCCTTTACTCCAGCCTTCTCAATGACACAGGAGGGTCATTGCCCTTGTCTTTGGAGCAAGCTCTAGGATGAGGAGGAAAAGGTACAGCTTGGAGCGCAAAGCCTGTCAAACTAAGACTTTCTGATTGAGACCATCATGGGAAATTTTGGGTCCTGGGATTGCTGAAGCTCTGCATGAGCTTGAGACTGAAATATTCTGTTTGCTGAGCAGACTTGTTTCCCTGATTCTTCCTGAATTCCAGTTACACCACGTGAGCTGAGCACTGATGAGGGGCTGTTGGGGTGCAAGATGTGTACATGCACGCAATACCTCTTGTAGCAGACCTGCTTTGCAGGATGCTAAATCTCTCCATAAGTGTTTTGTGAACAAGTAAGAAAACCCAAGGGTGGTTGGGTGACCGTCAGTTTTTGAAGGCTGCAGACTCAGTGGGACAGCATTTACCCCACTTCTTTCTGCAGCTACCAGAGGCCATGTCCAGAGCTGGTGTGGGGGGTGAATTTTAAAGTGCATAGCACAAAACTATCACTGCTGCAAAGCCAATTTAATCTACCAACTTGATGGCTTTTACAAGAAAATAATATGCTCTTTTCCTGCAAGGCAGACAGAAATATACGGTATCAGGCCTGCCTTTATTTCCCACCCTTCTGGGTATTAGCAAATGTGTCTGTCTCTCTTTCCAGTCTTTTGCCTCTTTTAGGTGCTTTAAACTATTAGATAAACCCGTGGTAGAAGGAAAGGAAATAACATTAAAAATTGATCCACTCTACCTCCTGGGAGCTCTATGAAAGGCAGCATCCCAACATTTCCTGGGTAGAACAGGAGGAAGGAGAAATAATAACCCTCAAAAAGGAGGAAAAGAGGAGTGGGAGCATTAATTAGACTGAAAAGATACATGGGTTGCATTGCCTATGCACTTAATCAGACAGATGGTGCACAGGACTATCCAGCTGCATGACAGGTGATATTTCCAAAAGACACTGGTGATCCGGGGAGCAGAACTGGCACCAGTTCAAAGGGGGCTGCCTCTCCCAGTCATGTGGATTAGTATGCAGGTGATAATGGCCCAGAGTTTTTAGAAAATATCTGATGTTTTGGGGTTCTGAACTTGCAGCACTGTTAGAGGGCTTGAGTCTGCTGATCCGTGTGTATGTCTGGAGAACACGGATCGGAAAGACCTGAAAATCAGGTCCAGATTCAGAGGGTGAAGATTTCCTCATGGATCACCTGTCTTGAGCACAAACGGAGGCTGCTCCAGGCCCCCACTGTGTTCATGCACCCAACTCCCACGTGCCTAAGCTGTGCAGTGACATTATGTCCCTACCCAGAAAGTCAGAGCACGAAGCATATATAAACATGCTGTAAAACACCACCAATACAGTAAACACAGTGAGGATTATAGGGAGTGATTCGGCTGGCCTGCATTAGCTGTTTTGCAGGGCTCTGGTGATGCAAAGCAGCTGTCGGCTCGGTCATTCCAGTGAATAACCATCTCGTATTAGCCCAGCCTTGCACTTGGGTCTGGGCATACTTGGGAATCCTCCCCTCCATGGATTCCACCCCCCCTCCATGCACATGTACATACTTGGGACACTGAAGGGTGTCTTCAAGATATTGGCGTGCTCTGCAAGTGCCTGGCAGCTATGGGCTGTGAGTAAGAAACCCACTGAACCGAAGCCAGCTGTGGAGAATGTAATTACACAGTTAAACTGGGAGACCACTGACAGTTACATAACAAAGGAAACCCAGCCTCGCTGGAGGCAAATTGCTTTTGTTCTGCCTGAGAAAGGAAGGTTTTGTTGACAGCCCAGATATCTGTTTTCAGACAGGAACACTTAGAAAGAGTAGAACAACACTGTCTTACTCCTTTAGATAGCTCTACCCAAGCTGATGGGCTTCCCTGTCCTAGAGGGCTGCCATCTTGTGCTGGAGCCATTAAAATAGCAAGCCAGCTCATCTCATCCTCCAGTCATCGCCATCGTCTGCAAAAAAAAAACCCACTAAACCTTCCAGGAGCACATTAAAAATGTAGTGATTCATTCAGGACATGCTGCTTGCTTCCTCCTCTCCTTCCCTGAATGATAATTGTGTGCAGAGGGGATTGTCTTGGGGTTTCTGAAGATCCTGATCGTGCTTCTTTAATCTGTCCTCTGCTGGGAAGTTGCCTTAGAGAAGGAAGATAAAGATGATCAGATCTTGGGTATGGAGAGGAAGCTGGAAGTGGTAAGCTGGATGGTCTTTGGGAAAATCATGTCACTGCTGAACTGCTAGAAAGACAGGTCTGATCGGAAGGACCGTGTCCGTTTTCTTAATCAAATGCAGAATAAGCACTGTTGTAATTGCTTTGGTGAGGTGCTGGAGCTGTTTTAGAAACTCTCAGTGACAGAGAGTCTCTCTCTCTTCATGAGGAAGTCTGCTTCCCTGCCCTACTATCCTCTGTTAGAAAGCTTCTCCTGACATTTAATGTGATTTTGTTTGCAGTAATTTAAGGTCATTACCTCCTATCCCTGAGGGACACGAGGAACATTTTTTTCTCTTCCTTCCTCTGTGCAGAAGCCTTTTATGTGTTGGGAGGCTGTAACCATGTGTCCCCTTGATCTTCTCTAGACTAGTTGTCTTCTCTCCTCAACCTCACAGATCATGAGTTCTCTGTCCCTCTTGGACCACCTCGGGACACAGCCGGGTGTCTGCACAGATGACCTTTGCACTTGCTAAAAAGAGTTTTATGGCAACCAAAGAATGCTGTTATTATTAATGTCTGCAGCCAAAGTTAAAGATTTCTCTGATATTCTGCAAGTAGGATGTGGATACTCTAGAAGGAAGGGATCGAGGTCTCAACCTTGAATCAGTGTAAAAAGCAGAGGACCTGTGATTTGCTAGCCTTTGATGTTAAGGACATGCTTTGCCGTGTTCTTGCCATGATTGTGGGATCTCATGCAGGTTCTGGAGGGGTTTCTCCAACATACAGACATGCTGTATATATGTAGGCTGGCAGCTACAGACTGCAAACAAGAAACCCACTGACCTGAGGGCTGCTCGGTAGCTTCATGGGCCTGTGGAAACCCAAACAAGAGAGGTGACAGTGAGTCATTGCCTGCCAGAGTGGGACAAAGTCACATCCTCCTCTGGATGTATGAGAAAACATTATTCCCGGACTCTGTTATCTAAGAGTGACAAGACTTCTCAGCAGCAATGAACCAAAGGGATGTTTATGGCAGATGCATAACCTTTGGGCCAAAAATCTTCAAATGTGTCCTCAACAACTCGATGGAGGCTGTGCTGACAGGTCCTCGGTACATGGATCTAGTCTAAGCACATCCTTGTAGCCTGAGGAGCCCTCCCAAACCCACCGGCTCTTTCCAGGAAGGGAGAAGAATGGTTCTTAATAACATTGGCAGCACTCAGTTGCAAGAACTGTAGAGTGACAATGCAGCTGTGGGACATCAGCTGAAGTCAGGAAGTGGCAGGTTTGAGATACTTGTGCAACATGTAGTTAGATTTGCAAGACGTTGTGGCACAGAGGATTTGCAATGATTGAAGGCATGACTGAACCAGCCTTATGGCAAAGAGATCCTCTGAGGGTTATTCAAAGCATAGACCGCAATGCTAGCTCACAAGTTCAGTGTGGCAGTGGAGTGGACTAGTGTCAGACTTTCTCCTATTGGGAAAGCATTTGTCTCCTTTAGAGAGTTCTGGAGTTTATTGGAGCCTTCGAACTCACATGACTACATCACACTGATCACTCTGCTTTGTTACCTGGGAGTTGGCAGGTCTCTGACCTCTGCCTGAAAGAGCTGCAAAACTGTGTTTCGTTGTGATACCCTTGATCTTGAATTCTAACATCCTGCCTTTGATTTTGGCCAGCACCATCTGCTTCAGATGAAGGTGAAAAAGGTTTTGTGATACACAGCTATTAAATAGTCTTCCACTGGAAGAAAGCACTTCTTGGACTTTATTTAAAGCAGACTGGTTTATGTCCCGAAGCATTGTAGTATATCCAAAAAGTATATCAATTATATCATTGTCATATTAATGGTACTTTTATCCATTTTTATGCCCATACTTAGATCCTTCTCTACCTCTGGTCATAATGCAGTCTTACGGTAGAGTCCCACGGATGAAATATGCATTTGCATATTAAAAAAGACCACGAGGGAGGGCTATTTTACCCAAGGGCTACCAGAGGCTACCCCTCCTAAACATTCAAAAGTCTCACAGACATTTTAATGAGAAAGAAAAAGAGACAGGAGACAGTTTTGAAGAAAACAAGCTGATACCCTCCACAAACTCAGTTTATCCTGCTCAGCTGACCAGGAGTCTGAAACAATATCCATGAGCACTCAGATGCAGGGGGAGAGGGAAGATAGTTATTTCAGAGCGGCTGCTGAAACCACAACGCTGTCGTGCACAGTTCCCGTTGTAATGATCTTTCAAATCCATTAACCGTGATTCTTTTACACCCCCTCCTCCCTCCCATCCTGTGTTGATTTGCAGCAAAGGCAATGAGAAAGCAGAAAGCTTCTCTGGCCAGACTCCATCCTCTACAGGCTCATGCAGATGCTGGGGAACACCAGCCCAGCCCCTGTCTTCATTTTCCCCACAGATCACCCACTATTGCTCTGCTCATGTCAAACACCTTTGAACAGGAGTTGGCATAACCAGGACGTCCATAAGATGCACAGCTCTGTGCATGTGCTCCCCTCCATGCAGAGGATCCTTCACAACCGAAAATAAGCCCCATCTGAAATGAGACACTAGATTCATACAATAGATTTTGGAGGGGGAGGACAGGAAGATGTTATTTTTGGCTGCTTGCCTACAGCAAAACCAGCCACCACTCTAAAGCCAATAGCTCAGAAATTAGGGTGTAAAGTTGTTTTGGTGATAACTCGGTCAGATTTCAGTTAGTACCTAGATGCTTTGAAAGCCAAGCCTAAAGAAGCAAGTTGGACAAAGGATAGAAGAACCAAAAAAGGAAGGGGCTTCTCAAAGTCACCTCAGGGTGATTGGCAGAGCTGGAAATAGCACACAGGTTATTTTGATGTGGAGCCATCTCCATCCTCAACCATATAAAGGTTAAGCATCTAACCTAGAATGTTGTTCAAGGCTCTTTCTATAGACCACAAAGAAAACCAGGAACAACCAGCAGGAGCTACAGACTACCTTACACGGGATGAGAGGAGAGGTCTGACTGACATATTGACTAGAGAATAAATGTCAGGAAATAATTTTTAAAAGGCTAGATAAGGTGAGATTAATCCAACCTGCTGGTCTGCAGCTCAACAGGGGCCAGCAGCACAATCAGTCTCTATCTAGGCTGGTGGTCCCATGCCACAGTCCATGACAGCCAGTGGCTGACAAAGTCTTGAAAAATGATCCCCAGTTTCTCTACAGAAGCAGAGTAAACAGTAACATTTTTAACTAAAGGTCAGAGGATTCAAATCGTGGTGGTCTGAAGGAAATATTGGTAGCTAACTGTTTCCTTGGCCACTGATATGTGAAAACTATTGACTGAGTGGTGGCTTTCAAACTTTCTCTGTCATTTGTGAGCCCTTCGCCATTTCTTGCTGGAGGTGGGGACCTTGTATCAAAATTGCATGTCTATTAATGGCAGACTTTGGGGTTTTTATCCACCTTTCACAAAGTGTCCATCGCTGCCAATGAAGCTGAGGACTGCAGACTCAAAACCAGGGGGGAGTACAGCCTGAAACAGCAGGTAATGTTTGTGGTTCTAGATGTTCTTGAAGTGGATGGGGGAGTGAAGTAATTGTACCAGCCACTCTTCAGCATTACATGAAAATGCAAAGAGATGGCAGGGACAGGGACTTTCCATGCTTTTCTCAGAAGTCCCTGCTCAGGTGGATGTTTTCCTCTGGTCTTTGAAATTAATAGGTTTACAACCAGATGAATGGCTGTTTTTTGTTGTGTGGGTTGTTTTTTTTTTTTTTTTTTTTTTTTCCCTTCCTCTTTTCTGCAACAAAAGCATTTTTAAAATTTTATTTAAAATAGACCATTAGATTTAAAGCCCAATATTCTGGACAGAAAGGAAGGATGAAATTCTCAGCCTTGCTACAGCCTTGGAAGGATTTCTGTTGGTAATAACCACTTACATTACTACAGCAACTGCAGGGTTTGACCAGGAATTGGAACAGCATATTCATTTAGGACAAAATCCACCACATGTACCTGAGCTGTCCTAGGGTAAGTTCCTCCAGCTTAGTCAACAAAGACAGGCTGTGCTTGTGAGGGGTGATGCACCCTTTCCAGGTCTCTGTCTTGCCCTACTTCCCACAGAGAGGAAAATCCCAAATCTTGCTTTGCCAGAGGCTGTTCAGTGGCAAGAAACAAGATGTTGAGTGCAACTTGACGCCCTGCAGTAGCTCACTTGGCCACCAGCTTCTGCTCCATGGTTTCCTGCTGGTCCTGTGCCACGTCTACCTGCCCTTGGCAGATATCTTGGACACCCTGGGTGCCTCTAAATGACTACATGAAGGTAAATGAATTGAGCCTTCATTGACTACATAGAGTGAACTGAATCTCTCAGGCTCATTGCTGTGCTGGCTGGAGCTCCATGGACAAGCTCAGACCACAAAGCCCAGGTAGACACCGAGATATCTCAGAGTAGGCAAGAGAAGTCTCCTGCCCAGGACGCCCAGGGAAAGGGGAGATGAACCTGGACCAGAGCACGAGGCAGTCTCTGCCTCTGAAACCTTCCAGCTCCAACACAGCCAAGAGCTCACAGGAGCACTTGGAGGAGAAAACAGCTTCCTAAGTATCCGCTTGTGAGGTGCTCACACAGCTACTTGCAATACCTGCATTCACTTACTCCAAGACTGTCTCTGCATTCCCCAGAGACCAGTTTTAGCTCTGGGGTTCTTATTGTGACTGTTCTCTTTTAGTCAAATTCAGGACTTTTTTTTTTTTTTTTTTTTTTATTCATGCACAAAACGCAGGGTTTTGCTCTTTCCAAAGGTGCATTTCCCACACGTAAACATGAAAACTTCGTCGTCAAGATCTCCTAACTCTGAACATCACAAAAGCGACAAAAGACCAAATCATCCTCAAAACACTGAACAAATTAAACCACTTTTCTTTTGAGGCATTTGCAGTAGAACACCTATTCATATACAAACAAAATGAACAGCAGTAATCCCCAGAGGAGTAAAAACACGGAAGATTATTGTTTTCTTTTAAGTTGCCCTGACACTTTACTGCACGATGTCGTGACAACGATGGATGTGAAAAACAGCAAAAGAGCTTTTACTTTTACTAACTCCCCTAAACTCTTTAGACATCTACTTTGTCAACTCCTTCCAGAGGATGACTCGCTGGAGGACATGCAGGCAGGAGATAATAGTATTTTCTTACTCATTTCCCCCCTACCCTTTAAGGACATGGGTAGCCAGCCATGCATCAGGACTGTGAGTTTATTTGGTGTTTTTAAGTCTGGTTTTCTTTGAGCCTCAGATTCTGGAGTCACGTGTTGGGGGACACAGAGCTCACATTTAAAATAAAATCAAGCATTTACCTGTCATGGCAGCAGAAAGAAACTGAAAATTATTAACTTTAGAGTGCCAGAATTAGGGGAGGAAAGGAAGATAAATAAAAACTCCCCCTTTTTGAAAAGATCATGATACTTTAAGCAACTGTCACAGTTTTGGGACTATTTTACATCTCTAATCATTCAAATGGATTGCTACAACAAGGTGTCCTTCACCACAACACTGAGTGCTACCTTCAACCCTCTTTCACCAGGAAGAGAAGGAGATGTCCATTGTCCTATGGAGGATGAAGAGGGTTTTTTTTTCTACATGGCAGAGGGGACAAGACTTACAAGGTCAATTGTTGGCATCAACTGACAAAATAAATTCAGAGCAGACAGTGTTCATGGAGACCAGGAAGCTTTTGAGAACATCCTGCTGATGCCGCTAACCACGATTCCACAAATGCAATATTATTATCTTAAAAACAGGGAGAATGGCCTAAAGCCCACTGTGGTTAAAAGATGCAACAATAAGACTACGAAACCAGAAACAGGTAAAGAACAGAAAAAAAGAGGAGAAAAAAATCCAACGCTAAGCCAAAAGGCCTGGGCTTTGCCTTGTGGGGTGGCCTGGCACCTCCTGTTTAGAGGTGGCTGAGGGCTGCCTAGACAACAGGCAGAAGCAACGTGTGTCAGTCTGCACTGGTGGGACCTGGTAGATGGACACAAAGTCTCCTGAGGGCTGCTCTGCCTCTGTCCGACCCAGTGATTCAGCTCTCTGCGTTGCAGATAGCCATGGTACCATGATATCCATCACTTAGATGCTCCTGAGAATAAGGCAAAAATCAGTGACATCATGGTGTCTAATCTACTTTCCTTTAGGTCCCTGTTGTAACATCTCTCTCCTTGCTGGATCTCCGCTGCCCTTGGAGGAAAACGGAGTTACCTTCCTCCCTTGGAGATGGAGAAGTTGTGGCCTCCAAAAGCGGGTGAGATCCATCTCAACTGATTTACAAACAAGTCTGACAGTGTCATGGACAACCTCATGCTTGCTACAGGGACTCTTGCCTCCCTCCAGGCAACAGAGAGAGAAGGGAAAACAAAACTTTATGTAGCCAAGGTGTCCCCACAAATCCCTCACAGCATGCCTGGATCTTAATGGCAAATGCAGACCTCTCTCTCTCCTTACACTCTCTGCTCCCCTGGCCTTGTGCCTTTGCAGCGTGGTGTTACAGGCCCTTTCCCACCCTGGGATCTCCTGTGCTGGGCATGACTGGGCCACCTCTCCTGCTTGTGTTGCCTGGGACCATAAGGATAAAGTGAGGTGTGAGGCTGGGGACCACAGTGTGCTTCTCTGAGGGTAATCCCCAGACCTGGCTGCACCCTGGCTGGTACCTCTCTGTCTTCATATGACTCGTCAGAGCAGATCCTCTGAACTTCTCCCATCCTTTGAGCTCACCTATGACGTCCTGTGATGTGTGGGGAGAAACCAGCAATGAAAAGCTCTTCAAACTTCCCAGGTGGACCCAAACCTGAACTCCTGACAGCTTTCCTTAGATTTTATAACACCTAATATAATCTGAAAGCCAGACACAGATGAGACCCTGTTTCACGCCACCTTGGGAAGCAAAGCAGCCTCAAGCGCATGGACAATGAAAGGGCCCTGTCTCCTCTGGTCCCCCCTTTCCAGGGACATGAATCCCATTTATTTCTCCCAAGCTCCTGGCCCAGCCTCTAGGGCGCTGCCTTCCCACCCTCCTCTGCTGCTTTTACTGGGTTGGTGTAATTAATTTTCATGCTCTCATACCCTCATTTTCTTGCCAGAGCTTGTGGGAAGGGATGTGCAGCAAACTCCCTGCACAGAGGATGCAAGAGTCAAGGCAAAGGCTCAGCAGGCAGGTTATAAAGCAGGAAGCCCTCTCCTCTCGTACTCCTGTAGGCAGAACAGCCAGGAAACCTCTGGAGAGGGTTTCTTTCATTCTTTCTTTCTATTTTCCCCCCCCCCCTCTTCCCTTCTCCTTTCCTTTCCCACCCCCATCAGCAGCCGCCTCCCCAGCCCGTCCCCCGTCCCTCCAGGCACCATGCCTCCTGGAACGTCGCAGCCCCGCTCTTTCATGAGCAGTGTGTGGTATTATGACTCCGGCGATGTTGAGCCCTGCCAGCACGCCTCAAACCACAGGTATCCGACCCTGTCCCAAGCCCCATAACACTGTTTAACGTCCTGATTCGCAACCCCATAGGGTCGGCACCATCGGTGGCTGAGACGGGACACTGCCTCGCTCCCGGCTCTCTCCTCTCCTCCCTGCAGACCCCCATCTCCCTTCGCTGGGGGAGTGGGGTGGAGGTGGAGGGGGGGAATCCATTCCAAAAAAACCACCTGGCAGCAACAGCGGGCAGGGAGCGCGGGAGCTGCCAGCAGTGGCGGGGAGCCGTGCATGGTCGGGGTGCCGTTACAACAAGGCCAGCTCTGTGATTACGGCACATTAAGCTCTCAGTGCGGCGCAGGCAGCTCTGGGGCATGACGTCCTCCCAGCAAAAAACCAGTCAGCTCCGGCATCCCCCACATCCCCTCCTTTTGCTGGGCGCGGAGCCGGGGGGGTGTGTGTGTGAGGGGGAGTCGTCGGAGGGCTTGACATGCTGCTCACCTGGAGCTGAGGGTAGTCATGGCTTTAGAGCCACGGGGGAAGGCACAGCGGGGTGAAAGGCTGGGCATACCTCGGTGGGAGATGGAGGGGAGGAAGGAGGAAGCTCCCTGGAGTGAAAAGCGCAGGCCACGACCTGTTGCAAGAAGCCAAATCATCCCCGGATCACACTGGGATGAGGTATCTTCCTGTGAGGATAGAAGCATCCCCACATTCTGGGGGTACTGGGTGGTGGATGGTGGTGGGAGTCTCGAAAGAGCCCAGTTTGGGGACTTTAGATGCCTCTTGGATGTGGCCATAGAAGAGATCAGCCAGGCACTTGTGGAGTGGGACCTGCTGCAGTGTGGGATCCCTCCCATGGGACCGCAAGCATCAGCTAGGCCTGTATGAGAAAATAAATCATCCAGCTCCTGTTTTCTGTCCCCTTTGACCATGCCCGCGTCCATATGACTACAGTATCTTTTTCCCAAAGCAGTGTGGCCTCATCCAAACCACCTCCTACAGCCCACGGTACACCTGAAATGTGCTTAAGCGTTATTTGGGGTAGTGCAGGCTGGTAAGAACTAAAGGAATTCCAGGAGTGTGCTGGAAGCAAGCCAGCATGGAGACTTGCAGGACAGCACTTCATCTCTGCCCTGTCTATTTTTTCTTATTAGTAAAGGCAAAGCCCTGACAGCTGGTAGTTTCTTTAGGCAGTGCCAAAGTTTTATCTGTCCTCTCTTGTCCATCCTTCTCCCTGGATTGGAGGAACAGCTCTGGTCCTCAATGCTTCCTCTGCCTTGGCCAATTCAAAAAAAGCCTCTTGCCCCACCAAAACACTGCCACCCTTTGGGATGGGACATGTTCCCTCCCTGTACGTTGGTACATACTCCTGTCCTCTTCCAGGGTTCAAATACCAACCCAAGGCTTTAAGCTAAGGCCTTGGACCCTCCCCAAAACGGTCTTGTCTCCTGCCATCTCAGGACCTGCCTTCACTAGAAATATCCTCTTTGTATCCCAATAAGCCAGAGATATCAGCTTTGTTTTCTTGAGCACCGTGTTTCCAGCCACGAACGTGTGATTTGTAGGAGGTGTGGGACCTGCTCTGGTGCCTGTCACACTCTTTTTCCCCAACCTTGCAGCAACAAGGCTGGAAGAGGAGACACAAAATGCTGGGATTTTATGGGTCAAACAGCCTGCTTTTCCAACTTCGTTCTGCTTTGCATTGCCCTGCAGGCTTTCTGGGAAACACAGGCTTCCCGACCTGATGCTTTTGGAAGATTAAACTACAGATCATTGCCTGGTTCTCCTTCTACAGGGTGTTAACTCTGAACCCTAAGAAAGTACTTCCCAATGGAGTATTCTTCTCTTCCACTCATTTTTAGAAGTTTGTTTTGAAAGCTGGGGGCTTCGGGCCAGTAGTAGGGTAAGGAACAATGGCGCTACCAAGAGGCAAAGGGGAAAGGGATGACAAAGGAAATCCAGAAGAGAAACAAAAGCTACCACCACAACAGTGAGACAACGCATAACTGGTTGTTCTGGAGGACTAACAGTGCTGATAATGAAGGTCAGAGCTGTCAGCAGAGTAGAAGGGAGTTGGGCACCTGGCTGGGAAAGGAGTTGCATGCCCGTGTCTGCTAGGTCTCTGTGCACACCCTATGGATCCTCAGCCCGGCATGCTCCCAGTGACAATGCTTTTGGCTATTTCTCAGCAGATGTGGCTGCGTTGCAATTACAGGAGGGATGGGTGATTCACCTCCACATCAACAGAAAGAGAAAAACTGGCAAATAGAAGGATCCACCTGGGCTCTCTGCTCCGACTCCACTTCAGGGTTCTCCTCTACCCAGCTCTGTTCCTGGGATGGCAGGAGGTTCACCCTTTGGCTTGGCCATTGTTCTGCTTATCTGGGTAACTCAGAGCCCATATTGTCCTAGGAAGTGCCAAGCACATGGAGATCCTCTTTGTGTTCAGACTTATTAGCACAGAAACAGGGCTGGATCCTTACCTGGGTGCAAAACAAGGACTGACTCTGTTCCATTTTCACCAACAGAAGCACTCTCCCCTCCCCTGTTCCTCCATAAATCTGAGTCATTTTTTGCTGATGACAGAGTAAATTAGGAATACACAGTAGTTGTAACTTTGAATGGCATGATTTCCCACTTCTAGACCTACAAAATATGTGGAAAAGGTACTTAAAGTTCAATTTGTTGATCACACTGACATTATCAATGACACCAAGGGATGCAAAGGCAAAATCAGTATAAAAGTTTGGGTAGGAGAAAAAAACCCCAGTCATCTACTGCACTGTCTGCTTTAAACACTGAAGCTAAATCTGCTCAAATCTCAGAAATTCAGACATCATGATTTGGCACCCTTTAAGAATGGACCCAAATCCACAGATGAATTCAGTCCTGTCCTGTGGTTTGAAAAATCCATCCTGCCAGCATGCTTATCATCCTTCCCCACCGCCACCACCACCAGAAACAAGAGTGAAGCTTCCCCCTTTCAGATCCACACCCCCCCAAAATTGCTCTTGTTTAAATGCTTTCAAGAAGGCATTCACTGCACAAGGCAGACAGCCACAAAAGAAGCTACTGAAGCATGGCCGAACATGGTTTGGAGAAGCATCTGGAAACTGGGGGCTTGTCATCTGACTCAGATCTCTCAATTTGCAGAATCTTCTCCCTTCCTGTCCAGATGCAACCCAGGGCCAGGAGACCAGGACCAGCATGTGCCAGTCGGGCTTCTTCAGTTTACCCTCTGGCTCTCTCCTTATTTTCCTGCAGTGACACTGATTGACATCAGATGAGATTCTCTTGGCCCTTCTGCACTCCACAGGAACACCACTGATTTACGCCAGCAGAAGGCTCTGGACCCTTGAGCTTTGTGGTTTCTGTGATGAGGTTAAGGCAAATCACAGAGAAAATCTGATCCCAGGAATGAAAAACAAAACAAAACAAAACAAAACAAAAAAAAACAACAAACATGCTTCATTGTGGTGGTGAAAGGATGATGGAGAAACACCAGTCGTGGTGGGAAATGAATTGGGGATGAAGCTGGTACTCTG
Organism: Tyto alba; assembly: GCF_018691265.1. Classification (NCBI taxonomy): domain Eukaryota; kingdom Metazoa; phylum Chordata; class Aves; order Strigiformes; family Tytonidae; genus Tyto; species Tyto alba. The sequence goes on along the minus strand of NW_024881313.1, from coordinate 40,130,257 downwards.
CAGTAGGATCATACGGTGGGATGCTCCGGGACAGTTTAACAATGCTACGGCGTGAGTCAGAGCCGTACGGTTATCCCCACACGCTCACTTGTACAGACTCACAGACGTAACAGTTTTATGCCAAACTCCGTGTCTTTGGCAGCTGAGGAAATAAGACCTCGAGGCCCACCCAGGTTCTGTGGGGTGTGCAGCCACAGATGATCGGTGGCGGGATGCTCTGCAGCTGAGCGGGTCCCTTGAGGATATGGGGCAGCTCTGAGATGCACGAACACCCGTGGCTGACAACTAAAGCCAAGCAGGGGAAATCACCCCTACCCTGCTCTGTCCATATCCAGTGGCTAGCCTGGGTAAACAGTCCCGGTAATTTAGTGCAAGTGAAAATAAACCACGTCTGCATTAGATACAGCATCAGACCCTCTGACCACCTACTGGTGTGTGTTTTAGTAACCATGGCTATTTAGACGGGGAAAACATTTCCATCTCAGTGCCTATAGAGCCATCTCTCTCTCTTTTATCCTTTTCTGGGAAGAACAATAAAAATAAACGACGTTTCCAAATGCACAGCAGCCACCTTCACTTCACACAAGTCCTCTGTGCCTTTGCTGCACATGCAGAGCAAGAAATGCCTGAAAGCGCATGGAAAGTCAATGGGAGAGCTAAATCTCAACTCCTGGTCTCCTCACCTTGCTGAAGGGGCCATTTTAGAGCAAGCAGTTCAGTGAATGTAACCTTGAGGATGCTGGAAGAAAACACAGGCTCAGAGAAAACTTTAGGGAAGTCAACTCCGAGAGGTTAAAAGGCTTCATAAGCTGATGGCTCTTGATAAGCCAGCAATTCTGGCCTTTGAAGTTCTATATATTGGTTGTCTCTTAGTGGTCCCACCTCTTAACAGCTCCCTCCTACTTTTATTTTATTTTTTTTTTCTTTATTTTTATTGAGCTGAGTGAAATTGCTAACCGCGAAATAGATACGCTACGTAATGTTGCTTTATTGATCTTACTCTTTGAGTGCGGCCAGGAGAAGCAGGTCATTTCCTTGCAATCACTCACCGTAGCCGGTGTCTCAAAGCTACTTTAGTTCTGATTGCTCAGTGTCTGAAAGGAGAAGCAGTTTGGGATGTAGGAATGGGGAAGTAAGTCAAGGTAAAGTTGAGGTGAGGCAGGGGCTTAGGCAATAAAAGTGGGATAGGTGGAAATAGCATGTGAAGTTCATGGAAATTCACTGAATTTGGGAATTTGATTAGTATCTTTGCAAAGCAAAAGAGGCTACAGGCTATTTGCTCCTGGAGGAGAGCAAGCATTGCTTAACGTGCTTTAATTCACAAGATCAATTAACTAATTACTCTGCAGGCCAGCCTGTGGTTTCCCGCAGCTGAACAGTGTCAGAAGCCCCTGGCCCCACTGTGTCATTAAATAAAGTGGGTTACAGACTTTTCTCTTGGAGGTAAGGGAAATGGCAGTAACACAGTCTGGATGCAGGTGAGCCTGTGCACGAGCCAGAGTCAGCCTTGTCTTTTGGTGGGCTTCCATGTGCCTGCACGGAGTGGTCCTCATGCAGCCCCATGTGCCCTCCAGGCTCGTCCAAAATGTTGATTTCTTTCTCTCTAGCCTTGTGAAAGAAAGGCCAAAGGCAGCGGCAGAAATGACAGAGCAGGCTGTTGTCACAGTGGGGAGATGGAGCAGGGGAACAGCATGGGGCAGGAAAGCGTGAACAAAATTAGGTTCAAATGATGCTTCCAGATCCAGCAGGCCCAGGATTCCTGAGCAGAGCAGGGCCAGGGTTCTTCCAGCTTCCAAAACCCTCCTTTTCCTCCTGAGCTAAGGAATGTCCCACTCCATGTCTACTACCAGCACCATTCCTGTAGTTAGTCCACGGGATGGGCCCCGGGGCTCTCCTGGGATGCTGCAATCCCCTGAGTGCTCAAGGCATAAAAACAAGGTGAATTAATCAAGACAATAAGATGATGATTAAATGACTTCCTCGTAGTCCTAAACAGTGACAGAATCCCTCAAAGCCCCACTGAGTCTCAGTTGACTGATCATTTCTTCTCTGCTACGTGACCAAGAGGTGGTACTTCCCTACCATCTGCTGCTCCTTACGAAGTGCCTCGTCCCTTAACTCGTGGGAAGCATGAGCTACATTTTGCCTACCACTCAATTTTCTGTTAAAACATACAGAAACAAAAAAAAAAACCAAAAAAAAACCCAAAACATTTAGGTCCAAAGCCAAAGTTTGGTGAAGGGAAGAGAAGGTTTTCTAAGGACACCCCGTGACTTTCAAACCTGCCTTTACTGCTTCTTGCTCTCGCTGTGGCAAGACCAAGTAGATAAATACACTGAAATACTTGGAGAGAGGGGGAGACTGGAGTAAAGATAACATCGAGGAACCCTGATTAGCAACAGGGCGGCCATGTAAAAAATGAGATAACCAGCCTGTCTTTCCTGCTGAGACAGCAACTCCTGTCTCCAGCCCTTTCCCCAGACACTGATCTTGGAGGAGGTCTTTTTCGAGAGGCCAAGACTCCTTTTGACGAGCTGCCCTTATCTGACAGACGACCGATACTCGAGGTCATTACGGTGGAAAGTCTCAAATACACCAAACACCTTTGGACTTCCAAGGTTCATTTGTTTTGCACTTTGATAGGGTTGGAGAGGTGGGCGGCATGGCCGTGCTGCCAAGCGCTCCCTGGCTCGGCACCTTCCTCGACTTGGACATAGGGGGAATGGTTTGGCTTGACCATTTCACTGTCCCTGCAAGCAACAGACAGGAAAGCAAGTAAGTAGGTACCAACTGGTATCTCAGCTTGTCCAGGCCGCTTCTGAGTCTTGGAAGACCCTGTTTATGTCTGTACTGTAAATACAAGGGCTGGGGCCTGTCCTCTGGCCCTGAAGCCAAGTGGCACAGCACACCTCATATCTCCAAGCTGAAACTCATTTTTCCCACAGAAAAACCACCAAGAGTGCAGTCATATCCAACAGCCCTGACCTATGTTATTTTGCAGCACTACTTGGCACTACCTGCAGGACTCATCTGCTCAGATGAACTCTGCCAAGTGTGCTGATGCTCAGATGGTGTGGCTGATGGAGGGGGGGTTCAGAGGTAGCATGGAGCCTACGCTGAGCTCACATTCAGCCCCGTGGATCACGTTGCTGTATGTGTATTTATTGCCAAGGAGCAGGAGGTACAACAGGGATGGGGTGTGGGTCTGTCAAATAGAAGATTTGTGGGGGCTTTATGCCATCACAAAATGATTGTACAACCCTGGTGCCAGGGCAAACCTGCACACACTGCTGACTGCTCATCCCTTTGTGTCCCCATCTCTGTGACCCAATCTCTCCCCCATGTGTCTCAGGGATTCATCCAAGCCTTTGCTGTGCAGATGTCATTCACTAACTCAACTACAAACCTTCATTTATTTTCTTTTTTCCGTCTTGGGTTATTGTTGTGCAAGTTCAGTGAGTTGAATCAGCTCATGGAAGGGTGCACACAGTCAGGAGGGAAGAAGGGAAACGGGAGCCCAGTCCCTGTGCTGCTGAAATGCTTTGAACCAGGGATGCTGGAGAGAGGGAAAAGGGGCAGAGAAGTCCACTTTCTGCTTTGCTGGCTAAAGGGAAAAACACATGTCCAGAAAGACAGGCCAACCTTGCAGAAGATTTCAACATCCAAACCATCACCTGAATGCTGTCAGATGGATTTGTGTTACAAGAAGATCAAAGCGCTATCTATTAAGAGGATGCCATTAGTCCAGAATTTTCCTTTCTTGAAAATCAGATTTCTGTAAGTCTACCCAAGCTGAGCCTCTGAAAAGAAAGGAAAACCCTAAAACACAGAGACCCTCTGATCACTGGCAAAGGTCATCCTGGCCTCAGTGGAAATAAAGGGATTAATTTAAGCCAGGTACATCAAGCATGAATTTGGGTGTTTACTGCCCATGATACAGGACAGCAAAACTCAGTCTGACCCAGCAGGTATTCTGCTGGCCGAGTTTCAGCCCCAAGGGCAATTCATTTATTGCCACGTTGCGAAAGGTGCAACACAAAGATCATCTTTAATACAGCAGCTCTTGCAAGGCCAACCAAAGTCTGAGGTGTTACGGGTCAAGATAGCCAAATGATATTATAACAGCCAAGTGGACGCAGAGGGAGAAAACAAATTCTCCATGTCAGGACAAAATATCTTTGATGTGGTCTAATCTTTAACACAAGTTACTCCTGTCGAGTTCTTCCTTTTGGTCAGGGCTTGCCCTAAGGAGTGCATTTTCTTTTTTTTTTTTTGGTTGTTTTTTTTTTTTTTTTGTTTGTTTGTTTTGTTTTGTTTTGTTTCGTTTAATTATTATTTTTTGTTGTTGTTTTAACAGTTACTAATTCAGAGATGCTAAAATTTCACCTGCAACAGGAGCTGAGCAGACAAACCCCTCCACGCTTGCCCCTTTGCAGAGAAACAGCCCATCCAAAAGGGTGGGGGATCCCTGCTGGCTTCTGCCTTTGATCCGGACAGTGTCAGAGGGCGAGGGGGTTTTGGAGGGATCAAAGCTCAAAAGGCTGAGAGGAGCCCAGCTCCACAGTCTAGTGAGTACCTAAATACACGCCGGACTTCGTTGCCCTCTCCCAGCGGCGCAGGATAAGGATGGAGCCGCTCGGCAGCAACAAGGGCCAGTTCCCGGGAGGGGTTTAAGTCAGAGGCAGCTGTAATTCTGGCTCAAATACTCCCTCCACCTGGTCTTTAGTCACAAAGAAAATCTAGGGACTGCAGGGTTTCGCTGGAGCCGTAGCTCTGCCACTGACTCCAGGGAGTTGGGTTTCCCCAGCTCAGGGAGGTGTTTTAACACCTCACCCCACACCGCTGGGTCGGAGGATGCTGAGTAAGAGCTGTGATTTAGGGATTTCAGTCTGAGGAGTGTGGTGTCTGTGCCCCAAACCGTTTTGCAAACCAGAGGCTGATTTCAAGTGGCTTTTGGATCGAAGGCCGAGCGGTGCATTTCCCAAGCAGAGGGAAACCCTCCAGCTGGCATCTTTACACCCTAGAAAAGTCCCTTATCAGTACGCGCAGCCCAGGAAAAAAAGACAATACAAGACACCCAGCCATGGGATGACTCTCACACTCTCAGCATCATTTTTCAAAGGGACATGGGAGAACAGGGTGGTGGTGGCAGGGCCAGCAGCTGCCTCTGCTTGAGCTGTCTGGGCTGGGGGTATCCACCTCGCAGGGACTGCAGACACATTGTCCTCTCCGAAATAATCCCACTGATCTCAAAGCACCGCTCCAGGGTTATTTCCAGAAGGCCAGAAACCAAACAACAACTGCCTGGACCTGAAAGGCACACCTCGGATTTCATTTCCTCCAGCCTTGACCCCCCTGCATGCACAGTTGCCTTGTTGCTTTTCCTCTTCCCGATGCAAGGAGCTCACACCAAACCCAGCTTGCTCAGGTCAGACTTGCCACTGGGCAGCTGAACTTTTTTTGGCTTGCATGGGATGAAATCACAGCCCATGCATTACCCTGACGTGGAGGCTTGTTTGCTTTATATTTTGCGGTTGAGTATTTTATAGTCCAGGGATATCTGCTAATCCCAAAGTACGAAAACAAAAATCGTATCTTTCATAAATACACGGGGCAGGGATGGGCACGCTCCCAAGTGTGTGTGGAGAAAAGAACATTTCAGACATTGTTTCCCTGCACTTGGAGCCTGTCTTTATTTAATGAAGTTAGACAGCTAGTCGGGATTTTCAGGATCTCTATATAGGATTATTTTATTCTTCTTCTTCTTTTTATTACGGGCCATATTCTAAGGTAGAATATGACTATATTTCCCTTCCAGCTACAAATTATTCAGCTTCAAATCCTTCCCCTTTCCCGATCTATGAAGATGTGGGTCTGATCAGAGGAACAAGAAACAAGTCAAAGAGCAAAACTCTGACCAGCACCTCCTGAATCCAGCTGCTTTGCTGCCTGAGCACCGGGGTCTGGGCTGGCTGGCGACCTGAGTATCGCTCCGAGGTGAACTTTCTGATTTAAACTGGATCTTCCTACCAGAGGTTAACACCAGTGCTGGTGTGGATGCAGCTCCCTCAGGAATAGGGGCTGAGACCTTTCTGCAGGTGACCTGGCTGAGCTTGTCCCCGTTTTGGGTTCTGCCTGTGAAGAAAGGGTTCCAAATCCCCTCCCGACACCCCTCGAAATTCTGGGGAAGTGCTACAGCTCTTCTGCAAAACCAGAGGGAACCTTCAGCATCGCCCAAGCAGCCTGACCGGGTCCAGGGCTGGGGAACCACAGGCTGCTGCAAACAGAAAGGGGTCAAGAGACCTTTCTGCTGCCAAAATGCATGTCCCAAAATGTGCAGCACCTCCTGCAAGGCTCCGAGCGCTGCCAAAAGGTGAGACACCCCCCCGTCCCCAATAAAGTGGGGATCCCTTTTGCTACCTGTTTCATACCCCACAGGGACCTGCTTCCCTCTGTCGTGTTGAGCTCAGCTGATTGCAGCCAGCTCAGGATGATACCCGTTTCCCCAAATGGAGCTATTCTGATCCAGAGCCCTGCAGAAGGCTGCTGGCTTCTTCTTCTCCTAATTATTACTGTTGTCGTCATTGCGATGATGATGATGATGCAGAATATCTCCTCCAGTGATAACTGGGTTGGGAGCTGCCAGGCTGAGACAGGCAAGAGAAGGAAACCAAGTGAAAAACAAAAGGGTCAGCAGAGCAAACCGCAGGGGCTTTCAGCTGGGAGGGGGACTTGGGGAGGTTTATTTTCAAGAAGCTCTGGCAGCACGCTGCAGATAAAATCATTGTGCCTACGTCTTAACATCTCCCGTGCTCTGCTGATGTCAGACTCTACTTTTAAAGCTCCTTTTGCACACACCTTCTTTTCAAGCCCATGTTTGCAGGGCTATCTGGCTCAGGCTAACCTCGCTTCGTTGGCCCTTGGACCAAATAGCAGAACTAACTCAGATTTACCCCTTCACCCTGGCAGATTTCGGGCACAAAGTACTCAACTGGCAAGCGAAACTCCCCTTGCTGTTTAAGCAGGTGTTAATTGGGAATATTCCCAGGGAAATGCTGGGGGAGGACTTCTCTGGATTGCCAGGGGGGTTGGAGGACAGCAGAGCTTCACCCAGGACTTTACCCCACATCAAAGACTGTCCCTCACAGCTGCCCCTCAAAAGCTCAGGGCGGGGATGCTGATCTCCCTATGGATTTTGCGTGGCTACAGACTCCTGGGGAGGGCCACGATTTCTGCACAGATGCTTTTAACTCCGAGAGGACTCGCTCCCACAGCAGTTCTCTGTGTGCTGAATTCTCCACCCCGGTTTCCAGTTAACGCAGGGACACGCAGCCCGCGTGCTGCGGAGAAGCGATTCAGCTGCCAGCATCCTGCCCCATGATGTACCAGTGCCACAGGCAATCCAAGAAACCCTCTCCCATCCCTACTTCAGCACTCTTGCTTCAAAAAGAGCCTTTACTCTCATCTTTTCTGGCTTACAAAAGGAATAACGGGAGTGACAGCTTCAGATTTAGGATGCTTCGTGCTCTGACCTCGGCATCACCAACTCTCAGATGCAAAGTGGCCGGAGCTGCAAAGAAGCCAACAATTAGGGCCACGGCTCTCAAGATTCAAGTCTTCCAGCCTCAGACAGATGAATTGTGCCCTGAAGCTCTGAGCGGTCGGCTGCCTCAGTCTGTGGGAATCCTCCTGACTCAAACCTCACAACAGAGCTTTGCTTTGCTCTGCTCTGCTGGGGGAGCGAAAGATCGAGTACCACTTTTAACATAACCTAAAGCTGCCACAGAGCTCGCCTCTAAATTAAGTCCTTATGTCCCCATCCTTCTGCAGCTACTCGCATCAAATTTTGCTGCTTGCTGCTAGGAGAGAGGCACTTGGTGACTTCTGCTGATGGCAGCACATAAAACACACTCAGACCTGCTAGCCAAATATCAAGTATATCTACACCCCTTCTTACAGTGTAGCTTCCAAGACATCACCATGCTGAAACATGCAGCCAATACTATTCTGTGTTTTCAAAGTTCATTTAAAAATCAAGTTAGTTCGGGAAAGAAACAACAACAGCAAAAAAAAAAAAAAAAATTCAAAAATTCAAAAATCAAGAGTTAGGTGCCCTGCAAGTTGTTCCCTGCCTCACAAGATGCACAGTGGGATGACATGGGGCTCACCTTCTTATTCTGCAAAAGTGGCTGTCGGAAGGGACACACAACATCTCTGCAGCCCCGGAATTGTCAGGACAACTTTTCAAACCTTCTGGCAACCCCTTCAGCTGTCGACAGTGGGTTTGAAAAACAAGTGGCTGAAACACGCGCTTCAGCCCGGGCCTAATTAAACTGAATGGGGTTTTCTAGAGACAGGACCCTAAATCAGTACAGGGGGGATCGGGCTTTTGGAAACTCAACGGAGCAAATACTCTTGTGCATTCCTCATTGAGCCCTTCCCAGAAAATTTCCCAGCTTTCTTGTCCCTCTGTGATTCTGGAAGAGCTATTCCTGCTTTATTCCCAGGTCCAGCGGCTCCAGCCACGAGCCCCCGTCGCCCACCAGCGCTGCTGAGCAAATCGCTCGTGATTGGAAAGTGGCTGTTGTGATGGGGGGTATCAAAAATAAAATACCCACTGGGAACACGAGGCTGCTGACATCTGGTTCACTGGCTGGTCCTCTGCACCTTCTGGAGGCACCGGGATGTACTGGGAGAGGGGACTAAACCAGGAATGGGACTGGAGATGCACTCTAGAGCCTCATTTGTCTTTTTGGGGGGTCCTGAAGTTTATTGAGCATCAATGTGGCTCTTTCATGAACCTGATTTTCACCGGTACCAGCAGACATACCAAAGCTCACAGGAATTTTGGTGCTGACTTCAGCGGGCTGTGGAAGTGGAGGGGTAGCAGGTGCTACAGGACCTACCCTGTCATGATATGGCCCCAAAATTAGACATGGTCATGGGGGTGCTAATCCAACCCCAGGAAAGGGGAGAAACCTCAACCATCAGTAACACCTCAACAAATCTACAAGTGGTCCTCTCAATTTTCTTTGGGTTTTGAAAGGTTTATTTGTGCTTAGAGACAGAGCAAGACAGGGATGGGCTGCAACAAAGATTGTTTTCCGAGGGGCTGTTTCTTCTCATTCATTGATGAGATGTTTCCCTCTAGCATGACGTTGCCCTGCAGAAGATCCCAAAGAGTAGCTACCAAACTCAGGGGATGTGGCCCAGGGTGATGGCTCCTGGAGGGTCAGGGAAGACCTGGCTGGAGCCAGGGTCAAGGGGAACCCATTCCCTTTCCAACACATCTCCACCCCTCATGGAAAGCAGACACCTCTTTAGGTGGTGGTCGTGCCCCTCCCTATGCCAGAAGGCACGGAGAAATGGGAGCCAGGAGTGGGGATTCCAAGGATGGAGAAAACAAGGAAAGCGCATGCCGAAGCAGCGTGCCCATCAGTGGGTTAATATCTGGTGGCTGATTCCGTATGACTTTTCCCTTCACTTCTGCAGAAGGGCTCTGGAGACCACTTGGGGTTGCAGAGGGGAGTCTGTACATCTTAGCCCATTCCTCATCACCACCGTCAAGGCAGTTTTGACAGACTTTAGCCCTTTTTGCTACCTCTGTAAAGATATTCTGCCTCGGCGTGTGCAAGAACAGGTGAAAACAGCGCCAGGAAGCAAAGGGTTAATACTACTTTCATGCTCCTGAGTGTAAACTGTCTGCAAGCCCTGCACTCTGAGGTCCTCTCCAAATTTAATCCCAAAGAGGAAGGCACTGTTTCGCTGAGATTAAGCTGATTTGCAGATTAAGAAGATTAAATGAAAATTAAATTTGTCATCTTGGGGAGGGAGGTGGATATAAAAAAAAAAAAAAAAAAAAGAAAAGGAAAAGAAAAAGTTTCCCTTCATTCATAGGTCTCTTAAATTATCCCCTAACCGCTTTGCCCAGACCCCTGTCAAACTGCAGGCATTGCTGTCTGGAGGGGTTTAAAAGTGATTCAAACTTTTCGGGAAGCACAGACATTTTAATTTCATCTGGTGCAGCAACCCTGAGACTAACTGCACACACTATCTGCCAGCGAAGTAAGCCACTGGGCTGCAAAGAAAAAAAAAAAATGGCAAAAAAAAAACCTTTCTAAATCCTTGATACAGTAAATTACTCATCAAGGAAACAGCCGTGCGGATCGTTCAAGAATGTGAAAAGGGAAGAAAAAAAAAAAAATAAAAAATAAAAATTGAAGGACTCACCAGAGCGTAGACTGAACTCAATACGGAGCAGCAGAGGATCAAACCCAGACTGTGATAAACCAGATATGATCCCATATCCAGGAGGCTTCTTCCAGCATCCAAGCTCGCTCAGGGAAGTAGGAGGACGAGAGGTCCCAGCGCTCCGGTTGCAGATGATTTCTCCTTCCCTCCCTCCCACCCCCCCCCCCCCACCCCCCAACCCCCCCCCCCCCCTTTGCCAGAATTTGTTTGATTGTTTGTTTGTTTCCACAGTTTTAGCCAGAAAGGCACATGACAAGAAAGCCCGGTCTTTTGCTCCGTTTTCTCATGGCTGGAGATCTGGGCAGCTCCTGAAGTGAAGCCGAGGAGCCCATGGGAAGCGAAGCAACTTCGCTCCCTTCAGCGTTGCAGCCCCTGGTGCTGTTTGTTTTCCGTGTGCATCTGTCTCAGAGCAGAAAAAATCACATCCATATGTCAAAAGAACTGCTCTTCTGTTTCCTTTTTATGAGGCAGTGGGAAGTTCAAATAATTTCTTTGTCAAACGCAAACACAGAGAAGGAGGGAGGGAGAAGGCGAGAGAGGGGTGGAAGGGGTGGGAGATTGGAGAGGGTGGGGGAGGCTTGTAACTACTGCTTTATTTTTAGATCCAGTAATTTTATCTTTTAGGTTTCATAGGGGTTTGGGGAGGGGAAAAAAAAAAAAAAAAGTGGCTGTTTTTATTTTTATTTTTTTTTTCGTCCTTTCGGCGTGCAAACAAATCGCACAGTCGAAAGTTAAAAAAAAAAAAAAAAAAGCGAAAACTTGGAAATATTTTCACTTCGTAATTACCTTTTCGCAAACAGTGGTACTCGGGGGGGATTTTTGCTTGGATATCCCGGCGCGTTTCAGCTCCACAATAGGTTTATTCTGCCAGCCTTCCAGGTTGCAGCGTGTTTTAGTTACAAATAGCGATTTTTTGCTTCTCTCTCCCTCTCTGTCTCAAAGGATCTGCAGTTTCAAAAAGCCGATTGAGTACGGCATGAAAGCGTGGGGCTGAAAGATCGCTCCCTCTCCTTCCCGCCGTCCCCTTTAAGTAGTTTATTTTAGATTTTTCTTTTTTTTTTTTTTTCTCCCCCCCCCCCCCCCCCCCCCCCCCCCCCCCCCCCCCCCGCCCCCGGGGCCAAAACGCTTTTCACTTACTCCGTAAAATGTTCTGAAATCCTCGTGTTTTATTTTTTGTTTTCTGTGAGATTTTTTTTTTTTTTTTTTTTTTTTTTACCCACTCGTGCACCCCCACGGGCACAGTCTCCTCTGTTCCGTGCCCAGGAGGAGTCTCCCAAAAGCCGAGGAGGGGCAGTTTGCAGCCCCCGGGGGTTCGTTCAGGACCTCCCGTGGGTGTGGGGGGGTCGCGCCCCGTGGGGGGACCTGCTGCCGCCCTGAGCCCATTCCCCTCCCTCTCTCCCTCCCTCCCTCTCTCCCCGCCTGGATTTCACCAATATTTCAGAGTTTCAAGGCAGGGATGTTAGTCCCAGCTCAGCCGGGCTGTTTCATTCATAAAACCATGAGGGAAAAAGAAAAAAAAATATATTAAAAATATATAAAAAAAATAAAAATCCCCCCCCTACTCCCCCCAAAACCAAGCTGTTGGGGGTTTTAAGAGCCGAAAGCAGGCTCCAGCAACCATCCCCTTACCATTTTTTTGACGTGGGAGGAGAACTGAGGAGGGGAAGGGGCTAGAAATTATGACAAGGATGCAACACGCGGGCAAAACACACACTGAGGCTCTGGGCTTAGGGCTGACTCACTGGGGGACTTTTGGAAATCAAGTTGTGATGTTTTGGGGTTGTTTTATACTTTTTTCTTTTTTTTTTTTTTTTTTTTAATTCTTTTATTTTTTTTGTTTGTTTGTTTTGTTTTGGTTTTGTTTTTGTTTTTTTTTTTTTCTTTTCTTACAGAAGCAGCGGATATTTAGAAGGAGCTGAACGGCGGTGAGGAGGGGAAAAGAAAGAGAAAAAAAAAAAAAAGAGCCAACCTCCTCTCTAGATCTATCAGAGAGCAGACGGTAAAAACATCAAGTTTTCGCAGAGTGGAGCTGTGTGCATTTCTGTTTTATTTTTTGGAGCGAAGGAAAAAAAAAAAAAAAAAGAAGAGAGAAAAAAAAAAAAAAAGAGCCCAAAACTCTACAGTCGGTTTGTTGCTTGCTTTTTTTTTTTTTTTTTTTTTTTTTTTCACAGCCCCATGGCTGTGAATAGGTGCCTTCAGCTAATTTTATGAAAAGGGGCTCTTTCCAGGGCTAAGGTAGAGTAGGGCTTCCTGTAAGAGAGAGAGAGGGGGAAAAAAAAAAAAAATAAAAAGAAAACTTCTGCTCTTGATGCAATCTTTTCCTCCTCCTCCTCTTCTTCCTCCTCCTCCTCTTCCTCTGTCTCTCCCTGACAACCCCAGTGGATCTCCCCAGATTTTTGGGGGGTGAGGCAGGTATAAAATCCGCCCCCCCCCGCCTCGGCCTGGCCCCCACTGATTGGTCATCTCCAGCCTGTGACAGAGGGTTTGGGAAGCACGGGGTCAGTCCTTCATCCCTCCCACCCCATCCCACCCCCCCACCCCACCCCATCCCACCTCCATGTCCCACCCCATCCCACCCCCTTCCCTCCAGTTAGTCAGTGAATTTGGGTGTGTGTGTGTGTGTGTGTGTGTGAGATGGGGAGGGGGTGCTGAGGGTGGGGGATGTAAAAGCACTAAAACCATCCCCACCCCATTCCCCCTCATCCGCAGGCTAATCCCAAATCTATTTTTCAAGGTTTTGCAGCGGGGGTTAAAAAGGGGAGAGGGACTCAAGAAGGAGCTGGGGGGGGGTTGGTTTGAGGGGGGGGGGGGGCCTCCTGAGGATCCTCTGGGCAGGTATTTCCACCTCTTCTAGGGTTTGTTTCATGGGGTTTGGCTTCCTTCTGCCCACTGTGCTCGACTTGGGGGGGAAGGGGGGGGGGGCTGGGGGTGAAGGGGGTCCCCCAGGTGAGCTGAGCATCTGTGTGTGTTTAAGTGTGGGGCGGACTGAGCAAATATGTACTCAGGGCTCTATAGTCATTCTGAGAAGGAGGGGAAAAAAAAAAAATCCACCAAAAAGTTTCAGGGGCCCCATTGCAGCTCCTTTGCTGTTTTGTTTTTTGTTTTTTTGTTTTTTTTTTTTTTTTTCTCTTGAAGAGAAGGAAAGCCTCCTGTACTAAAATGCCCCCAGCTCCTGCTGCTGCCAGGAGGAGGAGGTGGTGTAAATACACCAGGAACTGATACGGTTTAGGGGATGGATACATCCAGGCTTTGGTCCCTTCTCTGTACCCAGTCCTCCACTCACAGGGTATGGGGATGCCTCTGGGCTGGTATTTCTCCCCCAGCTCATTTAACAATTAAAGGCAGATACTCACCAAACTGCTGAAGCTGCACAAGAAGGAAATTGTTCCCGGTTTAAAGCTTGTCCGAGAAGTCCAGTGCAGAATTCTGACTCTGGCCGTGTCTCACTCCCAAGGCCACTGAGGGTGTGAGAGATGTTTCCCTGGATCCCCTTTACCCCCAAGCAAAATAAACTCACACCTCGGGGCTCCCTAGATCCAAAGTCAGCCCCCTGCCAGCTGTAGCAGTCAGGGCAAGATTTGTTTCTCCCTGCTTGTTCCCTTCGAGGAGGGGCTGGAAGCTCAAGGGCTAGAGCTGTGTTTTGGGGCAGATGTGCATCAAATGCGCCCGTGGCTAAGCCTGAAGGTGAGTTTTCCCTGAGTGGGAGCTGTAACCTTCCTCCCAACCACTCAATACAAGGCACGAGTGGGGATGGGCAAGGTGCAGCCCCACACCCCCCGTCCCCCCCCCCAGTCCCCCTCTCAGACGCGGCCGTCAGAATGAAAAGTTTGGTTCACAGCTCGGCGTCGATTTTTGCCACTGCTGGGAATGAGCTCAGATCCTCAGGAGGGGTCTCCTTGGATGTCACCCTGCTCGGGACGTCACCTTCTTCTCTACCCTCTGGACAGAGTGGGAAGGCAGGGCAGAGCTGAGGAGCAGGACTGCAGAGGTGGTTTGTTGCCACCCTCCTCAAAAGACGCAGTGATTCGTGGCCAGGGACTCCCAGCACCAGAGTGCTGGGACATATGAGTATCTTCACCATTCACACCACCCCAAAACAACCTGTCCAGTTCTTTCCCCACATAAAAAGGGTCCCTGCCTGACTCACGGGGTGCAGAAAACCAGGCCCTGAAGTTTTAGGCCTTACCATCCTTGGAAACTGTGATTTATACAAGGTCAGAAAAGAAACAGCTCTGTTGCTGTAGTTTATTGTCGAGCAGGTGCTCCAGGAAAATGTTTTTTTTCATCTCCCACCATCCCCAAACACTGTGTATTTTCTCTGACCTGGTTACAAGAAGATCCTTTCTCTCCCTACAGACTTTTGAGGGCAAGATGAATTATTCTGCACGTCCAGATGCCTGTTTTTGTTTGGGATGATGCATGTGAGTGTGTGAGGTCCCTGCTTGGAAGTCTTCCCACCAGAGGACTTCATTCTCCTTAGAAGATTTGTCCCAGGCCTATATTCCTCTCAAGGCAAAGGTAATTTGGACATCTAAATTTTGTTTTGTTTTTCTTTCAGATTGTATCCATGAACGTGTATATAATGAACCAAGAAGGAATGCGGCGCTAAAAGAAGCCTTTATAATGTTGCTATTTTAAGGAGACCCTTGGGGATGGCACGGGTTGAAATGAGTTTCTCTAGCATCTTACAACAACCTATCCAAATGTTTAGATCCTTCTACTGATGTAAAACAGCATCCCAAAAGAAAAAAAAAAAAAAAAAAAAAAAAAAAAAAAAAGCATAATCAGTCTAAATTGGATAAGGTTTTGGCCAGAAATGATCACTACTGGGAATCAGCTCTATATTGCAGCTAATTTTTACACAGCCTAGAAATAAGCTTTTTCTCTCCTTGGGTTGTTTTCTTCCCAACTGGGTGACCATTTCCCTTCTGCAGGAGCTGAAATCCCACCCTGGATAAAAAACCCTCCTGTTTTTTCTCTCCTGGGTCACTCAGGTTCAGTAAATCATCATGACTTACGTCAGCCAAAGCCATTGATCGGGGAGGGAAAGGTCTGACACGGATGGTGCTGGCAGCAAAAATCCCTCATTATGTAAGAAGTCAGTCCAATGATCAAGTGTCGCAGAGAGTGAGATGGCCTTTCCTGCCCTGTTTCCACTTGGCTATCCCTCATGTTTTTTGTGCAAAGTCAAGGCCAAAATATACAAGAAGGACCGTCGGCCATGTCAGGTTTGTGCATTGGGCCGAATGACCATCATGGATTTCTGGTCATATTCGCTGTATGGTTTGTACATGTTGCAAAGAAGAGAGCTTTGATGTCACCACTTTCTTTTAATGTGAGCAAAGAAGTAAAAAGAAGGCCTGATACTTCAGGCCTGATGTTGTTTTCACAAGGCTAAAGTTGTAACTGTTGGCTGAGATGACTGTGAAAGCGATGTGTGATGGCTTCTTTGTTGGCCCTTAAGGGAAAGGTCTTGCGGACAAAATCCAAGGTGAAAACCTCTGTCAAAGCAAAATGAAAATACATATGAGGGTCCTGAGGGTAAGTCATGAGCCCCTTCACGATTTAGTTCTTGGTGCCTCAGTTTAGCTGTGGTACAGTGTTATCACAGTGAACAGCCTGTATTGGTACAGCCAATGGAGGTCAAGACCTCCACATCCTCGCCATCAAATACATCTGTGAACTATATGAGACTGTCCTGCTTCAAAGTTCCTGCTCCTTATACCTTGGCTAGTCTTCCCTGAAGATCTGCCTTGTGGGAAAGGAACGGCAAAGCTGGATGTTCAGCCCCCAGACCAGTGGCTCAGATGAAGCCTCCTTGCAAGACAACAGCGGCTTTCACATCATCAGTAAGGAGGTGTGAGAAAAGAGGTGGAATAGAGGAATCTGTCAGAGATGAGTTTGTGGAGATGGACTCAAGAACAGTGACACCTAAGAGGTGCCACAATACATTGAAAACACTATTAGAGATGTTCTCACTCGGTAGCTTCCAGACCAAATGCAGACCCAATTTGCTAAACTGAAGAAGAGGGTTGTTTTTTTAACCTAGCAGTTTCTGCTGCAGATGTGATATTTGGGCTAACACCAGACCAGGCGTGCATCTGCCCATCATTATCACCAATGTGAATGGTGCAGTTGGATGAAGTGAGACAAATTTGGGGCTTTTTTTTTTTGTCAAGAAGAAAGGAATCCATCTGGATATCAGAATGGGTAGGCTGTTAGACCTAAGTGGGTCTCTGTCATGCTCTCTTCTACTGCTCCACTGACCTTTCAGTCACCACTACTCTCAACCTTCAAAGTGGGATTTCCTTGGGAGATCTTCTCCAGCAAGCCAACTCATCTTGGGGTCAAGGCTTCCAAGGATGACAGATTACACCCTCACTGTCCTTTCCTTGAAACACAGCATCAGCCATTGGTTAATCATCCAAAATGTAGGAAAAGCAGCAATTTTTTTTCTGAGCTGTCATTTGCTTGCTGGTCCTTGCTTTGACATTTTCCATCAACATTTAACACATAAGGAACAAGCCTGTCCTGCAAGCGAGTGACAGGACAAGGAAAATACTCTTGTTTCTCTCAAACAGCCTGAGTGAACAACAAATGAATCCTCATCAAGAACTGGAGGCGAGAGTCTAAACTGTTAAAACGCTTCTGGAGCAATATTTTGGTTTTCAGGATTTCTCTGTTTTGTTTCAATTCCTTCTAAAGCCTGCTTCCCTGCCTCCATGTAATAGGAAATCAACCTGAGCAAAAATATTAATCTTAGTCAGAAAAAGTTTTTTATATATATCTAGAAATGAATTTAAAAATTATCTTACGTTTCTCTGCAAAGGCTTTTTATCTCTCTAGGTGGGACTATGCAAGACTGCTTGTGATCTGTAGTAAGGGTGCACTAAAGAGACTGTACACCTCTTCTAACACTTGGTGGTAATGGTTTTCAAGGCGCTGTAGTAGCCATGTCTGTCTTCTTTCAGGCCTGTGTCCATTCCTGGGTTACTAGCCAGGGACTACAAACATGCTAAAAGGTTTATGTGCTGTATTTTGGAGGACCATGAGATGGGACAAAAGTCTGCTGAACCTGCAATTCTTGGGATAAGGCATCTATGTTGACTTCCTCCTATCACCTTTGTTCTCAGTGGCATCTCCTTCCAACTGGAAAAGTATGGAAAAGTATGCCTGAGGCCTTGAGTATCTCCAGTCAACAGGGTACTACTATCTGTGTATGGAAAGGGAAATGTATATGTATATGGAAACTGGGCAGACTTGGGAGGTGGTGCATACAAGCACTGGCAGTTGGATTGGTGAGAGAGATGGTTTCTGGGTCATGCCTTGGAGTTCTGGTCTGGGTAGTTGAGAGTGTGTTATCTCCATCGGATTGGGTGCCCTGCATGAGAAGGTGCAGAAACTGTAGCAGTAGGAGGCTCACAAAGCTGAAACGCTGGTTTGGGAGAAGAGGCAGATGAGGCGTGTGGGGTTGAGGGCTTGGTTTAAGGCAGACAAAGGACTGTGGGAGGTGAAGAAGAGATCTCCTCTGACAACAGTCAGATCCAGAGGCATTTTGCGCCTTAAGCAGGCCAGGTGAATAACAGTTGGTCTAGCAAAGAAACCAGCACAGAGACAGTAGCTAGTGGCTTCAGGCAGTGACCTTCAGCTGAACTCCTCTATTTTTCATTATAAATATCATATAGATTCAGTCCTTTTAGAGCTTTTGAGAGCACATCCATGAAACAGCACTGAAGACACATAGATAGTTCATGGACTATCTTCCTAAGCTATGGGCTTGGCCTCCATTTAGTCACATTTTTGGAATGATGAGTGGATATAGATGACTGTCTCCCTGCCTCTCTTCTTCTAGGCAGCCCTGAAAATGCCAAACTTTGTTGAACTCCTTATGAGAAGGTGGGACAGATAAGCTCTGCAAAGCATCCTGGGCTCTTCTTTTACTCTCCTTCTGTTGCTCTCCTTGTTGTAGGCCTGACCTGAGCTGATGTTATGAGCCTGGGTGGACACAGGCAGGATGGAGATCAGAGTCTGGGCTCTGGAGCAGGGGTAGGACTGGGAAACGTAGCTCCAACTAGCACAATCTTGTGCCAATCCCTCTGTCTTTGCGTTGGGCAGAAGTCATCAGCATTCAGCACTGTCCGATCTACTTCTTCACCCCTCTGCTGTGGGGAGAAACTGGTGGGTAGGTGAGCACAAGAAAGAACAGGGTGAGCGTTGCAACTCATCTCTTCATCAGATGAGGTTTCCCCCATGCCAGCAACTGATTTGCCTTTCAGGTCATTCACCACAGCTTTATTTTATTTGCAGAGCAGCAACTGATGCCACTTCTGGCTTGTTCTCTTTTTCTTCCTTCCTAAGGAGAGTCCTCTTTGCTTTACCATCTTCCTCTTTCAAAATATCAATGTGAGTGGAGAGTTTTTACTCTAGATTTCATGTGTAGTTACCTTGCCTGCTGTTCATCATGGTTTACCTATTTCAGTGATTTCTGCACACTGCTGACCAATCTCATTACCACCCTAAGGGAGAAGCATCTTGAGCCTGCATTCTTTTCTCCATATGCACAAGGTCTTTTTTTACCCTTTTTAAAAATTATTGGTCCCTCTCCCCTCCCCTGCCATGTGCGTGACAGACTGGATGCCTCTGGGATGGAAGCAAATCATCCTTTTTTTGCACGTTGCCATCCAACCTACAGTCAGAACCAAGAGCAAACTCCAGTTCAGAGGTGAGCAAGAAAAACCCCTCTGAAACTGCCAGGGGCTGAAACAATTTGGCAAGCTTTACAGAAAAAAAAAAAAAAAAAAAAAAATACCAGCACGGAATGACGAGATAGGAGCATTACTTCAACAGAAGAAGCTCTGATTAGCAGATTATCGCTTAAGTGATGTTGATCCCAGCCACGCTGCCTTCCAAATGAGCCCTTTCACAGCCGGCAGCTGCACCATGGAGTCATGCATGTAAATAAGTGGGCCAGATCCTTTGCTGGCATGGGTCGAGGCAGCTTTGATGGACCGTCGCGGAGTTAAAACAGCTGGAGAAGTCTGGCTATAACGGGGAGTGTGACTCGCTTCTCAAACTTCTTCGAGCGCTTGGGGGGTGAGGGATCCCGAAACATTGCTGCCTGCGTTTTGCAGGAGAGGACAGCTTCTCCCACTGCCAACAAGCATCAAACCCACAGCACACTACAGCTGCAAGGACCCTCTCTCTACATTTTGATTGTGTCCAATTGCTACAGGACAAGGTGTTCTTTGTAAGTAACACTTTTTATTTTTTTTTTTTAATTTTTTTTTTTTTTAATCGCAGATACGAGGCTGAGCTAGCAGACTCTGCAGCAGTGGCTGTATCGTGCTCCGAGCCAGCGTGCAAAGAGCTGGTGCAAGCGGGATGAAAGAAGGTGGAATCACCTTATCACGAACTGTAAGAGAGATCCTTGCTGAGTCAGATAGGGGAATGATGAGGGATAGTTATTATTTTTTTTTTTTACAGTTGCTGAGCTTGTAACCTGTTCCCTGGGACCATAAAATGGTATCTAGCATCTTGCCCTCATAAAGCTCTCTTTATCTCTGAGGAGCCTGTTTGGCTGAGCGTGTGGGGAGCATGTGAGGGACTCTCATGAACAGCCTTGGGCTGAGCTTTCCCCGGAGTTCACAGTCCATTTCAGCTCTGATAAGCGTTCAAAGGTGACGGCCTGAAACCTGCAGAGCTGGCAGCGAGGCGGAGAGGGGGGAAACAAGCTCTCTTTGTGAGGCTGTTTGAGCTTGCTGCTGCACACTGGAGACAACGTAAAGCCGCAGCTTGCCGGGATGCCTGTGCTCGGTGCATTGAATGAAATCTTTCATTCAGTTCCCCAAACAGCCTAGGAAGATCCTTAACCTTTGTCCTGAACGGGACTGCAGCCCTGTCCAGGAAAACTCTGACCACAAATGTCAGTGACTTCAAGCCCTGCTAATTTTTAGGTTACTGGGTTGAATCCTAGTTTGTCAGTGTAACCTTGTAGACTTGGACTTTTCAACCTAGAAAAGAGGTTACTGAAGAGGAAGGCAATAGGTAGGAGATAGATCTGTGAAAATCATGAACAGGGCCACTAGGAAATGGTGATTTGGAATCTCTCCTAATAAAGAGATTGGGAGCACAGGACTGAAAATTTCAGGATAGGTGCAAAGCAAACAAAAGTAGGTGGTTCTTCACAAGTGGGTGGTGAAGCTACGAAACTCCTTCCACAGGATCTTGTCTGCATGGATTCAAAATGTTATTAGATGAGTTAATGGAAGGAAAAAGCATTCAAGACTTTTAAACTTTAAGGTAACTGCTGTGCCCTCAGACGTCTCTGAGTTAGGGGTTACTGAGGGCTGGGAAGGTACGTAAGAAACCATCAGTACATGTTCATGCTGTACTTATGCTAGTTATTAGCAGTACTACAAGTAGTTATCAGCACAGCATGTTGTTCAGTTGCAATCCATCATGAGTGTTGTTGAAGATGGGACACTCTGGTGGGTCGATTTTTCATCTGGGCTGTTCTAGTGTTTAAAAAAACAAAACAAAACAAAACAACCAAACAACAAAACAACCACCCCAAAAAAGACAGAAGATGATTTTCCATTCACACAGATGGCAAACTCAGCCCATGACCAAGTTCATCTCTCTCTGAAAGATCAGTCTTTGGAGAACTGTGAGCAGGGACATGCTCCTGGTGCCCCATGCCTCCTGCCCACCCGCTCTTCTGCTTCTCCAGCATGGCCCACGCACAGTCGGTCCCTCTGGGTCTGCCCCAGTTCACAAGTGACACCCCACTGGCTGCTCAGCTGGAAAGTTAGGGCTTCGAGGGGGAGGATAACCTGGAGATATTAAAAGATGTGGTCTCAGGAGCCATCCCTTTCTTCCCTCTCCTTGTGTTTTGGTAGGATCAGTCTGAACCTGGCTCCTGCTTTCCAGGACAGGTAATCTCAGCATTATATCTGCTCCCACAAAGCCTGGAGATGTTTTTTTTCCAAGTGTCATGAGAGTCACGGAGCTTGTATTCATTGCCTGCCTTTTGTATCCAAGACTGAAGCATTGCCCCTGATTACCGCAGCACTGACCCCACCTCTTGAGGTGTGAGAAAAGTATCTAATTGAGAACAAGATTTTATCTCTTGATTTGGAGGCCTGAGTGTCTGAAAATACGCTCTTTCTCATGGCTGGCTTGCTGCTAAGAAAGGTTGAGCTGCATTTTGGTGTTCAAATCACGTGGCTTTTGTTTCCAGCTCCTGAACCTCCTTTTGCCTTTCTTTCAAGAACAGGGAAAAGGCTTGGCTGATCTTTCAGTCCTTACAAGGTCTCCTTTATCGAAGTGGATGGCTTTAAAAAAGTCAGCTCTGATTGAAGCTTCCAGCCTGCATCAAGCAAAATTGGAAAAAAAAAAAAAAAACAACCCATATACTTTCAGTGTCAGTCACTGCAGACTCAATGAAGTAAGTATCCAATTATTTTAAACAACACATGATTACAGGCTATTTCCCTACTATCCTGTAACATAAATTCTGAAAGAAAACATCCTGGGGTACAGCAATAAAATAAAAATACCAGTACTTACACTAGAAGAAACTCAGTAAAATTCAAGCTGGTCTTGAAGAAGTGGAGATAATATCCTTGTCTCATTGTGATTTGTTAGTACTTTGTGTAACTGTTTTATTTTAGATGGAAATAAGAAACTAAAATGCGGAAGAAGTGCCAGCAGCTACTAAGGACAGATTTTTAAGCATAATTTACACTGGAAAATCTGTGTAAGTTTTAATGAGCAGTTCTTCTTTTCTTTGTGTGCGTGGTTTTGTTGTGGTTGGTTTTGCTGCTGTTGTTCTGGGGGTCCAGGCAGAGTGAAATAGGGTCCCATTTCCCCTTTGGCTGTAGGACTGGCTTTGTCTTTTAGGTAGGAATTGCCATAAAGCTTGTTGGGAGTCAAAACTGGGAAGTGGGATGTGATCAGAAATCACTGAATCCTTTGCATTTCCCATCTGCACAGCTGACCAGGAGCTGCTGGAAGTTGCTCCGAGTGTTGTCTGGACCAGTCTTCTATGATGATGCTTGTGAGTGTCCCACATCCCACCTCTCATCCTTAGAAAACCATCCTCGTTTGTCTGGTGGTACCTCATTCCCACCTGATTCCCAGACTTGAAGTCACTACTCTCCCAGTCCCAGCTCTGTCCTGATTCACACATTCAACTACTAACAGGACGATTTTACCTGCCATGGGAAGTCTTGTGATAGCCACAGGAGCTTTGTCTCAAAAATCAGTAGCAGGGCTGGTGCAAGAGGGATGGCCCAAGATTATAATAAGGCAGATCCTTAGATGGGCATGCTCTCTTCTCATAGACCTTAGATGTGATTGGAAAAAAAAGTAAATATGTTAATAACGAAGCCTGGGAGGAGGTGTTTGGAGAACGAGGCAGAAAGCAATGCTTGTGGGCTGAAAATCTGTGTTTTTTCCATTCATATCATATAGCCTCATAAGAGAAATCCCCTTTTCCATGAGTCACATTTATCAGGAAACCTCTATGTTTTTAAGAGCATATGATGACAGTTTCTCTGAAGTAGTAAACATGAGAAGATCTGTTCAGGGACAGAGACTTCCTGCCCTTCCTTGGATGTTGCCAAGTCACTGAGCCTTCTGCACAAAAATTTTGTGGTTAGATCATCATTCTGTGCATTTTTTTTTTTTTTTTTTCATCATAAAATATCTGGTTTTATTTTCTTAGCTAATGAAGCAAAATAATTCTTTTCCCCTGCAAGATCAATACAATGAATGATGGTCCTCTTGCACCTTTGTCAAAAGCTACCCCAAACTTTGCCATTCCTTCTGTTTTCCTCTTGAATGAAAGTGAAGACACTTGGAAAATGATACTGACAAAAGAACAACATTATTACTAATTCTCTCAACTGGGGCTAGGTTCATGGGGAAGCTGGCTTGCTGTTGTGCTGAAGGTGCACTTTGCAGGGCGGAACCAGAATATATTATCTCCTCTGTTCCCACCCCAATTCATAGAATCATAGAATCATTTAGGTTGGAAAAGACCATTAAGATCATCCAGTCCAACCATTAACCCAACACGGCCAAGTCTGCCACTAAACCATGTCCCTAAGCACCTCGTCTACACGTCTTCCGAATACCTCCAGGGATGGTGACTCAACCACTTCCCTGGGCAGCCTGTTCCAATGCCTGACAACCCTTTCGGTGAAGAATTTTTTCCTAATATCCAATTCAAACCTCCCCTGGAGCAACTTGGAGCTGTTTCCTCCTGTCTTATCACTTGGAAGAAGAGACCAACTCCCACCTCGTTCCAACCTCCTTTCAGGTAGCTGTAGAGAGCGATGAGGTCTCCCATCAGCCTCCTTTTCTAGGCTGAAGGCATTCAGAAAGCCAACACTTCCCAGTCTTATTTTTACCAAGTGTCAGAAGATGAGTCGGCCAAAGACTGTTCTGAAGCATGTTGGTATGGAAGAAAATAGCCTTTATTTAGTCAATATTAGGAAAGAAAAAAGAATCCATCCAAACTTGCTTCTCTGGAAGGTAAGAGTAGATTCAGTCTAAAATGGAGATAAAGTCGTAGCTTTTGAGAAAATTATGTACTTTGAGTAAGAAAATGGGATGTCATGTCTGCCTATTATATCTGCCAACACTACTGATGTCCAAAGCATCTCAGGTGTAACTAGGAACCTATGTTGAACCATCTGACTCAAGACCCTAAAGTTAAATGAAATGACTTCTGCCTCTAAAATCAGGAAAAATGAACCTGAACCCTACACAGTAAGGAAGGTCGGGAACTTATTCTCTTCCCAGTTCTGATTTTTATATATAAAATGGGACTTTTTAATATAGAAACGAATATTAAAAATATATTTAAATTTATAGATATGTAAAAATATATTTAAATCTATAAAGAAATACATAGGAATAAATTAAAATATTAAAAATTAAAATACATAAAGAAGAAATTAAAACCTATAAGAACACAGCAACCTTGATATCTGCTCTACTCCCCCTGCTCATCTTTCTTGAGAGGTAGGTCTAAAAGTGAATTATGTCAACTGGTGAAGCAGCAGGATATCTTCAGGCCAAGTGTAATGATCAGAATACAACACTGCTGCTGAAACAAAAAGCACCCATCCTTTGTTGAGAAATAATCGATTATGACCTAGAAGTTATCACTAGGACCGATATCTTAAATTTTTCCTCTCTCGCCATATAAATGAGACCTGTAATTCTCAAGGGAAGGATACCACATCACTGGAAAGAGCTGCAGCACTGCAGAGACGGATGTGTCTTGTAGCAACATTTCTTTCCAACACAGTTCAGCTCATTTTCTTTCCCTCTGCCGTTGCTCTTCACTGCATCATCTCTCCTTCTCCACAACCTGGAGATCTCAGAAAAAGCCAGCCTGAATCCTCAGGAACGTGGGGTCACGAAGAAAGATGTTCCAGCAGGTGAGATCCAGGGTGAGCTGGAGGGGAATGGGATGGCGTGGAGTCAGGAAGAAGAGGTGGGAGCCGCTTTTTACAAAGAACACAACAAATCGGTCTTTGGAGTGTGGTTTCTGGTTCCAAATCAGTAGGTGATCCTTTTTCAGCACGGCAGCATGGAATTGGCACCATGCTGAGAATGTCTCAAGGGGCACCTGGATGCTCTGGGCTTCCTGTAGATGATGACTGAGTGCTCTGAGTCCTGCTGCGGGTATATGAGACGTGACTGCTGCTTTTCATTTTCTGCTGGGGAGCCTGACATCTGGGGTGGAGGGAAGTGCTCTGCAGCATCTCCCCTCCTTCAGCCACCCATGGGGCAGCCACCGTGGCCGGCTGAAGCATCCTTCAAGCTGTCATTAGCTAAGCGAGATGATACTAAAGCTGCTCCCAAGGGTCTTTGACTGTCAGTCTGAGTGGAGTGACTGCTCTTCGGGAAAGATTGCAGAGTAACACCCAGGCAAACCGGAAAATGCCTGGAGGAAAGCCAGCAGAAAACCAAAGAGATTTCAAACATCATCTGGGAGGAGAAAGTGAAAGATTCTTTTTTATTATTATTTTTATTTATGACTGGGAGACGGTAGCAGCTTCCTCTTCAGTTACAGGCGATAATAGCTGACTGCTCCAGGATTGCATGATGGACTCAGAGAAGGACATTCACAGCAGGAAAGAGATACCTACAGTTAGACACTTGAATTTCCTGTAACTCAGCTCAAAATCATTAAGCTGGGGAGAATTCTAGCTGATTTGATCTTGTGCAGTAGGAAAATAATTTAAAGTTGGAAGTGTCTTTCTGCCTATCCCCACTATACCTAGTAATATGACTGCCAGGACTCTGAAATACCAACATAATATAAATCCACTGTTGCACTCTTCTGTTTCATTAAATCATCTGGGTGTGGAATTGTGAGCAAAAATCCATTTTGTGTCCAGTGCAAAATCTGCTGTGCTGTTTTTAGATTCTTTTACGGGTCTGCACATCTCTGGCACCGACTATCATGTGAGGCAATTTGAAGACAATGAAAAAAAGTTCTGAAGGCATTAGAAAGTTTGTGTCTGTAGCTGAAATATCATCTCCCTTTTTTTTTTTTTTTTTTTTTTTAAAAAAAAAACTGTTTAATGTAGGAATTAGATTGTCCCCAGAGATGCTCAAAGTGGGAACAAAGGTACATGACTAAACATATTTGTATTATGAAAGTCTTTTAGGATACAAATGGGAAAGCTAGAGCTGAAAAGTGAATTACCATTTATATGTTGTCCCACTCACATCCTCAAAAAATAAAAATGCTAGGGAAGAATCTGTGAATATGTAAGAAATAAGAAAATAAGCAGTTAGGATAAGTTTATTGCTCCATTGAAATGAGACGCCACAAGACTGAAATATTCTGAGGCTTCATTGCATTTTATTTGTATAAAAGCCCAGTGTTTTATTGATAAGATACTTCAGAAACCCTGGATTTTATCTCAAGGAGTAGAAGAGAAGATAGTGTAAGAAGACAGTTGAGGAATATCTTGATAGATTAGATTAGGGGGAAATCTTGGTTGACTGGACTAAGGCAGAGATACAACCGACCTGCATGCAGAGGGAAAAAAAGAGGATGAGGGAAGGTAGAAATGACATTGTCTGACTTCACATCCTGGGAATATACTGGAATGAATTAATTATAAATTCATAAACACCTGGAAGTACTAATCCAGTGATGAAAAACAACCACTATGGATCTGTCAAGAACAAATCATGTCAAACTAATATACTATCAGTTTCGACAAGGTAATGGGATCAGGGAGGAATAGGAGACTGTTATGTCTTGGTTCTGACAAAGCATTTGGTACTGCCTCATACAATACTGTTGTAAGCAGACTCGGAAATATTAAGGTAGTATTTATCTCTCCTATATTAGATGTGCATTGGGTGCCTGTTTCTGAGCCAGTCACCCTGAGGTAGATACAGAGAAGTGTCCAGAAGTAATTCATCTTACTCAACTTAGACACCGACCTTAAGATGGGACAAATTGTGCTCCTCAGGAGCCCATTTCTCTCCTCTGATTATAAAGATAACCTAGGGCTACTGACTCAGAATTTTTAATCCGTCTTTTAGAGGCTTAACTTAGGGCAGATGAATCTTACTCAGAGTCTAAATCAATGGTTAACTTTTTTTTTTTTTTTTTTTTTGGCACTTAAATATTCCCACTGGAGTGAAGATAATTGTCATGATGACTTAATACAGATTTGCTGCCAACCAGGACAGAAGATCAAATAGTCTTCCTGCAGTGGAGACTTATTTAGTATTTTTCTGAGCAACTTAAACTCCTAAAACTTAGTGCAACACCAATTTTGGAAGGGGAGAACTCACAGGAGAATTCATAATAATATTTATCACCTGGAAGGACTGTCCTTAAGCAAAAAGGTCAAATTCAGTAATAGAAAATGCAAAGATAAAGCACAGAGCAAGAGGGAAAGAGAGAGATATCTGACAGCTTTATTTTGAAATGAGACAATATGGCAAGAAAACCAGTAATGAACGTGTTTAACAGCCTGGGAATGTGCTAAATATCACCTAGATACACCAATGTAAAGGACTGAATCTAAGTCTCACAAATAATTTTTTTTTCTTTCCCTTTCTCTTCTCCTTCTTCATCACTTTCCCTTTCTCCTTCCACTTCTCCCTTTCCCTCCTCCATCTCCCCTTTCCTTTTTCTCAGGTATATTATTACATTCTATTCACACTGAGATAGCATCCGTGTGTCCAGGCGCTGTTTCCCTTTGTTCTCTGCTGGAACATGATGAAAACCTGCAATATCTAAGACACCGGCTTTTTTTCTTCCCATAATATACGTCAGAGGAATCCTGTGCACTCAGCAAGATCTCCCTGGAAGACTAATATTTGTAATCAGAACCAAAAACATTTAGAGCCCAGACCCTTCCTCTGGAAGCTCATCCCAGTTCTCCAACAATGTAAACAATTTAATTTTTTTCTTTAAGCCAGTTTTTAAGCTCATCTTTCCTCCAAACAGCCCTTTTCAGTTTCTGGTCAAGAATGTTATATCAAAATAAACTTTTTTTTTTTTTTAGGGCGGACCATGTAGTGTAGTTGGACTCTGACACTTGCTGTTTCTTTGAGATTTTTTTCTTTCTGACTTTCTTCTTTTTATTTATTTATTTATTTTTCCAACTACCTATCTATTTACCTACCTACCTACCTATTTATTTATTTATTTATTTATTTATTTATTTATCTACCTACTTATTTAATTATTTATCTATCTCTTTATTTATTTGATTGCTTGTTTATTTATTTATTTATCTATTTTGTGTGTGTGTGTCCCTTTTTCTTCTCTTAATTCATAACTGCTGCTCTACCAAATTCTATGCTGAGACATTTGAGATGCATGAATCAGCCTCTGAGGGGACTGATGTGTTGCCATAGATTAAAAAAGGAATGTAAGGTGACAATTAATCCAATTTGCTTTAGAGTCAGCTTTTGGGAGGTGAGAAAAATAGGGTAATAGACTCCAGGTCTGTGGTGACTATGGAGTGACCACTTCAGGTGACAACACTTGCAGTGTAAATGTCTATATTTATCCAAATACCCCTCCCTATCAAAGGTGGATATTTGAGTTCCCTTGATAAAATAAAGGCAGCTCATCCTATGATGAGATGAATCTCCTTTCAGAGAGGTTTATATCTCTCCACTCAACCAAGAACCAAAATCACTCAGTTAAATCAAAATTCAAGATTTTGATCACTCTAATGTTGACTGACAGGAGCTCTTCACCAAATATCTTCAAAATAAATTTAAGTGCTGCAGAAACGTTTTCCTTCAAGTTTCCAAGAGGGAGTTTTGGAGCTGAGGTGTGGAGGGGAAGGCAATTAATTGTCTTCCATGAAAGAAAATGGAGTTGATGGTTGCTTTTTGTTTTCCGATTTGGAGCAAAGCTGCCCAACCTTCCAAGTTTTATATGGAGCGGGCTATAACTTTTCTTTTTTCTTTTACTAAAGTATAGCTCAAACTTTCTTATTCCAATCCATCTTGAAAAGGTATTGAATTGTGATGTTTCCCAGAAAATCAATTCATAAATGCCCAGATATTCTGAGTATATCTGTTGAACAGAGCTCTTCACAGCGTGGGAAATGGATCCTGTAGTTTTCTTAGTTTGCCATTAGTAGTCAAGAAAGATGCTAAGACCCAGGTTATCCAGAAATAGGTGATCTGATGGTGTATATCAGGAATGGAAATCCATTTTTGGGGGTTTCCACAGAGGTGCTGGACTGGAACAATCTCTGCAGTTTTAATAAAGTTATATTCTGCAGCTGAAAACCACCCACTCCTCTTGGATTTCTGATTGCTTAGCATTGACAGCTGTGTTTCTCCACCCTTTTTCAATCACAGGTCTGTCTAACTTTTTAACTTAGAGACACGGAGAAATGGTTCATCTTGTGTTCCCTTTTCGTCTCTTAGTTGGAAAAAGAAGAATGGTGGTGGATAAAAAAATTAAGTTACTGAGCTCCTTTAGCCAAAAGAAATATAATCATTAAAAAATCATTATGTTACAGCATTAATTGGGAATATTTTAAATGAAAAAGCTGAGAAGATTTTCTGCCTTTGTGCAAGTCCTGACACACACTTGTCAGCTGGGTAGGAATTTCCGAAGGAGAAATTGCATGCACTTTTCTGATCTCTTCAGGACTACAAGTGGTTTGGAGAGCATCTGCTGGACAGCTTTCTGGGTCTTTTTAATCCATTAATGAGAAAGCAGCTTATGTTATTTGCCTTTTGTGTCTTTGAGTTGCTCCTAATTATTTCAAGCCAGGGGATAGTAAAATTAATTTCTTCTAAAAAAAAAAAAAGAACAAAGCCTCCAGCAACCCTCATCCCCATCCACACCAACATACTGTTTTATTACATTTGTAGCTTTTTCATTTGTGCCTGAGGAGTCCTTGTGAGAGTATTCATGACTTTGTTAAACGAGGAAACTGAGCAGGGGACTGGTTAGCACCTCATGCACAAAATCTGGGCAAAATACATTGCAATAGGATGTATGAGCTTTTTAACCATCTACATTATTAGCTGTGCTTCTGACTCAATTTACATGAGTTAGATGCCCCATATAACTGCAGTGGAATTATTCATATCTGTGTCTGTGCGTGTGCATTTCATCTTACATGTGCAGAACCTGTGCAGAACCTCAGATGAGCAGGTAAAAATCAAGGAAGACCCTGTTCCCCAGAATAAATGACAGCCCAGAGAGGACTACATGCTCAGTCTGGATTTTTCTCCTTTAATACAAGGGTTTGAACCTGAGAATCTCATGAGTGCCTTGACTGGCTGTATCAGGAATTTGGGGCACTGATTCTGAACAAAATGTTCTCTCCAACCAACAGCACCTTCTCCAAATTGTTATATTTGCCCAACTTCTTTCATTTCAAAAGAACAATATTGTTTTTAATAAAGGAACTCCAGAGATTTTATTAGGAATGCTCCAAAACAGCTTCAGTCATGTACCCATAGTAATCTCTCAGGCTTAAGAGGATCAAAGGATCTGTCAACTTCAGTAGATATAAGTAATTAGTCAACAGTTAAGAAGATAAGATTTTACAAACAAATTATTTTTGCTGGCAATAGTGCCTTCTTAAAATGGAACTCTGAAAGTTATTCAACATTTCTTATTCTTCTTAAAGCTCTTGTTTTTAAGCTTTTCACTACTTTTCAAAGCTGGTATTACAAAGCAGTTTTATGCTACAGGGTTGCAGTATTATTCCTGAACATCTCTTTAGGATGAAAACAGACTTTGATAAGAAAGTTGTGTTTTTTTTCCTTCCCTTCAGCAGAAATAGAAATGTCATAAAATAATCAATGAAAAGTAGAAAACATTTTGTTTAATATATGTGAAATGCAAATGTTTTTAATATTTCCCTCAAAGATTCTCTCTTATTTTTTTTTTTTTTTTAACACTTGGTAACTGTGAATTAGGATTTTCCTTAAACTTGCTTTCTTCAGGCAGAACTTGGATACATCCCCATGCCCCTTTAGCTCGCTCTACACTTCCATGAACTGTGTACCAAAAGGCCATCTATAAAATACACCAGGATACTGTGTGGTTACACCCCATAAACATTTTTTGCTGCATGAGGAAATGGTGGAAGTTGGCTCTTGCACATTTCAACAACGTTACTCAGCCAAGCATAAGAATAAGGGAGTAGAATGGAAAAAAAAAAAAAAAAAAAAAAAAAAAAGAAAGAAAAGAAACACACCAGTCTTTGGAACATTTATTTTTTGCCAGGATTTTAGGTATTTTCAGTTAAGGAATATTTTCCTCTATTAAAAACCTTTTCTTACTTATAAATAGTGCTACGCTAGCAGAAGTGAGTGACAAATTAAATTTTATTTGATAATAAAATTTCCAAATTGGGCATCCCTGTTCTTTCAGCATTGATGTAGTCAGAAACAACAAGGTCCTATCTTTTGAAAAAGTGTGGTCTTTGAATTGAGACAGTTGTCACGGAGTTGCCTTTGGCAGTGTGTTCTGGGCTTGCTCTCAGTGTGCTGGACTGTGAAAAGAATAAATTTGTGTATTGTATTGGAAGGCTTAGTCTTCATGGTATAACTGAGCACGTATGAGGACTAGTGGAGATTCATTCTTTCTCTCTCCTTTTTATCTCTGATTTTCTTCATGTGATCCTAATTGAAAGAGTCTTCTCAACTGGTAGAAATTTATCCTCTTCTGCCTAAGGGAAAAGTGGTAATCTCAATTTAGGATGTTATGGTGAAAAAATATAAATAAATATGGGAATGGTTGAGGTAGGGTGTTCTTAGGTACGAGGGTGTTCTGAGACAGAGGGGTTATCAGTTGATGTCTCAAGGTCCCTTTTGTATCTATTTTTCTATGATTCAGTGATGCTGGAGCACCGACAGGGAACTTCATCTGTGGCCAGTCATACAGCTTACACGTTTATTGGTTCTTTAGAGCACCAGATGGGATCTTATGGTGGAATTAAATTAAAAGTTATGTTGTTCAACCACTGTTGCAGGGCACCATTTCCTTAACAATCTCCTCCTTTCTCCATAGGGTTTTCACTTGGTAGATTACTTTTTAATTTGGTTTGTGTTTTTGCAGGCTTGGATGTGGAAATCATGTTTTTTTTTTTTCCCTGTTCCACAGGATATAATTATTTTGTGTATCATAGAGTGGGTGAAAACATTGAAGGAGATACTGAAACAATCTGCAGGTGTCACAGGAAGAGGAACTTAGTGGTCCAACTAGTTAAACTTTTATCTCCCAATAAATGGAAATTAATCAGTGCTCATTAATTTCAGAGTAGCTAAGGAAGATAGGATTTGTGTGCCTTGCCCTACCACAACAATGAGACAAATGGAGTTCTTGGCCATCTGGGCCAATAAAGAGAGAGTCAATAAAGAGACAAATGACTTGTTTTGTAGAAGTATGGTGAAGAAGGGAACAGACCACAAAAGATTTATGCAGTTTCAGATTAAGCATTACTTTCTGTCACCTTTAAATCAAATTTTCTCTCTACTTGTCTAGAGCAGGTCTTATTAATTGCTTATCCTAAATACTATCCATTCACAAGAAGAGTGGAATTAATTTTCCAAAATGTAGACACTTGGTGTTTTCTGAGGTGTCTTGTGCTATCCAGCATATCCATATGAAGCTGGCAGGTGGGGCACTGGATTCAAGGGAGACCCATGACCTTTTGGAGTGGCAGCTGGAGTCCACGCAGATGCCCTGTGGCACTGCAATGGTAGACATCTATGTTCAAACCACTGAATCCCTCTGGTACTGGGATATTGGTCCTTCAGTGAGATGGCAACTGTTTGTAGCAGAAGATCCTGGATGGTCAGAGTTAGTGAATAAACCAGTACTGTATCCCAGTATTACATACATGAAGTCAGAGAAAATTTTCAATTTTATTGACAGCACAGTCCTATTGTCTGAGTTCAGGCCACGTGGGGCAACAAAGAAAGGAAAGCAAAAAATGCTATGCATCATTGGAGAAGGAGCCCTGCCAAAGAACTGGGTCCACAGGGATCATGGCAGAAAGAGAGACCCAAACTGACATCTTCCATGTGGCTCTAGCTTGACTTAATGGGTAACGTTAAATGAAAGGGAAGCATTCCATCCGTCTCCTATTGATGTCAATCTCATGTGTTGAGATGAAAAGTTGACCTTTCTAAACAGAAGTGTTTCCCTCCAGGAAAGTTTAAATATTTTGACTTTGTTCCATTTTGAGAGGAAAACAAATGTCAAATATCAGAGTCTCCTTGTGCAAGAGCAATGTCATTGCCCTATGTGCTGTGCAGTTGCATTTATTGCTATGTTTATTCATCGCATCTGATATTGTTCAGTGGAAAGTTTTAAATGGAGATGTTTTGGGTTGATTTTGAAGACTGGAACAAGACTGAGGATACTTCTCTGGGATTTCTTCTCTTCCCCTCCTCCTTTGCCAAGTAATGTGATAAATTGAATCATGTCTAGATTCCAGATGCACATGTCTAGACTTCATTCACACGTGAACATGCGTTTGTGTGCACTCATGCACGTGCAGTGGCAAGAAGAAAATAAAGACAAACAGAACCTTGTTTATGCCAAATGGTATCAGCAGGGGTCAGAGAGTAGGGAGAAAATACAAATATCACTATACCATAAGTGTGGGGGGAAACATGTGTCAAAGACAAGAGGGAGAGTTGATTGCTGTGTGCTTAACTTTCAGAAAGAAACAGATTTTTAGCTTTTTTAGCTGAGAGGTAAGAGACTTCCTGGAGCACAGCAAATAATATCTTTGGGTGGGAATGAAAGCCAGCGTTGTCTTTCCCTAGTGACTCTAGAGGGATCCTAGAGGATTCATTTCTGTTAGACAGCTCAATGGCTGAAGTTAGGTGAAATGGATCCATTTTAATTGTCCATCCCCTGCTGTTGCTCAGACTCCAGTTGAAGACACTGCATACTTGTTAACTGCAAGAGAGTTTTTAATAAGCTAATAAAGGAAGGAATTTATGATTTCAGAAGATGATAAACATCAAGATGCTTACTCCCAGCAGATAGCCTTGAAAAAAACAGAAGGCAGGCAGGGTGGGTCATGCTACATGAACAGAAAAGTCTTGAAATAGAAAGTTGGTCCAGCATTTCT
Organism: Tyto alba; assembly: GCF_018691265.1. Lineage (NCBI taxonomy): Eukaryota > Metazoa > Chordata > Aves > Strigiformes > Tytonidae > Tyto > Tyto alba. The sequence goes on along the minus strand of NW_024881313.1, from coordinate 40,096,376 downwards.
GTGAGATGTCAGCAATTTTTAACTGAGCTTTGCTTGGAGATATTCAACTGGTTGGAACTAATCCATTTCAAGAAGAGGTGAATCAGTGTCTAGCAATTCACTAAGCCAGTTGCCCAAGTACTGGTTGTTAAAAATCTGTGCTTGTTGCTAAAAATCTGTACTGGTTGCTAAAAATCTGCATTTCATTGCCTTTGTGAGGGTAAAGTCCACTGGCACGCATGAGTGCATCCAAAGAGGCAGCTTCAAAGACTCGTTTGAGCTGGTGAGTACAAGAACCGGGGCTGTCAAGCAGAACATCTCAAACTAGACCATAAACCTTTGTGGGTCTGAGATGAGACACTGGGAATGAGTGAGGGGTGGGGAAGAAGAAGTGCTGTGTGAGTTAAAGAAGAGTTTTGTCCCTGGGGGAATGTAAATTGGCCCTGGGTAAGTTCAGGCTGCAATTAAAAAGATGGTCTCTGTCCATCCAAGGGGAAGAGGTCCCAAATTAACTCTATTAGGCTTAGTGAGAGCAAAATCTTAGATTGTTACTTGAATACAGAGCCACATGTAGTTCCTTGTGCATTACGTAACAAGTTTTCTTGAAAGAAGAGGCAGTCTGTATAAAATGGTAAAGAAAAGCTCTTTGGTATTGGATTAGGTTATGGTCAGAGACCCCGGACATCTGCCACCAACTTACTGAATGAACCTGGAAGGTTATTCAGGTCATTTATCTTCCTAGGACACAAAGGTCAGCCAAGAAATTAAGCCCATTCTTTAGGATTTCAATGACTTTAAACCCCTAAAAGTAAGAACCCCCCTTCCTGTGAGACTTCCTGTAGGACAATTATTTCAGGTGGGATTCAGCTTGCATATTGAGAGCTAAAATTAGAGATGAGATTCAGCCTCAGATTCAGACATCTAAAAGTGAAGGTATAGTCCCTGCATGGGTTATTTTCTTCACACGGAACCAACTACAAATGAAAGACTCTGGTTAGCTCTTTCTCCTGCAACTAGCCACAGCATTCTTAAAGGTGGAATAGAAGACATTATATTCAGTAACAACACTAAAAACAACAAAATGAGTAGTCTTTTTGATCTTCATGCGCTGATGTGATGTTGCTACACAAAGATTAGGCTATCTCACCTAAGGTTACATGTCTAAAAGTTACATGACCAGTCAGAGTGAGTGATGTAGGCTCCCTCTTGAGTTGGTGGAGAGAGGCAGGCATTTTCAGAAGGTGACTTTGTGAGGCATCATCTTTTGACAGTACCTTTGAACAGGTAGTCTGCTCAACTTGCAGAAAGGATAAGCTCACATTTTAGACAACTGACGTTCAGGTTAGTGAATTGTGTGTAGCAGCTTCTGTGAAATCTGGTTTGTTTTATTCCAGTTTTTATTTACCCTAACTTTTAGCCTGGTTTATTAAAGCAATGACTGTATTAGAAAACCCTATAAAACAACTCCACTATTCCCTAATATTTGTGTCGACCATCCCAGCATAATGTCTACTTTTTCTTTTGTTGTGAGCTAACATGTGGGAATCATCCAACCTTCTTGCAGCTGAGGCTGCTATGTACTAGTGGACAATCATGCATTTTTCTTCCTCATCCAATGAGGGTTTTTAATGCTGGAGACTCTGGATGGACTGTGGTTGCTGCGTATCTAACATGACACCTCTCTGTAGCCTATCTGAGAGGAACTTCTATGGTTACATCCCAAGTGACTCATTATTCTGAGAGGAAATACACTGGCAGGGTTGAGTAAGGCATGAGCGCTATCCTCATGTCACTCTTAACCTGTCCTTTAAATAAACAAACACATCCACTGTATGACCTCAAAGGTATTCCCATTACTTCTAATTTCCTAGGGATTGACCACTTTGTGATTAAGGCTCTGGCCTGAATCCAGAAAATGCTCCAGATTCATCACCGAGTCTCATATTTCAACTGGTTACTTGGGTACCAAAAGTAGTTGTGCCAACCATTTCTCTCCCTTTGCCTAAATAAGGTACAGGTCCAACAGGCTTGGATAATGGATTGGCCAAGTCATCGATTTCTCAACCTTAGGTTTCACAGTATCTTTGATACACCTGTTGTATAGGGTTTTACAGCCTTCTCTTGTAGTAAGTGGGGTTTAACTCACTTAAATTTAGACATTTAAAGACTGGCATGTAGTCCAGACTAGATATGTATGTATTGTACCAGAGAGAGATTCACCTTAGGAACCTACCCTAGCCCAGGATAAGCTCCTCTCTGGAGAAGCCAATCTCTCTTCATGAACTCTAGAGGGAGCCTGGATGACTGCTTTAGAGTAGACACGCAATTTCTAGACAGCTAAATGAGGTGATTCAAATCGTGACATCTCTGTTTTCTATCTAGCAGTCGGTATTGCATGTCGCTATCTCAGCAAAATGCAACATTCAGTCTTGGAAGCTGTGCAGTTCCAATCGTGTTTTTATATATGTTTGAGTGAGAAGCTGCTATAAAAAAAAACGGGTACCATAAGTGAAACTCAAGGATGGTGGGGACTTTTTTAGACTGATGAAAGAATCCTATTGCTATTACTTTGCTGATGGATCAAAACAATGAGTCAAGGACTGATAAAAGGCAAAGGCAGGTTAAAAAAATAAGGGAAAAATCCTTAGAACATTCATGAACGCAAGAAAAATATGTATAATTCATATTTAGTTCTAACCTTCCTCATCAAAACAATCAAGTTTATCACAGTTATTTTATAACGTTGCACTTATTTAGTTTCATTCCATATGTGTTTTGCCTCTGTCCGTCTATCTGCTTGTCAGGTCCCTCAGTCCCTGCCCAGTAACTTTTGAACCTGTTGCTCAATTTTAAATAAATTTAACAAATGGATGAAAGTCCTGTAAATATTAAGTTACTGTAGGTTTTGTGAAAATAGGTTGCTGAGTGGAGAGGAAAAATTCCAGAAAAGAACCACCCCCAAGAGAGAGGCTGCAACGTGAAATCAGTCACCAAAGAAACTATGGGATGGAGCTGCAGGAAACAAAAGTTTGTAAATTCTGCTTTGCAGAACTGCTTTTCTTTTTCTTTCTCCTTTGGTTAAAGCAGAAATTGTTTCCTTTCGTCCATCCCAAAGTTAAATAGAACTTATTTATTTTGAAGCATGAGTAAGCTGTAATCATGCCATTGCATTGTGGTCCACTGAATTTGAGTAGACAAAACCTAATTTAGAACCATGTTATAAAAGAAAACTAGAGAACACAAAATTCCCAATCCTATAGTGAAATTTGCTTAAACATATTTTTAGTATTTTTTTTAGTGGTCACCTACTTTTGCAATGTTGATTTCAGCAACTCAAGTTCCCTCAGACAGAAGTTACGAGCATATGTTATTGGAAGACTCTTGAGAAAACTTAACTGTTAAAGGTTTCCCTGACAATAAGATTGTTATAGGAGGGAAAGGAAAGCGAAAGGATAGGGGAAAAATGGGGAAGAAACAGCTTTCAAGACTATATCCAATCTTCTTGATGCTGATCAGAATATATATTTATTGCTTTTTTAAAAACAAGATAGGGAATAACAACACTGGAGGCTGGGAAGGAAGCACATGATATGACCAGGTTGGCTGTTGACACCCTGTTCTTCATGCTGGTAAATACACAAAGGCTAGAGAAAGCTCTAACAAAGCTGAGAAGTATGTTACGACAGCACCTCACTGAGAACAATGTGTTTTGCTCAACACTACAGTTATGGTAAGATTTATGTCTCCTAATCCAAGAATTCAGCTTCTTAGCAGATGAGTCAGGAAAAAAAAATGTCTTGCTCACAGATGGTGAGCAGAATCATAGAGAAATTAAGTGACTTGATGGGGTTATAAAAGCAGACTGTTATAGAGCTGGGAATTGATCCCAAACCCCTTGAAACCTTGCCTGATGACTAGAATAAGGTTGTCGATGAGTTTTATCCCTATGCAAGTACAGTGTCATGTTTAAGTCAGTTATCTGGGTTCCTTTTTCCTACATCAGAGAACAGTTAACAGCTCCAGTTGTTTTGTTTCACCTAGCTCAGCCATCTATCTTAAGGTGGGACTATCTAGCTTGGCTTGGTGCTTCTTCAGTGACTGTTCACAAATAAGCATCCCAAAGATTTGAACAATATGGTACACACAAAAAGGAACCTGTAAGTTTTCCTTAGAGCAATTTCTTGCCACAGTACAAGGTCTTTTTCTATATCATTCACTATATGGGCACCGTTGGACAGCCAAATTGACCATTCAAGCACTGTGGACAGCCTATTGCAGCTGAATTATTAATGTCTTATTAGACATCTCAGGATGAGATTCTTCTCAATTAACATTAAAACCTTATATGTTAAGCATTCAGTATTTAATTCCGAACTCTTGCTCCCCTCCAAGCCTTTCTCTGTTAATGTTTTGCCCAAGTAATCACATTCACGCAGGCTATCTTGAACCAGGATGGCAAACTGACCCAGAATAAAGCTACCTTTTCTGTTGGGTTAGTTTTAACCCAAGAGGTTTCTTGAACCAGTCTAAAGGGTCACAGGAATGTTTGTGGCATTACCTACTAAAATATGGCATGGGAGGTCAGGAGCGAGCAGGCAGATGGCCAGAGGGAGGGTGAAACCACCTCCTTGGCAGTGGTGAAATTTATGCTTCAATAGGATGGGGAGCAATGGCCAACAAAATACAAAATACAAAAGTGCTCTGCAATCTGCAGAGAAGGTTAGCACTTGTGTTGCACCCACAGGTGCAAATATTCGCATAATGCTCAGTGGAAAAGTTTAACCAAAGAGGAAACAAAAAAGATGCGTTACACTGAAGAATAGGGTTTTTTGGTGTATGCCTGGTCATCCCACCCTCCTCACCATGAGCATCAAGTCACTAGAAAAAGGAGACTTTCCATTCCTCTGTGCTCTGAGAGGACAAAGCAGTGGGAGCTGCAGGGCTGGGTCTGTGTTATTTGTGTAATACCATAATTATTTGCTAAATTCAATTACTTATGTGTCAATTGTTAGAAGGGTGCAAGAAAGCACAAGAGTCAACATTACTTAATTGGAAGGCAAACATAAAATAGTGAAGAGTGAGGGAGCAGCTAGTTTGGGGATTTTGTTCTCTAGTAAGTCCTCTTCCATAGAATTTTTGTAGGCCTTAGGTAAATGATTTATCTAACTTCAGCTGTTGAAAAGGTGATCATCTAGTCATTCAAGTTCCTTCAACAGCTACTGGATGTACTAGAGTCTAATTTGTCCCAAGTATCTTATGCACTTATTTTAACAGGAGAAGACTTGCCCTTTGGAAGAACTGACTTCTTTCTTCATTGATAGAGGTTCTACATTTATTAACAGGTTTAATTTTTTGATGGCTAGAGATAGGCGAGATAAACTGATTGTTGACATCCAAGTTTCTTCATTGGTAAAAAGGCATTTCAGGGGGTGTAACAAAACTGTGTTCTGGCCCTTCACAGATATTTCTCCAAATCTCTCATGTCCCTTCCATTAGGAAAGAGCCTGTCTGTGGAGGGTTAGTCCAGGATATTTCCATGCTGAATGGTGTGCCTGTATGAGTTGGCAAGGCACTATCTATGTCCCGATCAGCTAGATAGTTGTTTCTTTATATATATATATATACACACATATATATATACATATATATATATATATATAATGAGTGAATTCAACCTGTCCATCTTGCTTTGGGCACTGATTTGTACCTTTTTCCTCCACTCTTCTGCTGATTTTCATGAATCTTGTAAGAACATTATTGTCCCTGAGACTCTCAGCCCTGTTTCCGTTGAAATTGTCTAGAAGTTTCCAGCATTACTGAGGAATAATAATAATAATAATAATAATAATAATAATAATAATAATAATAATAATAATAATAAGAAGCAGCAAAGCAAAGCAAAGCGAAGTGGAGCAAAGAGAGAAGAGAAGAGAAAGAAGAGAAGAGAAAGAAGAGAAGAGAAGAGAAGAGAAGAGAAGAGAAGAGAAGAGAAGAGAAGAGAAGAGAAGAGAAGAGAAGAGAAGAGAAGAGAAGAGAAGAGAAGAGAAGAGAAGAGAAGAGAAGAGAAGAGAAGAGAAGAGAAGAGAAGAGAAGAGAAGAGAAGAGAAGAGAAGAGAAGAGAAGAGAAGAGAAGAGAAGAGAAGAGAAGAGAAGAGAAGAGAAGAGAAGAGAAGAGAAGAGAAGAGAAGAGAAGAGAAGAGAAGAGAAGAGAAGAGAAGAGAAGAGAAGAGAAGAGAAGAGAAGAGAAGAGACGAGAAGAGAAGAGAAGAGAAGAGAAGAGAAGAGAAGAGAAGAGAAGAGAAGAGAAGAGAAGAGAAGAGAAGAGAAGAGAAGAGAAGAGAAGAGAAGAGAAGAGAAGAGAAGAGAAGAGAAGAGGAAGAGAAGAGAAGAGCCTTCAGAGTATTTCTAAGTCAGTTTTATCTTATCTGGAAACACACCTCAAACATAAAGTAATGCTTAGTGCTCATATAAGGCAGACTTCAGGATACAATATAACATGTTATATATTAACAGATTATACTTAAGAGTTTAATCCTAGAACTCCTAAGATCACTAGGTTGATATTATTTGAAGGCTTTTGGTTTTGTTTAGTTTTTTTTTTTTTTTTGGTTGGATTTTTTTTGTTTTCTCTCTCTAATAAATACAGTATTGCTGTTATGTTTTTCCTATCAAAATACTTCAGTGCATATTTGAATTAAGCAAGGTTTTTGTGAGTATCATTTTGCCTGCAGTCAGAAGAGCATGTAAATATTTAAATGATGTGTTTGAAATGGTCTCATCATCATGTTTCTCAACATGCACAAAGGAGCATGGTCTTCAGCTGAAATAAAGGAGATCAGAATTCAAGACCAAGAAAACTTTCTAACACAAGGATAGTGAAATACCAAAACTGATTGTCTGGAGAGGAGCTTCTGTCACTAGGGGTTTTTAAGAACAGATAGATAGATAATGAAGGAAGGGCTTAAGAGACTTGGCCTTCATCTGGTGATGACCATGGGATTTCTGAGGGTCCTTTCCGACCTCATTTTCTATGAAACAGGATTTGATATGTCTTGGGGGGAAAAAAAAAAAAGTCCTGGCTAGCACAAGCTGGTAATATCTCCAAGTCAACAAACTGTGGTGTAGGATATGTATTTACAAAGTCATGGCAGGCTTTTTACATAAGGGTATTAAAAAGAAGAATTAAGATTGTTGTGATTATCAGCCTTTTGGAAGAGACACTGAAAGCTTTCTATGATTGCCTTAATAGGACTTTTTTTCCTTTGGATGAATTTAGATTTGTTCCTATCAGGGCTAATGTCTCATGCTGAGACTTACGGGGATCTCAGATGGCCCCAGACACCAAATTTCAGTCACTAGTCTACTCCAGTCTGCCTCCCCATGTGGACAATTCCCAAGAAACCCGAGAAAAGGTTTTTGAAAAGTCAACCATGAGTGTTGAAAAGTAGATGAAAGCAGAGACGGGGTGGTATGTACCGAATTGCAGGCCTGGTTTAGACTTTCAAACTTGAAACCTTAGAGGTTTGTTTTGTTCATTTGATGAGAAAGCCATCAGCAGAGATGCAGAGATGAACCCAGCAGAGAAATTAGCATGTTACTTTATTGTAGTAACCCTTGTCCTTCCTCATGCCACTCCTATATCACCTGCAACTCCTAGGTAATGACAAAGGTTAAGGATAATGCTGTGGAGGCCAAACATTGAAAGCTGATAAATATAAATTGCTTTTCCATCCACCTTAGTTCATTGGAATCAAAGGCAGGAGGGTTCATAGATAAGCATGTCTGGGTCTGGATTTCTAGGAACTTTCACTGGTGAGATCATCTGAAGATATATGGGCTTACACTAAGGGCAAAATAGAATCTGGAGTGAAAGGATCCATGTTTTAGGGAAAGCCATCATTCTTCCTGCCTCTGTGCTTAAGCAAGTATTCTAGTCAGTTAAGGGGTTGCATTTTCTGAGGGATAGCATGCCAGAGCTGCCCAAATGCAAGGACTGTTGCACTTTCTCTGAAATAAATGCTGTGGGAGGCTACCTGAACCATTAGATATGTGGTGAGTTGACCTTAGAGCGGTCCTTTATCATACAGGGGAATATGGTTGGTGTCCATGCTCTTTGTCTGTGCAAATGCAGACCAATGCAAGCTATCACAGCCTATGCTAAAACTAAGTTGATTTGCACCATCTGGCATCCTGGGGGGCCTATGAGAACATGCCTACGTGGTTGCTACCTTCAGTAGCACCACCACAAGACTCACCATAGCTTGTCAGCCTGTGATAGTTTGTCAGTCTGTAAGTCCTCAGCAACATCAAGGGCCTGAACTATCAGTTAGGTGGGTCATGTACCCTGATCAGATCCCACAGGTCTTATGTCTGAAGTGCCAAATTTACTTGTGATGAGTTGAAGGGTAGAGTTGAATGAAATCTTTAGAGACCTGACTCCTGCATTCACTGAGAATCACCCCTGCTCCTGTTCTGGGAATCTCATGGTGAGTTTGCAAATTAATCTGCACACTGCCACATGTAACCTGCAGGATTTCTGTAAGTTTGTTCCTTCTTCTACGATTTCCTCCAAGATTCCTCCTCCTCTGGCAAGATTGATTTAATCTCCTGCCACAAACTATCTTTTTTGTTGTCATGTCACAACATGTCTTAGCTTTAAGACAATGAGCCGTACCTGCAAGTTACAATTTCAGGTGAAAGTCGTCACTTGACCTATATGACGAAGTAAGTGTTTCTGTCTGGCCAGCATCTGAAGTGTTGTGACTGCTGCCAAGCCTGCCATAGTTGCAAAGCTGTTACTATATAATGACAAGCAACTTTCAAATCCCAGGGTGCTTATGAAATGCTGGGAAGTTTATGGCCCACGGCATCCCCTTCCTTGCTGAGAAGGAGGAAAAAGAAAGAGCACAGTTGCCTTATCAGAGATTAATGAATGAATGGTTTGTTATTAGCTAATGGTCCCAAAGACAAAAAGCAGTCAAGTCAGCAAACTCCTGGTACAGTCTAATGCCCCAAGGATATTGCTTTTCTCTTTAAATATAAATTCATCATGCAGAACTGAAATACTTTCCTTCATTCTCCTACTCTGATTGCACAGACAAGGGAGAAAAAACCCAAAGGTTTAGTGAAACTCTGTGGAAGGGGAGTGGAGGAAATATCTCTTAAAAATCTTTTTAAAACAGAGACCTTTTCTATTTTCTTGTCATTTACAAAAAGAGCTCTGTTTCGGCCACCTGCACCCCGAGGCAGGTTTAGTGATGGCTGTAGGATCCCGAGAGCTCATGGGAGGGATGAGCCAGTTGCATGTAGCTCAGCTTCAGGTCCCCTTTGGATAAGGGCAGTAACCATTGGAAGACCCTTGTAGGTCTCAAAATGTGGAGATTTACTGAGGGAGCTGGGAATAACAATTCCCTCCTTCTTTTACATTTGATACAAGCATGAACAGATGTGGGTGTGAGCTAACGTATGGGTGAATGCAATAGCTACAAATCAGTTTGATGAGGAATCTTTCTCCTGGCGCGCTTGGAGGGGGAGATAGATGTGGTTGGGACTAAGGACACAAAGTCAGCTTAGCCCTGCTCACAGCTCCTTGCTCCATGTTTCCTACTAACCCTGTTTTCTATGTTACTTAAGAACACGGCCCTCCCTGTTTTAAATCTCTACAGGATCTACACTTCCTTCAAAACTCTTTCTCAAAGATCAGGGTGGCAAATGCTTTGCCATTCACAGACATGAAGATAACCTTCTTCCATTATTTATTTGTTTTGGTTTTGTTTTGTTTGTTTTTTGTTTGTTTGTATTGGTTTGGTTTGTTTTTTTTTTTTTTTTTTTTTTTTTTCATGTAAAATTCAATCATAGAAAGTGATCTCAGATTCTTTGACCTGAAACATAAAGGTCAACTGTTGGAGCTGAACTGTGATCTGTTAATTGTGATAAGCTGTTACTCTGCTGGCAGATATGCCTTACACAACATCAAGCACATTGTGGGCTCATAAAGAATGCACTCTGACCAACTGTGATAATAAAATATCTTGCCACATTTGGGAAGGCTATCTATCTTACTTTATCCTTTTAATTAGCATCACCCCTCCCAACAAACCCCAAACCAATGGAATTGCTGTAACATAACTCTGCTTTTGGAAATTTACTCCAAAATATATGCCAACACCCTGGAGGCAATAAATGCAGAAAATCAAAGAAGAAAATGTTTATCTCATCATTTTAGCATCACAGAAGGGAAGCTTCCTCTGTCATGTGAGTTGAAGTCCATCTGGAGGGCTTCTGTTATTTCAAATCTTCTAAACAACTCCTCCTCTGTTACACTAATTGCATTAATTGTAGGCTGATTTTAAAAATAAGCTGTAGAAACAGAGCATGAAGCAAAGCTCAATTCATAAATGTTTCCCACTCTTTCTAAATGCAGTGGAGGGAGGCTGTGTAAGAACAAAGACTCGGGCTCTGTTGGAGTTTGTTGGTTGTCTTTGATGAGCTACTCTCTTTTCACCCACCAGACACTCTGAAAATCCTGAGCTTCGTTAGGTCCATCCAGACCCTGTTAGATGCTGTCCTGCTCGTCCTGGTGTCCTATTGCACGTTTGCTGTGGACACAGTTTTGTAATGGGCTTCCAAAAAAAAGCATGAATTTAGAAAAAAGATGTATTGTTGTTAATTTGTTCAGAGTTTTAACAGCCTTATCCAAATGCAAGCAGTTATTTTATGTTGTTACAATGATTCTGACAGTCAAGATTACCTAATTGTTGCTAATTTCTATTTATAATGCAATTACAATTACATTATTATATACAAACCCCCTACTGTTTACCCTTTCTTTCCAGAATTATATTCACCCTTTCCATATGCTGTTACAACAAATCATCAGCATGACAAGGTCTTTATTAGGAGAAATGCAATGTTGACTGTGTGGTTTTCTTCCCCTCAAGTTATGCTTCTGCTAAGGGTTGCCTTTCATATATTTCCAGAATCATATTGATAACATTTTTTTCCTGATTGACCTAAAAAAATATTTACAGAATAATTATTAGCATTCTTTTGTTCTTCCATGTAGGTGGAATGATTTCTTTCACAGTAAAGACACAGAGGCATACAAATCTAAGCAAACTTTAGGTTAAAAAACACCTTGAAAATAGTTAGATATTTTACTACAACAACCTCCCACAGGGTAGGTAATGAACACCTGACGAGTGTTAATTTTCCTATTAAGTTTAGGGCAAGTTAGACAAGGGTCATTTGAACTTACAGCAAGTTGCAAGTACAGCAAAACATTCTGAAATAATTTTGCAAGCATAGGTGAAATGAAGACAAAAATACGTTCAAACCAGGAAAGGTTCAGACAAGGCCTGAGAAGTCCAGAGTAATGTGATCTGTTGCTTTTGACTACAATTAAGTGTTGCAGATTCTTTCGAGAAAATGAATTTTTCCAAGAATGGTATGGTCTTTGAAAGTGGGCCCAGCACCAGAGCCATCTGCTCAAGAGATTTTTCTAAAGGCTTTATTCTGGTTCTGTCCCAATTTTCACATATATAAAAGTAGCGTCAGTGGACTGATCACGGTGCATGCCTGATGCAGCATAATGTCTCAAAAGAGACACCAACTGGGAAGTGCATACATTTACTGAATCAAGATGACAAGGATTTGCTGAGTTATTGTCAGCAGAGGGTTGTGTCAGGCCCATTTGTGTGAGATGCTGAGCTACATTGGGTTTCCCATTACCTCCAGTGAGAGTTAAGCATGCTCAGTACCCTGCAGAATTTCATCCAGAGTATTTTGTGGTTTTTTTCTTCCTGGCAGGATGTGCTCAGCATAGTCTATTTCAGTCTCAGCACCATGCTTTGTTCTTTTCCAGGATAAACTAGGATTTGCTTCATCAACAGCTTTAATTCTTCTTCTTGTGACCAGATGAGTATGCTTTTTTTTCTATATTGTTGAAGGTGGAATTGAGATCTGGGGGGAATCACAGACTGCTTTTTACTCTTTTTACTGGATAAACGTAAAGGAATTGCTCTTTTTTTTTTTTTTTTTTTTTTTTTTTAAGAAAGCAAGAATGACAATCAACACAACCATATACAAAGTTGCTTTTTTTAGAAATGCATTACTGAGAGAAGAAGACAGAGAGATACAAGGAGAGACGGAGAAGGAGATCCTGTACAGATGCTGGGCTCATCTGCAAATTCAGTGAAGACCTAAGCACACATATGAAATCTAAGCTTTCACTGCAAGGCAATTTGGTCTCTTGGGCAGCTACAAGAGAAAAGTAAAAAGTTTGAGGAAAGCTGAGACTCTAAATACATCAACGTATTGGAAACCTCACTCGTTTCAGTTTTGTTTTGAGTATTTGGCTCACTGGAGGATCACAGTCGACGCTGACTCCAGCAAGCAGAATTATTCCTTCTAGGGCAGGCAGCAGATGGTTTGGACCAGTGGCTTGGGACAGGTGAGCTGCAAGAGGTGCATTCCTCAATGCTCTTTGAGGATATTAATTTGCAAGGAGATGAACGAGCTTTGCTGTACGCTGCTCAGAAAAAGAAAATGAGAGATAAGACTGAAATTGATGTTTAAAGCAGGTACAAAAAACCTCATAACATATCTAATTTCAGTTTTCTCTTCTGAATGTTGAGCAAACCCAGACTTTTCAGTTTGACTAACCCTCTGATCATGGTCATGATCTTCTTCCTCCTTTCTGTCCACATGTTCCTTGAACTGAGTAACCTGGAACTCAACATGACAATTCAGCTGAGGTATGAGCTGGATCCCCCAGCCAAGGCAGATCTCAATACTATCTTGTATGCCAGAAGAAAAATGCCACAAAGGCTGTGCAGACCAAAGCTAGAATCGCAGCTGTCTAGTGATGTACAAGTTTTCTTTCTGAGATGGTCAAAACAACACTGAATTCATGGTCCTGCTCAGTTTCTGGCATCTCTTGGAAGAAAGTTGTGCTCTAAAGTCACTGAATATGTTAAAAAGTCTTGAATGTCCTTCTGTTGTAATAATAAGACCTATATACATCATGCAACATCGGTTTTGCCTTATATATCTTATAGAAAATGGGAACAAAGAAGCATTCTCAACAAGGAACATGAATGCAAGGGAACCGAAATGAGGAAATGTCACTTCAAATCGTCCTGTAGTAGAGAGATTGAAATACAACATATTTTAAAAAGGGAAACCTTCTTCTCTGAAGATTTCCACAGCAGGAAATACAAATCATAGTAGTTACAGTGGTCACATTTGATAATGACTGGGAAACAAAGGTCAAATACAGAAGTAGGAGATATTGTAACCAGAGCAGAACAAAACTTGATATTTTCATTGTAAGACAAAGTAAGAAATGCTGGAAACAGAACAGATCTGGTTCAGTCGGAACAAAGATTACAATTTTTTTAAGTAAATGAAGATCCTGAAAATACTGTTTCACAGTAATTGGAAACATTTAGTGGGACTGAAATGAACACAAAGTTTGCTTCAGAACCTGCCACCAATAGACTGAATGTTTAACGTTTAGCTGGCTCCCAGGAAGGTACAATGAATCCCACCTTTACCTGCACCAGATAAAGGGATGAGATGTGATTTTCAACATAAGTACAATCAACTTTTACTGTTGCAGTTTTTCATAAAAGTAGGTGTGGTTGCCACCTGATTTAAAGAAGGGGTGAATATGCAGCCATACTCCCCGTCTTTATCACATGATGTTGGGAAGTGCACTTAGGATTCCCTTACTTACATCTACAAAAATCTTTGCAGAAATATGGGTGTATGCATCATCCAGCACATGTGCAGGGAGCTGTTGATGTGTTGAACTTCGTGTAAGTGTATATCAACTGCATGAAACCAGTACCCATTGTCCTGTGGACTCCACATGCAGCCACTGTTGCTGAATATTCAGAAACCAGAAGAAAATGCACTTTTCCAGAATAAGCAAATTGTGGCATAGAGAAGTAAAATGGAAGTGGATCAAATCCCTCTAAACCACCCTGATCAATTCACAACTGAAAGTGAGACATGTTCTTCTGAACACCTTCTCTTGGCATAATCTGACCTGGAGAAGCCCTCCCAATTCCAGACACCTTAAAAAAGAAACACTGACATGTTAATTGCTACAGTGTTTTATTTTATGTTTGGCTTTTCACAGATCAACTGTGGTTCAGTTACTTTTCTCAGCTAAAGTTTAACTATCCTTGCAGTAAAGCAGCCTTTTTTTTTTTTTTTTTTTTAAATATTGTTGGCAGGTATTGGGGGTGGTAGAAAGTAGTTTAAAGATTAATAGAAGTATTTTTTTTTTTCTTAATTGAGCTATAAAGGCTATTTTAATGGGTATCCAGTAAAATGAATACTTAGTCAAGAATTCATCTAGAAGACTGAGAACCAGCCACAGGATCACAAAATGGTTTATTCTCAGAATAAGTATGAAATATAACTCATATTTGCTGTGGGTGGTGGTTTCACAATGCATAAAGCTACCAACAGCTTTGTCCTTCCTCCAATTTCTCATTACTTAAAATTATTATATCTTAAAATGTAATAGTGAGAAGAGAATCTTTCGAACAGAATATTCCAGTAATAAGTTTGCCCCTTCTCCTGGCTCAGTTATTTGAGCATGACTCCATCCATGTACATGTTCTGCTGGTGGGTATTAAGTTATTTTGTTTTCTTTTTCCTTTTCTTACGTCTTCATAAAGTAGCTATCTAACATAGGTCAGATAAATCGCACCTACAAGTGCTGGTTTCCCATCACTGACAATATAAAGCTGTAACAATGAGCTCTGAACATGCTGAATCCCAGCATCACTGTCTGAAGTGAGATGTGGTGAATCTTAGCTATCAATTTGGACAAAACTGGTGTCTACACTCTTATTCAGTCTTTGACTTGCGGCTGCTCTGATACAACATATCAGCTGATATAAGCTGCTCTTTGTTGTTTGTAGCATACAGCCACATCAGATCTTCTTGTGCCTTGAGCTTGCCATTTAGGTGCATCCCAGATTCTCATACAGGGATACACCACTGTTTCTTTCAAAGCATCAGGTTTGTCTTCCCTTTTGGGCATATTTCTAGTCCTGGACAACACAGACAGGGGGTAAAATAGAGAAGGACTGGAAGAATCAAAAGGGAACTGTAAGCAGGCTTCTATCAAGAGTTTTAAATGCCTATGAAAATCTGAAATTCATAACAAAAGGGGTAGGAATAGAATGCAGCTGAGACTGTGCTAGTATCACAAACTGGCTTTCACAAGAACCCTCTGTTGTAGGCAGATTAGCAGGTAGCATATGTGGGCAGGTACATGGATTTGTGTGCTCTCATTTTCAATTCTAACAGCAAAAATACAGCCAAAATAGAAACAGATAGAGGGCAAATCATCAAAGACAGTTACATGTAGAGGTGCCCTAGAATTGAGGAGATAGCCTTGTTATTTCAGTTACAGTTTGAAAGCTTCATACACTGCAGAAAATGTTGACCTTTGCCTTTCTTCTGGCTGTGTCAGATGTACAAGTAGATAAGGTTGATCAAAGACAAAAAGGACTTGGGCAAGGACACAAAGGGATCCAGAGGCATGAGAGGGATTTACATCTGGGTCTGCTGAGCTGGAGGCTGAACTTTTCTGTACCTTCCTCTGAAGGGACCAAGAACATACTTAAAGACACATAAATATGTGCTGTTCTTCAGTCCTGTTGGTAAAATAAGATGTGAAGCAGCTGGAAGAGATTGACCGACATCTAGTTTGACTGATGACTAAGCACAAGATTTGTTTAACCAAATTCAAATAACATGGATGTTATTTTTGATTTATAGATCTCCAGAAGTCTTATCCAAACAAAATAACGTTTGTGTCTCTCCCGTATGTCAGCCAAATTCTCTCAAGACCCTGTTTAAGATGTAAGAAGTTATTCACTGGTCACATTGTGACTCAGTATCACCTAGACTGGAACCAAACTGCTCCAGTCACTCAAAATTGCCTTCTGATTTCCACCCTAAGTTTACGCTGGGTCAATCTTTAACCTCTCTTCCTGTGCCAGTAATGACTTTCAGCATAAATGAATAACTCCTCTCCTGGTGGGAGTTCTCTCATGTATTTATATTCCCACTCAATGTTCATTTTGCTGGACTAAGCATGATATGTTGGCATACCCTTTGTTTTGCTCTCGTGTCCTTGTGTCCCGGTTGTGCACGCAGTCTGCGTGCTGTTTTGCTCGGGGTGACTAACCAGTTTTTTTGGCTGGGACATTATATCCTAAGATTCAAACCATGCCCTTTGGTATGGAAAGAACAGGGCATTTTTTATTATTCACTCAAAGATAATATATTCATAGCGTTAATCACCCCTGACAAAACAGGCCATCCCTGCCCATGGTCATCCCAGGAGCTTTTTCATGTAGCTATTTTTATACCTTTCATGTTTCTTGATCATGGCACTGGTAGGACTGGGAAAGTACACAGGGCAGGAGGTTCATAACTAGAACTGTCCAAACAGTTGTTTATCCAAATATAGCTGCAGAAACTTTCTTAAAAGTCAGTGAAGGGAGAAGGTGCTTCCCAAGCATATTCATCCTGTCCTAAGATAAACGCTTAAGACAGCTCAGGTGAATTGCTTCATAGAGACCTTTCTTCACTGGTGCAAAATTGTGCTCAACTACACAGTTGAGAGTACAGGTGAGATTAATCTAATCCAATTTCAGACATCTACAGTGTCACCCCATCTGAGCTAACAACTAATAACTAAGACTTTTTTTATAGTCTGTAGCGAGAAGTAGGAATTTGTAGGATTAAGAATAGGAATTTGTAGGATGTGTAGGAATCTGATCCATTTTTCATGTTTCTTCTACATGTTTGAGAAGTCCCTTTCTGTCTATGGACTATAGAAGGTATAGGGAAAGGGAATAGCTCAAGTGCAACTATTGGTACGAATTGCGTATCTATGTCCAAAAAAATATTTTCTAGAATCTCATCAAGAGCAAGGAAAATAGCTGTAGGTGAGGGACAGAGCACTTTTCTCTGCTTCACTACAGCTGCCAAGTCTCTTGCAGTCACAACGTGATTCCTTCTGCTGTGTTCTTGGAACAACTCTGCAGAACATCTCCTGCTGTTTTCCTTGGGCTGTGCTCCACCCACCAATCCTGACTGGCCCATGGCATTGCAGATTTGTAGAGGCAATACCATGGTAGAGGGAGAAAGGAAATAAGAGTTTCCTTTAGTAGGAATGCATGTTGAAAGGGATCCCACAAAAGGATAATCCCTGGTCCCCATAGCTGCCCAGAACTAAAAGCTGTTTCTACAGTATGAACACAGGTGTCTTCATTCACCCAGAAAATGTTCCTGGCAAGATTATCCAACGCAAAGGTCTTACATGCTAGGAGAAAAAGTTATTCTGCAAGGTTGGTTTGTCCCACCTCTTAGTGGGGGACTCTATTACCCACCTAGCCTGGGAAAGATACAGAAGGCATGAAGTTGCTCAACTGGATTGTTTTGATCGTAAGATGTATCAACTGAGATTCATCTTGCTTTATCTCAATTTAAGCTGTTTATGGTCCAAATTAAACTTTTATCTGTCTTTTTACTTTTCACATCATACATAGTCGTTTCTCAAGCAGTCTCACACCTTGACATTAATTGTCCAGAAGAACTATGTTGAGGTTGCACAGTCTTGCTACACCAAACTTGGGAAAACTTAACTCAAAGCCAGCCAAATCCCCCAAGTCAAGGCCTACAAAGTGCACAGTTCCTGGTATTTGCATTTTAATAGTTTGTGGAAGTCCTAGGGAAAAATCAGGACTCTACTGTGAATTATCATACCAGTTACTGTGCATACACACAGAGAAATCTATTTGCCTAAGGTAGATATCCAGGCATTAGATATTTAATTCCAAGTTCATCACCCTGGCTTCCTTCACAATGAAAAAAGGGAAAGAGGCATCTTCAGAAGATGATTAACTTGACCTGTCTTAGAAGATGCTCTTAAGACTGGACAAATTGTCTTTTAGACTTTTAACCTTAAGAGAGATTAATCCTCCCTTAATTGTTTAATCTAAATGAAACATCTAGGTTCTCCTGCTAGAACAGAAAGTATAACACGAACCTTTGCAAGGATGTTCATGCGACTTTCAGAGTGAGAGCTAAGGCAGGTGGGATAAAACTTATGAAACTAATGGTTTATTTTCTACTCTTTTACAAAGAGACCATTCAAAATGGTTGGGTAGACCTTGAACTTTTATATGGTTAAGACTGGGTGAAAGGATAGCTTCCTAGCTTGTCTGTGGTCACTGGCTCGAATGTCATACTCTATCTCTCTAAATGGTGCATGCCATTAAGCTGTTCCGGATGGTGCATGTGACAGTCACTTAAAACAATGTCAGATAAAAATACAACATGGACAGAGAGAAAACTGTTGTCCCTTGGTACATCAATGCTATTTCTTGTACTCCTTCAGTACAAGAAGCACCTTCTGTACTTCGGCAACATGGGCTGAAATGTAAATAATTCCAGTCTGTCAGTCCCTCCTCCCTCTCAGAAAAGCTGAGAAACTTTCCAACTCTGAGTCATTATTAACTGGTATATAAAATGTCCCAAGGGCCCCAAAGGCAACTGCAACATCATGACATGAGTCCTACAACTAAGTTCTCTCCCCTCCAGCTGAGGTGACTTGCCTGTATACGTACATACAAATGTACATTGGGAACAGCCCTTAGCCCATGTTATTCTCCTAGTTTTTTCTAAAAGGCAGTTTGGAAGCAAAAATCCCTTTCTGGGGGAGTAAGAGAGCTTAAGAATATTCTCACAGAGCCCTTACTGCCAGTTGGCCTCTGAGCACAGTCCATGTATATTTAACTTGCTACCACAAATGCAGCCAGCGAGTGCAGAGCTCTGCAGGAGCTGAGAGCCACTTCTGCACCCAGAGGCTGTTCACTGGTGGTATCTGGGCTTCTGTGGTTCCTGGGAAAAATGACTGGCCACGTTCTTCTTTTGTGCAAAGCAGTGCCTTCTGATGATTCCTGCTGAGGTGCTCAGAAAGAAGTCATTGTCTAAAATAAAAATAAAAATGGTGGCAAGGTGCCCTTCCATACAAAGGAAAGAAAGCACAACTTTGGCTTACCAGTGAATACCACCCTGATTTCAACAGTGGCTGACAGCTGAGGCAGGCATGGGTTGCAACTGGAAAAGGCTATCTGAGCTGTAAAGGCATGGACCAACCACATTCTTTAGCACTGAAAGAAAAATGAATGACGGGATGTTGCTGGGGGATAGAGCAGCAAGGGGTGCACATGCAGCGATAGCCTCCCACAGTACTTTTTTGATACAAGGCTGTTTTCTGCTTGCTGACTAAAACTATCCTGTTTAGAGAACACTGACCTTCAGGCTGCGAACAGCTGGTGGTTTCATGGCTTCCAGGAGGGAAAGGCTTGGGAATCCACATCCTTTTGGATTTACTAAAAAATTCATGACATAAAAGAGCTATTGGAGGCAGGAAGATGATTATATCATGCAGTCTCATGATGTAAGGATGTACTTCTTACGGAAGGAAGAAATGATCCCAACCTCTCTCCTCTTCTTAATGAAGTGCTCTCACTCCTCTGTCTTTGTATCTACACGAGTCCATGCAATGTTGTGTAGTGAGACGGACCAAGTTAGTTGGTTAGTTTTCAGTCAGACTAATTTAATGATCTGGATCACCGTATTGTCATACTGACTGCAGAAGAGGGGAGAGGACCATTCGCTTTGGCAGCAGTGTGGACTTCAAATCTTTGTCAGACTGCAATCGTAGAATAATGGAAATAAATGGCTTTCTGTTTACAAAAATAGAAGGAGGCCAACAGCCAGGGCCAAAGGGCAAGACTGCTTTAAAGGCTGAAGGCAAAATGCAGCCAATGGGCTCAGAGTATAAAGACGTCCCCAGAAAAGACAGGAAGAAAGTCTGCGATATTTCAGATGTGTAAGCGAATGGCAGAATGTTATGGAAAGCGACTACATAGATGGGATTAAAGAGGGATTAGAGAAATTCCTGGAACATAAATCCAGTGTTTTAGACAGTCTTAAGCTCCTGACCTCCCCAAACTAGTAGGATACAGCCATGGGAAATATAGCTCTAGACTTGTCTTGTTTCTTTTATACTTTCCTCACTGCCCACTGTCTGATAAATGATACTGAACTCAGTCACTTGCTTTAACTGGCTTTTCCTAATTTCAGTTTGCAGACCTATAACAAACAGTTGAATGGAGGAACAAACATGTTTTGCCTGGTGCACTCTGATAGACACAAACTTTGGCACTTGCACTTCAAAACACAAGATTTGCGTCAAAGGGATCATTCTGCAGACACATTGAGGCTGTTTGAAATCACAGCCTGCTTCCACGTCCCTTTCTCCCCTTGCCCCATCTTCCTTAAGAGTGAATGCTAACCAACTTATTCTCCTGTTAAAAGAAAAACTAGTCCATTTTCAAGCAGGTCATGTTTACTGCACTTGATGTGATGAACAATGCAACATGCATGCAGTCATTTAGGTTATATAAAAGTTACCAGTGAGTCCTTCTTGAATATGAAGACTTTTGAGCTTTCTCCATCTACAAAAAATCTCCAAGGAGTGGAGAAGAAACCAGTACTGTGGGAGAGATGTTTTTCTCTGCATCACTCGGTATCCTCAACCTGTATTTACTACTTGCAGGTCATATAATAGGCTCATATAGGCATTGCTTTGATTTATCTTTGCACTGAGTATCATCAGGAAGAGACAAAGTATTAGATGTTCATTGAGTTTTCTTCCTTTTTGGGCACTTAAAAAACCCCAGATGTTACTGTGGTGGGAGACTCGTTTAAAGCTAACCTGAGGTCAAGCTGTATCTTGCTGCATCTGAAATTGTAAACATGCCTAGCTTAAACCCAGAGACATTGTTGAATTTGTTCTTGTTTCCTGTGGATAATGGGAACAGAGGTTATGAGAGTGAGGGAAGCTGTGTAAAAAGTCAACATACATTAGTTCTTGTTTGTGCTCATAATGGTGTCAAAACCAGGAAGTTATGTTGGTCCTGTGGGTTTACCAACTCCATCATGCTTATGTATCCTCAACAGCTTGGTAGAAAAAGGCCCTGCAGCTCTGCACCTCCAGCTGCATGCCAAAGAGATTACCTTGCCTAATTTGTTAAGCTTTGTATGCCCATCTTGCTCAGAAGAAAAACTCCACTTCAACAAAGCATTTGCTTGATTTCACATCTGTGCTTAAACATGACTAGCTTCTGTTGGACCTCTGTATTAATCTATTTATCAAATCAGTTCTTAGGTTGTGCTATCCCAAAGAGTGAACTATTCTCCAAAAACTCCAAACTGGCATGATTTAAGCCTGCTCTGGATTGACATATGCATGGGTGCAAGACATCACTCCTATGAATTTACATTATTTGGCACAGAAAAGTGCACACTCTAAGAGCTTCATCTTCTCTACCTATATTTGTCTGCAGATGCTCCATAGCTCAAGTGGTAGGAGGGCCTGTTTGCAGTTTCAGAGACCTCAGGTTCAGTCCTGGATGGTAGTTGTGGTTGTATGGATGCGGTCATGGTTCACTGCACAGTTATGCCTTAGTCATGATAAAGGATAAAGCTTGTCAGAGGGTCAGGCTGTGGGATAAATACACCCAAACAGCTCAGCAGCCTACTGACCAGAGCATTCACTTTGTCCCAGTCATTTAAGACCTCCAAATAATTGTTCCAGGAGCTCAGGAAAGAAAACAACCCTTCGTCTCCTCTCGCTGTCTTGAATGTGGCTCCTACTCACACCACCGATCCCCCCACTGACAGGACAAATAAAGTCATGTCTCCTTAGCTCCAGCCTCCTCACTCCCTGGGAGGATTCATGCAATTTCAAGGTGATTTGCAACAAATTTCATTTTTCATGTTCTGACAGCAGTGATAAATAGTGGGGTTTTTTTAACCCATGACAGATGTTTGAGGAGTATTTTAGCTCTGGAAATCTCTGACCATCTCGGACTCATTTTTCCTATCCTGAACTTCCTTTGGAGTTTTTTTTTTTCTTATGTGATATATTCAAAGGTTGGAAAGAAAAAAAAGATTTTGTTTTAATATTTGAATAGGAAGTGTTTGATAAGGTGAGACACTGTTTCAGTGAGAAAGGAATAACCAGAACCATGAATCTGCAGAGAAATGTTCACAAGTTCACAAGACATAGAGTTGGCACACCATGAGAGACTACCAACACCCTTTGACATTTTTAAACAGATTGTGTACACTTATGTGTGGCCCCAACACAATGTAAATGCACTTTGAACCTCCAATGGATAGCTGTGAAAAGTGGTAATATCTGAACACATTCCATTGTTGATGATGCTCAGGGTTCACATTAGTGCTCAGCCTAAATTAGGACAAAGTATTTTCTGATGATTAGAAGGAGAACAATAATGCCAGAGTTAAATTCAGGGTAGAGGCAAAGAAAGCACAATTCAGAAAGAAGGTATGGTGTGTGGCTGAAGAAAATATATGAAAGAAAGTTTTGATTCACTAAAAAATGTTGTAGAGACAACTGTCTCTTGTGAAAGGTTAAGAATTTATAATTCTTCAGTGCTTTGGTCCAGAAACAAACTGCCAAAAGTCCACATATGTTCTTCTGCCCAGGGGCTCTTCCCAGTGGGAAGAGATTATTCCCTTTGTTGGTTCTATATCTTCAAAGGTTTGTTGTCCACAGAGCAGATCGTGTCACAGACTTAGGAGGAATTTCAATCACTGGCTTTCTTAGCCTGGTATGTCAGTCTAAGATGTTAAAACATCTTATGCAGAAAGTCCAAATATTAAATCACTTAGAGTGAGTGAGCTCTTGAAAACATTGGCTGCATCATCACTTTTCTTGACATTTTTATGCTGACTGCTGCCTAAACTCTCATTGCTCAGAGGGTAATGCGAACAGAGAGCAATAGAGTGCAGAGCAACACACAGACAGCAAAACAGGCAGCAAAGCAAGACACTTCAGTCCTCAGCTGGGAGGGAACTTCCAGGGCATTTGATTACTTTCTCTCACCCTATGACACAGATGGCCCAACTATCACCAGTGATGAGTTACAGCATCGTGAAATATCTTTTTCCCAGTGCATGGCAAAATGATCTAATGAATAATTCCACATCAGCACATCTTTAGTGAACTCCTTCTCTACATCCTTCCAGCCCTGCCAGGCTCTACCTGAAGATCTAGCCAAGGAAGGAGATACATTCATTCAACAAGTGTATTACAGCAGCGTGACTTGTTTTGATCCATTCTTCCCTTTAATACTAACAGTAGTTGCAGTGGAGATGGTGCGCTGACTACCAACGGGAGTACCAGCCTCCCATGGGATTTTTGCATGTTTGGTGTGCAATACCTATGCACATATGCTTTCTAGAGTTTGCTAATCCAGTATCACATCTGGGTGGCTCTATAGACACTGATCTATCTGCACCAGTTAATGTAAAGCTCATATGGATTCAGCCGCTTCAGCTACAAGTCTTCTTCTAATGAGCCTTGCCCTTTTCAGAAACACAGTCTGGTTTTTGATTGCTGCAGCACTACTCTAGCTACATTCTCCTTTAAGTGCACTTTGCAATGATTTGGTTTCAGAAAGCAACCTCTATGCTTATTTTTACACTCTTCTTCATCCAACGTGCAAATGCATTGTGATTGAAAAGTGCCATTATTTGTGAGATGGTTTTTATTTTCAAACCGCACATCTATATAAGTGAAACATGATTTGCGCTCCATTCCTGCTCTTTTCTGTGCAGAAAGAAAAGGGACTATTGGATACAAATGCCAAGGACTTCCTTAAAGAGAAAAGAATGTTTGTGATGGAACTGTAAATACTATGCCAGAAAAAACTGGTCTGGAGGAAAACAGGGAGACACATAAACTAGTCGATGCTAAAGGATGAAGAATGGAAGGATGGTCTGGTTGGTGAGGTATTACTCTGGGACCCTGGAAGACGTCCAACTCCAGAAAATAAAGGTATTAATGTGTTTTAAGATACTGCCTCTGCTCTGCTGGGTCAGCACAAGTGATTGCATGTAATCCCTTGGTCTGGTCACTGGAAGTGCTAATAGTTACTTTAAATCCCTCTTATATTGTAATCTACTTCTTCTCTAGGTGGTCATTCATCTTCCTTCAAGTCCAATCTGCAGAGTTTATAGGCTGCCCTCGAGGTGTGACTATCTCCCTGGTCTCAGTTTATAAAACAGTTTTGATCACTGTAGACTTCCCAGAAGGTTTAAAATCGATGGAACCACAAGATGAATCATCCTAACCCTGCTTCAACACAGGACAAAATTCCTCCTGCTGAGTTCTGCACTGAGTCTAGTAACAGCCTTGTGAATGTTGCGCAGAACAGCATCTCATTTTGAGTTGAAAGATCAACAGACCAAATCTCCTTTTGATAAAAGGTAAAGGTTAAGTTTTTTCATGCCCTCACACTGCAAAGTATTTCCTAACTTTTTCTACAGTGCTACTGAGCAGCTTTGTCATTTCTATATTATTAGACATAGTTTTACTCTTTCTATCCACAAACTTTTTGCTTTAGACACACTTTAAAAGCTCTTTCAGATAGGGCCTCTCAGACAGTAATCCTCTAGGCACTTAAACATTATTTACCTCTGCACCTCAAAATCTCTCACTACTATTTTTTGTTTTCCTTTTTTTTTCTTTTTTTTTTTCTTTTTCATTTATTTTTTCTTTTTCATTTATTTTATATTGATTTTCTGACTCTTTCTGTTTTCACATTGCCATCTGTCCTTGTGAAATCACACCTCTTTAGTTATCTAATAAAAAACCTCCCAGAGTTCATGTACATTTTTCATCTGCTTTTCCCCCTCTGAATCGATTATAGTCATTAATCTTTCCAGGCCAGAGGCAGAAGGCCTTTCAGAAGTACCAAGGATATAAATGATGGGTTGAGACTCTTTCATTTTCCTATAAGGATTGCTATCAGTCTATGATCACTGATCCCCCAGAAACCACCAAATTCCAGTTCTGTGAGTAATTCATCTTTTTTAAGTAATGAGTTCCAAAATAACCAGCTCGTGTTACATGTGTGACCTTCCAATGCTCAGAAATGACCAGAAGAAACTTTAATGATGCTTTAGCTTCCATTTTTCATTAAGGACTGTGTAGAGCAGTTGATACATTTATTCCTTTTAGGTGTTATTCTAAAGAAAGGTGATCAATTCCTTGTGCCTGCATTTGGTTGCGGTTCCTGAACTGGTGAGTCACAGCCCCAGTCAGTTTTCTTGAACACAAAGAAGTTACCACAGGTCTCACTGGCATACGTGTCACGGGATTTGCTTGACCACAAAGGAGCATCTTGTGTCCCTATGCCCAATGTATATCCATAGACTCAAGGTATATGAGAAGCCTACAGAAGGTTGGTAGATCTGACCAGGGTCCTGCAGAAGATCTGTACCAAAGTCACCAGACAACAAGTGAAGTTGAGAGCTAATTGCTCCTTGGTTGATCCTTGTAGCTGCCTGTAATCCTGGTGCTTACCATGGGGGAAGAACTGCACAGAGGCCTCTTCACTTATGATTCAATGGGCTGAGGGCTCTATCCTGTCTTTCAGAATTCGTTCACACTGCCAAATATTTATTTCTTTATTTGTGATCCTATGGGATAAAGATGTCTCCTGATTAGGAGATGCTCAATGTCTAGCTTTGCTCTTTGTGTTCCTTCTGTCTCTTCACATTTCTTTCATCGTGCCCGTTTTGTTTGCTTTGGGAAAATTGCAAAACAGCTGATCCAAATCTCATGAAAGTCAGTGGGAGTCTTTGAACAGGCTTTGATGGGGTTTGGATTAATCAAGTAAGAAATGATGATAGACTGAGAGATTCAGCTTTGGCATTAATCCTTTTGGTAGACATGGCTGGCTGACTCTTGTAATATATGTCTGTTGCTTCTTTTAGGTATTTTTACTTAACTATTTAGAAATGAGTAAACACCTCTTGGAAGGGAAAAAAAGACAACAAGCTATTTATCATCCTTTATTGCAAGTAGCTCTTTGCATTACTTTAACACCTGGTGGCTTTGCTGAGTCAGGTGCTTCAAAAACATGGGCTCATAAATGCAATCTCTGATGAATTCCTGAAAAGAGTGTTGCATAACCTCAGTCCTCAGCTGGGGACTCAAAACACTGAGGAATTAAGTCACTATTCTTCAAGAAGATGTTGGCTTGAATCTTTGAAACAAGGTTTAATGGAAACCAAATAATTGCAACAGTCAGTGGAAGAATCTGGGCATCCCTTTCTACAAAATAGAGTTTCTGGGAGATTGGTGATTCAACTGGGCTTCCCTTTTTACAAAATAGAGTTTCTGGGAGATTGGTGATTCAACTAGGGGCAAGATGGACATTTCTGGACACTTTTGGACATAGAATGGCTGTGGACTTATTGACTAATCCAAGTCCCTCCTAGGACAAGCAAACATCATGGGGTCAGCAGTGAATGATCAATCACTCAAATGGTTAGACATATTGTCCATGACATAGAGGTGCCACATTTGCATATCTCTGAGCCTTTTGCTCTCTGACACTTTCATTAAGGGTGTCATGGTAGCAAGCTGGTGATAAATTTTCAAGCAGAGTGAGTTGGTGTTCCCCATACTTGCTGTCCCCCAGGTTTGGTGTCCAAAACGCAGTAATCTTCCCCACCCCCCCTCCCAAGATCCCATCCTAGCTTTGTCCAGATGGAAGGTCTATGGAGCCAAGTCGGGGAGAAACTGTCTAGGCTGAAACAAGACAGATCAGGTGCTGAAGGATCCAGGCTGGGTTCCCAAAGACATTTCAGTACAGAATCTGGGTTCCAACTTATTTTAAAGGAAAGCTGAGTGCTTGAATATTTCTGTTCATTTTAAAATCGGGACTGCTGTGGCTTTCAAATGATAAACCCTCTGAAAAAGTGAGAGGGTGAGAACAATTCCAAAAGGTTCAGCTCTGGGACCCCCAACATCAGAAGTACACGGAGCTGCTTGAGCGGGGCCAGAGGAGGCCACGAAGATGCTGGGGGGGCTGGAGCAGCTCCCCTGGGAGGTCGGGCTGAGAGAGTTGGGGGGGTTCAGCCTGGAGAAGAGAAGGCTCCGGGGAGCCCTTCGAGTGGCCTCCCAGGGCTTAAAGGGGGGACAGGAGAGGTGGGGAGGGACTCTTTGTCAGAGGATGGGGGCATAGGACGAGAGGTGATGGTTTTAAACTGAAAGAGGGCAGATTTAGGTGAGATCTAAGGCAGAAATTCTTCCCTGTGTGGGGGGTGAGGCGCTGGCCCAGGGTGCCCAGAGAAGCTGTGGCTGCCAACAGATGTAACCAACAGATTGTGCACCTACAGCAGGGTGCAGAATCTTCTGTTTGCTCATGGAGATCCCTGCACACCATGAAGTGCTTGACTTTCCCAGTGTCATTGCCATAATAATCATGATTATCAAATGGGTCCCTCTACAGTGATTACAACTGAATTGTACTGGTAATTGACTTTTTTGGTACTTGGGGGTGCTATACAGGCAAAATATAAAGAAGCATCGTGATTGTCAGAAGATATATGCCTTCCTTGCCCTGTCCTTTTACAAAGAATAATAATGTCAGAGTTCATTTGTAGCAAGATTAATGGCTTCAAAGGGTTCCCAATAAAAAACACAGCCTTGTGGGGGGTTGCTGCGTATTTTAGTGGGAGGTCTGGAAGAAATACGATCCCCTCATCTTAGGCTGCCAAGTGTGGGTAATGGTCATAATGTGAGGATTTTAGATAGGGATATCTGTGGCAGTTCTTGTCTGGTCAATAGACCAACAGCTACTATGCAGTTTCCCTTTGCTGCAGGTTTAGTACGTTCTGTCACAGAGACAGAGTTTTTATAGAGCATCCATATGGAAAAATCTAACCTCCCAAGCACAGTATTCACTTGGCAGAGGAAGGCTGTCCTAATGAGAATAGAAAAGGCAGAGAAATTTTTAGCCAGGCAACATTACACTAGGACATGCTCATTCACTGAGTCCAGCATAGTTTGTTCCAAACATTTTAAGTTTGTTGAACTTCTGCTGAAACTATAGGACCCCAAAGGCAACAAAACAGAGGATACTGTCCCAGAACTGATGTCTAAAACTCTCCTTATCCTAGGTGTCATGAACTATGTTCAAGACACATAGAAAGGACTAAAGCAATGGCAGATCCTGTTTCAAGACACAGGTTTGAATCCAAAGTTCCTCCTCCAACTTTGTTCCTACAGGAAAGGGCTTCCATGAGATTTCTGCAGGTTTAGAAACGTGGGCTTTGGCCTTCAGGCATTGAAAGGGGTGTTAAAAAGAGATGAGCACTTATCATGCCTTTGTGTGTGTGCTGGTGAGCTACTGATACCTTTAGGCTCTTACTGCTTCTTTCCACGGAGGGAAGAGAGACAAAGGATAGGGAAAGAAAAATTCAGTATGTTTTTTTTTATCTAAACATGTGCTTTTTATGAACTATCTACACATTTCAACCTTTTGCACCAAAATCTTGAAGGGTAGTATAAAACAAGCACAAAAACCTCAGTGACCACAAAACAAAATAACAGAGTCCTGTTTTCTTCTTCTATCCAGTCTCCTTCCCTCCAGCCACAGAAAGAGTCTAAATTAATTTATCTCATCATTGATTTCATAGCACAAGATGAGAAATCTTCATGTATTTGCCATCTGAAAAGTAACCTCCACCCACTGGAGTGGGACCCTGCAGTCCAGCCACTGATGTGGTGAGGATAACAGGGAAAAGGGAGGCAAGAACTTCAGATATTTCCACATTTTTTTATGAGGACAGATTTCCTGCTCTAAATCAAATCCATGCACACTTTTGTACTTCAGACTACTCTTGTTCAGCACTCAAGTCAGTGAAAATTCTACGGTAAGCTCAAAGAGATAAAGATATAGCCTCAAATGAGTTGTCCTGACTTTCCAACCATGGTTATGTCTGTTCTCACAGTCAAGATTCAAAACTTTTCTCAAGCTCTTCTCTCCTGACTTTCCATATTGGATTTCTACAAACATAGTTTTATTCCCAGCTAGAAAGCTCCACCTGAGTATGACCAATTTATTAAGGTACCATGAAATACACCCACAAAACCTGCCTGTGAGCCAGCTGAGTGATGGAAAGTTGGGCAAGGTGTGGAATGTACTGTGCTTGAACCTGCTCCAGCAGGCTAATAAAATCCTGAATGGCATGAGGAGGGTGACCAGGGCAGTATCCCCCATTGTCTTTTGCACTACCAACACTTCTGCAATCAAACAAAAGTGCTGGGTAGCAGGTTCTGAAGAAGCCAAAGGAGATCATTTTTCATATGAAGCATAGCTAAGCTATGAAAATTGTTCAAGACAGTGTGGATGCTAAATGTTGAAAGGGTTTCAACAGGTAGACAAACCTAGGAAAGGGAAAAAACATGCAGGGCTGTTAAATAGAAAGACAGCACATCCATCAGAAAGCTCCCAAGCTGCAGACTTTAATCTTGTGCTCACCTTATTTCTATAGTTTCCTTGGCATCTGTTCCTGGCCACTGTCAGAGATAACATATTCTTTTTCAGTTTATGGGGTTGATTTACATTAAACGGCTTCAGTAGAAATTCCACATCCTCTATCATGCCTCTAACACAGGCAGCCCCGTTTTAGAGGACCTTGGTGGTCCATTGTATGCAGGTAGAGAACATTTTTTTTTAAATTTATTTTCTTCACTGTATTGATGCTTATGTGAACCCCACATTCACTGTTTATCTGGATTGCTCCATCTTGTTTCAAACATCTTGCACAGTGGATTGGCTCCTCTCCTCCCATGCCAGTCTCCAGCAGCATCTCTGGGGTACAGTAGCAGTGTCACTGCCTCATAAATGTAGCAGAGGGTCTTACAATAGCCTTAATTCCCTCAGTGTTTCCTTTCAACTTTTTCTCCTAGATGAAGGTCCCCTTGCTCTTCTCACCAGGCTTTGAATGTTTGTTTTAAAATGGAAACTAATTACAGTCCTCTTTCCAAAGGAACCAGACAATCTGTGCCATTCCTTAGGACAGAGATGATTAGCACCTAGTTAGCTCCTGGATATTCCCTTTGATTTCATGTGTCAGGGGGGCTCTCTTGTTGAATATTTTTCTCAGGTTTGCTGTCTATTCCTGTTGGGGTATTGCAGACCTAAGGGTGTCATAGATATGCTCAGTGTGAAACAAACCCATCTGGTGCTGGCCCTGATCTCATCATTGCAGCTCTTCCAGAATGTGATCACCTGTGGCTTGTGATGAAGAATTTGGATGAGTTGATCTAGTGGTTTCACTGACTTTAAACTCTCTGGGTAGTCTGCAGTCCACCCCAACTGAAAATACTTTATAAACTGAAGACACAAAGATTGTTGTTCATGCAATCAGCATGTGAACCTGGAAAAAAGATGCACGCTGACCCAGGTGCCAGATTCAGCTACAGTGTCACCTCTTCTCTTCCCCCACATGACTGCATGTAAGTTCTTCTGCTTAGGAGATGCCCCTTACCCCATGACACAGAACTCTGGTCTTGGAGATGTGCTAGAGAAGGGTCTGTGTGGGAAGTGCATTGACATACATACTGTTTTCTTATCTCTTCAAACTATCCCTCTCATCCATACTCTTACCCGTCTGCACCTTATCTCTTATTTGGCAACTCAAAAAACCCAAAACTTCCTGCTGTAGAAAGAGACAGTAAAAAAAAGTTGAATCACCAGCCATGTCTGATGATGACCTAGGTCATGTGTTTGGTAGAACCAAGCCTTAAAGCTTGCTCTTCTGAGTTCTTGTCTCAAGTCATATGAGGATATGAGCCCTGTGGAGGAATGGGCATGGTACTTTTACATTCTCATCCTTGCCATTCTGCTTCTCTAAGAGGATTTCAGATGCAAACAAAAGAACATTTTAATCCTCAGAAATTTGAGTACTGCTGCAGAGCTTGGTTGACATGAGGCCAGAAGTTGTTCTTCCTGCATTGACATAAAACTGCCACCGAGATCTGCGGAGATTTTTACCTGCTTCAAACTCATGATTAGAAGGAGCCTCCTGGCTCACTGAGTTCAGAGATTATAGTGTAGCCAGTAATTTAAATTTCCCTGGGAATTTATCAAACTGCATCTTACATCAAGATAGATTTTTTTCTCTTTTGTGTGACATCCATGGCTCTTTTGGATAAAACATAGCATAGCTTCATTTTTTTTTTTTTTTTTCCCTGATAAACATTCTGATTTCCATCCAAACTGGATATTTGTTATGAAGTGTTTGATATGACAATGTCTGAAACAGGATACTAAAATGACTGGTCCAAGTAGCTGATCACAGTGATTGATGTATTCCTTTGTTTATTTAGCACCGTCATTAGCAAACAGGAAAAAGAGAAAGGCATCCCTATGGGGGTATTCTTGTGAAGCTGGAGTGGAAATGAAGCACAGCCCCAGATGAGAGAGAGATGCAGAGAAACAGATGCTATTATCTTCAGAAAGGATTTTCCACTTCAAATACAGCAGGAGTAAAATTGAAGCCCAATGGGATGCAAAACTGTTGGTGTTTTGCCCTTCTTTCTTCCCTTCAGCCCTCCACTCCTTGCTTGCTTCTGTCTCCAAGATGCCTAAGTTAATGCAGGTTTGCTGTACAAGAGGGAAAATGGATGACGGACAGTACTAGTCAAAAGGATGATACCTCAAGGGTTTCAAAACAGGATCCTGATAAAATTAGTGGACTTTGTACCTGTTCCCCAATTAAGAAGGAGAGCGCAAAGAGGCAGCTGAGTTAGTTGTTTCTACATGTAGGGGTTTTCTGAGGAATGTTACCTGTACATACTTGAGAACATCTACAGGGGGAAAAAAAAGATCTGAAAAACAGTTTTGAGAATGACAAGGAGTTTTGGACTCCTCTACAGAAAACACTCCTAAATTAATTCCATTACAGATACTTGCTTTCAAGATCAACCTTGATTTTCTTTCTGACCCAGTGCTGCTGGCAAGGTTTACTAGGAGGTGTGCCTAGAGGATGGTGAACTTTAATAGCAGCCAAAGATCTATCACAAAAGCAAGGCAGACATTTGAGAGATCTTGATTCAGACCTTTGTGGGTGTAAATCAGCAGAACATTTTTTTATGAGAGAGAGGTATTCAGCTGGTATCTATCAACTTAGTCCTTTTTGAGGTCAGTGGAAGTAAACTGATTTATTTCAGCTGAGAATCTGTCCCAAGATATCTTTTAAGAGTTATGGGAAACAGATACACCTTCAAGACTGGGCTGCAGAGTTGGTCAAACACAAGGGCTTAAAGAAAAAGGACAAAAAAGGCATCAGACAGTCTAAGAGATGGTTGTTAACAGTTGTCCAGGGAGAGTCTATTCTTCTTAGTAATGATTAGTTCATGATCTTCGCAATTTTTATGGGAAAAAGATATGGACCACCTCTCTTTTAATGGAGCAGAAGAGTGATAAAGGAACTGCTGTGCCAATCGTTAGAGACTAAATCAATCCCTGATTTTTGGCAAATAGAGAAGCCAGTTCATGGAACTTGGACACACTGCAAATACTCTTCTTTGCAATACAGCTGGGTCCAGAACTGCTAAGTCCTGGACTAGTGAGGAGCTCAGTAGGGCATATTTGAGTGAGTGTACCTACCTGAAAATCTTTAAAGGACCGGTGTCTACTTTTGTACATCAGATCTTGGCTTTTTTTCAGGGTGAGGCAAGACCATGCAACAGCCAGAGGAGCCCACAATTTTGGCTCAAAGTTGGAAGCATTCATGGACTTTCAAAATCTCTCTCTTACTTTTTAACTACTTAGAAGCTGGGTAAGACCCCTGCCTTCTTAACACAAGTCCTCATGGAACTTTTCCCATTTTCCTCCTCTGCTGAGGACTTCCTGAACCTTTAAGTGCCTGAAGATCTTTCAAGATCCATGTGGACGGTCTAAGTAAGTGTTTAATCTAAGCTAGGCTCCCTCCCAACCAATAGAAAGATATTTCAAATCTGTCCCAAGATATTTCAAATCTGAAGCAGGCTGTTAAAATATCCTCTCTTATTTGCACACTGAGATAATTTTCCATTTTACATGTGATCTTGCAAGAGTTAACTGAGTTCGTTGCTACTAAGTCTAAAGGCTCATCTTTTATTCTGTGCAGCACAGTGCTTTTGCAGGTAGAAATTCTGTTCTCAGGTGCATTTATCTGAGTTATTCTGAAAACAAAGCCAAAATGTCTGGCAGAGGTCACCTTGACTGGTCTGAGTTCTACCTCATCCACATTGCACAGCATGAGCTGTGCCTCATGGAATAGGCCGTTCCAGATGGATTATGCCAGAGTCTGTTAAAGGAGCAATTCCCTGCATCTGCCTTTTCCAGCCTGACATAACAATAACTGACAATTCAAATTAATATGATTTAGAACTGCAGCTCCTTACGACAATATCACTGAGCAAATTAACTAGTAATGTTCAGGGTTCAAGTAGTTGCTGAGGTGTGATGGGCTGCCACGAAAATCTGTGTCTCCTCTTGCAGCACCCTTATGGCACCTCGAACATTCTAGTCTGGTGATGGCAAGTGCTTTTTACACCAGCTCCTAGGACTCAGAATGTTAGTTTTCTTTTGAATGAATTTTTATCTGGGCAAAAGAAGCAATTCTATGCCTTCATGGAACTGGGAGAGGTTTATTCTTCTAGATTTGACTCTGAGTAGTAAAAGCATTATAGACCTGGACTTAAATGAAGAGCAGGAATTAATATTTAATATAATCAGAAGCAAATAAATAGTCTTAAAGAGGAAAAGCCTTGCTGGCAAACCTTTTTTTTTTTTTTTTTTTTTTTCTCATAATCCAGCCTCCTTTCCCCAACAGAAGAAAGCAATCAGAAGAGCTAAAGAACTTGTGTCCAGGAAAAGTCAAAGGACTATTTTTTTAATTTTTTTTTTTTTAATGCTACAAAACATTTCCATATTCCTTTGCATTCACTGAACATATTAGAATATCTCTTGGTATTGGCTAAACATCAATTTATTGAGATTTATGGTACTCATATATGCATAAGATCTTTACAGTGATGTTTTTTTGGGATTGCAGTGTCTTACCTGATATTTCATCAAAGTCTTTGAAGACATGTCAGCCTACACTCATTGCCATCTCACCACAAATTCAACACCATCTAGTGCCAGAAGTGCCCTGAACCCATTACCATCCAAACAGGCTACTACAGCAAAAGGCTTTATTGGCTTTTACCTTTTTCCTGGGTCAAAAAGTAATCACTCCTATTTTGTTTCATCAGCTGAAAGACTTTCTGTCCTTTTTGTCCAATGGGGACCCCAATTATTTCCTACTTTTATCGTGGCAAAATCTTCACGAATGTTGTCTGATGCAAACTCCTCTTCTAGACTCTTCCCTTTGGTAATAGGAACCCTTCAAAAAGCATCAATCATCAAGTGGATTTCCACAGTGTGTTGGGAAATTCTCTATTCTCAAAAAGCACCATCAAATTCTTCCACAATTACTTGGTTCTT
This sequence comes from Tyto alba, assembly GCF_018691265.1. Classification (NCBI taxonomy): domain Eukaryota; kingdom Metazoa; phylum Chordata; class Aves; order Strigiformes; family Tytonidae; genus Tyto; species Tyto alba. The sequence continues at coordinate 40,061,919 of NW_024881313.1, read as the reverse complement.
TTGCACTTCTGATAATTACCCTCTGTGCAGAGATCAAGATCTTAAGAGATTATTAGTGCTATTCCTCAAGTATTATTATCCAGTTTATAATTGACTTAGGCATTTATCTTTTGTACTTGTCTTATCAATTTTAACTCAGCACTGGAAACACTGAATTTTATCCATTAAGCTTCAATTGCATGTGGTCTTTGGTTTCTGTTAACAGTAGCATCACTGTTTCTGGTACCTCTGTAGCTTGTGTCAGACTGTTCAGCTTAAAAGCCCCTTCTATTTCCAGTCTGCCACAGTGCCATGTGTTGTACCTACAAAACTTTTTATAGCTCCTTTCTTCCCCTGAGCACATTTTTGTAATGCATTTTACTTCTGGCACTATGAAGTTCAGTTATCACTTAGAGCCAAGGAAGCTGACATTCATTGCCAGAGTTTTGAGAGAAAATAAGAGCTTTTGTATAACATAATGGAGTAGCTAATTCCAGCTGACTCATACTAAACTGAGGTAAAGACTGCACCACACACAGATGATCTAAAAATAATGACCATGAGAATCTCCAACAAATCAGTCATGCAATTTCCACTGTCAGTTCCTGGGGCCTCAAAACGCTGGCCTGGAGGGTGTAAAAATGGTCCAGGCTCATTGCAAATCATTTATAAGGTCAGACTTCAAATGAACGAGCTCTCTTGTATCACTGTCCCCTCTCAGAACAGTTTCCGGTTACGCAGACACAGGCGCAGGCGGTGTTGGGTTTTTGGGCCAAAAACTACCATGGAAGGCTGCTGGTCCATCTTCTTCTGTCTCACCACAGCTGCAGTGAAGAGGTCCCCTTCTGAAGGGCCTGGCTTGAATGTGCATTGTGCCACGCGCTAAACTTTATCAAGTCACCTGGTAGGAGTCTGGGCTTCCCTTTCCCCCCTCTCAAGGCCATCTCACTCAAGACTTTGGGACAGATCTCTCCGCTGCGGTCACGGCACAGCTGGTGCACGCTGTGGGCCATGTAGATGATGGCCAAAAGCTCCCTCATATGTTCCTTGAGTCCTTCTGGCCAGGTGGACACTCCATTTCATGACAAGGCTATCCTACACAATCTGAAAAGCATGTCCACCCGACCTCTCCTTGATCCTACTACAATGGGCAGAGTGTGGAAGAGGGAGAAAGAGACTGTCTGCCATTTGGGGGGATCTAATCCCTGCTGTTTTGTGGGACAGGAACTCAGCAGGTGGCAGGACAGCCTCTGTACCCACCCACAGCGAGAAAAAAATCCTTTTTGTCCATTCAAAGAAGGCTTTGAAATAACACTATCAGTATCTCAAGTTCCCTGTCCTTCTGTTGCTTAATTTCTTTCTAACAGGGGCTCTGAAATGTGTCCAGAAATCTGCCTTCAGGTTCCTATCTACATTGTTTTAATGGATTGCTGAGTTTTTGATTTATTATCCCAAATGTCTGGCCAATGTAAATGTTTCCTTTCCTTAAAGCCAGCAAAGATTTGTAATATGCTTGCAAATAATACTCCAATATGACCACATCAATGAGATGGCAGTAAATTACACAGAGACACACACAACCTACTCACTGGTATATGTTGTTGTGTATAATTCTAAGTTGCTCATATAACTCACAATCCAGCTTTTATCTCAGCCTGAAAATGTCTGTACCACCCAAGCACCTTTTCCCCTTCTAATGATGAATGCCAACCCTTATTAATCCTCCTTCTACAATTTCTACAAATCAGGCACAGAGGAGTTATCTCATCTGATAGCAAAAGGTTGGCATCATCAGGAACATGAAATCTCCTTTCTGGAGACAACATATTTGACATCTCCAAAAGGTTATCTCTTCAGTGCTCAATTTTGCAGCTGGCTCATACCCCAAGAAATATTTTTATGGAAAAGTTTACGGGAATTTCTTGCTCCTTGATGGTTCTTTAATGTTTTCTGCAGAAGTTGATCTTCTCACAGAGTGCTAAACACACACCACAGAAATCCAGTTAACCTTATTTTGGGGAGAAGAAGATCATACTTGCCAGTGTTTGTAATGACCTTTATTTCAAGGCAGAATTGGCAGTAAATGGTGGAAATTCACTAAGACAAAACTTGTTAATTCTAGGTTTCTTCAAATCCTGGACCCTGGAGTTAGGTGAGTACATAGCCACTTTATTCCCCACTCCCCTCCCCCCTTCTTCTCTTTGCTTTTATTAAAAATAAACTTTCTTTTTGCTAAAAAGGTCCTTAAACTTTCAAGGATTCAATAAAAATGCCTAAAAATGTGTCATTAGTGGTCTCACAGCTCAGAAACTCTAATTGACCAAAAAAAATACTCCCATGAATACAAAATAAAGCCTTTTTATGTGCAGTGGAAACCAGAATGTCTGCTCTCCAGTGTGTTTCAAGGCTGGTTGATTATTTTAATTGAATCATACAGGAGGCCGCATGTGAGCTTCTACCTTATAGAGCACCAGAGGCTCCTCTGGGGCTGGGGGTGGATTCTTCCAACCAAGACGACCAATTTGTCTTATTTGGAGCATCCATAAATCTTCCTCTATGTCATCTCCCCGGTCATTAATTAATAAAGTTGAAGCTCTCATCACAGCTTTTCTCTAGCCCAGAGAAGTTGTCAAGCTTCTTGGCTCTGTTTGGATGCTGATTTTCATTAAGCCCTGTAGAAACTTGAGGGAGATTATTGCAAGTTTAGCTGCTGTTGGCACCCGGGGTGAAAGCTGGGGTGGGGGGTGCAGCAAGGGGACAGAGAGGTGTTCCTACATGCATCAAGTCACAGTCAGAGCACATACTCCCATGTCCTCAGGAAACCAGGTGGAAAACAAAGCTCAGCAAGGCTGAGAGTTTGCGTCATATGAAAGCAACCCCCCAAAAAGCCATGGGCGCAGTTTGTTTTCCTCTGTGGCTGAGCACAACTGGCTTTAATCATTGCAAGGCGGTTTCTCTCCACGCCAAGCATCAGTTTCATTCAGCAGGTGCCTTGCAGCAGTTTTGCTCCTGCAGGAGGGAGCAGATGAACAGACCTAGGCAGATGAGTTCAGATCCCATTTCTGTGGCTTGGGATCTTCTCCAATTATTATCTTTTCTCAGACAGGGGTTTTCTGAAGCCACAAAGGGATTCCCATCCAGACCCAGACTGTGAATGCAGGCATTTCCTTGTTCAGGCAATCAGATAGCATTTCTCCCCAAGCTCAGTGCAGAGCTGAGAAATCAGGAGGATGTTGCAGCAGGAATGTTTTTAGATCCCTTTTATTGCCAGAAATGGGTTAGACTTCATCCTGGACTCCATGTTTGTGATTTGGAGGAAGAAGGAGAAATAATGTCCAAACTACCCAGAGGGGTCTGAGTGGGCTCTGAATCTGTTCACATCCAAATAGATAGGTGAGGATTAAGCAGAGTGGAAAACAGGCTGCCCTTGCTTACCATTTCTTCTAGTCTTGGCCAAAATATCTGGATCAATATGTGAACAAAGGTCTAAACACTCATTTCTGGTGTGGCACGAGCATCTTCTCAATGAGCAGGTCTCCTAAGGTGAGATGCTCTGTAGGACAGCACATGGTAGGAACATGTCTGGGGAGCTGGGTGCATGTTCAGCATGTAAGATCATGTCATAAGGAGGTTTAGGGTCTTTGCAAAGTCAGGTTGAAAATGTAAGGAAGGCCAGATGACAGGCTGTGGTTCAAAGCCAACTGTGCAATGTCATGATCTTTCTCCACTCCAGGACGTCAGGCACTAGATCCAGTAGATCCAAATGGAGTTGGTCTCATGATCACGGAGTAGAAGAGAAACTCTGGTTCCGCCCTGTAAATACATGATATCCCAGACTAACTAAATGAGCCAGTGAGATAAGAGCCAGTGCAGACTGTCATGCTGGCCGCGTGACATGACACATGATATCTAAGAAGTCTGTTCATCTGAGTTTGATCTCCATGGAGTAATTTAAGGTGAGAAGTATAAATTAATCCTCAGAGGAAATGGGGTTACACCCATGGCGTGGTTAGTGTTTTAAGGCTGTCTCTGAGGCATATTTTCCCCTAGCAACTCATAATAGTTCTTATTTCTGGGCCAGGGAAACTCCTATCCCAAATCTGGTCCATTAGCATAGGGCTTGTGTGTGTCCTTTCTGGAGCTCCTCTTGCTTTGGGCTGTACTGACGATCAAATTCACTATCTCCCAGAGGAGGCCAGCTTTTGCTTTCAATACCCTATCCTCCATCACCCCTATGGTTCCAACTGGTAACAAAGGTAAATGACTCATGGGGTTGTCAGTTCTTTATAGAAAACAGATTTTCTACAAGAAGTGACTCAGAGTATACGCCTCAATATTGAACAATGGCACTAGTCACCCAGCAGAGCCTCACAAAGCAAACAGCACTGAAACCAGAACCCAGTGTCCTGTCCCATGTCAGCAGAAATATTATTCCAGTGGTAGCTCCACTAGAGTCAAAGGCAAAATTGTCAAGGATCTGATTTTAGGGGGAACAGTTAAACTTATTTATGGCATATGGATACTGTCAGGAGCAAGATGTAAAGTGATATAAGTTCCTGCAGGGTGGTGGGGTGGAAATTATTGATTTTCAGTTTGTATTATCAGGATTCTGTTATTAGGTGCAAGGCCAAATTAAATTCTGACTGTTTTAATGACCTCCAAGTACTATTAACGAAATGTTTTAGACTCAGACATCTAATCTGGGCTGGATTCTCAGTGAAGGGCTCAGTTCTTCTCCTCCTACTCTTGCCAGATGGGCCTTTACTGTTCATGCAGTTCCCTTTATATCAGTATTTCTGTACTGTATAGGTAGGTAGAATTATGTTCGTGTAATATGTTCTTTTATGTCCTGATATCATCCTGCTGTGGACCAGGCTGCGAGATACCCATCTATAAGTGTTTAAGGAGAACACAGCTTGGTTACTGGTAGAGTTTCCTGGGATCTAGCTGATCTTTTTGGGTGGGCAATAGCTCACTTATTTCTTTTCCCCCTTACTTGCATTTGTATAGTCCAAGATAGACAATAATGTTAGTAATTATAAGAACCAAGAATCTATATGGAGCATCACCATGATGGTTTAGGAGCTGAGAATTTGAGGGCTTAAATTTTGAATAACCTTCTCACACAAATGACTGCTTGCATTACATTTAATTAGAAGGGACAGCAGTTTACCATGCTGCAAAAAAAAGCCACTTATACTTTAAGTCCCTGCTCTGTGCCTACAATTGCTGTAATGACATAGGTACAAACCCAGCCTCTTTTGGAAGTGTGGTTTTATGTGTGTCTGCTAGAAAATACAAGTCTTGTGTCTGGGTTATGGCACTAGAAACTGATGCTCCCTTAAGAAACGTCCAAGAGTCTGGAAGTGTGACATTCAGCTCTCCTTTATGTCCTCTGCTTTTCTGCTGTGTTTGTTAAACCTCAGCCATCCCTGCAGAGAAAGCTGTGCCTCAAGTGGATGTCCAGTTCTGTTTGCCAGGCAATCCATGAAGTGTTGCCTTGAGTCTTCAAGTGGATACATCCATCATCACAGGGGAATCTCTCTTCTCTGTCATTCTGTCATCAGTGTCCATGAAAATCAACAGCAGGACTTTCATTGCTTATGATGGGTCAAGCTGATACTAGGAGAAACTACATCAGAAGACGTAGAGTAGTACTGCTTTTTGTGTGTTTTCCCTTCCCTTCCCTTCCCTTCCCTTCCCTTCCCTTCCCTTCCCTTCCCTTCCCTTCCCTTCCCTTCCCTTCCCTTCCCTTCCCTTCCCTTCCCTTCCCTTCCCTTCCCTTCCCTTCCCTTCCCTTCCCTTCCCTTCCCTTCCCTTCCCTTCCCTTCCCTTCCCTTCCCTTCCCTTCCCTTCCCTTCCCTTCCCTTCCCTTCCCTTCCCTTCCCTTCCCTTCCCTTCCCTTCCCTTCCCTTCCCTTCCCTTCCCTTCCCTTCCCTTCCCTTCCCTTCCCTTCCCTTCCCTTCCCTTCCCTTCCCTTCCCTTCCCTTCCCTTCCCCGTTTTTTTTTTTTTTTTTTTTTTTTTTTTTGCTTAGTGAGTAGAAGAGCTCCATTCTTTACAGACTTTACAGAAGGAAAGGCATGCCTTCCCTTTGGCACCATGATAACTTTCACCCCATCCATCTTCTCACACACCCCAGTTACCTCCCAGGGGGAGGTGGGACTTGAAACCATGTCTTAGCCTCCCATAACTCATATCCTTAACTTCTGCACCATCAGGAGCCATTACTCTAGTTCACCTCAGGGTTTCTGAAAATGTTGGTTATTTCCTGCAAACTCTGATGCTGTCACTGCTCATTACCGACCTGCCAACCAGATCAGGGTATTGGACTGTACTGGAGTACCAGCACATCTGGTACAGCACAATATCGTTGTTCATTCACTGACTGCTTCAGAAGATGCTTTTAATTCCATCTCTTAAAGGTCCTTGACTCAGCTTTGTTCAGCCACACAGCTGTATTGATGATTTGTCACTCAGATTTCTTTCTTGGTGAAATACAGCATGTCGTAAGAGAATCTCCAGCAAAATCAAGCAGTAAACTTGATATGATCTACTTCTTCCTATGGATGGACTTTTGTTTTCCTTAAAAACTGATTCTTACAAATCAATCACATGTTTTGGAAGCCCATTAATTCTACCCTTCATCTAGCCTACATCCCCTCTTCAGCTGCCTTTCTTAGCCACGCATCCATTCTCCCTTTTCCAACCCAGTTATTATCTTGTCAAACTTTCAGGTTTCCAGATACACACAGTTAAGTACATAAGACACTCTCAGAGCTTAAATCTCATTGACACAGATGCTCAGTATGTGTTTGACAGTTAAGCCATGGCATTTTTTTGTTGACCAGTATTGAACTTCTGGTTTTCTGCTCTTTCAGGCTTATGCAGACTTCCATCAACAGCTTTACCCTGGCTCAGGGAGACTTTGGTCAATAACGAGCATTGCTCATTATCTTTGTTCCCCCAGACATTCAGGTTGAACAAGTGAAGCCAGTCAGATGAGAAAGTTATCCTCAAGGTCTTGAGACATAAAGTCCTTTTTCCAAGCATATATCAAGTTATTGGAGAGACAGTGGGGAGTGGTTATGGTGCCATTAAAACACACTGATGCAGATAGCTCACAGTTGTACGTATTGATCTAGAAAAGGGACTTTCTCCTATCCCAATTCATCATTCAGGCTCCTCCAGGGTAAATGAAGACTAATAGATTTCTTATGGAGGTTATTAATCTCATCTCATTGACCTTAAGCAACTGTCCTGGGATGAATTGCCTCATGTATATAGTCCTGCTCATTGCAATAGACACTGAGATGCATAGTTTATACCAGTTGAACATGCAGATGTCTAGAATTAGGCTAGAACCCCTTTGGAGGTTGAAGTGTTAGGAATATCTGATCCATCAAGGAATATTGTTTGCCTGGGTTTGACTGGCTTATGGGACAAATCCTGACCTCACTCACAGCCTAAAAAAATCTAATTTCAAGACAGTGCAGGTATTTAGGATAGGAGGGTGAAATTTAGCTGATTGTTCTCTGACTGTCATTCCAAAGATGAGGGTAAACATGTCCCTAGACATCTGTATAGCTGGCATCTTTTTCTATGTGGAATTTACGCATATTGTAATTTTTTCTAGACAAGTTACTGAAAACTGGCTATCTTTGTAATGTCTGCTGTGCCTTCCTCTGAATTATCTCCCTGTCTCAGATTTCACACTGATTTTAAGCAAAATATGTCATCTCGCTTTCTTCTCCCTCCTTTTGCCTTTTGCGTCTTCGGAATTGCAGACTCAAGGATCGCATGTGTTTGTTTGTTTGTTTTTTTTTTTTTTTTTTTTTCCCAACAGTTACATCAATCTACCTGCTATGGAGATCACATCCCTTCCTCTCTAGTGGCTGTGGAGAAGCCAGGGACTGGCATTCCTGGATAGAAATGGTGGGATTCATCTTACCTGAATTTAGTTATCTAAACATTAAAAGTCCAATATCAGATATTTACTAGTACTCCTGATGCATTCAACAGAAATACATGGGCTTCATAGACTAATGGGTGCCACCCGGTCTACTACTATTTAGTAGTATTTTACTATTTACTACTGTGATGAGGAATTAGTAAAGCCAGTGGCTTCACTGTGGACCGATGTTAGGTAAAATCCTCCCACTGGCTGAATGATTCATTGCTCTCTCACCCTTAAGTGCCATAGTAGGCAAGTTGAATGTGTTGGGCAGTTGACCAGAATTTGGTCCTCACAGCTTGTATGTTGCCTGGCAAAAGGGGTTGTGTTCTTTAAGGAACTAAACCAATAATATTATTAATAGTCATAGTACAAACTTTAATATGCTTATTGTCACTTTGAGCCTACTATCAGGCTATTTCTTGAGGTCGGCAAACTTAGATGTCTGGAAACAGCTGTGGGAACGGACTGAGGCCCTGCGTGAGCTGTTTATTACATTGTTGGAAGCAATGAGCCTTACAGAAAGGAAATAAAAAATGTTGTGGATCCATTTCCCTTTCCCTCTCCTTTCCCCTTTCTCCCTCTCATGCTGTTGTTGGACAAGACAAAAAAAAAAAAGTGCAATTGTATGAAGTGTGGTTGGAGTGATAGGACAACAAAAGGGAGTGACTGGGAAAAGGCAGATCCTGCAGTTCTGGGGTTCTTTCATTCTGAAGCCCAACTATAGGGGCTCTGCTATACTTTGTCACTGGAGCATTCAGTGGCTGCGCGAAATAAACTGCCAGTTACGATCATCTTTGGGTGGTTGTTGTAACCGCAGTAGAGGGGATGGCTCTTGGATCGCAGGGGACTCTGTGGTCTGGCTGAGCAATCAAAGAGGGTGGTAATAGCCAGGCCTAGCTATCTGGGATTGCTGGGTAATGCAAAATGCCATTATTAATTTTGTTAGCTGCAAATGGCCTTTATTTACATTTCCACTTAGCTAGGTAGTTTCCTCAAGACTCCAAGAATTCAAGACGCAGACATGTTATTAATACATTTAAAACATCCCAAATTTAACAAAAACATCTGATGGGATTGAAAGTCTCTGGATTTTTTTCTTATTCTTCCCCCCTTTTTTTTTTTTATTGAAGAGCAAAACCAAATAATAGTCTAAAGCTCTTGGAGAACTGTGAAGTCTCAAAGAAGGGTTTTTCTTCCAAGGGGCATGTAATCATCCTGTACAAATATATTTTTATTGTTATTTTTTTAAGAAAGTATTTTAAGTTTTGGATTTCAGCAGTTGTCTTGCTGGGAGGAAGCCAGAACTATGACGCTTGGTGAAATATATATCTGCAGGGCAAAGAGGAATGATCTAGGGTGGGTTTTGTAGGTGGGTTTTTTTTTGTTTGTTTTTTGTTGGAGGTTTCACCTCCCTGTGTTTTTTGTTGTTTTGGAGTTGGATGGATAGAGAAAAGAAAACAACAGATTTGGAGAAAATGGGGTGTTGAATGCAGTTCACTCTCACTGAGCAACCACCACTGCTCCAGGCCAATGGGGAGCACCCCTGATGATTCTACACCACTTGGGAATGAGGTGTATGGCTACACCACCACCAGTGATTCAATTGCTACAGCTTCAAGCTGCTCCTCAGGGCCCGAGGCCTTCATTGTCCAAAGCCTACATGCCCCTTGCACTGAATTATTTCCCAGGTTGCTGCAATTTTATAGATTCTGTCCAAAACTGAGATCAAAGGCTGCCAAGGTCTCCCCAGCCCCTCTGCACCCAAGGTGAGAAGATATTGCAGTTTCTCTTCCGGAACTTGGGTCCCTAGCATCTGGGGAAGTCCTTCTCTATCATCTTTGCACAGCTGAAGGTTAGCAAAATACAGACAAATCTTGCAGGAAAGACATCGAGCCACTTTTACATGCACAAGGACTTATTTGCAGTTACACTTATAGAAAAAGAACATTAGATAAAGATTTGGAAAACCATATATTTTAAGTGTTTCTACTGATCCCCCTCCCATTCTAGGTGTTTAACATCTTTTTTTGGTACCTGTGCATATTCTGGCTGCTGCCTAGGCTGTGTTGATTGAGTGTCTGAAGCATTCAGAAAATAAAGTCTCCGTAAAACTTGAATGAAAGCCCCAACAATCCCCAAACTGAAGGATAGAGTTGCTGCAGAACGTGTCCAAAATAGAAGGCAAACCAGAAGAAACTAAACAGAATTTGAGCCTACAACATTAAAATGAAACAACAGCCACCAAAAATGCAGCCAACAGCACAAAAAAGAAGCCATGCTGTGCCCTCACCAACTCCTACTCTATAATTAAGTGAAAATGCTGAAGGTTTGGTGTTTTTAAAACTGTTCTCTGAATTCTTTAGAGGAAAAAAAAAAATTAAAAAAAGCCCTGTGTTCCTTTTCTGAGTAAACAGCAGAATTTCAGCAAATTAATTCTCCCAGCAAAACCAGAGCTGGAGGATGCTTTTCCTCTGTTATTTTTTTTTCCTCTGTGACTTCTAATTTTATCACCGGGTTGCATGGTTCCTTGTTAGACCAGGAACTCCTTGTGGCACATGGAAGGGATATTTTAGTTTTAGCTGATCTGGAGAAAAAGGCTTGGTGTGTTGTATGAGAAACCGATCAAATTTAAGTGCTGAGGAGGAAAGGGTTGTCCTTTAATCATTTCAGGCTTCTGGTCCTGAGGCACTGCCTGTGCTGAGGAATTTTCCTATTCAATAGGATAAGAGTAAGAAAAAAGAAAAAAGGAAGCAATTACTGTAGAGAGTTATTAAGAACAACAACAAATGAACCTTTCCTCAGGAAAAATAGGAGGGGAATGGCATTTTGTTTTGTTTGTCAAAAACTCAAACACCGAAATACTCTCACCAAGAACGAAATGGGGCTGCAGAGCCTGAGGGACACTGAGGCTTAGATGTTCCAAATCTCCTCCATGAGTTGGACCCACGGGATAGACAACATTTTCCATAATTCACTACAGCTAAACAGGTAAATGAAGACAGCTGAATCCTGGGGAATGTAGTTTAGCTTTGAGAACTGTCCATTGAGGAAACTAAGAAAATTTTCCATTGCTAGAAATGATTGTGTCAGCCTTTCTTCATAAAGGTATGTTGATGTTTGGCCCAAATACTACTTTTTTCATAAATTGAGTATCTGAGGAAAAAAAAAAAAAAAAAAAAGCCGGAAGACTACCTGAAAAGAGTATTGATAGAACAATATTCTTTTCATAAAAAGTGGAGAAGTCTGATGACGTGCCCATACCATTCTTAATTACTTTAAGGATAATTTGTTCAGCTTCTCCTAGAACCACTAGTGTGATAACCAGCTACTGTGATGATTCTTTTAAAAATATGGAGACCAGTCTTGACTACTCAAAATATGAACATGAAAGGAAGTTTGATTCTCTATAGAAGATGGGAGAAAAGTGTTAAGGTAGGGAAGAGATTGTCTCTGAGTCTACATTGAGAGTCTGTTGTGAGCCACTGTCATGCACTGATGACCTTATTGAAAAGCCCTAAGAAGGAATTAGCTGAGCAAAGAAGATGCAAAAGAGCCAGGAATGGAGAAAAGGCAAGGAAACCATAGGCTGATTCAATTCCTTTTTCCATGACTGGTGATATGATGCTCAGAAGCTGCCTGCAAGCTAATAGCTGGTCTCCATTTCCACTTTCAACTCACTTTGGGATTATTTTACATGGGTTTCAGCCATTTTCATTTCATGGTAAGCACTCTGTAACCGTGAGCAATGCTTTGAGGTCCTACACAATTACTTTGTGGAGAATGAGAATACCAACTAGAGTCCCACAGGATTTTGAGAAATCAGGGACAGATACTTGGTTCCTTTTGCTCTGTGGAGGAGGGAGATATGCAGCTGGAGGCCATGGGTTTTCCTGGTCTTTGCATGACTTTGCTGTATCAGGCATTATGAAAGAGAACAGCAGGAGAAACTACATTTATGGGTTACTGCTTCTTTTCCATAAACCATCTCCATTCAGATGAATCATCTCCATTCAGCTGGTTCACACAAAAAACCTTTAGAGATGTTCCTGGGCACCAAGGACATCTTCACAGAGCTGTCAGATATGACATAATATCCTCTGGACCAGCAGCACAGAGAATGGGATAACACCTTCAAAATAAATAGAGTTTGAGAAGGGAATTAGAGACATAAAATGTCACCCAGAAAGACATTAACAGAGAGGAAAAGTCCCAAGGATCTTCCTGTTGACCTGGCACATCTCTAAAGAAGAATTCTGGATTTATACAGATGTCAGCAAGATAAGAATCCAGCTTCAAAGGCTCAGCATCTTGGTCCTCTGAGTCATATTTTGCTTTAAAAACTGATTTTTTTTCCAACAGCTGTGTCAATACTTCAAAACAAGTCTGTTTCTCATGAACCCAACACCTGCTAGAAGATATTGAGAAATGAAAAGTGGAACCAGGAACCAGTACTTACATTTTGTAAGATGTAGCAATATCCCATCCGCACATTGCAGAAGAATAAACCCATCGCGCCACTCAAAAAATACCTTTCTCTACTCAAACATCAGAGACAATAGATAACGAAAAAAGCAAAATGCAGCACAATATTTGGCATTGGCATAACTGAATTGTTACATCTCCAAGTGCTGTAAATTCATTTAGCTTATATGTGCCAAACAGTCATCAAGATGAAAGCCAGTGTTCTTTACTCCTTTTAATTTATTTATTTTTACTTTAAAAAACAGTGGAAACAACAAATTTATTTCAAAGCAGCTTATGTCCCTTGTGATAATAGTAACTGAGTTATTAATTAAAATTCACTCAGAGCATGATGGATGTAAGGTGGAATTGATTAGAAATAAGAGCTATTTTCACGGTTACCTTTGGGAAAACATCAGAAATATCAGAAAAAAGGGACAGTTCTATAGGTGAATGAAGGATAGAAATTTCTTTATAGAAAAAAAAAAAAATCTATAAACCCCAGGAACTTACTGTTAAAAATTTTTATTGTATTTAATTGTAATTGTATTTAATTGTATTAATCTATTTAATTGTAACTCCACCTTTTAAAAATTGACTATGCTTTTATTCCCATAGGAAGAAAAATCATCAGAAATATACATATTTGTCTCTATAGACAAATAAGTGTGTATACATAGATAGATAAGGGATAAATAGAGATGATGTGTCTGTGACAGGACCAGCATATGCCACTAGATACACAGAAATATATACCTATGTAATGTGTGTATATACAGGTGTTCATCCATGTATGTGCCTGTCTATGCAGACAGTTTTAGTTAGATGAAACCCAGACATGCTCTCACCATGATAAGAAGAAATATAAAACATATATTATAAGACTAGGCATACTGTGAGGACCAGGGTTAATTGGTGTAGTGTCACCTGATCATATATGATATAATTACTTTAACCACAAATTTGCATATGGAAGTAAATATGCACAGGCACCAATCTGTACGTGTTCTCGTGCGTCTGTTTTTTTAAACACACAGGCATTACCGGGCATGTAAGTACATATTAACGAGGTGTGCTTGCACGCGGGTTTTTGTGCATGTTAAGATATTCCTGTCTGGTTGCAGGTCTTTGTGGACCTGTAAGACTAGATCAAACCCCCAGCCCGTTATCCAGGCTCTCCTGTGGGCCAACATCACATCGTTCAAGCGTAGCTGGAAGAACCTCTGCAATAACTGGTGTGAGACAATCTGAGCCTTGAATTAGACTTCATCCAGGCTTGATGACAGTACCAAAACAAGGCATTGGAGAGGCCTCCTGCCCTCTACCATCATCAGCATCCAATAGAGTGGATCCCATTTTCCTCTCTCTTAAACAACTGCAGCTGCAGATATATCATTCTAGGACCGAGAACGGCATTTAAGGAGTGAGGTGAATCATATCAGGCCTTCTTAAGAAGAGGACACTGCATTACTTATTGAGTCTTGGAAGTGCAAGAGAGATCCGGCTTCTTGTCGAAAGTCACTGGGAAATAACTACTGCTCCAAAGCTCAACTTGCACTTGTATAAGCCACCTCTTTCCCATATCTCTCTTTCTCCCTTAGTGGAACTGAGCACACGCACACAGTCCATCTGCTTCAACTCTGTAGAGCTGGCACAGCTGCACCCTTATCTTCTGCATCAGCATCCCAGACCTTTTATTGCTGACAAAAGAGAAATATTTACGCAAGAAGGCTGTGGGAACACAGCATTCTCCCTGGCACGTTCTCCCATGCCTTGTTTTCAGTCACAAATAAATAACGGCACGGACAGCTTATCTGTATCATGCAGGCAATGGCTAAAAACATAAAACTCTCTGGATCGAGAAGGTCAGACCCTGGGCTGCTAGTCATAGCTGACATAGTGAACTGGACAATCTTTTCCAATAAATTTATTATGTACTCAGATCCTAGATCCCAGCTCTAAGTCCTGGTCCTGGGCAACTGATGTGAACGGTGTATTATTTAGCTGGCATTGATTGTTATAGCAACATCAAGTGGCATTATGTTATTTTGGATCAACTGTGATTGCAGCACAGTTAACATAGATTTTATTTTCCTTCTCATCTTGAATTAACAACCCCTAAACCTTATATCTAAATGATAATTTAAAGTTGTTTAATAAGATTTGATTTTTAGAAAGGTCTGTATATTTGTCCTTAAAAAATGAAAAGTCTTTCAAGTGTCGCCAATCTAAACGTCAAAAAGAAAGACTAAGTAATCACTTTGGAAAATCTGTCTGAAATCTTTCTTCCTCTGCTATCACTTGGTGGGTTGCGGTTCTTGACAATCTATTTGTTACGCTAAGTTTACACTGTAGAATCATTGCAGTCTCTTGAAATTTGACTCCTGCTGTTGCTGTGGTTGTTAAATAAACCATGAAGAATTATTCTTGTTTTCCTTTTTGCATGAGTTTATGTATTTGTCCTCAGTGAACACTTGGGGATGCAGATTTAAGCCTGGAGTCAACTAATAACCAGAGATTCTGGTTTCAGTGGAGGAAATCACTTAAGTACTCACTCCAATGTCTTTCTACATCCCTAGGAACAGTAGGTGAATTTGATATTATTACTTGATAATTCTTAAAAAATATATATTTTGTCTCCTTTTACTTATCTTTTGTATCAGAGGTATTTTAGTTAAGGAGCAGCTAACTAGTTCAACATAAAAGAGCTTTGATTTGTCATGAAATTGATATCAAGATCATCACAGCTCATCATTCCTATGGCACATTTGAACTCAGGACATGTCTATACCATTAATGTATAATGAAATGAGGCACTTGTAAGTGTCTGAGCTCTGGAACTGATCCAGAGATGCCCGTGCTGACATCGCAGTCAATCGCGTAGCTCCAGGAATAATATAACCAACTGGTACAGTATGGCATGAGCGTGGCCCTCAGACTCCCAGGTCCAGGCTTGCCATCTTGCATGGTCCCAGGATGTGATGTGTGGGTCTCTGCTAGTCTAGTGATTTCTGAATCACACTCTCTGCACATGCCATAGGTATAAACATGTCCTAAGGGCATAATATGACTTTTACTGAATGCAGTGTGAATCTTTCCATTAATGTCAGCAGGAGAGTGTAGGTCTCTAAGGCAAAGCCTGACTAAATGTCCCTAGCAGCTCTGTATCGTACCTTATTCCCCAATGTAAGGAGGGTTGAGATTAAAAATAAATTTTTTTTTTTTTTTTTTTTTTTGCTGGCTGATACTGACTTATGTAAACCAAATGTTTTAATGACCCTATAATACTTTTCCCAAGCTTTCCCTGGGGTGGGGTGGGGGAATTTTTCTCAGTTTGTGTTGGAATTTAAGATGAAAGGAAAATCAGATTAGATTAACATTTTCAGCCAGTAGCTAGTTATCAAGGAACCCACATACAGCTTGGAGACATAGGATGAACTCTCTGTCCACCTTTTATAGCCTTTGTGAGTATTTCAACCAAACTATGGACACTACTGAATCTCCCCTGATGCAAGGTTTCACTCAGTGGAGACAACCCAGCATTCATTAAAAGAGGGGTTGAACATGGGTGTCGTGCAACTGCAGAGTATTTTCTGTTATCTCCCTTTGGTTGTTTGTGAATTACTGTAAGGAAGGAATATTTTCTTGAACTCTGTCTTCACTCTACTTTCCGCCTAAACAGAATGGTCTCTGCTATTCTGGGAAAAATTGGGTTGTGACAAGGAACATTCAGAGTGGACATGCCCTGTGTGCTTGAGATTGGTGTGAGGAGGTTTTGATGTCCTTGCACCCAGCAGACAGAAATGGCAGTAATCCTAGAGTGAAGAAGCTGCACTGCCCTCCTTGTGCTATATTACAAATATTTAAATGTTTTGTTCAGGATTACAAAAGGTCTCCTCTGAAATGCCTCTCTCCATCTTGAAAACACCTTTGTCTTTACCTTCAGCCTCATGAGGTCTTCCGCATTCACTTGATTCAAATCAACTAGCTAACAAAAACCCTTAATAAGTGTAGAATTAGATGGTTGGGTAAGATTACTTGTCGTGGTTTAAGCCTGATTGACAGCCAACCACAATGCAGCACCTCTCTCTCCCTTCCCCTCCGGCAATGAGAAGGGACAGAGAGCCAGGCTTGGGGTTCAAGATAGGACTGGGATGGGGGAAAAATCCCCCTTTTATGATCACGAGCAAAAGGCAGACTCGTTAGGGGAGGAAAAAAAAGAACATACATTTATTACAGACACTAACAACACATAACAGAGTAGGACAGTGAGAAGCATAGCCACATCTTGAGAACACCTTCCCCCACCCCTCCCTTCTTCCCGGGCTCAGCTCTGCTCCCGATATCTCTACCTCCTCCCCCAGCGGCGCAGGGGCAGGGAATGTGTGGTGCAGGCAGTGCTGCCACTTCCTTCATGTTCGGTGAGGGGAGTGTCCAAAACTTGTTCCCCCCTGCTCCATAGTGGTCCCCCTCTCACAGGAGACAGTCCTCCACAAACTTTCTCCGACTTGAATTCCTCCCATGGGCCGCAGTGTTCCCCACACTGCTCCGTCATGGGTCACTAACTTCCTCCGACTGGATTCCCTCCCACGGCTGCAGCCCTTCCCGAGCTGCTCCGGCGTGGGACTCCCCCGCCTGTTGCAATCCTCCCAGCACTGAATTACAGCAGCGGGGCTGCCTCTTCCCATGAGACCCCGGCCTTCTTCAGGCACAGAACCTTGATCATCTGAGCAGGAACAACAGGCCGTAAATCAATGTCTGCTCCACCGCAGATCTTCATGGGTGGCAGGGGGCGCCGCCCTGCCGTCTCATCACAGGATACAGGGGGGTCTCTGCTCTGGCACACCTCCCCCCTCCTTTCTTCCTCCGTTCCTCCAATGACCTTGGTGTTCATGCAGCTGCAGCGACTCCTCCTCACCAGTCCCACTGCTCCTCACCACGTCCCTTCTTAAATACGTTATCGCAGAGGCGCAGCCGATTGCCTCAATTTCCCAAACAGAAGTGGAGCTGGCTTGGAGCTGGGGGAGCTTCGAGAAGCTTCTCACAGGGGGCCGCCCCGATAGCCCCCTCCCCTGCCACCATAAAACTCCACCACTCACTCAACCCAGGACAATACCGTAAACACAAATTCCTTAGACTTCATCCTCGACCTCATTAATGATTGAGAAATCTCCATAAATTCCTTCTTGTCAAAAGTCCAGGAAAAGTGCATCAGAATGAGGAAGGAAAGGGTCTGGTGATGGTTTCATTGCTGGGACATCAACTGCTGGCACTGTGCTGAGCAGTGCTACCTCCTTGTTCCAGTATCTTGTCTTAGATGTCAACCATGTGCTCTTCAAGATGATGACTGTGTCATGATCTTCTTTTGAGCTCGTTTTAGCTAGACCAGATAATTTGTGGTTGTTAAAAGGAGCCCTTTAAGGACACTGAAGTGAACGGCCAAATAAGAACAAAACAGAAGTATTTTCTCCCAGGCTGATCTCCTAGAGAATCTTGGGAACCACCTAGGACAAAAGATTTTTTGTGGCAGTTCTTTTCCTGTCTGTGAAACTTCATTAGGGGTTCATTAGGGACATGGAAGTGGTCCCTAAAGATGCCAATCTGTATCAATGAACCTCTAGCCCTGTCCCTCAGCTTTAACATTTCCGTAAATCAGCTGTCCCTAATTCTGGAGGATCATATCTTAAAATGTATAGAAAGCCAGAATGATATTGAAGAGGAAATTCACTCCCGAATAAACCAGATTTTTCTGTTCCTTCCCTACATTCAAACCATCTTTCTTATGATTAAAACAATAACTTTGTTCTACGCTTTTTTGCTTGAAGCAGTAATATGAAATCAAGGATAACTGGCATGGTATTTATGTGTAAGGCAGGAAACATTAACCTCCAGTGGCAGGCAGATAGCAAGAGTACACTTCAGTTTCCAGTCTGGGCTACCTGAATGCAATCACAGAATGTTAAGGCTTTAATAAAACACAAGCAAATATTGATGTAACAAAAGAGGGGATAAGCCTTGCACATAACATGCCTCAATTATTCTATAGTACAAATCATAACACAGAGTTTACAGAAGAAATTGTTTCCATCTGGAGAATCAATATAGTGGCTCTGCGTCTCTCAGTTCCCTGCCCGATACAGGCATTAAAGATGGTAAAGACTCTAAGAACTGTTTGATGTGAAGACAAAAATCAGGATGCCAAAAGAGTGGATGAGTCCTAGCGGATCATGTCTAAGAAACACTTGGTAGGTTCACATCTTGATCATACAACTGGAATCTAGTGCAAACTTGGACACAACTCTTCTTCCCTATTTCCTATTTCCTTTGGCAAACACAAAACATTGATCTGGAATCTTTGATTAATTCAGGTTTGAGCCGAGGGAAATCCCTGTGTTGGACATGCAGCCTATTGCTGTGCAGAATAGAATAAAGCAGTTGTAGCTTGCCTAAATCCAGTTTTTAAAGGATTATTCAACTTCTAGCATTGTTCAAAGTCTGTTTATGCTATCTTCTGAGCTGGTATTTTGTGACTGGTTATGTAAAACAGTCGACTTTGGTCTTTTGTGCAAGAGATTTCTTGTGTAGCTTAATTAGCACACTGCCTGGAATGAGTTTCCACTTTACTTGTATGTGCTGCTAAAGTTTCTGAAACCTTCAGGGTTTGTAATATTCCCCTTTGCTACACGCCAGCCATTCAAAAAGTCGTAAGCAAGGCTTCTCTACATTTACAATTATGTGCTGTAAAACAGATTTGCACAGGACAGATTTGAGCTTTCTGAGAGAATACCTTCAAATACGATCTGAATAACAGAACTGGGAAGAAAAGGACATAGTCAGGGAAAACCAGATTTAAAGAAGGTCTGGCTGTAAACAGCGATAACAGAAATCATAAGTAAACATAATACTCAGCTAATTCTAACATTTGTCCACTGATTCAAAATTCAAAATCTATTCCTGGGGTGATTATCACTGCATGGTTTTGCTCTGGTCTGATGCCGCTGTTTTTGCATGGCTGAAATGGAGCATGCAGCCAATCTGGAGGCCAGGAGCAAGAACCAGATCAATGAAATAGAGCTACCTCTTCCAGTAACCAAAACCAGTGACCTCAGTTTGTACCTTTACCTGCTCCTGGACAGTTTTATGGCAAAAATAAAAATAACCACAGCACACTGGAGAAGCTGTTGCTGCTGGCTATGCTGAAATTCCACCTTCTACTCTTTTCCAGTCTGTTTAAATGTGATTGACACCCATGACACTGCCAATAGACTGCTAAGATGATTGGAATTTCATTCACATGAGGATTGAGTGGGAAAAAAAGTAATCTACAAAATATAATCTACAGCTCTCACAATGGTAGGACAGAGAACTTTCAGTGACCAACTGTAGGTAAAGGGCTTGCTATGTGTCAGTAACAACAGGGGCCAAAGAATGGAGATGGTGAATTAGACTGATTCACTTCACAGTTGCTATCAGTGTTTACATAGTCTTTGCCTGTTTTCCTGCATAATAGTGAGTGGACAACAGGTAGGTGTTTTGCTTCATTGTCCTTGTTCCAAGAGGCCAATTTTCACCATCTCCAATACCTCCTCTGCTTTTATCATAGATGAGGCAAAAGGGATTATTTCACACTTATGATAGCAAGATTGACTAGGCCTTTGATTATAATCTCTTGAGGGGTGGAGTAAGTCATTCAGCATGTCCAAAGTCCTGCATGATTGCAGGGATCCATGGGAGAGCAATGAGCATCCCTTCCTGTCTCACCTGGAAGATGCATAAAAGTTAGTCCTGGCAAAAAAAAAAATCCTTTGGTATGATAGAGTTTCCCTTCTGGTTTGCCTACATGTATGTCATGTTTCCTTATGAAAGACAGCGCAGAGTCAAGACTGGTTCTCTAGTGACAGTGTTGTACACCGTATGCTATGACCCCTGCATAGCACCTTATGCGTAGATCCCAGCCTCCTCCAGAAAGGGAGTTTTGGTATCTTCACTGGTCTTTTTTTTTTTTTTTTTTTTCATTACCCAGTGACTATGAGTTCTTCTGCATGGCAGTCAGGCTGCAGGATTAGTTTTCAGACACATGGATTTCATTTCACTGCTGCACCAGACCTTGGCAATTCTCTGTTTTTTTCCCCCTGATCCAGGATTTCCATTTCTTTCATCCATTCTTCCATTTCCACTCCTCTCCCATTTGTTTTCATTTGAATTGAGTGTCTGTTACTACATTCTGATCTTCACAATAGAGTCATGGACCAAAATAAACCCTTGTCTTGTGGCTTGTGTTCTCTTAAATGACAAGCTCTTTGGCCCACTGTCTGCTTTTTGCTCTCTGGCCAGCAGTTTGCACAGTGGTGACCTAGTTAATCCCCAGACCGAGTAGTATTACACTACGAAAGATGTTTCACAGTTATGCAGTGAAGAAAGGTATAATGGTGAAGAATTAGATGTAAAATACCACCATGTAGCAACTCTTCATTCCATGTAGTAACTCTGTTGATATTGCTCACTTCTACAGCACACAGCATTTGAGATTTTGCCCCTGTGTTTAGGGCTGCAGTTAGCCTGATCTCCTGAAGGTTGGTAGCTATAACCAGGACACCTTTACTGAGTTACCATAACCAGCTGAGGACCTGTGGAGATGGTTCATTTCAGCTGGATTTTGGAGCAAGAGTGACTTCTGTCACCAAAATCTTTGTCAATCTCCATGTGCCTCTTCTGAAGCTGGTGGAAAATGTCCCATTCAGCTAACAGAGGGATCTCATCTTACAAACGCAGCGGGTTATCTGATTTAGTCACACCAGGCTCCCATTATAACATCTGGAGTCTTGATCTCCATTTCTCTTGCCCTAAAGTGAATATTCAGACCAACTACAATGCAAAAATGCCTTTTCTCTATTGTTTATGAAGAAGCCTGAATTCTGTAGCTCAGAGAGAGATATTGATAGTGTGGATATGGATGGCATCAAACCCAAAATATGTGATTTATTCTCAAACTTTTCCTAGCCAGTGGAGAAGGACACTTTCAAGGAGAGAAGAGACCTGTGCTAGGCACTTGTTTTAGGAGATTATTTGTGCCTCTGCTTGGACTGAGTAGACCTTCACTGATTATGGGGAGGCTTGGGATAACTGGATAAAGTGGAGATATCTAAGAGTATCCCATTCTTGATCAGTTTTAAAACTGCTTTACCCATCTCAGATATTATATACTTATTACAGCTTCAGCAGCTAAACCAGGTACGTGAACTCCTTCGAACCATGTCAATGCAAACTCAATCAAGTCTCACATTCAGCTTTACTTTAAGCTAGACTTGGTGCATGCTAGGTAGTGGAGTAGGATCCTTTAATATAAGAAAGCCAGCTGTGTGGCAATACCTTCCAGTGGAGAGAAGAATGGGGAGCAGCTGGGAGTGGTACTTCAGCCACATGTTCCTGCTAGATCCAAAAATCACAGCTCTGCCTATAATCAAGTTTGAAAGCACTGCAAGGATCACCTTAATTAGATTCTTATTAGGCTTCTGTTCCTCTAGTTGAGACCTTATTGCATTAAACCAAATAGCTGCGAGCCAGGTTTCAGTTATCTTGAGAACAATTATTCTCTGTTCCATACTAGTTTCAATTTACTGTTTTATAAACACGCCAGAATTACAATGTGGGCCTTGATCTCAGCTCCATAGTTAGGAATCAGGATATATAAATTTAAATTCAAACATATGAGTAAGAGCAAAGCTTACTGTGTTTCCAAGACCAGAAGTGCAAGTCAGGGAGACTTCTGAGACACTGAGACATCCTTTGGGATCACTGCAGATGGCTTTGTTGATGAAACCTGGTATTTAAAGCCTGGTTTAGCATGGATAAAGCAGGTAGCCACTGGGGACAACAGGTTGCTAAGGGGAGACAGAAAGCCAAGATGACTGCTTTGTTTATCAGGATGCCTTTCAAACCTGTCTGGATACAGCTGCTGAAGATGATAGGGTGTGCAGGAGAGGCTCAGCAACAAACTGGGGACACACAAATGGGCTACCTGGGGGCTAGGGAAAAAATTTTGCTTCCAACCTCACTCTCTGCCACTCAGGACAAATAATGCATCTTGAGTTTTCTTCTTCACCATGTACTTTTTGATGACAAACTGGCACCAAAATGTCATTAAAACAAAGCACTGGTGTAAACATGGGTTCTCTCCTTGAAGGAAAGAGAAAAAACCTTTCTGGTTAGGCCTTAGTTTTGTCACACGGGGTGGGGGTCCCTTTACCTCCTTTCAACCACCAATAATGTCTCAGACAGCCATCTTAACATTTTCCTTGTAGGTGAAAAAGAACAATAAGCATTTCTGAGGTGTGATTCATCTGACCTGATCTAGACTATCCTAGATCATTTAGACTGAGATGACTCGTTCCCAAGACTGATAATGGTCTCTATTGCCACGATCTTCACTGACTACAGCGGTACCCCACAGACACTAGCTGGGAGGTAGAGTAGCATGTTCATACACCTAAGGGTAGATTTAATGCAAAAAAAAAAAAATCAGAGAGGTCGAAGCCTCCACCCCCTTCCATTAACACCATCTAGACCATGTCAATGAAGAATGGCTGTGTCCTTGGGGAATGAAGAATGGCCTGGGAAAAAGAGGGAACACAGGGAAATAAAATGATATTTTACATTGCAGTTAAGGTCGTGTAAGAAGAAGGATGGATAATATAATTTTGCTTCTCAATGTGTATCTTTGAAGACATGTAATATATCCCTTACCTGTCAGAGGGAGTGAATAGAGGATATTTATCTTCTCCCAGAACATAAGTGGTTTTGCATATAGATAAGCCATACCCTAGTGATGGCAATAATGATGAAGGTAATAAGACATAAGATCATAAACTTTTTGCAGTGGCTGAAGAAATCAGGAATATGTAATTTTTCCTACGACAGCAATGAAATTTCCTAATGACATTCAAGCACAGCATGTTGGCCATCCACCTCTGGCCATTCACCTCTCTTCTCTGCCTCCTTTACCAAGCTAACACTGAGATTTTTCTCATGCCAGTAAAATTAAAAAAGCAAAGGGAAAAAGATGCAGGCTCATATCTGGGGACTTGAGGATAATTTGGTTTGTTTTTTGCGTCTTCCTTCCCCCCCTCAAAGAGTGACTAATGAACAAGGAAACACTGAAGGTGCAGGACCTGGGAGTGATAGGTAAACAGAAGCCCAGGATGTGCCTTGAATCCAAGATGCAGCTCACTAAGGAGATGTTAAGAGAGGCTTGGAATCCAGAGAAGGGAAAACACTGCTGTATTGCTCAAAATAATAATCCCTGTGCCTGTGTAAGAGTATTTCTTTTACATCTCCATGAGTTTTATTCCTTCAGAAAGGAAAACAAAACACACGAGAAATTTGGACTGTGTGGTTCTAGAACTGATCAATGCACACCCACCTCTGGATATTGCATACATGCACACATACGTGCACACATTTACCCATGTATGACTCTGTGTGCATAAAAAGTCTGGGGGAGGGTAGTGGTCAGGTTTAGAGTAGTTTTTTCCAGCAGTTTTATGTGAACTTAGGAGCAGAGTGTGGATATAGATGTTCACCTTCCTCCTCCAAAATTTCTGAACTTTTTAAACAGAACTTCAGCTCATTCTGACAGACCTAAAGAAACATCAAGGGTACTAAGTTCCTAAAATGTGAATCAGTTAAGCAGAAGAAAGACACGTCATGAGTGTGCTCATTGAAAGAAAAGCCTACAGAATGAGTCTAATACACGAGACCCCAGAGACACACCAGAGATATCTGTTCCTGTGCAGGGAGTTCTCTGTGTCAGTTGTTTACACACTGTGCAGGGACAAGCCCCCCGACCTGCAATTGGGAGTATAAGTGAACAGGCACAGCATCAGGCAAGTGAGAGATGGGAACTCAGGGGCGTAAGGGAGAGTGGTTCCTAAATTTGTAATCTTTTTCATGTTAGGTCTGATGATCCCCAGGTTCCTGAGCAAGACAGACTCTGCAAGACAAAGGGTATCGAGAGGAAAAAACAAGTAAGTGGGATTCCAGTTCTGGTAAAAACCATGTCTGGGAGCCTGAAACCTCCATGCTCTGATGAGGGATTTTCCCCCAGCAGAAGAGGGGATGAGATCGGAGCCTGACTGTGATGGGCTCTCCATTTGGTAGACCGAGACAAGGGTGAATAGCATGAGTTTTTTGGGCATAATCAAATCATTTCATTATCAAATGAACAATGTGTGGTTGGAAAGGAGTGATATTCAGCAGGTATGGAGAGGGAAGATTTCAAAGGAAGCCGGAGTAAAAGCCAGAGTCACACAAGGTGGCAGTGCAGATTGTCAACAGGGGTTTCTGGACATTCACAAAAGGCTAAAAATAGTCCTGTTGAATCAGATACTACAGGAGAAACTAGATACTCACCGATGGTGTAGCTCCATTGACTGTACTGAAGTTTTGCTTGTGTGACTCATCTGTGTATAAAGTCCGTCAGATAACACATTGGTTAATTACTATTCTCATGAATTAATGATCATCATTTATTGATCATAATTTGTTTCTATCCTGAATTGAGCTGAATTTTCCGTTGACATTCTTTGGATGAGATCGTTTGGACCAGGTTGTGGGCAATTGTGACCTTGAAGACCACAGATGATTTCCAAAATCTCTGTGAGACCCTTTGAGGTGTCAGTCTTCAAAGTGAATGTCGTCTGAATTCACTGCTTTGAAATGATACCCAACAGCACATGCAATGAGCTCTGTAGCCCTCAGGTCAGGAGAGGAACCATTCAACCAGTTTGTAGTAAGTTTGAATATATTTTAAAGCTGAAAAACAGGTAAACTGACAAACTAAATAAATTCAGAGATTTTCTTCCTCCATTTTTCCTGCAGATCCAGTGCAGTTTACAAAGAACTTTCAGAAGTTTGTGACTTAAACATCTCCTTGCTGTGAGGGGTTTATCTCATGAGGAGAAAGGGGTCAGGCCTGGCAATAAGGCAAATGATAGCTCCTTGATCATTTTCTCTTTTTCTCCCGGTCATATTGTCACAGAGCTCTAACAATGATGGTGATGTTCATGTTATGGGCTGCTTCTTACTGAGGACGTGACTGACTATTCATTTCACGTAAGTAGACAGATGTCATGTGGGAAACATTTTCAGAGCCTCACAATATTTTAACCTTTATCATAGGCTGTACTACCTATAATTTATTTGAACTATTCTTTTGGATGTACCAGGTAGTATCTGAATATAGTCTGTAGGTCTTCTGGGGAATGTGTTTAGAATTCTGCTGGAACAAGTGTGTAGATGACACATGTAACCCTTTTTTTAAGGATGCGTTTAAGGTCAGAGTGCAGTGTCCTTCTGCAGTCTCTGGAGAGAAGCAATGGCATTTTTGGCTGTGGATGCATCAGTTCCTCAGCTGATAGAACTGGGACTAGAATTGAGCAGCCCTGGGTTTAGACTTTAGACCTTGGACACCACTGCAAGATGCTCCAGCTGTATTAAGTTGCAACAAGCTGGCAGCTCAGATGGGTGTGAAAGTCACTTTTCCCAGCTTCACATGTGGTCAGACCCACACCCAGCCATGCCAAAATTATCTAGCTTAACTTAGAAACTTTAGAAGAGAATTTTTCTATTTTTTTGCTGTGGTTTAAACCCAGACAATTTTGTCAGGACTATTTGGGAGCAATTAGTTCACAGTTATGCCAGCGTGTCTGAGGATGTAATAACTTCTGGTGAGGAGGAGGAAAGAGTTGTGGACATCTTGGAAAGGATTGGTAGTGATAATATCGTAGAGCAGATGGGGGGCAACCTAAGCAGCATATGTGGCCACAGGCCAGATGCTGTAAAAATATATGGTGAGGCACTCTGGAAAATCCTATACAGCAAACGTTTGAATGACCTTAGTAGTTAAAATGGACTTAATTTTAAAGTTCAGCTCCCACAGAGACGTCTAAATGAAGTGTGTCATTGAATGAAGAATCTTCCAATAATGACCACCTCCTACATATTGAAAGGCTGAATGAGGTATGGTGTAACAACAAAGCAATGGCAGTGATTTCTGTCAGGGATGTGTTATTGATGTCATCATCATGTCATACCATATGAATGGGACACAAAGGAGAGCAAAAAAAAGTTTCTCTTCATGGAGGCAACAGCAGGACCTTCACTGTTTCCTACATGGCTCTTTAAAGTCAGGAAACACATCAAAGACACAATAAAAATCTGGAAAGAATATCTGGGGGCAGGAAACCACCTTTATTTCTTCTCAGATTTGTCCCAGCTTCTGAAATCAAAACCCAAGCAGTACTTCAGGGCTGCTTTCCTCAGATTCTTGTTCCAGGACTCTTTAGAGAAATCCCTAATTTGTTGAAAGGTAGATAGACAAATTGGATCAACAGCACAAGTTTAGAGTTTGCTGAGGAGATTGTGAAACCTCCAGCAGCCCTGAGAGATTAAAATGTTTATGCTCAACTTCTTGAAGTGTAAGTTAACTTTTGGTTGCTTGCTCTTGATTTTACTGCCAAAATACCATAATAATAATAATAAAGAGGCAAAACAGATTTTCCTCAGATTGCTTTCTGGCGACTAGTCCAATTTGCGTAAACCTTTTTGATTCCACATTGCTCTTTGGTTCAGGGCCACGCTTCATGCTTGGGGAGGGAGCTGAGAGCTGAGAGTGTTTCTCCAGAAGTGTCCCCTAAACGGCTGAAGTGGAGACAGCCACAGCACACAACAGAAAGCTGGATTTATTAGGAGTGCAGGCTGCTGAAAAGGAGGAAAATAACATCTCAGTGAACTCTGATGCTTTGCCAGCAAGAGGAGAGATTAACAACAGAAAAAGCAGTCCTGGCCTCAGAGGCTTATGCACTCTTTTCCATCTGATAATAAGCTAGAATACAATAAAATGGAATTAATTGAAATAAAATAAAAATTAATAGACTTCTATCAGGGAATCGGGTCCAAATGCTATAATAAGAACAGTGTTTCTGGAGGCACTTGATCATTTCAGCAGGATGCAGACATAAGCACTGCAGAGATGGATGAAGTAAGAAGAACTTTGTTTCAAACACAGAAGTGGCAAGCGTTTCCAGCGGTTGAAAAACTTTGAGATGTAGTATCCCAGGGCTGGGGATCTGCAAGTATGGATTCAGGACATGCTGTGGATAAAACATCCTGTCTGCCTACCACACTTTTAGTCAGAGCATCAAGAGCCCATGGACAAGGAGCTGTCTGGAAGGACTCATTCAGTCTTGCAAAAGTACTCAGCAGCTTCTACTTTCCCTGTCTGCTCAGTGTGCAATGGCCTGGATGAAGCCTGTGCTCTGTGTTCTCCTTTTACATTACCACAAATTTAGGGTGTGTTCCCATGGGGCTAAAGAGCCATTTTGGTCCCTTTCCATTTTCTTCCAGGGTGGTTCAGATCTATGCTTACAAACAAAAAAACCCAAGGGGCTGATTCTCTAACACCGAGATCAGCTGTCAGGATCTGGACATGTCCATACCATTACCCACCCTCAGCCTCCAGGAGAGGATGACCACATCCAAAGGGATTATAAGGAACGGTGTCTGGACAACACTACCTCCAAAACTGTGCTCAGGAGCATGTTGGTGGGGTTAATCACATCAGATCCATGTCAGGGCTTGCTTATACAATTTGACAGTATAAATGATGAGATTCCAGCTCCTGGAACCACCCTTAGACCCTATTCAACTCCCTGATGTAGATGTCTTTATTGCCACACTGCATTCACATGTCTTTGCTCACAAGTTTCCCTTTGGGTCAAGCAGAGTAGCTCCCTTGGAGACTTGGCTCCAAGGTCTCCTCCCTGCAGACCGTAGGGGTTTGTTTTCTGCAGTGTGAATGCGAACAAGCCTGCCCTAATTGACTTTGGAGACTGAGCTTCCTACTGTGTGAGCCACAAAGACAGAATGAACAAATGAGCAGGGAAAAGAAACTAGAAAGGTTTGAAGCTCTAGATCATCAGCCTTGTCATTTATTTCTTTGCAAAGTCATACTTCCAAATCACTTTCACTCTTTCAGTTCTTCTGCCTCTATTTTTTTATACCATTGGCAAAACCAAAACAGAATAAGTTTAGTGAAAAAATGTTTTAAGAAAATTTGATTAGAAAATAAACCTGTGAAAGAAAAGACACATCAAGTTAAAGAAATGATATCTATGGCATAATCACTAGAACTATAAAAATAATGCTGTTGTTATTACTATTAGTAGTAACAGAAATGGTCATATTCTTAGCAGAAAATATTCTCTCGCAGTGAATTACAATTCTAGTTGTAAAAACAAGCTCTAGTCTTAAAAATCATAATGTAAGACTAGAGCTATCTCAGATCAACATTTTTCCTGTTTTTGGAGTCCCATATATCATCTAAAAATATGTCAGACAACCGTATTCTGAAAGTCTGAGAGGCTTAGGAGGATGTTTAGGTCCTCCTGGTGTTGGGCTGGCACAGAGTGACACACAGGGCTGGGGCAGAGCTCACATTTTGATTTCGCTGATAAAGGGCAAAGCAGATGTTGAGTTATAGATGTGTGAGGTGCCTGTGCAACTGCAGAGAGGGTTGGGAACCAGAACTGGGGAAGGGTTGTTGGAGTGCTCAAAATGCTGTGGGAATGAGAAGAGAAGGAGAGTTTAAAGCTTCCATGGGATAACATCTTTCAGTTAGGTTTTGTTTTGCTTTGATTTGGTTTGTTTATTCTCCTATGTTACTTCTTTTCTTTCAGAGGCCAGCCAAAAATTTATAACCCCACCTTGGCACTTGAGAGCCCATACAGTGAATTTAACTTGAAACTACCTAAAAGTCTAAGTGCACTAGTTTATTTTCCTTAAATGAAAAAAGAGTGACAAACAGCACAAAGGGTGTTCTGGGACTTTTAATAATATTATTCAGTTCTCTCCAGCCAGGAAGGACATTCCCTTCTGTTGGCTCCAAGTCCATTTTCCAATTGCATGTTTAACTGCTAATCTAGTGGTCTCAGGGGAGTCCAGATAAGATCAGGTGAAACTGGCAAGTTCTTATTTTACAGAAATTTCCAAATCAGGACTTTACTGCTTCCAGATTTGACTCGTGCCTGGAAGAGAATGGATATTGCTAGCTGTATAATAATAATAATAAGCCCTGGTGTCCCTTGTGCCTTGGTTGTGTAAATGTACACATGGGCTAGGAGATGGTCTGCACAACTTGAAAAGATTTGTCTGAACAGAGGAAAAACTAAAGAGGAATATTTTCCTCCTGCATCACTTCAGAGGAGACACGTTCCCCAGGCCACCCAGAGAAGCTGTGTCAGAGCTGGGTACCAGCCCCCGGGCTCCCAAGTCCCCCACCCAGCTTATTTGTCTCATTTTCCCTGGTTTAGTCACTTGCGACCGGCTCACATCAGCGTACATGATTCTGGCAGCAGGCAGCTTAGTTATGATTTGCTACCAAAATATTTGGACAACAGAGCTTCCAAGCAGAAAACTTTCCAATGCAGAAACCCACTTCATCCTTCACCGCTGCTGCCCCGGGCTGGTTCGATGTCTCTCAATCCCAGATCACGGAGAGGTTGTGCTCTAACCTTTTTCCATTAGAGTTCTGGTGATCAGGCCCTTCTTAATCAGCCCCGGGCTTCCGTTTCAAATTGGGTAATGTCTGGGCCATTAATATTAATGGAAAGAAGAGCTACTTCTGTTTGTTCTGATTTCAAGTGGTTTCTGGAGGCCATCTCCTAGCTAGAAACCACACTGCTCAGAACACAGACAGCCCAGGCAGCACACACACACCTGCTCAGCTACAGAGGTTTTGAGTTTTTTCAGATGTTGACTTCCCTGTTGAAGTTAATAACCATATTCTCTTAATTCCTGGACAGTCCTTTTTTTTTTTTTTTTTTTTTTTTTTTTCTTTTGTTTGCCCAGCCTGAAAACCTTTACCAAACATAGATATATCTGCTTGTGCTGAAAACTATCATCGGATGTGTTTTGAAAGCTCTGCCTGGGCTTTCTGCAATGGGAAGATTTTTTTTTTTTTTTTTGTGGGGATATTCCCAAGTGAAAACATACATAGTAGGATGAACTCCCTTGAGCTGTAGCCTCAGAAGATTTTACCATTCCTGGTTTTTGCCGTTGCTGTTACTGTTGGAAGGGCTCTTTCCCATCACTTAGTGAAGGATTGTGTGAAACTCCTCATCTTCAGTATGAAATCAGATAAACTTACTCAGGAGACATTTATATCACACACAAAGGCACTGATACAATTAGTGTAGGAGTATTAACCTCCAACAGTAAGGTACAAAAGAAAACTGAAAAGTAGTAACATCTTGAACAGGTCCTTTTATTTTTTTTTTTTTTTTTTTTTTTGCCCCAATAGTTGTGCACGTGTGTTTTCTGTCTCTTTGATTTTACCATATTTCCTCAAGAAGAGGTCTTCTGTTCTTGGGCATCCCACACACTTCATAGGGCAGACATGTGGCATATTCCTACAGATGAAACATCTTGCATTTCAATAGTGTTGTGTCTGGGCTAACTGTAAAATCTTCACAGACTCTATCTGTATCAGCGTGGAGCTCAGCCCCTCTCCCTGACTTGCCAAGCAACCTAGGGAGCCCAAGTCAACAAAATTATGGCCCAGTGAAGAGAAGAAATTTGTCTAAGATATTTGCTGAAAGGATCTGAAGTGATTCCCATGCTTAGAGCTAATCCAGGTTTAGCTGCTTTGCAGAAGAGAGGCCTAGCTCTCTTGATTAGAAATACTACAAAGATTTGGAGCTGTGAGACTTTCATATCTCATTTATGCAGCACTGAGCTGGAGTCAGAGCAAACACTGTGCTCACCTCTTCTCTTTCCCTCTTGGTTTTCTGGGCTCCATCCCCTGACCCATGAAAGTGCCCTGCTCCTGAGCTCTGGGTGGGGGATAACGCACTTCCCAGGAGCATGCTTCAGTTTGGGGAATTCATATCACCATCCTCAAAGTTATTTATAGAAAGTGGAAGCTTAATAATTACATAAAATGATCCCTTTGGGTCATATCCATTACCTATTTTTGACAAAAGAAGAAAATGGAAAAACTGTATTAACGGGAGCTAGTTAGTGCAAATGGTGATGAGGTCAAAGGACACAGGATCCAATCACTCAGTTATCTGAAACTGGTTAAAAAGTGTCTTTTCATTGCCTACATGTGGCACTGCAGGAAAATTAGATTGTTCTCTGACTTATTAACAGCTCAAATACTTGAGGACATGTAAAAGTACAGACAAATACCCATGAAGAAACTCCTAGTTTCCAGCTAGCGAGAGAAAACCACTAAATCCCTAGGCTTTTGTCTCCTTGAGAAGGAAATATTAGACTTTTTCACCTCATTCTGAACAATGTATTGGTGATGCTCAGTGGAGCCGTGAAGACATCTGCAAATGTGATCTGAGATCCTGATGTCTTACACAACTCCAAATACCTTCTCAGTTTTCAAACAGGAAAAGATCCAGGGAGCAACTGTAAACTCCTTCAAACTTGATCTGCTGGAAGATGGGAAGGTAGAACTAGGAAAGGTTCAAACTGTGTGGTGTTTTGTTTTTTTTTTTTTTAACTTTTTTCCCATCTTTTTCTTTTTTTTCCCCCATTCTTCTCCACACGTTAGTATTGCTGAAGGCAAAACACTGAACTAAAGTGAACTTTGATCCTCCTCCTCGATGCTGGTCATGCTGTTATGATCACCTTCTGCCAAGACCTAAGGCTCCATCATTTACCTAGTGCTTATCAAGGATTTTTAATGTGTTACTTAAAAGGGACTGTTGGAGCATTTTCTCATATTTCCCGTTCTGACGGCTGCGCTGGTTGCTTCCAAAACCAAGGCAGAGTGCTGGGACTTTCAAGTCACAACTGATTTTCCTTTTGCCAGAAGTCACAGTGAAATGAAGCCAGTCAGTCTCTGATCCTCCCAAACTGATCCTCCCTGAATAACCTAGGAAATATCACCTCTGTGAAGAGTGAGATAGTGTTTGGAAGGCAGCTAAAGAGGAAGAGGTAGCCTATAGGATTTCAACACTTACATAGTCAAGAAAAGAGCCAACAGACACCTGTGCTAGATACAATGAAGCTGTAGAAAATGACATTGCCCTGGGACCCTGCACATGCAGTTGATCATTTTTTCACTTTAACTTTCAGTGATTTCTATTCAATGCTTCTTACTGGAATTTGGGCAGATTCTTGTCTGCTTATGCACTATATGTATAATGAGTGCATGAAATGAAAGATCACGGTGATCGAGTGGGGAGAAAGACCATTAAGTGGTCTTCTCAACAGTATTAGGCAACACGTGCCATTATAAAAGACATTTCAGTAGCGCCCTTTTTCCCTTACACACCTTTTTCTTTTGTCCCACTCTACAACTCCATGTTGAGTAATTCTGGGTGCAAATTCATCTATGGGTCTTGTTGCCTCAGGACACGTGAGTGGAAGAAGTGTCAGACCCAAAACAGGGATTAGGCAGGTTGATGGGAGAAAAAACATCTGTTTAATGAAAGCTGAAATTTTGTAGAAGGAGAGGGCAGCTTCAGCAAGATGCAAGAAGAATATATGGACAGTGGGGTAGAGAGAGAGGAGGAAGGGAAAGGGAAGGAAAGCCTTATTCCTAGCCCAGGCATAATATTTTTCATCCTGTAAGTGTATTGAAGAAACAATGATGATGGGCTGGCTTTAGCTAAAAGCCAGCAATAAAGGAATCAGTCATATAATAAAAATAAATAAATGTTGTCTGCAAAATTCAAATGTGGCATTATTCTGCGGATGCTGTCAGCTCCCGGACAGACCACAGACAGGACTGGCTCTGCAAAGAGATGGATGCAGAGTGACAGCACCACGTCCCTGCCAGATGATCACACAGGAGTAGTCTGTGAATTCATGTCAGCACAGGAATGTACTTGGAAAGAGGTCTGGCCACTCAACTCCATGCTGATCTATTTAAAAAGGCAGTCAATAGCCTGGTTTTTCTTACCCTCGTTGTTCCTTGTTTTCTTTTCATGTCTGAGGTGTTTATTAGGTTTGAGGGCTGTACAAATGAAAACAGACAAACAGCCATCAGTTGGCAGCGGGGTTGTTTAGCCAAGCAAAGGCTATTTTGGAGATCCACCATTCTGTCTTTCACTGCTGCCTGGAATACAGATGTGCAGGAGCTAAATTGCATGATCCATTTTTAACTTGTCCTCTTGGTCCCGGGGGGATGGTGCATGGGGGGTTATTTGCACAGGTGAAACACTGAGGCTTTGGTGAGCTGCAGAAGGGCTAACAGATATCGCACCCACCCTCTGACCACAGAGGAAGGCATCAGTAGGGCCTGTGCATGATGGGAGATGCTCTGCATATTTCTGATTTCTGTTCCTAGAAAAGTGTTGGGGTATTGTTAAGCCCTGTGGATCGTAAGGGGAACTGGTAATGGGGGTGACCTGCTCTGATCTTACTGAGGATTAGTGGGATCTCCTCAGGAGGTGGGAGAGCAGGAAGATCTTAAAGCTTTCCTGTAATCCACAAGGCAAGATAACATTGGAAGTATCCATCCCTTGTTCTGTTTCCACTACTACTTATTCCTCTGAAGCTGCACAACCTCTGCTCTGCTACACCAATTGCTTGAAAAACAGAAGAAGGACACAGGAATACAAAAGAGAACACATTTATGCTCCAGGTTTCCTCCTTTACTTCCTAGACGCTGGAGGGATGTCTGTGCAGGCACCACCAGCACACCTGTGGGCAAGAAAAGGAGATGAAGGCAGAGATTTGTTGTATGATCACACCTTAGATGTCTCTACCCATAGGACCTTGAACAAACTCCCTTGGCCTTCCCACCTTTGATTTCCCCTCCAAATTTTTAGCTGTTTTCCAACCTCAAGCTGTCAACTCAGGCAGCCTACAATTCACTATGAGTTTTCCCAAAATAATTTTGTGCATTTGATGGAAGAATGGTGTTTGCAATATTTTTTAGGGGTGCCACCCTCTTCAGCTAGCTGCAGGGGATGTCTACAAGACTCTGGGGTGCACAGCAGTAACTCCTGCAGCACCATGCCACTCTCCTGGAAGTCCCTATTTGTGCAGGGCCACACAAGGAAAGGGGCACAAGGACACTATTAGCTGAGAGTTTCTGTGTTCCCTTCTTGCTGAGCTGTGCTGCTTGTCTGCACAGAGCATCTGCCCAAACCTCACTTAGGACCTGGTCTCCAGCCTTCCTCTTCTTATTCAGTGACAACCACACCTCTCTATCCATAAGGTGTGTGCTTGCTGAGTTTGTTTGGGTTTTTTGGCTTTCTTTATTTTTTTGGGGGGGGAGAGGAGTGGTTTTGTTTGTTTGTTTGTTTGTTTGTTTGTTTGTTTTGGTTTGGTTTTTTTTTTGTTGTTGTTTTTTGCTTTTCTTTTTTTTTTGGGTAGGGAGAGCTTAAATCATATTCAGTCAGGCAACAGATGAAGGAAGGGTGAAATGGGAGGCTGTCAGAGTCACAGGGAAGAGACATTTCTTGTGGTCAAGAGCTCAGCTCAGGGTGGTGGGAGATAAGAAAGTGAGTCAGGTGCTCTGAGGCTTTGCAGACGGACAGTCCTTTGATGTACAAAGAATCAGGATGACTTCATGGGGGAAACCAGCTTGGTGACATGATCTCAGCTCCAGGCTCATCTTCAAATTTGTCCCTGTTTCCTGAGGGACCACTGTCTGGTGCCAATTTGGCAGAGCATCTCCTGGTCGAGAGAGAGATCCAAGGAGCAGCCTGGCCGAAAGATGAAAGATGTGGATGTCTAATTGGAACTGAAGGGAGTGCACAAGGGAAGAGACAGAAACGGGGACTCCAATTCTCATCTCTCTGTGCTCATTGAAGCAGAAACATTTCCTCGACATGCTGGAGTGGGAGGCAAACTCATAACGGTTCAGCCTTTCTGTTTGTGCCTTTCTGGTGGTATTAGTGACATGCCCAATTGCTTCTTGGTTCCCTCAGCTCCTCAAAATTTCTTCAAGATGGCACATAAAAAATGCTAGGGATTTCTAAAGAAAAGTGGCTGGAAGCTCTCTGCTCCTCAAAACAGTCCTGCCACAAATTTCCAGTGATTCAATAGATCTTATAAACAGCTGGGAAGATATCAGAAGAGATCTAGCCAAGGGCACTACTCAGCACTTATGTAGTACCCAGGGGCCTCTAAAACTCTAAAATATCTAAAATCTGGAGGATGTGAATAAAGAGATGTTCTAAGATATTGTAGATAGGCATGATGTGTGCATATGGGGTGTGTGTCTTCGCACAGCCCTGGGTGGGCACAGGCATGTGAAATGCAAGAAGGGGTTCATGTGATACCCTCCCCAGTCCCCCCGAAACAGCAGGGCTTTGCCTGAGAACGTCTCTATTTGGAGCTCAGGCCAGGCCAGGTAAAAAACCTTTGAATTCACCTTTATGCGATGCCGTTTTTAAGAGAGTCACTCTGCTGTGTGTAACCACAGAGTAAGAAGAAAGTTTACCCAACCTGGAAGGGGAGGGAAGGCCCCTCTCTGGCTCTGAAGAGCAGGTACTGTTCCTTCCCGATGCTATTTCTGGAATGCCTTGGAAGCACCCTGGCTTGTGCTAAAATAGCGTGCGCGCCTTGACTTACCTCATGTTGTAAGAAGAGGCGAGTGGTTTGAGGCGAGCCTGGAGAAAGGCAGGCAGACTGTGCCAGGGCGGGAGGCACACACAGCCCTTTTGATTCCCAGAAAATTAAATAAGGAGTAAAGATCCACAAGGCTGAAGGTGGAAAAGTATGTGTGAATTGGTGCTTTTGCTCCAGGGGGAGGTCACCTGGGCGAGAGGTCGTGCAGTGCCGAGGTGTTACCAGCAATGACTCCTGGCAAGGAGGGGAAAGTCTGGAGGCTCTTTCCCCCTCCCAAAAGGTTTGCGGAAGAGAGAGAGGAGGTAGGGCAAGAAGTGATGTACATAAGCACTCGTTTTGGGGGGTGGGTTTGAGCTGGCACACCAGCTGAGCAGTGCTGGTGCATGGGATTTTGCATAGAGAGCCCTGGCAATGAGCACCCGAGCAACAGCTAAGTGGTGTAACAGTTTTACACTTGATTTTTTACAAGGTAAGAACTTCAGGCATTGACAAGAATTCCTTTCATTTACCTTTCTGTAATGCTATTTTAAGAGAATCACTCTGCTGACCATAACAGGCTGCTTTATTAAGGCATTGCATAGCCAGATTTTTTTTGCTGCAAGTCAGTGCTGTCCTATATCTCTCTGGATCAAGCTGGTGATGTGACACAAAAATTAAGGTCTCCATTTCCACTATCAATCACTTAACGCTATAGCTACATCTAACATCAAATGAAGATTAAAGCTAAAACCTTTACCAGGGCTCCCCATCTGATGTCTCTGGATGTAGCCATTGCAGGAGAAACATCAGTGTGATGTGTTTGGTAGATGCGTGGACTGGGTGGCTTTGTCTCCCTGAATCTTTTGGTAGCACTTCGGACTGGTGGAGAGTTTTTCTGTCCAGGTGAGTGGTGCTGCATGTATTTCAGACACCAAATCACACAAGACCTCGGTTTGTGGTTCCATGGTTCTTGCTGCCAGCTGTGGGACAAGGTCTGTCCCTGCTGTGTGGTGCATTAACTCAGTCTTTGCTCAGATGAAACTCCTGATACTTCCAGGGAAATTTCTAATTGAGTAACAGACAAAATTAAGGAAGGACTTCATAACAAGAAATATCAATTAATCTCTTTTGGATATGGTGTATATAAACTATTTCACTCCCAGCCATTTTGCGAGAATGGCACAGAATGTAAAAATAAGTTGATCAGCAAGGCAAATAGACATGTGCTTCAGTTAGTCACAATGAAGTGGTGCTTCTGTTCCTCTCCTGTCAGTCTAGATGATGAAGTAAAGGTCTTTGCAAAGATGCAGTCATTGCCCATATAAATAACAGGACTCTGCAAGGCAGCAATATCTGAACGTAAGTTCTTACATAGAGGCATGTCTAGCCTATGGTGTATGTCACCTTCCACCGATGACAGGAAACCAGCTATGTTATAATAACCATGGTTTGATGCCCTTTAGTTTCTTATCTTCTGTGAAAATCAAGTCCTCAGGGGAAGGAGAAGGTGATGGGGCCAGACTTAGAAGTGTCCCACCTCTAGACTGAATCCAGATGGCACAGAGCATAAACCATGAATACCACTTTGTTTGGAGACCTCTTCTCAAGCTAAGATTAAGCCCATGTTATCAGGGAGAAAGAAGAGCAGACCATGTCCTAAATGACATAATTCAAAAATAATGTCATGGGGTCAGCAGCTGCCCTGTGCATACTTTCCACTTTAGGTACCAACTCATCATCTGTGCACTCTCTGCCCTAACTGGATTTATCTTTACGGAATCATAAATGATAAGCAATGCCACTAACTCTCTCCATTTCACGAAGAACAAAAAAAAAAAAGAGTCAACTAAGTAAAAAAAATAGTAGCCTTAAAAAAAAAAAAAAAAAAAAAAAAGAAAAAAGAACTGAGTCAGTTATTTTCCCAAGTTCATCAAGTTATACCTAGACTGCAGAAGACATCAAGACCAAGCTAAAGAATGTGGAATGGCTCAGATCCTTTTTCAATGTCAGCACTATGCATAGCAGGCTGACTGTGTACAGACTCCACAGCACTTAGTCATGGGACTTTCAGGACCTCATGTAGTGATCCTAAGAAAAATTACTGGTTTTTGTGAGGACTGTGTCACAGCCCTCTGGAGCAGTGTGTTTCTAGCATGAAAGAGAGTATGTGTGCTGCATGATGTGGGATGGGAAATGGGTCTACATGGAGGTGTTTGAAGGTAAAGAACAAAAATCAGGTTTTGTCTTAAGGGGAACTGGTGGAGTCATGCCAAAAGAGAACCTGGAAATGAACTTGCATCCATGCAGTATGAATAACTTTAGGATGAGAATCTGTATGAATTAAAGAGGTAAGCTATTGCTTAGATGCATTCACCAGGACCTTGGAGCTGTGAAACACCAGTGACCCAGTCACTGACAACCCCTCTGACCTTCCTGCTCCCCAGGCTGCAGAGGCTACATTGGTAATGATAAGTTAAATGTTCTTGGAACCACAGTCTGGTCCAGAGGCCAACGGGCACAGAGCGGCACGTGCATACCATCAAATTCCACTATCTTCCACAACAGGATGGCAACATCTCAAATGCCTGCAGGGAATGGATTCTGGCCCTGATAACCCCCAAAATTCCCCAGGAACTGTCTGGGAGGCTGCTAGTAGACAGTTTGAAGTCAGAGCTCGGCGTTGTTCCCCGTCTCATTCACCAGTAGAGATGTAGAGAGTGTCACTGGGGACCAACCCATGCAACTGCCCTTGCTCATGTGTCAAGTGGCCCTGGCATACGTGCATGGAGTGTCCCATGTGGGTAATGCCAACAGTGGGCTGGGGAGAATGTTACAGCTGCTCCTCCAGGGATAAACCCTGTCCTTGGACCTTTTTTCTACTGCCTTGTGGGCTCAAAAAGTAAGGTTAGGTAATGGCGAGAAGCTAATGCTCATTTTGAATCAGAAACAGAAGTGTTCAGTGTTCCTGCAGACCTCTGGCTTGTGTTTGGTATCAATCAATTAATCAGCAGGCATTACCCCAGGACATGGCTCCTATTGTTCACAGCCCTGAGAATTTATTACCTATTGCCCATGGATCAGCCCTCCAGACATGTTTCTCTCCCTTTGCTCATCCTGCTTACCCCTGCTCACAAGCAGAAGAGAAATTCAGCTGCCTATGGTGGGGGGAGGAAAGCAGGGAATGTCTTGTTTAAAAAAAATGAAAGATGCAGCTTCAGCTGTTTGTTTAGGAATATGTGGCGATGGGGCTAAAATAAAGGTTATTTTGGATAGACGGAGAGCTTTACAGAACCTTCATTCACTCTCTTTGACTGGATTGCATAAAGGGCTACTGAGCAGATAAACTTTTAACAAATGTGAATTCCTCTCTTAATTAAATTACAGGAAATTAAAAAAGACACATTTCATGGGCTGGTGGAGGAAAAAAAAAAGTGATATTTGTCCCCCCAAAAGAGGTCAAGTTTCCAGTCTGTTTAGTCCTGGATTTCAGTCTCCTCTCTCCAGACTGCACAGAGGAAACATGTAGACGCTTGTGCTTGCCCAGAGGTCAAGAGACAGGTCTGTTTTCCGAGGGACAGAAGAGACTTTCTCATCAACATGGTGGGTTGTATTCACCCAGTGACTCTATGTCAGGAAGGGCTAATGTATTTTTGGGTAATGCACCACTGTCCTTTGCATCTCATGCATGGAAACCACGTGCCATCCCTACTAGGGGAAACCTGCAGTCTCAATAAGTAAGAGGAAATTCATTAAAATCTTTATTGGAAATTAAGATGATAACTGGAAATCAAATGACTTTGCAAGGAAAGAGATGCAGTCTCTTAATAGGTTCTGTGCTTCGTTAGAAAACCCTTCAAAGCTTGATGGCACCTTCCCCAGCTGTGGATAATGCAGGGCCCCTTCCAGCATCACACATCACGTGAGCTCTCCCGTATCTATGCGTGATGCTGGCTGTGCTAAAGGATCCTTCCTCCCTCTCCGGGTCTGATACATAACTTCTCCAGTGCTGAGAGGTGACAAATGCTTCCTATGCAGAACCAGCTTGGCCTGACCCAAACTTTGTGGTGTATCGTGTCATTCAGTGCAGCTAAAAGCCTCCTGGTATGCCCTCTCTGACCCTTCAGGCATCCTTGTTGTGGCAAACATGAGCATCCTGACCCAAATTGCATTCCTTGCCTAATCCTTAGAGCTGCCCATGGAAAAGAGTAGATTTCTATATATAGTGCTCTGAAAAGCCACTGGGTTATTCTGCCTGGGTGAAGGGGGTCTGTTCTCTGCAGTATGCAACACAATTCAAGCCTTGTTAATACATATGAGGGGGGAAAAAGAAAGAGAGTGGAAAAAAAAAAGGTTTCCTTTGTAAAAATGTGTTTGTGAAAGGGGGAAATGTCTGGCAGGGAGGTGTCAAAAGCTCTAGAAGAATGAGTTTATTTTGGAGCCTCCTGGGGTTAGGTTTAATCAGCTCAAAACACAGTTTCACTCTTAATATGGCATTAATTTTCTCTGCTAGCTGAAAGATGCCTTGATACTCAATGGAAAGTTGTCCTTTTCCCATGCTTGAGACCAAGGACATATCTCAGCTCTCCAATCCACTCCAGGATGTTTGAACAGAGGCAGAGCCATAAGCCATGGCTGGGAGTGCAGGTCTCATTTTGATAGGACCATAAATACGGTTGCCGTGTCTGACAGGGGGTGATTGGGAAAAAATACCACTTCAAAGAGGCTTGTGCTTTGTCTGAAGAGATGTAGAAATATTTAACTGCAAAGCTGGAGTCTCTTTAGTTACATTCCTTCTT
Organism: Tyto alba; assembly: GCF_018691265.1. Classification (NCBI taxonomy): domain Eukaryota; kingdom Metazoa; phylum Chordata; class Aves; order Strigiformes; family Tytonidae; genus Tyto; species Tyto alba. The sequence goes on along the minus strand of NW_024881313.1, from coordinate 40,021,154 downwards.
TTCCCTTTGCCGTTGACAGACTTTCACGGGTGGTTTTCAAGCACTACATTCAAACAACATTGTTATTTTGGGATGCACCCTCCTCACATTCATCAAGTGAATCAAAACACCAGGACTCCTACCTAAAAGGAGGTTTTCTTATACAACTCTCAGAGCTCTGGTTCCAAACACGTTATTAAACTGCATCTCAAGTCTGGATTAGCAATTGGGCCAAAGCTTCCCGAAGTTACATTCGCACTACAGGCTGCTGAACCTACCAGCTACCTACCAAACAACCTACCAACATGAGATGTCCACTAAAGAATTCACTGAGCGTCTGACAATCCTGATGAGATCATTTCAGGGATGATGCTTTTCCTTCTGGGAGAAGTTACCTCGTTACACTCTATTATCAAAGGACTCCCATTCATTTAAGAAGGTTGAAAAGCATCTCTTTTGGGATCCTTACTTCTTTTTAACTTCCCATTGAAAGCTGCAACTCTCACGGACCTGTTGGGTGAAGAAAATATCTGTCCCTCAAAGCAGCACAAGTTTCAGCTTAATTGTAGCAATGCTGGCAGGAAATTTCCTGTGATTGACTATGGGATGGCAGAATTCCCAACTTATCGTGAACTCTAGTATCTGTGCTTCATTTTCCTTGATGACATGCCTTAATGTTTGTTGTGATTAGGAACAAAAACATCTAATTCAAGAGGAACTGCTCTGGCTGTAGCAGTCCTATAGCCTACGTTTGGTCCAGTCACTGGGTGGACACCATCTCATTTAATTAAAGATTGAATGCCAACTTTGTAATGCCACTGTGAAGACCCTAGAAAATATATCAAAGAAGGTTATGTGAACTATTTTTTCTTTTTGGGGATATTACAACTTTATAAGCCAGGACATATCTCACAAGAATTTCCTGCAATGCTTGATAAGTTAAGGTGTGGACATAGGAACAAAATTCTACTATTAAGTAATAAATAATGATTATTATCATTTTATGCCCTAAATTTTTTAAATATTTAGTGGAGTTGCATGAATAAGCAATGGTTTGGTTCAATGGATGAATGATAAATAAATGAATAAATAAAAGAACAGTTAGAGATCAAAGAAAAACATAAATGACTTGTTTCATGGGATTTATCAGTACGGTAAGAAAAAACAATAATATTAAACATTTTGGAGTTCTAGGAATCATTTTGATGCAACATGGGAACTTCTAAGCCGTATCTTAATCCTTGAAAATTTTGGACTGAACATTCTGGTTTCCCTGTAGTATATAATTTTCTAGAAGCTGCAAAGGCTGAGGCCTGGGAAAATTTGATGGACTTGTTTGAATTTGTGACAAGGAAATGGACAAAGCTTCCTTTATACAAAGTCATTCAGGCCCAAATTACCATGCCAGTTGGCCATAGGCTATCTTATAGAGGTAGCAAGGGGTTGTAGGCAATGACCTTATCTATTCCTAATCACCAGAGTCAGATCTGCTCATCAACGTCATATATCAGTGTGGGTGAAACATGGTCAGTTGTACCTGCAGGAGTCACTGCACACTCCAGAAAAAAAGGCATCTGAAGGTAATTTCTTAACATCTGTGAAGTTCTTCTCAGTACTTTGAAAATAAATGTCTGGTTAGAGGAAAGGGACACTGCCTGTCCCTGCCATTCCTTGCACTCTGAGCAGTCTATAATTTAACCAGGAAGGAGTATATACCAGATGTACCAGTCCAAGCTGCTCAGCATGGACCTGAAAGGTCCAAGATTGAACTACTTCAGCTTCATTCCATGTATTGTGATCTGTTACCTCCTCTGGGATAAAAGACTCATCTTCATCTCTTGGTCTTGGAAGCTCATGAGACCGATATATTTAAGATGCTGTGACAAGATCGTGACAAAGGAATAGATGCAAACCTGGGCCCAGCTGCTTGTTAACAAGCCATTTTGTTTTCAGGAGCACATTTGCTAAAGATTAGTGGCAAATCTAGCTTCTGTGCAACCCTGAGGGGAGGTAATGGAGGAAAGGCATTGTGGTTCCTAAATGAGGGAAAGGGAGAAACATGCATTACAAATGGAAGAGGCTTTCTTCTTCCTCCCACCACTGCCATGATGGGGGCAGCCACAGACTACTTTGAAGTCTTGTCCTTCAGGCTCTTTGCCATCGTTTGTGTTCAGCCCTTCCAACAAAAGCACAGCCTCTTGGTGGCAAGAGACTTGGCCGAGGAGCAGAAGGCAGGCTTTTTACATTAAGGGAAGGACTGTGAACAATTTTGCCTTTATCACCACAAAAGGGACTGTAAATCCCTCAGAGTTATGGATTCTGGTCCTGCAACTTGATCTCCCGAAACCAGTCATTTAAGTTAGGATAAATCTTTTCATTATTATTATTATATGGTTTGTTGTTTTATTTTAAAAGAGAGAGAGAGGGGAGGGAGAAATTGGCTCTAACATGGCTTGAAAATAACATTTGCAGCCAAAGAGTTCCTTTATGTATACTGTTTTGCCTAACCGTACTCTGTAAGGATATGAAAGGACCAGAAGGGTCAGACCAGATTTCTCCATTAAGAGATGGAGCTTAGTCCATTTCTTGGCACCACTTAGAAAGTCAATATTTTCTCTTTCTACTTTCCTGGCTGAATTTGGTGGAGCAGAGAGTCTAATTCCCAGCTCCAGTTTGGGATCCAGGCAAACAAGTTGGCAGGCATTTCACCCTACAAAATCCTGCCCTGCACAGTTTTGGTCCTGGCTGTTCCCAGCTCTTTCACACTCACTCATTCGATTCTTGCCTCAGCTCATTGCAGGATTGTTGTCTGCAAGTTCACAGACCTGCTCCTTCCTTGGGACTCAAGGGGCAGCTCTGTAGCCTGCTTTGCCATCTGCTTGCCTGGTGTTTGAGGATCTGGAGAGGGAGATAGGCCATGACACCACATGTGCTTTCCTCAGGACTCCAAGGACCCCTATGAGAGAGTAAGATTTTCAGCTGTCATATATATATATTTATCTTCTTCCTCCCATGATTTAGTGTGTAGACACTTTCACCCTATACATGGACAGCAGAAAGCTGTGCAGCCTACTTTTTTTTTTTTTTTTTTTTTTTTTTAACAAATGCCAGTGACAGATTTCCTTTACAGTGTGTTTACAGCACCAAATATATTCTTAGAATCATCTCTGCTCATTGCCACTGGTACCAACTTCAGTATCCGTCAGTGCTGGTGCAGTGGTTTGCCATCATTGTTTTTTAAAATGGTGTGTTGTAACAACTCTGGAGCCACTGTCCACCTGCACCCTGGCAGATTTCTGAGCTAGATCCTTACAACCAACATGCTGGAATGGAATAGGGCTTGTGAGTCACCAGTCTCTTGTCTCAGCACCTCAGCAAGGGATTTTACCTCTGAAAATATGATCAGTCCCTCCACTTGTCAATGCAGTCCTGCTATTCTCAGTTTAAGAGACTCTGACTGACTTGCTGTACCATGAGCTTGCCCCTTAATAGTCATGAATAAAGAAACAGACTTATAAAGATTTCCCCCTATATACATTTAATAAATCATAAATTAACATAAATATATGAACTATGTACATATACCTGTGATTCACATATATATATATTTATTAACTTGTTTAATAGGCAACATCTTATTTCATCTGTCTTTGAATTACGAACTCCACCCCTCTCCAGATCCTGCATGTGTATAAATGACCACAGTGGTTTCTTTTCCCTTTAAAAGTTTCATCCCTCCTTAAAATCTGCTGGCAAAACTGCACATTAGTCTTTCCTAGTTGATTTTGTTATAGTTGTCTGGATGAGGGGAGCCAGCAGATTATAATGTTTAAATGAACCCAGCATATTTTGACACAACTGGGTTAGGCAGGTTTATGCTGGCAGGGTCAGATCCTCATGTGGCCACAGGAGCACTATGTGTTCAGGCTACTCTGTCCCCACTCCCTGTCTGCCCCCACCAAAAATATGACTCACTGCAGTCTTAGGAGCTTGTCCAAGGTCAGCTGCACAGGCAACATGTCAGTGACATGGGCGGTGGGATCGATGCACCCTCAGCAAGTTCACCAATGACACCGAGCTGTGTGGTGCGGTGACACGCTGGAGGTCAGGGGTGGCATCTGCAGGGACCTGGACAGGCTGGAGAGGTGGGTCCGTGCAAACCTCATGGAGTTCAACAAGGCCGAGGGCAAGGTCCTGCCCGTGGGTTGGGGCAACACCCAGCACAGACCCAGGCTGGGCCCTCGAGGGGTGGCTGGAGAGCAGCCCCAAGGAGAGGGACTGGGGGGGTTGGTGGGGGGAAAACTGCCAGTGAGGCAGCCCCGTGCGCTCGCAGCCCAGAACCCACCCGTGCCCTGGGCTGCAGCCGGAGCAGGGGGGCAGCAGGGCCAGGGAGGGGATTCTCCCCCTCTGCTCCGCTCTGGGGAGACCCCCCTGCAGTGCTGGGGCCAGCTCGGGGGCCCCCAACAGCAGAAGGACACGGAGCTGCTCGAGCGGGGCCAGAGGAGGCCACGAAGATGCTGGGGGGGCTGGAGCAGCTCCCCTGGGAGGCCGGGCTGAGAGAGTTGGGGGGGTTCAGCCTGGAGAAGAGAAGGCTCCGGGGGGACCCTGAGAGTGGCCTCCCAGGGCTTAAAGGGGGGACAGGAAAGGTGGGGAGGGACTCTGGGTCAGGGAGTGGGGATAGTTTGAGGGATCATGGTTTGAAGTTGAAAGAGGGGAGATTTGGTTTAGATATGAGGAAAAAATTCTTCTTTGTGAGGGTAGTGAGGCGCTGGCCCAGGGTGCCCAGAGGAGCTGTGGGTGCCCCCTCCCTGGAAGGGTTCAAGGCCAGGTTGGACGGGGCTGGGAGCACCCTGGGATGGGGGAAGGGGTCCTTACCCGTGGTGGTAGGTTTAGAACTAAGTCATATTTAAGGTCCCTTCAAACCTGAACAATTCTATTCTACGAAATTTCTGTCTCCCCGCTGAGAGCAGAGCCCAGTTTGAATGGAATGACTTTCTGGATGGCTGCAATCGGTCTACCTGACTTTTTGCTGGGTTGGAGGAGCAGAAAGGATACAGATCTGCAGCAAGTGGCTTGATCCACACTTTATGGATACCTGGACCCACCCAAAGCCAGAAATAATTAAAAGCAAAACTAACTTCCTAATGTCCTCTCCTGGACACAGGGAGGATCTTCTTTTAAACAGCAGTCTGTACTTTGCCAGAAATTAATAGTGTTTTGAATTAACTGGTGGTGACCAGAATTTACCAGCTTATGACAATGGATATACAATCAGCCTCTGGCTATGCTACCACCCCATGAACCAGAACCACAAAAGAAGACTTCAGTTCCTCGAAGTAACATGTTGCAGCCAGGCATGGATTCATGGAGGGAGCTGAGGAGTTATTCTTCTTTGCAGCCTCTTCAACCACCCAGCAAAGCCCATGCATCATGCCAGAGGAAGAGATAGCAGCCACGGTTGCCTGTGTGACCACAGTCACCTTGGCACCCTTGGCACTCAATCTCCAAGGTGCCTTTCCATGGGGATTGCTGTGTGAGACTCTTCAGGAAGGTTCTCCTTAGTGTTTTAGCTATCTAAGTGCTGACCATCCAGTTTCTGCAAGGTCTTCTGTGGTTACAGTGATCTAGTGGTGGACAGGAGCTCAACGTTGTGGCTGAGTTACGTTATGCTGGCCTGCAGATATGATGAACCCAATGCTGTATTAAGACCATGGTACCCAACTTCTGGAGGAGTGATGCTTCCCAGCTGGGAAGGACCTCAGAATTTGGGTCTCTCTACACCAAGTTGTGTGGGCTCCCCTTTACTCTTCCATTGGATCCACCCTAACACCCTTCAGAGTTGACAGTGAGGACCTTGTTCTCAGCTCGGGATGTTTGTCATTTGTTTCACCAAACATTTGTTTCTTACTGGGAACGGTTCACAGTAGGAAACCCCAGATTTATTTTTGAGATAGACAGTCAAATTCTATTATATCTAATTATACCTTATCCTACTACACGAATATCTCTTAAAAAAGCAAATAAGATCCCAGAGGCACAGCTGACGGGGAGGAAATGAAGGCTATTTTTCTCCATTTCACGTCCTTCACTTTTAATTGTGCAGCTAGGCAAACCTTTGAAACACCAGACTTCAGTCAGAATGGGAACCTATTTCTGTAGAATCCCCTTGTTCCCGTGAAACAAACCTCTCTGTAGATGTCATTAGCCACCCATCCATCATTTTCACAGTGAACGCAGTGCACACGCGTGCACATTAAGATGTGTGGAACTCTACTGTAGTTCAATCATTTTCTGCAACGGTTACTTAGCCCACTCATTAAATAATGGTCTCTGCCTTGCAGGAATAATATGTTGCTTGAAGAGAGCTCCTCTCTATTTACATTATTTACCTGGCAGTTAGCCCACCCAATCATTTATAATGAAAAAAAATTTATCTAAAGGGGTGAGATGTTTATACAGATGGCAGGAAGTTTCCCAAATCATAGTTGTAAATATTAAAATCTTAAAACTTTTGTATGGTGTGTAAACCTTCTCACTCCAGTGTATCTGCCAACTGTGATTGGTGGGGTCAAGAGGAGAGCAGGGGGAATAAATTTTCTTTGTCTTGGTGGATGAGGTAGAAAAGTGGGGACGGCATGAAAGAGGGATTAATTTTGGCTTCACCTGAAATACAATTTTGGTTTTAAGGTTTTTTGGCAAAGGCATCCTAGAAAAAAGAGGAAATACTGGAAAAAGATGAGGTAAATGGGAAACAAGTTATCTTGTTAAGTACTCAAGATTGTTAATACTTCAGCTTCATATTGAAGAAGAAAAAAGGCAGATTGGAATTAACCATCAACATATTTAAGTTAAAATTTGACAAGACAAATGCATTTTTTCCCTTTCCCTACTATTTTATTATTTTTGATCCTTTAAAGAGTATTTTTATCCTTTTTTCTCAAGCTTAAATGATCATCTACATTTGACATAAGCATGAAAATTATTTCTATTCTTTTAAAAATGTCTTTCTTGGTATAGATGTTATTCCCACAAAACTGATTAAATTTTGGTTACAATGAGTACTTCCTCCACAGGCAGATTATCTCCTCACTTCCCAGTACAGCTTCAGGCAACTTTTTACCAGAACAGCTGGCTGTTACTAAAGAAAGACAGTGCTGAATAGTCATTTGAGATGTACAAAACCTCTTGTCTCCTCACACACGGGCATTGTCTTTCTCTGCCTGAAAACTGTAAGCACATTAAAATGTTTTCATTGGCCCATCTGTTAGCAGAAAAGGCTTTGTGAAATCCATGTGAGCTTCCATTGATATATGGTGTTCTATTAATTATCCAAGCCATGTTGATTATTTATTATTTATTGTTTAGATTTATAGTAGTGCTAATAGAATAAGTATTTATTATAAAAGCTCTTGTTGTCTAGGGCACAGTTGCAAAGCAAGCAGAAAACAGCTTGAGTAAAGACCACCCTTCCTTCCAAAATCCCTCCCTAAATGTGGTTGGATTCTACATCTCCATCTCCTGATCATGTGAAGGACATTATTATAAGACATCTGTACAGTGATTTACAGTGAAAACTAAAGTCTGGACATTTGGTTTTTTAAGTGACACTGGAGAAAATAAAAGAGAAAATGTAGTAGAAAGAATTATTCTTAGAAATCTCTGACTTGTTCTTTTATATTTTTAGATCTGGGATTACCAGGGATTTTAAGGAGATTAAGTCCCCATAAATGCCCATCTCCATAGGACCAAAACTGTACCACCACAAGACCTGTTACCTCCTGTCGTGATGACAAGAAAAGCAAAGATCTGATGATCATGTGTAGGAAACCATATTAACCAAGTCTACTACCCATGTCAGGTTGATGTTGAAAAGTCCACATGTCAAGAATGGATTTCATTCACCCTTGAAAAATTTACTTTCGGTAGAACTGTTGTGGACTCAGAAGCACAGAACTAAACTAGAGGCACATTGTTGTCCCAGAGTGAACACCTTCATCCAGTGACCCATGTCTGTCTTCAGACTTTTTATACCTGATTATTTATTTTTAATGTGACCTGCTTATTTTATGGGCCTGGTCCAAAGTTTATTGCCATTAGCAGGAAGTTCTCAATGGCAATGGTGGTTTCATGCTCAGGCTGTGGAATGCTTATGAAAGATCATTCATGTATTATTTATGCTAACCTTCCAGTGTGGGTGTCAGACCAGATGGGCTACTGGAAGCTGCTGAAAAGGAAGCAGTGGTTTGGGATTTTCAAGGTGAAAATCAGCCTTTTTAGAAGCCAAAGTGCCATGAGCCCCTGCATTTCTCCTCCCCCATGTCCACAACCCTCCCCACCTCATCTTAACTTTCGTTAAGAAAAACCTGGTATCATTCTTTCTAGAATGTAACAAAAATGAGAGAACTGGTTCCAGAAACTGTGCTTTCATAACTGGTTCTTGTTAGAGTTGCCATGACAGGTTGGGAAAGGAGCCCAGAGTGGGTGGGTGGAGAGGTCCTAGCCAAGCAGAGCTGGCTGGCTCCTGGGATGTGATACACAGGAGCTCAACACTTTTCAGAAGCACTTGGGTTTTCCCCCTCGGCTCGGGGCTCTCTTGGCCTTTGGCTTTATTTTTAGCCCAACTCCATCTGGTGTTGGGCTCTTCATCTACACCAATCTCCCAGGAGCAGGGCCTGCCTCCAAACCACATCCCTGCCTGGGCACAAGTGGTGAGCTAAGGTGCAGAAATCATAAAGGGACAGCCCATTTTGTGAAACTTGAATGAATCACCCTGGGAGCAGCAGGCTAAAGAAGAGGAACTTATAGACACCACCTCCCAACCAACTCCCAATGATAGAATCATAGAATGGTTTGCATTGGAAAGGACCTTTAAAAGTCATCTAGTCCAACCCCCCTGGCATAAGCAGGGACATCATCACCTAGACCAGGTTGCTCAATGCCCTGTCTAACCTGACCTTGGATGTTTCCAGGGATGGGTCATCTACAACCTCTCCGGGCAACCTATTCCAGTGCCTCACCACCATCATTGTAAAAAATTTCTTCCTTATATCTAGTCTGAATCTACCTTTTAGTTTAAAACCATAACCTCTTGTTCTACAACAACAGGCCCTACTAAAAATTCTGTTCTCATCTTTCTTATAAGCCCCCTTTAAATATTGAAAGGACGTGCCCAGATCCTTGCTATTCCTCTTACTGCATCATCACTGTGCCCTCTCCATGCCCTCCACTTCTCAAAATACCTCATCTTTCTTATATGTCACCCAAGCTTGTCTTCCCACACATCTCCCTACACGCTCCCTCGAGTCCATAGTATACTGATGTCTGTTATCCACATCTACACGTCCATCCTTCCCCTTTGCAATCCCTACACCTACATTTTGGCCAGCAGCTGGATAGTGGCTAAGGAAATGGGACAAGCTCTGATCAGACCAGTGCTATGTGATCTCATTACTGGGCAGAATTTAAACCTTCCTCCCCAGCACCGCCCAAAGTTGTATTAAACCGTCAAAGTTGGCTAGTATACAGGCAAATTTGGAGTCAAGAATTAATTGTGTGCTTGCCTCTGCTGTCGGTTCTGCCCTGGTAGTTCTTCCCAGAATCTCAGGGGGGCAGGCAGCCCGCTCTGCAGCCCCTGACCCATCCCCCAACACAGGCGTGCCTGCAGGAGGCAGAGAAGCTGGCAAAGTCATCTGCCAAAATACTGATGCTTCAAGACGTTGCTTTAAACCAGATTGTTGCTAGGAAGCTTGTCTTTCTGTTGGAAGCTATTTCCTTCCTACCCAAAGGCAGAGCAGAGCAAATTCACTGAGATCATCCTGAAATAAATAAATAAATAAATAAATAAATAAATAAATAAATAGATAGATAGATAGATAGATAAATAAATAAATAAATGAATAAATATAAAAGAAGTTAGACAGGAGAATATCCAGATCCAGTGCATTTAGAGATGGGAACGCAGTCAAACCTCAGTCCAGGCAGGCATGAAATATGGAGGTTGTAATGTGGATATAGGTCCATCCACGGGACACTGGATTTTTACCAGCTCACATCCCTGGCTTACTAAACACCACTTTGCATTTAAAGATTTGATGAACCTTTTGAACTCTTTTTCTGAATTTTTGTACATGTATACATTATTTACATTTTTTTTTTTTTGGCGCAGACGTTTTTACATTAAACCCACAAATGTTCCACTCCTGTGGTATCTGAGGTTGCTAGTCTGCAAAATAGCCCTGTTTCACATCCCTAACTAGGTTTATCTATATTTTGTTGATGGAGTCTTCAGCTAAAACACCACACTTTCAGGGTTTTCCCACAACTGTGGAAGAAGTAGCTAACTGCTTTTTTTCCCCTGTTTTTTTTTAAATGAAGCACGATGTTTTTAAGTAGTCGCAGGAATCCAGAAGCTGGAACTATTGGGGAAAAAAAAATGAGAGACTTGCAATAATAAATTGGCAGTTGTGGAAAAGCAGGCCTGTGGTTTGCTATTTATACTTGTGTCTGATCTGTTTGGCTCTTGTCTGAACTAGATCATTGAGGGGATTACTGCTTTATTTGTAATGCACCAAACATATCTTTGGTATGAAAATTATCATCGTACAGATGTGTTCCTTGGGTTGCATCCTGCACACACATACCTCATAGTAAATCAGAAACAGCTTCAATAAAGGAAGCAGATTTACATGGAAGTAAAACTGGAGTCTATCATTGTGCTCACTGTATATATTTCTATCAGGCTCTGAGATTTGTTTGACTTTCTATGATTGAATACTGAGCTAATGTTGATATTAGCAGCTAATGCAGATGAAATATTGCCAGAGTTGCTGCCAACTTACATTCAACCGAGGCTGATGAATTGTTTTTGGGGTGGGATTCACCTCAGCTAATTTTATAGTTCTGTATTTGAGTTAGTCAAGCCCAGACTCATCAGAAGACTTGCACTCCTTTCAGTGACACAAAGTAGTACAAAGCACAGAGCAGAAGACCCCTACCCAATTGTTCTCCTGCCCTCTATCTCCCCCCTCAACATTTTTTTGCTAAATTTTGATATTTAGTTGAACCTTCAGAAGTCAGGTTTTTAATAACTTTCCATGGTTGGGAAGATGATCAAAGTAGAGGAGAAAAAAAAAATTAAAATGGAAGTTCATTGAAATCTCGTCGTCAGTTCCTCCAGAAATAAGGAGCTTTCTGTTCAGGAGAGGGACAGCTCATCTAAGTGCATTTCTGATGGGGAAGTCCTTATCTTCACCAGAAAGATCTGATGATGTGGGGGTTTTTTGCTGTTTTTTTTTTTTTTTTTTTTTTGTGTGTGTGTGTGTGTTTGTATTTTTTTTTTTTTAATCAAGCAACTACATGAAGAGATCTGTTTCGAAGTCTACACAACATACATAAAATATAAATATTTATACTCTGAAATCATCTTTGAAAATGACTCATTATTCCAGAAGCTGGAAGCATTTTCATGATATTCTTTACCAGCACTCATGACTAACTCTGTTTCTTAAAGATGGCCCTGGGAGCAAATCTTTCTCCAGAGAAACACTAGTTTTGATTAAGACAAAATATTTTGCAGAAACTTCACTTTTGTTAAGCTAGTACAGAGGGGGAAAAAAAAGTACAAATTTTGTGTAGACCTCCTTTATTTTTCCATCAGTTTTGAAATATTTAATGAATTGTCATTAATACTACCTCACTATTGGTGGCTGAAATGCAGCATTTGTTGTTTAAAAAAATCAAGGACAGCTGTTTCTCAGTACTCACTAAAACTTCTTTTCTTTTCTGGATCAAAGTGTCTTCTGTCTGTGTTAAAATGGGGCAGTATGAAACTTTCCCCATTTGTGGAAAACTTCAAAAGCTTATTTCCATTTGGAACAAAGAACATATTTGTTAATAATACTTTCCCATAAAATGGAAATGTTGAGTTTTGACCAGTTGGATTTGAAATCATAAATACTTATCTCTATTCACCGATCTGAACACATCAAGAGATCTACTGACTTTTCCAGGAACATAACCTTAGTACCACATTTTACCAGTACTTTAATTTCTATCTCTTCTGAATCCATTGCACACTGATTTTTCTGTATGATGAAATAAACTCTTTTTGTTTTTTCAACATTAACCTTAATCCTACCAACTTTATATTAAAGAGAGGAGCAAAAGCATGGAATATTAAATGATTTTAAAAAAATATGAGATTTTTTTGCTAAGAAAGGATAGACCAGGTCATCCTTGAGGTCCCTTACAACCTGGTGTTCTATGCTTCTATGAAAATTTGATCTGTCAGAATGTCTCATTCACAATGCTATAGAAAGCAGGTTCAGTAGTTTTGCAGATCCTAACATTTTAACAGGCAAATATATTTCACTTCCATTAAGAAGGTATCAGTGAACTCATTGGCCAAATACAGTGTAATCATCCTTTAACATTAAAAAAAATAGTATTGCTTAGGTGAGTGCATTCAGACCAATCTTATTTAAAATGTCAGTAAAGTGTGTCAGGAGAAACTAATTTAATATAAATGGTTTTCTGTCTGTCACTAGAAAGTATGTCTCCTGTTATATTTATTGCTTTACAGCTGTTAAGACACATAAGACAGTATTTATCTAAATTTAGCCATGAAAATGTTAGACAGCTGGAATCTCAGCTATTTGAGGGATTAGCCTAGACAAATTTTGTGTGATAGATGCTTTAGATGATACACAAAATTTCCCGACATCATTCCTAATCACAATGTAGAGTCTGAAGGTTCAGACTTCTATTGAGAATAAGCAAAGGAAGGAATTAACTCAATATGGCAGAAAGTTTCTTAACACTGGATTCAAGTCATCTAATGATCTAGAAAAGGAATTTGCTTCATCACATCAAAAGCTAAAGCACCGGTCTCATTTCCCACCTTCTCTCCCAGACAGGCAACTGAAAAATGACCAACTCTTTTCATACCAAATCTGCCAAAAGAATAAGCGAGCAAACAAAAAAACTCATTCCTCTTCCCACATAAGAGCGGAAAAGAAAAGAAATCCATTGGTCAAAATCCAAATACATTGAGGAATTAAAGCTATGCAAAACACTTGGTTGACATTTGTCAGAGTGGGTCTGAAAATAACAGCTTCAACTGGGAACTTCACCAGTGCTTAATTAAACTGGAATGTGTACACTGTTAATGACAGTGAATTAGCAGGGATCTTTTTTCTTTTGCAGTTCTGTGCTTTAAGGTGTATTGCTGGACCAACAGTGAAACTGGAAAAGAGAATCTCTGAACTGCCACTGTCCCACAGAATCATCTGTAAGGCAAAGGTGAACCAATGGCTGGGTAGCTGCTTTGCTGTGAAGATTTGCCAAACTTTTCATATCAAGACTTTGTAACCAGTCAAGAAAGTGCTCAGGCATCAGTATTTGGGATTCATGTATTATATCTGTCTCACTGTATGGAATTATTTGGTGCCTCCTGGAGTGAGAAGGAGCAGTAGGACAGGCACAGTGATTCGACCATAAATACTGTCTTATCAGATAGCACCTGAAATTTGAATGTGTTTTACCCTTTGGCTCCCACTTATGTCAATACAAATTAGACACTACATTATGTTTAAGGGTGGGGGTCATAAAGTTCTTGTATTGTCTTACCTCTAGGAGAGCCCCAGTTCTGAGAACTTTGTATTATCGTATGGAAGAATGATCAATAATCTAAACTTTCTTGCTTTCTCCCTGTTCTTACGGAAACATGAATTCTTATTCCAGTGTTACCTATGCTCTTTCATCCTGATAATGTAAAAAACCCCCAAGTTCTAATTAAAACAGATGTTGTCTCTTCTTCACAAAGAAGAAAATGCCCATTAGTTTGTTATGTTTAAAAGATATGCAGATAGAAAAAGTTCTTCATGCACTCATAATGAATTCTGGGTAGACTTAATGAAACTTAAGTGTTTCCCATCTCTCCCCATTCCCTTATGAACAGTACAGTCAGCCTGCAAATAATCAACATGAGCTCTTGGAGCCTGAGCATAATTTTTTTAGGGACCTGATTTCCTTACATTCTGACCTCTGTTTCCCTGATTCCTTTTAGAATTTTCTTTAAATGTTTAAGTATCATCCTGAACAGAGTGGCACCCCTACCTGTGGGGGTGCCATCTGAGCCTCCTATCCCAAAGTGTGAGCATCTGAGTAGGCGGGTGACTGAAGGACCCTAAGGAAGAGAATACGGGGTGGGTTCAAGGTGAAAACAGGGGCTGGTTCCCTCTTCTTCGCACGTATGCTTCCCATACCAGGGGCTTTACCCCAGTTAGTTGTTTATCCAGAGCCAATCTTAGTGAACAGCCATCTGCTTTTCTCCGTGACCTGAGACTCCACTAAATTTTGTTTCTTGAAACCTCAGACTGGATTAAGTAGTAGCTAATCCCCAAGGGTCAAGCAGATTTGTGAATAGCAACAGGAGCAGAGCACCACCACATGATCTACAGGGTGGTATCAGCTATTCAGCAGCCTCAGATAAAGGACATGAAGCCAGCATCCCCTTGTAGACAGTTCATTACGTTCTTTACATCTCCATGTTTCTTTTTCCTGCTGGCTTCTCTCTCTTACACTCCCAGACTGGCTAATTACTTTTATCACAGTCTAAGTATGCAGTCAAGAGGTTTCAGTTGCTATCTACCGATGTATTTTTAAGCCTTCACAGCTGCCATTCTGGTTTAAGATTCAGGCTGTCTTTTCCTTGGCCTTCATAACTTTGCATAACCTGTGACTGGGAGGCAGGAAGGAGCAGGAGAAGGGATGAAATAGTCCAGTGAAGATGAGACGAAACCAATGGGAGACATGGGATGGGTCAAGTAGCCCAGGAGGGAAAGGTCATGAAAACTTAAGTGTGGAGCTGCAGGGAATTAATGCAGTCTGGGATGAGTGGTGAGAAAAAGAAGGGAAGGAAGAATGGGTGATAGTTTTAAACTAGGAAAATGTAGATTCAAACTAGATATAAGGAAGAAATTTTTTACAATGAGTGTGGTGAGGCACTGGAACAGGTTTCCCAGAGATATTGGAGATGCCCCATCCCTGGAAAAATCCAAGGTCAGGTTGGACAGGGCTTCGAGCAACCTGCTCTAGGTGAAAATGCCCCTGCTCATGACAGGGGGATAGGACTAGGTGATCTTTAAAGGTCCCTTCCAACCCAAACTATTCTATGATTCAATGATTTTATGATTCTATGATTCTATGATTTTATGGTTCTATAATTCTATTATTTAATTATTCTGTGATTCTATGATTCTATGAATAGGACCTTACAACTGTCTGGTGAAAATCAAGAGAAGGATCTGGCTCAGACTGAGGAGCAAAATTAGTTTCTGTGTAAGACAGAAACCACATTCCTGGCCTTCTCTTTGTCTCATGCATATTCTCCTAACTCTGTTACTAGTCTGGCTCAGCCTCCTGCTATGACAGGACAGCAGGATTGCCCCAGCTCCAGACACAAACCCTGCTTTTATTCTTGAATAACAACCTGATATGTGCTCTCACAATTTCAAATTCTCTCTACTGCCCACCAAAATGTTTATGAATTCACCTTTACCCCTCTTTGTACTCTCATGCACTCCTGTCAAGGCCACTTCATCTGGAAACAAGCCCTTCATCTGGAAACACAAGTTGCTCATCCCTCCGTCTCTCCCTCCAAGGTAGCTGTTCAAGTCTTTCCAAAATGAATATTAATTTTCCTCAAACATTCATTCTAACAAAGTCCTCAACAGAGGCACATCTGTACATCCTAAACTCCTAAACTCCTTATGATGCTGTGTGACATATCACAACTTCTGAGTGAGGTGGTAAATTAATGATGCAATTTTTTGTCAATCTTTCCAGTAATCTTTCCTCACTAATGTTAGTACTATTTATTCATTCCTGCATTGTAATTTACATTAAATAAGGAACATCTGAGTTTGCACAGCCTAAATTACAACCTGAAACAGGTCAAGACTTGGAAATCTCAATCAGGAAAAAAGTCAATAGTGTCCAAATACTCTTGTAAGATAAAAGATGGTATCCATAAGCAGAACCACTGATGTCACTGACAACTTTGTGTGTATATAAACTAACATCTGTTGTTCCTGTCTGGCAGATGAATAATTCAGCAGATAGCAGTTTTCAGTCACTGCTACATCTTTCTGGTTTTATATCAGGGCTGAGAGGTTTGTGTTTTGTGGCAGTGCCAACCCTGCCAGAGCTGCCTGGGGTTTTCCAGCATTAGCTTCTAGGGAGCAGAATGTCCCTCTTCTGTTGAAAGGAGCCGATGAGCTTCTCTGAGCACAACTGATGCTGCCTGCAATGGAAAATGCGCCTTATAAAAGTGAACTGACTTTTAAATAAACACTCACTAGATCACAGTAGCTCCCATCAGAGGCTCATTTCCAAAAACTGCTAAAGAAAACATTGAAGAACAAGAGAGCAGGAAACATGCTGGAAAAATTACCTTGAGATAAATACTCTTATAGTTTATTTTTCCACTCTATTTTAATGAGGTAATAGTTGGGGACATTACACAGATGAAATTGCATTGGCTAACTGGGTTTGCATTTTACCTCACCATTTTTCATCTCCTAGGATTTCCTTCCATTGGATTCTGGGGAATTGATACTATGCTAAGTGCTTTCTTGATATGGAAGAGAGGAATCCCGGTGGAGGCGTGTTTTGTAAACATGCCTTGGCTATCGCACAAAGTTATGGTGAGCATGTAAGCTTGATGATTTTCTGTTGGGTGTGTAATATGCCTAGCACATCTGAAATTCTCTTATGTGAAAACACTTGTGTTTTTCAATGCTTTGGACTATTTGAGATGACAAGCACAAGCTAAAAGGATGATTTTCTTTAAGTAAAACTTACTATGTAATAATAGCCCAGGGACATTTCACATGCAGCTGTTAACAGCAGAAAGCAGAACAAATTAATACAATACACCCGAACACTAAATATTTGCAGAGGGAAAGAATCAGGCTTTCAATATACCCCAGATTTACTGATCTACAAAAGCATTCCCTGTGTGTTGGAGCATGTAGAAAGTATTTTTGATGGCTAAACTCCCTTCTTAATTCATGAATTAAAATAGATACCACTAAAAGGTGATTCACCCCATCTTAAAATCAAAATGAAAAGACAGTCACAGTAAGACAAGTCATCCAACTGATTTGGGGTATTGACCAATTACTGCTCTAAGAGACTTGCTTATCCAGATCAACAGGTTGACTTTCACAATTAATTTTTCTGCACATATTTCTATCTTACTTCTTAGAGGAAGCTACCTCTGTCCAGCTGTCTACCAAGTCTGTATGCCTATAGAATATGCTGCTTCCTAATACTATTCTTTTCCTTTGTAGACTTTGGTGACAGGTTCTCAGTGCCAAGGATCTGGGATTTCTTTTCCGGGAATGTGATATTTAGGAGTTACTGACCCAAGAGACTCTGTCACAATGTGTCTAGTATTCAAGGAACTGGGAGTCTCTGGAAGCTTCTACAAGATGGGTAAATGAATGCAGCCAGCTGCAAAAGATAGTTACACCTGCTATTTTCCTGATTTCTGTGGGTAGGATTCATCTCACTTGAAAATTAAGCACTTGGTCTATGCAAGTTGTCTAGACTACTGAGAGAGGCAGAGCACTCTCAGGGAGTGAATTACCTGAATTAGACACTTGAGTCAACACATGTTTACTGATGCTAAATGTTTACATGGATTTAAAATACAAACAAGTTAATGGCAGATAAAACCCCCAACGTTTGCTGTATAGACACCCAATCCAGTGCAGAAAGTCCCTGAGGCAGAAGTTTCTAGAATGTATTTTGAGGATGTATATTCTTATGTTCTTATATTCTTCCTAGGCATTTGCTGTTGACCAATTTCCAAGAAAGATTGTGCTGGATGGACCAGAGCTCTGGCCCACTGCACATCATCTTATGTTTTTCTTTTTTTCTTAAGTGGGATGAATCACTCTCTGGAGTTACTTATCTATTTTCATGGCTGAAGACCATCTAGATTAGTTGTTACTGGACATGAGGGATGGGTTTCTTACCTCGTGTTAGACAGCTACAATGTGGATGTCTACACTGGAGTTAATCACTCAGAGACCCCTCAAGTCATTGTAGAGAAAGGGGCATTTTTAGAGACCAATCCTTCTCATGCTCAAATCTGTCTCTTCTATAGACCAGAAAGACTGTATCCACAAAGTTTCTGTTTCTCATCAGCATATTTTTCAGAGAACAACACATCTCATCCTAACTTCTGTCTCTTCTACAGACCAGGTGCACTGTGATCTCAAAGTTCCTATTTCTCTTCTATTTATTTCTCAGACACTGGAGTACACAACAAACAGTAGATGAGATGAATTCCTACTCCATATGTTTAGGTAGCCGAAGATAATTGCCATGGATCTCACCTTTCATGTCCTTGTTCCAGATATAACTAGCTTATTTCATGCTTCATTTTCTCACAGAAAGAACTGATTGTGTTTTTTAGACTACACATGGTCTGCTGTTGACTGGTAATTTGGTCCTCATGTCCAGCGCAGTGGTCCCGTGTGATACTCTTTGAGTCTCTCCACCAAGGATATACAGAAGGGCTCCTTTGTTCTTTGAACTGTCCAGTCCACTGCTTCAGTTCACCATTTTCCACACAACTCTCTTCATAGTGGACAAGAAAGGTTTGGCCATGTTGACATGAAATGGTTTCTACAGAATCTGATTAATCTGTGATATCTTTTTTACCTGTTGGAGGAAGAGTAGGTACACAGTAGAGGAAGCAGTATTCCATGGTGCCGTACTTAGGGTTGAACAACAAGGTGAAATTTTATTATGTAGGTCTTGAAGGAGACAGTGATGACCTCTGAAAGGTCTTCCTGCTTCTTTCAAGATTTTGCTTGACCCAAGGAGGCCAAAAC
Organism: Tyto alba; assembly: GCF_018691265.1. Lineage (NCBI taxonomy): Eukaryota > Metazoa > Chordata > Aves > Strigiformes > Tytonidae > Tyto > Tyto alba. The sequence goes on along the minus strand of NW_024881313.1, from coordinate 40,002,267 downwards.
ACTATTTTTAGGGATTTTCTTTTTAACTAGTAAACCTCACATCCATGGGTTTGTACTCATAGGAAATAAGTTCTACCATGATTTGACAGAAGTTGGAACCATCTGACATTTCTTGACAAGAAATACCTATTGCTTTATAGAAAAACCCAGGATCACTCTCAGTCTCAGGACAAAGATTCACAGGTCATCCCACAGAGGCAACAAGCCTGAGGCTCTCAGGCTCTCTGTAGTTGTCACACTGCAACACAGCAATCCTTGTTCCTTCTGAGCAATTTCTTTCACTCACCCAACAAAATTGCCTATATAAGTGGGAAGGTGGAACATGCTGTTAAATGTTTATTACTGAAAATTTGAGGGAAACCACATGGATTTGCTAGACAAGACTTACAAAAACAAGTTGCAATAAAAACTTTATAGCATCTCCCCCAGCACCCTAACATAGACTTCCTTTTTGTTTATGAAACATATGAATAAACTGATGGGCAAAATTTGGCTACATGGCAAACATCCATTTCTGACTCTGTTCATATGCACCAGATGAAGAGTTTTCCTATTACCACTGCATTTGAAAAATTAATGTTCAACACACAGCTAAGATTTTCACTGCATGGGGCAGAGTTGCAGGAGGAAGCAGAGAGGAACACTATGTTGTTAGCATAAATTCCTTTTATTTTACTTCACTTCTTTCTCCCTCCCTTTTGGGGACATTTATTATGAAGTTGATAGGTGTAGTTCTGACATCTGATTGGACAATTATAAATGGTCTGGTTGCCTCAGCTTAATAAGATACCTGTGACAGACCTCATCAATTTATTTCAGTTGTCAAGCACGGTGCATTGAGCAAAGGAATTCTGCTTTACAGGGCAAAGCTTGGAGCGCATGCAAATACAGTAATTTCCTCACTTGCATTTTCTTTTCAACTTCAAACTAGTAATAATCAAATCTGTAGATGAAAAAAAATATTATTAGCAATATTAATATTTCGTAGTGTTACAGTACTACATAAATGGAAGCAATTCTCCACATGGCTCAGTGTTGTATAAAATTGAAGTAGTTGAAAGTTCCCAAGAAAAATGAAAAGAATCTGCAGTGCAAAAAGAACATAGTGAAGAAAGGGCTAAAAAGTTATTTTCAAGTTCTCAGTGTCCAATCCAGATAGGCCAAATAGTCAGAGGGTTAAATTACAACAAGGATGAATCAGTTTAGGCATCCATACAAAAACAAACAAACAAAAAAACCCCACCAAAATTTGTGTAACAACTTGGGGAAGGAAATCTATGCATTACTTGGGAAGACAGAGAATTTCTCATCTCTGCAGATTTCAGGCACATCCCTGCTGGGACTGACAGGTGAACTCAGTCCTATCTTGGCAGAGGAGACGAGTGAGATGATTTTCTGAGAATTCAATCAACTCTGCAATTGCAGAGAAGAGGTTAGTTTTTCAAATGTTTTGTTAATTCTGCATTTGCTTTTTTTTTGGCATAGGCAAGAAAATGAAGCCTTTTTAGGATGAAGATTTATAAATAAGATTAGGATCAGGCTTAATGGAGCAAAAGGGGACTCTAGTAGCTTTGCTATTTGACAGGTCCCATCCAGTTTTCTCCCATATGTCAAGTAACGCTAACAAAGAGTTTCCTGTTGGAAGAACACTCTCAGGAAGTACTGCCTAAAATAAACCTAAACAGAATAACTTGATTTTGTCATTCTTTGGGGGAAAGATGAGGTCTTATAAACACATTTTGATTACACATCATGACTTTTCCTTCTGTGTTCACGTATGTGCAATGATCTGCCTTTTACTTGATGTAATATGAGCCAAAATGATACTCAGAAGTGGAAGAAAGTGGCTTTTGCAACTATGTAAGTGGGTAAATCCTATGACAAATTGGGCGGTGCTGAAGGAGTTTCCAGGAGAGCAAGGAGAGGGGACAGATGGAGTCAGAGACTGATTCGTCTCTCTTTGACCATCCATCACAAAGACTGAAAAATTTCATACTCGACCCATTTCCACCTCCTATCCCCTTCTGACTGTTTGCTACAGAACATTCTTTGAGGTTAACTGTCTTTGCAGTTTGCTTGTGGAACTGTTGGTATGGGTGTTACCTTTCACCACAAGGTTACCTACCTTTGTGCTGAAGTGGATTAAAAAGTGTTCCACTTACCCCAATTCTGCTGGCTGCAAGGGCTTGAGGTTTCTTCTGGGGACAAGGAAGAACAGACATTGTGAGGAGGCTGAAACCACACCAGCTATATATATATAAAACCAAACCTTCATCAGCAAACCTTAATGACTTCGCCTGGAGTACACAATGATGTCAACAACATCCTGTGCACTAGCAGGCTGCTGGAGTATCAAACTTCAAGCTGGTGAGCAGAGACAGACAGCTGAATGCACTAACATTTTTATCCAGAAGGTATGGTCTGTGAGAGGTCCTCTGTCCACTGACAGCTGAACCTCTGGTCTGTCCCCAGGATGTGAAGGCTATCCAGTGATCTTTTCCCCTATTAGCAGTGAATTTTCTCTGACTGTGTGATGAAATATAAGAACCGAGATGTGTGCATGAGCAATTGTTCAGTATAGGAAGGGCTATGAGGAAATGTGGTCTGACATGAGACTGCAGCCCTTTCAATACGGAGATATCTCAAATCCCTTTCAGAAAGGCAGAGCTATGTGACCTAAGTATAACAGCTATCTACTTTCTGTGCTTGGCTTGATAGAGAAATGCTCCTTTGACTTCAGCAGGCCTTGGATTGGACCATTTGAGAAACCACCAGTAAACCCACATCAAATCAGAGCTGGGAGAAATCTTGAGGATTAATCAAATCAACATGCATACTTCAAGGAGGAATGGGGCTACCTCTAAGACAGTCTTCTGAGGTGATGGACCAGTGGTGGGTATGGCAGACCATTTCCCCATCTACCATCTTTCTCTGTTTGTGGAAGAAGCTGAGACTGAATATTCCTAGGCCCAGTAACAAAAAGTCTAATACCCTAATACCTGCCTGGCTTGCCCTGTGATGATTCAGTCTCCTTTCCTTCCTCTGCTTTTCCAAGCGATTAGTGAAAAAACCTTACTCTAGAATCATCTGGCTCCTTCTAGTCCTCTTTGTCTCTGCTAGGACAGAGAAGACATGCTGGTAGCAGAGTCATTCTGGCTCGTGGGCCTTGTCATATTGTTATAGCCTGATAGTAATATTAATTTATTAATAGCTATCCTGGTCAGGAAGGCTGTTCAGCAAGAGCTGGATCCCATGTGTATGAAAACTTCCTAGGGAACCTGGACCACTGTCAGATTACCTGACTGTATAATTGGTACCATTCACAGACATGCTGTCCCCAGTGGTCTACATGATTACTGGAGCGGTCAGAATATGGAAGAGCCTGGAAGAACCTCAAGGCAAGTCCCAAGATTGGCTCACCCCCACACACATAATCCTCACCAACAGGCTGGGAGATTCTCCATGGCCATGGCTCCTTCCCATGAGGTCACCTTGGTCAGTGAGCCCATCTAGGTTTCAGCGTGAGGCCTTCAATGCAAAACAGAGCCCTAGGATCAGATGACAGCAATTGCTCCTGCTGCATCCAAAACACTGCCTCTCAGCTGAAAAATATGTCTGGAATGCACCATCATTGTATTACACAGGGGCACGATTTCACTGCAGGGGATACAGTAAACCCCTGAAAGATGTTGGCAGATCAACAGATCATGCCATAAGACTCTGCTTAGAGTGCTTTTGGCATGGCTGCTTTGAGACAATTCTAATTAAAACCAGCTGGCCCTGACTATATTTAGTGATATTTATTTGGGTTTTGACGCTTCTTTTTTTCTTCTGTTTAATCCATATGGCCGTAAAGAATTTCTAAACAAGCAAGAACAAGCATGTTGTTGATCAGCTAATGAGAACAAGATCTGGATAAAAGAGGATGGCAAATTGAACTTAAGGGCATGATATACCAATGAACTGGCCATAGCCAATAGAGCTGTCAAGCTTTATTTGTTGTAGGGTTGTGACTGGAAACTAAAGCAGCAAATTATCATGCCTGTGTGATTGAGAGGGTGGGATTAGTTCTGATTCCTAGTGGGAATCCCAACATCCTGGCAGACCCTGAAAGACACTCCAGTCCCAAGGCAGGAACAATTACATCTATGCTTTTCCTGACAAAAGTTTATTTAAACTCACCTTAAAGCTTTCCAGCAGGCAAAAGTTTTCCATAAGACAGATTCCAGCACACAGCATTTATTTTAACAGAGTTTCTCCTAACACTTAAGCAGCAGGATTAACTATCCCGCAACTTAAGCTCTTGATTATCACAGACATTGAGAACAGAGTAGTTTTTTATGCTCTAAAGCATTTTTTCATGTTCTTGAAGTTTATCAGTTCTTGCCTTCTCTTCCCCTCTCCCCGATCTCATTCCTTTTTAGCCCAAACAACCTCAGTTCATTCGGTCTGTCCTCATAGTTCAGATTATTTGGATCTGTGTTGTTTGGCAGCATCTGGAGGAAGCCCGCCTTCCCCTCTCCATACAAACAAATCTACTTCTGTGTCTCTATCTGTCTACAGGATTTGATGAGTTGCTGTTTGGGTGAGATGGGTGGGCTGCATAGCACGTGACCATCCCCACTTCACAGGAGTAGACGCTCACCCCTTACCAACCAGGACTCATCAGACAAGGATTTACACAACTGGAAGCCCTTTCTTTTCTTCCCTCCCTTTAAATCAGCTTCTGAGCTGGTGTTGTGACAAGTCAGATGGTCATATGGCTTCTATTACCATGGGATCCAAGCAAGGCCCATCACTTCTAACACCTTGTGAGTGGTGGCTGGGGATCTGATGTTTTGTGAAACCATGCATTTCACAGTTGATGAACCAGAAGGGAAAATCTGTTAGACTCCGTGTTTTATGAGAATGGGGAGAACAATGCTGTCATCAGATTGCACTTAATCTTTCCCTCTCGGCAGGCCAGATGTAAGCAAGGTTGACATGCTGCTTTTTTTCAGATTTTGCAGTGATGTTGTGAATATGACTGTTCCTTCTGCAGCTGTCATTTAATGTGTCATAAATTGGAAAAAATCAAACTGTACCAGACTTGGAGAACCTACCTGGCAGGTCCTCTATCTGACTTGTTTTTAATTCTTAAAACTCTTTTTCTGTAGTTTTCCTACATTTGGTTGGCTGTGTACAGGGAATGATGTCCAGCAGGCTGACACTGGCTGAAAAAGGTTCATAAAATTAATATCTATAAGAAGTTGTAGTTGATTCTCTTTCTCTACAGATGTTTTTACCAGCTGAGGATGGGAGATGGGATGTAACAGTGTCCACTTCTATGCTGTACTCTACATTCATTTCATTAGGTTTACTTTGCATGGTTAAGTGAATCCCAGAAAATAATCATAGTTGCTTATCTCTTGAAGATACAGTGAACAATTTATCATGACTGCACTTACACTGGAGGATACCTGAACCAATCACAGCATCCATCTTTTTACTCATGCCTGTGGGACCGAGACTTGTTCACCAAATAGGTCTCTCCCTGCCCAGTGTAGGATCTGCTGCAAGGTTGACATCATGGGTCTGAGCTGAACACTAAAAAATAATCATCACCCCAGCTAGCAGACAAATCTCTCTGTATTATTATGATTCTCCCTTATCAAATTCCAGACCCCCTTTACAATGCCAGAAGGACCGTAGACCTTTCTACCAAGCTTTCTGTGCCAGGAATTTCAGGAATCTTGTGTCTAACCAGTGCTCCTGTCAGAAAATACGGAAGGAGCATAAAACCCTCTGATCAGTCAAGAGAAAAATTAGCAGGCAGATTCTGAATATATATATTTTTAAATGACAATGTTATTAATGCTTTCATATTTTGATTATGCACATAATATGATTACATAAGTCTGATATACACAAATTCATATATACATATCTTCATAAATGTAAAATTTCCTCGACAGATTCATTGAATTAAATTGTATTTTTCACTTCCTGTTATATGTTTATGTATTTACACAGTAGTCTAGACATATTCATAGGTATGCACGTGGCAATACAAGCACAAAAACATATAGATAGTTCTGCTCCAGATAAGCCAGTGTAACAAGCCAGACAGTGAGTAAATATGCTTTGATATCAGAACCTCAGAACATTCTTACAGAACCACTTTTGGGTTTTGGGAAATACTTTAAAATGATCAGGCATATCTCTGGTTTGTTGACGTCAACAAGTATGAATTGGAGTCATTCTTTCCAGGAATTGTCCTCTTCTATTACGTCCTTGCGGTGTGCTGTAAAACCAAGATGTGACTGGCCTGAGATACTGGGGATCACATGTCTCTTATCCCGTGAGCTGGAGTCCAAGGTCCACTTGTGAGCTTAGTCACAGTGTATGTTAAGTTTCGATGTGCTCTCAGACACCCATTTGGGATCTTGACAGGGATACCCAGTGCATCTTCAACTGCTGTCAAGTGATAACCACTAGTAATAAATTGCTATTTTGGGGGGCAGAAGGGATTGCCTTGCTGTGTGCTGTGTGCAGGATATCCTGCAGATAACACTCACAAGACATGACTCAGTTACTTCTATAGTAGACTGATATCCCCTGGGGGTATCACAGCACAGAGGACACTTGGCAAAGTGCAGGTTCAATGTTGTACTTCCCATGTCCTTACCTCAAAATAACTTTGGCCTTCTGTGTAATATAATCTCTGGAGAAACTCTTGTAACTGAAACTGGGCAGCACCAGAGTATTATCTATTTTATGTCTTTTTATTAATTTACATCAACATTTGCTGCAGGGATCTGGGATGTTCTCTGTAGGGGTGGGCCTGCTTGTTTTAATTTTGACATTTGCTCACTAGATATGCTTGTAGTAGGCTATGTCTTAGTGGGAAAGTTTGGCCATCTAATGTATCCTACACAAAAAACGTAACCCCATAAGGACCAGACAACCTTGGCATCTCTTTAAACAGAAGGAGTAAGAAAACCTAAGACCAGAACCTTCAATCCTATTTCCCACGTGTCTTCTAATGACCCAGTCATAAGATGCTTGCAACATACAATCCACCTACACTTGTCTTCCCACCACGGAGTAGTGTCATTTTGGTCTCTGGCAAAGTCAGATGAGCATGCTTGGCAGATGCCTAGTAGGCCAACATACTCAAGCCAATTTGTACAAACGTGTGAGGATTATAGTGAAAGGGGAAAAGAGTCTTGTAGAGGTTTTCTCCATGTGGAAGGGCACCCATTAATAGCCCTCTCCGTCATCGGCAGAGCACAATGTCGAAGTAAAAATCTTCAGCCTAAATTAGCACTTGACAGTCAGTGATATGTAGCAGCCTTGCCAGGGAAAGATGCATATTAAATAGAACTGACTCAATGGCAAACAGCATTCCAGGTCCCCAAATCTGTGCCTCTCTTATCTGAAATGAAATTCAGTGAATGTTAGCAGTGGCTCAGCTAACCAGTCAGAGAGCTCTTGCAGTCTTCAGTCATTAGATACCTGTCCAAATCAAAAAGGAGAAAAGTGTAATTTTTGAAGATTAAAGTTCAATTAGAAGTCAAGACCAAAAATATGCATTTAGTGGACACCTTTATAAAACTGCTCTCAAGCTCCTTCAGATATATGCCAGCTGCTCAACAAAGAGATAAAAAATATGAGGATAAGATGAAGATTAAGGCAGAGAAAGAAACATAACTAGAAATACAGCCCAGGGCAAGTCCTGCATAGGAATGCTGGGTGGTTAGTGTGGGATCTTATTCCCTGTTTGCCCGATGAATTGTGTCTGTATATCACAAACTGATCCATGGGCATATCTGGATCTCCATGTGCTTTGCCCATCCTTGAATGCTAACTTGGCTGCCGGAGCCCAGCTCTCTTCTCACACCTCTGTGGCTTCTTCAACCAAGTAGTGCCTGGTTGAGGGTCCCCAGAGGTTCAGGAACCCAGAGAGGATCTACCCCTTGAGTCCTTCAGCCCAGGACATTCCTGGCGTTCCTCTGCCAGCCGACTCTATGTGACTATTGTTCCCAAGCTGTTGATTCAGATTGGGTTACAGCCCTTCGCATGGCGGGGTTGAGTTTCACAACCAGGCCAGAAATTCCACTGCATGAAAAAAGAAGATGAGTATTTTGGGAAGTGACATTAATGTTATACCTGTGACATCACAAGAAAAGACTCCGTGTTGCCTTTTGGTATCCCTTCTACTTATTTAAAAAAAAAAAAAAAAAAAAAAAAAAAAAAGGCATCAACACCAAGTAAATTATTTACTGTTAAAACACTGCTGTGTAAGGTTTCGTGAGCATGTTCCCATCACATACACCGTGTGCCTTCCGCAGGAATTGTATTCCTGATGTACAGCAGTGTGGAAACGTCATGAGAAATTTATGTGTTTCCTAATTCTGTTACAGACTCCCTGTTTGACCTTGGTCAAATCATTTATCCTCCCACTACAAAAAAAAAGATACAGGCTAACACTCCCCATTCAGTGTTTCTCCTCCTGTTACTTGTATATATTCTAAATTTTTATATTTTTATTTCTATATTTTACAACTTTTTAAATTTTTTTTTTCTCCATGTCTGTAACTGACAAGCTAGAATTGTGGTTTCTGATGGGACCTCAGGATAGTCCTGTGATTTAAACAATAATGAAATATGATAGCAAGGTTTAAATTGCTTTGATCATCACTGCAAAAGTTGCCTTTATGGTAATGGCCCAGAATTTTCAATTTCTCTGGTAATAAAAAAGGAATTGAGAGATGAGTAACAGGGTCACATCATGAGTGTTTATGGTTCATTTGAAGTTGTAAGTGTTTATCTCCATGTGGGATTTTGCCTTGTGTTGGTTTTTGTGTGAGTGGTGGGGTTTTTGGTAGCAGGGGAGGGGACTACAGCAATAACCCCCTGTGAGAAATTTCTCGAAGCTCCCCTGGCTCCAAGTTGGACCCACCTCTACACCAAGACCAAGCCAATTAGCAATGGTGGCTGTGCCTCTGCGATAATGTGTTTAAGAAGAGGAACCTGAGAGGGGATTTGGGGACTTGTGAGGAGAACACCTATGTGAACACCAAGGTCAGTGGAAGGAAGGAGGAGGAAGGGGGGAAGGTGAATTGGAACAGAGAGCCCCCCTGTACCATCCTATAGTGAGACAGCAGGGCCACCCCCCCTGCCACCCATGAAGTCCACTGTGGAGCAGATGTTGACCTGCAGCTCATGGAGGACCCTGCACCGAAGCAGGCATCTGCACCTGAAGGAGGTCAGGACTCTGAGGGAAGCCCCTGCTGTTATAGTTGGGGACTGGGAGGACTGCAACATGCAGTGTGGGACCCACGTTGAAGCAGCTCAGGAAGAATGCATCCCCTGGGAAGGACTCACATGATAGAAAGTTCACGAAGGACTGTCTTCCATGGGAGGGACCCCATGCTGGAGCAAGGGAAGAGTGTGAGGAGTTCTCCCTCTGAGGAGGAAGGGACGGCAGAGACAATGGGTGATGAACTGACCACAACTACAACTCCCCATCCCCCTGCACCGCTGAGGGGGACGAGGTAGAGAAATGGGGAGCAAAGCTGAGCCCAGGAAGAAGAGAGGGTCAGGAAAGGTGTTTTTAGGATGTGGTAATGATTCTCACTGTCCCACTTTGTTTGTTAAGTGGTGGTGCTGGTGACTGAATTAAATTGATGTTGTTTTTCTTCCCCAATAAAGTTTGTCTTTTGCCCATGACCATAATGGGTAGTCAGTCCTTATCTTGATTCCCACGCCTTTTATGTATTTTTCTCCTTCTCATTCCTGAGGGAGGAGTGAATGAGCGGCTGTGTGGTGTTCAGTTGCCCACTGGGCTCAAGCCATGACAGGCCTATAGGAAGCAGAAATGAGATAAACCAGGTACAGCTATTTTTATGGTTGAACAGAAAGTTCCAAGAGAGGCCTGACTTGTTGGAGGCTTTCTCGTGATGTGGGATTTCCGCCTCCACCTCCCATCATTATCAGCAGATAACATAAGCTCCAAGCTTCCCAAAGCTATGTTTAATGTTATAGTCGTGTATGTCCTGGGAACTTCCTCTGAAGGACTCTGGGGTTGGGCTTCGGTAACGACTGAAGTAGTGACAGCTCCCCAGAAAATTCATGGATGTCTCTTGCGCATCTCTCTGAGAACACTGGAAAGAAAAGAGGGAGTTTCACAGTCAGTCTGAGACCTTTGCTAAACCCAAGGTTGCCAGTTACCACAGTTACAGCAGTTACCACAACTCCACAGCTTGAAATACAGTTTTGTTTGGCTGGAACTTATTTAATATATAATTAGCCATCCTGATTAGTCTTCCAGGCTTCTTGTCTGGTAAGTGGGGTGATATAGATGTCTTTGAAAAGCAAGCAAGACAGATTTCCGAGAGAATGTGATAAATTGCCATTTCCATGGCAGTTTTTCTATTAGTTCCTAAAAGGGAATCTGAATGGACAATAATACAAAAGAATGTGTGTATTTAAAGGGAGGGAGGAAAGAGGGAAGGATGACTTGTAGATCCAGTGTGGGAGCAAATTTGGCTTTCATATTAATATGCTGCCTTTTGGTGTCTTCAAATAAGAAGACTCAATTGCAGGCCCTGACTAGAGATTTTTTTGACTTTGAAGGCAAGAGCCTTAATTACATGAGGTATTTAACAGTGGCCAGTGCACAGACTCTGAAGGGAACTGGAAAAATTCAGTTTCTGGAGGACTTCAGAACAGACTTTACTTTAGGAGGTCTGACCTGCCACTGTGATTCTTCTACTTGTCAGCGTTTGATGATGAGTCTGGGTGAAGATGCTTGCCAAAATACCAACCTTATTTCCTCCAGTGTGTGATACATTGGTTTAGTTTAAGTGGCAAGAATTTCTGTTATAGATTTGCTTGCATATGAATATGAAGAGAGGAGTGGGATGTTCAACTTCTTATAGATGATCCCATTAAGGAGGCTGTATGATTAATTATCTTCTGTGTCCAGGACATCCTGAGATGTTCTCTTCTCAGACTTTGCTGTGATTCCAGATAAATTGCCTTTTTTTTTTTTTTTTTTTTTTTTTTTTTTTTTCCCTCCTATGTCAATCACTGGCTGCTTTTGGGTCATTTTCCTAGTATAAAGGTAGATCTCTATGAATTCACTAATTCACTTCAGGTTGCTAGAAAAGGACAGCTGATACTTACAGTCCCTGAAATTGCTTTTCAGTTAATGCCACTGAAAACAACACAGCTTGGAAGAAAGGAAGAAATCCACTTTTGCCTACCCTTTGCATTACAGCTGTCTCTGGTAGTGGTTTAGTAACAACATGAAATATTCAGCTTTGAAATGTACAGCAGCCACATTGCAGTACAAGTGGGGACAGTCAAAAGCTGTAAAAATAGTTGCAGTGCCATATGAGCTGCTGATCTCATCCAGTACCAAAAAAGAGAGAGGAAGAGCGGAAAGGAGGAGAGCAAAATGCCACAGCCCTATTCAAACCAGCCGTGTGTATCTCATTTACCATATAATGGGCTTTCTCAAGATGAAAACACGAGGTAATGATGAAATAGTGATGGTAGTGGGGACATTTGGATAAATCAGCATGCATCGACTATTTTTGCCTTCAGCATCTGCCCTAGGATCTGCAAGGTCACTCTGAAAAGGAGTATTTACTTGCCTGCTAAGCAACCAGTGATCAGGGTATGGGTAGTAATCTGTTGTCAACCTGTCGGTCTCTGAGGTTGATCATTTTACTTTGTCCCTGGGAAGATCTTGAGCTGACTTACTCGTAGCCTATAAGTATTCAAAGGAGAAGAGATCTCAGTCTCTGTTGAGTCCCAGGGATAAAGGCATAAAAACCTATGATGGATGGAGGCTAGGGGTTGGTATGTTCTTTCTGGAAATAAAGGAATGTGTGATTTTATTCCTTTCCTGAAAATAAAATTGAAATATCCTAGTGGGGATGAAATGGGTTGTACGAGTATGAAAATGTGGAATTTCCTCATGTTAAGCATCTGAAAGTTAAGCCTCCAATGTGAACAGCTGGGACTTCCTTTGCCAACATATACAGAAAAAGAAAAGTCTAGAAGGATATTCACCCTACCTGTTATAAAGACCAAAAATTGGAAAAAAATACCTCTGGGAGTGTTTCTTAATTTTGACAAAGAAAAGGCATATCTGATTGGTCATCTAAAAGCTAGACATTTCACCTATGCTAAAGTTAAACGACATCACTGTCTCCTTATGTTTCTAATAGGAAGTAGATGTTTTTCTGAATAAAATAAAAGTCTATACTTAACAGAAGTAGGCTAACATGAAGTCTGCAAAGTAGTTGTTAATTAGTGCTTTTTATTGACATCTAACACTTTTTCCTTTCAACAAACAAGTAAAGGATCCTGTTGATTTTTGCAGACTTCTACTGGCTTTGCAGCAGGACTTTAAAAGTTTGCCAAGGTTGTAATGCACAAAGTATTTAATCTCCGTTCTTCATCCTGTGGTACCTAAATAGTCTCAGGATCTGTTATAAACTCATTTTCTAGTAAATCCCACATGTAGCAAGAGCACATTCCCACCAAGTTTTGTGTCACCAGTGCTGCTTTGCTGTATGTTATCATCAGTGTTATGATTTCTATATAGATTCAGCTTTTCTGATTTCTTTTATTTTTTTTTCCGTGCCCCGCCCCAGCCCGATGAACAGCAAACATGTGTTCTCCTGATCTCAATAGTCAGAAAGTAAATGATGGTTACTGCCAGACAATCTACTATTCTGGTCCATATCCACAGCTGGTATAAATCAGCATAGTTCCCTTGAAGTTAGTGGAACTCACTGATTTATAGCAGCTGAAGAGCTGGTCCAAAGGCAGGCATTTGCTCTTCTTTTGAGCTGATGTTCTTACATGGAGCAGTGGTAATATTGATCAGACCATTCATCCTATGGAAATTGGAAACAGTAGACTCAGAGAAAACTCAAATTTTTACCTTTTTTTCTGTCTTTCTCCATCTTTGGTCATAACAGCTTCCCATCAGATAAATACTGTCTCAGTTGACCTACCACATCCCTCTCTCTCCATGCAGATACAACACCTTCTGTTCTTCCTTCCACTATCTTCTTGTCTGGTTATAACCACTCAGGTGTTAAGGCATGGATGGAAAAACTGACAGGCTCTACAGCTGACAAAAAACAGGGAGAGAAATTGACATTTCTTAGAAGCTCCCTGTCTGGTTTTCTTTTTTCTTTTCTTTTTTTTTTTTTTTTTTTTTTTTATTAACTATTTTTGAAATGCCATTGCCATTTGAAAATATCTGACTTTCTGTTTATAACTTGGTTATATTAAAGTACAGAGGTTGAGTAGCATATGAGCAGATGTGGTTTGGAGCTTGCTTTCTTCGTCCAACAGCTGACAAGACATCTGCTGTGCTGGGGACTGAAGAAGCAGAAAAATAAATCGTCTTCTGGTTGCAAATCTTCTAAAAACACTTTTTCTCTGTTCTCTGGGGAAGACATTCAAGCTGTGGCCATCTTACAACTCTAAGGACAGAATTCTTTACTGGGAAAAATTGCACAACCACTTTTAGATGGAGAGAGAACATCTTTGACGTGCTCTCAACCTCTCATTTAAAGATGTCTGGACAGTTTCCATCAATGGTTGTTTTTGAAGAGAGAATTGAAGTTTAAACTCAAATATTAATAATATTTTTTCTTTTAACAGGAAAAAACCCCAACCTACTTGGGAAGAGGGATGTTATTCTGTTGAGAAGTCAAATATCTGAAAACTGATATGTTTTGGCCCCAAATAGTTAAATTCAGATATCCCACAACAATATTTCATGAAAATTATTAACTTTTCCCAGGTCTGCATTTCCTCAGAAAGAGGTGATTTGCTATCTTTATATAATCTCCTCTACTTGGTCTGAAGGGCAGTGTGGCAAATTGCAGAAAATGGAATAATATTACTAGATAATCTCATCTAGGCTCCCTTTCTTATGAAAGGTTGGACCAGATGATTTTTTGAGGTCCCTTCCAACCTGGGCCCTTCTATGGTTCCAGTAAAACTGGAGAGACAGACTTATCAAAGACCAGAGAATCATAAAGCACTGTGGCAGTATTCCCAAATTTAAATGATTCGAATTATGGACAGAATAACTTTGTTTTCACTTATATTCTATTTTTCTTGTTCTTAAATACTTTTTTTTTTTTTCCTGTGGGAAATCTCTTGATGAGCTCTGTTCTTTTTGAAGATGATCCCAGTCCATCTCTCAGGAGAAACTTATCATACCCCAATTATGAAGAGAATTTTAGAAAATTCACAGTTAGCACAGCCTCTCATGTAAGACCCTAGGGTGATACTGGAATAGCTTTTTGGCACTGAGATCTGCTGCTAACATCTGTTGTGAGCATGACTGAAAAATTGAAGAGCAGTCCCCCCCACCCCATGCCCTTCAAAACCTATTAATAGTCAGGGTTTTTTTGGTCAGGTTTTTTTTGCATCTGCTGGGACTCCAGGGATCCTCATGGAAGAGATGAATGGGGGATTTAGGGCAAGATTAGCTGCATTGATTCGGCTGTTTGCAGAAGGATTTACAGGGCATTGGAGTATCTTTAATCCATGGAATTGATCCAAGACATCCACCCAGCAGTGGTTAGCCAGCCCTACAGGTACTTAAGACTCATAATGTAGCTCCTTGTTTTGCATTGACATTATATATTTAAATAAAGATAAGCATACATATATGCAGTAATCACAGAGATGGGGCTATTGACTGCCACCTACACTATGCTGTGATGAAAAAGCAAAGTGAAGAAACACCTGAAGCTGTGAGAAAGGGCTGATCTTTTGGGGCATTTTGGTCATCAATAGGTGTACATAAATAATCTAAATAGAAATCAGGAGGGAATGTGCCATGTGTCTAGAAGAGTAACAGACATGAGGGAGACTGAATAACATCCCGAAGCGGGATTTTTTGGCACGGCCAGAAGCCTCTCCTCCAAGCAGAACTGACAATTTACAAAAAGTGGCTGGATACTGAAACCATTTTGCTTTTGACAGAAATGCAAATGATCTTTTCTGTGAACTGTGTCAAGCTAATTGTATAGTGAATATACTTTATCATGAAAAAAACCCCATATTGAGCTAATCTGTGTATGACAGTATGACTAATATGACAGTATGACTACTGAATTTTGTCAGAGAATCACAGTGAGGTGAACTTTCAGCCACCTTTCTGGATCATCTTTGCTACTATTTCTCTAATGTCTTTTTATTAAAGAACAGAGGAGGGGAAAAAACCCACAACCACCACCAAACCCCACAACCATGGCTGATTTGTGGCATTCAGAAGAGAAAGTGAAATATGACTCTCCTTGTTATTATGGTCTCTTCTTATCTCGCAGAGGTGGAAATGACAAGTTCCCAAGCTGCTGTTGAGCTGCTACTGGAATCTGAATTGCCTGATATTTTCCAGTGCTCTTTTCAGTTCAGCAATAAGAACTGGTGGCTTTTTTCAATGTTGGGTGAAACACACTTATGTGTTTAGGCTGGTGCTTGCTGAGCTGCTGTCCTTATGGTTATGGCAGGTTTCAGAGCACAAGCTAATTTACACTGCAGTTTTGTTGCTTTGAATTAGCAGAACTCAGAATTTCCTGGGTTTGTGCTGGCTCCTGCGATGTCAGTTGAGAAGTCTGTACTGAGGGAACATGGTGAAAGTACTCCCTGGTATTTCTTCGGGTCTGTAGAAAGCTCTTACAATTCTCCAGCCACAACTCATTTCAATGCAAAAATCAAGGCAGCAAAACTTTTTACAGGACATGAAAACAATGCATGATTTCAGTTATTTCTTTGCAAAAGTATCTACAGCTTGCAAAGTTTGCAGGGATCGTTTATTCTGGTCAGCAAGTTACATCAGACACTTTCTGCACTTAATTCTTGTTTGCCCTGGACAGAAAATGGGCAAATGAGAAATAGAAACCTGCAGAAAAACATGTAGTCTGAGGCTCTGTAACTTGAAGAAAATCTCAGAAGATGGAATTCATCCCGGGTAGGGTTAATCTCACTTAATTTATGTGTCTACAATGTAAATATCTTTATGTGGACTATAGGGCTCTGCTCCCATCACAGGCAACAGTGACCTAGTCCATATATTCAATGTGAGGGTGATGCATCTCTTTCAGCTGTGGGTATCTATGTCTTCACTCAGTGACTTAAATACAAGTATCTGGTGTCATCTGAGATGCCTCTGCCTCCAGTGGCCTCTCCAGAACTGTGTGGGTGTCCTGTAGTTTAATAATTCACAGGGGATGGGATTAATTTTACCAACATAGAGTGTTTCTAGAGCCATTTCTCTATGGTATCTGGGACATGTATGGAGCTGGCATATATGCAGTTATGGTACAGACCCTATGGGAGACTGAGGCCATTCTGAATGGCAGCTGAAGGCCAGGTGGGATCATCTAGTGCATCTCTGTTGTATCTTCGTTGCATCTCCAATGCAAACAAATCCCACGCTGCAGCCCAGGGACCAGAGGTAGGCTTCTACCTTAGGGAAGCTGAACTGCTCTCCTGGCTGCACTGATTTAATGAGTACATCAATATATTGGTAAGCTGCTGTCAGAAACTTCTTCCCCACGAACTTCTGACCACACAAACACGGGTTGGGACTGGTGGGCTCCATTCAGAGTGGGTCTTGTGGCTTTTGTGAACTGAAGAGAATTGGCAGGACCAGGGTCTGGTCTGGTCAGAGTGAGTAGATAGATCTCTGCACAGCTTCCTAGGGAGACACATCCCTTCTCTACAATCAGATTTGACCAGAATGGAGTTTCCTGGAAGGTGACATGCTGCAGGGAAAAATGCAGCTCTCCAGGCTGTCCCTGAAACACGGAAACACCAAAATATCTCACCAGCTTGGTCAGGAGCAGCTCAGGGCTCTTGATAGAGAGTGTTCTTGAAGTGCCCTCTTTGATTAGAGGGATGAGATTTGCTTCCCATTATCCCAAAAGCACAAATAAACATTACTGTGATAATCAAGCTATTGCAGTGATCTATTTATTACTGTAATAACTACTGTGTCATTGCCTCAAAACTGGAATGGGAAAGCAGGCTCTCATTTAGGTAGGACCCAGAACCCCAACTATTTTCACTCACTGAAGCCGTGTTGGAGACAGCAGTTTAATGAGGGTGGCCAGCTTTCTGTGTAGCATTCATGTTGCATTTCAAAGCTGCTTGTGTCCTGCCAGTAATGGATGTCCCACCATTTGGGAGCAACTGGGCAAGATAAAACACAAATGCTCTTCCAGCAAAGCCACCCAGGGAACTGAGGAGTGCAGAGAGGATGCATGGGGGTGGGGGGTCAGGCTGATAACAGTGTCAGGAAAAGCAGGTCTCAAAGGGGGTTGAACGGTAGATTATCAGTGTGGCACAATAAGTAAACCAAAGAGCTTTATGATTCAACTGATATTTATTTGAAAGGCCAGCATAAATCCCCTTTTCAAATATATTCTGATTTGGTGGGTGGTTGTCTTGTTATAGGGGATGATGGGTTTTGGGAAAAAAAAGAAAAAAAATTGATCTAGGCAACGTGGAAGCAATCATATCTCAGAGGGTGACTTCCCAATTTAGAAAAATGACATAAGCAAATGCAGACCTGAAAATTGTTAACTCCGTTTTGCTTTGAATGGGGGTTATTTAAATCAAAGCAAGGCTGGGATTAGAAAAGCTTCAAATGAATTCCCTTATCTTAGTTATTTCAACAGGAATTTGGTATCCAAGTCCCTAAAATGGTCTGGAAAATCTCAGCCATGAGGATGTACTTACAGACACCCATTTCTAACCCAGAAATATGTGTGTGTGTGTGTGTGTTTCCCTGCTTGTTAGATGCATTCTGCTATAAACAATGCTGATTCTTTGCACCTTCCCAGGAGAAGACCAGCATGTAATGTGAGGCATGAATACTCCCCTGCGTCTGCTGAAATGTTGATGGTCCCATATAGCTCTATCCTCAAGTCTAAATATAAATCTGTGCCTGTCTTTAACGAACGGCAACTCAACAAAGGCCAGGGGTGCCGTCCAGCCTGAAAGAGAGACACTGCAGCAAGTTTGCTGGGAAGGTGAGTGTCAGCATGGCCCAGAGGAGGATAAAACCCATTGATGGGACCTGGGTCGTAACCCAGCCTCCCCCTTGTACACCTACAAGCACATGCATTTACACACACATCAATAACTTTTGACTCAACGCCAGCCTCAGCCCTAAAACCCCCAAACTCTCCTTCCATTTAAGTGCTAATTCATAACAATGCCGTATCCGATGGCTCTAAAATAGCCGGGTAAATGTCTTGTCCTTTTATAGCAGTGGCCCTATTGTAAGCTCTGGCATGTGACAGGTCTGAGAGTGACACAATGTGTGACTTCAAGAGACTGGACAGGGATAAAGACCTGTGCACGCTGGTGATTTATCCTGCAGCAGCCACCTCTTTCCTGTCTGTCTGTCTGTCTCCTTCTCTCTCTTTCTAAAGCAGCCCACCAGCAATCTAACATGCCTCCAAAGAAGCCCGAACCTAAGAAGGCCGAACCTAAGAAGGAAGAACCCAAACCAGCTCCTAAACCAGCAGAACCAGAACCCAGAAAAGAAGTTGAATTTAACCCAGCTTCTATCAAAGTATGTATCTTTTAACATGGCCTGGAAGAAAGCATGCTGGTGGGGCTTGGGTTGGTGGTGGTTCTGGTGGTGGTGTATTCAATGCTGCGAGATGACGTTCTCCAAAAGTAGCTCTTGGTTTTGAGCAGAAAGGCAGCACCAAAGGCAATTGCGACAGGTAGAGTAAGAGTGGGAGAAAAGTCACTGGGAGCTCTGCTAAACAGAGAAGCTAAAACATGAATCTTATTTTATCTGAGGATGTTCAGCACTGCCTGTCCTGTCTTATTCCCAAAGTAGCAAGTTTTCTTGCATACAAGCTTCATTTACCTCAGTGGGAAACTCATTGCTCCTCTGCAGGAAATATTGCAGGTAGATGCCAAGAAGGTTTGACTGTATTCAGGGCTGGTCACTGACTAACCAGCAGTCAAGGAGAGGTTGTAGGCTTGGAGTGGGCTTGGAGCATGGTTTGAAATAATTTCTCACTGTCTGAAATGTATCACTTGGGTAGACATCACCGGCCTAGTACTTCCTTAAAGTGAGCCAGTGACACCTCCTGTGGTTTTCCACTAAAGCCCAGTTGAATGGCAAAGGAACTGTGTGCTTATGTGCATGCTTTGGAAAGCAGAGAGAAACTTGAGCAAAAATCCAGATTCTCTGAATGACCTGCTGCTTTCATGTTCTGCCCCAAAGATTCCTCCAAAGGGCATTAGTCTTCTCCTCCTCCTTCTTGTTTAGAGAAATCTCTGCTGGAAAGAGTCACTGCTGATCTCAGCAGGGTATGCTGAAGTCTTGCTCAAGTGAGTGAGGACAAGATTATGTTTTCAAGGCTGTTGCAGAAATAAGTATTAGAGAATTTGGGGTCACCAATCCTGAGATGCCTAACAGGTATCACACTGCCCTTTCAGGGAACCATCCCATTGTCAGGGAAGTGCCAATGTTTAGGAAACGCTCAAGGTTTTAAATCCATGAAGTAGGTAATTCCACTGAAATGATACTGGAGATCTGTCTCCCTTTCAGATGTTGTTTTTTTTTTTTTTTTTTTTTATTTTCCATGGGAATTGACCCTTCAGCAGATATCTGAGAGTGTCTCTTTTATTTCAAAATAAATTTATCTCAGAGAATGATAAGGAGAAAGAAATTATATATTCCTATGGAAACGACCATGAAATGGACTATCAAAGCATGACCTCTTGACTTATAAAAATGCAATAAGCAAATAAAGATCTAAAAATGACTAGTTCCACTTTTCTTCTTCTGCACCACACACATTCACAGGCACTGTCAGAGACGCCTGCACACACCCTTAGGAACTGCTTTCCCATATTGTTTGCACAGTAAATGCCTCATGATGGATAGACACTGCAAGACACAGCAGGATTTCTTTGCAAGGCATTGTCCTTTGGGAACTGTCCTTCAGGAAAAAGCATTGCCCATGAGGAAAAGAAGAGGATTTGCAGCATCTCACAGGCTCCTTTCTCATGGGGATTTGGGTAAGGCAGTGGCTGGGTATAAATCAGCATTATTTTGTTAATTAGTTTAAAGCAGCCAGGTTCTTTCCTGTTTCTTACAAGAAATTAAGCAACCAACAGGGGAATCCTGGTGATCACCTGTGTTTAAAGTGAGCCAGAGGACACAAGACAAGGCTAGATAATGCCAAAGAGGAGAATGTACAGAGCCCCACTGCCTGCCATGACACCAGCTCCTCAGAGCTGAGGTGAGGGATGAATGTCTCTGGGACCCTCTCTCAATAGCTAAAAAAATAGTTTCTCCCTCAGGAAAATCGATAAACTATGTAAGAAAGAGACTATGTTACTCTGTCTCTTTGGAATGCCTCCTGAGTGCATCACAACAGGTCTCATGGGTAGCTTGTAAATCACAGGCTGCCGAAAACTTTTGCTTTGTCCACACGGGACTGACTCTTGCAGCTGGGGATTCCTAACAAAGGAAGCACTGAAAGTGAATTTGTCCTGCCTTGAATCATAAAGACCTTGAAAATTTCGCAGTTTAAATACTGGTAAAAAAAACCCAATCATTTGTAATTATATCAAGAAGATGTCAAATTACAAGGAATTAGGTTTGGGGCTAGTTTTTAAAGTAATGAGACCAGAGTTAGTGTTGTGCTCTGAGCAGAACTTCCACCATGACCTTGGTCAAGTGGTACGTGGTGGGATTCAGCTCTCTGTACTTAACATTCCTGCACTGTAAAAGGAGGAGGGGCCCTTGCAATAACTTCTCTTTGAGGGCACAGATAGCTTCAGCCAAGATACCGTGACATTGTGGAAACACTCAGCTAGGATACTATGACACTGTGGTATGAAGGGCAGATAAGTCCAGTGGAGAGATGAGTTGTAATTAAAAAAAAAAAAAACCAAACCCAAACCTCAAACCGGCACTACTCAAAAAACAGACATGCATCTTTGTAGTCAACACAGTTTCAGGATCATCAAATACATTTTCATCCAAATAGGATTTGAAACCAATTCATTTCTGCATTTTTTTTTTAAACTTACTGACTCTGCGCACTTATTCATGCAAATTATTATTTTTTCCTCCAGCACAATTTGTATTTACAGTCTCTTATTATGTTTTTTAAAGTGCTAAAAATATATATATTGGCTTCCAAAAAATTAAGTAAATCTAGTACTCTTGTGATAACATTTCTTTATCTTTGCAGAGACCATTCCACTATCTACTATGTACAAAACTGGACTAGGGAAAACATCAGCAGATGCATGGTTTGGGTCTGTTTTGTTGGTTGGCTGTTTTTTTTTTCCAAAACTCATACGAAGGGTAGACAATATTCTCTAGAGAAGCTTTCTTGGGAATTTTTGAATTAAATGTTTTTCATCAAAAATGCTTTTGTCCAAATTGGAACTATTTGTGTACAGGGGCTGGGTCTGGCAAATACACTGCTTCCTGCTTCATAAACCTAGCTCTGGTGGAGCTCAGGCCATCTGGTGTAGATCAGTATACCTCCCTAGATCATTGTACAACATCTAAAAAAATGCTTTAATGAGTTTTGAAATTCTCCAAACATCCCATTTCTGCATTCCAGGATGAAACTGGTTCTTGTTTTCATGCAGAAGATAAACTGTAGTTAAAAAAAAGGGAAGGAAAACAACCTTGTATCAAAACAAAATGCTAAAAATGATCAAAATACATCTTTTGATGGGAATGTCTTAAATTGTCAATATTCTCAGACCTATTGCACAACTTTTTATTTGGAATTTTTAAACTTTTTTTTTACACCCTAAAAAGCTTCAAAACGAAAATATTTCTGTGGTAAAGTACTTCATTCAATTTTCCTGACTGTAATAGTCTTCTGTCATGATAATGGTCTAAAAGTATTATTTTGCACTCCAGAATCATATTAGATTTTCCCATTTTATTTCTCTTGTTGTTTCATGGTTTCAGTCTGTTTTGGCTCTCTCCTGTGCGTCAGTTACAGTGGCCTAAATGTACGATACATCTCCTTAAATAAATACAGCTATTCTAAAGTTTTACTCATACATTCCCACAGGTTTTGATCCAATACTTAGAAATTTTCGAAGTAAATTGGGTAGGATTGAATGTTGCTTGCAACTCATAGAAAAGAGGTTTGGGGTTTTTTTGTTTCTTTGTTTTTCTGTAACGATTTGGCTAAGTCCATGAGGAAGTCTGTTTAAGAAAGTGTTTCTCTAGAATGGCCCTTGAACATCTTTACTTTGGAGAACAGATTGTGCTGAAGAGATTTTGTAGCAAGATTGTCTTTTCTGTATAAGTAATTCCTTCACATCAGAATGCTGTCTTGTAGCAGGGGGCACTTTTTGCCAAAAATATATTCTGCTCTTCTGAAGAATAGTAAGGCTGATGCAGAACAGAATTAATCTCTTATTGTTATGGACACCGAAAGTGGGACTGGTTCATCTAGCTTTAATCATTGGAAAGCTGATCATTGATCTTAAACAGATTACTTATAATCAGCAGGGAGAAACTCCCTAGAGGTTTGTCCCTTTCAGCAGTGCTAAACACCTATATTGGGATGGACTGAATCACCCTTGGGAGATGCTGTTGATAGGGGGGAGATGAGATGAGACAAGTATTTGGGTGCCAACATTTCAGCGGCTAAAATTAGCTAAGATGACGTGTGCTCAAAGTCCAGTGAGTCCTGCGTACAAAAAGGCCATGCATACACAGCTGGTGCATGTAGGGATGTAGAAGGGACACGGCTTACCATATAGAGTTATCCTTAATAACCACATTTTCCCTTGTCATCACTTGATATGCTTATTGCAGCAGCATGCAGTAATACAGGTGCCTGGGGAAAAAACAGTCATCGTTTATTTTTGTGGAGCACTGTGATCTTGAAGCCATGTGAAACCTGTTCTCGCTGAAAAGCCCTGCAGGCTTCTGAACATCTGCAGGGATGCTAAAAAAATAAAAGCTTCTTCCCCTTTTCTCTGCAAGAAAAGATGTAAGAGCATGAGGGATGGGAGCAGGATTCCAGGAGGGAAATATGTGCAGCACCAATAAAGATGAGATCCCACTGGATTTGCTTGATTAGCTGCAAAGCACAGAGCGTGCCACGGTGCGGTGGCAGGGTGGCAGCTGGGCAGACGTGCAGGGTGCAGTGGGGATGGGCAGAGGTCAGGGGGGGCTGCACCCTGGGCAGGAGGGAAGCCAACGTCTCCTGGAGGAGAGGGATTGATTTTCATGGGGGAAAAAAAAAAAAAAAAAAAAAAAATCCCATTTCAACACCAGGCACCCTGTGAGGTGGGCTTGTCAAAGCGGTTTTTAGTGCCTTGCTGAAGAATTTATTTGGGGCTGAAGTGACTGAAATGATTATTTCGGAGTGAGTTTGGGCATGGGAGAAATGTATGTGAGTTAACAGTGGATGTACCTTTGGGAAGGGCTTAGATGGGGGAGTGGAAAAGGAGTTCTTTTGTGGATAAAAATGATTTTGTTTGTTGGGTAAATGTGTTGCATTAGTCTGCATGAGAGTAAAAAGTGCTCTGTTAAACATGTGCTCTATTAAACATGTGGCTATATTAAAGAAATCCAGTTTATGGGAGTAATGAATATGTGTACAAGAGAGGGTGAAGTGCCTTTGTGCCTTTGTGTGTGAAGAGCTATGTGTGTGAGACAGAGGCTTTGTGGTCACATTTGTAAGGAGTTTGTGTGCGCAATCAATAGCCATGGGGTGTGTGCCCTGATTTCCTGAAGTTCTGTAGCTGTGTGAGAGGTTTTGAATGTACCTCTTACTCAAAGAGAGGAATTTAGCTGCATCCCTGACTTCTGTAAGAAGGGGGTGAGGACATTCTGTAGGGGTGAAGGGTTTTATAAGAAAAAAGGCTTCTTTGTGAATAAAAAAGCTGAGGAGTTGGCCCACTCGAGAGAGATTCTGAGTGTGCAGAAGAAGTATTTTATCTGGATATGTGACAAAATGAGAGTATGAGCTCATGAGCGCACATCTCTTGTGGCATGAGAGGCTCAGCAGCAGATAACCCCGTAGCTGGGTGGTAGCAGGATTGGAAAATCCTCTGCAACATAAACCTGTAGAAAGCGTGATACAACAGGGGTTGCTTAGGAAAGAGAGGGGAGGAAAATCCATTTGCTGGGCCAAGGTTAGGACATCCCAGCGTGGGTCTGATTTGAATCTCAGCATATTAATGGACCCCCTCCCTCTGGTGCAGAAACAATGGGAGGAGGTTTCTTCAAAGCCCTTCAGCAATCTGTTTCCCTCATCTGCTTTACACCAGAAGAGCACAGCTATGTCAACAATGTGTGGGGTAGAAAGTGGTACAGAACCGTCCCCCAGACACCCACTCAGGGCAGCACAGTACTCAGCGTGCGGACCACTTCTTTGGGTCTCTGAGTGGATAATGACCGGGGACATACTAAAGACATCCAAACTGCAAAGGGCTTGTCTGATTATGAAAAATCCTGTTTGGATATCCCATGCAGTGTACAAATGTCACATCCAGCTTGGAAGAAGAAATCATGTTATGCTTTAGTAAGATGTGGAGGGGGATGTGGGTCTCTGCTCACTTTGAAACTTGTCAGGATGTTTGATTTCATTGAGAGTGTGGCCAAGTCTTCCTTGTTGAATGACGTGGGAACTCTTTACATGTGTATACCTGAGCCTCCCAAAATCAGGCATCAAGACAGCTGAAGGTGGTCACCATATGCATTCAACCTCCCAACACCCTCTCATCTTTCTCTCTCTACCCTATTTTTTTCCCTTGGTTTCATTCCTTCTAGGTGCTACATATTCCCATTGTCATCACCGTTATTATTATTGGCCTACAGTGCATCTCAGTAGAAATACTTTTAGAGAGCAATTTCCCTCCTGTGCTCGCATATTTGAAGGTTTCTGAAGTGCGCAGACACCTGCCAGCCTAAACCTAGCCCATGCTGGGCCTCTTTCTTTCTCAGTGGTTTCTTCCTGACCCTTTCAAACACAGAGAAATTTGAGTAGTGAGTCTTGAGGATGCCCCAGGCAAAAACAACTGAAAGTTTAGAAGAGACAAGAGACCCCCATTGCCAGCTCGTGGGATTCAGGAAGAAATTTTTCCCTTTGCATTTTATGGGATTTGCCTCTGACTCACCATTCTTGCTATGGACTGGTGCTCTGTCAAGGTGTGTGAACATTTGTAAGCTGATTGTGATTTATTTTTAATTTAACAAGTGATGAACGCCCCTTAGGTATGCGCTCATAAATTGCATTGATCTGGCAAAATATCTTCAGATGCATAGAAACAACACCCTTTTCAGCATAACAATGGGACACACTCCCATAACTCCAGAGGAATACTTCAGATGCTGTCTGTTTTAAATACCGGATGTATTTCTTAGTATGGGATGTATATTTGAAAGTGGAAAAAGCCCAGCCTGGTTTCTAGGGAGGGGACCTAGATATTTAGTTAAGATGAGATGTCTATCTCAGCTGGGTATAGTGACGAAGAAGAAGCTCCACCCTGAAACCTCTGGCTGCACCATTTGGGTTACTATCTCAAGCACAGGGTCTTAGATTATCCAGATAAATGCAGAAAGTCACTGAAGGTTTGGACTGCATTATTTTAAAGTTTCCACGACTAAATAACATGCAACACACTGTCCTCTTGCACTAGAAAGCTAATGAACCAAAGTGCCCTGATACCCTTGGGGAGGGCACAGGAAAAGAGTCAGAAAATAATAAAATAGGAGAAATTCCATTCAGTTGGAATTTCTCATTTCAGGTGGAATCCATCAACCAGGATAACCAGAGTCCTCTGCCCTGCTCAGCCTACACCAAATAGAAATATGAGGATGAGTGAAAAAGGCCAAAGGCTCCTGCATATTCTATCACCATTTCATGTCACTGAGTGTGGCGAGTACATGTTTTAAAGATCTTAAGGCTGTTTATTCATCTAATCTGACATGCTATATGCAGATTTTGATTCACATGAGCTCTACTGAGCCCAAAGATTGGGGTCAGGGAAAAGCATTTTGGGCCTAATGACAAAGAAATAAAGGAAGGCAAATAAGTGGGCTTCACCTGCTGTATTTCAGGCATCTACAGGTTAGATATGCAAAGCTGAGCTAGTCTCTTCAGGCTCCCATTACAGCTGCTAAAGAGAAACAGGCACTTTCAGAAGTTCATTCATTTCACCTGAAGACGAGCATCTAAGGTAGATCAAATAAAGCAGTGGTAGAGAAGACAGGCTTGCTGAAGTACAGACACACTTGAGACATGATCTGGATGCAGTGGAGAGCCCTGGCAGCTCATTTTTGTGCCCCGGCTAAGGAGAACTGCACATGTTTGGTGCTCACGAGTAGAGCACTGACAGAGTTGAACTGTGCCTGGATACAGACCAGTAAAACTATCTGGTTTGTATGGTGTTGTATAGCTCCACTGGTTTGGATTTCCACCAGTCTGGGGACTTTTCCACAGTATAGACATTGGCTGCTGAATGTTAGAGTTCTGCCTGAGGCCCTGCTCAAAAGGAAAAGACGGACCTCCTCCAAAATCCTGGCTCTGGGCTCACCACGGAGAAGAACAGATTTGCAGGATCCTGGACCTGAGCAATCTCTACCACATCTGAAAGAAAATCCTGCATCCTCCCCACCTGTCATCCCCACGAAGCTGGGGGGGAATCCAAATACAGGAGCCTGTGGCCTTTCCTAGGCAAAACCTGACTTGAGGATGTCAAGTCGCGGTGGTCAGAAAGGGCTTTGAGTAGGAGCTGGAAAAGGATCATTCTCCTGGAGGGATCCCCCCTCCCAATTCAGGACATCTAAAATCTGAGGCATGGCACTTCTCCTCCATAAACGGTGCTTTCTCCCACCCTGTCTCATGACCCCTGGGGAGCAGGGGTGTGCAGAGGTCTGGCATTGCACACGTTGCACACACACAAGAGTGCACGGGGAGGGGAAGCTCAGCTGGAGGATGCTGTCAAGGCTGTCACCACAGTCTCCATTCCCTCTCCAAAGCCTCCCTACCATGAGAGGCTGTTGTATGGAGCTACTGCAGGTAATTCTCAGAAATTGGTAGCTGAGACACGCTGCCTTGCACATAAAAATCAGCTCATGGTCAAGCTTATAATGCCCCTTTAGCAATTTGCTTCAGTGCTTCTGGATGGACCCCAGAGAAAAGCATAATTAAAATGTCATGCTGCCATAGCACGCTTCTAAAAGCAGCTCTACTCTTTTATTCTCTCTTTATTTATCACACTCCATGTCAGCCTGGAAGCACAAGATGTTTCCAGCCAGGCTGTGGGGCAGCTTTTAATAGTGGAGAGAGCACATTTCTCCCTCCTGCCCCTTCCTTCAGAGCGGACGCCCCCGGGTTGATGTGAATTTGGAATCTTGCTTGACAGAAATGCCTCGGTGCCTGAAAGTGTAGAAGTTATTTCAGCATGAGGAGACAACCTATAACCTTCACCCAGGGGAATGTTTCATCAGAAGAGGGGATGTGGGATGACTCAAGTCCCTGGGGCTGGGGGGTATCCCCAACCCGATGATCCCCAAGAGATGCAGGCCAGGATGCAGAATGGCAGAGAAATAGTAAGATCTTGAGCAAGCTTGCATTAAAACACAGCAAACGGGTTTCTTTGTGGTATATTCCACTCATTCTTAGGGCCAAAACCGAACAGTACTGGAAATCAAAGAAGGTTTCCAGATGAATTTTCTAGGCCAGTGAAAGTCTGGCTATCTTTGTATATCTCTCTTGTTCTCCGAGCTGGGTGACGTTTCTCGTAAAAATACTTTTCGGGGAGACTTGAAAAGTGCAGTTTGGTGGTACCAGAATGTTTTGAAAATACACACAGATTTTGAAAAGAGTTTTCCAGAAGAATCTGCAAAGGATAAAGAAAATTACCAGTTTCAGCTTTTTCTAGTTAATTCCCTGTTTAGATTTTTTTTGAAGTGAAGCAGCCATTAATTTTGGAGGGTTCTTTTCTTCTTATATAAAAAAACAACCAGAAATTTTTAATGGTTGAAATTACTTCAGTTGGGCAAAAGAGAACATTTTGACCAATCTGGAACAATTTTTCTCCCTCATTTCCAACTAAAACTGTCATCAAGTAGAACACAAACCCAAACCTGTTTTCATTCTTAATTAAAATTACTTTTTCCCTCAAAATTTGGAAATTGCTCAGTGGCACCCTAAAATACGTAGTAGTATAATTATTTTTTTAAAAATCATTTTTCTAGGCAGTTTCCTTTTACAATTCTTTTTTTATACAGCTGCCAAAAAATAACTTTTCTGCAATGTCTGATGTCTGTGGCACAGTCATGTACAAAACCAAACCTGTAAACATCTCAGCTTGGTCTGAGGGAGGTAGAGATGAAAACCTGTCAAGTTTCATATGTTCGTTTTTATTTGAAATAACTCAGAGTTGCAGCATTACTGAATCCTCAGACCTTGGAGCATTTAAAGCAAAATGTGAAGCTTTCTGAGTCTGTATCATCTGGATTGCTGAGAGGGAGGAGTGCAGTGGGATTTTCTGAATGTGGCTTTTCTTCATCGGTCATGGAAAGGAGATGATTTCTGTAGAGGGCCTTAAAAGCCATTAACTTTATTTTCTTAATATACAAGAAAAGGCTATGGCACTGGTTAAACCCTGCCCAAGGGTAGCCCAGCTGTACTGAGTCATGTGAAATCATTGAAAGTAAGATTTTCTGCAAGCATTGCTAAGGGGATTTTCCATCTCCCTCTACACTTCCCCTTGTACCCTGCACGTTTCACATCTTTATCTGTCCTTCCTGATATTTATACACCCGTTGTCTTGCCGCATTGTTTCCCAGGCTGTTTTTCACTTCCACGTGGAACACTGAAATCCTCCAAATTGTGCAAAGCAAACAACTGTGCAAAAGCAAAGAGTTGGTTCAAAAGGGTTTGCGCTGCTATCGGCAGGGTGATTTCAATGAAGTTATTATTTTCCCAGTTTGTTTTCTCTTTTCAGTCATTATCTCAAACTAGGACACAAGAGGTTGTTTATTTCTGCTTTGTCACCAAATGAACTTTGTAGCTTTTCAAAAAGGGGGGCGTGGATGAGAGAATAAGAAATAAGCCCTGTTTTGATCATTTCTGGGGTTTTCAAGTGGCTCTGCAGCAGGTCCTGTTCTAGAAGGCCCTTGTAGCAATACATCCTGCCATGGAAATTTATCTTCTGAGATCTCAGCGAACATGTTTGTCTGCTTCTCCAGCACGTGGTGTGGATGGGGCCTCTGTAGGCTTGTTTGCATGTCTGTAGTTGTGTGTAAGGTAGGTTTTCTTTGATTTATAGATGGGGAAGTAAGCAACATATCAACGTGGAGATCTTGTGAGATGGGGGTGTGTGTCTGAGGAGGGAAGCGAGCTAGAGCTGCCCAGCCCTCAGCCTTACCATTATCCCTCCAGCCTTCCCTTTTCCTTTTCCTCTCTCCAATCTGCCCCTTGATGAGCAGGGAGTTATTAAAAGCACACTCTGGATACGGAGCAGCTCTGTAATAAGATCTGCATTTCTCACATAGCTGTTAAACCTCAATCAATATGGTTTTAATCACCATTTGTGTAACGTGCAATAACTATTAAATTTAAATTAAATGCACAGCTCAGAGCATGCAGAAGGCCCTGGCCAAAGTGCTAACTTTTCCCAAGTTGCTGGAAAGCTGGACTGTAGCGACAGAGTATTTATTCCTCTTGTAAACCAGTTAAATATTAACTTGGAGAAGGGGAAAAAATGTTGAGAGTAGCTATAGGAGGGATGGGGATGGAGATGAATGGTGGCTCTTAATAGAAACAGAAACTTTGGGTTTCCCCTAACTTTTACAAAGATGTTAGTGTTTGGGCAGAGGTGCCTGGGTGCTCTTTTCCCCGGTGTCTGTGCTGACAGGATGGAAAAAAAAGGCTTTAATGGGTGTTCTCCACTGGGAACACAGGTTGTAGGTTGGATGGGGATGTGACTCAGAGCTGGATGATGTGCTGCCTTCCCTCCTGGCCCTGCACCCCATCCCTTCCCAGAGGCAGGCTGCTTACCAAGCTGTCACCAAGTCCTTGCCCTGTTCAGCCAAGGGCAGTGCATCTCTTTATAAAACGCGTTCCCAAGTGAAAGAGCCCTTCAGCTCCTCTGTGCAAGCCCCAGCAGTGATCTTGGGAGCAGTCAACTTGGGTAAAGACCTATCTCTGCACTTACATGCTCCAGAAGAAAAATGGGTACAGTGATCATTATAGCTCTGAGATGGGCTTTCATGAAGGGATTTGATGTGTTAGAAGCAGAGGGATGATATAACAACCTAAAAGCTGATATGGAGCAGTAGCCCTTGGCAGCAGGAAGAGGTAGAATGTATCTACAGTGATTTTCAGGTAGAAGGGTGCAGTGGATACCTGCCCGGGAGTGACCCAAAGCAGGGTAACCAGTCAGGTCTGCCCCAAGACCAGGAGCAGGGGAAGAGTTCCTGCTGCCACACTGTGCACATGGCTCCAGCTGATGAGAACTGACAACCTCGCTGCACAGGCCCTGGAACTTTGAGTCTAAAATCATCCCAGCCTCTCCTAAAGCTGTAGTGGCTCTGAATAGTCTCAAAGTTTAGAGTTTTCTGATGTTAGACTGGTAGTGAGCTCCTCCACCTCTGTCTTCTCTCCTCCCCCCAGCCCAGGGACTGATCTGTCTGCTTAGACTTTGTTGTCAGGATTCCAAGTGGCAAAAGGATTGGTTAAAGACCAGGTATTATTAAAAACAGCAACAACAAAGCTACATCAAAGCATATATCATAACAATATTTCATATATACATATATATATGTATAAAAATATCACATGCTGGCCAGTGAAAAGGAGTGGAAAGAAGTATGGGAGAGGAAATGGATGTAATACTAGTAGAGGGGCAATGCCAATATAATCTTCAGAATGTTGGGTTTTTTTCCTCTCCTAAACAAATTTCCTTCTTGACTTTAATTTCTTGTCTCATTTTACACATGCATCTTACATGGTATTGTTCCCTTCCCTGCCCTATCTGCAATCTGAATCCTAATAAAGCAGATGACAGGGACTCATCTAAATTTAAATTGAAATCGTAGTGCTATGCTCAGGGTGTGCGGTCAGCTTGCAGCCCAGTTCTCTTTGATGAGATAGCTGCTTCCCAGAATCCCAGCCATAGCCGAGGAACTGGGTGTGACTGCTGCTAATAACAGGGATCAGGAGAGCTTTAGAGACTTTTGCTCGTGAATGCTGTCCACGTCACAGACTGATTCCCAGGAACGGGCCAGTCAGCATAGCCCCCTCCAGCCATCCATGAATCCGTACTCATTTATCCCAGCTGAATACCTGCATGTTACTTTTCCAAAGATCTGTGCTCTAGATCCAAAAGATCCTAACCTCTAGATTTCAAAACATCAGGACAGATTTATATTGGTCCTTTCTAAACCATCATCTCTCACTTCTGGTTTCTCTGACTGCCTTGGGGTTTAATGTGTGTGCATGATTGTCAGTGTGACTTGCAATTGCAATATATATTAGGAAGAAATTGTTCCCTGTGCGGGGGGTGAGGTGCTGGCCCCGGGTGCCCAGAGCAGCTGTGGGTGCCCCCTCCCTGGAAGGGTTCAAGGCCAGGTTGGACGGGGCTGGGAGCCCCCTGGGCTGGGGGAAGGGGGCCCTGCTTGTGATGAGGGGATTGGAACCGAATGATCTTTAAAATCCCTTCCAACCCAAACCATTCTGATATATATATATATATATATATATATATATATATATATATATATATATATATATATATATATATATGTAGCAAGTATATAAGTGTAAAAATACATAGTATGTGCATGTGTGCTTAGACAGGTGTAGGAGAGAAATGTGCGTGTGCATTTATGGATAGACATATGTAAGTATGAATCAATACAGACATATATATATATATATAGACGAGCAAATATTTACACCCATGCATTCATCCCCATGCAGTTTGTTTTCTTTATCCAAAAGCCTGGTGCATGTGTAAGCACACATTGTAGCTATGCAAGGTGCCTGGATGGCCAACTTGGGGGCCAGTGCCCCCCTCCCAGCCCTCCAATAGGTACAGGAGAGCTGAACCCCCCCAGCCCATCCTGCCAGGATTACTCTGGGAAGGACAGTGGAATCCAGTAGGAGCCAACCCAACCTCCAGCCTGCAAAAGCTGCTCTGCTCCAGCGAACTTACACATCCAAAACCCAGAATAGAAACAGTGACAATCCATCGATTGTGTTTTCTGGGAAGGAGCGGAACATCGCAGCCACCGGGCAGACGCGACTGAAAAAATCTCCTGCAAAAAGTCTGCTCCTGTGAACGATCTTAGAAAAACAAATCAATTTTTAACCCACCCAGCCTTAAAAAAACAGCATCGGGGAGCAAGGAAATAAAAAAAGGCATCATTGAGAACCCAGCTATGGTTAAGAACAGCCTGACAATAACTGCTGAGTGCTTGGGGGCAAAAAAAGAAAAAAAAAAAAAAAAAGAAATAAAAAACAAGAAAAAAAAAGATAAAGTGTTGGTAAGGAAAATAGCTCAAACTTTTCTGTTTTTGTGGTTACTGATGACTAGTAGGTAATAGTCACAGCCTGGCAGGGGGTAAAAATGTTCTCTTTCTTTGATTTAATGGTTACAAAAAGAACCTCCCCCCCAAAAAAATGCACCCCCCTGTGTCTAGAAATGAAATGTCATCGAATGCCACACTGCTTGGTGACAGCACTTTATAAACACGGTGGCCGGATCCACCTCCAATATCTTTGTGTGTGATGGCGGAAGCTGGAAAGGACACTGGGGACCGAGGCTGCTGGACAGGCACAGACCCTGTGGGTCTTTGGAGAAACTTGTTTTTCAGTGTCACCTTGCAGGCTCTGCTGCAAAGCCTGGAGAAAACTGTCACGGGTCAGGGCACTTGTGAATGTGATCAGGTTTTGGACATTGACACCATTGTAAGCAGACCAAAAGAAAAAAAAAAAAAAAAAAGGAAACAAAACAAAACTCTGAAATGTCAGCTCCAATTGCGGTTGTAGGAAACTTCAGATTTGGCTTCTTTCTACGTAAATAAATAAACCTCTAAATCAAGCAAAGGACCCCAGCAGGCTGAACTGAAAGGAAAAACTTATGCTAGAGGCAGAGAGGGGTTTTCTCCTTTCTTTTTTCTATCGGAATTTGAAATCTCAATAAAAGGGCAAGATTTAAAATTTCTCTCCTCTTGACCATCATCGGCTTTTCGGACTTGAACTCCCTGGTGATGTTGGGGACGGGCAGGAACATCCAGTACGGCTGCGGTTGAGATAGCGAGATCAGAGCACGCTGTTTTCCAGCTCTCATTGAATAACGTCCCGCTTCAGAAAATAATTCAAAAAAAACCCCACCAAACCTACCAAAACCAACCCCCAGAGTATGAAGTATGGCAGATATTAGTTTGTGCTCGTGAATTTTCTACGGGGAAGTTTTGGCCCTTTTGAAACTGGGGCTGGGTTATAGTGTGATTATTTTGGGAGCGGCATGTGTGCCGTGCCTGCCAGCTTCGTGAAACAAAAGCAGAGCTCTCCCTCTTGCCAGCACGTTATCGTGGTGATTCTTTGGCAGCTTAATCCTGTTTTGTTTTTTGGGGGTTTTTTTTTGGTTTTATTTTTCAAGACAGTTGCAGGGCAAAGGGTGTAACATTTTAAAGGGGTGCAGCTACTGTTTGATTTTGCAGGAGCTGCAAGTGCACGAGGATGGACTGGATTTTCTGGTGGTTGGCATCACTCCGTCCCTGGTTGGGTTTGGGGTGGTGATGGCTGCAATGCCGATGATGGAGGAAGACAACACTTTTGGGACAGAGTTGGGAGAGTGGGATGTTTGCATCGTGTTGCTGTGTGAACCCCACAGTGTGAATTTATGTCAGAGTATATGTGGGAAAACCTTAATATTTTCTACCCAGGACACTGAGGCTCTTTTTTATGTGTCGCTGGGCTGCAAAATTTTGTCAGACTAATTCCTTGGAGCAACGGTGGATTGTTGCGGTGGTTGGTGCTGCCGGTTGAGGTACTTTGCCAAGGTATTTTGTTTCTTGGGGGGCCTTGCTGAGTATGAGCAATAGATTCATCTTCCACATCCAAAACCCACTCTTTTGCTTCCAGGAGATTTTTGCTTTATAGATGCCTTTCTGCTACACCTTGCCTGAGACCCATCCAGATCATTTCACATAGGCCAACTTAATGCCTCACATGGTCCCATTCACTACTAGCATGACTGACACGTCAATCGGCAACGTAGAGGAGTTACACAACTGTGTCATCTGAGAGCAAAATTAGTTCAGCAAAGGGTGGTTGTTTTTAGGATTGGTGAGGGAATTAAAATATTAAAAGAAACCAGCTTGAATTTTCAGGAGGAGGTTTCAGCAACACACAAAAAATCCACAAAAATTCTTTTTTGGCAACATGAAAGGGATGTGTTCAGCCTAAAAAGAATTGTTTTGGTAAGGTTCAGAGTGATCTAATGTGGGAGAGTGGGTTTCTTTAAGTCAATTTTACATTAAATGTGCCATTTCAATATAAAAATATTTGAATTTTAAATTAAGAAAAAAAGAGAAGAAGAGGTTGATAGTATTTACAAGATTTACAAGACAAAACATTTGATTTTGGAAATGAAAGACAAAGGAAAGGGCTTTTATGTCAAAATAATAAGTGTAGTAGTAGTAGTAGTAGTAGTAGTAGTAGTAGTAGTAGTAGTAGTAGTAGTAATAACAACAACAACAACAACAACAATAATAATAATAATAATGATAATAATAATTATAATGATAATAATAATATTGCCTCGGGTTTTTTTTTCTTATTTTAAGCTGTTTAACAAATTAAATACAGAAGTGTTTCACTTTTCCTGGGCACTTTCCAACATATCATAGCTACCAAATGTATTATCTGTCAACTAATTTTCCCTGTCTTATTTGAGACCTTCCATCTTAAGACGATCATATTGCAAGGGACACGAGTACAATGCTGCCCCATAATTATGTGTGGAATAGCAGAACCCACCTGTCCCCATGCATGTGGGTTTAGATATAGACCTTCTTCTTTCTTAGCACCCACTTACCAGGAGGTTTGAGGACCTGAAGCCCCTGGGAAGTGTTGCAATGTGGTCCACAAGTTGTATCCCTGGGGTTCTTCTCTTCTCCATCAAAGACCCAACCCATGAGCCAGTGTCTACTTCAAGCAGACAGCACAGGCAACGTCTGACCTCTCCTACACCCCAGGATTTAACAGAGGGTATTTTTTAAGTTTTATAATTTCTTCCACGGTTGCTAACATCTGAACAAACATCTGCTGGTGAGGCTGGTGAAGGGGGGAGTTGCAGAGAAGGCGGGAAGCCAGACGTCAATAAATGGTTGGAGAATCCAAAACCATGTTGCTACAGGGAGAACAGTCAGTCTACAAAGTGTTTTATATTTCTGGTGCTGGCCGTTGCCAGAAGCCTTCTCAGTTCTCCAAAGCGGCTGTGTCATTCTCCTGTCGAGGCTCTGGAATTTCCCTTTTCACTCCAGAAAGTTGTGGCAACACGTTCCCCATCCAAGAAAGGGAGCTATCAATTTATAGTCTACTACCAGAGTTGGAAAAGCAGAGTGATTGAAAAGCACATTGCTCCTTAAACCCGAGGAGGTGTTTACAAGAAAACAAGAAGCAAGGGGATGTGAATCCCTGCCAGGGGACTGCCACTCTGTGCTCCAGCTCAGGCTGAGGATGAAGAGCAACAGCACCAAAGGTGAGGCTGCGCTGAGTCGCCACATGCTTGGACAAGCTTCCTGCAAAGTGCAAAGCTGAACCTGTGCCCTGGAGACTTACCAGGCTGTGGTTCCTCACTCAATGAGGATTCAGAGCACAATAGCAGATTTAGTCGGAGGTACTGAGGTTCAGGATTGTGTTGTGTTTCTTTCCTTGGGGTAGGAACCTCATGAGTTCCCCAAATCCAGTTCTCAATCTCCCCATAGTCCTTCACACCCTTTTCTCCCATCCATCATCTACTTCAGCTCTCCCCCTCTCCAGTTCTGTTGCCAACTGAAAACATCCCATGGAATGACTCTGAGATCCAAACAATTGCTTCCTAACCCCAAACCAGATACTGCTCCTTCACACAAGGCTTTTGTATCCACTTCTCAAGGGACCAGGTGAATCAAAAGCCACAACATGGAAGACCTCATCCAGGCTTATTCCAAAATGAAGTAGATACCTGGAAGCTGTAACGTCTGGTGAAGTTATAGTAGGATCAGTGATGATATACTGCTTTAATTTTTCAGTTCTTGGGAAACCTAAATAAAAGAAAAAATCAAGGTAACCATCTTTGGGTGGAAAAGAGTGCAGACTGGAGAAAAAATTATATTTCCTTATGTAGCAGAACCCTCTTCATGACCTTGACAAAGACTGCCTCATTTTCCTCATCTTGAAAGACATCTTTTTAATGAAAGGCTTCACCAATTCAGCTGAAAATAATGGTTATTTCCTATTTTCACTTCACTTTCATTAACAGTATAGTTATGTATTGTAAAAGGTCAACAGTTCAGTTCTCTACCTGACTCCCAAACAATATATTTTCTGCCATTTCAAAATGACCTGTCATTTCAGTCCAACTTGAAACAATTTTTCTTCTGAAAACATTGAGTACCAAACATAAAACTGAAAACAGCATATCAGTAGAGTTTTATGGGTTTGTTTCTATTCTGAAATATATTCACTATATTTTATCTGTTCCCCATGAAGACCAGGTGGGGCATCTTGTACTGTCATGTGTCACAGCCCATATACTAGTCAACTGTCTGTGTGCTGTACTGTACCTTACCTCCCATGAGACCATGAGCTGAGTAGAAATAATGAGGAGAGTCCTTAGGGCAACCCTGGGAGCTGAATATAGATGTACCAAAAGGCTTTCAGAAAGCAGAGTTGATGAGAGATCAGGAGTGACTATCAAACACCAGTAAGGGATGGAGCTGTATGAGACGACCACGTGTTAAGGTTTGCCCATGGACAGCGGAGGAGTTTATGTACATCATAATTACTCTGCACAGAAAGTGATGGGAGGGGGGGATGATGGGTTTGATGTGTATTAATAGGTTTAAAAAGGTCTTAGTGGAAAAAAACCTATGCTTGTGAAATACAAATGTAACCTCAACACACTGATACTGATCTTGATGGCCTTCCGGGCCTCTTTCCATCTGCTGTATTTCTGCCTCTTAAATTGGTCTCCTAAGAGCACAATTAAAA
This sequence comes from Tyto alba, assembly GCF_018691265.1. Lineage (NCBI taxonomy): Eukaryota > Metazoa > Chordata > Aves > Strigiformes > Tytonidae > Tyto > Tyto alba. The sequence continues at coordinate 39,964,987 of NW_024881313.1, read as the reverse complement.
AAAAAAAAAAAAAAAAAAAACAACAAAACAAAACAACAAACCTTCACCTTCTCCAAAAGTAGCCCTGCCATGGCTAAGTGAAAACCTTGCTGTTTGTATTAAGATTCCTCAGAATAGTATGAAACAAGAAGAATATTGTTTATTTTCTGGAGGGGCTCCTTCTTTTCATTGTCGAAATACTTCCCCCCAGATAAACTTTTGACTGCTGGTTAGCAACAGTTTTATTAATAGGACTTATTTCAGACTTAGTTATGTCTGACTTATCATGCACAGAGTTGTGTGCTTGATTGAGATACTGTGGGTTTATTAAAAAATTCCCTGAGATTTGAAGCTATGAATGACATTAACAAAGCCAAGAGGTGCACGCATCCCTCCTGGTGTCTCTGGGACAAAAACAGCTCAATGATATTGTTTAAGAAAAGACAGTAGTTATTGGGGCTACAGTCGATGTCACCAGTGACCTTGTGATGACCCCCTGAAGTCAAGATTGCTAAAACAGTAGAGAGACTGACGTAACACTTCCCATTTGTTATGGAAAGGATTTAATTCAGACATCTGATGTCTTCAAAGAACATGTAGCACGGACACACATCAGGGCAGGAGACGAGTGGAGAGAGATCGGCTGTCAGCAGCTCTGTCTCTCAGTTGGATTTGTACCAAATGCCACCACTGTGAGCCTCGGTGCTGTGGATTCTTGTCCCTCATAGGAAGGTCCTTGCTTTAAAACCTCAGTTGCCAACAGAAAAAATGCCAGGGGAAACTCAATTATTCTGAAGTGCCAGTATATTTAGACAAACAAACAAATAAACAAAACCCTAAGGGAAATCATCCTAGTCTACTTGCAAGAAACTGGAGAATCTAAAGCCATATCTGGAAAAGCAGTTTCACATTAAGCCTGTGAGTAAGTTTTGCAGCCTCCAGCTTTGGGTGCTGAGGTCTGCTCTGCTTCCCGAGCTCAGTGAAGTGTGGAGTGATGCTGGTGTGTGGTGATGTGAGTGCCTGGGGGCTTCCACTCCCTTAGATGCTCACTGCAGTAGAGCAGCAGAAGTAGATTTGACTCAGAGCACGGGTGTGGGGTCACTGCCTGTGGTTGCAATGGATTTGGACACCTCTGCCCACTGCTTGCCTTAGCCTGACCCCATTTTTACAGCCTGTCCTCTGGACCCCTCCTGACTGGGTTCTCTGGGGCAGCAACTCTGTTGTCCTCACAGTCAGCTCCACCTTGCTCTTGCTCCAAGATGGCTTTAGCTTTGTGTGCTCCACACCATTCTGAGTGAGAGGGGAGGGAAAACAAAACCCCAACCGTCTTCAGTCTAAACATAACCCAGGGTTTGTTCCATCCATCTTCAACGATACCTTGTGGCTGGGTAAATGATGACTTGCCTTTCCTTACAACTCCACCGTGGTATGTGCTGAGAGGGGAGAAAATAGCAGCAGCTGCCGCCACCCACACATCTCTGCAGCTTTTCTGAGAGGAAGCCGTGCCTGGGTGGTAGGTTTGGTCAAACTATCTGCCACTGCCTGGCCAGCCATCACATATGGTCCTCCAGCTCTGGCTGGTATTTTTATAGGAGCCCTGATTAGTGGTGAGGCACGCTCAGCCCTTCAGCTCAAACCTTCCCTTTGATCCAGCTGTGGGAATTTGCAGTCATCCTTTTCATTCTGGCTCAGTTTCTCCTGGTCTACAGTCTGCCAAAGGGCTAGGTCCTTCTGAGTGGGGCTCACCAGATCAGAAAAGGACGTTTACATGTGTGTTAGTTGCCCACACTCTTTAACGTCATTGTAGAACTGATTGAACCACTCAGTGAAGAGAAGAGCATAACTCATCTTCTTCCTATGTATAGACCTAAATCAAGTCAAGTCACACCCTAGAAGTGCCCATTCCCCTCTACTTGTATAAAGCAAATGTAGGGTCACTGACATTTCTGAATTTCTATATCTAAATGTAGCTGAGATGGATTCTTCCCCAGGAGCCATCCATCATAGCGATTTAAATATGAGTTGCCAGCAGCTCTGGCCTTATTTCACCCACACTGGCTATTGATGCCTGAATAAACTCAATATGCAATTATCTTCAGTCAAATTCTCAAAGCTTGATATAATTAGACACATTGGGCATAAGGTTGCTGCTGACAATGCACCTGTATAAATGTGTTCTCCTATGGGTATTTGTTTCTAATTAAACAAAGGCATGTGGATTTGGGATAAGACTCAATCTACATGATTGTAATCTTCATGACATAGATGTGTTTGGACCCCTCCATGTATTAGAAAAGGGAAGAGCATTGCTATTCTTTTAGGGGCTCCTTACTTGCATTCCTTAAATGCTTCCTTCCAGACAGCCTCCTGGCTGCCACTTAGGCAACTATTTTATTAATTGGATTTCATTCAAGCTAAATTATGTCTGAGAATTGCCAACAAAGTGGTTATCCCCTGACTGAGCTAGTTCAGATAAGGATTGAGCCACACAGACACAAAAATAGTGGCCTGATTTTCAACAATTGCAGGATTAGTGTCGAGTCCCACCTTCCAAATCCACCAGAGTTGTTCTGGTTCTTCGTCCTCCTAAGCCAGAAGATGCTCAGAGACACTATGGTGGGGACAGATAGGCAGGACACTGATAGGAAATAAGAGGTTGGAGCTGCCTGTATCTGCCCTGTAGACCCTCATATTGTCCTGTGAATGTTAGAGCTCCTTGTGCTGCTTGGGGTATCTGAGACAAAAAAAGCATCTAGGAGCTCTCCAGAGAGACCTAGGTGGAATAAAGATGCTGGTGTTGTCATGCTCTGCCATGTCACAGACAGCCTGGCTGGACGGCTGGGGAGTTACAACAGCTCCACCATTTAATATTATGAAAATCCCAAGTAGGTGACGAAGGGATGTGTCACATTGCGTTTCACCTTGAATCAAGGAAACGGCAAGCTTGCGTTTGAGATTCTCACTATAATTTTCTTCCACTTGGCTGCTTTGCCAACAATGAGAGGTGGTCAGCTTCATAAGGAAAATCTGACCCAAAAAGTGTGGGCTTGTACATATGTTGGGGAGGGGGAAAAGGTCATACATATCCACAGAAGAATGCTTCCAAAGATGTGTATTCATGTACTGTTAGATTTGTCCCAAGCATGCTTAGCATGTACGCATTTGCATGTTCATGCATACTAAAATATGGTTTCTCTTTATTTATGTATTCACCATGAAGGCGATCTGCCAGTCTTCCTGCACTGCAGGAATGTCCCCATCAGCAGAGACACCCACCCTGTTGGTTTTCTGCGAGAAGGAGGTGTAAATTCTGATGTAAATTCACATTGCTGATCTGTGCTTGTTCATTCAGAAGCTTGGACCTCACATCCTGACACTGTGTTTCCTTCTTTTGCCTTTGATCTCAGAAGCAGCCTGTGGGAATCTTGGAGCATTTTTAGAGTCTAGAGCTGCTAGAGGGCAGTGCCATGTAAAAATAGGGAGCGGGACAACCCTAAAAATTAAGAAACATGAGGAAATATGAAGTGAGGGTAGATTTGGATTAGATAGTAGGAAAAAAATCTTTGCTGTGAAGGTGGTGAGACACTAGAACAGGTTGCTTAGAGAAGCTGTGGTTTCCCCCTCCCTGGAAGGGTTCAAGACCAGGTTGGACAGGGCTTTGAGCAACCTGGTCTAGTTGAAGATATCCCTGTCCATGGTAGGGGGGTTGGGACTGGATGATCTTTAAGGTCTCTTCCAACCTAAACCATTTTTTTGATTCCATGGCTCTACGATTCTGTGATGAGAAAAAAAAAAGAGATGGCAGGATCAGAGCAAGGTCCAGAGAGTTGTCCAATATAGTACAGCAGTGGTTATTAAAGGATGCTTTAGGAAAAGGTACAAGACCTGGTCAAAACTTCCCAGAAACACTCTCCTAAATCTCCAGCAGAGACTTCTTAAGCTAAGTATTTCTGCACATTTTGTATTGTACAGAAATGGATTTCTTTTCCAGGAAATGGTCCCATGACCGTTACACACATGTAGACTGTGAGCATTCACATTATCCCATGACTAGCTTTCCACAATTCAGCTGTAAGAGCAAAGAACTACTTCCTTCACTTTCCTCTGACTCCGATTCACAGCAGCTTCACTTGATACCCCATAGTTTTTCTTCTGGGAAAGACCATGGAGTGTAGATACCTATCTCTCCACATATAAAACCTTTTCAGTGAAGTAGCCTGGGATTTACTATGGCACTACCATAATTATGGCTGGAGGGGGACATCATCCTCCCTCTGGGGAGTCATTTGGGATAGGGAAAAAAAGACTATAGCATGAACACAGCAGCAGCAGAATAATGGAAAAAGGGCATCTGTAAGCATGTGGTGGGGGCAGAGGTCCTAAAGGCGGGACTGGTTGATAATGGAAGACAGAGGAACAAAGAAGAACAATCTACAGGCTCTATAAAATAATTTTCTTGGATTTATGAGTCAGTCTCTTTCATGGACCTCACAAACATCCAGAACCATAACACAGAGACTAACACAGTCTTCTTTGCTTCAGTTTTCCGTTTTTATCTGGCTTTTGTTCTTTGTCTTTTCCAGGTTGAGTTCACCCCTGATCAGATTGAAGGTGAGGAAGACGTGTTTCTCTTCTGTACATAGTAAATACCATCACTAGGAGGTGCTGGCAAGTGCTGGGGTGAACACGGATGTGATATTGGTGCTCTGTTGAGAAGGCTGTGCTTTAATTCATAGCTTTGCTCCTGCTCCATCCCTCCTCCAAATCCTCTGTTGAGTTGATCAAGAGAAAAGGGGGAAAGTCATGCACTATGTAGATTAGGTTCTTATTTCATTAAAGAAAACATCATCTTCTCTGCCAATGAGGCAATACCAAAAAAGAAAAAAAAACCACCAACACTCCCTCCCCTAATCCTTAGACCAAATATGTAGTCTTTCTTTAAGAAAACTCAGTAGCAATCTATCAGTCCTCACAAGAGAAAGCCTCCCAAATCTGCTTTTAAGAACTTTTCCCTGTATTCAATCAGAATTTAATGTGCTACAGTTTTATGACAGCTGTCCAGAAACCAGCGAATAATGACAACGATGGCATTTTTTTTCTTTCACAGCACAGTATCAGCATTAGTTTCTGAAACCCTTGTCCCAGCCCAAGAAATTGATACTGAAACCTCACGTATGAAGTTCTGGGAACACTACCACTGCAGCTGTCCCCTTTTTCCTCAGCTACCATCCTGATTTTTACTTAAAGGGGTAATTCATAGATGAAGGCAAACATCTGGCAGAATTATGCTTTGGTCTCTAAACACTTGGCAGAACTTGGTAGATCCTGTGAAAGATGCTATCAGAAAATGAGTTAATTAGATGAAAAGAAATCACAGAGTAACCAGACAGGCTGATTCAGACAAGAGAGATACAGAAGGAAGGATTTCCTGATCTGGAACCAAATGCAATAATGCCTTAGTGATTGAGGCTTTGCCATAGACTTCCAACATAACCTTGGGATTTTCAAGCCCCCCTTAAAGGTTTTAGTTTCTATTTTCTAACAACAGGTCAAGAGTAACCTATGATTGGAGGCAACTGCTAATCTCTGGGTACCTACCCATTTTCCAGTCCCAAAGTCATGAGAGAACCATACAAGGGTCACAATTCTGAGCATCAAACCTTTGAATTATTACAGCAGCACACAACAGCTGCATCTCTCATCAGTTTATGTTTTGGGCATTGGTCAGGACCCACCTAGTTTCTATGCCTTATCGTCTCTCTCCCTGAGGAGAACTCGATCTAGAGGCTATATCAGAGAATGGGAAAAGAAAAGCCCTATTCTGAAAAAAAAATGGGAAGCTTGTCTGGCCATTAGCCCATGGGAATAGCTGGGAAATGGCAAATTTGCAGCAACTTCAGGGCTTCTACAAAAGATATCAGGTCTAGATGCACACCATCCCTAGAAACAGAAAGTTGCATCTTCTTTCTTTACAGCGGCCTCTGTTCCCTTTTGGTCTAGCTGTACTCACTGTATACACAGCAAAAAGCTGGGAAACCAGGACTTGTGAATAGGATGTCCTTGAAATATCAAAGGGAAAGCCATGGGGCAGGAAGCAGATAAAATCTGTGTGACAAAGGCTATGAGAGCTCCACATCAGCTGCAGCAGCATAACAGAGTTATACTGTGTGCTAACACTGGGGAGAAACACTAAATGCACGTAAGGTTAATCCCGCAGTTGGTCCATAGGTTCTGCCGTGAGTTGCTGAAAGGAGTGCCTGATGGCCTGAACATCACCTGGGGACTGACCACGGCTCATCACTCAGCTCCTCAGTTCCATTCCTCCTCGCCTCTTGTAGTATTATTGTTTTGTTTTGTTTTGTTTTGTTTTTTTTTTTTTTTTTTAGTCTCTTCTCCTTCACCTGACCTTTAAAAGATTCTTAGGTTCATAGGTGAACAGGCAGACAGATTGATAGTTGCTAGATAGATATTTACTCCTAGGTACAGCTGAGATGCTTCAGATGTAGAATTATATCTACAGCATAGTCTACAGTTGTCCCTGGATTGTCCCTGGCATGCGTTGTCATCTATATTAGTTTGCACATGTCAAAAACTTGTTAAGAAGTGTGCTGCCAGTTTAAGAAAGTGGACAATCAGTATTTCAGTTCTTGGGACTGTTTTATTTTGTGTTAAAAGCACCGATAAGAAAGCAAGCACCACTTGATATGATTTATAATTGTTATACTGACTGTTGGCATGACTTGAGACTCACAGGAGCTCTAGAATGCGTCTTTTTTATTTGTTTTCTCCTTCCCATTCTCTCCTCACTCTCTGAAACTTCCAAGATTGCCAGCTCTCCCTTTCTTCTGGGTTTCAGTTACACTTGCTTTGTTCTGGGTTCATTTTCAGCTCTGTGCTGCACTGTTAATTTTGTCAAATTTCCTCTTTCAAGAAGCCATCAAGAGGTCAAGGTCACCTGTCATACCTTTATACATGTTTATTAAAATATAGACCTCTAATGTATAATAATCCCCCCCACCCCCCTTTCTCTTTTTGTTGACCAGATGAAGACCTAGGTGTCTCAGTGAGAGTAGGTGCTTTCCCATTTGTCAGTTGAAACTAAATCAATAATAGGAAGTCTATCTTATGTGTTAGATATTAATGGCTGTTAGTCTGTCACCATTGACCCCAACTGGTTTTCTGGAAGCTGATTCTGAATTGAGGTAGTGGAGGAGAAACAGACAATGCAGCATCTCAGGGTATTTTCCAGGTCTATCTTCTAGGATACTCTGAACCTCTTCCTCTTGCTAGGGAAAAGACCTTGCTGCACCAGGTTTACTCTCCTGCAAGGATTCATTATTATGTTAGCCCCCAAAATGTTACTCTTTGAAGGAGAAGAACTGTCTGTGGGTGAAGTCATGTGTAACACACCCATCGTTATATGTCCTCCTGCCTCAGCTGCGAGTGAAATTCATTACTTGTGGCAATGTGTATTTATGAAACTGGATTCCTTGCCTCTTCAGACTCCTAAATTGCTGAAAAAAGAAGAATATGAGCTATTCAATATGAGAATATAAGTAGCAATTAGGCATATGAAAATATACACTGTTTCTGCCAGTGGTTTAATGGCTAGTCGGAGGACAAAGGAGACCATAGCCATGCTGGTTTCATTGCTTTGATGGAAACTTGAATTAAGCCAGCAAATGCAAACAAACAACAACAAAAAAAGAAATCTGCCTCTGTATATTGACAAAATGGGATTTCCAAACCCACAGGCCAATGCTCTGGTGAGAGGCGGTTACATTTGATTTTAAATTAAAAAAAAAAAAAAAAAAAAGTGAGCTGCCAGTAACTATGATGAATTGTGAACCTTTCAGAAATGGTGCGAAGGGTGCTCAGGTAGTTGGTCTCGGGGAATAGGTAAGAGGCAGGTGGATGAGCAGCTCAGGGAGGTAGGTGTATTTCTCATCCATCTCAGCTGCTGAGACCCCCAGGAGAGGATGGAGCTAGGAGTGGGGCTCTGGCCCCCTTCCACTCTCAGCAAGGAGCCCATGAAAATCCACTATTGCCCTCTGCTGGAATGAGGGCTGCCAATGGGGCCTGGGCTCCGGCTGGTGACGGAGGCAAAGATCCAGGAGAGTCAGGGAGAGAAAGAGAGAGCAAAAAGGAGAATGCAAAGAAAACAAGAAGAATATTAATTAGTCCAAAATGAGAAAATGCGTCATTGTTTGAAAGTGTTGGATGAAGAAGGAAATGAGTAAGGTATGAATGAAATGATAAAAACAAAAAGGGAGGGAGAAAGGAGGGGAGGCAAACCCAGCAACACTAGAAGGAGGAAGGAGAGAGAGAAATAAGCAAAGGAGAAGAGAGAAAAAAAAGAGGGATGCCAAATGATGTTGGGGAGAAGGAATTGAGAAGAAAAGGATGGAGAAAATCTGGCATGCAGGGTGTATGGCTGAGTGGTTGAATGAGTCAGGAAGTGGGGGAAAAAAAAGACAGCCTCACTGTCTTTGGGGAGTGGGAGGGAAACATACAGAGAAAAGCAACAACAGGACAAGGGGCAGATTTATGGATTCACAGCTTTAAAGCCAAAGGGATATTTGTGATCACTCGTAGACCGTGGTCTATGCAGTGTGCTCAGTAAACACAAATAGGATAAGTCCTATTACTGTTGCTTGCACCCTGAGATGTTCCTCCGTCTCTGAAATGTGTCTGAAACTCCAGCAGGGAGATATGAACCTGATTAATTAGTGTGTCTGGGGAAGTCTACCCTGGGATCCTGCATGGACCCCATTAATCAGAATCATAGAATCATTTAGATTGGGAAAGATCTGTAAGATCATCGAGTCAAACTGTTAACCTAACACTGCCAAGTCCGCCACTAAACCATGTCCCTAAAGACCATGTCTGCATGTAATTAGTAGTAGAAGTGGGTTTCACTCCCGTGGGAATGATCTTTTCAAGATATGGCTGCTCGTAGTGGTAAGGGACTCCCTCTTCATCCAGAAGTAAAGAAAAAACGTGAGGATATATGTAGTGGAGGAAAGCTGTCTGTCTTGTAAGGGGAAGGGATCTGCATAGATGCACAAGGGAAAGTAGGCAGCTGTGAAACCACTGGAGGGAATGGTTTCATCTCCACACATGACATCTGGCCTGCTGTTGGTAGCTGATGGCATGCCAAACCTTACTTCTCCAGATGCAATTGAGCTGGGTGCTAGAAAAAAGAAAAATCAGAGGGTTCTTCTAGATGTGCTCCTTGACACTGTTAAATACAACAGCTGATCAATTGTAAGGTTTTCCATATGCCTTTGGTATCTCCACCAATAGACTGCTTGTTGTGTGATGATTCCAGTAGGTTATCGTGGCATATCTTGGTACCTGCTACTCAGAGGGTTGTCTTAGCGCTCTCTCTATAGTGTTGAATACAATATCCAGTTAACTAATGGGCAGAACTGCTGTTGAATTCTGTGCCATCCTGAGTGCTCCCGATGAGCTGGAAAGCTCTCAAGGTCAACCATTTCTAAAAGGTTTTCTGCACTTCCCTATGTTAGCTGTGACAGAAATACCACGAGAAGAGCATTTGACCTTTCTGATTCCATTCCCTGACTGAACTGAAAACTGCAGGGGAGGAGGAACACAAACATTGCAGATAACAGCAACAATGAAGCTCATCAAACTTGTTCCCAAACTGCAAAATAAAAGGGTCAGGCAAAGTTAGCTAGGGGGAAGGTCTAGGCTTGCTTTGACTTTATCTGAGGGAGTGTGACTTGCATTTGTTTTTACATTTTTGTCTTGCAGAATTTAAGGAAGCATTCTCACTCTTCGACCGGACTCCTAAATCTGAGATGAAAATCACATATGCACAATGTGGAGATGTCCTGAGAGCTTTGGGGCAGAATCCAACTCAGGCTGAGGTCATGAAAGTGCTTGGCAGACCCAAACCAGAAGGTGGGTGTTCTCTGTGCTTGTTTTGAAAAAAGATCACTCCAAGAATTACTCGTGAAGCAGATGAGGACTCCATTTTCTGATGGAAAGATTAATTGTGAAAGAACAAAGGATATGGAACAGCCTCTACAAATCACTAACAGAAAAGTAAACGAGGAAAAAAGTGATCTTGCAGTCAATATAATTGTCTCAGATTTAGGAAAATGAGTTAATTTAATGGCCCTGTGCGTCAGTGTGTTTTACAATGACAAGTTTTTGTTTTTTAAAATTGCTTTGATGACAAGCATTCACATGTGTTTACTAAAAATGCAGACATTTTGAAGACATCCAAAGAAACAAAGGGATAGACTGATTGTGAAGGCACAGATTGTTCTACAAAAGTCTGTGTTAGAAGGTCTGTAACGATTGCAGTCATATCTCCCTCCAGTATTCACCGTACACTGGAGATCTCTTCAGAACAAAGGAAATTTCTCTCAGACTGTATATACATGCAGACATTTTCTAGATTACTTCTCTGTCTTTTCTTTCCACTGAAGAGGAACTGAGAATGAATGCCTTGTTCAACAACTAGGAGATGTGAGGATATGGCAAGGTAGGACAAGGAGTCATATGGGAACAAAATGCTCTCTAATGCATTTGAAAGGCAAAGGATCAGGGAAATGGGACAGACAGACCTGGTCCTGCCTATTTGCTCTGAAGCTCCTTTCGCAGTACGACTTTAAACATCTCTGCATTATGGGGCTGCAAAGAAAAGCTGATTTTGTATTAGGAATGAGCTTCTCCTACTGTCTTTTGCTCAATTTCATACTTTTCTGTCTCATGAAACAGCCTTGGGAGCCTAAGTATATTTTTTCCTTGGTGTTTATTTTATGTCAGATACAAGGACATACCTACCTTTCTCTCTCTCTCTCTCTCTCTCTCTCTATCTATCTATCTATCTATCTCTCTATCTCTCTATTAAAAACTCATATTTCTTTCTTTGCTAGACCTCTTTCCCACTCTGACTATCCATTCTTCCATCTACATTTGTGATATTTTTATGCTCTTCTCTCCCCTTTAGCTGGCATTTATTACCACAGTTCTTCTACCCTCATCACCTACCCATGGTGGATGCCCCATGGTTAGGCCTCTTCTCTCCCAGAATCCACCAAAACTTTCATTTCCATCTGTGTTTTTGTAGAAATGAACTCCAAGATGATCGACTTTGAGACCTTCCTGCCCATGCTCCAGCATATTGCCAAGACAAAAGACACGGGCACCTATGAGGACTTTGTGGAGGGTCTGCGCGTGTTCGACAAGGAGGGAAATGGAACTGTGATGGGGGCTGAACTCCGCCACGTTTTAGCTACATTGGGTAAGGGGAAACTTTCTTCCTGCAGTTTCATCACTGAGGTCTTTCCCATACAGCTTGTATCATTAAGGGTAGTCTTTATAGAGAAAATGACTTGGAAGACTTCAGCTATTATAAAGACTTTAAAAAGTTCTTTAATAATGAAGCTAAGAATCACTGGCCTACATACAGATCCAATATTTATCTTTCCTCCTTCCATCCTTCCTTTCTTCTTTGTTCTAGTGTTTTATTTCTCCAGTAAATATTCTATTTCTATCACCATGAAGTTATCCAAAAATAGGAAACCCCATCTATTCCTTCAATATTTGTCTCAATTTTTCTGCACCCTGAAGAAAAGTTTCAAGAGGAAACACTTCTTTATCAGTCATCTGTTTAGCAGAAATTTCTCTGAAAAGTAAAGCCCCTGTTTTTAAAGGAGGGATCAATAATTGTCTATCCTCTCAATTTTTTTCACAGAGAGTGATGACAGCAGAACGAGGGCAGGACAGAAAGTTTGGATATATATTAATGACAGGTTTCCTATTTGGATTAGAAGGCACTGACATGTTATAATCTGAATCCATTAAGCATTTCTCAAGATCAGATTTTTCCAGTAGTGTTTGTCCACTATTTTTTAAAAAAGGATGAACCTTTACAAAAGAGATTTGGTTTAAACCAAAGGGGTTCCAATGATAGGTTTTGACCTGGGATATCAACACAAGAAGCCAAACTTTTTCTACCCAGGGCTTTTCATTCAATGTCATATCTGTGTCTATTTATGACACATGGAATAAGAAAAGAAAGCAATACTAGTTTCCTTTTTATCACTGATGCTATTGGATTAGCTTGGGGACCAAATTAAGTGATGACAAAAAAAAAAAAATCCAGAGTCAGGACTGGTGCCCTGTCTAACCTTACCTGGGACAAAGAAACCATTGTGGGCAGTTCTGTGAGTCTCATAGTACTACAAGAACTACTTTTGCGTTTACCCTTCTGTTTCCAGTAACCCAGAACAATGTGGCAATGTCTGATTTTCAAGCACTGATAGGAAGTATTTCAATCTTAAAAATTAACAGTTCTCTTTAGAGTGACACCTCTAAATACTGGTCAATTCCTAGGCACAGCCAATTATTCTGTAAATTAGCCTGCTTTTGCATCTCTAAATACTGGTCAAATCCTAGGCACAGCTAATTATTCTGTAAATTAGCATGCTTTTCTGTTCAATTTTCAAAAAATTAGTAGAATTTTCACAGGTTCATGCCATCTGAGGACTTGTCCCTGTGTGCCAGAACTCAGTGATGGAAAAGTGGAACAACATGAACAGCAGGCCACACCCAATACATTTTATTTTATTTTATTTTATTTTATTTTATTTTATTTTATTTTATTTTATTTTATTTTATTTTATTTTATTTTATTTTATTTTATTTTATTTTATTTTATTTTATTTTATTTTATTATTTTAATTTAATTGTATTTTATTTTGGTTTATTTCATTTTATTTTATTTTATTAGAAGAATGAGTATGACAACATGATATCATGTGGGTTTCCATATTCATTCCATATTTATGGTTTTCAGATCAAATTTTCTTAGTTTGCAAGTACAAAAGTAGCTCTCTTAGCAGTTAGTGCCACAAATTAAACTGAAGAGAAAAATCCCCCCCTCTTCCCTCTCACTCTCTTTTGTATTTGGTTCTTTGAATTGTGCTTCGTAAATTCTTAAAAAAGGGCTCAGGTATTGAACAGGTATTCTGCTTTCCACCCAGGTGAGAGGTTGACTGAAGAGGAAGTTGATAAGTTAATGGCTGGTCAGGAAGATGCCAATGGCTGTATCAACTATGAAGGTAGGTATGACCACTGCAGTCTGAGCAGTGCTCATGTGCTTGAGGGATTTGTTGTAATTATCTTGAGAAAGTTTAAATCTGTGGAAGATCTGGAGCAGGATGTATGTTTTTCCAAATTTTAGACCAATTCAAAATCTATAATTTATCTGATATACTCTATCTGTTGAGGGTTACTTGTGTTTTCCATAGCTGAATGGTCATGGCCCTTTCAGGAAGCAGGGTTGTATATTCTTCTTTTGTTTGTCTTTTTGAAAAAAAAATTTACATTGCTTTTTCTACCTGTTCTCACAGTTCCTTGTCTTGGCAAAAAGAGATACGCATCCCTTTCCAGACTTCCTTACAGAAAATCACTAAGTTTTCCTTCAAAGACTCAGCAAAAAAAAATGTTATCTTTAGCATTCTCTCTGGTGTCCTAAGAATCCTACAAGACCTTCCAAAGACCTACCATTTTATTTTATTGCTATTGTAGAAATCTAGAATAAAAAGGTTTGGTCATGAGTACATGGGCCGTGGTTCTCTCCTGCATTTTGCAAGCCTACTGCTTCAGGCTGTTCAATAAAACCACAGTAACCTAGTAGGGATCATGAACATGCACTTTTGTACACAGTTGAGTCCTCCTTATTGTTAGCTGGGGACTGACCATTGTGTCATCTCGGTGATTTAACTGGTCTGTCATATTCACTGAGCCTTTTATGAGTATTTGGGTTGGTGGTCTCCTTTTGTTTACAAATACCAGTGATCTGAGCTCAGGGAAACATTTCTTACAAGTAGCTTATTGGTAGAAGTCTGTAGATTTGGTCAATGGAAATGACTCATGAACTTATGTTGAATTCAGAGAAATTCATAGCATGGGGGCATTATTGGGAAGGAAAAAATATCCCCTTAGTGCAAAATGTATTTTTCCTTTTCCTTTTGAATTTCAAAATTATATATATATGACAAATGTTTTTTTAAATGGAGAAAAAAGGAACCCAAAACATTTTGAAATGAAAGCTTAGTTTGACTTTGAGATACTTTGCTTGTTTGTAAACCTGAGTTCACCAGAGAGATAGAGTCACACTACCTGACTTGGTGACCTGTGGATTCTGGAGGTTCACTCCAGAGGCACCTTCAGTGCCCTCTCACTTAGTACAAATGTGCTGAAGTTTTGACAGCCTTGCAAGATGAAGTCCTAGAGTTTCTCATGGCTGTATACTTTGGAAAGACAGTTCCATATGGCAGCCAGGGGTAAGGGATTAAGCAAGCTATGGATTGACTGAAGTGTGTATTAATTTCCACTGACTACCTAGACTTCTGGCTACACTGCACTGTATGTATATTAAGGACTTACAAAGCATTTAGCACCTGGTATCTGGAATCTTATGTACAAAGTTGTGTGATCTTCACTGCATCAGAGGAAGCAAGAAGAGCGAATTTAAATAACAACCAAGTTAAGACAACAATGATGTTACTGAGTTCAGTAAAAGGGAATTGATAAATGACTCTTCTCTTTCTCTTGTTTCCAGCTTTTGTGAAACATATCATGGCTAACTGAACGCCAGGTGAGTCTCTTCTGTCCTGCTTGCATATCCTATTATTTTGGTTTTGGCATCTGAGATAAGGTTGAAGAATGTATAGGTGACTAGTCAAAGAGAATTAATATTTTCAGCATGCTGTACAAGGAAGTAGGACCAAAATGAGTAAAATGGCATCTTCATCCTATGAAGTGCACAGAAAATCAGTCACCTTTCTGCAATTGTTTAGTAAATCTGGATGCCTTTATTTTAGAAGTCCAACATAATATATTGTAAAAGGATTTGATTTCCCAAGAACAAGTGCTCATTTTTTTGTGATTGACTGGATATTTCAAAGGATGCATATTTTTCATGTCCACTTACAAGGCCCTGCTCCTAGATTTCTCCTTAAAAAAGGCAAGGAGATAGAACTGAGCTGACTAGAGAAAGAATGGGCAAAATATACAGGGAAAAGTAGATAAGAAGTAACACATACTTATGACACTGAACCTACACTAGGAGGATAATTACTGGCCTTCCATAAATCTGGCTCCCAACACCTCCTGGCAAATGGGGTGGTTTTCCAAGAAAATACATGAACTTTGTCTAGCACTTCTGGCTTTATTCAGAAATGTTCTCCAAACCACATTACCATTAACGGTATCTCTGTCTCACCATTGCCAATGAGCTGGACTTTATTTCCAGTATATCCTGATTATCATTTATTTTTGTATTCCTGGAAAAGGTGCCCGCTGACACTCACCATTATTTATCTCTGTTCAGCTCTTGGGGAAGGTCTGACCTGAGAGTTAACCAACTCGATCTATTCTGCAAAGTATTTGATAAACTGGGAAAAGCAGTGGCTTCTTTCAGATTTGTTCTGGTTGGTTTGGGTTTGTTGTTTTTTCTGCTCTGGTTTATTTTTCTACTTTGTCTTGACCAGGCCTGGCTTTGTTTTGCATTTGGAGCTGACATTATCCCATGCCCACTGAGACCTGTCTGTTGTGTGGTGACTTTTGATTATGTTTACTGGCACCCCAGGAAGGGAGTTAAGCAAGAGTCACGTCCAGGTTTTGGGGACTTTTGTTCCAAGACTTAATTGAACAAAATGTAAACTGGCCAAAAAAAAGATGACTGGGTTTCTTTCCTTATTACGGTCCAGTTTTCTTTCTTAAAGGCATTTATCTTCTCTGGACACACACTCAGTTTTCCAACACTGGCTCCCTGTTTTGGATTCCAAAGATTTGGATTGGCCCACGGCGACAGTGGGTAATCGCACAGCTAGTGTGATCCTTACTTGTTACTTAGAGATGTTTCAATCCTTAATCTTACCCTAAACCCACTGCTGTGGGAAATTCCCATTCCAATGGCAAAAGTCATTCTAGTCACCTAAAGCAACGTCAGCCACCGAAGAAGACAAATGATCAGTGGTGGGCTGTAAAGCTTGCACAGGGCTGGGAGATGCAGCGTAGGGGCCAGCAAGAGTGTCTTTGCTGTGGTGGTTTTGGAAAGGTTGCTGAGAGCTCCTGACTCACAGATGACCAATGTGCCACTGATTTGCCAATGAACCATGATTGGCATCATTCAGTGGTGACATCTTCCACTCCCTGTTGTTGCTATTGGAAGGTTTAGGGAAAGACAAATGCAGTCTTTGCCCCTAAAAGGGTGATGGCCCTTTGCCATAGAGCATATAACAAACAAATCCCAAAACACTGGATTTGCACTCAGAGGGAATCTGGATCTGAGTCCAAAAATAAAATAGTGCTCTTGTTACTTGCCCATTCCCATATGCTGGAGGAAAGATAGAGTTGTATCCCAATGTGAGAGCAGAACCGTGTCTTTCCTTTTCTTGTTCTTTATTTTCTGAGCACAGTTGTTATGACTACTCTGTATTGACTTTTCTTGCATACAGCCCCTCCACTGGCTTGTCCCTAGGTGCTGCATGCTATTTATAACACAGAGTAATCAATTAGATCTTCAATTAGTGACCCTTCCACTGTTTTTTTTCAGCTCATCCAGGTCGAGCGTTCTGCAGGGTTATAGCCAGCTAGTCTTCCTTCACAGTAGGCATTGCTGTAGAGAACACTCCCAGATTGGCTGCACATGTACTCTTTCCACTGTTCATCAGGAAAGACACGGGAAGCAGAATGCATTAAGCTTTCTCACATAGCTGGAAAGCGCTATACCCTACTTGTGGTTCAGTGATCGCTGCAGTGTGGAGCAGGGCTGTGGGATATGTGCAGTGGACTACATGGACCCCCTGTGAAGGCAATGCACACAACTCTCCCCTTGCCATGTGACTGAATGTGTCTGAACAGAGTCAACCTTATCTCATGCCTTGTCTCTTGGGTGCATATCTACTCATGGGAGCCAATCAAACAGCCCAAAATACTGGGAATGAACATCTTTGGGAGTAAGTAGGATGTTGTCAGACTTGTTCAGATACCTACTTCTCCAACACTAACCTTGTGTTAGAAACCCACCCTATTTAGCTTTAAATATATAAGTTCAAGTAGTAGAGAAGTACAGCTGGAGGGACAGTCCATAGTGTGTATGCAGAGGCTCAATTTGATGTCCCACCTGTAGGTTCATGGTGTTATTTGAGATGTTCTGGGTGTCTCATATATCCATGTCCTTACAGACGGGGTGCAATGGCTAGTGTTTTCTGGCAGTTGTCAACAAGGCAGGGTACTCTAGGACATCTCAAGTGGCTTTAGGTGCTGAGGTGTGGGGAAGTGAATTGAACCTTGTGGCTTGAACTCGTGTAGCTGTAGGTGAAATCCTAGAATATGACATCAGTATTTCACTGGCTGACGTAGTCTTCCTCAGTTTGCATGAAATCAAGATGCCTACAAGTAAGTGTCTATGTGAAAACAAGATATCTCTGTTTTCAGACCTAAAGGAGGTTTAGTTAGATGGAGCATGTAGAATGATTCATGTCATCCAAAGAGGGGACATGGATGCAGGGAATCCAGCTGCCAACTCTGAGAAGGACAAATCTTCTACAAACACTATGTCATATTTGCCACCTGTAGGGGAATGTTCTGAATGCCTCTGGCCTCTCAAATTGCATCAGATGCTTATGGTTCAGGAACTGAATCCTGCCTGAAATCTAGACTTTAGCTAAGAGAAATCCCCGTGCTCAAATGTTGCAGATTGAAGACTGGTTACAGATAATAGAGGGATAACAGAAGTAGGAGAAACAGTCTAGTGGCTCAGGAATGGGACTGTTTTTCTGGAAAGCTGAGTCTTTGCACTGGCTTCATGTCTGACATGGCTATGTTGCCTCCCCATATCACTGCTTTCCATGTTTTGTCCATCATTTACACACTGAGTGTAAGACTGTGGGGTTGGGACTGACTAAGGATGTTTTGTCCTGTTGTGGGATTGCTCTTTGATGTCAGTTAGCATCTACATAGTGCAGAGACACTCAGCTGCAGCCCTTGCTGCCAATAAGCTGAGTACAGATGCATGAGGACAACTGAGGCTGATTTCTGGTGGCATTGTTTGTTTCTTCTTTCTTCTTCTAATGCTTCAAAATAACTTTATTTTTAGGACAAGATAGGCGCCGAGAACTCCAGATGTTGGCCTTGGATTTCAACGTAATGGAATGTCTTCTCATTTTTCAGCCTGGATTCCCATTACAGAGCTACAAAATGTGCTGTCCTTAAAGTTATTTGGATAAATGTTTATTTGTTTGTTTTCTCTTTCTTCATGGGAAGAGGGTGGCCTCTGTGGAGATTCAATACACTTAGAAAACTGAAGAAACTGGAATCTGAAAGATGAATACCTGGGCATTGTCATTTTTTTTTCTGTACACAATATAAACCGCAATACAAAATTGTTAAGTGAGAGGGGAGAAAAAAGGGATGATTTTTTCTCATGACTAAATCAATCAAAAAGTATATTTTTCATGTAGCCATATCCTTCCCTCCCCTCTTCCTTCCAAAACAACTAGATCTTTCTGTTTGTGTTTATTGCATTTGTAAAAAAAAAAAAAAAAATAGATATAAGAGAGTAAGGGAGAAAAGAAACTATAGCAGTTGTATAAAGCTCATGTATACAAGAAACACTCCTAGTCTTCAGAAAAAAACAGTAAAATTAGAATGCCCAGCAACTGCAACAAACACAACCTTGTTCACATGTTTCTGAGCTTTGGAAGATACCACCATCAACATGTAAGAGGTAAGAGAAAACCAAAGCAAAACACAAGTGTACACAGTGTTTGCTAAAATGCATCTCTTCTCCACAAGGATGCTTTCCCATTCTAACCGTCTGACCTGCAAAACAAGTAAAAAGTCTTTCCCAATGCAAACATGAAATTGTTCTAATATACATATCTTGGTCCTGTAGCTTTTAGCAGTAAAACATGGGATTCTTTGTCACCTGGCTTCATCATTGTTTCTGTGTCTGTGTGAGGGAAGGGGAGATAGGAAATAAACGCTGTTGGGAAAAAACTCAGTAGAGGCAAAAGAAAGTTGAGAAGTGTAAAAAAGCACATGGATTAAGTTGGCTCATTTTCTGGGCAATAATAATAATTTAAAAAGAAAGAAAAAAAAAATACATATATATCCTTTGGGGGCAGAAAGAGGAGAAGCTAGAAGCTGATACAGTTTGTCCGGAAATACCAAAAAATCTGAATATGCAACACTGCATTTAAACAAGAGGTATTGTTAAAACAGTCAACTTGGAAACTTAGTGGAGGAAAGATAATCAGTGGAGCACTGGAATGCCAGGATACAAACTTCATAGTAATGGCTGAATAGGTCATTGCTACGGAGAAGAACTGCTATGAACAAGAGAACACAAACTATCACATTACATGAGTATATGAGCTGTAACAAAAGGTATCATTGAATAGCCATTATAGAAAATCAGCAGTTAGAGAACTAAATGCAGTACCAAGCTGATGTCAATAGCAATAAAATGCTAAAGGAAATTCAAAAAGCTAGTGCAGAGCGAGGAGTAGAAAGGTGCTAGTAATGACAGGAATATCTTATATCCAGCCTGGGTTAACTGTACGCAAAGGTGCAAATGGAAAAAAAAAAAAAAAAAAAAAATTGTCACCATCAATCTATGGTTTTGAAGAAACCACCTCTGAAGCATCAGTCCTGAAGAGAGCCAT
This sequence comes from Tyto alba, assembly GCF_018691265.1. Taxonomy (NCBI): domain Eukaryota; kingdom Metazoa; phylum Chordata; class Aves; order Strigiformes; family Tytonidae; genus Tyto; species Tyto alba. Next base: position 39,945,290 of record NW_024881313.1, on the reverse strand, counting down.
GTGTCGAACAGGCCATTGATAAGACCTTGAGATCAGCAACTCGGACTTCTCTAGTCTGACAGAGATGGAAACCAGAGATAGGCACCACCAGTGGTCCATCTCTTTCTCAGGGCTCCTTTTGTGGGTGTCCACTTCCATTCTCAACTTCAGCTCCTGTGATTTCCTAGTACCTAGTTTGTATAGGAACAAACCATTTCATAGGCATCTTGTCTTCACTCTCTTCTAAATATATATTTAGACGTTAATGACAGCCTAATACTTTTTTGAATCAAAGATGTACAGTAGTTGGACAATGTATCTCTTCCTCTCTTTGTTGCTGGTGACATGAATCACTTGGGAATGTCTCCTGTCTTCTGCAATACTCTTACAAGGGTATCTCTAGGTTAAAGACCCCTTGAGCTCTAGGACTCATACAACTGAGGAGCACGGTGAGGGCTTCATACTGAAACACTCTGCTAGCAGGTACCATCTGACTACCTTTGCTTTGTCCTCCATCCCCTGTGGTTCTGTCACCAAAACTCATCTCTAAATTGGGCTATTGGCATCATGCAGTGAGTCCTACCTAGCGTTGTCTAGGGCTAGACCTGTCCAAATTTCCCTCAAGATCAAAGCATGGTTGTTTGTTCTGACTTCTTTTCAGAGATATTTAGCTACCACATCAGACACGTCTTAGGTGGAGGAGAAAAGGCAATCTCTCCAGTGGGCCATCAGCTTCTTTCTTCCTCAACTGATAAACACAAAGCCACCACCCTGCTGCTACTCAGACTCCCAGTAAGGGGTTACTTTGAGGTACTCTATCTAAATCTTGCAGAATATCACCATATATTCCTCAGATAACATCTGTCCTCATCCATAGATGCAGGTGAGCTTTTCATCTGGGCAAACAGGTGACATTCACCCATCTAAGTGCAGATATCTATAGAGGTGGTGTCTCCATCTGTCCTAGGCTTCAGTAGCTACCTTATTGGCACAGATGGTATCTGTACCATAAGGATTACACTTTATTACTGTTTTTGTTATTAATTTTGTTGTTGCTGTTACTAAAATCACAGCTGAAACACCCTCATCACATGAATCCAGCAGCTGGGACTTACATGAGTCTCACAGATATTTGAGGAAAACTTGGAGGGCTGGTAGTCCTTTGAGGGAGCAACATGAGAGGCAAAGACCAACAGGCCAAACACAACCACCTGAGTTGATGTGCACCAGCCAAGAGAGCAAGGCAAGAGTGTGGCACATGGGGCAAACTGGGCTCACCAGTGACCCAGTGAAGTAGAACAGAAGAAGGTAACAGCCGGTGTTTCACCCCCAGTGCATTGGCAGGGTTCTTTGAGGAAGGATCCACAGGTCAGCCCAAGGTGCATAAACAAATCTGTGCGTGGGAGAATTGTGGAAGGCTGGAATTGTGCCTGTTGCCTTCTGCATCTCAGGACACGCTGTCGCTGAATTTTGTTTTCATGAGCACAAGATTCACTCACAAGTAAACTGGAATAAATAAGCAATATCTCCCCCTTCCCTTTCCCTCCTCCTTTCCCTTACCCTTAACCCCAAATTGAAAAAAAAAAAAAAAAAAAAAAAAGTAACCTCCTATCTAGAGAATGTTTCCTTAAAAAAAAAATGTGGGCAGGAGACATGCCAAGTTTCTAGAAGATCTTTTTATAGCAGTAGCATCTGGCTCTTTGGGAGACTCTGTAGGGAGTTTTGTTGGTGACTTTACATCTGCTGTGGTTAAGCTGCTAATGGACTGGCTGTCTGGGCTGCTGCCTGCTCTGCTGATTTCTTAGTACCATGCTTTGGTTATTTGAGGAGTTTGAGTCTATTGACTTCTTGCCAGAATTACATAGTACATTCCAGCAGTAACTTGCATTGCGACACCGAGTCATGCAGAAGGGGTTTCAGATGGAGCAAGGATATTGGCTGGCATTTCATTACCCTCTCCTTAAACCCACCCAAACCCGGATTAGAGCAGGGGGTGAAGTGTGGTTTTTTTTTGATCTGGAAGCCAAAAGGAAAGTGAATACTGTAATATTTTTTCAGTGATGTCCACAAGCAAATAAACAAGTAAGTACATCAATAATTTAATTTGGAGGTCAATTAAAAATATTTTGCCCCCTAGTGATATGTTCCAGCTCATTCTTTTATGTATTCATCACTATAAAGGCTTTTTTTTTTACCCTCAACTAAGTAATTACTTCTTTGGACTGAAAAATTAAAATGCATCCATCTACATAATTTTCAAACTAAACATTTTTACATTTGTAACATTTTCCTCTGTAAGCAGAATTTTTTTTCTTTCCAGCCAAACCTGTTGTCAAAATTACACCTGATTTTAAGCATGAATTTCCTGCATTATGCAATTCTCTAGAGATTCTACAGTTTTTCCCAGAACTGGTTTCAGGATTCATTTTTCTTAGCTGACCCATGTGATTTTTCATAGCTTTTGGTCTTATGATGAGATTAATTGCCCCTTAGAAATGCTGGTTTTCTTTTCACTGAGAATAAAATGACCCTAAATAACTGCTTCAGGAATAGGTTAGTTGAACTCAATTCAGTGGCTTAAAAGGTGGTGTGCCTTGTCTTTTACAATATTCTAGGCTATTGCCTCATGCTCTAGCTGTTGCTCAGAAATATGCATATCTTCTGTAAGTGTTATTTTGAGTTTTTATGGATGAGATTCATCTTATTCAACTCGTAAGCTCAACAAATTTCCTCACAGACAGACTGCCACTTCATACATCTTGCCTGCATAGTACTTCACTCTTTCCCTCCCCACCAAGTTAAAAATGGTGTCTTTATCAGATTGTAGCAGCAGTGTTTTTAGCAGAGTACTAATGTGAAAATATCTGTGAATTCATATCTACTGGTAGAATTAGTATCTGATTATATGACACTGATCTTAAATACATACATGAGTGTTTATGCAGAGAAGTAACCACACCGCACGATATAGAAAATGTGTGTTATGAATTCACCAAACGCCTTGTGATTCAACATAGTTACTTTTTCCCACTTTTATTTAACATAGAAATTCTTTGGATTCCCTAAAGTTTCTTATGTAGCTTGTGTTCATCTATCCTTCTTCTCCCATTTATCTGGTTAAGTTGTTGAAATGTGTCAAAAGCTGAGCAGAACAGCAAAATGAATGTTTTCATTTATAAATCCAAAAGTGCCTGTGTTTCTGAACTAGCTGTTCCATGAATTCCTTCACTTTCCTGTAATAAAAGTGCCACGGGAGAGTTATGATGCATGCCAAAGATAAAAGACAGGAGAAATGAAGAAAGAAAAGTATATATGTGTGGAGGTAGACCTATACTGAATTGAAGCAACTGTGTGTCATTTGGGACAGCACCAGAATTTGAAGTTGTGCTTCTGTTCCCAGCAGGAAGACTCAATGGTTGCATAGGAGAAAGCACACAAACACATAGCACAGGCTCACACAGAATCTCTCAAAATGTGGTTTGACGTTTCTGGAATGAAGTTTCAAGTTTGATGATACTAGGATTTTGGGAGCCTAGTAGCAGATTTTAAAAAAAAAAAAAAACAACCAACCAACCAACCAAACAAACAAACAAACAACCCCAAAACCCATGGTCGTGCAACACAAAGTACTTCTCCAGTGTAAACTCACTGTCTTCAAACCAGCTCAGAACTTCTGAAGAACTTCACATGGTTTAGGTAGACTTATGGGGCATCACCGTTGTCTTCCATTCGAATTTCATGCTGGCTTGCCAGAAATAAAACATCGTTAGTATTGTTCTGTAGCTTCTGTGAAGCAGGTGTAAGAATAGAAACTCCGCACACTCGGTGTCATGCACACCAGACAGAGTGAGAGTATCACAGTTTCACACTCAGGGTTGGTCTGGAAGAAAAATCTGTGCATGTAAGTTTGTGAGCCTCTTCCAGGTGCACTCATAGACAAACTCACATGCACAAATACTCAAAAAAAGAGACACTACTTGAAAGTCCTTTGGCAACCCTTTCCAAATCTCTTCACATTTGCACTGTATTTCAAAACTTCTAACTGCATGAGGATGCACTCATTGAGAGAATGGACCAAATTCCCAATTAAGAAAACATAACAGCCTCAGGGTGTCCTGTCCTGATCTAGGCAGATGTATCCTCAATCCATCATCACTTCCACCAGTGTGAAAAATCACAGCTGTGGTACATAAGAGTTTTCATATCATTTGAGTTGAGCAACCTGAAAACTTAAAGAGGGATGTTTCTGCTGAATATTTTAGTTTTGAGGAGCTCATTGTTGGATGATGTTTTGTCAGGTCTGACTCCTGCCAGACTGCCTGTATTTTAGTGCATCGCCCACCAAAGAAACCTTTAAAACAAGGGGAAAAAAAAAAAAAAAAAAAAAAAAAAGAAGCTCTAAGAAGCTCTTTACCTCAGTCAAAGCAACTGCAGAAAGAAAACTTCTGGAGGTGCAGAAGCTGCAGCTGAATCTTCTCCACTGTCATTTGTAAATGCTGAGGGTTGGTAAATAATGGGAACAAAATATTTGGAATGTGCCGAGATGTTTCAAGAAACCATAAACAGTCACAGAGTAAATCCATGCAAAGCCTGTCTTTGGGAATCGAGTATTTCTTGAAGGGAAATGAAGTGCTTATGGTGTGCAGAGAATAATATAGTTATATTTTTGATTGCCTCAATCCATCTCATGTCTCTGTGCTGTTAGTTAGTGGGATTTATTTATTCTCACAGGGTACTCAAGCCTGAAAAGTCACTGCTGATTTTAATGGTAGGGGGGTTAGTTCACTCTTTTCTCCCAAGTATGTACAGATATGTTTCTAAAGCACATAAATAGCTGTGGATGCTAAATTCCCATAAAGACTATTACAACACCAGTGTGTGAATGAAACAGAAATGACCTCATTTAACTCAGACACTTACAATAAAGACATGGAGATTGGGGCACCCGCCATAGTCAGCAAGGAAAAATATTCAGTCCTTCCAAGTACTGAATTTAGAAACTAAAATCCAGGTTTAGTCTGTACAGATGATTTATTGTCTCTATAGCAGAGCAATCCAAAACAAACTTCTGCCTAGATTCAGACCCTGAGTAAACTTTATGAAGATTTCTCCAAGGTCCCAGATATCCCAGATATATAATATTGTCTATATTCTCACCAAAAAAAAAAAAAAAAAATCAAAAAACCCCACCAACCTCCTGGAGGTTCCTAAGATGTTCTGCTGATTTTTTTTGCCTTGTGGATAGAGTACATGTTTGTTTGATATTTTGGGGTTGGGTCAGGTGAAGCATTTCCTCTATAGTGGAGACTGGACCTTTCAGGGGGTTGCATACATCCCCAGTTTTAAGAGGCAAATTTTATAATAGTGATGTAATTCTTTGTATAAAAACGGCACTTGGGAGAAACTGAGTAGCCCTGGGACAACCCAATGGGACTGAATCCTACCCATCACATGTGGGTATTGCTGAAGCATCAGCAGTACTGATATCTTATTAATAAACTATCTGCAGGCAAACATATCTTCAAGTCCCTGTTGTACTGAAGCAATCTTAGTGTTGGACTATGGAGGTCCCCAAAAATTTCCTTCAGGTTGTGTCATCTGGGACACACATGCTGACACAGACACCAAAGGCAGCAGATGGGAGTGGAACAACAGGAGGTAAAAGAAACACCGTGGCAGTGGACTGCAGACATCTCTTCCTCTGGCAAGTCCTCTTAGAAGATTATTTTTTTTTTCTTTTGTTCAGAAATTCACAATTCCCCAAAAGCCCAGAAGAGTCCATTCTTTTACTGTCCAACAAATGGAGTGATGCATTTTGAAAAAAAAAAAAAAAAAAAAGTGGAGAGAGAAAGCTGATGTTTGCATGTAGGAGACAGCTAGAAAATGAAAAATATTTCATTAATACATTCCAGTACCACAAACATGATGAGGAAAGCCCAGAATGAACAGAGACACTATTAGTAACTACTACTCATGATTAATTGCTATTAATTTATAAATCCCTAATAATGATTGTTCTTGCCGGAGATTACAGCCATTGACTGGGATCAGGCTGTGCTTGATGCTGGACCAAAACAGAACAAAAAGACAATTTCTTCACTGTTCCATTTACAGTCTAGTTTCTTTCAAAACCATTGTTTTCATCACAATGCATATTTACGATGTTTGCCCAATGATTCATGACACCATCAAACAGAAAAGTGAGTAATTGACAAAAAAAATACCATTTTAAGCAATGTTAAGGTGTGTAGAAACTGGATGAAGAATTACAGAGGGAAATTTTTCAAAGCGAATCCCAGATTTCCATGACTTTCTGAGGCAAAATTGTTAGTAAGGAGCAGTAGAGTAATTTGACATTTGTGTTTTGGAGAGTGGGGATGAATTCAAGCCTGTGAAAAGTGATCAACATCCTCATAGGGCGAAGTTTTGCTTTCTGACACATTTCTTTGCACCTCTCCTGCATCCAGATTACAGCTGACTCCCATTGCCACGTCCCTCTCATCAGCGAAGTGTGAGCGTTGCCCGCTGTGCATTTCATCACCCGAAGAAAGGTCACCACGAAAAGGCAGGCTGGAAACTGCATCATCTCCAACCATGTGCCCAAGGTCCCTGCTCAGAGGCATTCCCAGAGGATATCTTCCCTGCTCCAGAGTGCTCTGATGCCACCCCTTAGGGGAGGATGCTATCCCTCGGGGACCAGAGCCTCTTGTTTCTGAGTACCCTGCAGACAGCAGTGGGATTGGTTTCCACACTTGCTGCAAGGGATATAATGGAGAATTTTACCTTCCAGAATAAGCACGACCACTGGGCTGAAGGGAGCTGATTCAACTCATGAGCTGATGCAGTGAGCTGTGTTTATGTTTGGTTTTCCCTTTATGCATGTTTTTCGGTAGCCCGAGGAGGTGTGAGTGCTGTCTGGTGCAGCTCTGCCAGTGGAAGCTGTGAGGATAATTACACAGACAAGCCTGCTTATTTTTTATTGCTGTAGTCTCTGCACAGTGGCGAAGTGGCCTGATCAAAGCTCCCCTGCTGTAAGCCTGAGAGATGCAGAGTTTCAGAGATGAATGAAATCTAGATTAAGCACCAAGCTAGTGAATTTAGGAAATAGTAAACTCTTTGGCTATGTGCACAGAGGGGATGATGCATCTGACATCATGTTAAATGCTTTTCCCTCCCATTACAAATGCAAATAACAGGACTTTATTCACAGCAGTGTCAAAGACGATGGCAGTGAGTGCACAGGTAAAGCAGAAATGTGTATATAATGATACCTCTGCAGCACTGCAGTCTTCAGTGAATGTAATATCAGATAGAACCAGAATTAATAAATACCAATATTAGTATGACACCCATGTTATGAACTCAGTTTGGCCCTATTTCATCAACTGTGGGGGCTTTTTCTGGGAGGAGAATAATTGGAAGAATTATTGCTGCTGAATTTAGAAGGATGCTGTGGCTGCTCAGGGAATTGTAGGACACCTGCGACCACACTGAAGTTTTCCTTGTCCTAAAGAAACAGACTGTTTCTGTTAAAAGAGACTCTTCGTCCATAGCTAACGATATAGTGATTATGATAAATGGGTTTGGAGGCCTAGGAGCCTCTGCTATAAGGCACTGACACATACGTACATTGGAGCCAACTTCCCATTGCTGCTATTTAGAACAGGGGTGATGGATTAAAGTGATTCCTTCCAAGGTCAAAGCTGGAGCCTGCTTCAGAGCCAGGGTAAATACTTAAGAAATACTGACTACTGTCCAAACCCTGTTTTTAGGTACACAAGCACTGCAAAAAATGCAATTAGGTAAACATTAATAAATAATACAGAAATAACATCAAGATGCCAAATTCTGCTCCAATGCCCAGTTTAGCCATAAAAGCAAAGATTTGAAATGTAAAACCCCAGAAGATAACTGAATATATGTGCCACAGGGGACTGGTTTATATTTCTAGCAGAGGCCAAAAATACTGTTTCAAGAAGTTGCAAGGTTAGACTTGGTTCATGGCATACAGATTTGTGGGTGGCAAAGTGTGTGCCCTAGGCTGTGTTGGCAATTTCATGCTGCTCCCGGACAGAGCTTAAAATACAGAAACCATCTAAAAAGCTAAATAAAGGTCTGTGAGGATGAAAATACAGCCATGATTTATGGGAACACACAAGAATAATTTGAGCCACATGGTTTTGTGTAAAACAGCTTTGACTAAGATCACCTCAGAGATCTAATGAGCTGCTCCTACTCATAAAACCCACGGGGAAAAGGTGTAGGATAAAGAACATAATCAAATTCAGAGGACGCTTTGCTCCCAGGAATAATTCCACGAGGAAATGGAAATGACATTGCTGTCATCTCCCTGTGGGAAGGGAGGGATTGTACCAGGTACCTGTCAATTCGTGGCAGACCTTTCCCACATTAATTTATTGAAGACTTCTCTAGCTGGCTGCATTTACTGCTGCCATCCTGGGATAGGTGAAAAAGAAATGGAATTTCTTGATGGGCAGCTTTGGGCGATTAGTTTCTAATCACATCTAGTACACTAGCATCAAACTTTTCAGTGAACATATCCTCGTTTCTAGAAAACCCCTTTATAGCTATCATCAATAAAATGAGATTACCTAGAAACATCTATTCGGGACACCAGTACTCACACAACATGTACTTATCTGAGTTAGATGCTTGCTTGTATAAGACTACATACGGCTTTAGATCCAATTTTGCATGTGTCTCTGTCAAAGTGTGTCTGTGCCTGTGTCTGGATCCCATCCATGATCGAAAATATATTTGGGAAGGGAGAGGATTTGACAGCTATGTCTGTTTATGTGCATTTCTCTGTAGGTACCTGAGGCTGGATAGTCACAGTATAGTGGTCTGTGTCTACCTTTGCATTTATACAAGCAGGAGTGACAGCCTGTGGCATAGTCTTGCTCATAGGGTAAGGCTGGTGAGATCCAGCACAGGTATATGATGCCCAAGATACATCCTGAGCAAGACATGATGTCTGAAACACAGTGTGGCAGACCAGGTTATAGGAGACATTCAGCCCAGCCACGGTGTTTAGCAAATCATGACCCTCACCTCAAATCTTTCCCATTTTGCAGACACTTGGTCTGGTCCTGCACTGGCTGAGCTATAACGAAGGACAAAATGGTGCCTGCAATGTAAAAGGGAAATTTCAGGCTTCCTTCTTGCCAAAGAGGAGGTGTGTGGTAGAAAGGGGGGAACTGGGTCTGTGGGACGTCTGCAAGTTTAGGGTTGGAAAGCTCTTTAAAACAAAGTGCCAGAAATAAATTGCCTGTAATCCCTAAGAGCACATCTATTCCAGAAAATTCTTTGGGGAAACAGAGCTCTAGAGGCTTCATGAGGAGGTGGGTTGTTGGGCAGGGAGCCTAAGATTGTCCTTTTTTTTAATTGTCTTCACTTTTGCTGACTACAGCAAGAACCAATTTCCCGGGTGAACCTCAAGTCCAACATAGATACTCTATAAACTAACAAAACCTCAGAAAGACGGGAAGTGTCCAGAGACAGGGCAGCATAGCCAAAGACAACAGCTTCTGAAGACACCCAAAAATGTTCCACCACCCACTCCCAGTGCCACCATTAAAGATATGTTGGCTCCATTTTAGTTGGGTTTTTTTGCAAGAGGGCTAGATGCCCCTAGCCTCCTTGAATGCTGCATAAACAAAAGACAGACCCTTCTTTTCCCTCCTTCCCCTCCCCAGTGGGTGACCTCTCTCACAAAACCCTGCAGGAGAAAAAGAAACAAACAAACAAAAAAGATAAAAATAAGTATGTGGGGATATAACCAGACAGACAAGCACAAATTTTTCCCAAGGATGGGCAAATGTTTTAGACTTGGAGGGGCTTCTTGCAATCCCAGTCTTACCTCTGTCCTTCTTTTTACCCAATAAATATTCCCCAGCCACAGAAACCTCGGAAAGCCTCCACTATGCAGGGACACACACACACTAATTTATGCTTTAGCTCCTATGGTCAAGACCTTACTCCTGGCTTGCCAAATAATTGCAAAGGCTTGCCAGTCACGTCCACAGTACCCAAACCACACATGGCAGGCTCATCCCTCACCTTTCCCACAGCCAGAATTTTATACCTTTGTGTCCCTCCTTCCTTCTCCATCTTTTCCAAGCAGTAGGTGCAGCTGACTGGGCTGATGGAGCTTCAAGGGCTTCAAAGAAGCTACATGTGTGCTGGTGGGCACCATCTCCACAGAGCTCCACTCGTAGGCTGAGCTCCAGCGTGGGACTTGACATCAGAGCATCCTTTCTTCCAGGCTGCCTCATGCATCAAGGGAGAAGATACCTGAGGGCTCTGTGGAGCAAAGAGAGCACCTTGCCATGGGCATGACACTGAGTCTGCCTGTGCCATAGTTTGTCACTGAAGGATGGAAAGTTTTTACCTCAGTTAAATGAAAGGCTGTCCAAGGCGAGGCTATTTCTTGTGCTTGAGTCTGATCCAAATACAGGGACAAAAGTAGAAATTCCTGCTACTGAACTGACAGTGGTTCAGCTCAGGAGACAATTTCCCACTGTTTTATTTTCTTTCTGTTATTTTTTCTCCCTACAGGGACTTCTGACATTGCCAATATCCAGGCTGCCTTTTATTTCCTTCTTACGGTGCATGTTCTTTTTTAAGGCTCTTGATTTGAGGTTGTAGGGATCCTGAATTTGACACAGGAATTTTGTTAAGAGGGATATTTTTTGACTTCTGCATGTGGACAGAGGAACCATTTGTATTACAGACTTGTTTGAATTAAACATGAATTGAGTAGTTATCTGAAGTGGGGTCAGGAACCATTTGCCATGAGTCCCTTCCTACCTATGAAGCCTTCTGAAGGTTTCATCTCACTGATATAAATAAAAATCCAAATATATGCAATTATTGACTTAGCTGCGAGTGTAAATTGGTACTATTGAAACTGGTGATTACTTACTGGCTTTCTTGAAGGGCAGACATTGACAAAAATCTAAGGGAAACTAGCACAAGTGTGTGTTGCTGAAAGCCAGTTTTTATTCCTGTCCTCTATTGCCATGTTCTTTCCAGGTGTGCTCATCATCCCATTTCTGTATGGCGTGGGTTGATTTAGGGGGTTTGATAATTTTTATATGATTCCTGATTATCTGCATCTGTATAATAAAAGATGTGGACAGTGATTGTAATCAGCATCTGGCAAACAATTGGCTGAATCAGAGATGTATTGAGGACTCGCTGAGGTACAGCTCTGCCTGCCACATGCATGGGAATGAATGTCCCCTCACACAAAGGTGGCAATTTCTAAGAATAATATCCTCTAATAATGCTCTGCAGATTTAATTTCTCATGTCGGCTACAGGATGGCAAAACACAGAATAAACGTCCTTGGACAGACTCCTGCAGGACAGAAATATATAATAGCTGTCATGAAGTATTTGTTATGGGATTTATGTGACTAAAAGTCAACATTTCCACTCGAGCTAGATACTCTGAATTCTTTTTATTGTCATCAGAGATGTGTTCAGTATGTTTAATAAACTGGAGTATGGTTCTTCTTGTCCTAAAGTCTGTGTTGAAGGTAAGTCAGAGGAATTATTCCCTAAAATCCCCACTGCTGATTGTAAGGAGGGAGAAGGGAAACTAACTCAGCTGTATGTGTTGACACTGCAGACACTGGGGCTCCATTCACCATCTGCAGCTATTTAAGAGCTTAATGTGGGCATATTTTTCCCCAAAAAAGCCAGGTGGGTTTGGCAGCTGGTGCGGATCTCTGTTGCAGAAAGCCACAGGTAGCAGCCAGAAGCCATTTACACCTAGCTCATGCTGACCTCTTCGATTGCCTTCCCCTCAATTTTTGGTGGTGCTGCCCACCTGGCCACATCCTTGGTATGACTTGGGGTGATGGAGGCAGCAGCGACAGGGGACTTCATTGTCACTACTTCTCTTTTCTCTATGACCACACAAGCTAGGCAGAGCAACACAGCTGAACTGGCCACTGAACTGGTTTGCTGAACCTCTCCTAGTTGTTGAGACCTTTCCACAGCCCTTGGCCACCCAATACTCACCTACTTGACCTCTGAAAAAACTCTGCATCTGAGCATGCCAGTCTCTTTTGGCTTCTCTCCAGAAATAACTCTCCTATTTTACTCTGCTTTTTAAAAACACTTACTGTAGCCTAAAGCTATTTTACACACACACGCATATACATCACACTAAGATAAAATTTCAGTACGATCTGCGAAAAAGCAGATTTGTCAATAGGAAGGAAGCCATTCAGAGATGTGAGAGACTGGGAGATGTACAAATCCTCTATTATTTAACACTTAATGAAATAACCAGATGTTTCAAAAGGGAGAATTCAAATGTACTGTGTGCTGCTTTGGTGGAGTTCACCTCCTTCCTTCATTGAGCTTTTCTGCTTTTGACAGAAGGTGTTGAGTGGGAAAGCATGTAAGGAAAAGAGATTGGCAGGCATGAATTTGAGTGCTTATTTGAGAGTCCATTTACAGCTGGCATGCTATTGACTTTTAAGTGTATTTTTGCGCAAGTTCCCAGAATTTTCAGTTTGCCATGGGATGGCAGGATGACATTACCTGTAGGCATTTTCATAACTTCTAAAGAAGGCTAAAACCTTCATTGCAGCAATGCAATGGAATACTTGTTCCCAGGTATTTATAGATGGTTGTGATACTATGAGAGAGGTTTGTAATTAGTAACTTTAGACAGCTAAAAGTGGTCTGCCTAAACTTGGTTCATCTTAGCCTAAGGGATATTCAGATACAGTTCAGAAGGCTGGAGCGTAGGGACCTGTAGCAAAGCAAGGTAAGTGGAGGAAGGCTTTTTAACTAGACATCTGTATCTCAGGCTTAAGTTTTCTTGTATTTTCTGGAAAAAAAATGTTATGGGTAGGACAAGTATCTATCAAGTGAAAGATGGAGTGAGTATAGGTTGTTGTTTTGGATCAAAACTTAGACTGAATCTGGAGCAACCTCAGTAGAGAGCCACCACGACGGTTGGGAACTGGAGAACTTGTCCCGTGGGAGGAAGCTGAGGGAACTGGGTTTGTGCAGCCCGGAGAAGACAGGGCTTTGTGGGGACCAAACAGCAGCCTGCTGGTACCTATGAGTAGCTAGTCAAAAAGACAGAGTCAGGCTTTGCACAGTTGTGGTCATTGACCATGTCTGGCAACCATGTGCCCACCAAGTGGCTCTATCACTCCTCCTTCTCAACAGGACAAGGGGAGAAAATACAATAAGAAACTCATGAGCTGAGATAAAGATTTAACATAGAAAAGCAAAGGCTGTGTGCAGAAGCGAAGAAAAAATAAAATATTCTTTCTTTCCTTTCCATCAGTAGGTTATGTCCAGCTACTTTCTGAGAAGTAGGGCCTCACTTCAGAAAGCTTAAATTATATCTTCTGGGTTATGCTGAACCCCTTCCCTTGGCCTTCCCTCACTTGATCTCCCCTTGCTGTAATCCCTTACAATTTGAAAGAATGGGACACTTCAAGCCTTTTTATAGGTAGCTCCTTCTAAAAGAGGTCATTGCTGCCTTCTCTGCCTGTGCCATCAGTTTTGGTTTAAGGTCTGTGGTAGTGACGTCCAGAGAGGTGTATTTGTGGAGAAAAGGTATGCTTTGGATTTCACAGCTGCAGGACTTAGACAGTGGGGAGGATGAGGGGAAATACCATATGGATTTCTTGTGGTTTGTTAATTTGGGTTTTTACAAAATATTTTCCCTTACTTTGACATCATGGTTGGAAGACCAGGAGAAAAAAAAAAAAAAAGGAAAAAAAAGAAAAACTCACAGTTATATATTTACCCTCAAACCACTAAATTCAGGCACGAAAGTATATTAGGCCATTTCAATGCACACAGGAAAGCTATTGTCGAGCAAAATTATTCCTTGGTTTTACTACTGTAATATAGGAGCATGTGTTAGAGTTTAGAGACTCCCTAAAGAGCGGCTGTTGGCCTGTAGCAATTTAATTAAGAATGTAGCTATGGCTAGCTGATTATATTTCTAAATTTGTCTTTGGCTGCCTTCCCTTTTATCTTTGATCTTGTAGGCTGATTCAAGTGTCACCCCAGTCAGGACAAATCTACCTTAAAAACTGATGAGGTTTGGATCAGTCTTGGACAGCACAAAGGCTACAGCCAAACATGTACTTAGTTTTATATCCCATCCTTGCAGTGGGTGGGAATGAAACTAAAATAACAACAGAACTTTCCATTCCCCAGGGAAAGAAACTGGTAGAGATTTTCCTAAGCACGTGTGCATCATTTGGGATATATACTGCTGTAGCAGTGATCCCAAAAAAGTCCGATGTCTAAATTAGGGCCAGCATTAAGAGTCTAGATACCCTAATGTCACGCTATAATCAATGAAGAGAGACAGGTTCTTTCAAAGAGTGATTCAGAGGAGGGATCTAATTAATTGTTCTGAATTACCCTCTTAAGAGAATCTCTATTAATTATAGAGGAGGCTCAGAAGGATTAGTTTGCTAACTTAGGTACTTGTCTTAGAGCCAGATCCACATCTAGACGCCCACATTTAGGTGTCTACCTGTGAATGCCTGTGCACCAGACGTCCAACCTCCCATCACAGTTGAGCGCCAAGACTCAGTTTGACTTCCTTAACATAGATATATGCTGCCAAGGATCCTGATTCTCACAGGACTAATGGCAAGGGCCAAGGGCAAATTTCAGGTAACTCAGGGTGACTGAAATGGCCCAACTCAATCCACAAGGGGCTGAGTGGTTAATGCCTTAACTAATCCTTAATGCAAGCACCTTCCTAAACTTGTGCAAGACCTGAGTCTTATCATTAATCTTTTAATAGCTGACCCTTTGCTTTGCTTTTTAATAAGAAAGAGGTCAGGAAATGGAGACAAGGCTGCAAATAAACCATGTAGAACACCTTTCTATATAAAGAACTTGAGAAAATATAGGTCAGCATGCCAAAATCAGCAACAGAGGAAAGTTTTATGCAGTGGTCTTTATTAAAACCTCTACAAATGCCTTTGCAATTACCCTGGCCACATGTTTCCCAGATATTCCTGAGGCTAAACCTGTATTTGACATTAATTACAGCAATATCATGAGGAAGGTTAATTGCTAACCCCAAAACTGTAGAGAACCACATGAACTTGTCCATAGAGGAGATAATCAATGTGGGATGTATTAGGCAAGTTGTGAGCGATAATCCCTACTCAGACTACTTACCATGATACTCACGGTAAAATTAGGCACCTGTCACAATATCTTAGATCTTGGATAGAAATTCATGGTTTAATCTCAAGATGTCCTTCCTTGGCTCTGATCCCTGTATAACCAACAGAGGAAAACCATGGTGAGACATAAGACACTTACAAAACTGGATTGAGCGCAACCTTTTTTCTGACTAAGAATGAGAATCTATTGCCAGTGACCTGAGCACAACTTTTTGTGCATGACGTGTAAAATTTAGCTTCAAAACCTTGGCCAAACCACAAATGAGAGACTCTAGTGCTCTACATCTGACACCTGACTTTACCAGAAAATTAATTTTTTATGCTGAATATGGCATTTCCCTTGGATTTTCATCTCCATCTGCAAAACAGAGGCTACAAAAATTGCTTCATCTACTCAGGAATGACTCATCTATCTAGTTTCAGAAATCTCATTACATTTCAGATGACTGAAGTTATTCCACTAGGTCTCTAGTTTCAAAGTCAAGGGGTTTCCCACTGGTCTTCTGTCACATCCATCAGCCCTGTGCAGATGTCTTGGGTGTCTAAAAGTGCCTCAGATGGCACTAGACACTGATTTTTAGATACCCAAATACTTCCATTGGTATCTGCTATTAAATAAACATGCGTACAACACACAATGGGTCTTGAACTTAGGATCTCCTGAGAAAGTCATTACAAAGAAGCATATCTACTGCTACCTTAGGGGAAAGATGTTCAAATGGTAAATAAGGAAGGACAGGAACATATTTCTTTTCTGAGATATAGTAAAGATGTTGTTATAAAAGTTTCAGGAATCAACTGTTCTCTGAGCCCACTGGGTGAAAGAAAAAAAAAGTTATTGGCTTTCTTACAGTAAAGGAAAGATATGATATTGAATACTGAGATTTAGGTAAGCAGTAGTGCAAAGTATTTAAAGATGTTATGAATTTATTTTTGAGGAAATTACTAGAAACTTTTTAGAGAGGTATCAGGGGAAGTATGAATATCCTGAGTCAAAGCTGTGCAGTGAATTAGATGAGATTCTTTCTACTTATGCATTGCTGGAACTTCTTTGGTTGTTTACACTTCGAATACCCCAGGGATGTTCCAATGACATTTTCATACAAAAGCCCAGCTTATTTTATTGCTCTTCCATCAAGATTCCAGCTCTCTATTTTTCTGCTGTCACAGATGCTGATCTGTGCAAGGCCTTTTGGTTAATGGCCTACATTTGAATAACTGGCTATGAAGGTTTTTAACTGCATCTCAACAAACTCTTTTATAAGTGACATTGGGCAATAAGCTTAAAAAAGGAGAAAAATGATGCAGAATTTGGAAGGTGGCAAATTTAATGGATACTTCAGACTCAACTTGACACTTAAACACTAGCTTTTAGTGTAATTTCAAATCTTCTAGAGTTTCTGAAAAGTCTAAGATGGACTGGCAGATATGAGAGCTGCGCCTTTCTTGAATTGCAGTGGGAGGTCAGGCAAGACAACCTAAGGCATTTTCAGCTGCAATAAATGCCTTATGTGTAGGGAATTTAATTACTCCTTCAGGCAGGAGTTCAGCTTCAAAACCTAGACACATAACTACACGAGCTTACATACAGGGAGCAATCAGTGGGCTAGGTGTGGAAATTCCCATTGTAGTCTATGGAAATTTTGAGCTCAGTTCAGTCATCAATATACAGAAGCCTCATTTGAGATGCTCAACAGGATCCCATCTGGTGTCTCTCTGCTGGGTGGGTGTCTGCCAGGCCCTGTGCTATGTTCACCACCCCTGCATGGATGTCTTGGATACCAAAAGGCATCTCAGATGGCAATAATTACTTAGATTTAAGCAACTAAACTGCATCCCTACTGATTTCTCAGATGAACTGTGTTCTAAATTTCGCTGAGTACATTGACTGTTTTTCCACTAATTGAAATGAGATCTTATACAACCATTTCACATACAGACACTTGCGTATTTTCACGTAAAACTTGAGTTTGAATCTGCAAGCTGAAACTACCCTGTCTTCTACATAACTCAGTCAATCGTTTGGTGTATGTGGTTAACATTTCTCAGAAGTTCTGCAGTATCCCACAAGAGACATACTTTTACACTGTACCTCCCTAAATTTGAGTAAATTACCTTCGCTTAAGAAATTTCATGGCACTAATATAGACAATAGTACAGTGTCTCAGGTGACATTTTGTTTTGAAGCTGGAACAGGTTAAGAGCATGCATGCCTTTTACCATGGATCAGTGACAAAGGATAAGTTGCCAAAGTGTAACTTGATTAAAAATGTGACCACTTGCAGCCATGTGAATGTGCTTAGGAATCCATCCCAGTGCATCACTTGGTTCCCCCTACCGCAAACTTAAAGCCTGAACTACCATGTCTCCCAAATTCAGCACAGCGCTTCAGCACTTGTTTGTAAGCATTCCATGAAGCAAACCCTATGCCCCTACTCACAGCTGAGTGAGTTTTATGTTCTGTACCAGCATTTTTTTTTTCCCACATTTGGCTTCTTAATTTTTTCTAGTGGAAAATAGCTCTAAAAGTGCCTTTAGAGCAAGCAACATCAACTAAAAAACCCCCTGGTTTCCAAGGGTGTAACTTGACAGCCTTGAATTTGCAGCTAGAGACCAAAAAAAAGCATGGCTTTTTATTTCTTTTCTTAATAGACACAAATTACAGGGTGATCCAGTAACAGCTAAACTCAAAGTTGTTTCATCTTTAACAGGGGCCATTAAAAGCAATGTTCAAAAACAAAGGACATCATCCAGTTATGAAAGTTAATGGAGCAGAACGTTCATTTCAGTTCTGAGTTTTCCTCATGTCTGGTCCGGGAATGCTTGTTTGTAGAGTCTCGTGTTTTAATGCAAAACAGGTGCTGGATGGAGAAATTCAAGAACAAATTGACTAGACAGGCAGCTTGTCAAGATCCAAAATAGATCATCAAAGCAGGAGGTGGAAGAGAGCAGGTTACAACTGCATATCATCCCGGGGAAGATTAATGCTATTGTTCGTGTATGATTAAGAGACTGTATTTATGATTTCCTGAGCAGAGTCTGAGTTTTTAACCTACTGGTTTTAGACGCATTTTGGACATGACTATCACTCACCAGAGTTAACGTGTTTTTTCTCCCTACAAACAACTTAAAAAAATGAAAATATTCTTCTTTCAAAAGGAAGTATTTCAGCATTTTTGTGCACATATCCTTCCTTATTTCTTCTTTTGATTTTGAGCAAAAAATGAAGGGTTTTTTCCCATTTATTTTTCCCTTTTCCATTTTTTTATCCTCTGAGTGCTTCTAGTGACAGTAAAATAAACAAATGACAGAAAAAACTGGGAAAAGGTAAACTGAGAAATATACAGATGTTAAGAAAAAAATAAAATATCAGAGTACTAAGAAGTCTTATGACTTTCAAGAAAAAGTTTGATAAACTCCTTTAATAGACAGAAGATGGACTGTGTTGCTAGGAAAATCATTGCAATAAAAAATGCAACCAATAAAACAAAATAGTCTTGGAAGATTATGTGTAGCTTTTCACTGCCTTTGTCAGTGCTTCACTGGAAGTCAATGCTACTGCTGCAATGTCAAAGTAGCATTGTGTATCTTGTCACCGTTTGCAATGTAAATACACACAATTTGGAAAAGGTTGAGGCTGAGCATGTGTTTCCAAGTCTAAGTACCTCACACCAATTAATAATTTGACAGAAGCACTGTAGAAGTTTGAGCACACATTTCACATGACAAACCCATGAATAACCCATGTTGAGTATAAGGTACAGGTCCTAATATACTTCTTTAACATTATTTGAATATAATCTTAAGGAAGAAACCATAGTTTCAGCTATAACTATAGATGATGTGAAATCTGGCTTTCCCTAATTCAGCCTTCCTTGTGTAAGTCACCATGATGACTGTCTTAAAAGCACAAAGAATGAATTTGCACCAGTGTTCACTGGAAACCCTGGGATTTTGTTGGTTTAGCTCAGAAAAGCTTTTCCCTCTCCTACTAAGCCTTTGCCCAGATATTTCTTTCCCTATCTGACACACCGTCCTTCCACCTTTCTGCACCATAACTAGTGATTCCCGTCTCCCAGTTGCCAAATCTCAATTATCAACAAGCTCCTATTCCCTTCTGTTCTCAACTACCCAAATCATCAAGCTCTCTGATACGATGAGCTGAGATATTTTATGGTTATTTTGCCCTCTTTAAAACCCACAGAAAGTAGAAGGGTGGGATGTTACTGTATGGTGAGTTTTGGTTATTCTGTGAGGTAAATTATTAATATGACACTGTGTATCTTCTCAGGAGACACAGACTATTAGCCAAAAATTCATGAGTTATTTGGTTCTGAACGCTTCCCACATCTGTCAGGGATCTGGGCCCTATGATCCACCATGCTTCTTACTGTCCTATGCTGTTCTGTCAGCATCCCTACTGATTTTGGTTCACAAAAGCAACGAGGATTTTGCTTCTCACAACATGTTGGTAGTCAACATAAGTCACTATGGTTCTGCTGAGGAGAAAAAGGCTTTTGCCATTTTTCACACTAGCAGACAATTTTTCCTTACCGCAGAATCAAACAGCATGTATTAGTTAGGGCGTGTGTCTTCTCCCCCTGCTTCTAGTTTAATTGTTTGTTTTACAGCAGTCACTAGATAGAAACAATCTGACTTCCTCAACCTGTGCATTTTTTACCCTTCTTAAACTTTTTCCCAATGATTGTAGCTCTCTGTCTCATCACTTGGACTTAATGACATTAATATGGTAAAATAATTTCAGTGATTTACTTCAGAGCTCTTGCCAACGGGTTGAACTGATTCTATTTTATACTATGGTCATTTCTTTTTTGCCAGGGATTAAGCTATTTTCCATGTCTGCTGGGGACAGAACAAAAGGTCTTAGACTGAAATTGCAGCTAGGGGGATTTATGTTGGATATCATGATGAACTTCGTAATAGGAAGGATAATGATGTACTAAAAGTGATTGCTTGGGGATGAAATGGAGCCTCCAGCTTTGGTGGTATTTAAGAAAAAGTGAGATACATCTTCTGTGAACATCCAGATAGTCCACTTCTCTAGGAGAAAGAAATACAGAACCATTCTACTTTTTGAAGCCTAAGATAAAGAAAACTGAACTTTGATTATAAAACCCACTAACAAAAACCAAACACCCATCCCTCAAAAAAACTCCACAACAAAACCTTAGAGATCATTATCTGACAGTTCTTATCCCAATCTTTAGGTTTATTTTGGCTATGCCCCAGATTCAACCAAAACTCGTTAAAACTAACAGGAAAATCTCTTCTTAAACCTGAACTCAAGTGCTCAAGTGCTCTGGGGGCTGGGACCTTGCAATATGCAATGTGATGCTGGGAGCTAAAGTGGCAGTTACATAATGGCAACAAATCACTGTATTATACCAACTGTAATAGGAATCACAGCTTACAATACCAAAGTTTTTGGAATGTTTTCAGACACACCAGAAAGTCCTGGAGGAATAAATCGTTTTAAATACATCAGTAGCGTGACAGATGATTTAAGAGTGTTGCTGATCAGACAACACAAAAAGCTTGCAGAAAACCTAAATTCTACAAACTGTTTTTCACTCAATTCCTTTACAAAAATTGTATAAAAACTTGTATCTGTGACAATTACCCTTATGTAATCAGGAAAAAGGAAGTATTCTCCAGGACTCCTGATTGGCTGATAGTTGTACTCTAGCTAGTTAACTAACCTAGATTATTCTTGTGGAGCTAGATTTTATTTTTGCTGAAGTCAATATGTCCATACCAGTAAATTAAACTGAGCCAAGTCATGGATCTGGGCAGTGTCCCACAGCTGCCCACACCATTACATTGTTAGCATAGCCCCTGGCATAACTTTGACCTATGTCCAAGAGCAAATGCTCAGACAATGCTTGAGCACAGCTGGGGGATAGCACAAATGAGCTCATTCCCAATGGGAAGATTGCCTGTAGCTGCTTATTTTAGGGTGTGTGGGAGGGAGATAATTTATTTCTATCAGTCAGGGTCCAAGAACAGTCTCTGACTGATATTATTTACTAGCATAGCTCTGGAGTCTTATGAGTTGGCCCAAATGGGGTTAAGAACAGAACTTTTAACTTTTGTCTGAGCAGAATTCGACAACTTGGTGTCACCAGGGAGAATGACAGAAGAGCTAAGCACACATACAGATGCACATGCATGTGCACACAGCCCTGCCAAACAGAGAAACTTAAAAAGCCAGTGACACAGGAAAGATGTCCCCAAGATGGGTCCAGTGCAGCCCCTGTCAGGGTATTTAATAACACCTAAAGGTGCACGATGAAAATGGATGCGGCGGGTTGGTAGGAATAAACACAAGGTCTTGTAAAGGGCAAAGCTATGGGGAAATTGGAGAAGGAATAAAGTATGCTAAATTTTCTCTCTGCTGCTTATATAATCTGAGTGTCTGCTCACCTTGCCTTCAGCACGCTGACATTTACAGCTAGGTCGTTAAGAAGAAAGAGAATAAAAGGAAAAGCAGCATGGGTGAGAAATGTCAGGTGTGAAAAAGGAGTAAGATAGTTTCTATCTGCTAGCAAGGATAGCTGTGACTGAAAAAAGTAACATCTCTGTAAGCCTTTTGAAGATTAAAATAATATTTTATGATAAAATAATGAAGGATAAGCACTAATAAAATAGATTTTTTTCTTCAACTGAATTCCTGTCAAAGCAGAGATTCCCATGGGCAATGCAGACACCATTTCTGGAATGTAGACTCCAACATGTAGACAAATTTCTTCCACAAGTGATCTTTAAATTCAGGATTTGGATCTTTCATTTTCTTCAGTCTTCAATCTCTGGTTTGTCAGGTGTAAATTACTATGTGCCAAACTGATATTTTAAAATTAAAAAAAAAACAAAAACATTTTAAATAAAACTCTTTTAAATGATTCACCTTGTGTACATGAACCTATTTCCCAAGAGTGGCCCTCCTGAACATTTCCTGTACCTTAGCAATATTCTGCAGAAACTTGTTTGGGAGGATGTTGGATGTCATGTTTTAATGCTTTACCTTGAATAATGGCAAGAGAGATGCTGGGGAGATCCTTTTCATATAAGACTCTCTCTATAGTCATTCATGTACTAGATCTAGGGTTAGATATTCACTCAGTGCAAGTAAGTAACATCAGGTAAGTATTTAACCACCCACCCTTTATTCTCAGTTTCAAAGACAGAGCATTTTAAAGAGGAAGCCCATACCTCTATGGATCTCAGGGCTTAGCTACTCAGCTACAGAGCAAATAATACTGTGCAAGTCTCTGAGATATCTGTACGTGATGCATAAGCAGATAATTGAGAGCATGAGCAGAGGAAACCTGGCCCTATCTGCACATTCGTGTGCATCGGTCTGAAAGATTGCTCCTGGTCCTTTTGATGTGAGAGATTTCCTTTACAAGGAAATGTAACCGGTGCAGAGGAAAATAAATGTGATTTTTCAACTTACCCAACATTTCTGATGGTTTCCAAGTTCCGTCTCCAAATTACAGGGAAAAGTGATTTGGTTATGGGGGAATATAGAGCTGACAAAATCATGAAGAGTAAAGCGTATAAAACCAGGATCAATCCACCTGCACAGTGAACTCACTAGCTACAGGACAGAGAAGTAAAAACAATTTGGAAGATATTTTCAACGGCTATTATAGATGCCTCAGATGCACTAGGGCATCTCAGATATCTCTAGATGTCTTTTTTGACATTTTATTTTCAGGCAACAATAGTCCCAGCCTTTCACTAGTCTTGACCAATATTTGAAATAGCCTTCTGATTCCTCCAGTTTCATCAAAACAAAATAAAATCACTCCTTATCTTATTAGATCATTGGAAACAAGTGGAACCCAATATAGAATATTTAATTCTGCAGTAAACGACATTCTTCAATCTTTTGGTGATCTCAATGGAGACAGGGCAATGCAGGTCAACCAACCATTTGAAATCTGGATTTCTAGGCCCTCATTCACTTAAATAATAATCCAAGAAATAGAACTGTACATGGAAACACCAATTTTATTAGGGAACTGCATAAAATCTGCTGCATTCTAGCATGAAATTCTGAATAGAGCTAGAGAAAGATCACATTTAGCAAACCATCAAAAAGAATGAGAGTTAAAGGCACCACATTATTTATTTTGATTTAAGGTTAGCTATCCAAGATGTAAACGTGAGAGTCTGCAGAAGCAGGTTTCGGCACAGAATATGCTGAGCTAAACCACAACCAACTCCAAAAGAGCTTTTGAAATTAAGCCCACATCACCTAGGTGCAAGCCAAATCAGAATTAGAGTGATGACAATCCAGGGATTGCTGCTGATGTACAGCCAGGTAAATATAATCAATATATGTGGATAGAGCATCTGCTTACCCTTGACATTCCAACCTACACAACCCACTTACCAATAGCACTTTGGGGACAAGTTAGGCTGGCCTTCAGCATGCATCCAGGACATAAAGTTAATTGATTTTCCTGAGACCATAGTAAAATAGATGGAGATTTTGGCTAGAACTCCGCCCCACGTTATGTAAGCATCACTGGGGGATGCAACTTGTTTTGATCTGGAGGATTCAGACAGGTTTATACCAGGAATTTGGAGAACAAAGGTTAGACCCATTCTTGGAAAAGTGTGTTTTTTTTTTTTTTTTTTTTTTTTTTTTGTTTTTTGTTTTTTGTTTTTTGTTTTTTGTTTTTTGTTTTTGTTTTTTTAATTATTATTTTTTTTAACTCATTGACAGTTTGCGAACAAATTTGTGATGGTAAGAGGACAGGGAAGATAGCCTTTGGCAAAGCAAAGCATTGTGGGTTATCTGTGAACTCTTTTGAACTTGGCTCTTTCATTGCATGCCATTAAGTATCATGTCATCTGGAATTTAAAAAAAAACACATACAAAAAAGCAGAAATCATCTTAATTTCCCAGAATTTTTTCTCAGAAAGCCCTTGCTACCACCAGGAAACAAATAAGTGAACATTAGTTTGGGAAATGCCAAACTGCAACCTTCAGGATTCATATTCTGCATTCCTATCCTTCTTCTTCCCTCAGAAAGGAGTTTTTGGAGTGAATTATTGCTCAGCTGTAGTATTAATTCCCTACTCCTAATCTAAGCATCCAGAGAGACACCAACTTTCCATCTTTCTTTTCGAAAGGAGGAGCTCCGTATAGAGTGGCTATGATGCAGCCTAATAAATTACAGGCTGTGAAATAGCCGGGACCAATTTCTTTAGTTCATCCTGTCCCTCCGAAATACCAAGTGTCAATGGATGACGTCAAGTCTGCGTGCTAGTTTTCAGTTTGGCTCACTGAGCTGCTGTGACCCAGTAACACCTTGGCTCCTTCAGGAGCTTTCACACCTTTGTGCACTTGACCTTTTCATTACAAGACTTGGACCTAACTTTTTTTTTTTTTCTTTTTTTTTTTTTTTTACATTGTGCTCATAGAATGAGAATAAATCCTAATGCCAGGAAGCTGCCACTGAAAGGGTTGGGTAGAATAAAATTTGTACAAAAAAAGATACTTTTGACAAGCTGTTAGCATTCTTGGGAGCTTTAGAGGTTCCTTCTGTGTTGGGAAGCAGATGTTTCAGAACATCTGCTGTACACAAATGCAACAAGGCTGTCAACACCCCAGCCTGCTATTGTCCTCCAGAAAACAGGGTAAGATCACAGGTAAACAGGAAAAGGGTGGTAAGCAAAGCAGTTGTTCATCCAAAAGCTTCCAGCTTGGCTCAGGAATTGTGCTGAAGGTCATGATTGTTTTTCTCTGCACGAGGCTCGGTGAGAGGTAGTCATTTGTTAGGAGGGATCGGAGGTATCCGGCTCAGAGGCCAGCCACATCCTTGCCTTGTGTGTTGCTGGCACTGCAATTCAGTGTGCCTTAGCCATGCTAGCCCAGTTGGCTGGTTACTTCCTTCAGACATTTGACTCAGCTAAATGTTCCTGCTAGGACCAGCCAAGAAAAAATGCCCTCAAACCGCACATGTATGCCAAGTGAGCATTTTTAGTTTGCCTTATTTCCGCCCCCCTCCCTCCCCAGTTGACAGAAATGGCTTGTCCAGCCATTTCAATTGTTTTCATTCATTTTCATTTCCTGGATGATCTTAGCTATATATTCTTGCTTCAGAAAAAATGTAATATTAATAATAATCCCTTCCCCGTCCCCCTTCCTCCCCAAACCACACACACTAGCACACAGAACTGGCAGATGGTGTTTTGCTTCGGGTTTGCCTTTTTTTTTTTTTTTTTTTTATTTCCAAACTCAAAACAAAGCTTGGAATGCAGTTTTACATTATTACTGGTCACATTAGCATCAAGAAATAACAGCTGAAATGAAGACCCTGTTGAGAGAAGCTTTGAACATTGAGAGAAACATATTCCAGTCACTTGCTTTGCATAGCTCTAACAATGTCACCAGGGGTTGTGCTCTTTTGTTCAACATGAAAACACTGCATAAGTGGATCTTGTGATCTGAACTCTAACTTGCTGTGGGTAACATCCCATCTTGTTTTCAATCTACCAAATAGTCCCATTGCTGCAATGACTTTTTTGTAGCCTCTGGGAGGAACAGGGATTTAGAGATGACAAAGTGCTCATAAACTGGGTGGCTGGGACCACCAGCTTCCACTATGAATGAACGCCACTGGTGGACTGGTTAAAAAAGTGACTTTGGAAAAGTTAAGGAGAAGAGACACACAGTTTGAAAGCTTTCTTCCCGAGCTGAACAAAATGTCCAAGAACAAGTTGCACTTGATCCCTTACTAATCAGTCCTATCTCATGTACTTGGCTGCATCATCCAGAGTTAAAGTAGGCTTAAAATTGACTTCTTTCTGAAAGCTCATGAGTGTCATCAAAATGTCAGTTGTAAAAACGCTAAAGAGTTGCACTGAAGCTTTTCTTCGCAATTATTCTTGCATTTGTCACATTTCTCAGCTGAGCGACATGGCTCTGTAACAGCCTCCTTTCATTTTTCAGCAGGAGAAAATTCCTGTGACAGTGAACTTTCAAGGCCTGAAAGCTTAAATCCTGGTAGGATGTTTAAAACAGTTCCTAGGATGCAGCTTATGGCTAAAAACACACAGGGAGATGTTTATTTGTATACAAAGAAGAATAAAATGCTCATGAATATTCCAAAACAGCAACTCTTCCACTTACAGCTACTTTTTCTAACTCAGGTAGAGGTCTGATCCAAAGTCTGTGGCCAAACAGAAAATTCTTGGTTGATCTCAATGGGCTCTGAGGTCCCTGGGGTTCAAATTCTTGGTTCCTACAGAATAAGTGGTTTCACTGCAGTTAAGCTCATTTACATTAGACGGGAATCTGACCCCTCCCCAATTTCAGTGGTGTAATGCTACCCTGTATATGTTGAAAAATCTCATTTGCTGTCCTCTCTACCAAATATTTTAATTAATATAGTATAATCATATAAATTTCCTGTTTTGACCAGATGCATAGTAGACTTGGCCCTCTAGTCAGGCTAGTAGATGATTGCTGGGAGGTAGGGAAAAATACTTTATCTCAGTGAGCAGTGGTGAATGAGAAGGAGAAAAAACGTCCCAAGGGCTGAGCTACTTTATGTGACCTGTAAATGTGTTCGACTTTGAAAACAACCATGATGTTCCTGCTTTCCCACTGAAAATCTGGAAGATTCTTTGCCCAGATACTGGTCATAACATAACACTGCAAAGACACAGTAGAGCAGCCACTGCCACATCTCCTGACAGAGAGGGTGGAATTCATTCAAATCTTTGTGATGTAATTGTCTCCACATGGGCTAACTGCTGAGAGCATCTTCTATGGCAGTTTAATTAAGAAGTGATATAAGGTTTTAGGTCTGTATTTTTTTTTTTTTTAGCTGCAGCAACAGCAGATGGCCTGATGATGGGGTCTGAGGATCCACTGTGTGCTTTGGAAACAGCTGAACTTCAAGACGTCTAGACACCATGGTAGGACTCCAGATAAGAGCACAACAGCCCCTAATTCAGCAGCTAAAATGTTGGGAATAGCAGACACTGCAGAGGTGGCAACTGGAGTTAATGACACGCTTTGGGGAAATGACCCATCAGAGTGTGCCTGACTACATTCTTGACACTTTTTTTGCCACTAGTGTGGTTCAGGGAAGGAGAGTATCTGTCTTAGAGATGCCAGAGTATCTCTTGCTGTGGCATACATTCAGCTGTGTTGACGTGGCACCTAATGCTGAAATAATTGTATGTATCCTGGTGTTCAGAATTAATCTCCAATGGGGTTGTGACATGGCAGAGAAGCCTGTGGCTGCAAGGACATCAGTCCAGATATGAAGAAGCAGTGTTGCTTCCAGCAGCTAACTTTAGCCTAACCTCATGAAAACAAAAATGCTCTTGAGAGGATAAGGTTTTTGTTGGCTCTGTCAAACCTAGAGACATCCCAGTAGGCAGGTCAGGATTAACCATCATTATAGGAACTTTGGGTCTGATCCAGAGCCTACTAAGTCAAAGGGAGTCTATCCACTGACTCCAGCATGGCTTGGATCTGACCCACTGAGTACAGGAGCAGAGACCTTTGTCCATGTGAAAACACTTTTCTTCGAATTCTCCAGTGTATAACAATTTTGTAGCTCCTGTTTTTCAGTTTCTCTCTCCCATCCACTTTTTTTTTTTTTTTTTTTTTTTTCCTTGTTTTTTTTTTCTCTTTCTATTCTTTAGCAGCAGCTGGTCTGGAAAAGTTAGAGGAGAAACATGATCAAGCTGTTTTCTTCGGTCATGTGTCCTCAGCATTGTCTCAATTAACTGGGCTGTGGTTTGTTAACCATCATTACCTATTTCAGGTGGAATTGTTATCTGGAGCTCCAGGTTCATCAGGCAAACTGGTGCAGTGCAGCAGAGAAACTGCTTTTTATTTCATTGCTGATTTTTATTGCCTTTTTATAGGCAATGTGTCACTGCAGGTGTCCAACAAAGTCCATAGCTGGAGGCCAGCTGCAGATTATCACCTCCTGGGGTGAGGAACTAATGCAAATGTCCCTGACTCCTTGTTCTTCCCACACTTTCCTTGGCAGCTGATACACAGAAGTGCATCTGGAACTTTTTGCTGGGGTCTTGATATTGTCTGATTGTCTGGATGGGAGATACCACAGCGTGTCGTAGCTCATATCTGGGAATAGCTCTGAAGTTTTCTTTCTGAATGCCATCGAATCTTACCTCCATTTTGCCCCGATACTATTATGGCCTATACCTGGATGAAGGGCTAGGGAAGCAGCCAAGAGGTCTCACATTGAAATCTCTCACATACTTGAGTGCCTCAGAGTCACTGCCTTTAACATCTACACAACAAACCCTCGCCATGTTCCCTCTGCTCCTTACCAACTCATAGGACGGGTGAAAGGTAAGGGTTATTGTTGAAAGTAGGAAAATGCAAAAAATGAAGGGCTCTACTAATTATTCATATATAGGAACGTCACCTGAGGTGCCTTACAGACAACTTTAATATGGAGTGGAAGATATAACTGACGACTTGCAGGAGACCTGCATCTTCCCATGGTAGCACCTAGGGGCCACGTAAGAAGCCCTGTGTGTAGGCAGCTGCGTTTCCTTGACGTTGCACAGAAATCCTGTGTTGGTGCAGGAAATTGCATCCGAATCTTAGAAGTTACAACCCTTCAGCTTTATGTGATTACACTTAACACTGCCACCTCAAAGCTAGCCTTGAGAGCAACCAAAGGTCCTCTATCCAAATCTAGAGATCCTGTTTGCTTTATGATGCCAGGTTCAATTGACTTAACCTGGCACATGGTAAGTGGTTGGTTAACTTTCTCTTGGACCTACTGGCAAGAAAGAGGCACTTCTAGATTTTACTGAAGGATTAATCTCTCTCAGGATCTCTCAGGATTCTCTCGTTTTCAGGATGAAGCCACATACTGAAATTAACTTCCTGTCTTTTTCCCATTTGAAAGGAAACTTGAACAACTAGTTCTAGTGGAGATGCCTATTTTGGCACAGGTTAGTCCCAACAAATGTGTCAGGATCCCTTAAATTTGTATTTTTCCTATTGTATATCAAACAATATGGATCTATGTCAAAGTAACTCTGTATCTGAATGTATGTAAAGAGACCTTGTATCACCATCCTCAAGGTTACTTGAAATATTGACTTCTATCCCCAGGGCAGGAGAAATTGTGGAAGTAACCCAGCAGTGTGACTCATTTCCTTCTTTAAATGGGATCCTCAGGAAACAATCCTGGAAATATCTTGGTGGAATTTACAGTCCTTCATGTATCCAGGCTCTAGTCCTCCTGCTGAGCCATGCTTGAGCTGAATAAAACATGTCCTCAGGCTGCTTTTTTTCCCACAGTTTATTGCTTGCAGAACAGCTTTTAGCAGCTGCACACAGTCACCCCTGAACTCTGCTTCACTTGCTACATGAAGTCCTGGGTCTGAACAATGTAGAACCTAATTAAATCTGTGCATGAAAACTCTGGTTTGATCAGTGACATAGCTGAGTAACTGCAATGACACGACAAGGTCTTTTCACTGAGCCACCATGTAATAGATGGCTGGGTCATGAGGAGGTTTCCCTGACATCCATGTTTGTGGTCATCCTAGAAACTTCAAGGGTTTTGGCCTACAGACTCTGCAAATCCACTGGATAGAGAAGTAACAGAGACTGTAGGACCCTGATCCCCGTCCCCATCATGCTATTTGTTTTTTTGCAGATTTGCCACTGTATGATGCCTCTCCACTGACTGCTGTGCATAAGGTAGATGAACACCTTTGCCAGTGGTCTCCAGACTCAGAGGACATGAAAACCCAACACAAATCCCTCATATAATATCAGTGATAAAACAGGGATTTGTACTTTTTTGGTGCAAGTTGAGTGTTGAGGCCATTGTGTAACAGGACTCTCCGAGCAGTCTCTCTCCACCTCTCTGGAAAGGGCATTGACTATGGATGTGAAGGAGATGTTTGGTGGAGCAGAGAGAAGCCAGGCTGAATGGGCTAACCAATAAATAACAAAGTACTTTTTACCTCTTGAATAATTAGTATCTATTATTTGATGGATTTTTCTCAGAAAAACTAGCTGGAAAGTCAAGTACGTGCACACAAGCGGCATTATTTGATTGTCAACTGATTGATCAGTGTGCCTGATCAGACATTCCCATTAACTCTGCTGGGGACCTGCTCTGGGCTTGTGGCATTCCCCCTTTTGCAGAGCACCATGGCAATACTGGTGCTTTTGGCTTCAGTTCCTCCTCGATGCATCTTACTCCTCTGGGTTACACTAGGCTCGAGCTTAAACCATGGAGCCAGCTATGAAAAATGATTATTTGCCTGATCTGTTTTAATGCAAACTCAGTCCTACCTATCCCCTCAGATGCTGAAGCAGATTGAAAAATTCTTCTGACATAGAAACAGAATTTGTCTTGAAAAATTCTTGGTATACTTAAAGGATCTGTGGAATGGAGTAACCTCTGAAAAGGGAGAAGTCCAGCAGAATGATGGCTGGAAAGAGCCTGGGGTAATCATGGCGCTGGATTTCTGAGTTAATTTGTTATAACTGTATTTTTGAATTTATATGTTATAACAGGTCATGACAAAAGCAGGACAAGCAATTGAGAATGGTTATGTTGCAATGAGCACTGCAAGGAAAGACATTTCACTTTAACTGTGACTCCAGAGCACTTTTTGGATAAAATATGAAAGTGAGCATGACCTGGAAACTAAGGCAATAAACTGATACTCAGGAGGCTAGAGTGTGTATCTGGCTTATAAGAGTTTTAAGACCAGTAAGGTCTTAAATCTGATATGGAAAAAATGGGATAGAGATAAAAATTATTTCCCTTCTCCTGAATCTAGTAACAGGTGTTTGCCTTACAAACTTCTTCCAGAAAGTCATTCAGTCCTGAAGCAGGGGAGATGACTTTTCCCTTAACAGATCATTCCAGTAGTAAATCATCATCATTTCTTAAATGTGCTCCATTTTACAGCTGAATTAATTTAGCTTCACATTCCAAACAATGGGATTTATTAGAACTTCTTCTGTTAGATTGAAGAGACCTTTAAAACTCAGTGTACTTTTAAAAGTACAGTGCATAATCTTAGTAAGAAAAGATTTTGAACACTAAATGTCAGTAATATACGCTTTCCTATGGAAACAACTCTCTCTTTCCATCTCTCTATCTACATATGGAAGGGCATCTAGTGATTATGACATGTCTGCATGGATCTAGCATGTATGACACTGGTCGTACAGAAGTCCTCATGTCTTTTGGACTGGCAGCTGCAGTTCAGGTAGGCCACTCTGATTCCTGTTTAAATAAACAAAGCTTTTTCTTAACTCACATGGAGACATGGACATTTTGGCTACCTTTTTTTTTGATGGTGTTGTTATTTCAATTTAACTTAAATTTCAGAATCTGAACTTGAATCCAAACTCGGGTGCCATTGTGAAAAGTTTAGCATTGACTCTGTGTCCTTACTAGATCTTTGACCTTGTTTCTCCAGACATCAGTGCATTTCTAGAAGGGACACTGGGCAGCAAAAAGTATACTAATATAAAACTCCTGGAGTCAACAAATAGCCCTTCTAAGTTGTCATTGTTAAATGATAAGGGATTCTTGAAATTAAAATATTGTCTTTTTAATAAAATCAAGAACTAGAACAACTTTGGCACAGGATGTCCGTAAATCAAGTATTCTTTAATTTAATTTTTTAGAGGCTGTAAATTTCTGCTTGTACCTCATTACAAAAGCATTAAAAAATAATTACATATAGTCTGGCCCAGTGAAGCATGATATCATGTCATAAAATCACAATTTGCTGATGTCCTGTAATCTCTAAAATTGCTTATGCTTCCCAGATGATATTCTCTGTCAACATAGGCAGTTTTGGGTTTGGTTTGTTTTTTTTTCAGTTTGTTGTTTTGAGGTTCTAGATGGCAATAAGCTTCTTATTTAAACAACAACAACAAAAAAAAAGGTATTATTTTCTCAAATTTAGAAGAAACCTTGAGTTTAGTATGTACCCCTTGATCAGGATCTTACATTGCATTGGAAGTGTCAAGTAATTCTAGAGAATACCACACAAGACACAGATTGGATATGTCCAAGTTGGAAGCAATTACAATTAATGATAGTTTGGGTTCATTAGGAGGCAGAAGAATAACCCATGGGGCAATTCTGCTTTTCAAGAACTGTTGTCATCATCAGGTGTTATATCCTGAACATATAAGAAGCCAGGGAATACATGTTATAAGCTTGAAAGATCTGCTGAGTATAAAAAAAAAAAAAAACAATAAATCATCCCATATGCACAAGTGTGGAAGTTAAGTAGATCAATTATTTTGTGTATCTCCTGAGAGAAGATCAAGAGACCTGGTTTGTGGTTAAAAAAGGCTTTCCTTAGGTATAATATTACAAATTCTAAATTCAGTTATGTCCTGGAATCTCCTTCTTTGGTAATGTTTAAAGGCAGGTCAGAGACACATCTGTTAGGAGCAATTATCCTGCCTCAGAGAATAGAACTGGATGAGATGATTTTAAAAGGTCCTTTCCAGGACTAAATTTCTGTGATTATTTTATTCCGGTCCTCCTGATATTTAGTTCGGAGTCTGTTGTTAGAGAATGTCTTAACCTATTATTTAAGGACCACATAAGTTGTATCTTGACCAACATCATAAGTTCTTGAACTTCCTTGAATGTACCAGAAAGTTATGTGTACCGTTGTCTGGATAGCCTAATCCTAGATGTCTTACTATTTATTGCCGTCTCTTCTACACCTCCTACTATTTACTGTCAGCTGATTATCAGCCAAGTGGTTATCATTTAAGGTTAGAATGAGCTTTTTTATTTACCTTCCTCCAAAATTGCATTCCCACTGATTATGCATTAATTTGCAATTTTGGCTCACTTAGTCTATAAGATTAGCCAGGAAAAATCAAAATTCTCTTATGATCTTCCAGGTTTTTCTCCTGGACAATTTTTTATAGGAAATCACAAGAGAAGAAACATAAGATTGTAAACATATCAACGGATCTCAAAAAGTTGTGTAGTGTTGACTTTAGGTTCTGCATTTAATGGCTATCAGCAGAACGCAACAATATATTTGGGTTTTTTCCTCCTTGCTTTCATCTGGAGTAAATTCACCAGTCTAAATGTATAGATTCCTGCTCTTTTCAATAGGGTACAGATCAGAGTTCTGAAATACGTTACTCTCTGCAACGTTGTTTTCAGGAGCTCATGGATGGTTTTAACCCAAGAATGTCTAACTGAAGATTCAGCAGGTCAACTCTTCTGTCACCTGGGACTGGGAAGGAGAAGTTAAGCAGGCAAATAAGTAAAATTAAGAGAGAATTTCATTAGCTAAGGACTAGGGTAGTGGTTAGTCTGTGTTGTTTTTTTCTGGGTGACTACGATGGCCCATATCTTGCAACTAAGTGTAGATCTCACCCCTCCAATTTAGAAGACTATCTCAGAGCTGGTAATTTAATTTACTCCTGTGTATAATCATGTCCAGATCTACCTTGAATAAATGTCTGGTTAATAAATAAATATTTCCATGACACAACCTGTACCACAACCTCATTTCTGCCATAGTCTTCTAATTCCAGCCTGTCGGTATGAAATGTCAGGCTATATAGACATCTCTCTGTGGCAATGGTATCTCTCAGTTTACAGAGCTCTCCTCCTAGTGTAAAGTGTGTTTTTTTCCTTTGATACATATACAGGGAGGAAGTACATCCTACCTCAGCCTTCCTCTACTGAACTAAACAATCTCATCTTTTTCCACTCTCCTGAGAAATACATCCCTTTTTGCAGTTACTGCATGAGCGAGGGCAACAGAAGTATCTTAGATTATAGTTCCTGATCTATTTGCTTCAGATGGTCTTTGTAGAAAACACTGAGACTTATCTCACTTGGGAAATCAGCCATATTGTTTTTAAAATATGATTATCCATATAATGACTTTCTCTGAGTGATTCATCTTTGTGTACAGAAATATTTACCTATAAGTATTTCCATGCCCATGTATCATTGCAAGGTGCTTGGTATGGATATGGACACCCAGGGCAACCCGTTCTTTTCCATTTGTCTGCTGGAGGCCAGAAGGCTGGTGTCATGCCAGGATGAACATTCCTTTCAAGCTGAGCTGTCTAGAAAACATGAAAAACCCTGGGAGGTAAGGCCAGCTACAATCCTCAGGACAACTACATGGCACTTTCTGTTCCAAAAGAATCTTGGCAGTTGTAGTGTATCTATTACTTATTACTTGCAGGCACTATCCGTACCAAGACACTTCGAATGGCAACCTTTGCTCTCGTGAACCCACATACCAGAGTTAAGTCAGCAGATGTCACGAGAAAACAACTTGTCTATCATGGTGAGAAGTGTAAGAAGATTTTTCAAAGTCAGAGTTCCTGCAAACATCCCAAAGTTTTCAGATGCAGGTTCCTCTTCTACTGAGTTAAAAAACTTTAAAGAAGACTTAAGTAGGTCTCAGTTGCCAAAGTTTACACACAAAGGTTCCTCTTCTACTGAGTTAGAAAACTTTAAAGAAGACTTAAGTAGGTCTCAGTTGCCACAGTTTACACATACAGCTCTGCCTCCCCTTCTTCAGTCATCCCTGACCTCAACTCAGTTCTGACAATTGTAACCTGAATCTTTTCTCAGTCCTTTCTATTTTCCTTAGCTGTGATGACTAAAAGCTTAGTCCCCACCCACATCTCAAGAGCCAGAAACTAGGAAGAGGTGCCTATGTTCTTGAGGACCTCATGTAGTTGGCAGACCTGGAGCAACCTCAAGATAAATCAGCAGCAATAACTCCGGCACAAAAGCTATAGCTACCTTCATTAACAGGCTAATGGAATAGTTTTCAAGAGTGGTCTGGACATCCGTAGTGAACTCTGAACTACCTCTAAGGAATCAACATAAACAAATCCTGTTCTTAATGGACTTGGATTATCCAATTTAGGTTTCATTCTTCTTGTGGGAAATGCTAGCAAGATTTAAAATTGAAAACTGCTGGTGGTGTTTAGAGCACCCGCACAGAAAGTGGGACTCTGAGGTACAAGTTCATCAGTCAAAGGGATTCAAGCCTCTCAATTTCTGTAAAATTTAACTTCCAGATTTTAGACTCTCCTGCACAGCGGTGCCTTCTTCTCTACATACCATACCTGGGAGGGAGTGCAGAAAAGAACAAACTCATGAAATATGAAAGGGAATGAATATGAATAAGCAGGATTTTAATGAGTGGGAAGAACACTTGTTGGGGTAACAACATGTCTCTTGGGTAAAGTGCTGGCTGTGATGACATGACACCAACACAATCAAGGTGGTCCTAACAGAAGTAAGAAAGTTGTCCTTCATATTCCTGGAAATACAAGATTTAGATGCCTTCTCTTAAGAGAGGCATTCAAGCTTTAGTTTCTAATTAGAGACACATACCAACATATCTGTGGTTCAAGCTTTTAGTACCCTGAGGGTGATGGGATTTTAGATAAGTTATTTGCATATAATTTCATTTTATCTCTACCCAGTTGGCACAAAGCGTCTTCTATACTGGCCAATTAAGACATGTAGGTTTGCACAGGAAACCCAGACACTCAGCTTGGAGCAGGTTCATAAACCCAGATAGTAAAACATCTCAGATATGACACCAGAGGTTACACGAACCTTATGTTGTTATCGCAGGTCATTTGGGGGGAAAATTCCCACATCCAAGTGGCAACTGTCACTTCTAACCTCATTGCATGGAAGAGCAAACCAGCCTGATTGCAAACCAAGCTCCCTCTGCCTGAGTTTTGCAGCCTGGAAAGCCAGCTTGCTTCCTTAGACCAGTGTCTGGGAGGTGAGTCAACAGATAGGCAACGTGGATGATGAGGGATTTGGGGCTGTGATGTGGGTTGCATCCTCCATCTAATGTGTTTCATCCCACTCCAAAAAAAAAAAAAAAAATCTAGGGGAAACTCTGCAAAAAGACATGACTTTTCCATTGTTATTTAAAGAGTCAAAACAGTTCTTGCTTGCCTACATCTTGTGAAATCGGCTGAGGGAGAGCCAACCTTGTACAGATGTGTGACTGTTTTGAATGCTCACATATTGCATTGAGAAATGAATCTTTCTCTGGTCTCCTGGGTCAAGAGAGGGCCAGATTTAAGGGTGGAGTGAGGGATTTTCATGCCTTCATTCTATAACTGGTAATTAAATAAAGCTTGTCCTCAGATAGATTTCTGGAGCCACCCAGAATTTGATCTCTGCCTTTACACAAACAGCAAGTTCTGAGTGTGTTGGATGGGGACTCAGGATACATGGTCCTCTTCCCCCTCTCCCTCTGGCCTTCTGAGCAGTAATTTCTTATCCCTGTATTTCAAAATCCATATCTGTAGAGACAAGATAATGAAACTGAGCTCCCTTGTAAAGTGTTTTGAATTTTACTGATGGACAGGTATCAGTAACAAGTGCTAACATTATTACTGCATGAAGGAGTTTTCCAAAAAATGTCCAAAGATTTATGTCTACTTAGACTTCATGAACTTTTATTTTAGACTAGCCAGTACATAGTTTGGCTTCACTTATACTGTAATTTAGACCCCTCTTGCCCTTTTAAACTAGTCAGCTGTTGAAAACTTTTTCAAACCTGTACCATAAACCCATACCTGGAAACCCTCCATGCCAGCATCATTTTCAGAAGAATCATTGCCAATTCATCAGCTGCTATTGATCTCAACCTGGTGACGTCTTTGTTTTTCTCTTTCCTGAGGATATTATTTATGCCCTCCAGTTAATTAAATAAGTTGAATAGCCAGTAGTGGGAGACCATTGCCCTGTCAGTTCTGAGAATATGTTCCTTGTTGTGTCTCTGTCCCAGAAACCACTGACCAGAGGGCAGAAGCCCAGAACATGTGTATTCAATTATCTGCCTGCTTCACATAATCCCAATAAGCATTGTTCTTCTTTGTCTAGCATACTTCATCCCTGCCAAAGCCCCACAGACCTAATTTAGATTTACTATTGCTACTACTATTATTATTATTACCATCATCATAATTATCATATTATTATTATCATCATCATCATCATTATTATTATTATTATTATCATTAATTTTATCATTATTATTCTCTCAGATAAATCTTATTGAACAACTTAGAAAGGCAATTCTGGGCTGTGTTCATCAAGACAGCTTCACACTACAGGGTGAAAAGATTGTGATCCATCTGTATCTGATCTTTGTGGATCCTGGAGCCAAAACACCACTGAACAACTGGGAGGGGTTCAGAGAGTAGCAGCATCATTAAGGAGAACCTGGATGCTGGGAATAACTGGAAAAGCTGTGTATCTCCATATCTCAGGCTGGATTTGAGTATACAAAAGACTCATTAGTGGCTGGATGAGGTCTGTCATTCAGTTGACCCAGTCTTGTAGTCACACACTCACACCCACAGTATTTGGTTACAAAAGGTATTGGCAAGCTGCACAGTGGTCTCCAAGATAGTAAGAATATCCTTGCCATGTTCCCAACTGGGATATCTAGCAGTTGTACCTTAGATGTTAACAAATGTGTCATCAATTAACAGCCATTTATTGATATAAAATTCAAACTGTTTTAGGTATAAAAGAAAGCATATCTGAAATGAACCAGATTCTGGCTACAGGACTGTGAAGCCACTGACTGTTGTTTTCTGCGAATAGGACAGCGTTATGCTATTTTCTTGGCATCTGCAGGGAAATTCAAGGGTGCTGGAGAAATGGAGCTTGGAGGACCTTCCAGCAGCCACTGTGGTTCACCCAAATGAACTGGCTAGCCGAATGTTGCTCCCTGTGGGGAAAAAAAATAAGTGCTTGTTTCATGATATTATCCTTGGTGAACATCACTACAAAGTGGTGCTCATAATCTCAAGCAAATCTCAACTTGTTCTGAAAGGAGTAGCCCCAAAGTACTCCTCACCATCTGCAAGTTCTCACTTTCAGAACCTCTTTTCAGGTTGCCTTAAAACACCATTAGATCATGATCTGCAGGAGGAAGCAGATCAGGCTGAAGATTTATCACAGAAAAGAAATAAAAAGGTCAGGATTCACCACACAGGCACAAAATGACCTGTGCTGATAGGAACAAGATGGCCCCTTTCACGAGGTTGGTCTCAAGACAGATTCAATTTCTGATTAACTGTGACCTTCATTCTGACTTTTAGTTGGGTCCTAGCAAGGAGTTGAGAGGACCCCCTTAGGGTCATGTAAGTGGTGGTTACCTTAGTTCAAGTGTACCTGCCAGTTCTCCCACTCTTGAAATCAAGTATATTTTAATTATACATGTGCCTGGGATTGTTTGGATTTTGGGGTATTTTTATACTGACCCTTTTGCTTTACTTTAGGATTTTTTAAGCAAGTATTGTCTTAAAATAGGCTGCAATGGTTCTGGCACTTTGATTCACAAGAATTAATTTGACAAGCATAGGTTTTGTTTTTCACTTTTGCTTGTGTAATAATGATGGCTTCTGTTTCTGCTTGGCAAAGTCCAATTTGCTTGCAAGACATCATGTACCATCCATTAATGAGAAAAACCCAAGTGCTGAAACCACAAGTCCAGTTGCTGCAGCAGCTGCTTACATGGAAATGAGTCCTGTGCCCAAGTGAGATCCTGGGTTGCAGGGGCAGAAAATCGGCGTACTGTTAAAATGCAGCATGACTAATTTAGAAAAGGGATGGACTCTGCAGTGCCTGTCAGCACAGGGTCCAGACTGAGCAACAGCTCTTCTCACCCAGAGTTGCTGTCACACATGTTACATGGCAACCTCATACAGATGAGTTTGATGGGACTTCAGTATATAATGTGTCATCTTGGAAGTGGGTGGAAAAAGGAGTAAAAACCACTCAGGATTCGTCTCTAGACAATGTATGTCTACGTACCAACATCAACACACGAGTTTGGTGTCTAAGGTCCCATGTGAGAAAGAAGAGAGCAGCACAGCTCTTCTGTTGACAACATAAACTAAGTTCCATCCCTCAAATCTAGAGAATGGAGAGAAAAAAACCCACTATGCGTAGAAAATATGAGATCTCTGCACGTGAAAGCTGATCTGAAAGAAAAAATCTAGATTTAGGAAATTTCTACACAATAAAATAGTGACCCCCCTCTCCCCTTCTTTTTGATAATTCAAATCTAGAATGAGCAGTAGGATCCAAAAACCTCTTCTCTTTACTCTTATTTTCTTTACCCTTTTACTTCACAACTGCATCCAGGGCGTCTAACTGAAATTCATCTTGAGTCAGCTCTGTTTAGAAAGCACTGCTCTACCCCAAGCAGATTATCATGAAGGCCATCCAGAAAGGTACTTTGATCTTTACAATGACAGTCACAACACTGTCCTCTCTCCTTTGGTTGAGGCTAACAGCTACAAGTCACACATTGGTTCAATCCTAACAAGCAAAGAAGGGCAAACTTTCTCACTTTGCTTCTCATCAAGCATTCAGTAAAAATCTACCCATGACCATACAAGCTGGAGCAGGGTGTGTGCGTGGGTCTTTCCATGTATAATTAATCAGTTTTGGTGCTCACTTGAGCACCTGAAATTGCAGCCCTGATGGTGCCAGAAGCAATGACCCCTTTAGTGCTTGTTCAGTAGAGCATGTGGTTCTCCATCAGGTTCATGCCACCCCTCCAAACAGGCAGTGTGGGACGTGACAATTTGCCCAGGTGCTTGTCTGTTTAGAAAAAAAAAAAAAAAGTGAATATTGATGAAGGGACTTTCTGCATCAGGATTCAGCTCCACAGTCAAATCATTGAGTTTTGTTTTTAGAACACTCGTGATTCCCAGATGAAATGATGGCATTAGACCTACTGACCCTGGTGGTAAGCCATCAGGCAGGGTGTATGGAAGGAACAGACTTGACTGTAAACAAGCTGAGACTGGAAATTAGGTTTCCAGCCACTACTAGTGTGAAGTTCTGGGGATTTATGGGAACAATGTGCCTACATGTTTTAAAAAGGAGTGTGAAAAGTCTATGGGAGGCACTGAACTAACTTGATGTTCAATATTTTTGATATGAGTGTTTAAGCATCTGATTGGGTAAAGACTTTGAATAGTGGTATCATTGCTGTTTGTTAGTCACATTTGCTTATCACATAGATTATTATATTAAACTCATTCCCCTGAGCTTCCACTGGTTCCCTTAGTTGTCAGAAAAACGCTTGCTTCCTCTTCATGGGTATCCTGGTTTGAAAGGAGAAGGCCACTTTTTTCTTCCCCTGAAGCATCCAAGAACTGCTACAAATAAACAGAGGGTGTGCTTACTGGTATTAACATTTTGCAGGTGCCTGATGAGAGCTCCTTGGTTACACATTCCTCATCACACCCATAAGCAATCTGAAGTCAAGAAAGATTTCTCTCCCCAGATCAGATTGGCAGTAAAAATCGATGCTTTTTTTTTCTTAGTTTTTATTGTTTTCATTCCTTTGCCTTCCTTTTCCTTCCCTCTGAGATGTAGTCTGGATCTTTGCATTACCTTTCATGTTCCAGAGGTTCTACACCTTGTAGACAGCCATCAGAAAGACCCACTGCATCAAATGGGACTTTATGACAGGCTTACTATTTAAAAAAAAAAAAAAAAAAAAAAAAAAAAAGGAGTAAAAAGGATTTTTTGAGAGGTTTAATGTTTGTATTATGATGGAAGGAGGCATGCTGTGGCTTATGGTATAGGAGTGTCTATAAATTCATTATCTGTGATCTGCTTTAAACATCTACTCATATGTGCTGCAGCTCCCTATAAGCACTTTTTAGAGACCCCACCCGCCTGTGAATTAACAGAGGTCAGGAGGGAGATAGTGCATTTTGGATGCTGGTCTTTGACCCTTTGTGAAACAGGCCTCTGTTGTTTGTAGATCAAGCCTGGTGGGAAGCTGGCCTCGCATCTGCACAGAGCTGTGGGAATTCTGTGGCATTTCATGACGGATTTAGGAGCCGGGCTGGAAAGAAGAGATCTAAATAAAGCTTGCAAGCTGCATTGTACCTGTTGTTCAGTCTGTGAGGCCAGGTCCACTTCTCAGGCTCTATCAGATTTCTAGGAAATCATTAGGCTGCCTTGTCTTACAGCCCCTGATATTTAATAGAACAAGGAAATTAGTTTATGGCAATTACACGACATCCACAACCTAATCTCCCTGAAATGGCCTATAAATGTTCTTTTGAAAGGCAGAGGCTGTTCTTTACCAAG
The DNA here is from genome assembly GCF_018691265.1 of Tyto alba. Lineage (NCBI taxonomy): Eukaryota > Metazoa > Chordata > Aves > Strigiformes > Tytonidae > Tyto > Tyto alba. The sequence continues at coordinate 39,903,899 of NW_024881313.1, read as the reverse complement.
AAATTTCTTATCACACTGGATGAATATCCCTGAATAGGATCATACTTTTACTTCCCTTTCAAAATATATAACAAATAAGTCGCTCTCACTCATCTCAGAGAGGATCCTAAACTCTCAGCTCTTCAAAGAGGAAACCTGACAGTTCTCAGGATTCACTTCTTTGCTGTCTTTTTTTTTTTTTTTTTTCCAGAAATGTAATTGCAACACACTTCAAAGTGGAAGAACAACTTTAAAAAGAGCAAGTACTTTTTTCTACAGAGCCTAAGCTCCAGACTGGTTTGTCTATTAGAGATTTTCCTGTGTCTAAAACTCTTCACAGCAGTAGGGACTCCAGCTTGATGTAGGTAATCAATGAACACTAAAAGCATAAGGGAGAAAAAAAGGATTAAGTTTCAATTGTAGTTTGAGTGTGCTTCCCTTTCTATATCCCTTATGTTTAAAACCAAATAATAATATTTTTAAAAATGAATAATTTTGTTTAGACTACAAACATTTATGGGGAAAAAGCCTATGAAATGCAATTCCAAGTTTTAACAGCATGGTTTACAATCATTTCATGGGGTGTTTGATGGTCATCTTCTCACAGGGAGACAGCATCCTTTCTGTTGAAAGAGGCAACAAAAATGGTGCTTCCATTGTTTGGTGGCAATGGCATGAATCCCCAGTGATGAAGCCATTCAAGTACATGAATTATTTTGCATGAAATTATTATTCTCATTTAGTGAATTCTCAAATAGAGATTTGGAAATTTCCATCCACTTTTTGCTTTGAGCCATTAACACAAGAAATGGAACTTTTGTCATTTTTTTGTGGGACAGAAACTGAGAAATTTCAATGAAAAATATTATATTGTTTTGCCTCAATAATTCAACTGAAGAGAAACAGCCTAACCTTCCTGCAATTGAAATGGTCTATTCTGACTTGTTGAAATTAATCTTTGTTTGGGGATTTTTCATCATTAAACTGTGTTTCTCTAATGTGGTGTGTTAGAGCTAGAGTCTCTAAAGCAGTTTGAAACTTTTTCCTTTTGCAGAAAGAAGACTTTATGGTCAGATTCAATCTCGTCATGCAGAAAGTAGAACTTTGTCTAAAGAACGCACGTTTACAGTAAGCACACGGTGAGCAAAGTCTCCCAGGCATTCCACAGGAGTGAATGAGATTTTGAACTACAGTTCCCATAAAGCAATGCATTAATAGGACAATACTTTTGAACTGTTTTGATATGAGGTACCTCAAGCCATATTAATATAAAACAAGAACATTCTGATATGATTTACTTCACAGACATTGATCAGTACATTTACCATCTTCTTTAGGACACTTCAATTTTAAAGGACTGCATTTTCTCCCCAGGGAATTATTTAGCTAGAAAAAACCTGACCCACCCTATGCATTTTAGTCTTTTCAGGGTTAAGGTTCCAGGAGACACTATCAGTGTAGGAACTACAACTAATAGTCTGTAGATGCTGTTTATGTTAATTTTACACACATTCATACATATGTATATATTAAGTATAGTGCTATAGGAGCTATATCTATACATTTGTACCACATCTGGTATAAGAGGATCACAATTCTTAATGGAAGTCATAAACCTTTCAGTTAAATAGATATTAGATACTCAGAAAGCGAAACTCCTTCCCCTTTGCAGCCAACAAGTTGCTCCTTATTCAATGAACTTGCCTTTGCACCAGAAATGGGGTTACTTAAGCCAGGAAAGGGATCGCAACAGCCCCATGTTCTGGGGCTGGGACCTTTGAGTCTGAGGCTTGAAGCAGCTTTGAAGGTTTTGGAAGCAGATGTCTTTTGATGAAGGGAAAAGACTCACAGTCTGATGTACTGGACAGCTACTGGAATAAGGCATCCACCTATGGCCGCGTGTGCAGGAGAGCAGCACAGCTGGGAATGTTCGCCAGGCACCGTGTCCCAGTCTAACTCCAGCCACTGTCAATCTGCCATGAGCTCAGGGAGGGGGAAAATAACATCACCAGGCAAGTTCCTCTCAGGTCACTTCATGTGAAAAAAAAGAGAGGCTGGGAAGGTGGACAAGGGGATCCTGGTTACAGAAGAGCATCTGAAGTGTTTCTCCTCAAGCCCTGCCAGGAGCAGGAGAAAGTGCTGTGTTTTGTTCCTATGCACAGAAGTGAGAGCGTACTGAGGCTTGGATTCCCCTCTTAAAATGTACAAAAGTTCTTGAAGAAAAAAACATACGCACACACAGGGCTGGCTGGCCCTTTTTTTCTAGGTACTGGAAGTCAGACTGTCATCTGTGTCAGATTTCCTCTTGGCACCGGAGCTGGCTGGATCTCCCATCCAGGACTGCTAGCCAATGGCAACAGAAAATTTATCATGACTCGACTTCTAATTGAGTTTGCCTCTTCTTTCTGCTGCAGCCACAGCAGGCTTGGTCTGCTGGTTGTGAGTAGATTTGCGAACGACACTCAAAATGTTCCAGGACAGCAAATCTACACAAATAAGGCATACTTTCTCCTGTTTTTTCAACCCCAGAAATAATAATAATAATACCCTGGCTGATTTATAAATAGAAACTGGAGAACCCTTTGGAATTGACTCCATATCCGCTTCAACTGGAGGGACGCAGAGCTTATTCCTTCTGGAAGCTAAAAATCTAGGAATATACCAGGAGTTGTAACAAAGGAGAGAAGAGGGGAGAAAGAGGGGGTCCTGGGTGGGGGAAGATATTTTTCTGCTCTGCCAGCTGCTGCTGCTGCTGTGGCTGCTAGTGCCTGGAAAGAGGGAATGGAGTTTTGCCAGGCAAAGAGCAGGGAAGAATGGGAGATGTCCTGAGGAGGTGTTCAAAGTGACGGAGCCCAGATGAAAGGGTGAAGACATCATTCCCAAATGTCTTGCTACAAGTCTACATGTGCATGGCATATTCCCCAATATAGGGATTCCTGCACTGTCTAGGGGAGGGGATGAGAGATGCAGGTGGGGAGAAAGGGAAGAAGAATGCTTGCATGCAAAGAAAAGGCAACATATGGGGGGCAGGATGATGTCTTACAATGTGGGAGAGGTGTCAGTGCAAGGGGTAAGAGGAGAAGGAGGATATTGCAGGTGCAAACAGGGGACTGGGTAATGACACGCAGGGCCAGAGCATCCTCCCTTTGTGCCTCTGCAAGTCATCCTGGTGAAAAAGGAGAGCAGAGGTGTTACTGGGGTGGCTGCAGAGACAGGAGGCTCTTGGACTCAGATCCTGAGCTCCAGGACCTTCTCAGAGGCAGCTGAAAGGCAGGATGGACAAAGTTCAGAAGGAGAGGCACAAGGTGCTGCCCAAGGTCATAAGCAAGGTCAGTGAAACCAAGCGGTATGCAATCACACCGACATTTAAACGCGAGGCCATGGTATTTAGTACCCATGCATGACCCCCTCTCCTTCCCTTTCCCACTTAATTATGCAGTAAATAAACCATGTCAGGCCCTGATTTCTGGCCCCAAGGCCAAGTTACACATCATGACTCATGTCCACACACAGAAACTCCTTCCCTCCCCTCCCTCCAAAAAAGAAAATGGCCACATCCAAACTGCCTTTTGGGAATTGTCCCTGGTTCCTGCTAGCTGCTGAGCAAGGGATCTTCACAAATTCACAGAATCATGGCTGTGCCTATGTCCAGGATATTCCTGTTTTATTTGCTAATGGATGTGCAAGCACTATGTCTTTCTTTCTGGGTTAGAAGGAGACAGTTGCATATGTGGTCTCCCTGAGACAGTAACCCAATTATTTCAGCTCAAAAGTCTTCCAATGTTTCACGGCAATAAATTAATGAATATCATTGTCCTCATTTTATGGGTGAAAGCCATCAAGGGTAAAGGGATTAAGAGATTCACTCAACCTATATAAAATCTAATTGATGGAGCAATAACTGGGACTCACATCTCCAGACTCTTAGACAAATCTTTATTTACTAAAGTATGTAAGCACTTTGTCAGCTCAGTGTTTCCCTGTCAGCTTCAATAAATATCCAGACTGAAGTCACAAATTTCCTTTTTCTATTATTTATTTTAAATTGCTTCTCTGCCCACAGCCTTCATATAAGTAAGGATGCATGTTCACATGATTATATATGATTGAGAAGATTCCACCTAATAAGCTGTACATTATCTCATGAGTAACAAGTTTCTGGCATGTTCTTGAAAGTTTTAATATATGCAGTCCAAATGCAGAGCATTTAAAATAATGGACCTTGCTTTGTACTTGCAACAGATGAGGAAGATGTGCACAACTCATTTCCTAGGGCTTAGCTGACGCTTGATAACCTGGTACACAGTTGTGGCAAAATAGTTGATGACAGGGAAAACATGTCCAAAGCCAGCAAGGAGTAAATAAATCATGGCCACCGAAATGATCTGTGGGAAGACAATTTTTGGAAAGTCTAAGATAGGGCATAACTACAAAGACAAGCTTTTTTGGGACTTTATGTGAATTATGACAGATCAGAACAAGAATGCAACTCTAAAATAAGTAATGAAAGATGGGCTCCATTTGGAAGAATGTATATTGATTTTTATCTCTGTCTAGTTTGACTTTCTCCTGGATCATTCATGTTCCATTTGACAGTTTCTCTGAATGTGTGTTGCAACGACAAACCAACCAGGGAGATGCTCATGGGCACAAAACTATAGGAAATATCAAGAGAAGAACAAGTTCTCTCTGACAGCTTGTGATACTGTCATTTATCCGGTTATTAAAGTCTTAATGTTATTTGAATAACTCCCTTGCAGAAAGCTGGATTGTTTGGACTTCAGCTGACCTGTGCCAGTTTAATCCAGCTGAGGAGGCTTTCTTGTTTCCAGTGTACTTGTCAAATATTTTCTTCTGACTTCCTCTGATCCTTCCTCTCGCTATGTCCCAGTGTTGCATAATTTTCTGCCTTTTCCTCCATACCTTGAGATACTGAAGGGTTATCAAAGAGGGAGCAGAAGCACAATAGGGTTGAGATTTCAGCGGAGGCAGAAGTGTGAAAAGGGCCCTCTGGGACCCAAACCGATGTTTCATTTGTTGCCTACACTTTCATTGCATCAGCCAGCTAAAAGTCATTTTGAGAATACACTTCAAAGAGTGCCTGGAGGTCTTGCTCCTAGATGAAGCTGCACCTCTAAAGCTCTTCAAAGATGAGAGGTGAAACAAATAATGCAAACCAAGGCAGCAGAGAAAAATTATTTCACTAAATCTACAAAATAGTTTATGAGAATATCAGTTCCTCACAGAACCTCATTCCAGTGTAATGGCCTTTGGATCTTCAAATCCCCTTCCTGAATTTAAGCTTGTGGACGTTAGCTCATCTCTGACTAGTTTAGCAAAGGACTTTTAGTTATATCTGTATGTTCTTTTAAGCCTTAGTACTTCATAAGCCTCAGACCACATAATGTCAGTGCTCTGGAGAACAAGCTGAACAGAAAAGGAAGAGAAGACAAGCAGTCTAGGATCCACGACTGTCTTGCAAAATTAAGCAATGTGGATCTTTTTTATGGCCCTGGAGAGAAGAGAATTCAAAGTTATAATATTGCCTGTGTGTCCAAAAAAATGGTTTAAATCACCACTAAGCTCCCAAGCTCTCCTTGCTGTGTTGAGCTGGTGGGGTTGATCTCTCCATGCACCAAGGCAGAAGAGCAGTGAGTGTGGCATGGCCATGGTCTCAGTGGATATCAGAAGGAGAGACACTGAGGAGTCGGAGTGAAGCCAGGAAGCCACAGACAGGAAGGACCTGTTGGAGGAGAGATTTCCTAAGCCTCACACACTAAGACACACTATATCTTTCTTGTTGTTCTCCACAGGTTGGTCTTCCACTTGCAGTGGCCACCTACATGGTGCTTTCCCTGCTGTGAGCCTCACAAGATGACTCCTCTGTAGTGATTTTTGGCTTGACCTGCACACCTCCCTGGTTTTTGGCCTGACAAAACACTCTCTGGTCTTGTAGATGGGATGACACAAAAGAGGTGGGTGGTAGCTTTACTCTAAATCTATGGGAAAAAGTCAGACACAGCTTTAAGATTGTGTGATGACATGTGCATGCTTTTATTAAGGTCTCCAAGAAGCTTAAACCCAATGAGCAAATATATACAATACCAACAACTCTCATTCTGCAGCTACAAACCAACAAGGCCTGGAAACTTCTCTGATGTTTCCAGCATGGATTAGTCACCCTTCTGGTAAGACTTTGGCAGCTTTTATTGGTGGTCAGTCCAACAGGTGGGGCTGACATACCAGGGACCTTACTTCATCCCACTGCTTTGCCAATACCAGGACGTATCCTTCCTGAGAACTGAGGGGTGCAAATCACACCAGCTTCCAGAGGACAGGGCTCATTCAGCACATTCTTATGTTCAGGGTGTGAAAACACATGTACAGTGCAGCCCTGCAGCCTGGCTGCTTTTCTGGTGACATGCAAATTGTTCCTTTCTGTCCTTGCTTATTCATGGATTTTAATGGTTGCCCAGCATTTTTTTCAGAGACTGGGTGATAATTTCCATTTTCTGGTTGAATGCTAAATATTTATTTCTCCTTAACTCTCCTGTCATTACCATTAGACACGATCTTTTCTTTCCCTATAAATTGCTTTTAAGGTTTTAATAGGAGCTGCAAGAGCCCCATCAATTTAGACTGCAGAAACAGTATATTTCAGTAATAAATGACAAGGAGACAAATTTTAAAAGCACCTGCAATGAAAGTTGAGAACACCAAGAAGCTAAACTTCAGTTTTAGTAACAGGTGCCTAACTTGTGACCGTATTGCCATGTTCGTGTAACCGAGACATCAAACTTTTACAAATCAGGAAATGCCAGAAAAAGTTCCCCAGTTACAATTTCATCTTCAATCACAATGTTCCAATGGTGTTTGGGACCCCAGACAAAGTTGTAGGTATGGTCTTGGCTGACACTGCTGTTGGCTGACCCTCGTAGCCTGCAGAAGGAATGTCTCAGCCAACATCATAAAATCACCCACTGGGTTATGTACCACCACCCCAGCCCCTCCTTTTTCCCACTGTCAGCCAGGTAGTGCTCCCCATCCTTCCTGCTTCCTTCAACGCTTTGCAGAGCTGATTTAACTCACTGAAATGGCACAATAATTACCTCCTCCTCCACCCTTGTTTAATTTTTGGATGTTTCAGTGTGTTAACCTGACTCATGAAGGAATCTGATGAGTGCAAAACTGGCTCAAGGTAAGGGGCATGAATGTGTGGTCAGCTCTGCAGGTGGGTGGTGGGAGGAATGAAATGTACTTTACCCATCTGGAAACTCAATCTCAAGAAACTGTGCCTCAAACCAGACCAGACCAGTTGCTATTTGTTTCTCTCCACGTCAAGAGAACATCGGAGTCTCAATATCTAAAGTACTTCATTAATAATAATTGGCAGATTTTCACAAAATGACCCTTAAAAGAAGGTGTGTTATTAAACGTGGTTGGATACAGGAGACTGCAACATGTACAGACAATGTCCAGAACTTCCCAGGATTTTGAGTGGTGAAATGTCTATGATACGTTGTTTCAGAGAACTGAGCTTTTGCAACACTCGTATTTGATCAGAGCTCAGCTCCCAGACGAAAACTACATTTTTCAGTTTCCCATTTGTTTTGGAGCCCAGTTCTTCTTGGTTTCATTGTTGTGGTTGTCAGGTTGAAGTACAGCTCTGCATAGTTCAAACTGAAAAGGTTAATGGATCCAAGAGCAAAATCTGTTTACCTTGGAGTTTTTTAAATGTCATGAAGCCGTTTCCATTGCTTGTGGCTTACAAAGTTATTATTTTTAATAGTAATAGCACTGTTGCATGCAACTGTCCCACTTTATAACAGAGACTCATTATCTCAAATTCTTGCAATAGTGTCATCCATCAGTTTTGGGAAATTTATCTGTAAAATATAAAATAAAAATAAGTAGAGGTTTTGTTGCTTTTATCATTGTTATTTGCTTTCATTTTGGCTTCTAGTTTTTGAATTTCAGAAAAATCATTTTGCCAAGCAATTCTCTGCAACAATTACACCTAAGTTAAGATCCAAGAAAGCATTTAGTCTCCTAAAGAAAGTGAGAATTAGAAGCCCAGGTGTTCATTTGGTTCTGTTCATTTAATTGAATTGAAAAACTGAGTCTAAATTTCTTGTTCAGATACTTGAGTCCAGAAGACAAGGGTTTATATTTCATCATAAAAGGCAAGACTGAAAAATTTTGAATGTTCATTACAAAAGTAGAGTTGCATTTTATAGGAACACACTCAAAGGATGAGAAAGAAAGTGCTGTTATTTAGATTTCATTGAAGCATCCTCCTAAGAGCTTGGTGGTCAAAAAAGGCCAGGCTCTTCAAGCTATTTCAGGGCCTCAAGGATCATCTTCACTTTTCCTTTGCAAAAGCACTTCTCTGGTCAAGTTGGAAAAACAAGAGTGATAGATGTAAACCTAGTATTTAAAAAGATTTCAGATTTTTCTGTTCTGCTCCCAGTGAGAACAATGCCTGCCTTCCTGGGGTCATTATGAACAACAGGAGTTGGGCACTTGAAAGCTGAGATAGAAACAGGAAGATATGTGTCATGTTAGAAATATACGGATTTTTATTCTTCATTGGGATAATTTTGAGCATTTTCACTGTTGCACTCTTCCCCCTACAAGGCAAGAGAGCTCAGTCTTGTGAAGTAATTCCTTTCACAAAGATCAGGCTATTTTCTGCAAAACAGTCATGGTCTGCAAGAAATTTTTTTGACCTGTCAATCAGGTGCTTCTAGAAGGAGATGGAACAAAGTTGGGCACTATCCTTAATTGCAGGTTCAGACTCCCTTCCCTCCCACATATTTGCACTCACTCAGGGCTCATGCTCCTTGAGTGTTCACACTTTTAGAAATCTGTACCATCATCAAGGCTCATGCAGAAAGGCCAGTGTCAGAAAATGTGGTGGTTCAAACAAAAACAAAAAAGGAAGTCACAGCTTTAATTTTTTTGAACTGCAACTGCTTTTGTGTCTTTGATCCTTGTTCCCCATCTAATGAATTAAGATGGTGAAAAGTACTTATTATTAGTAGTCAGAGGCTGGAAACTGCTCAGCTGAGACTGAGGTTTCACTTGACAGAAACAGTATTCCCATGAAATCCATCATTCATTACAGCTAATTTTCAGAATAATATACTAATAGGCATAGGGCTGCTGTTCAGCATAAGTGAACAGAGTGGCAAAACTCATTCAAACAAATGTGAAGACCCCTCTTGCAGTATCACAAACAAAGCTGGTACAATACGTTTGCCTAAACAAAGGTGTACTGAGCTATCTTCAATGTTTTAGGACATCTGCCAGACTTCCAGATGCCTGTCCACATGGCATGGGTCTCTATTTTGTCATCAGTGTGTGCAAACTGACGGATTACAACTGTGTGGGGCAAAGGATCCTTGGAAGGATTTCCCATCCAGATGGCAGATGGATGGGACATCGTTACAGCCAGGATTAATTTGCTTAAATATCAGCACCCAGTGCCACTTGCTACTCTGAGATGTTTCACCTGGACTCCACCATCCAGACCCAAGTGGTGTCGTGTCTACAGACCCAATGGAACATCCTCAAAACCCTGGTGCTTCTCCCATGCTGTGGGGCCTTAATGCCCACTGTCAAATGAGCCAAATCACTCCAGGCTCTGCTTGTGGTATTGTCTGGATCTGTGCTGACTGTAACTGGGGCACAGATGCCCCAAACACAAGAAGACATCTGCACTTACCTTTCTTAATCAAAAATTGTCATCTTTCTCAGAAACATTCTTGAATATATTCTATGCAACACATTTTCAGAATTGTTATTTTTGCAGTCAGACGTCCCACTTCTCGAAAATACACGCAGAAGCTCCTCTGGTATTTAAGCCAGTGATTTCAGAGTCATTAGCACTCCAATTAAGTTACTTTGATTTGCTACAGATAAATGTCTGCATAGAGCTAATTTTGATGTAGTACAGCAAATCCAGAAATGACAGTAAACTTATTTCCATTTCTATTCCAGGCTCTGTCTGAGTTTTCCTGCTTAGCATATCATGGCCAGGACTCATAGCAATTAACAAAACTGCAAAAACTGCACAAATAGCAACACAGTGCAGTGCAATAGGGAAGAAGCAGCAGAAACTTTCTGACACCTGCTAGCTGTTTTATGCCCTAAAATTAATTTTTCTCTGCCAAATCCATGGTCTCTGCTTATCAGAATAATTTCTCAAAACCAAAACATATTGTAAAGTTTTAAAAATATGCTGTTGTGAACCAGAGTGAAGCCCCTGAACTTTTCAAAGCTTACCAATCTTTTTGGATTTAGAAAGGAGCAAAGATTTAGATCCATGAGAACATAAAAAGGTGATTGAATTCTATGATGAAAAAAAAACCAAAAACCTGAAAGTACAAGAAATGCCAGTTTTCTAACACTCCCAGATTTTGCAGAAGTTTTTTAGATTTAAATATGAATTTATGTTATGTTACTAAACCCTGCCAATATTACAAATACGTTTTTACTTTTAAAATGCCATTAACTTGGAAATTGTTTGCTGATTTTTGCAGGTGTTTCACTGCTGATAAATGTGCATGTATGTTTACAGAGAGACGTATGAATGTGTTTAAATGCTATATCCCATCCAAATCATGGGGAATGGGACATTATCCATCCTGTAAGTAAGCTTCAGCCTCACGGTTCAATATTCTGCTTGTACCAATCCAAATTTTGCTCCTTTTCTGCTGTTGGTGGTTGAGGATTTTTCATTGTGTGGGGATTCAAGAGTGTCAAGTTTTACAATCCCATGTTCGATTCCTGCTGATTTTGACAAGATCCAACCTCCTTGCAATAAGATGCTTGTGTGGAAAGTCTTCTCCACTTACTCCATCACCTACTATTAATGACACATGATGGCAGTTCTGATCAGGCTGTTATGGGACACAAAGAAAGAGTAGCAAACCCACAGAAAACAATTTGATTATATGAATAACAAATTAATGTATCCTCTCCCTACCCCACCCACTTCTGCTAATCATTTAAAATGAAGAATGCAGCAAATATGTTAATGTGAAAGTAAAAGAATGAGTAGGCTTTGAATGGCTGAAAGGACAACATGAAATTATTTGGGATATTACTGGGATACCCAGAATTCTGAAACTCTCTGGCCAATATAAACGAAATAACTGAAGACTGGAATTTCATTCTCTGAATAGACGGTGAGAAGTTCACCACTGACCTCAACAAATGCGGGGTAAGGCCAGGTAACTGGACAACAGGAGGCAATGCTATTTCCCATATTCATAGAAAACATTTTTTAATAGGAAGTGTAAAAAGAAACCAACAGAAATCCTTGAAAATACAGGCAGATATGTATGTGATTTTCTACTTTTTTTTTTTTTTTTTTTTTTTTTACTCCTCTGGTGAAGCGATATTTATTATGTAAAAAGTGCTGTTCTGTAACACTCAGTGTGTGGAAAGCTGAATGTGGAAATGATGAAGGAGAATTTTGGCTGCCTGGACTTCCATGTGTGAAAAGACTTAAGAGGCTTGGATGTCATCTTGTTTTTCCTTTTCTGAGTGAGGAATCTGATCCAATCTCTTAGTGAGGCTTTTTCCATTTTAGATTGGCTGTGGAAAAAAAAAAAAATCTTTTGAACCAATTTAAATTGTTTTGCTTATGATTGTCCCATCAGTGAAGGGTATTTTGCATCCCTAAATAGGACTGGCAGACCAACCCAGCAGCCTTCCTGCTGGCATGTGCAGGAATATATCAAACTCTTAAAATGTGGGTTATGAGCACAAAAATAACAGCTTGCTTTGTCTGTTATTCAGTGAAGTGGATCCTTAGAGTGGCAGAGGTTTGTGTTTCAATGCTGAGGGTGTCAGGCTCGACTGGTACAAGTAGGTCAGATCTCCTTTTGATAAGTTTCTATAACATCCTACTCTGAGGAAGCCTCAATTCTTTCTCTGATGATGACTGTAAAACCTTTCTCCACCATTAGTTTATAATGGTCCCCGTGACACCATCCCCCTTGTAGTACCTTGCTGTCATCATTAGCAAAAGGGTAAAGTGGTCTTCCATCCAATCATTGAGCCATCTCTATATTCCTGTCCTCATTCTGCTCGTAGGATTATTAACGAACATTGGGAAGTAACATCACCCCTCATCTTCCTTACTACCATTGACGAAATTGAAGCCAAAGAAGGAGGTGTTTCTAGGTTGCAATCTGTTTATTTTATGAATTATTTTAATGCGGACAAATATGAGGTTGAGGACTATGCCATGACTCTATCCCGCTCTTGTCAACTCCCATCATTCTCAGCACTGTGGAATAAAACTGGAGTCCAAAACCAGAAACGTGCAATAATCACTAATTTTTTGACATTTTTGTCCCTTATAAAATGCAAGACAGAATCATGTTTGTTGGTTTAACAGTAAGAAGGCACCTTCTGGGCTTTCTGTAACTCTGAAGTACATTCAGCCTATAGTGTGGAAGCTGTAGTGTTTGTAACATGTAGCATACAGGAGTCTCTGTGAATGTGGCCAAGTGACATTAGGTTATTCCATTCTTAGTACTACAGACCAGGATATGAAGTCTGAGTGGTTATGTTACACGGCAAAATACCTTAGTACCAGTGTTTCAAGGACTCTGTGTTTGTTTTGTGTCTGGAGGACAAGGTGCCCATGCTGACAAGCAGAGATCTTTTATCCTGCAGTTAAGTCTGTCATACAACTCTTACCTTTACCTCCAAAAATGTCTTCTTCCACCCACTAACTTCCCAGAGTTTTGTGTTATCAGCAGACTTGGCAGTGTACACTGCCCCATCATGCAGATGATTAATGAAGATATTAAACAGGAATGGACCTTGTATTGACCCCTGGGATACACAATTAGTTACTGGTCTCCAACTAGACTTCATGCCACTGATGATCACCCTCTGGGCCTGGCCATTCAGTCAATTTTCAACTCACTTTATTGTCTCCTTACCCAGACCCTAAATCCATAGTTATTCTATGAGGAATTTATGGAAGACAGTGTCAAAGATTTTACTGAAGTTTAGGTAGCCATTATCCACAGCTCTCCCCTCATCTACCAGGTCAGTCATTTCATTGTAGAAGTTTATTTGGTTGGTCAAACATGACTTTCCCTTGATGAAGCCATGCTGACTACTCCTGATGCTGTTCTTGTCCTTAAAGTACCTGAAAATGATTTTCAGAATTAGTTGCTCCATCACCTTCCCAAGGATCAGGGTTGGGCTAACCAGCCTGCAGTTCCCTGGGGTCTTCCTTCTTGCTCTTCTTGAAGACAGGAATGACACTGGCTTTCCACCAGTCTTTGGACACTTCTCCCAGTCACCAAGATTGATCAAAGATTATCAACAGAAGCCTTGCAATGGCATCTACTGGCTTCCTCAGCACTCACAGATGCATCCCATCAAGGCCCATGGACTTCTGTATGTCCAATTTGCTTAAGTGTTACTTGACTTGATCCTCCTCCACCAAAGGTACACTTTTCTTGTTCCAGTCTTTCCCTTGGTGTTTGGGACCTGGGATTCTTGAAGAGCAGTCTTCAGGAAAAAAAAAGACTGAGGCTAAAAAGGTGTTCAATACCTCAGCCTTCTCCATCTCCTGTGTAACTGTGTTCCCCCTGTCACTGAACAATGGATTTACATTTTCCGTAGTCTTCCTTTATGTCACCTCTATATTTATAAAAGGCCTTCTTGTTGCCTTTGGCATCCCTGGCCAGGTTTAGTTCCATTTGAGCTTTAGCTTTCCTAACTGCACCCCTGGATGCTCTGACAATGATTTTATATTCCTCCCAGGCTACCCATTCTTGCTTCCTGTCTCTGTAGGCTTCCTTGTTTTGTTTGAATTAGTCTAGGAGGAGCTTTCCGTTCATCCACGCAGGAATTTTTGCCTTACTTCTTATTTGTTGGGATGCAACACTCTTGAGGGTAGAATCACCTTGTGCTCTGCCTGTTCCCCCTGATCCTTCTTCTAAGGGTGTCATGATGCTTCAACCTGTTTGCAGCAACAGTCATCACATTCATAACCACATGGTTTGGAGGAGAATCAGGTCCCTACTGTTACAAACAGGGAAATGCCAGCTTTCCTCTGCACCTTGCCTCAGACTTCTCACTGCAATGCACTATTACTCACAGAGCTTTTGGAGGGAACCAAAATCTGAAAAATATTCCAGCTCCTTGTGGTGGGACAATGGGGAGCACATCAGATGGCCCTGTCCTATAAAACACATAAAGCAATTTTGGTTCAAGACAGATAATACATGTTTTCTTTATCACTTGCAGTAGTTTCTCTGCACAGAGTATTCTGTACACTGCTCATCTATTTCATCTTCTTCTTCACATAAAAACACATGGTGAACACTACTTGTCACATAGTATTTTAATTTTTTTTGGATTCCTAAGAAAATGCACCCAATTGTGCTGTCTGGTTGTGTCTGTTTATTTGTTTGCATGTCTCTTCCCCTTGCCTCTACATCCTTCCCTTCAACAACCTTTTTTAAAAACAATAGTGTCAGCTGAATTTGATAGATGCAGCCTCAAAGATAGAGATTCTCCAGAAATTTTGCAGAAAAATCTCCCTAGAAGTGAGAAATCTTACTAATAATTCTGCTAATGTAAGGAAGAATAACCTCACCCTTTACAGGATCTGCACATGAAAGAGCCACTGTAACACAAACTTCCTTAATTTCACTGCTGCTTGAAGTACAGTGTTTCCAAATTACAACAGGGCCCCATTGTTAATCCCAATCCTGGATGTCATCAGCACACTCTCCCTGGGCTAAATTTTCAACACATTCCACCACCTCCTCATACATAATTTTCCTCTTAAAGACCTTATAAATGCAGTAATTTAAGATCCAACCCACTCCTTCTTCCTCTGATGAGGCTCTTTGGGCAAACTCTTCACACTTTAATATTACAGTAGAGCCACTGAGAAACTTGAACTTCTGGAAACAACTTTGGCAGCCAATTGGCAGTTAATGACAATTTGACTTCATAATATAGAAACATATCCAAGAAAACAAGCACAATCTAATGGACATTTGTTTTTACTACTATTGCCAGTTAAAACATTTTGTTGAGTTTTTTCAGCTTTCCCTCTTTCTAGCTGAATACTGTCTGGTTGGGTTTTTTATTTCGTTCTATCCCCCCTCCCCTCCCTCCCTCCCCCTTTTTTTTTTTTTTATTTTCTATAATTACAGATATTTTTGAAGCATGTGTAATTTGTAAGAATTTTTATTACTGTGTTTCCTCTTCAGGTCAAAACTCTGAGAAAACAATGCTTAACTTCGATAAAGAATAAATATTGACAGGTAAAGTTTTCATATGATTATGTTATGAATGAGAATCTATTATTGTATTTTTCAAAATATAGCAAGTGATATATAGCCTAACTTTACACAGAATTACAAATTTCTCTTTGTAGCTTTAGTTACATTTGGGAGCAGTGTAATGAAATGGGCATGGTGCTTCCCTAGTAGCAAGGAAAAGCAGTTTCTAGTTCTTGTACTACTCTCTGAATAAAATTTGGTATAGTGTCTTTGATCAGCCATTTCTTCTGCATAAAGTCTTTCTGGTAGTAGGTCTGTGAAGGACCTCTCTCAATAAGAGCACAAATTCAGTGTTTTGCAGTGGCTCTCGTGATGTGATTAGCAGCACATTCCTCAGGTCTCTGTCCCTTTGAGAACAGGAGAGATAGAGTCATTGTCAAAGGCTATAAATGAGAAGGTCACCAGGAAGACATCTTTCTTACTGCCACAGGGCTTCCTTGCCCATGCATCCTACATCCTTCTCATCTCAATAGCTTGACTCTACGGAGCTTTCTCCCCAGTTTAGAAAGGATTTCCACATTCATTCCCATGGTAATCTTGCTGCTGGATATGAAAAGTATATCCTAGTGTAGTGGGAGGGGAAAGGTCAATCCTGATTTCTCTACTGGCCACCACTTTCTGCTACAGTCTCTGATTTTTGGCAGATGACATTGTATATGTATTAGATTGAGTGAACTTTTGCCTTCAGTCTGCTTTTATTACCATCAGCTACAGCAAAATTTGAGGGAAGAAAATGGGACAGTCCATATATATGGGAAGGACGGGTTTATGGTGACAACTATGGACATCTTGGCCACCTCATGAATGTTGACTGGTTCAATACATGTTGTCAGATCATATGATACTGTGTAGTGCTCTATCTCTCCCTTCCTAGACATCCCATACATGGTTTATAGTACAATATGGTGCAGATGACCATAATCATCTCTTCAGTGTCTGATGTCTGCAGAGGGGAGTCAGTTATTTAATTTAAATTTAGCTGTTTGAAGTGTAAAGATCTATGTCTGAACTCATCTTCCTAGACTCCCTTCTTATGTGATAGGAAAGGCAATCTTAGCTCAATTCACCTGAGCTACTAAACTTCAGTATGAGACAGATTGCATCCTTGATCCCACTGACTTCACTGCCTGGATCATCACTGATGATCATTTGCTGACTGATTGACCACCTGAGACGAAGATGTCAGAGGAATTGAAGATTTATTTCTGCAAAATGCGCATAACTGCCATCCCTACTAAACAGCTGGAACAGTAGGTAGAAAATCTCACCCAAATCCTTTAGATACAATATTGTCTGATCTGTTAATCCTTTTCTTCCTTCTCTCTCTCACTCTCTTTTTAACTCTTCAGCATTGAATTTATTCCTCTAAAATAATTGCTGGTACCACTTAATTAATTGTCATCATCCTCTCCAAGGGAAAATTAATTTGATCTTATGTAAATGAGATATTTCTTTCTGTAGTAATCACAGTTTTTTGTTTCGTAATAGAGTATAAGTAATGACATTTGCTCTTTTTCCTCTGCCATCTATTCTATTCATAATTTAATGTCTTTTGCTTTTTCAATAATAGCATAATGTTTTTAGAATGGTTACTATTCATCTTGATATGTGCAGCCTGGGAAACCCACTGTGAACAAACTTGGTAACAATTAAAGATTAATTAGCTACAAAATGAGAATAAACCTCAAAAGACACCCAGAATTTGTATGAGCATGCAGGCATTTTAGTTACTCATTGCCTTTCTTATTTATGAATTTTGTTGAGACAGAAGTATTCAGAGATGGATGGCTTTCAAGCGGGATGAAAAAAGCACCAAAAATTTCAAGGAAGAGACTGAAAACCTGACTTAGACTTTCCATGCTGATAGATCAAAGGCTTCTGGATAAGCATCTGGGTTTTTCTGTCGTCTGAGTCAAACTCTCCTTCTGAGATTCTCCTGTGACTTGTAACAATGTCTGCATAAAACTCAGCTTCGTTTCCTCCTCTCCTTCTTTCCTCCTCCACTGAATAAATACAAAGAAAGAGGCCTACAGATCCAACTGCACCTATTTTCAGCTTGGATCGGTGCTGGGGAACTCATCATAACTGGAGCTTGGCAAAGGAGCTCCTAGCTGGAGGACCAAGCATTTGGCAACTAGCATAGCAAGTGAATGGTTATGGCTGGCAGCTTTCCTTGGATGGCTGAACCTGCCAACACTGTAATCTGAACATGTGAAGCAGAGGGTCAGCTCACATTGGACTGTTATTCCCTTTGGAAGGGTCAATGGTCTCAATGACTTGTCAGTCTAACAGTCTTCATCCATGGCCACTTGACTTTGGAGATGCTGACATCAGCTTAGAGGGGAAAAATGACTTCAGGAGTCAGGACAGTATGAGCAATGTGTATCAGATGACAAGAAAAATAATACAGATATCTGAAAAATGTTAAGGGTATTAGCTTATTAATAGCATAGTTATTACAGCGCTAAGCAAGCACCTTTTCTGACCTCCAGCTCTGATGGCTGTATCCCAAAGTGATGAAGAGACAGCCTGGATTTGGTCAGCAACATAATTGAGTCTGTACTGGGAAAAAAAAGCAGTCCAACTTTTTGCTTACATTTGAGACCTTGACAAGAGAAAGGGCATGTACCCATGCCAACAGCAGTACCCTGTACCATGGTGTATCATACCAAGATATCAGGCTCTGTTCGAGGAGAAATATTTCTATTCCTGATAAAAAAAAGCTTACACATCCACTTGGAGAGAATACTAGCAGCCTACAGAAGAGCTGCCTAGAACAACATCCCACCATAGACAGTCAATATTCTCCTAGAATGACATCTAATCTATTACTCTTAATAATACAACATATTTTTCTGTGGCAATGTCTACGAGTTTTTGCCCTTATTAATTTTAAAAGCGTCTGTCCATCTTTTCATGACATTTAAATTATTATGAACTCTTTGGTGATGTGTGGAGTCTTCTGAGAATCTTGAGAGTTGCCTAAATATAGACAAAAAATCCTTGCTGTGAATAAAATTAGATGCACTGTCAAATCTTCAACCAATACTTGAACATATATCTCTGTTCCTCTCACTGTTGTCATTCCTGCATATCTTTTTTTCTTGCAGATCAGAAGCAAAAAGTACAGTAAAGTATGGAAAGCATGGAGAAATGCAGATCCTTTAATTCTTTCCCAGGCAGTAACTGAAAGAATATTTCGAAACAAACACTTGCATGTTAAGCTTACACCAACCTTGTAAATTTTTTAAGAGAATGAAAATGCCTTGATTTTGCTGCAAGCCTAGTTAGGTAATAATTACAAAAGTCACCTTATTAAGGTTTCCTTAGGCATGGTACTTCTTTGAGAGTTCTGTGCTGCTACATTATCTCTTTGATACAAGCTATTACGATGCCTTGTGTTACTGAATGAGCTGCCAGAGGCCCTTCATGGAGGATGATTTAATTACCTGGAAATCCCTGAATTTTCTAATCATGAGGTAGCATCAGAAGCATGTTTTTTCTCCAGTATATATTGTATATATAACAATATTCTCTGGGAATAAAATTAAGTAAAGCCTTCTCTTGCTATTGGTTCCACTCTTGTCTCATTAAAACCAGGATTTTCAGCTTGTCTGCAAATGAGGCAGTGAAAGAGTTGAGCTGTGCCTCCACAGGAACTCTCCAGAACAAAGCTCAAGTGCAAAAATGGGAATAGGACTGCCTTCAGATAAACACACTGCAGCAGAGGCCCTGGTAGTCTTTTCTGTTTGGTTACTTCTTCCCACCACCTCAGTGGGGGAGCAGCTTTCATGGGATGCTGGGTGAAGAACAAGTGAGGTTTTCTAGGGGTCTGGTGGAGGATGAAACTCTTCCCTCATCCAGAACATCCCCTGGAGCCTGGTCTGTAGGGTCAGCCCTCAGGTCCAGGCTACTCGTTAGGGCTTTAGAATAGTGGTCTCCAGGTACCTCCAACAGTTTCCTGACCTCAAAACCCTTTTCTAAGCAACATATTTCTTCTGCGTTAAGCAATTTGGCCTGCTTTCCCCTAAGCACCTGGTCCCAAATTGTTTTCCAAACTGCAAACTCCAGTTAACAGGACTTAGGGGAATGACAGTTTCATGGGACTGATCAAGATGCACCATTGCATACATTTACTAGGAAGCAGAGATGCCAAGAAGGGCTGGAATAAGAGGAAGATACTTGATTTGATGCTTCCACCTCTGCATCCAGCTCCTTCTGATGTGCTACAAAGGTCACTAGGAACACACACCTTCAAGGGCAAAGACCAGCTCCACTATTGATGTAAACCCACAGTGATGATATTGAAATTGAGCCTTCCATGTGAGTCTACAGACTGACTCACTGTTTCCTCAGATATCACATAGGTCTTAATTTGTAGCTGTACTTACAAAATGCTCACCTGAACACGCAGTGTTTTAGCAGTGCACAGTCTAATTACCTTCTTCTCAGCCACTAATCTGAGGCTGTCATTAGTGCAACCGTCTCCAAGTAAGTATGCTTTGAGGCAGGGAAGTTGATGAGTAATTATACACTTCAGCTCATCTACAGAGGGAAAAAAAAAATATTGCTTGAGAAAAGTGTCTGTGTGATGGTTTGGTTTGTTAAACATATGCTTCAGCTAGCCTGGTGAGAAAACAGTTCTGGGGGAACAATCTCAGCTGCATCCCAGCAAACCAGCAACATGAGTATTTCACTCCAATTAACTGTGGTCTGAGACTTTAGGTTTGTTTATTAATTATGAGGTTTATGTATGTCTCCCAGATTGGCAGTTCAGGAACAGCAATGGATAACACAGGGCCAGAGAAACAGCCCTCTGGTCTATTATCCTCTTTTTAAATGGCTGGTATCAGCTGCTCTAGGGAATGATGCTAGAAAACATTCAGTGTAATAGAATTCTGCAATTTTAGTGAAAAACCTATTTTGAAGAAAAACATTTTCCTACTCCCACTCCTTTGACAGAAGAAAGCTTATCTGTTTTGAGGAGTGGGGATTTACTTGGCCTTAAAAAACAGTTTTTAATTTACTATTTTAACTCTAGACACCTGTCTCTGTCAATTCAGCCATCTTCCTCCTCATACTGTAGTAATAACCTACAGTTTAATTTAACATTAAAATACATTGTTCCATTGAATCCACAAGCTATTTACTGAGGGCATTTTATTTTTTTCCCATCAGTTCTCAGTTTGCTCCTTATTCTGCAGTTGTTTTCCTTAACTACTTTTTGTTTCCACTCCCTGCAAATTGTATATCTCTTGACTTAAAAAAGAAAATAAAGGCATTAGTTCAGTGGGAGAGGAAATTTTTGTGATGCTAATCTCCTAATGACCAGCATGTTATGATGCCAAATATAAGTAGTAGCAGTGATATATAAAATAAAACTTAGCTCATGGATCAAGACTTAAGTTTAGTGTCTGTCTGTGTGCTAGATGTCCCAGCTTCCACTGTAAGAAATGCAGAGATAGTCATCATAGTCAACTGAATGCAGACAGCAGTGCAGTTCTTCCTAAAGAAGACAATCATAGGGGTATTCAGTTGACCATATCTAGGCATCTAGTGTCCATATGAGATGCCCTAGGGAATCCAGTTTGTCTCCCAACTGGCTCTGCAGGAAGGCATGGGTCTCACTTAGCTCATGTATAACATTTGGCAGCTTGTATGCATAGCTCACATATGCTGAGGTTTTTTCAAATACTGCTAGACTTCTAAGTTTAGGAAAGTGAATCTCACTCACACTGCGTCTTGTTGAATTGCCCTCTAAACTCCATTAACTCAGCTTTCCACTCATGATAATGTGAACTTGTGCTCATAACTCACATGCGGACACCTCCATTTAGGTATCTTCCTCTGCAAGCTGTCTGCTACTCCTCCTTAAGCCAAAACGCAAACGTTCCCTCTGTCCTGAAGTGGTGGTTCCCAAGTAAGCTACACATAGCATTGCAAAATAGGAATGGACAAACCCAAGAACTAGAAGTTTCTCCTCTTTTTGGTAAAGAAATCTGGACACCCACTGGTGAAAAGCCCAAATGGGTATTGGGTCTGATCTCTGCTCTGAAAAAGGATGTGTCTGTGTGGGGTCTGTCACCTTTCCTGTATATGTAGAAGAGGTGTAACTATTTAATATTCCTGCCATAAATGGCTATTTTGTAGTTGTTTCAGGGCTGTCCTCAGGCCAAGAAGTTTTGGGATCCCAAATCTGTCTGCATTCCTATGAGCAGATATGACCTTAGTTCTGCTTCTTCCATTGGGTATTGTCCAGCCAAATAATTTTGCTCTTTGGAATAAGGGTTGTCTCTAACATTTTATTTGTAAGGCACCCAACACATTGGGCTCTGATCTTGACAGGGGAGTTTACTTGTGGTTTCATTGAAGTCACCAGTATTATTTCATAAACTAAAATATCTGCTAGGGAAAACAGAGGAATTATGATACATCATTTCTAGCTCCTATTCTTATGGCTCTGTCCAGGGCTAAAGTGTGTAAATAAATAAATATGTATCTGTGCTCTTCCACATTTTTTTTTTTCATTTATTTCCTTTTCAGTATGAGCACCAAACCAGACAAAGTTTGGAAGAGAGGCAACTAGATTTCTATTAACAGAAACATCAGGACTTTTTTGAATTATCTTTTTTTTTTTTTGTAGTGGAAAGAAGTAAGGAAGGATGATTCAATTACAGACACCAGCTGGCAACTTTATATTAAAAAAAAAAAAAAAGCAACACACAATCATGACTGAGACTATTTGTTAAAGTTTGTGGCTCTATGCCTTCTTCCTTAATTGGCTATTGAGTGTTAAACTTTGGAGACATGCAAACACTGAACCTACTGCATGAGATTTTAATGACTGTATTTTTTTGTATTATGTTAAAAATTAACTATCAACTCCACTCTTCATTATGCAGGATTAGTAGAGTATTTGGATAATAACAAGTATGTCACGGATTAAACTGTATATGGGCATAATTGTTTCCAAATAATTTTCCTGGGAGCATGCCCTAAAAAAAGTGCAAGAAAAGCCAGGCAAAATAACACAGATTAACTAGCCCTTATGCATATTTCTACTCTCCAGATGATTATTTAATTATTCAACAAATTTTAGATTCAAACTGCAGAAGAAGACCAGAGAAAGGAGTGTAGGAATCAGAATATTCCTGCTGAGAGTCCTAACCTCTTGGATACTGTCTTGTTCCTTCTTCCTTGCTCTCCTTCTAGACCCAGGAAAAATCATGTGTGCCTTCACAGTCAGAGGCTTTAGGAAGATGGGTGATGTGAATATAGAAAAAAAAATAAGTAGCTGTAGAAAACATTAAGTAGCAGCAGAGGAGTTAAGTACTCACTATTGACTGGAATCCTCTTTTGGGTACTTACATGGGCATTTTCCTAATGCATTTCTCCATGGCTTCCCAGAAAAAGGAGGTAGGTGTCTGCAAACTCTAGATCTTTTTGCAAATTGCACCTTCCCCCTCTCTTCCCAACTGAACCTACAGGAAGTTTTGGTCAACACCCAACTGGGAGGCAGAGCCACTTATTCACACCTTATTAAACAATTAATATGATCAGTAATGACCCACAGACCTTCCAGAAACCAGGCTCCATCTCTGATGCATGCAGCTCTGCAGAGATCTGAGAAATGAACTTTAAACCATTTAGCTCAGAACCAAAACTCCAAGACTGCCTTTTTTTTCTCCCAACTGAGCCGGCAGAAATACTGTTTTATTTTTCACCCTGCTGTTTTGTACACATTTTTAGAATGGAAGATGTTGTTCCAGATAAGCTTAATGAAGTAAAATATCTGATCACCTGCAATTCCCTCTGCTGAAGATGAGTAATCCAGTGCATCCCCTGACAGCTACTACCAGACCTATTTCTTACAGTATTTTCTGTAACAATTCTCCAAAACAAAAATGACCACTGAAGGTTGGGTTTTTTATCAAAGCAGAAGAGCAAAGTTTTCTTCATCATTTACTGCTGTCATGAAAACCCACATAAGGACCAGAGAGTTTTAGCATGGCACAGACATCCACCTTTTTGTGATGGAAATGCGGACCTCTCATAGTGTGTTTATTATCAAGTATATAAGAGATTGACACATTTAAACAAGAAAACAAATAAAAAGAAATAAATGCAAAAACAAAGCCCAACAATTGTATATCAGGTCTGTTATTAAATCTTGCAGGTTTTAGCTTCCTTTGTCACTCCTTGGTCAATTTATACCAGAATTTACACCAGAAGAAAACCTCTGTTTTTCAACGTGCTGGAACCAGTGGACAACTACACGGTCCTTAAGGGGAGAGAAAAAAGGAAAAAGAACCTTCAGTTCTGTTTCAGGTCAGTGGTAGTCAGAAACCATTGTCAGATGAAGGCTTCTTCCATGACAAGCAGACAAGCGTGTTTCTAGCCTTTAGGCTATCTCCATATAAAATTGACCATGGGGCTGGCTCAGGCCACCTTGCAGGCGAGCTCCATGAGGACCATTAAGCAGCTGAAGCTGACTCGTTCTTGAAATTAAACCTTGGAACTGTTCACCCCCTTTGTATGGGAAGCTTTCCCCTCCGGGCTTTCCAAAAATGTGTTCTCCATGCATAATTTAATCTCTGCTCGTGCAGTGGGGAAGACGGGTAATATGTTAGCAATAACTCTAGCCTGTGGGACATCTGCATACCCCTTCCCAGTTTCTTCTCAGACACATCATGTGACTCTGCCAACTCCCTTTGGGTGGGTTTCATCTCGCCCAACTTTATACGTCTGCAATGCAGACCTCTACAGCTTCACAAGTCACGCTTGGCTGCTTTCACAGCTGATGGAGACAAATCACATTTTTAAAATATGGTTCATCTGACTTGTTTTTGCCATCCACTTTAGGATTATGTCTACATTTGGCCAGATAAATTCCACTGCTGAGCCTCAGCTCTCTCTTTAAAACAGGGGCAATATTGTGGCTCTACTATTCAGCTTGGTGTTAAGGGATGCTATGAAAGATTAGATACTGTGTAAGGTGCCATGTATAGTTAGGACAACATCCAAAATCTATTGTTTTAGTTCCTAAACTTGCAATGATATGCACTGTAGAAATACATTATGTACATCCTGGGATAATTGTCCCATTGAACTCTGGCAGTTATGAAGTTCCTAGACAGAGACACTGAAATTTGGAAAAATCAGAGTGCTGGTGGCCAGCTGGCAGTTCTTGAGCTTCACTGGTAGCATAAGAAGTTCGAATACGGTACTAGCTAGAGCCCAACTGGCACCGGGTACACAAATCCCTAGTTGTGGGGGAAATAAGCCAGCAAAGGCTGTCGTCACTGGGCCATCCTGAAGCCTAGTTTCACAACTCACCCTGCTCCACCCCACAAAATACTGGTGGAGACCTGGAGAAGAATGGCCGTCGCCCACCTGTGAACGACTATGAGTGGTTCCCCTCACTTCTGTCCCCCAGGGTATGTGGTACAGGTTGAGTGGTTCTTAGTAAATACAGCCTTTAGGCTTATGTTGTAAAATTGGCTTTGTACCCAGACCAGCCAGGAGCAGGGGAAGGTCATAAAGGACACCTACACCCCTTCCACTCTGATCGATTCTGAGCACTTCTGGAAAGCTCTGAAGATAGTCCAACACGTACATATTCAAAAGAAGATTGCCAAGCCAAACAAAACATTCGTACCCACATAAATGAATTCCACACGCTTGTTGGAGTGTTACTTTAGGAAGGATCCACAGATGGTGTAAATCAGAAGAATACTGCTGATTTTGAAGGAAAAGCATCAGCTGACCTCTACAAAGGAAATGCCAGATCTACTTGTTGCAGCATAGTTGGCAAAACACATTTTGCACCAAAACATTTTTGTTTCCCTTTTTTTTTTTTTTTTTTTTTTTTTTTTTTTTTTTTTTGTCCCCTGAGGGAGAAGAGAAAAAAAGATCTATATAAATAGCTATACTGTACTGCTCTGTCTAAAAGGTCAGGGAATATTTTACAAGCTGGACTCCTAACCAGAATTTGTGACCTGTGTTTTTCAAATGCATCTGCAGATGGGAGCCCTTTATACAGTAGTTAAAAAATACAGGAAAATAATAAAATGAGGAATGTCTCAACTTGAAGAAAAGAAAAAAAAATGGCAATCCAAACCCTCTAGTTTGTACTCCTAGTTTTTAATGAATTAAGTACAGGGAAGCATTCTTTAATTTGTGTGTGCTTGGAAGGGAGGGGGAAGGTTCTAAAGCTACCGGAAGGATTTGAGTGTTTAATTAAAAGCAGCTGAAAATAATAAAGTTAAAATAAGAGTTAAAAAAAAAAAAAAAAGGTAAGTCCAAATTACATTTTCCACCAATCTTTTTTGGCTTGGGATGCAGAGTGACCTGTAAACTCTCTTGTGGCCATGACCCCATTCAAAGTGAACGTAGCAGAAAGACACCCTGAGAACATCTCTGGCTTGAGCATTCTATGAAGAATTGGTCCTCTGGAGCCTGACTTGGTTCTTTATGGAGATGGGAGATGCTCACAGGTTTGGATGGATCACGTCACTCAGTGTGAGATTGCAGAAGATGGTTTGCATCACCTGAGATTAATTTTGGAGCAGCTGTCTTCTCAGGAACTTCATCTAAATAACTTGGCTCATGTCAGGGAGACCAAGAGCAAAAACTGGTTCAATATGTCCACAAGACCAATCAAAAACATTTAATGGGAGCAAGATTTATCTTTCCCACTAGATTTCCGATATTTCTTCTTTCTGGCAGAGGCAGAAGTAATACAGGAATGGTGTCCCTTTTGGTATTTCTTTTGTGTGACCACAGCTGGGTTTTGCAGATGCCACCATAAAAGAAGAAAGCTACCTGAAAATTTTTCAAATTCCTACCCCTTCACTTTCAACAAATGGCATATTTCTTCCTGATAAAATTAAATAATTTGCCTTTTTCAATGTATTTTGTAATCAAATGATAAGGTTTCCTTTAGCTGTGCTTGCAGCAGTTTCACCTTTAATTACCAGGGATAGAAACTTGAACATCCTACACAGAACAGTATTTGAACTACAACACTAATTATGCCCTATGAAAACACCTGTTTTCTTTGCCAAGATTCCCTTTATCTTTAGATATTTATCTCCTTTACTAGTGGTCAGGAGCAGATGTATAGACAGTCACTGTATGTACAGAGTTTGTGTGGCATGACTCCTTTTGTGGCCAAGGGTTTCCAACTATCAAGGGCTTGGAGACTTCCACAGATGCAGAACATCCTGTCTAACAACTACCAAACACTATTTCTTCTGTGAATATTTCCAATTCCTTTTTTTTAGGACCACATTATATTTTATTTCCCAATATCCTATGCCAACAAGAGCAACTACGGAATTATTCTTTAGATAAAAAGAATTCTGAGTTTCACTTGGTTTTAAACGTTTGATAATTTCACAGATGTGATGTCTTCTCACCCTATATTTTTTTAATGTAAGGAGAAAGCAGTGTGTGTCCTATCCAGTTTCTCAGTACAAATCATGATTTTTAAAATCCCTATTATATCTCGTTTCGGTTATATTTTCCCAGATTAATGTGCTGTTGTCAGTTTACTCTTCCGATGAAAACTGTCCCACTTATCACCTTTTTCTTCCTGAATGCTTCATACAATTAGAGGGCATTTAGAGGTCTTCCAGAAAAAGGAAGGAGTCCCTGATACTCTGGATATGTACTCGTCTACCCCAGCTAACAAAGGCCCCTCTTTTCTTCGTTGGAACACTCCTAACTTATGAAAGCCAAACATTTGTTGTCACATGCAAAAATGAAAGTGTTGTTCATGCTTTGGCAGTATGGTGCTAAGCTGAATGTTTTCTCTTCATGACTGTACCCTCTTCTTCCCTCCGTTATTTTCCATGACTACAACTGACCTATGTCACTCCAATATTTTGTCCTTGGGGACCACAATTTTTTTTTTTTTTGCTACTAGCAGCTGGATATCAGGCCTACCTAGGCCACAACAAATGCTTCCAATAGCTGTGATTTCTGTATAGGATGGACTTAACTGATCTGTCTGATCCAGTGATACTCATTCCACAGCTCAGCGAAATGTTTTTTAGGTGAGCTTTTGTTGACTGGAATGAAATGCATTATTTTCTTTTATTTTGAGAAGGCAGGATGTATGCTTCACAACTTGTATTTTTAGAATTGGGCAGGAAATGGCTTTCTGGTTCAGTCCTGCAAAAAATTTTTGACATTTAAAAAAATAATTCTTTGCTGTGAAGTGGGATGAAACAAAAACTCTGCAAGTATTTTAATGGAAATAAAACGGAACTCAGAATAAAATTCTGACACTTCCCTGGTTGCCGTGGAGACTGGAGTACTCAGTCAGAAGGTTTCATAATTTTTCAGTGTGTAAGCTTTTCCTTAGTTATAGACCCAAAGACATTTTGCAGTGGAGTTGCAATCCCTGATATAGAGAGTTTAAGTTTATTGACAATGTGATTGCTTTTTATGGCCTCTTAGAAGTAGCCCCTATACCTCAAGAACTCCATAGAAAAGCCTCCAAGCTGGGTCTAGTCCTTGCTATACTGCTTTTCTCAGTCTGAGAAAATATAGGATATGCTTTCAGTCTCTTCTACTGAAAATATTCTATCTTATTGAAAGGGCAAAATTATTTGAGTGAGGATTTATAAGTAGTTCTACAAACCTGAGGAATGTTCTTGCCATCAGTTTACAATCATCTCTCTAAGGCTTTGATTTCATCATGTGACCTAGAAATAAGGTATCATTAGCAATGAAAGTTTATCCTTTAAAAGTCTTAAATAATTAAATTGTTTCCAACAGAAATCTCTTTCAATTAAAACCAAGCAAACAAAAAAGAAAACATTTTTGTCCAAAAGTTCCTTAGATCTGGAAATGTTTTTGATGAAGGCATATATTCTAAAGAAATTAAGGTATGGAATTAGCCATACAGTCATATCTCTCCTGATAGTATTATTGTTGTATTCTCCTAAACCCAGAATCCAGAGTCCTGAAAATAATGTGTATAGAAAGCAAAGTCAATGTTGAAAGACTACTTAGTATTCTTTAAGACTCACTGGAGCAATTTCATGTCCTGTGATTGCTTCTGGGCACAAATCAAAATTTAACGAGGTGCAAGGCTGAGAAAAAGGAGTAAATTGAGGTGACATGTACAATACTGGGATTTTTTACTGCTGTTTGGAAAACTAGTTAGGTAGTAAAACTTTGAGCTATTTCATGAATGTATCATGGCAAGATAGCATCCTTAGAGCAACAATCAATCTGCAAGCATGTCAAAGTGTAATTTTCAAAAAGGAGTCCTTTTCTCTTCCAGGCTAGGTGCAAAGAGCCAAGATTTTCACTCAGGCCAGCAACAGAACATGCAGTTGACTACTCATTTTGGCCGGACGTTCATAGCCCTGTTGAGCTGTTCAGTGACTAAGGAAGAAATAGGGTGGTATCTGTCTTTAAAAAAGGCAGAGTAGTCTATGAAAGTAAAACTTGCCCTGAAGGCTTGAAAACTCTGGATTTCATTCATGGTTTCCCTTGATTGAGTCACTTTTTTTTTTTTTTTTTTTTTTTTTTTAACTTCCATCCCTTTGAAATATTATGATAACCCATTTCCTGTAAAATTTCCCATTTCATTAAAAATGCTGATTTAAAGCTTAAATACAGCTTGATCTCAACTTCATTAGGTTGATCTTTTGGACTCTCTTAAAGTTAATCAAAACCTGAGAGATCGTGTTCTGGTTTCTTTCTTCATGAATTCTGGAAGGACATAATCTTTAATCTGTCAAATTAGTGGCCCTACTTTCCTGAATATGCATTTGAGATCAAAGGCCCTTTGCAGTTGATAACATAAAAATTGTCAGAGAAACCTAGTCTCCAACATAGGATGTATTCTCTAAATAAACAAGAGAGACCATTGAGTGACAGCAATGAAAGAAGCCAAAACACTTGGCCAGAACAGTAGAGGAAATCTGCAGTAGGATCCAAGTCATCTCCATCTCTATATTCTTGGACATCTCTGTATTATTCTCCCTTTAAGAGAGCTGTGAATACATTTTTTTTTGTAAAATGTCTGTTATCTACAAGGATGTACAAAGAAACAACAAATTAATCTGCATATAAGGACCTGAGATGAGGCAACTGCTCTGACTTCTGGATATCTAGATTCAAGTATCAACTGTGCTATATTTTAACTATTTAATTTCCTGTATCTCTCTATTTTGTGATTTCTCTTAGCTGTTTAGCTATTTGAACCTGTGTATCCCAGATGCAGTGGGAAAAAAAAGGATATCATTAATATATCATCAGGAGACACACACACATGTATGCACACATGCATGAATGCAGGCATTAACATACCTATCAGCCTTGGATGTTCCTTTGGATGCCCTATTGTCTTTGAATGTTTCTTTGCTCTAACACTCATGTAGTTCTTTTAATCAGAATATCATTGAGCTGCACAAACTTTTATCCCCATAACAAACCCCATGTAGTAGAGGAATAGTTTCTGTCCTTGCTTCATGGATGAAGAACTCTTGAGTTTTTCTCCACCTCTGTCTCCCCCAAAAGCACTGTGGTGGAGCACCAGGCCTACCTTCATAAGCATCCTTCCATCAGCCTTTCAGCTTGTATCCTTGAACAAAAATGTTCTGTTCCCAAAAAGATTAACCTTATTTTTTCTCTTGAGGTGAAGCCTGTTGGATAAGTAGCAGGTAGGAAGTATTTTACTCATTATGTTATTCTGAAGATCAAGGAGTCAGCATTTTGACTGAACAGCACAAGAAATTTCTCAGGGAAATTCTCTGCAGAAGATCCCAAAGAGTACGTTGCTTACTGGCAGGAAAATGCTCTTAGTCATATGGTTTAGTTTAAGGTAGTCCTGTGAGAAGCGGAGAGTTGGACTTGATTCTTATTCTTCCAACTTCAGATATTCTATGATTCTATTATTCCATAGACTTGCATAGACTTTGATGGATTGACACCATCATATAGCTTTGCCCTTCAGCATTGCATGCTGACGTAGAAATTGAATTCCAAAAATTCACCCCATGATGTCATTCTACAGCACGCAGTTTCGTCAGTGTCTTGAGCCTGATGAATGATTAAACCTTATGAGAACGTCTCACCAACAGAAATTGAAGCAGATGGGTCCTTTCCTTCCGTTATAAACAAAATACAAGTAGTGGCGGTGTTTTGTAGGTGATAGTTATATTTGTCCTTGAGGTCATTTGCATTTAGAAGTGCAGGTAATTACAGACTAGGGTACAGTTATCAGAGAGATGGCATAGACGTGCTTGTGGTCTCTTTACTGCTGGGGAATGGTCAGGCAAATGAGGTATTTCATTTGTGTAGAGTTATTGAGAGGGGAGACTCTGGCCTGTGTTCAGTCTTCATTTGTTGCCATAAAGCATCTCAGGGAAAGGGAGCTATTAAAGATCATCACTGGCAGCTATGTGTTTGCTAATGAGGGAATCTTTATGGAACTTCCCGCTGAGCGAAAGGGAAAAGACTGGGTTTTATTTCTTTGTGTAGCCTGTGTTTGGCAGCTAGAGATGAAATTATGACAGTAAGGCAGGAAGATTAGGCATCGTCAGCAAATTGGACTCTGTAGACCATAGAGAGCCAGGAATTTGATGGGAGAAGGAGGGAAAATGGGGGAAAACAGGGGGTTCTGGGGAACGGTGAACCTGAGTTCTCTCCAAAAGTTATCAGCAAATCCATGTTTCACTTTTTTACTCTGCTGTGGAGATTTCAGCCTGAAGACCTAAAAACAGTGAAGAAGAAGTTACAACAGCCGAAGTAAGTGTTACTTAGGAAAAGGTTAGGAGATGGATAGAAGTAATTTATATATAGCTAGATTATTTTATTTTAACTCATAGACAGTTGGCTGAGGGAAAGAAAAGCATTTTGGCTGGAACGTTCAATTTTGACATTTTTTGGAATGGTACTTTCTGACATTTCTGTTCAAAATAGATGTTTAATAGGTTTTATTTTAAAAAGCTAAAAAGATAGCAAACTGATTCTTGTAAACACCTATTTTCACTTTGTCCCAAATAAGCTTTTTGTCCTTCTGCTTTTATTTTACCAAAGTCTTTGCATAAGATTCTGTTTTGTTTCAACCCAAAACACAGTTTCCTGCTAATGTTTTGGTTCATGTTTCAAGCCAAAAAAATGAACAGTTATTTATCTATGTCTAATTTAGGAGAACATTTTATAAAGATGACATAAATGAATAATGAGGGAGAATTAGGATAAGAAAAAAATGAAACAAAATTTCAGTAGTAGACCCCTAAAGTTGAGGTTGATTGTTACGAATTTCATAAGAGGAGATACTATGAAAGGATTCTGAAAGGAGTCCTATGAAAGGACTAATAAAAGAGACTGAGAAATATCACTGATATGAAAATAATATGGTGAACAATCTAAGACTATCAGTCATCTTTGGTTTCTTCAGATAATATCAAATAAGTTCTTTCACTCTGTGTGTCAAAGCGATATTATTCAGTGATTTATGGAATAGGTGTACTGATAAGAGGCGATAGGATTGAAGGGCGTGATCCAACAATCCTTCATATTTAATAGGTTTACTCATGCATTTGTCCTCAAACGCTCTGATCAAATGAGAGCTTCATAGAAAAGCTTGTTTTATCTTCTCCATATTCAGGTAGGAACGTCTTTTGGGAGCTTCTATTTATGTTTTGTTTTTTCTTTGGTATCCATGGAAAGGTTTCCATGTTGCGCACTCAGTCTGACAGATGCTAGATGTTCAGTGCAACTGTTCTTGGATTGCAGTGACATTCAGAAACAATAATAGCTTCACAAAAGCATCCGTGAACCCATGCGGGGTGGCAGCCAGCCTATTCTTCACAAGGGACTCTGTTATTGCTAACTGCCACATCAAATCACTCATGTTGTGGAAAACAGAATGCCACCAGGTATGTGTCACTCTACAGACTTTAAATACTTAAAACATTTCCACAGTGATAGCAGCGATGCCAAACTGTGCCTTACAGTTTTGTCGAGAGAAGACTACAAAGTACACCATACCTGAATTTAATCTACCATAAAGGATTATCAAGCAGTTTAAGAAACCTTGCCTTTGGTGTTTTCATACAATTTTGTACTGGATACAGACAAATTTGATCTGGCTGAAAACTTAGGTTTTGTTTTTGTTTTGTTATTTTTTTTTTAATATATTACTGTAAATTTTTATTTGGTGCAATAAAAAGACATCAATTCATCAAAGAAGGTGATAGCCTGGTCCCTCTAAATCCATTACATATGGCTTGGGGATTTTTTTTCAGACTCAATTTAGTTCGGTGTCTGGACTGAACATAACCATCACTCATGTGGTAAGAAGATGGCTTAAGGATTAATGATTTGTTCAGGCTCTTTCCGTTGAGTATTTTCAGTTGGAAGAGATCTCTGGAAGTTGTCAGGAATAACTCACCACTCAGAGAAGAATCGGTTTCAATCAGGTTCCTGAAATTAGTCTAGTTAAATTATTAATATGTGCAGGGATGAAGATTCCCTAACCCCTCTTGTCCTATCTTCTACTATCTGACTAACCTTATAATGGCATATTTATTTCCCAATATCTAAAGGGCATTTCCCTTCTTTCAACTAGTGTCTGTTGCCTTTACTCCTATTACTGCGAACCCCCAGGAAGAATCTGTACACTTAATCCTTAATCCTGCTAGGTAGTTTAAGACAGCAATCAGATCTCTCTTTAGAATAGACTAGACTAGACTAGACTAGACTAGAATAGAATAGAATAGTTCAGTTGGAAGGGACCTAGTTTAGGTTTAGTTTAGTCCAATTGCTTGACTACTTCAGGGCTGACCAAAATTTAAAGTGTGTTGGTATGGGCATTGTCCAAATGCCTCTTAACACTGACAGGCTTGGGGCATTGACCACCTCTCGAGGAAGCCTGTTCTGGGGTTTCACCACCCTCTTGGTAAAGAAATGCTTCCTAATGTCCAGTCTAAACCTCCCATGGCACAACTTTAAGCCATTCCCATGAGTCCTATCAGTGGATCACAGGGAGAAGAGCTCAACATCTCCCTTTCCATGTCCCCTCCTCAGGAAGCTGCGAAGAACTACAAGGTCACTCCTCAGCCTCTTTTTCTCCAAACTAGACAAAAACTCAGAATCCTCAGCCACTCCTCACAGGATATGCCTTCCAGCCCTTTCACCAGCTTTATTGCCCTCCTCCGAACTCATTCAAGGACCTTCACGCGGCTTCTCTACTTAAGACTGAAAACCTCTTGTTGCCATTAGAGTCTTAGGGAGCCTATGTTGAGCGCTTGAAGTAGAGCTGTCCTTTTGATTTTGGCCCAGAGAATTGCATTTTACACACCCTGAGCCATCCGACTAAATGAACCAACGGACAACAAATGAGGTGACTGTGCGGTTCAGTACCAAACTGCACTTTGACTGCGAAACAAAACACTCTTTTAGTTTCTTCCTATAATCTCTACCTTAGTTTTGGAAACAGAATGGTGGTTGAGCATCAAACTAGGAGTGCTGCCATGGTCAGCCTCAGCTTTGGCTCTTCTGAAAGAGTATTTCACTGCTGAAGACCAGTCACTAGAAATTCTCTGACTGCTCAAAAGGCACTGACAGGCTTTTGCAGTGTCTGGGGCCCCGGTGATGAGGATGTGGAACTACCTCGTGTTGAGGAAACTGTGATGAATGTACACAGATTTTTACACTTTTGTGGGTTTTTTTTGTTGTTTTTTTTTTGTTTTTTTTTTTTTTTTTTTAGCAAATCCTTGGCTCCAGTTAGTACAGTCTGCTAATTCTGCTACTCCAGCTGCATCAGGAAGGTATCCCATGATTAACAGGAATATCTGAAGGGCCTGTTTTCTTCTTACCCCCAGCACACTCCCAACCTCAAGACAGGATTTAGGTGCGTGCAAGTGGCAATAGGATATACCAGGGAGATTCTCTGTTGGACACAGAAATGCTTTCCAACACTTTGTGTTTTCTGAACAACACTAAAGCGGGATTCTTTGGCTTAATTTTAGACATCTGCATGTCATCAGATGAATGACATGCAGAGACCACAACATGGGAGGAAATACTATCCTCTCAGTATCATTGCAAATGTTCACAATGTTTTATCAATTCATAGATGTTAGTGCCAAAAAGAATTATTAGACCATTCAGTTGGACTTATTGTATTACACAAGACCTATAATTTCAATCAGTTTCCCTCATGATGAACCACAGACTGATTTTGCAATGAACAAAAAACACAGTATTAAGCCCTGGTCCCAAGCAGAGCTCGCCAGTCCCAGATGTGTCCTGATGCTCCCATGAAAGCAAAGTGTGGTATCCATAAATTAATTTTTTTGCTGTTTTTTTAAACTGAACATTTTGTGTTTGCAAAATGAAGCATTTTGTCTTAAAATATTTTTGAAGAGAAAAAGATATATTTTGAGAAAGAGATTTTCTGAGTGATTTGCTGATTTACTTTATGTTTTTTGTTCAAAGCCACTAGTGTTTTTGGATTTCAGTTGCCAAAATCCATTGCCTATAAACTGAAAATATAAACTGTTGGCTGTCAAAAGCCAGTTTTATTTTTTTAAATCCTTTTTTTTTTTTTTTTTTTCCCTCTGTATTTTTGCATTATTTTTTCACTGAAAGCCAGAAAATTATTTCGGGGACAGGAACAGCAGGGAGAACTTTTCTATCCATTCTATTTATTATTACTATGAACACAAGCTTTTGCTTTCTAATGACAGAAAATGTATCTTCCAATGTCTCTAGCACTGCTAGGAAAGGGTGTTAGTGCAGAAGGATTCAGTGAGGGTAGAGTACTCAGTCATCTTGAGTTAGAGATAGTGGGAGGAAGAGATGGTGATGTTTTCACACTGAAAGAGAAGAAAAATTAACTTGCATCATTTTCGTTATTTATTTTAAGTATCACCATCTGGCTTGTAAATCTTCCTTTTGGCTGTTTGGGAATGTAGCCTTCCTTTCTAAAGTTATGTCTTTCTGGAAATTTAAAAGCGGTGGGAGGAGAAATATAACTAAGAATGTAATTTGAATCCAAATACAGACATCTACTGAAATCTAAATACACTCTCAGCTCTACAGAGGAATTGTCTGGAGGTTTTAGAAGACCTTTTTCTCTAATTAAACTTGTGAATCATTCATGCCGAGGGCCTGGATTAACATTAGGGTTAGCACAACAGTGGTAGCCTAGATGCAGCTTGACATCAATAGGTGACTTTGATTTGACTAGCGTGAAGCAAGAGACCAAGAACACATTCCTTGTAAATGGCTTCCAGCACAAATCTGATTCATTCATAAATTAACAGACATCTTTTCCACTGGCCTGGGATCAGAAAATGAAGCTTTTTATTCACACTTCCTGCTTCTTATTTAATCTCCATTATTAAATACTATTCCCTTGAAGTTTAGTTGGCGAAAGATGTGATGAAATGAAGGATGGAGGGCAGCATCCAGCCGATCATCCCATCACTGCTTGGTTTAGGGGAAGGAGCAGTGACATATGAGGGAGGTGGAGGTGCTAGTTTTCCTGGAACCTATTTGCTGAATGTCATCATTGTGTTTTGATGGTAAATGTTACCTTTGCTCATATCAAGGTAAACCTTGTAGACTTCACTGATATGAGGGATTTTAGGGTTTTGCTCAAAAAAAACAAAGGTTTTTTAATAACTTGGGAAAAAAAAAATCATGATATCTCCAAAGATTTTGCTGTTATAACTGAGGCATATGAAATAATAAGGTATAACTTCATAAAAGCAGTAGATGCTTAACCAAATTCAGGCACTGACACAGTGAGCAGGCAGCTGGGCACTTAGAAGAAGTCAAAAAAGTATTGACAAAGAAATGGTTTCTTTACAAATTAAAGAAAGCTGGTCGTGCTAGCCTGACAAGAAACTGTTCTTGTTCTCTTTTTCCTACACAGTCCATGCTTTCTGCTCTTTGCTGATCTCTTTTCTTCATTGTCTCCACTCACAAAAATACACTTGGTCTGAATTTAGTCCTACTCTGAAAGTCAGGTTGTATTTACTGAGGAAGAGTTTAAAAAGGGGTGTATTTGACTAGTTTATCTTAGGCGGGTGCAGAGCCCCTGCTGTATACTGTGATGGGAAAGCAACCCCCTTTCCACATAGACCCCTGCCCTACCTCCTAAGGTAAACTTGTTGTAAATAAAAGTCTCATTCTTCTATTCTTTACAATGAGAAGTGGGGGGAAGCTACTGTTTTGAATTAGTTTTGCTTTTCATTGACTTTGCATGAGTATAACCAGATAGACTAAGTTCAGATACACGTGGGCTCTTTTTTTGTTGTTGTTGTTATAATAGAATAACAAGATTAAAGTTAGTACAGTAGATATGAAATATCTGGTCTGTACCAAAACATGTGAGACAATGTCTCATGAAGTCATTCTTGCCACATAAATTAAAATCAGTCTCTCTGGAAGCAGCTGCATAGCCAGATCATTAACTGAAATGCTGAAAAGAAAGAACAGAGGGTGATGAATCATGCATAGGATTACATGGCAATGCAGGAAAGCAGTTTAGTGGAATATCCACATGGATCAGTGTTAGTTAACATCCTCATTCATGATCTGGCAGAGAAATGAAGACAAGCATGAATGAAATTCACAGATCTTACTCAAGTGGGAAATGCCAAGAATATCCAAGAGGACAGAGGATTTGTGGAAAGGGGCCAAAAGAGGTAAAGGAGTATGAGCAGCCAACAGCAACCCAAAATGATAACCAGTGAAAAAGAGAGCTGGGAATTGCCCATGCCAAAAGAGATGTAAGGGAAATAAAATTAAACAAAGCTGCAAAATGTGGAAATGCCTGTGTAGATGTATAGTGGAAAAGAGAAGAAATGGCGCTTTTGTGGCTCTATTTCTGCATAAAAGATGAAAAGAATCACTAGAATTTAAATAAATATGGGACACACAAAGTTTGTTTTAGTGCCTATTCATCAACTGTGTGTAGAAGGGATGCCCAGCATTTGTTACCCCAAAAGGTGAGTAAAACACTAAGAAATGTTTTATAAATATATGAAAAGACATTATAAATTAACGTGTTTGAAGGGGAAAAAAAAAAAAAAAAAGGTGCTGTCTTATGAGAAGAGTTTGAAAGATCTTTGATAAGCCATTGCGATGGGTAAGTATGGCCCTGAATGCCACCGGGGTCATGGTCTCCTTGTCTGCTGGCAGGAGCTCTCCTGCAAGTGCTAGTGAACATTTCTGTTCAATGATACACAGACTCCCAAATGTATAGCTCCTGGGAAGCTGCCATCAAAGAAGAGGAAGGTAAGAAAGAGGAAGCAGTAAGCTGGAAGGTTTAACAGATAAACAGAAGGATTATTAATTACAGTTTCCATGGAATCCCTTGGGACTTGATGATGGCTCCTTGGTGGAAGCTGCTCAGTAGCTGGCAAGAAAATAAAAAAAAAAAAAAAACAGACTAAGTTTTGCCAACCAAAGAGCCACTTTCCACCCTCTTGTTCCCTGGCAACACACCATGTGTTAATATCTTGTAGAGGTGTGCCAAAAAAGGTGCACTGTTCTGTTCTTAATCTCCCAGACATATCAACTCATGAATTACAGTTGGCAATCAATGAGTTTGACACATATATAGAGGGTAATAGGAATATACAAAGGAAAAGGGAAAGGGCTGGAAAGAAAAGGCTGAAGTTGGATAAAAGAGGTGGACTGAGAGAGGAAGTGAGGCAATGTTCATTTTAGTATTTTCTTAGACTAACTTTGAAAAGCAGTGTTCTCATTAATGAGTTTAGACAACCACAATAAAAAGTCAATCTTGCTGGACAACTATTAAGGTTGGCTTTCAATCCTGTCATGCTGGAAAATTAAAAAGAAAACATACTTATCCCTTGGTATGGTGCAGTTTGTGGAGACTAGTTCTTCATGTTTTGATCCTTCCTCTCTGAAAAAACAAATTAGCACAGAACCGTATTAACAATAAAAGGTGACAGAGACAGACAGCAAGAGAATAACTGCATTGAGATGTGTGACATAAATCTGGCTTTAAAATTCAAAATTTTCTATGCATGAAGTAAGATCAGAGCCATGCCTGGCTTCTGTAGTGATTCTGATTTGGGGCAGGGGGGAAGGCATTTCCAAGGGAATGACTGATTTTGTGAGGAAATCAGTTTTTGGAGCACAGTCTTAAATTACTTTTAGTAATGCAGAGCTCTATGTTTTTCAAATCAGATTTCTTTTAATATAATTCAAGCAGAGCTAAAGTATAGTCACCGTAAATCACTACCATTATTTTCAGCTCTCCACACTCAGAAATCACAAATATGGGTCTCTTCATAAGACATGTTTCAGTTTCAGGACTCTCTGCAATAACTTCATCTGGGAAAGAAGGGAATTACACTGGATTTCTGTGGCATTAAGAAAGATATGTACATTCTCAAAATCCTTCCTGAATATACATGTAAAAATTATCTTTTCCCTGATGCTTGGATAGTCTTCCTAGAGGTAAGCAACCACTCTCTCACTTCATCTCTCATCTCCATCACAGCTCTATGCCTGCCTTTCTGCTTCTCATCATTTCAACACTTAGTCTTACTCCTACAGCCCTGCACCAGGGCAGATAAGTTACTTCTTATCAATATTATAGAAGATAAGACTTGAAGCAAAACCGTGGCAGAATTTTCTGATCAATTTAACTTCACCTCCTCTTGCATAGCAGCAGCCTGAGTGAGTCAAAATGACATTGAGATCTGGTTCTGGAAGCAAGCACATCCACCAAAAAACATTATCAAAGCTACTGTTTGGCTGGAATTTCTCAACATTACTGGCTTTCAGTGCAAAATATAATTTTTACTAAAATTTTCTATTTTGTAGAAAAATGCAGTTTTCTAGTGTATGTGTGTCTGCATTTCTCTGTACACGGATTTTAACATTCATTATTTTGCCAAGAATTTAGATAGGGAAATAGATACAGGTAGAGATCTATTAATGACCATAGTTTTGTTGTCAGTGCTTGTGGGGAGAAAAAGCAGAACAAGTTTTTTCACATGGTGCAATCTAAATTTCTTTCCACTAGGTAAAGGCTGCATTAGCCATGCTAAGCTGTTCTTAATGTAGCCACTCTCTTTCCTTGGAAGACTGTCGCATCGAGTTTACCTCAGATCCCAAGTCTCCTGCTTCAAATTTTCTCATTATGAAAATTACAGGGTACATCTTGGTCTTGTTTGCCCAACTTGAATGGCTGTTATCCCCTCCCTCAAACACCCAGTTATGAAAACCCTCTCCTCCCTTAACATGTACAGTTGCACGCTCACACGTACATATTACTTGACAAGACTCTATTTTAAATGTTAATAAATGTTTATGGCTGATTTTGTTTGCTTTTCTGGTTAACCATCTTTACTACTCCACCTCATCATCTCTTTTTCCAGGAAGAACGTTCCATGTTGACCCCACAATTAAATTCCAGACAGCCTGTGAATTCATCACTAGGGGAGTTCTTGGGAGATTTCAGCTATTATGAAAGATAGACTTAAAAATAACAACCCTTGGTTGCTTCCAAGGTGCACAAACTATATTTGACCACCCAAACACAAGGCAATGCTCCTTCCAGTTATAGGAAAAAAAATACAAAAATAAAAAGCCTAGCTCAGGCACTGTTGGAGCCTCTTTTTTTGGAAAGGCAAAGGCTTTAATACAAACCAAAACCAGAGGAGTTCTACTCAAACTATGAATGCAAGAAAAGAGGCAAATATGGTTTGCTACTTTAATAAGCTCCCACCTGATCCCAAGAGACTTACATATATTTTAACTACATATGGGACATAAGATGTCTATCACAGAACAGTAATTTGCAAATTAGAACATCTACTTTGAGGAAATTAAAACTGAATTTAGCTGAAGCAAAAGCATGAGACTGCCTTTTCTCAAGGTGTTCTTTATTCTCTGTCAAACTCACCTCCACTGGCCCCTGCTAAGCCAAAGTATCATTTTGAAACTCCAGGTAAGGGTAGGACAGCAAAGCTCATATTATCTTCTACTTAAATGTCCTTTCATTTAGAATTGCTGTACCCAGAATTACCTGAAAGTATGGGAAAAGAGACTTCCACTTTGTCAGAAAACTGAAGTTGGGACAGTCCTGCCATGGGAAAAAGTCCCACCAAGATGGAGAGTTATGAGGAAAGGAGACAAGAGAAGACAAGATGCCCCAGCTGCCTGAGCGGATTCTCCACTTTGACTCAGTACAGACAAAAGTCTTGCAAATCCTAACCATAGTACCTGTGGTCCATGAGGCTTCATTAGGATAAAATGGGGCTGATAGCGCATCTGTAATGTTCCAGCCAGCTGACTGGCTGACGTGCTTTGGTCTTGAATTTCTTGACCACCTAGTCCATCACCCCTGCTCACACCAGGGTCATCTACAGCAGTGTGTCCAGGATCATGTCCAGCTGGGTTTTGAATTTCTCCATAACTTCTCTGGGAAACCCCTTCCAGCGTTTGTCTACCTCATCATAAAGAAGTTTTTTCTTAATTTTTTGTTCACATTGCCTCTTGCACTGTTACTGGGCACCACTGAGAAGTCTGTCTCAGCCTTCTTCACTCCCCCCATCAGATATTTCTATAAATGGACAATATCCCCCTGAGCCTTCTCTTATCCAGGCTGAACAGTCACCGCTCTGTCCAGACTTTCCTCATAAAAGACGTGAGACATGTTTGAGTCCCTTAAACAAGCATTATGGTCCTTCAGTGGATCTACTCTAGTAAATCCATGTCTCTCTTGTTTTGAGGAGCCCAATACTGGACCACCTAGTGACACGTGTCACCAGTGCTGAGCAGAGGGGAAGGATCAACTCCCTTGACCTGCTGCCTAATGCAGCCTGTGATATTCTTGGACTTCTCTGCCACAGTGGTACATTGCTGGTTCTTAAAATCCTAGAATGGTTTGGGTTTGGAGGGACCTTAAATCCCATCCATTCCCACTCCCCTGCCCTGGGCAGGGCCCCCTTCCCCCAGCTCAGGGTGCTCCCAGCCCCGTCCAACATGGCCTTGAACCCTTCCAGGGAGGGGGCACCCACAGCTGCTCTGGGCACCCTGGGCCAGCGCCTCCCCCCCGCACAGGGAATAATTTCTTCTTTATATCTAAGCCAAATCTCCCCTCTTTCAGCTTAAAACAGTTACCCCTCATCCTACCCCCACCCACTGATCCAGAGTCCCTCCCCACCTTTCCCGTCCCCCCTTTAAGCCCTGGGAGGCCGCTCGAAGGTCTCCCCGGAGCCTTCTCTTCCCCAGGCTGAATCCCCCCAACTCTCTCAGCCTGGCCTCCCAGGGGAGCTGCTCCAGCCCCCCGAGCATCTCCGTGGCCTCCTCTGGCCCCGCTCGAGCAGCTCTGTGTCCTTCTGCTGTTGGGGGCCCCCGAGCTGGCCCCAGCACTGCCGGGGGTTCTCCCCAGAGCAGACTAAAGGGGAAGAATCCCCTCCCCCAACCTTCTAGACACACTTCTTTTGATGCAGTCCAACTTGTTCAACCTGGTGTCTACCAGGACACTCAAGTGCTTTCTTGCAAAACAGTTTTTCCAGCCACTTGGCTACCAGCCTGTACTGGTATAAGGAATTGAATGAGCTGGAAGTCTCAGACCTACAAGGATGTCCAATATGTACAAACCAGCCAAATTTACAGGCAAACCCAGCAAAAACCTTGAACTCCACTGGACAGAGAACACAGGGAAACATGGTGGTTCCTTTTATTCTCTCCCTTACTTTTATGGTGTGGAGGAGAGAAATGGTGTTTGGTCCATTTATTGAGGATGTTCTTGGGGTCATCACACAAAGCAGTAGAGGCCAATAGGAAGGAAATTTGTGGAAGAACAAAACAGCTTGGTAACAATTTGTCCATATATTTTTAATCTCCAAGTAAATATTCCTATATAGGCTGAATTCCTGGATATCCCAGAAGCAAGCTATATATTTTTGAGCTTCATATATTTCTGCAAAACCCATTAAAACTGTCCTTCAAAAAACATTTGATCATATTACATGTGTTCTCTTTAGCATAGTTGGGAGAGACTAGTATTTGGAAGATGCACATGCTTGGAGATGAACGTGATGAGAATTTATCAAAGAAGCAGGTAGGTAGGTAGGTAAAAAGAAAAAAAGAAAGAGAGAGAGAGAAGGATGTAGAAAAATATACAAAGTTTTGTTCTAATCTGACTGGATATCCTACAAGAATAATGTTGAAGATTGTAATAATTTCCACACCATCATCTGATCAGAACCAGGAAGACCAGCATCATAGAGAATACTAAAACCAAACTAACTTTTAAAAGCAGAGAAATTTTTGCTCCACTTCAGTTAAAACTTCAAAGGAGGACATTATAACTTTAGGCTTAAAATATGGAAGGGATTCAGCTTGTTCCATTTGCTATCCAAATGTATTCGACCCTCCTCGACCCTGAGTGTGCAAGACAGCTGGAAGGCGAGCAGTCACAGCATGGAAGGAATGAGGATCTCATGGTTAAGCCATTAGACAAGGCCCCAGGAGATCTGTTCTCATTCTTCAGTTTCTCCATGGACTCCCCACATGAATATAGGAGCGGTTTAATCTCTCTGGGCCTCCCTTCACTTCTGTGGAGAAAACATACCAATGATCTAGACAGCTTAAAGCCAAAAAGAACTGACATCAGTGGCCACTGAGTCCAGTTCTGCACGATGCAAACACTAATGCTTTTATTAAATCCAGCCTCTTTCTTGCCTTGCCTACTAAGAACAGAGTCTTCTCCATGGCAGGGGTCTCCTATTGCTCATACATAAAAGCCCAGAGTCATCCATTTGGCTGTGGGCACTAAAATGAGATGCCTGAATTATGACCTTACAGAGTCAAGACTATTTCCAGTTATTGCAGAAAAGCATCCAGTGAGTAAGTCAGATCTCTGATGGGTTGAACCATCTTCAGGAGCTACCTATTATTCTCCAAAGGATAGAGAGAGAGACTGTGGTGA
The DNA here is from genome assembly GCF_018691265.1 of Tyto alba. NCBI lineage: Eukaryota > Metazoa > Chordata > Aves > Strigiformes > Tytonidae > Tyto > Tyto alba. The sequence goes on along the minus strand of NW_024881313.1, from coordinate 39,860,621 downwards.
TTACACTCCAAACACAAATATCTTGGTTGAATGTGGAATATATCAAGGATGATGCATCTAGCATATTGCAACCTTGGTGTTTCTGTAGAATAAACATTGATGCGCACAGGCATTATGTATGCAATCCATGGAGACAGATAAAAGTTGCAAAATTTGGACGAAGTTACAGTATGTGAAGTCAATAGACATATTTGGATCTAGGATTATTTTTCCATCACTAATGAAGGTAGAAAAATATGTGGTAAATTCAGAATCTGTTTTATCAAATTAATAAATATTTTTTATCAAGTTTTAAGTGATTTATCTTAGCTGTGAATAGATGAGGGCTGTACTGAGCCCATAGCCTGATGAGCTGTGAGAGATGACTTGTAACGCCCCAAAACAGATACTGAGAAAACAGCCAGAGAAAGAGATAAGGGATGGGGGGGGGGTGGGGGGGTGGAGAGGAGGCCCTCCAAGCTGAGGAATGTCTCAAACACTTGGAAGTAATTAAACTATAGACACAGGGTGAATAATGTAGAGTCTGGTGCTGATAAGGCAGCCTGATTAGCACAGGATGCAGCTGGAGGAGGGAGCCCTGTGAAGGCAGGGTGGCTTTGATCTGGTGCAGTCTGTAAAGTTTCAAGAGCCTTCTGTCCTGTGAATGGCTTTTGCTTCATTATCCATGAAATGCATATTAAAGTTGACACCCTGACTATGCTAATGAAGTTTAACAACATCATGCTAATTACCTCATCCCATGAAGCACCTTACCCCTCCCCATACTTGCGATACATAGGAATGTGGGTTGACCTAGGGGATGGACCCAAGGAAAGTGTGTAGAAATTGAGGGGGGGTGAGGAGTGAGAGAGAGAACGCAATAGATAGAAAGAAAAAAGAAGACCAAAAGAAGTGAAGAAAACAGATGCATCCCTGACGAACTCGAGTGGGATCAAAGCAGGACCCTGGACCGATGATCTCTAGTTCTCTATTTCTCTGTTTTCTCTCTCTATCTCCTTTTCTTTTTCCCCTTTTCTCTTATTATCATTAAGTAGCACAAGGCGAACTATATCACTTGTCATAATATTTCATATACTTAGCCAATTATCATGTATCTAAATAGTACATTGTGGGAAATTAATAAATGTCTGTGCATGGACTTTGAGACTTGTTTCACTGTCATCTTCACCAGGGATTTACAAATCTAAGTCACTCATCTCCCTTGTCTGAGCGGGACGTGACAATCTCTCTCTCTGCAAATCTCTAATTAGAATGTACCAGTAAAGTCTTTGTCATTATGAGGTTGTTGGGCAGGAGCCATGCTTTAGCACTGCATATCACCCCTCACACAATTAAATCCTGGCCCAAGGCTGGAGCTGGTAAGCATAATGACTGTTTCAGCCAAGACTACTTAGACACCTGGATTTATGAAAAGGAAGAGCAATTGAGACCTCCAAAAATTGAGACCAAGAGCTATGAGAACTGGCTGCACCACTGGGGAAGGGAAGCAAGGATTTACTTGAACCTTCTGTTTCCAAAATTCACAAATTCTATATCTAATACATGCTGTAGAAGATTTCTGAACAGGGCTCTGTGGAAAAATGACTAATAATATTGTCTATTATGGGAGCTTTTAGAGTCCTATCTTCAGAAAAAGTAGATGAAAAAGGACACTTTCCTTTAGTTTCTCTTCCACCTCCAGACTCTAAGGCCTCACGTACACTGAAGAAAAAATTTGCCAAGGCGGTTGCATTTGGTAACAGTGTTTTTTAACTGGCTTCTGTCTCTGAGAACTGACACATCTTAATATAAAGAGGCAGACTTCTCAAACAGGACCTGTAGCAGTTTTACAGAGTGGACACAAAGTGGTACAAGCAACCCGTTGGGTCCAGACAGTAACATTCCTACTCTGATGTCCTCCATCACTGTAATTACTCTCTGCAAATGACCCCAGGGTTCATTCTAGGATGTTGCTCTCTGATGAGTTGTCATGCCCCCAGTTTTCTTTAAACATAGATAAACAGGCTGCAATTTGCTCTCTCACCCTTTGGGTGACAAAGCAGCCATCCTAAGTCTTCATGCTGTTCAGGGAGAGGAAGAGTCAATGTTGTTAGGTGGAAAAGGCATCAAAGGTTCCCCTATCCATGGCAAAAGACAGATCCCAGTATTCCCCTGCTGATGGCAGGTTAAAACACTCCAGGTCTCTCCTAAACACAAAAATAGGTCAGACAGGAATATAATGGAAACAATGAGTTTATTGCTCTGCTTCCGTCTGCACTGATCAGGCACAGAGTTCCTGCTGCACAGGAGCAGCCCTGTTCCCATGATTTGCTTCAAACTATATTTCCTTTTCCCTCCTTTTCTCCTCTCAAGTTTTCCCCTTTATAATCTCCAAGCCTTCCTGTATGAAATTCTCTGTTTTCATCATCCCCATTGCCTCTCATTTTGTTACTTTTATACCTTTATTTATTATTTATGATAGTGTTCTGCTGTTAAATTCCATCTTTTTCGTCAGTTCTGCTAAACTGGTATTCCCTTCCGCCCCTGTTTTTTTTCTATTTGTAGCATCAGGGTGATCCATCTGCATATGTGCGACTGCTCATCTGTTATCGGTAACATCCTGAAATTTCCTCATATTGTTACTTTACTAGCTGCCCCATCGGTCAGGATTTGATATCTGCATACCCTCGCTACATGCACTGAACACAAGAAGGAACCAACCAGTTGCAGCTTTGTCTTGCTTCCTCAAGCAAAGCAGTCAAAGCTGATACTCCTCGATGACCACATGGCCCAGAAGCAGCTTGTCAGCTCAATCTGTCCTCTGTTAGGAGAGTCTTGCAGAGGTGAAGGGAGATACGGTGGGGGAGAAGTCACAGAACAGTGGTGCAAATGAGCAGTCACCTAGGAAGACCCTCTCTCAGAGACCCAGCCAGGGAAACTTTCCCCTAGGTTCATCCTTCTGCCAAAATAGAGGTTGGAAAAGACCCATTAAGTGTATTTACATGTTTCTTCTTTCATACAGCTGACATCCTGGACACAGCGTCCCTGTCACATGGAGCTTTGCAACACAGTCATGAAGATGCTAGCGCGGAGGTCTGCTAAATAGTAGTTGCATTGGTTATCACATGGCCATTGTTACAGAAAGACAAAGAAACCATAGCAAAACGTACAAGTTTCTGGTGACAAATCCTGAAATAAAAAGGTAAGTACTCTAAAGCAACGCTGCTGGGTTCAGGCTCAAGGGAAGCCTTTCTTTTCGTTGGCTTTCGCTAGGTGACAGACTGGGACAGGGAAGGGTTGAGTCACTCAAAGTGCGGGAAGCTGTTGTTGGCTGGATGAAAGAAAACAGAGGGCTGCCATCAGCGGAAACAGGAGGTGCACAGTGGTGGTTAGGATCAGAGATGTATGGTTGTCGTGGCAATCTGTTCTCCTCTCTCATTAAATGTTTGCCTGTATATGTATAGTCCCAATATAGATAAGGCTTCACGACCCTTTCAATATAAACAACTCATTTCAGTCTCTTAACGCTGATGCTGACACTGAATTGTTTGTGCAGAAAGATCCTATGAAGGGATTTAGCTGCTTTATTTAAATAGAAAAAGTGAACATCGTCCAGCAGTTTCCACAAATAAGGTAAGGGAAAATATTTTGCTTTGCCCAAGCTAAAAAAAAAAAAAAAAAAAAAAAAAAAAAATATTAAAAAAAGGCAAATTGGAATTTGGAGTCATGTCTCTTTCTAAAATAAAATTCACACACATTTGGCAGAAATATAAGCCTCTGAAAATTGCCCTTTGCACGAGAGATTTGCAACTATCACGTAACTTCTCCATTTCTACTGAGCACACTATATTCTTAGCAGACACTTCTGTGGTCGACAATCTGTGGGATTCATCTTCACAAGACATGTTTGCAGCCTCACGGTGACCCTTTGGCAGACTTGGTGCATGATATAGGTTAGATGCTAAACAAATATACCGGGACCTTCTTTCTCTCATTCACCCTAGCTATGCTGCTATGCATTGAGAATGGTTTCAGGGGACTTTCCTTCCATTTTTATACAATCATAGAATCATTTAGGTTGTAAAAGACCTTTAAGATCATCCACTCCAACAGCTAACCCAACACTGCCAAGTCCATCATTAAAGCATGTCCCTAAACGCCACATCTACTTGTCTTTTAAATACCTCCAGGCAAGGTGACTCAACTGCTTCCCTGGGCAGCCTGTTCCAGTGCCTGACAATCCTTTCAGTGAAGAAATTTTTCCTAATATCCAACCTAAACCTCCCCTAATGCCACCTGAGACTGTTTCCTCTTGTCCTATTGCTTGCTACCTGGGAAAAGAGACTGACCCCCATCTCGCTACAACCTCTTTTCAGGTGGTTGTAGAGAGTGATAAAGTCTCTCCTCAGCCTCCTTTTCTTTGGACTATAGAACCACAGTTCCCTCAGCGTCTCCTCACAGGACTTGTGCTCCAGACCCTTCACCAGCTTCATTGCTCTTTGGATGCGCTCCAGCACCTCAATGTCTTTCTTGTAGTGAGGGGCCCAAAACTGAACCCAGTATTCAAAGTGTGGCCTCACCAGTGCTGAGTACAGGGGGATAATCACTGGCCACACTACTTCTGATACAAGCCAGGATGCTGTTGGCTTCCTCGGTCACCTGGGAACACTGCTGGGTCATATTAAGCTGGCTGTCGACCAACCTCCCCAGGTCCTTTTTCACGGGGAAAATTTCCAGCCACTCTGCCCCAAGTCTGTAACGTTGCTTGGGGTTGTTGTGACCCAAGCGCAGGACCCAGCCCTGAGCCTTGTTGAACCTTGTACACTTGGCCTCATCCCATTGATCCATCCTGTCCAGATCCCTTCCTACGCTCAAGCAGATCAACACTCCTGCCCAACTTGATGTCATCTGCAAACTTACTGAGGGTGCACTTGATCCCCTCATCCAGATCACTGATAAAGATATCAAACAGAACTGGCCCCAGTACTGAGCCCTGGGGAACACCACTGGTGACCAGCTGCCAACTGCATTTAATTCCATTCACCGCCACCCTTTGGGCCTGGCCATACAGCCAGTTTTTTTACTCAGCAAAGACTATGCCCATCTGAGGCACACATAGCCAGTTTCTCTAGGAGAACGCTGTGGGAAACAGTGTCAAAGGCTTTACTAAAGTCCAGGTAGACAACATCCACAGCCTTTCCCTCATCAACTAATTGGGTTACCTTATCATAGAAGGAGATCAGGTTAGTCAAGTAGGACCTGCCTTTCATAAACTCATGCTGACCGGGCCTGATCACCTGTCTGTCACATGCCACATGATGACACTCAAGATGATCTGCTCCATAACCCTCCCCGTCACTGAGGTCAGGCTGGAATATCTGTAGTTCCCCGGATCCTCCTTCCCTCCCTTTTTGTAGATGGGCATCACATTTGCTAACTGCCAGTCAACTGGGACCTCCCCGCTTGGCCAGGACTGCTGATAAATAATTGAAAGTGGCTTGGTGAACACTTCTGCGAGCTCCCTCAGTACCCTGGTGTGGATCCCATCCGGTCCATAGACTTGTGTGTGTCTAAGTGGTATAGCAGGTAACTAACTATTTCCCCATGGATTATTGGGGCTTCATTCTGCTCCCTGTCTCTGTCTTCCAGCTCAGTGGGCTGGGTACCCAGATAACAACTGGTCGTACTATTAAGGACTGAGGCAAAGAAGGCATTAATCACCTCAGCCTTTTCCTCGTCCTTTGTCACAATGTTTCCCCCTGCGTCCAGTAAAGGATGGAGATTCTCCTTATCACTTCTTTTGTTGATAATGTATTTATAGAAACATTTTTTATTGTCTTTTATGGCAGCACCCAGATTAAGTTCTAGTTGGGCTTTGGCCCTTCTAATTTTCTCCCTGCATAATCTCATGACATCCTCATAGTCCTCCTGAGTTGCCTGCCCCTTCTTCCAAAGGTCACAAATTCTCCTTTTTTTCCTGAGTTCCAGACAAAGCTCCCTGTTCAACCAGGCCACTGCTCTTCCCTGCCAGCTTGTCTTTTGGCACATGGGGATGGCCTACTCTTGTACCTTTAAGATTTCCTTCTCCAAGTATGTCAAGCCTTCCTAGACTCCTTATCCTTTCAGGACTCCGTCCCAAGGGACTCTGTCAACCTGTCTCCTAAACAGGCCAAAGTCTGCTCTCAGAAGTCCAAAGTAGCAGTCCTACTGACCCCCCTTTTTACTTCTCCAATAAATTAAAACTCTATCATTTCATGATCAATACGCCAAGGATGGACTCCAACCATCACATCACCTACAAGTTCTTTTCTGTTCACACACAATAGGGTCTCTCACCTGCTGTGTGAGGAAGTTCTCTTCCACACACTCTAGGAACCTCCTAGACTGTTTCTTCTCTGCTGTGTCGTATTTCCAGCAGATATCTGGTAAGTTGAAGTACCCCATGAGAACCAAGGCTAGCAATTGTGAGACTTCTCCTGGCTGTTTATAGAATATTTCATCTGCCTCTTCATCCTGGTTGGTGGTCTATAACAGACTCCCACCACGATATTTACCTTGTTGACTTTCCCCTCATTCTTACCCATAAACATTCAATCCTATCATCACCATCATTAAACCCTAGACAATCAAAATGTTCCCTAACATACACATCTACCCCACCACCTCTCCTTCTTTGCTTATCCCTTCTGAAGAGTTTAGAGGCATCCATTGCAGCTCCAGTTGTGCCACCATAGTTTTCCTGCTGCACAATAGCTTCAATCTCCTCCTGTCTGTGTCTATTTTGCTCCTTTGAGAGCACAAGAATGCTCAGCATTGGGAGGAATGAGAAGAAAGCCTTTCTTTCTTGCATTCTCAGTGACTGATGGCTGGTGCCCAGGCAAGCCAGAGAGTAGGAGCACTAAATCTCAGAGATGAGGACAAAAGTCAAGGGAAGAGAACGTGGCAGAGTAAAACTGTGGAGGGAGGCAAAGCAGTAGGATGAAGAGCCCAATCAAGACCAAGACCAGATCATATCAAGACCAGAGATTTGATATGGGAAATTAGTATGAGGACTATTCATCCAAACAAATGTACAGATTAAACATCTATGTCTGGCCTCCCTTTATGGTCTGGGGATACTTAAGAGGAAAATTTATCTCCTCTTCCCTCCTTGTATATATGCAGATTTTACTTTTCTTTTGGAGATACCTTATACCACTCGAAGCAGCAGGAAAGGAAGCAGCTTAATCTCTGCTGGTTTGACTAGTGTCAACATGCACATGTCTATTGAGAATGTCTACATCTGTGCATTCCCACCAGGCTATTTGTGGAGCAGCTGAACATTCAAATCATGTCTTTATATTACCTCAACAGTTTTCTGTAGAGTATTGACTTGTTTCCACACAACCTGACAGACTACTTCCAGTGGATGATTCTGCCTGAAGGATGGCTGAATAAATTGTTTGGTGCTTGGGGCTCCAGTCAGACTGGGCTGGTCATAAGGTCCTTGATGATGTTTAGTGAAGATACACCGAACAGAGGGTGAGATTTGTCTCCTCCTACAGCAAACATCTAAAGTGGGGCTGATGAAAGATACCCCAAAAATGTCTTTCTCAACACTGATTGTAAAGAGAGTGATAAAGAATTCAGCTGGAGACATCTGCATTATCAAGAGCAAAAGCTAGCTGAGATGACACTGGCTTTTGACAAGACCTTGTGCAATTTGCTTATTGATCATGCACACATTCACACTTTATTCCTTTTTCCTGGGACTAACTTCTGAAATGCCAGAAATGTAACCTTCTCTAACATTGCCCTTTAAAAACTCCCAACGTATTAGCTTGAAGCAACACCAAGAGCTTGCTGGTGGTGTTTTCTCTGTAGATTTGCTTCCCTGTGTTAAACCCAAGACAGGGTCAACAGGTTAACAGTATTAACAAGGGTAAGATTTGCAGTGGCTGTTTAACATGAAAAACGTAAATGTCACGTAAGCAGGGACGAGACCCGAGTGCTAAGGTCAAGTGTCTCATTGCCTCCCCCGGTGAACCAGCACAATTTTGCCCCTTATCTCACTGTTTCCATTGGGTTCACATTCCTGGTCAGCCAGGGGGGCAACTCTGGCAGGACCAAGAGAACACAACAGTTCCTAGTGCTGTGCCTTGCCAGGTGGGCTGCAGTTAATGTGTTTAGCAGATGCTGGAGGCATTTTAGGCAGAAGTCAACACATTCTCTCTTCCTTTTGAAAAGCCCTTTGCAAACACAAACTTGCATGGCAATTTCATTTTTTTTTCTTTCCCTTGAAGTAATCTATCTTTTAACCAGTACTAATTTGAGCGAAGATCTTTTTGATTACTATATAAAGGCTCCCAAAGCCCTATGGCATGAACTTATCAATCACCAGCTGTGTCTAATTACATTTTCCATTTTCACAGGACACAGCTCCAGTAAGACTGTTTATCATAGAACTATAGAATCGTAGAATGGTTTGGGTTGAGAAGGGACCTTAAAGATCTTGCAGTTCCAACCACACTGCCATGGGCAGGTACACCTTCCCCCAGCCCAGGGTGCTCCCAGCCCCGTCCAACCTGGCCTTGAACCCTTCCAGGGAGGGGGGGCAGCCACAGCTTCTCTGGGCACCCTGGGCCAGTGCCTCACCACCCTCACAAGAAGAATTTCTTCCTTATATCTAAGCCAAATCTCCCCTCTTTCAACTTAAAACCGCGATCCCTTGTCCTATCCCTATCCCCTGATTCAGAGTCCCTCTCCACCTTTCCCGTCCCCCCTTTAAGCCCTGGGAGGCCGCTCGAAGGGCTCCCCGGAGCCTTCTCTTCTCCAGGCCGAACCCCCCCAACTCTCTCAGCCTGGCCTCCCAGGGGAGCTGCTCCAGCTCCTGAATCATCTGCAGGTCCATGTCCTTCTGATGTTGGGGGTCTCAGCGCTGGACATAGCACTTCAGAGGGGGTCTCATGAGAGCTGAACAGAGGGGGAAAATAATCCCCTCCTTTGTTCTGCTGGCCACACTTCTCTTGATGCAGCCCAGGACCTGGTTGGTGCACATTTCCAGGTCATGTTGAACTTCTTGTCAGCTAACACCCCCACATCCTTCTCCATAGGGCTGCTCTCAATCCACTCCTCACCCAGCCTGTGTTTGTGCTTGGGATTTCCCTGACCCATGGGCAGGACCTTGCACTTGTCCTTGTTGAACATCATGAGGTCTGTGCAGGCCCACATCTCCAGCCTGTCCAGGTCCCTCCAGATGGCATGCCTTCCCTCCAGTGTGTCACCACACCACACAGCTTGGTGCCACTGGTGAACTTGCTGAGGGTGCACTCAATCTTGGGCAGTGTAGCTGGATCCCTTGCCAGTGAAAACTGAGGCAAAAAAGTCATTGAGTACCTCAGCCTTCTCCATATCCCAGATAATCTGGTGTCCGGTTTCTTTCACCTGTTTTACTTTCCAGAGAGGGCCCACACTTTCCCTTCTCTTCCTTTTATCACCGATGTACCTATAGAAGATTTTCTTGTTGCCCTTGAAGTCTCTGGCCAAATTTAATTCTATCAGGGCTTTGACCTTCCTAACCTGATCCCTGACTGCTCACACAATTTCTCTGTATTCCACCCAGGCTGCCTATGCTTCCACCCTCTGTAATCTTCCTTCTTGTGCAGGATCTTGTTCAGGACTTCCCTGTTCATCCATGCAGGCCTCTTGGTTTTCTTACCTGATTTCCTCTTTGTTGGGATGAAGCTTGGAGGAGGTGATCCTTGAATATCAGCCAGCTTGCTTGGACCCTTCTTCCCTTCAGGGCTTTATCCCATGCTACTCAACCAGGAAGATTCCTGAGGAGGCCAAAGGCTCCCATACGAAACAATTTATTGATGTCTGATAACTGTTAATCATATGAGGTTGAGCAGCACACGCTAGCAGTCCAGTGGCTCAAAATTTCTGTTTTTTACCACTTTGTGTCTTTATGCGTTTTTATTGTACTGGGTCTAGATGTCTGTCTCGTATCAACAGTAGTAACTGACTTATAAGCACTGAAATTCTCTCTTCTTCCCCTAAAAAGTGACACTAAAAGGGTTAATCAAGACAGGCATCAGGAGTAGCCATACCACTAACTTGTTGCCTTTAATTACTTTGTAGTAAATGATGGAAGAAATATTGCCTCTAGGACCAGAACACTTTATGAGGGGGCAAGTGGAATAAACCAGGAAAGCAGCATCACTAATTAACTTGCAATGAGCTGCAGAACAACCTGTGACTTTGTGAGGAGGAACTAAAATAGCTGCTGAATTGCTCTTATGACCTTGTTATCTGATGCTACTGCACCAATGGAGGACACGGGAAAAGGAAGGGCTGCTCCAATGTGGGTGAAACAACAGATCAGCTACAGCATCTTTAATCTGCATGGGATTTCAAACCACACAGTTTTCATGTATTTTGTATGACTTCAGATACACAGGACTCATGGCTTTATTTACACTGGAGAAAGATATCTAGGTAATGATCAGTGGTGGGTATTGATTAGCGTCCCATTAGAAAGGTGTGTAAACTAATTTGGCTCTCTGAACAAATGAGAAATCTAAGCAAACATGTCCATGCAGAGCTTCATGTTATGGGAGATAGCTGCCACCTGCAACCTTACAGTAAGATGGTATGGGTATCTCTATACCATGTGCAGGTCTTGTAAAAGTACTTGGGTGGAGTTCACCCCGCACAGCTTCAGATGTTTACATCTGAGCTGTTGCCTAGGCCCCTTCTGTACCGCCGAAGAGAAATAGGAACTTCCAAGGCAAAATTAATTTGCCCCATTTTAGTTATAATCTTTTGCATGGCGTGAATCAAACTATCAACATCTTTAATGAAATTCATTTGCCCAGATATAAGCACTTGGTACCACTTCCAATATCAGCTGCAACCCTCACAGGTCTGGCTTGGCTAGAAGGTCCTCTGTCAAATTTGCCAGTCTTGTATGAATGTCTCAGATCCCTCTAACATCTCAAATACAATAAAGCAACTGAATCCTGTCTTCTCCCTTTGGATAACAGTGGGTCACCCATTGTTAGGTCCATTTAGCTGTTTTGCTGTTATCAGAACTCAGGTAAACACATCTGAGCTAGCTTCAAAACAGCTACCACAAAGCCGGCCAACCATGCAGCCCCTGAGTTTGTGGAAGATCTTCCTCTCTGTTCAGGTGGGTTTTGCTTTCCTCCACAGTTACATCAACAACAAGACCTGATCTAGGTGGGTTAAAATCAGTTTGAGTGTGCCTACATGATGATGTGTTACAATTCTGACGTCATGGCAGACCTCTGTTATAGAAAGGGTTCATTTGTTAGTCCTGAATCTAAAAGACAGGCAGTACATAAATGAGCTGAGGCAGGCATTTTGAGCTAGTTTAGATTGAGAAAGAGAACATCTATGTGGGGAACATAATAGTCTTCATATATCTAAGAGGATGGTTGAAGAAAAAAGAAATACTCTGTTCTGCAAGACCCATGGCGAATAGAATAGGAAATCATACTCTTAACTTGGAATAAATAAATTAAAATTAGTCTTTAAGACGCCTCCCATCTCTATTGAAGTGAAAAATGAGGCACTGGAAATAATTGTGTGGGTATAGGCGGGGAATCTCACTCACCAAATATCTTTATGGGTAGGTTTGACAAACATCTGTCAGAAATCATGTCACTAGGAAGAAGGGGCTAACTAGTCCTCTGGAGGTTTCTCTTCAATTCTATGATTCTGTGATTCTACTCTGGAAAAGGGCCAAAAACACAACAAATCCCAAAGTGGGTATTTAGATGGATAACAAGAGTATTCATTATAATCATATTTAATGCTACTATGAATTCTGGAAGGATTATTAAGCCTCCTAATTCAGGATTTATTTTTACTGGGCTGGTTTATGGCTAAATCTCAGTTGTGGACAGATTATTTTACATACGCTGAATGTGAATATTACAGAACCTAACATAATGAAGTGCAGGAAAACAGTCCAAAGAAAACTTTCTTATTCCTTGCACTCTGCCCTACAAAGGAAAAGGGAAGCCAAGGTCATAAGATCAACCTAGCTCCAAAGATTAATTCCCCTTTTAACAGAAGACTCCTGTATAGCTGGAAGTATTGAAGAAAAGAGAATAGGAGCAGAGGAAGCAAGGAAGTTAAACTTTATATAGTCATAGATGATCCTTTCACCCTTGCCCCTTTCCTTGCCAGGGGCAAGCTATGTTTGCTTGACAGACCTCTCCTTTTTCTTGCCCCTATGTTCCATGTCTGCCTATCTGTGGCTCAGAAAAAGTGAAGCATTTAGCTAAATTTGACAATGCTATGAATAGTGTGCAGCAGCTGAATATTAATTTAGAAGGAGATCTAAGAGGCTTTACTCCAAGCTCATTTTGAATACTCCGTGTCCCAGCAGTTGTTGACTTCATTTCAATTAGCTAGTGCTACCTACGCTTATTTTCAGAATTGGCTGGGGAAAAAAATACACTTAAGCAGGCATATTATAGAGTTAACCTACTACCATTTCAATGAACCAATAAAAGCTGGAACAAGGTAACGATTCTGTTAAGGCCACAATTAAGAATGATTCAGTAGATCAATACAGTTGAAACAGTCAAACTAATACAGGAGATAATGAGCTCCAATTATGAGAATAAGACTAAAAAAGAGTGTCATGGAGAATCATAGAAGATTTTGAAAGGTTATGCAGTGTGTGTCCTTAGGCAGGAACCACACTAAAAGCCATCCTCGACTGATACCTACCCTATCCTTAAAGATGCTCAGTGGAGGCAACTACTGCTCCAAGTAATCAGTTTTACTGTATTGCTACCCTGTCTGTAACAATGTTTGTCCTAATCACTAATGTGAAACTTTTTTTCTGGTAATTTATGTTCAAGGCTTCCTGACCTGGCCACCATGGACACAGAGAACATTTTGTCCTCTTCCAGTCTGAAACAGTTTCTGAATCACTCAAAAACTGGTTTTGTACCACCTTCAGCCTTTCTTCTCCAAACAAAGGCAACACAAATTCCTTCAGCCCGTTCCCTTAAGCCATGTCTTATATTGGGACAATCAAAAGAGCAGCCAGTTTCTTGTCAGCCAAAAGGCCTGGGCATTGTCACAGACTTTATTATAGGAGTGCTTATTGTTGCATACACTAGCACTTCTCTTTCCTTCTCTTCTTAGTATATGACTCATTAGATAGACACAAAAAGTGATAAGGCCACAGACTGTCTTGTAAGGCAACCCTTGTTCTACTGGTCAGGGTGAAAATGTATGCTAAAATTAAGTTTTACTCATGCCCAACCTTCTGCACCGCAATTTGTACTCCAAGAAATGAAAGAAAACCCCAGATTGTTCCAGGTCTGAACTGTGGAAGCATATTTCAATTTTTAGATGAGGGAATGGGCGTATAACCACATCCATGTGGTCATATAGTTTATACAAATATTCAATAAACAGGCCAATACTATCTGGCCTCTCTTATCACATACTCTTATTAAGACTATTATTTCTGCCTTCTTATTGCTTAACAAAACACCCTGCATTTTGTACAAAGGGATAGAGAACATGTATGAAGTCATAACTGCTCTTTTGTCTTTTGACCAGTATAATATCTTTTATCATTTTACATTTTTTTTTATCAGAACACATACTACCCAGACTTAAACAATTAGATTTTTCCAAAAATTTGTTAAATCTGGGCTTGTGTCTATTACAATAAATATTTTTCAATTTGAAATGGATTTGAAATTCTATTCTCTGTGGGATTTTAAAGTCATATTTCTAGTCTTAGAGAATTTTCCTGGCTCCCTCTTTAGGTAGTGCAATGATAGTTACATCTTCAGAAAGCAACTGAGCTTACTGAGTGGGAGACATTTAAGAGGGGTCGTGAGAGTCACACTTGGAGGTCAGCATCTCCCCATGCACTTCAGAGTCTCATTTACTCACTTAGACTATCTGGTCCCCTTTAACTATGTTGACTTTCACCTCTACCAAGTAGATCATCCTGCCTGTTTCAAACACTTGTGTCAGGATGAGCTCAAGTGTGTGCTTATCATTACTCCAGTGACTACAAAGACTATCTAGACCAATTTTCTTGCACTTTTTTTTTTTTTTTTTTTTTTTTTTGCATGGCAGTTAGACAAGCTTAAAAAAAAATAATCTAATGGGAAGTATTTATCTGCATGTTCATCGTTTCATGTGATGAATCCTCATCTCCATGTTGTTTCCTAGCAAGAATAACAGAGATGGGAAGTAGGTTTTTTAGCATAGTTGAGTAAATTTGGCTTTCTTAGCTTCATCATCCAAGTTTTGTTTGAGAGATGACAATCGCAGGCAGAAGGCCAGGGTCAAGAGCTGGAGGTATGAATATCTTCAAATACTGTATCTAGATCCACCAGGATTCATCTATTAAGGTCCTTCCTTGTTTTCCTTTGAATTTGCTACCCACTAGTTTTTGTGCTATTTCTAGTATTTCTAATTCTTGTATTGAAAGAAATAGTAAACAAGATCATACTCACTTACTGTGGGTCATTCATGACTTCTGTCACATCCTCCTCTCCCAATTCTTTTCCAGGAAAGAGAGATTGGATAAGTTTGAACATTTCTTATGCAAAAGCAGTTTGATAACTTTACTCATTTTTGTCACCCATCCTTGCAGACAGCCCTGGCTACAGCTTTCCTTAGCCTCTCTAAGCAGGAAAATTACCTCATCAATAAAACAAATATTTAATCCAACAGGAGAGATTATGAGGGTGAGAAAGAAATCAGTCTTCTGGAGGAAGTCTGCCAAATATACTAGAAGAATATGCCAAGTGGTCTTTCTTACAAGTTAGTGTTAGTCTCTCAGTGGTAATTGTTCAACCCCTGCTATTGTAGCAGCACTTATTCAATCTGGTTTTGATCAGAGGTTGCAGCCTCTACTTGAGAAGGGACTTGACTGCAGCTGGGAAGGTGCAATGAAAGATTTTCATTTTGAGCTATCAGCATTTCTGGATGAAAAAAAAATAAGAATAAAAAAATACCAACCAACTAAAAAGAACTGAAAACAAAACAAATTGCCACAGCAGGAACCTGCCTGCTCACCTTGAGTCTTGTAGTCAGGCTTTAGGGACAAGAATAAATGCAAACCCTCCTTTATTTGGAATGGGCTTCCTGAGCTTTCACAGGGTTTTGATGAGATCATGCTACATTTGATCTCTGCTGTGGTTTTGATAATGGGCTGTAAAAAAACACAGGAGGGAGAAAAAACCCCAACCAAACACCACAACCGGCTGGCTGCCACAAACAAACACTGCCCAGGACATTTGTAAATACTCAGAGGTGAAGTGAGGCAGAGAACAAACTTCATAATTTCCTGAGCACTTGTCAGAAGCAGGCTTGACTCAGAGCAGATGAACAGGATGGGGCTGATGGTGGAACTCGTCTGAGATCCAGCCTCCAGATACTCCACATGAAGGGGAGAGATGCCCCCTAATGGGTGATCATCGAATAATCTTGCTTCCAAAATTCCTTGTTCCCCAGTTTTAAAGGCTAGTGTATTCACTGAAGTGTGAGTCTGTATTTCTCATCTCCCCTCTTTGAGACCTAGAATGGAAAAAGCAACTTCAGAGGATCATTGCTCAGTCAGACTTCTTCCATTTTGCTGGCTTCAGGTCTCCTTCAGACCCTCTTTTCCCAGCTACCCCCCTACGGGGAAAGTTTGCCAAAATCCCTTTGAAGGAAAAAGAAGAGAAAGGTTGGCCCCATGGAAGAGTAAACCTCTTGTGAGGCACACAAAAAGTCATTGCACTTTAATATGCATGACAAATGAGTGTCAATGCCTATTGCATCATATGATGGAGAGGAGTATGAAGCTGCAGCAGGTGTCTGATTTCTCAGGGGGTGGGTTTTAATCATGTGGGCTCCCCCTCTAGCAGGTATGGATCTCAAATTTGATACAACTTGTACTGGTGTAATGAGGAAGAGTCTTTACATGTACATGTCAAAAGTGGGAGGTGTGAACCTCATTAAGGTTGCTTGAGACTTTAGAGGGCTCTCGGGGATATAGTCAGAAATAATAGATTTCTAGATCTTTAATATTTTGCATTACTAAGCAACAAGAAGGTGACTCATAGTCTGATAGGTTTTGACCTCCAAAAATTTTCTTCAGATCTGTGCATTAAAACAGAAACATGACAATACCTACGTTACAGCCTTCACTGAGTATCAAGTCAACACTCCAGACTACCTAACAAGGATTCAGACACTTAGCAGAAACCTTTCCTAATCTTGCATTCAAATGAAAGCTGATTTTTTAGCTCCAAGTTTTTTTCCTTCAAGTTACCTAGTTGACTTTACATTGTCAAACACTATTAAAGAATTTACATTCTGTGCTTTTCTGATTTTCTCTTCTTTCCTGTTGTCATGTTACGATGTTTTACAGTCACTAAGCAAGGAAGTTAGAGCTTCAGTTTTTAGCTGAATAATCCAGAAAAAAACTGTGTTTTCACACCTCTTCTGAGCAGGACCAGCACACCTGCCTACTGCCTTGCTCTAACTGCCTGCACTAATAGAGAAGAACAGACCCATATCGTGACACTGAATCAGTACAGTATGGCTGATGCGTTATAGTGCGTTATGATGTGTCATAAGCATTAATATGCCTTTGATAATTTCTTTATGAGGTTATGCTTGCCATAATCATCAACACAAACAGCCAAAGGCAGAATAGATAAACAAGGTGGATTTATCTTTGTTTCAAGAGAAACTGGATAGTAAAAAAGAATTGCCTATGTTTTTTTTCACTGTACCATCGGTACATATCCAAAGTGAGATAGGAACAGATTGTAAAAGTAGTGGTGTTTTTTCTGCTGTCTGCATTTGATTTGTGCATGTATCAGGATCCCCCTGTGGGTTAGAGAAGGCTGAATTTGATGTTTAGTGACAATTTATGTTTTCCCTTGTGTCCATAAGATGCCATTTTCTCTGATACTAAGGCCATTCTAAGCTTTTGGACAGTGGACAAGGGTCGTGAGGTAAATTTAAAATGAAGCTGACACCTGCCCTAAGGCCCAGCAGCAGAGCAGTAGCCAACAGTTTGGGCTTTGTCTTTCCCCTCCTCTTTCCCCTTCCCTCCCTCCCTCCCTCCCTCCCTCCCTCCCTCCCTCCCTCCCTCCCTCCCTCCCTCCCTCCCTCCCTCCCTCCCTCCCTCCCTCCCTCCCTCCCTCCCTCCCTCCCTCCCTCCCTCCCTCCCTCCCTTCCTTCCTTCCTTCCTTCCTTCCTTCCTTCCTTCCTTCCTTCCTTCCTTCCTTCCTTCCTTCCTTCCTTCCTTCCTTCCTTCCTTCCTTCCTTCCTTCCTTCCTTCCTTCCTTCCTTCCTTCCTTCCTTCCTTCCTTCCTTCCTTCCTTCCTTCCTTCCTTCCTTCCTTCCTTCCTTCCTTCCTTCCTTCCTTCCTTCCTTCCTTCCTTCCTTCCTTCCTTCCTTCCTTCCTTCCTTCCTTCCTTCCTTCCTTCCTTCCTTCCTTCCTTCCTTCCTTCCTTCCTTCCTTCCTTCCTTCCTTCCTTCCTTCCTTCCTTCCTTCCTTCCTTCCTTCCTTCCTTCCTTCCTTCCTTCCTTCCTTCCTTCCTTCCTTCCTTCCTTCCTTCCTTCCTTCCTTCCTTCCTTCCTTCCTTCCTTCCTTCCTTCCTTCCTTCCTTCCTACCCTGCCCTGCCCTGCCCTGCCCTGCCCTTCTCTCCTTTTTTCATGCTGAGAAGCATGACAAATTCAAAAAATTATGAAGTTCTGCAGAACGATTCAACAGAGGAGTCTTTTAGGTTTTGTCACATCTCAAGGACATATCTCTAAGAAAATTAGTATTAACTTGGGTAAAAGGATTACAGGTTTTAGTCTTGCATTTCATGCCTTGTCATGCACTGAGTTAATTCAGACAGCAGGCATTGTGACTCTACTCACAAATTAAGAAATTAAAGTTTGGGTAAGTATTTCTGTGCATATTGGGCACCCAGTCTCCACTGCAATCAGTGGAGATGTAAAGGTGAGCTGAGATGCCTACATACTGTTTGAGTTGATCTCATGTACCCAGTCTGACCTGCAGATGTGCCACCTGCGCAGGATACAAAGGTGTCCATAGATCCTGTGCCATATTTGACAGATCCCTATGAATGTCTCAGGTACCCTGCTGCACCTAAAATGGCACTAGAAGCGACAGACTCTTTCCTCTGTTTCATAAGTCATGGAGCCTAGAGAGCAGTTCAGCTCACCCATGTGTCACCAACAGCATTTGATTGACTGATTTGCTCTCCAGGCTTCCTTGACCATTTCAGGTGAACCTCCACTGACTGTAATGGGAAATAACACACCCAGAGTAACACTGCAGTGACACCAATAACACCAGTAAAACCAGTATAGCATCAATAACACAGTAACACCAATGCTTAGACACGTATCTTAATCTGTGAGCTGATGCCCACCTTAGGTGACATGATAATGTTAAACATTTATTTTCCATCTCCCTTTCTAGACTCACAGGAAATTGCTGACGGATTTTTTCCCAGTGGTCTTCCCCAAACAGAAAATAAATATAAGCAAAGTATGTGAAAATCAAAAGCCGCAGGGTGGAGGGAGAGTGGGACAATGTCTGCAACATCCTTTCATGGTCTGAGTTTGGGAGGTGTGGAATTGTATGGCAGGCAAGGCCTTGCTCTGTGCTGGTCCTGGGATCAGCAAGAAATCTGGGTCACAAGTAAATCCTATTTATTCTGAAACATAGCAGCTCAATGCCTGTGAGAAATAGACGGTAGCAGTTCTTTGCTCTGCTGACTTTCACTTGGATGGAACATCATCAAGAGCAACTCACTCCTATGTAGGAGTCCAGGATTTGGCTGTGTCTATACCAATAAATTAAATCATGCCACGGCATGTTACACGGCCTTGATCAGTTATAGTTTTAAATTCTTAACACTGTTCCCTGGCATGCTTTGGACCTGTGCCAAGCAGTGTTCACCCTGACAATACCTGGTCTTTGCAATTGGTGCAGGGCAGGGATCATTCCCAATAGGAAATTTGGATGTGGTCACCTCTTTTGGGAGAATAAGGGAGTTTAATAGTGTGGATGTGGCTGAGTCCTGACATCTGACATCAGGACAAGACAATGTGACCTGGCCTTGTTTAGGTAACTGTTATAGAGGTCACCTTTCTGTTCAGACGGCATAAGGAGGATGTCAAGACTGGTTTTGAGTGGTTGCCCAACCTTCCTGAAGGAGTGAAAATCAAGCATTGGATTCTGCTTTAAAAGAACTGGAGAGTTTCTCTGCATGGGCAGAAGGCAGAGTTCAAGAGCAGGTGATGCTTTTGTGAAGACAGAATCCTTACCACTGTGCCCCTGAAAGCCTCCTGGTTCGTCACATCATTTCTTCACAACAGATGAGGAATGACCTTTGTGAATTCCTCAGATATTACAGAAATAGTTGGGTACCACCAGCTATTTGAGCAACAGAGAAGGTCTGCAAACTTTCTTTTACCTAGATCAGTTTTTAAGTGGCTCCATGTTGGAGAGAAGGAATAAGGCTCATGTTGCCTGATGAGGTGCACTGATATCTGTAGAAATTTATAGAGTTTTTGTATTATTTCACCTAGAGCACCATGGCTTAGAGAGTGGCTCTAAACTTGTACTGCATTTAGGGGCCCTAGAGGATAATACAGGACTTGTGTAGGCTTCAGATCTATGATTATGGGCTTGATAATCATCCATGCACTGTATATCTGTCTAATGATAGGGTACATTTGGAAAGAAGATTATATGTAATTTCATTGCAGTTATTCTCAATTTTCTCCTAAATTTAGGATATTGAGGATGATTAGAGAGGGAGACCACACTCAGTTTTCAGAGGAACCAATCCATATTCTCATCAGTGGATAAAGAACAATGCCAAAAAAAAGTTAAAATTTTGCAGCTCATTTGGTTACTCTCTGAAGTTAGAACATTCCTTGTCCCTTTGTCACTCTGTGGCTACTATTTCCATTTACATAAGAAGTCAATTCAGTTATTCAGATCCACAACAAAGGCATCCTCAAAGTAGTGAATTCATAAGATGGTGCCACACCACATCTTCAGCTCCTTAATTTCCTCCTCCTTGAGTGAAAGGAATAAAGATTAAAAAAAAAAAAAAAAAAAAAAAAAAACAAAAGGGAGCCAATCCATTTTCTCAAAGTAGTATGTTATTCAGGAGGTGTTTTTAACTTACTGTTTTATAGACTCCACAACTCATGAGAATAAGCCATATGTTCTGTCTCACAGCACTGGAAATTATAAGACTATGGATCCCACAAGAGGGGTCCTGTGGCACAGATGGCACCAGGAGGGAGACAAACCATAGCTAAAACTCAAACTGCTTCGCAGCCTGCTGTGAATCTTGCTGTGCTGTGCTCCAGTCCTCCAGGTTCCCACCTTTACTCTGCTGTTCTGTTTCTGATTTCCTAATTTTTGACCTACCTACTGGTCTTGATCCTGGTCTTTGCTCTTTAGTCTATGTATTTTATCCTATCTCCAGTTGGAGATCTAAACGGTAAAGCAAAACGATCATTTTGGTTGTCACTGAGACAAGCTTCATTTATTTAAGGCTGCTTCACTTTCCTTAGATAAAAGAAATTCCAGGAAATGCTGGACTGAGATCCAGTTATTTTGGCAAGCCAGTTGGGATTGAATCAGAAGAAAAAGTTGGTTTGTCAAATCTGCCACAGATCAGCTATGGGGAAAAAAAGGTGGCATTTTCCCAACTACCAGAAGGGGTATTTTCCACAAAATGATGGTCTGTCAGAAGTAAAGCTCTCTAGCAATGGTTTGATGGATGCACAGAGGCAGGTCTTGTACTTAAAACTAACCTTGTAGAGAGACATTGCCAGTGAATGTCATAGCAAGTTTTATCCCATAGAAAATATGACCAAACTTTGCATTCTTTGGGAAAAGAGAAGGGTATTAAAACAAAAGATTTTTTTGATCAGCAAAAAACATTAAATTTGACATCTCTCCTCCCCCCTCAGTATCTTTAACTGCGTAGGTTTTTATATTCGCAGTTTCTTCCTATTTTCCCCTAAAGCTGGTAAGTTTTGGAGAAACCTCCATCTCTGAATGTTTATTCTTCTTGGTTTTGCACAATTGATTAGAAGACAACAGTGGTGTCTAGGTACTGATGAAGCCAAAAAAAGGAAAGAGAACTGTGATAGCTACATCTGAAGCTTGTCAGTTTAGGGAATAAGCAAGGAGCAAAAATACTAGACCACTCCGACAACAGAGAGCCCTGGTCCACTGTGGAAACAAGGTGATAGTTTTATACCATCCCTTCTGTCTGGAGAGCTGGAAAGTTGGCAGCCTGAATCCTGGGTTGGATGTTACAAAGGATGCCAGAATGCCTGGGAAGGTGGGCTGGCAGAAGACCAGCTGACTAACCTGACCGCCCACTTGAAGAAGTCATCACATTCCTGCAGAACATTGCAGCACTGCACAGACAGCATTTTCCAATGGAAAACTGCCTGAGAAACTTGGACCAACTCTACAATGGTGAGAGCAGGCTAAATTATTGGAGGGCTGGTACTGTATTCAGTTTGAATCATAGAATCATAAAATTCTTTGGGTTGGAAGGGACCTTAAATATCGTCCAGTTCAATGTCCCCTGCCCCGGGAAGGGCCCCCTTCCCCCAGCCCAGGGTGCTCCCAGCCCCGTCCAACCTGGCCTTGAACCCTTCCAGGGAGGGGGCAGCCACAGCTTCTCTGGGCACCCTGGGCCAGTGCCTCACCACCCTCACAAAGAAGAATTTCTTCCTTATATCTAAGCCAAATCTCCCCTCTTTCAACTTAAAACCACGATCCCTCATCCTACCCGCACCCCCTGATCCAGAGTCCCTCCCCACCTTTCCTGTCCCCCCTTTAAGCCCTGGGAGGCCACTCGAAGGTCTCCCCGGAGCCTTCTCTTCTCCAGGCCGAACCCCCCCAACTCTCTCATCCTGGCCTCATAAGGAAGGTCTTACCACTTGCCTGCATAACTGTGCGGCTTCCAAAAAACACTAGCAAAGAGTTAGTGATAAATTATATATACTACCAGGAAGGGAAGAAGGTGGCTGGCGGTGGAAGAGACACAAGTTACAGAGAGAAGTGGAAGGTGGGAGGTGGAGGATGAATAAACACCGGGTATGAAGGTAAGACCAGAGCAGTTCTCCATTCATCATCTGAAGTGGTTGCAGACAGAAATGCCAGTGAGCACAGGGTTATTTGTCTTTGTGGAGAAGTGCCTTTTCCATCCCGTTCCCATGCAATGCCCTCTGGCACAACACAGGAAAAGGCTGAGCGGCTCCACTAATACCAAGACAGCTGTGTCAAGTCCAAAATGCAAACCAACCTTTAAGTCTGAGTATTTTTCATCCTGACCCACTGTGAGGGAAGTAGACAGATACAGTTACCTGGCTCAGCAGGTAACAACAGGTCTTCCAGCAGCTCAGATGTATGAGCCAGTCAGTATGTCTTGGTGGACTATCTCCTACCTGCGGTCTGTGTTGTTACTCCTTTGCAAAAGTGCTGTAGCACTTAACAGCCTGACTGGTATCCTTTAATTAGAGCTTGTAAAGGGGGGATTCATCAGTCAGTGGGAAATGCTTTGGTGTGCAGGTGTATTTTACAGCACCATCTTATAACATTTCCATTGTTTAATGTGCATTCTAGCCAGTGTCAAATTAAGATCCAGCTGTGACTGCACCTAATTTCTTTTGCATTTGGGCTTAGGTACTGAATGGAAGAATAGGCTCTAAAAACTTCCTAGTTGAGGAGAAAGTTTAAGTTGTAGCACAATATTAAATAGATGAATGTTATATAGAAAAAGAAATGTTGCTTTTATGTATCGTTCGATAAAAACATGTCCAAAATTTATCTAGCATGAAAATAATGGAACAGAAGACTGACATAATAAGAGTGCACTGAATTTAATGGCTTGCTTTCTTTTAGCTAAAAAAGTATTTTTGAGGCCCTGTTGGATTACCCACTTATCCATTGCTTCATCGAAATAGCACTTTTACAAATGAAAACTTGTTGTCAAGAACAGATGCTGACAGCACTGAAAGTTGTTCAGCTCTATTAAGCACAGAATTTGAGCTCTGCTCTGTGCTCCGAATCCTGACCCCACACCGGAGAAGTAGTTGGACTGACCAAACAAAGGTCAAGCTGACCAAGGGAACAGAGAGGATGAATGAACAACATATTGCAAGGAAGACCACAGCTCTGTGCATCTAACACACAATGCAATGCTTTTAAACACTTAAGTAATAAGGTGCATGAGAACATGAAGAAACGAGTGTATGTCTCATATTAAATGCTTTTTTGGTGTTTAGCTGAAGACATGGGTAAAAGGATCCTGCTCTTATTAACTAATAGAGTTGGCATGCTGGCTTTAGTTGAAGGGTTTAGTATGGTAGCAGCATTAAAAGGCCTTCATTTGAAATCTGCTTGAACAGTCATGCTGGAAGCCGTTACGTTCTCAGAACAAGGTGGTTTTGGTTGTAGCTACTCAAAACAGGAAGCAAAATGAGGCAACTTAGAAAATGGGGTAAACTTCAGCTCTGCCTTCAGCTCACCATATAAACTGGGGATGGGTGGTGGAAGGGAGAGCTTTTGCCAAATTCCCATGCAGAAATCTGAGCATCTTAAGATGTGCACATCTGATAGCTGCTGCTTCTGACCACATCCTTCCCCTTCTCTGAATCACCACCTGCAGACTGTGCTCGGGGCTTCCTGTGCCACCACTGATAAGCCAGCAGAGAGGCAGCTGCCTGCCCTGCTGCTCCTCTGCACAAGGAGGCTATAGGCACACAAGGTGGGGCCAACACATTGATGGAGTCCCCCTGATCCCTACCAGCTCCCCATAGCAAAGAAACACATTTTTTTTCTGTGCAGTGTGAATCTCACACCACCATATTTATAATGTATTTGACAGACATTTACCTGGGGTTTGAGAAATGGAGGAAACCCAAGGCAAAGTATCAGCCCTGTGGTCCAATGAACCCTGAATAACGTCTCTGATTACAGCTGTCACACAAAGATGACAATGATCAAAGTGGGTAGCTGAGATACAATGAAGGATCCCCCCAAAATCTTGTCTGGAATTTAATTTTAGCATTGGTCATTGGAAGCCTGGTTGCTTTACATACAATGGAAAGGGTCCACAGGTGGTTAAAGCTGTGGGTTGGACCTCAGCCTCTGGGGTCTCTCCTCTAGCCTGCAGCCCATGGGCTTGCAATGGTGAAGAGTCCCTTGATCAGGTCTTGGCATTATGGAGATGTCAGGGATCTCTTCCACACATTATCTTAAAGGGAATGACTCCACACCTTTGAACTTGGCCACCTCCGTTCTTGGGTTTCCAGTTTTAGGTCTTTCTGTGGACTACAGAAAGTCCACAACATTAGTTGTGTGTCCTTCTGAGCTTCCAATGAGCAAGAAGCTCTGAAGAGCCATGGAGACGAACTTTTCCAGAGTTAACTCTAAAAAGATGTTTACCAATGTTCTTTAATGCAACTTTCTTGTCCAGACTTGAGTAAAAATTCAGCGTAGAAGAAATATCACCTGTTAATAGTTTTTTGGAAACAACCCATCCAACTAATTTCCCGTGACTGGCCTTGCTGATTTGACTTGAAATAAATGATGTATTGGTGAGAGTACAATCAATACGGCATGCCTGGAGGCAAAAGTACACCTTGGATATTTACATTCCCACATAATATATGCATAGCATTATCAGAAATAACATATTTCCCAGGTGACTGCAAGAGGTGTAAAGAGATAATTTTCCTTGGGGGCACTGTTTTCTTGATGGTGTCTATCAACTGCTACTGCATAGGCAATAGCCAATTAACTGACAGATGTAAATAGCTCTCAAATATCTTGCCTGTCAGTGCTTTTTGACTTATGCTAAATTTTATATTTTAGATACTCGGATCTCTTTGGAAGAACAAAACCATACTGCAAATGGAAAAGGAGAAGATTGTTTTGGCTAGGATGTTGTAAGGCTGCTTTTTTTTTACATTATATAAAGTTTGTTCTCTCTTAGAACACTTGTCCTCTGTTCTTCTTGTATTTAATAAAAAAACCAGGGACTTATTTCTCTGGAAAGTAATTTTTCTGAACTAGCCAGGACATAATGCATGAAAAAACAAAGCAAAAGAAAGAGGAATGGTTTGATAGGGTGTCAAAACGTGCTGCATCACACAAGAGAATACTGAAGCAGCCTGGTTGTCACTATATGCTTGAGACACCATGCTGAAGATATTGATAAAGTCATCATACCAAGTGTACTGGTGTTTTAAGACTACTCTACCTATTCACTGTTCCTGGATTCAGTGCCACTGATTTACACTGGTTTTGCAGTCACAGTGATCACCTGGCCTTCAGAAGCACACAGGCTGGAGAAAACACAGCACGGGAGGAGAAAAATACATAGAAGTGGAGAAGGAAGCATAGAGCAAGGAAGGCGCTAAAGGAAATGAAGACGAACATCGTTGCTTGTTTGGAATGGGTTGATCATCTGAAGGTTTCAGAAAGATTTCATTTGGGGACCAGAAGACATCACAAGACGGAGATGATGGCGTATCTGCACCTAACCCTGCTCACCCAAGGGAGATTCCAGGTCCAGTGTTGTCCCTGCAATTGGAAATACCTCTGCCCACATGGACCTACAGCTCTGCAAGATTTTGTTAGCTCGGGTGCTCTGTCACCCACCCTCACCACTGCTGAGACCCCATGTGCAACCAGTACAACATGCTGTCAAGATGCTCCAGCCCTGCCAGTGCTGTCTCCTGCGGTGGTCTCTTGTGTCCTTATACATGTCAGTGGGATTATCTCCAGAAAATTGTGAAGAGATGACCAGTAGTTGTGAAGATTGTTTTCTCAATACATTTTCTCCATAGTCCTATCCCTGATCTCTTGGTCCCCTCCTGCCTCCCTTTCCAAAATAGGGTAGGATTCAGGCACACAATTTGATTTCTGAATTTCTGATGTCACAGCCCACAGAGTTTTCATTAACTGGCTTGTCTTATCATCAGGAGGGGCTGACAAATACTTTTATTAATGGGAAAAATTATGGAGATTTTTCCCCTCATCATTCAGATCCAAGAGCAAGAACCATAAGTAAATCCCTGATATCACAAGACTTACAGCTGTGAGAAATCTGCTTTTCTTCCCTCAGGGCTGAACTAAGAGGTGCATCTAGCTCTTTTTTTTTTTTTTTTTTTTTTTTTTCCCTTCAATCTTCCCTGACATTTTCAATCAGAGGCAGGATTTTTCATGCATTGCCCTTAACCCCAAGTGGCCAGGCAACAGCTCCTTCATGTGCAGCCGGATGAGCATAGGAAATCTGTCTAACTCCACATTATTATTCATGAGGATTGTGAGCAAAGGCAGCACTAAAAGGCTGATCTGCTTGTGGAAAAGACAAATGACACTCCAAGGCTGGAGAAGTGGAAGCTCCAGAGTATCATTTAGAACTGGTAAGCAGCAGCTGAAAGATTCATTTTGTCAAGCAAAGCTTAGCTGTTTCTTGCTGTTTACTTCTTGAAAATGAATCCTGATAAGGACTCTTGAGTACATAGCACAGTTGTGCTAGAAGATGGGTAACTGATTAACATCTGTAGAAGATGTCCCATGGAGAGAGCAACAAGGCTTTGTCAAGAATCTTTCCATCAACTGTAAAAGCTGGAGGGTTGTCCAGATCCCTTACACTTAAAGATGAAGCACAGTAGTAGGACATTATTAACTCCAGCTTGGTGATGGCCATACAGACTTTGTTAAGAGGAACACCTTCTCTCCTACAATTCACAGCACCATCTGTCAGAGGAGGCAGCTGGCTGTTGAGGATTGAGGTCTCTGCCTCCTGGATCAGGGTGCTCTGAGCCTCCTGGGTTGTGGTGCTGCAAGAAGAATATATTTATAAATTATACTCAGACAGACTAATTAGTCCTCAGTTGAATCCATCTCTAGGATTCTTTAAAGAGATTTCTCAAATATTCTGGTGGTCTTCCCTTTTCTATTTCTCACTTCACCCATCCAAATGCTTTTTGGAAATTTGTGAGTTATTCACTCGCTGGATGGGCTACTATCCTCAGAGGAGCAACTTTCTCTGCTGTTTCCCACACACCGTGACTGACATCATCTTCAGCACCAAAAAGGAGGAAAAGGAACCACATTACCTTGATCAGTTTTCAATGATGATTTTTATTTTACTGTTAAAGTTTTATATAGTACTAGTAATCAATGACACCCATCTCCTATGGTGCTCAGAGCTTTAATGATCCTGTATGACCTCATTCTGCTGGCCCTAAATACAAGGAAGTTCTGGCTACCAGACTCTAAGTCTGACTGAATTACCTGTCTTCTCAAAACAGCTGTGGATTGTTTTCAAACCTAGAAATCAGCTGTCCCTAATCCTCTTGTTTAGAAGAGTGTTGTAAAATTCTGATTCCCTACTCAGAGCTCTGAGAGATGATGGGGAAAGTTCACTTTTTTAGGATTATGTTAGCAAAAGAGATGTCAGGAGTAGTGTTGGTGTATTTGATGCTCGCAGAAGGGGGACAAATGGACTGGATGACCGCTGAGGTCCTGTTACCCTTTTTCTTTTCTGAAACTGCTTCTTTAGGCCCTTGTTGTGTGAACGGATACTGTTTTCAACCCTGTCACTGGTTACTGGAAATCATGCAGGTCTGCACCAGCTGTTAAAAAAGATTGTTAAGAATTATTTCTTCACAGAGAATTTGTGTTAAATTTTTGTAAACTGGCTAATTAAGAAGTGTTTCGCACCTGATCTAAATTCCATTCAAGTCAGGTGAAAACTTCCCTCTCCATTTCAGTGAGCTTTCAAAAGGTCTTTCCATGTTTTCTTGTGATAAATATACTGACAGCATATGACTGACACTAACAAAATTGCAATGCCCCTGTCTCTTTTTGGAAAAACTACAAATGTTTCCTTTGTAATTATGATGTCAAATCAGCTTTGCTATCTCAGTACATCATTAATGATTTCTGCGTGACTAGTCACTTCTGCGTTCTTTTTTCCTTGCCTCCAGAATTCACTTATCATGGCTTTCATCGTTGAGATTGCAGATTATTTCTAACCACCTTCAAGCCGTAAAAAGAAACAAATCATCAAAACACTCTGTGTGAGCATAACAGGAAGCCAACTAGCAAATCTCCTGCCTCTTATAAATGCAGTACCTGAGAGAAGATGTTTTAAAGTAGTGAAGTTTCTCATAACAACAACAGAAATGTGAAAGCTGATATGATTCAGAGCAAGGCTATCGATTCCAAACCTCCTGGCACATCACAGGGGGTTTGATCAGCAGGCAAAATACAAAACTTGAGGGAAAAAAAGATTAAAGGGGATTTTTGGGTACTGGACTATGGTTTAAATTCAGCTGCAAAGCCAGGTCTGGGCATATTTCCCATTTGAGCTAATGGTGATAGGTGTGAATCAACCCCCAGTCTTCTTCTCAGGTCATTGCTTTACTCTGATTCACCCCCACACAGAAAAATGCTTAAAGTTATATAGACAGATGCTCTTCCATAGGAAACAAGGCTGCAGTTTCTGCCCTGCTTGGTTAAGCTTTTTGCTCCATCTGACAAGCAGTGATCAGCCAGGCTTTGTCTTTAGGAATGATAAAGACATCTTTGTTCTCTTTTGGCATGGGATTTTTGCGTAGGAGTCAATAAACAAGTGGATAAACTCACTTGTTTGGTATTCCAGGCCCACCACACAGAGCTGTAAACTGCCAGTTGCCCAAATTAGAAGCAGATAAACCTTGTTTACCTCTGTTCACCCTTGGCTACGCTTCTGGAGATAGATAAATCCTCAGCGGGTGCCAAGCATTACAGCTTCCTGAATTGTAATGAAACAAGATGCAAAGCTCCTGCAGTCAGTTTTGCCTCCTCAGAATCAGCCTTTTGGAGGCATATTTGTTTTGAAAGAAAGACTGTAAAGCTATTTGCTTCGGCTCTTAATAGCGCAGAAGCAGAGCAGTGACATCTCTGCTGCTTCTGCTGGAGGGAGTTATCCCCACTGAGGTGATGGAGGAAATCCTTGCTCGAGGTGAAAATAGCAATATCCATCCTACTTTGGAGTTCCTCTGATGATTCAATGCGGCGAATCTCCTGCTTCACTCTGTGCTGTGGCTCCTCATGCATAAAATTGTATTAAGGAGTAACACTGAATGGGGATAGAAATTCCAGTTTGTTGAAATTGTTTCTTTTTTCTTTTTTTTCTTTTTTTTTTTTTTTTTATGAGAAATACTGCTTAAGTCATGCAGTTAACTGGCCACTACTGTAATTAAGAGAATTTAAAAAAACAGATCAATCATACCAAGAAAAAAGACAAGATAGAAACAGTCCTGTCCCCCCTCCCAAACTTTGGTACTCTTCTAAAGCTACAGTAGGGTTCTGAACTCTTGTAACAACAGAGAGATTGGAGGAACTAAAACCAATTAAAATTAATGTCAGGTTTTGTCGCGGTTTAGGCCTGGTTGGTAGCCAACCACAATGCAGCAGCTAATCACCCTCCCTTCCCCCTCCCCACCTGGGAATGGGGGAGGGGATTAGAGGGGTGAAGGGAGACTCGCAGGCTGAGATAAGAACAGTTTAATAATGGCAATAAAACGAAAATAATAACGATGTTGGGGGGAAAACAAAAAAGAAATATATAAACAGGCAATGTACAGCGTAATTGCTCACCACCCGCTAACCAATATCCAGCCTGTTCCCGGCCAGCGACCCCGAGATACCAAGATCCCACAATCGCAATCCTGGAAGCGAGAGAGAGAGAGAGCTCCTTCCCAACCACCCCTCCTTCATATACTGAGCATGACTGCGGAGCCGCGGACGAACGACACGCCGAGACGGGTTCAATGTGGGTGATAGAGCATCAATTAACGTGTGTCTTTATTGGCCCAGGGTACATATATTTATACAGACGATGATAATTATTATGCCTACTAGTCACTAGCTGATTGGCTTAAGCTCTAAAGGTCGTATTCGCACGGTCCACCTACTTGCAGTTAGCTTACAGCACAAGCTTCTCATAACACTAAGTTTCTCATGCTACTTGTTTTTGATACACGACAGTACCGTAACACAATGTTTCTCAGACCACCGTTATCATAACACTAAGTTTCTCAGACCACTATTCCTAATTCCCCTTAACCTGTTTTCGACACACCACGGTACACAGGGCTGAAGCGTCCTTGACATTCCTCCTGTATCAGCAGCTGCGAGCAGCTGCAGGCAAACCCTAGTGAGGCCCAGCATCAGCAGCTAGAGCAGGCTCTGATCATGCAATTGCTCGGTGGGCTCAAGACCCTTGTCTCTGAGCCATTCTCCAACAATTCCCCCTTTTTCTTTTTGTATGAGCAGAGCCTGCGCCAACGTTCGTTCAAAGATTTTCTTAATACATGACAAGGCACAACTTAGGCATGCAGGCTTACAATCTACTGGCTAAAGGCACAGGACCATTGTCTCTGAGCCATTCTCCAACACATGACATTCCATGATATGGAATATTTCACTGGCCAGTTAGGGTCAGGTGCTGTGGCCGTGCTCCCTCCCTGCTCCCTGTGCCCTGGCGCACGGGCAGGACATGGAGAGTCGGAGAGTCCTTGAAGTCTCGGCAGCAGCTGAAAACATCAGTGTGCTATCAACATTTTTCCCATACCAAACCCAAAGCTAAATCCAAAACACAGCCCTCATCTAGTCCCTGAAAAGGAATATTAACTCTATTTCAGCCCAAACTAAGACAGTTTTATAATGTCCATTGCATATAAATTTATTTAAAAATAAAGACCTGAAGGTTTTTAAAAAAAGGATATTTCTTAGTGAATATTATCAGCTATGTCTAGCTGGTACAAAGATGGTGGAGCTCCAGAAAAGGAAATGGTTTGGGCATTTTTTTTCTTTTTTTTTTTTTTTTATTTTTCAGCCAAGGGAGGAACAGCATTCTGTATTTTAGCATCTATTTTCCTATGCTTTTAAAATCATACCATCAGCAAATTCTTCTTTCCTTGCATCATTTTAAGTTAGAGAGAACTGGTTCTAGCAAGGGATTCTTCCCATCTAGCCCAGACTCCAACCCTAGGATGACATTACCAGCTGAGATACAATGCCTACAGCCAAGAGGATTCCTAGCCCATTTTAGTTCATATTTGTGGCCTCTAAGTCCCTTGATTCTGTGGTGTTGATTAATTTCTTAAATGCCAATTAAGCCTTTATAATCCTTATGGGAAAAAACCCAAACAAACAAAAAACCTCTGGAATACCTATGTATGCTTGTTTGTGCCTTATCAGTGCACCTGGTATTTTACAATCAAAGTTTAAGGTCCATAAGAATATCCTGATGCACAATTTAATTATACACATATAACTCTGAACAAAACAAGCAGAGGTTTGGTGATTGTCTTTTTTTATTTTTTTTTTTTCTCCTCTTAAGTTTGCTATTTTTGTCACTCTAAAGATGGCAACAGCCTTCTCTTTGGATAATTACACCTATTTTGTTGAATGCTGCTTTTCATTCACACTTCATACCCTGCCACCGTGTTTGTACTGCTACCTGCTATTACTGCAAAACTTTACAAAACCTACTTACTGTTCCATTTCCCATGATTGCTCATTAAAACAAGGAAAAACTATGACACGTGTCAGAAGAGGAACTGTGTGTTGGCTGCAAGTTTTGCTAGGAGTCTTTGAAATTTGCTCTTATTCAATTTTTTGGTAACAAGAAAAACAAGCAATTAGTTTAAATGTTATCTGAGTTTGAGAGAGGTTATGTTTATAGGGAAGAATAGAATTTTAGGCTGGTGGTAATTGGAGATTAAGACAGACTTCATCCCACTGTCACAGTCTTTCACCTCTGTATGGAAACAACAAGTTCGGTATTTTTGCAGGGATTTTCACTTGTACAAGTGCAGGATGGGGAATGGCTGATAAGTTCTAGAGGGGAAAGCAGACTCCAGGCTCCCAATACATTTGCGATGTCACAGATGCTACCAAATCCAACGTCGTTCTGAGACCCGCTTTAGGAAAAAGCTGCGTCTGCAAGACCCACTCCAGGATCCTTTAACTCTGCTCAGCGTTGGGTCCCAGAAGTGGGGACAAAAGTGATGGAGTAGCTGGAAAAATTCTTTACAAATCTGAATGCACAACCTATAGGGAAAACCAGCAAGAATTGGGGTTGCTGAGTGTAGAGATACAAACCTGAAAATATAAGGACTCGAGAGGCAGTCAGCTAAATCACTATTAGTGTTAACTGATCTGAGAAACTTCTAGTTCCAGGAATCCTGCATCATTCCTCCATGTTTGTCCCAGGGCTCCTCTGCTATAACAGTTAGGAATTTTCTTCTAAAAGCTGAGATGATTTTACCTGCAATTTTAGCCTCTCCCATGATAGTTGTCATTGATTGTTTAAAGGAGCAGAAGGTGATTCTTCTTAACAAGGATAACATGTCATCTCTGTATCCTAAAGAACAAAGCTTATTTTTTTTCTCCAGCTTTCTCAGGTTTCAAGAAAATGTTACTTCTCTTTTTTTTTTTTTTTTTTATATTTTTTTTTTTTAACCTAAGACTACAAGATCTCTTTTTTTTTTTTTTAATCCTATAGTGCAATCAATCAATCCCTAAGAGTGCTTATGATATAAAAGACAAAGGTTTGGAGGAAGAAATATATTTCCTGTTACAAATTGGAAAGAAAATACAAGCTCCTTAGAGTTTTAGGTGACCAGGCTGTTGACAGATGTGTGACACGAGGCACCATTTCTTGTGCAATTGAAGTCCTATACTTTACTAGTAGTAAAGATGTAACTTCTCTTTAACTGGAAGTTTGTATCTGGAAGCTGTGGAAGAGAATATTACTGTCTCTGAGAATTTCTTAAAACTTATAATCAGATCATATATGATTATGGGATTTGACTCTGACCCCAAAAAAATAAGTGGAAACCATCATGTAAATCAGGACACCTAATTTATATGGTTAAATGTGTTCTGAGTAGTTATTTCCTATTAGAATTGATGAAGGATTGATTAATCTGGGAAAAAATCTGATTACTCATTTGAAGACATCTAATGCCATTTGAATTGCCCCAGAGGATCCCTCCTGATCACTGGTTTCTGGTCCAAGAGGGTACAAACTACTGATGGTTAGGTAACTGAATAAAACCATCTGTGTCTATAGGAAAATGCAGCTCTCGTGAGCTGCAAATGCTGCTTGTGATTGCCTTACCATCCCAAGGCTCCACCTTGTTTCCTCTCTAGATGACGTGGTCCTTGAAAACATTTTTGATTGATCACTCTCAGGCACAAAAGTTCATCACATTCCCATGCTTTAAATTTATATACTCTATTAATTTTTTTAGCTCCCTTTCTTATTAGACCCATGTTATTACTGACTTTTTGTGCATATGAAAATGCAGATGTACTCATTTTCCTTTGTGTTGACCATCCTGGGTAGCTCTTGTCTTTTTATGATTTAATCACTTTTTTTAAATGAACCCCCTTTGCATTAGAGCTGAAAGGTTATGTATATCCAACAGATGCTGTGCACGGGTATGTAATGAGATTATGAAATTCATTTCAAGCACGTCGTGTGCTGTGCATTAACTGAAATGTCTCCAATGAATTCATAAAATCGAGGCTACCCCTGTAAGTAAGTTCTCAATAATTTGCATGGTATTAAACTCTAGGCCTGATTTTATTGGCACTGCTGGTATGTTCACACCAATGATTATGCCTAATGGTTGGTGGAGTATGTTTTGTGATGGGTATTCAGCGGATAACTTACAAAGACAAAAGCACATATTGATCTTGAACTATGCCTATGTTTTGCATTAGACAACTGTTAGACCCAAAATCTCTTAAAATATCCCAGCAGGGATCACTCACCAACCTTTGTTGAGCCACAAATTCTTCTTAATTTCTTTCTCTCGCTGACCTACTGCTATTTGTAACAGAAGATTCAACAGGAAGGACAAAGGGTCCCCTGAATCAGAACGTCTTCTCTCCTGCTAGTTAAGAAGTGGATTTGACAAAGCCTAGATATAAAGCTTCCCCACACTGGGAAGTGCTTTCACCTGGAATATGTTAAAGAACAAGAGGACAGTCTCTCCTCTTCAGCCTGTGTTTTGGTCTAATGTCCATACCCTCCAGGTTTCCCAGAGTGAATAGGGTCTCCAAGGTGAAAGTGAGCATGAACTCCTCTACCTTTTGGATCTTGAGTGACTTTGATGAAAAAAAGTCATTTAGATGTGTCAGTTCAGCCAAGACTGCAGAGCTCATGAGCATGCACAGAGCAGAAAATGAGGTGCATAAAAATTTGCCAGGAACTGGATATACCTGTGTGCACTTAGATGCTTAAAGTGGTTGTTGGGCTTGCCTTCTTCCACAAAAACCTCAAAGTCTCTACTCCTGATTATAAAACATGAGGATTATTTGGGGTTTCAGGTCTGTACCTATTTTCCTTTTTCCGAGGCCAAGAGTGTGTCCCTGAATCACAGTGGCACAAAAAGATGTGCCATGTGGCTATTTTTCACAGATTTTCTGGCTCTCTATCCAGCTCTTATTCCAAGGAATTGTTCTGGGAAGCAAAGATAAGAAATGACTTCAGAAAAAAAAGGCAGCCATTTCACTTAAGACATCCTAAATTTAAGTTTAAGCAAATTTAAAAGTTTAAAATATAAGTCTTGTCTGGCAGAATAATCTCCCCAGGTTTTCACAGCTGTCAGAGCCCATTTATTCAATGCCTTCAAAATAGCAATCATACACACTGCCTTTTTGAAATCTTTCAGATACTGGTGTTATTTTTACTGAGCAAGTAACAGATGAGTATCGGAAGTGAAATAAAGTGGCTCATTAATAAGCTTTTATATAAATCTTCATCTGAGGACCTCATAGAAAACTCTGAACATCTGTTAAATAAGTGCAATACATCCCACTAGCTTCCTTAGAACAAATGCCGTTCAATTCCAGTCACGTTTCAGTATTTCATCATAGAGCATCCCTCGAATGACTTAAAAGCTACTAAAGCCAATGGCAATCTTTCCTTTGCCCCTTCCAGACTTTGGGTCAGGATGTGTATTCAATACCATCTTGCAGCCCTGATAGTTTAAAGATATAAACAAGACAACTTTTATTTAATATAAGGTTGGCTGCTCCTATTTCAGTCCTGAAGAAGGGGTTGAGTCTCTGGAAGCTCCTTTGTTATTTCCAGTGGTATTAGCTGGTCTAATAAAATATATGAGGCCTTACTACAAAATCAGTTTTCTGTAGACCAAGCAGACACATTTTTGGTATATCTTGGGAAATAAGGCTACAAAGCACTTCTGAGAAAGCAGTTCCTCTCTGGTTGTGTTCTAAGAGCAAAACAGAGATGAGATTAGGCATTGACACCGTAGCCTTGGTGCAATGCAGAGAACAAGAGGAATGAAAGCGAGATAGCAGCATGTGGTTGGAAAGGCTCCAGAAGGACTCGGAGCTCCTGAAGAGTTCAAGCTTGCACTCCGGAGCAGACCTTGAGTGATGGCCAATGTCTTGGCTCACTTTTTGACACCAGTGCTGGTTAAACTGTTTTTAGCAGGCACTGCAGTGTCTGTCGTCTTTGCCAGCATTGTCTAGACGTAAAAGGCAACTCTCACAATGTCTTTCCTGGGTGGAAGAGGCAGTCTGAGACATCTCTGTCCTCCACAGACATAGCCTTACACATAGTCCCAGTCAGCAGTCCAGATCTGCTTGAAAGACTATGCTGCAAAGCTTAGTAAGGAAATGATGTACATTAAAAATAACCCTTCAGTGTGAAGAACAAAGGTTTGATAACAGCCCAGATCCTCTCCCTCACTGGGATGTAAGATCATATGTAAGGTCGGCATTCTACAAACACTTAAATTAGCCTTTCTCTGTTTGAAAATAAGTGGGTGATGTTATCTTACATTTTTTAGACACCTACCTGATCACAGGAAGGATCAGCTTTCTGAATTTAATTCCAGAGGGAGCCTCAAGTGACTTGCCCAGAGTTAGATTTCTGGCACTTAGATGACTACCGTTAGCCAAGATAAACCTCATATGCAGTGTCAGACATGTGACTTGTCAAGCTGTAGCAGAATTTGGTTCAAAAGGGCATCACAAAGTATTAACATTCTCATTGCACAGATGACTTAAGAACAAAAAGGAATGAACAGGCAAAAAGCTTATTTTTTTTTTAATCTGAAATAAAAGTGGACTTGCCAAACATTTTCTTGGCTCCTAAAGGCATCTGAACAGTTTAGGCAGCTGCCAGGTAAGCAAGAGAGAGGAAGATCAGTGGAATGGTAATGGGATACCTTTTTTTTTTTATTTTTTTTTTTTTTTAAGATAACTCCTTATTTTTGAAGCCAGAAAGCCAAAATGAGAATTTAATTTGAACTCAGTCAGACCACTTTGTCTAGCAATTTGAATCAATCCTCAGTCTTTCTGTTCCTTGCTGTCTCATCAAATTTGGAATGACCTCCAAGCTTTCAAATAATTAAGACTCTACCACAGGTATCCCCAGGAGAATCAGATTGCTGTCAGGAAGCCCTAAAAGATCAAGCCTGGATTTTAACTACACATGACAAGATATAGAGGAAGGTCTCTTAGCAAATTAAAAAAAAAAAAAAACCAAACCCAAAATGTCTGTTCACAACATAGGACTGTCTTTTTCTATGTCACATCCCAACGCTCATTTTTCATTTCCCAAAACCGAGCATGCAACCTCAGAGGAATGAGTAAGAATGAGTTATCTAGGTCAGCCTCCCCATGGGTACTGTCCATGGAGACGTTCTTAAAATGCAGCAGTTCAAGGAAATTCAAGGTCCCCTATTCCAATAGAAAAGAGAACTATGTTTCCTCATAGACCATTCAGTACCTGGTAGGTTACAACACAGGGTGGAGGGCTGTAGAATAAGGGACAGATCTCCAAAGTGAGTGACTCAATAACTCACTTAAATTTTTTTAAACCTCTTGCAATCTGGCTAGTAGCACAGATTCCTGAACAGTGAACAGTTTCTTCATGAGATTTTGACATAACTGAAGAGCCTACTGTTTAAGTACTTTGAAAAAGGTTGTTCCAAACACTAGAATACATGAATATATGTTGCATAGAATAGCACAACAATCTAAATCAAGCTCATGGGTATAATTAGTCTTTTTCACCTTTGTTTCAACTTGAAGTAAAACACTCAAAATTTAATAAATTTAAGAAAGTTCATTGGGTCTTTTTCAGGGATTTATCCTTTCAACCTTAATTTATCTCACAGAAAAGATACAGAACAGTTCTTGGTGCTCAGTGCCCCAATGGGTTCATTACCATTGTGAGTTGTGAGTTTAGACCCCAGAAAAACCTCATCAGCTTTGTGCACTCCTAAGGAGATGTCTGTGCGTTGAAAGAATTTTGCTATTTTGTCTTAAATATTTCATTACAATATAGTTCCTTATGCCCCAACTGGAAAAGGAACTGAAACAGTACTGTGAAGGAAATCCTTCTCATAACTGTGGCAGCCAGAGGAGAAATAGGAGGCACCAAAATAGGAGGACCTGAACATCACAGGTTCAGCCCCAAGTGATTGAATCTATCTATATTCTTTAGGATGGCAGAGAAACAGCCACTTTATTGCTGATGACCTGAAGACAGCAAAAGTAGAACTGTTCATTACGAGAACACGTCTGTTCATACATTTCCTATTGGTGGCTATGTTCAGTCAAGCCAAAAATCTGTGTAGCCTGTCCAAAAAGGCAATGCATAGGGAAAGAGTGGAAGAAACATGGAATGTAGAAAGTGATCCTGTGTCTGGAATAACCTCCCAGGATCCAGCACTACACATAGCAGAAGCTTCCTGAGCTGGAAGTTGAACTCAGACCCTTGAATTTAATAATCCCAAGAGATGGGTCCTCCACAGTTTTGTCTTTAGTTTACGAGCCTATCGATATATTTGGACTCCACAGCTTCCTGTGACAATGAGTTACAGGATATGAGCTTGGCAGAAAAAGGCTTCCTCTCATTTGTTTTTGAAGTGCATTTCTCCAAATATTCACTGAGTGCTCCCTTTAACTGGTAGAGGTTCCTGTTCACTTTCTCCCACCTCATCACCCTTCAGGATTTTACAGACCAATTTCACTATTTAACAACCTGAAGAGCAGGGGCTCTCTTTTCTGATGTGGCCATTTGATTGTCTCTGTCACCCTTCTCTGAACCTCATCTGATCCCAATCTGTTCTTTCCTGGGTGGAGGGCAGAAGAACTAAAATTACCAGAAGCATTCAAGATGTGGGTGCACTATTTAGCTGTGTTATTTTTTTGTCTTCTTCTAACACAGAGGTACTTCTATCTTCTTCTCTTCAGCTGAATGTTTTTATAGTCATTGATAATATTTATTATCTTCTTCAGCACTGATCTGATTTACAGAGAACTCAGTACAAACTCCAAGATCACTTAACCTCTGTGCCTCAGTCTATTTAAAAATAAAATATTTTAAAACTTCTCTCACCCTGTATAATTTTCTGATTTAATAACAGAAAAGAAACTCAGGATCTATTTAACTGAAGTAAGTAGCATTACACAGAGCCTAATTCAGCTCACAATCTTATATTAACAGTGTTCATATCTCCAAAAGATGTATTAATTCAGAAAAAGTCATTAAAGTAAGCAAAGCAAACTTCCTACTGCATGACCCTCAAGCTGCTGGGGGGCAAGTGGCCACGGGGTTAGCTGGAACTGAAGCAAATGCATTAGAGACCAAGGAATTTCCTAATTAGAATGTACTACAAGAATAATAAAGCTAAGGTCTGGGAGCAATGATGATGGAGACAGGTCTGCAATCAAAAAGGTATCATTAACAGCTTTCCAGTTTAACTAGGGCCCTGAAAAGAGACTTGAATCCTGAGAGAGATTGAAGAAAGAGAGTAGTTCCAAGCCGCACACCTGCCTTTGGGTCACCATCTCTATTGAAACTAAAGGCACATGTGTTTTCCTCTGATTTCCTCTGGAACTCCACAGCCTCTGTGGTGCAAAGCTCACATTCCCCATGCAAAATGGGCAGACAGTGTGGATAAAGGACACAGAGAGCTGCATTAGAGTTACAGTCTAAACTACTCTAGTGTCCCATCTCTAACAATAAACTGCTGAAACTCTTTCAGAAGAAAGTGAGAGAACTCTGTACAAGATAACTAGGGCATGATCTACCCTAGACATGTCTTGGGCTCTTGCTATTTCAGTCTTACCACTAGTAACTGCTCATCCCTAAATTCTCAAAGTATTTCAAACCAGTGAGCCAGTTTAGCCAACATATCTTGTAGGTTTAGCTATGAAATGATCTCTGTGACATTCTATATCTAGGTTTGGTCAACATGTTGACTTGCTCCAGATAAGAGCCAATGAAGAAGACCATCAGGAGGAGAAGGACTGCAAGTTTCTTCCCCAGCCTAACATACCAATATAGACACAGACTATTGACCAGCTAACACACAAAGCAATGACCCTCAGGACCCACTCCCACATTTTCTCATTTAACTATAACAACCAGACCTATTCAGGGTAGGAGTAAACATGGACAGCTTCTTATTTAATCTAAGCTCCAGGACTAAAGAACTTCTTGTATTTGTCTTCAATCCTCAGTCCTAAATATCCAGAGGTTATGAAAGAACTCTGTAATTATTCAGTAATAAATTGGGGGTATTTCACATTACTATAGCTGTCTAAGAATTAGGCATCTTGTCTAAACTGTGATGCCTGAGGTTTTGTCTACAATTAACAGAGAGAGAGAACCGTACTGCTGGTTTTGGTGGTTTTTTTTTTTTTTTTTTTTGTGCTTCCCCCACCCTCCCCAACCCCTGGCAATCAAGGAAAATTCACAAATTCTTTGATTGAAGCATGAACTTCCCTAAATATCCCATCCACCAACTTCATATAAGATGCTTTGATAAACTTTTTTTCCTACCCCATTGTAAGATCTTTCTTTGTGTGTGCTCTGCGCAGACGGTTAATGGAAAATTTTGGGATGAAACTCAGGTGTATTTCCCACCATACCAGATCTGGTGTTGCATTAACGTCCATATTACTTGCAATAGTGTTTTTATCTTTGAGCGTCTTCAGGTTTCCAGGTGAGGGAATTCGTAGAAAGTCCAGTATGAAATAGTTTGAAAAATGTCAATTGCTGATAAATGTATAAGACCGCAGATATTCTTATAGCCAAGCCAGCTGTTAGTACCAAATTGTTTCACTAGGCATGTTTATATCGTCAGTGAAACCCAAATAAGAGTCCGCTCTTAAGACCAACCCTGTCACACAACCACTTTGTAAACCCTCAAGACTGCTTCAGGTCCATAGTCACAGCTTTTAAGGAGGAGAACCTCCACTTGCAGTAAAAGTTTGAACATGTTGCACGTTAATGCAGCCCAACACGTATCTTAAATTCATCTCTTTCAAAAATGTTTGGGCACTTCTGACATAGCCAATAGCAAGGCCATCAGGGTGGAGACCAGGGTTGGGATTTCTCTGCCCTGTCCACTAGAGATGGGCACTTGAAAGTGAAGATGTTTCCTGTCTGCCTATTTATTTATTATTTTTGCCATCCTATTTAGATTTGTAACTATTCAGGGCAGAAGCCAGTTGTTAGTACAAGTTTATGCAACACAGTGTCATGGGGCCCAGATCCTGTTGGAGGCCCCGAGATGTTGCTGTGTTACAAATTCTTATTTTTATTTGCTATGTGGAGTTATTGCGTGATGAATGAGTCTGGAGGAGACCCAAAGGCCAAAGCATGCACACACATGCACACAGATAAAAGCAAATTGTTTGGATTAGTTCCATAAAACTCACTCTGAATAAGTGTCATTGCTGCTCTTCATCCAAACATTGCTGGATGCTTAAGCCTTTTTAAATGGTTTTCAAAATATAATTTTGATCAGCTGCAATTTACCTTTTTTAAATGAAAAATAAAGAAGTGGTGTCAAAACGGGGGGCACATTTCTCTAGCATTGTAGTCACAGATGAAAGAAATGATGCCTCAGAAAATTTCTTGTCATAACTTCGGACAATGTAAATACTAACATCAAGATGTATCTCCACAATAATGTACCCCACTAATGACCTTAGAAAGACTAAATGTCTAAACACCAGCCTGCACCCTACTGCACTCTGATCTTTCTGGAATAACATGACTGACTTGCTAGTGAAAGGGATGCAAAGAGAGATGCAATGGCCACAAACCAGGTTTTGAGGATAGGTGAGACCATTCCCCATGTCACCACTGGGAGAGGAAATCATGTTTCAGCCAAGCTTGCCACAAAGAACCTTGAAAGAGAATAATCATATAGAGACAACTTTCCCCCCTTTTCCTAATTACCCATTGGATCTGTGATGGAATCAAACTTGCATGAGCACTGGAGGAAGAGCAAGGGGCAAGCTGCTACCTCCAGGCCAGGAAAGGACCTCTTCTATCACCATCTCCACTGTAGTTCTCCCTGTCCAGGCAATACGAACGTCCTCCTTAGTATGTAACTTCATGCAGAACTTTAGTCTTACTTTTAATTCCTTTTAAACCCAGGCAGAAATACACCAAAGGAGGAATAAGAAGGTGGTGGTAGCCTCTCTGTTAAGCAGCTCCCAATATAGCAGCCTTTTTGCAAAAGGTGATAGACAGTAACTACAGAAGTATTCCTCCATTCTGGGTGGCCTCCAGTTCCCTAAACCTCCAGCCTCACCTAGGTCCTTACCTTTAAGCACACTGGCTAACACACGCTCACAATATATTTTGTCTTCCAGCAGAGAAACTGTCTTCTGTCCTTCCACTCTTTTAATAGAGTCAGGGACTTACAAAAATTCAAACAATGCCCCAACCCTGGTTGTTTTAAAATTTTTTTTTAATCTGTATTTCAGTCAAGATCAACATTTTATGTAGAGAAAAAAAAAAAAAAAGTAAAAAATCTTGTTGACAGAATACTCAGTTGCTTGCTCCAAGTCTTTCAAGGCCTTTTGGAGGTCTGAACCTTTGGACTCTTGACTGTCTGTAATAAGATACATAAGATTTTTGTATACAGCTTTGAGAACTGTTATGGTTATAGTTAGGAAAGTGATTCTCTAGGAACATAAGCCCCTTTCCCCAAAGATCTGTTTCATTGTGTCTTTGAGTCATAGTGGATTCTTTAGCAAGCAAAAGTAATATTTTACTCCTGTTGGTTCTGCAGAGCCAAAGCCATTAATGGAAAAATCATCTCCATTCGGTTCCAGCTCATGCATCATCAACAAAATGGTTGGCCAAATTCCAATGGCAGAACTTTTGGGGAGGACTT
This sequence comes from Tyto alba, assembly GCF_018691265.1. NCBI lineage: Eukaryota > Metazoa > Chordata > Aves > Strigiformes > Tytonidae > Tyto > Tyto alba. The sequence continues at coordinate 39,818,326 of NW_024881313.1, read as the reverse complement.
AAGAGGCATACACAAAAGGTTTTCATCCAAAGCTGAATTTGTGTTCCTGGTAATTAGAGGAGGAGGGGAGCACATCTTTCATTTTGTAAATCAAATGGATGCAATCTGGAAGCCATTGAGCGAAACCAGAGAGGGGGAGAGAATTTCGAACTTCACCATTTTTATCGAGCCGATTTTCTGATGAATGGCTAGACTTTCATGTGAAGGTTTTTTTGTTCTGGCCTCTGTAAGGCTGCTGGATGTGGAATGAAGGATGTGGAAATGTATCTGTGCCCAGAGATCGATGATATTCATGGCTATTTCCATTTTGTTAAGGCTGCAGAATGGTGACATTAAAGAACACAGCTGGGCCACTTAATGTTTAAAGGTTGGATATAAAAGCCTGGTGTTTCACTTAAATGAAAAGGCAATGCTTGTTTTTTCACAAAATAATCCAGTCTATATCGTCCTTCAAAGGCTTGAGTTAAAAGTCATACCCCACAGCAAATATTGTGATTCTTTTTGTGATGTTTAAAGTTTATGAAGTATTCACAAGTTCTGGGTTCTTTGAGGTTGCTTTGTTCGCAGGGCAAGTCAGAGCCAGAGAAGAACACAGGAAGGTCTGTAAGTCCATTAATTCTCTTGTTGAACCCTTTCTAGGGCGGGGAAGGTTCCATGTTGTCTAAGCAGGTGGTCAGGGTTTTTGAAGGGAGGCGAGTTCTCAGCAGAAAGCATCTTTGAATCACCATGCCATCAGTAAACAGGAACTGCAACTCTGGTGACTCGATGGTGGAGGTTTGTTTCCATTTCTCTTTCTTTCTCGCATCACTGTCTATTAGCAATGAGTGCTTTATCATCAACCCCACAGTTTAAGAACCCATTTGACGTTTCTGGGGTCTTCCCCACAGCTTTCCAGGCTGTCTCAGGGACCACAGTTTCGGAATTCAATGCACAGTCATTATCCAAGTGGGTAAGGCCAAGATGAGCATCCCAGGACTCTGTGGCACTACTCATCATCTCTTCCTGCTGCAAATGCCAGACCTTGCCATCCTTCTCTGCTCTGGAGTAGGACACCACATGGGGAGAGAAACCTCAAATGCCTTTAGATGTCTACAGTGCAGCCACACACCTCTAGTGACCCTGGACTCTTTTTGTAGTCAGTAAAAAGAAATAGAGCTTTTTAGGGAGCAATTTGTTTGATCTAGTGTCTACCTTATAATGAAAGGAGCAGTGCCTTAGGACCATTTATTTCTTTTAGCAAGTTGTAAAGGAAGCCTGGGCTGCCTTCACTGGCTGCAGACATTGGCAACTCAGATGTCTGCACTTAGTCACAGAACTCCTGTTCTTGTGGCTCAGTTTACCTGGCAGCAGGAATCCAGAGACCCTAGAAGATACCAGAGACTCAATCAGTGACTTGCTTTCTCTCTCAAAATCTCACTGATTACCAGGGCCAGCTTCACTCAGAACAAAGAATTTGCATAGCTGGCACCCCTGGTGCAAAGAGCTAAGGGGATCGAGAGCAGCGGCAGGTTAACAGTCTCATGCTGGCTAGCTTGTATGAAATCTCTAGGATACTTGGCCATTGGTCTCAGTACTCTCATCTCTACCAACAGTTTTCCAGGGAAGTCCACCACATCGATTTAAACCCATACAAGATTTAAGATTATTCTCAAACAAGCTGAAATTCTCCTTAAAATGCATTATTTACATCTTATCGAGGCCTTAACTCATACTCTACAGAACATCTTTCTCCCTATCTAGTTAGATTATTTACTTACCAATTTGCTCTCTTTCTTGCTCCCAGGCTCCATATGACTTATGTCAAGTTGCCATCTTGTTCCCTGAGTGAAATTCATTTTTACCCATATTGATGCAGTTCCTTCATTTTAGTAAATGGATAGCCCAGCCCTCAGTCCATTCTTTACGTCAAATATTTACTGACTCACATCTAAGAGCACTGCAGGGAGCCAACCCTTATTACATCATGTTTCTCTTTACAAAGATTTTATTGGCCTCAATGACTGGTGGCATCTCTGGGATGTGAAGTGGTAAATATTATGAACAGGTAGTGCCCTGGTGGGTAAAGAAACAGCTATAGCAATGAGTTGTTAAAGGAGGAACAGGCAATAGGCATGCTTCTCCAGAAGCATGTGCTTTTGTTACAGTTCAGCTGACTTACACTAGTTCAGTTTGTGAAACTTCAACAAGCCTAAAAGTTCACTCTAAAAAAATTAAGGTTCTCTGTAGTCAGATGGTGAAGAGTAATTGTTCTAGCTCCTCATTAATTTTAGCATATAAACTCACGCTGCCCAAATGGTTAGTCTGACAAGGAAACAACTGAGAAAGGTCTAAAAAAACTCTGTGCAGCTTGAAAGGGTATCTACTTTCACTGCCTTCTCCATTACAAGAAGTAGGGGACAAGAAATGAAGCCCATGGGAATTAGTTTTGAAATAAACAAAAGGCAGTGTTTCTTGACATAACCAGTAGTAAACCTGGGTAATAACTTTCTATCAAAGGGCATCGTCTATGCTGAAAGCTCATGAGTACCAGAAAAGACTGTGAAAAAAAAACAAGAGAAAAGACACATTCAAATGTCTCAGAGCTGAAAATAGTGCTGCATAGTTTAGACCTATTCTTGTTTTTCCCTTCTACATGTAAAGATGTAAATTTTCCTCCTTTCTGTTCAATATTTATATATTTCTCCACACTTATGATCCTGGTTTGTCCTTGACCTGTTCTGTAGAAACTGTGTTGAGGTAAGAGAGATCTAGTTTAATTTTTTTCTATTTCCTGGGAAGGTGACTTGGATGGAGTTGTTCATAGACACTCAGAAAATGATTTCCAGTTCCTGGAGCAGGAACAATATGCTTGTGCTGTTTGGTAGGGCCACAAAACAAACTAGATTCAGTAATTTGGACTCCAGAACCTATCTGTACTCCTAATCAGAAATAGTCTTTGAAATATCTATTAGGTAGGTGCTTCGGTATGGGCTGGGGTGACAATAGGAATCACCACCAAGGACTCTTTTAATTTCACTACACTTGAGCATGTAATGCGGTTTGACAGGTTCTGACATGTTCAAGGCATCCCCATGATGTTGGCAGATCATATGGGAGACTTAAAGGTACATTATGACACAGTTGTTCTTTCCTGGTCATCTCTGATCTTTCCCACTTGCCTTTTTCCCCTGTTAGCCTCTCTCCATAGTGGGCCTTGGTATGAAATCCCACATCTGAGAAACCTATATATGTTTTCCCAGATAAGAAATGTAAAATGTCCTTTATGACTTCCTGCTGAAAGAGTAAAGAGAAAAAGAGAAAAAACCCTAAAAACAATAACAACAACCAAACCCCCTCCACCTCTGAAAATACAGGTGATTGAAAAGAGTGAAGAGCACTCAGGAGAGGTAAATAGACCCCACTGCAGATGGACTGGAATTAGTAGCAACTTTAAATCACTTTGATGCCAATCTGCACTTGAGGTTAAATTCTCTAACAAGTGACACTGTATTTCATCATTTTTATTTTGTCAGCAATTTATCCTTGAGCCAGACAGTTTCAAAAAGCATAACTGCAAAGGATATCTTTTAAGGTTTTCTGATTCAGTTGGCAACCTCTTCAGTGCTGCTTTAATAAGCAGTGCCTTCCTAAAAGGTCTTGAGAGATTTATTCAGTGCCTATTCAACTCTGTTAGTGTATTGCTGCTTTACACTTCCCTTTAAATTTCAAGGTTATGCAAGAAACTCTCCTTCTCCCTGACTCTGTTGTGTAGTAGACTTCAGAATATCTGTTTCCAAGATAGTGAATTTAGTGTCTGCCATCTACAATGTCTCTGATGTTTGTAAAACATTTATCACCGTGTTGTGTGGGTGTCTAGTATCAATGATTAATTCAGAAGAACAAAAGTCTGACAGCAATAAAATGAAACCTTCTGCATATATTAAAAGAATGGGAACCACTAAATTATGCTGAGCCTATAAATATTGGACCTGGCTTGTCCCCTGGAAGTGCTCCAATGATTTCATGGGTCATATCTACACTTGTAAAACAAAAAGGAAGTTGGAGAGTTAGCCAAGACAGGAGACTTCCATGTTCTCCACTCACATTCTTTGGTATGAACCTGACTCCGGATATAGATACATCTGAATCCATAAGTAAAATGGGTTAGGGTCTTTCCGTTGGTTCTGAGGCCAACTGGCACAGTGCAGCCTACAACCCTGCAGCTGAGTTCTTCTACTTATAGGCCATGACAACCTGAAACAAGATACCTTCATGCACTGCATATTAAGAACAGTCCTTGGCCTGTGCAAACCTCAAAAAAAAAACTCAGGCATTTTTTGGAAGGATGCTAATTGGCATTGGCCAGAGACAAAAGAAATCAACTATATGGATAACAGAATTCTTGCACTGAGGGAAGTTCTCTGATATTCCTTGACTTATTAGCATGGATGGAAACAGAACCCTGATATTACCAGTTTGTAGGGAGGAAGAAGTTTTTGGTTTATCCTGTTAGAAGTTCCAAGCATTTCTATACAGTAAGGTGAGTTTCTTGGCTAGCTGATTGAGTTTGTTTTTTCTTATTTAGCAAAGCATGTCACTTAAAAAAATACAGCCCTTCAGGACCCTACAGGAACAACTTCTAGAGCTCACTTTCTGCCAATACAACCATATCAAGAGCCTGCTTTGAAGAGTCTTACATCCTCAGATATTCTGCACTTACCTCAAGGGTACCATGCTTGAGCAGTGACCATGGTTGAGGGAGTAGAGTGATGAGATAGCTGGACTGGGTGAAGGATAGACATGAAGGAAAGACTGATTCTGAAGAAGCCTGTCTGGAAACTTTCAAAGGATCAAGGACTCCTTCAGTCTTGCTAGGGGACACTTCAGGAAAAGCTGGTCCAGGAAAGAGGACTCTTACCCTTGTCAGGGAGAGTCCAAACACGGATGCAAAAAAAGTGGGTACGCAGAATATATATGCATAAGTACATTTAAAATTATGTTTTTGAAGATACTTCTTGGCTATAGGCCAGGATGGTGGGGTGTTAATTTCTGATTCATGTTTTTTGACCTCTTAGCTTTGGCAACATGGGGCATCCTAAACCAGCCTCTAACAGGTGATGGTGAAGAGAGCTGAGAAATGATTCAGCACAAACACAGTATTTATGGCTATAAAGACAAAATGGCTTCTGGGAAGCAGGAGAATGTCAGTTATTTTTAGGAAAGAAAGGACAATGAATTCTTGTCTACATTGTGAGTTTTCTCCAGCTCCCAAGCTGGCCTGAAAACTGTCTGTAATCACCGTGTAAACAAGTTCCCAGCTGCCAGGATCAGTTTTATCATCCCTTAAGTTTTAACCAAAATTCAGATGGTTTATCTGCTCTGTTTGCCAACAAGACTGCATCCTTGAGTTGTAATGCATTGTTCCGTACCAATAGCCTCATGAAACAGGGCAGAGATCTTTCTTTCCCCTCTACAGAACCAGTGGTACACAGCATGGAGATGAGAAATTAATTGCCTGTGACAGGAGAGGATCTTGATCACAAGATTTGAGCAAACCCTATAGCCATTGCACTACCTTGTTCTAACTGTGCTTCACATCTTTTAAAAACAACTAAATTTTGGAAGGTTGAATCACTTGCATAAAAATGTTATTTTTCTTCACAAAGAAAATGACTGGTAGATTTCAAGTCAGCTTCTAAAACATGTTTTTCCATTTTCTTTGTATTGGAAGAACAAGGCCTGGAAATATGGATTAAGAAGTTCTGAAAGCAGAAATTCCTAGGAGAAAAGGGCATCCCTGAAATCATACTTTTTAAAATGATTTAAACAAGTGTCATGACTTCTAGTCTGAACTGTAAACCTGGCATATCTTGTGCGTAAAAACACACCACCTTTCTGCTCAAGACATTGTCTAGTTCCATGTCACAGCCCCAATATTGAATCGGCTCTACCTAAACCAAACATGATTTGCATCTAATCTCTTCTTAAAATCCTAAAATCAGTGAGGTTGCAATACTTTGTTACTCTCATCATTTGGAATCCATTCTGCTACCTGCACTAAATATCTATTTCTATAATTATGTTCATTTTCACTTGTTCTGTCTTCAGTGGACAAGGAAAACACCATATTTCTTTGATCTAGTTAGTGATCTTTAAGGGTTTTGAAAATTATTTCCAGGCTTTTCCTTGGCATTCTCTACAGTAAAACTTTGTTTCATTTTTCTTTGCAGGCCATTATTTCCACCTCTCTGATGCTTCTCCTCACATCTGTCTGAACCACTTTGACCTTCACCACTGTCTCCAAAGGGAGTGTAAGACATATCAACCCTCTCAGACTTTCACAGTATTTTCTTCTGTGTTTCAGCATTCATTAAACCCTTGCCCATCATTTTCCATATTTTCCACTCTTTTACAACAAAGGAGTTACATTCAGCCACTCCTTTCCTATTCACAAATGTGTGAATGTTGAAACAGTGTTTGGAAAAGTGTGTTTAAGTTGAACTGAGGTAAAAGAACCAAATAGAATAGGGGTTTAATTTTGTCCAAATCTTTAGTTTCTCTTAGCCATTAGCTTCCTGCGACACTGAAATTCTTCTTTGAAAGTCCTCAGGTTGAACTGATGCATATATGCTCAGTAAGTAGAATAAAATGGACTCTTCTTTCTGTTTGTCTCTTTCCAGTACATAACAGGATAAAATATTCAGTTTGGAGAATTTGTCTGAAAAGGTTTGGAAGCCTTCTGAGATTTTTTTGGGCAGTGGGACAATCTGATTTGGCAAACTAGCTAAGAAGTTGTTGAAAGAATTAAACCGTATTATTGGATCAGATGTGATATGGCTGTTTTGCCAGAACTGTGTTTTGGAGGTCTCATTTCCAATGGTGGGTATTTTTCAAATTATACAGGCTAGGTGGCTTTCTTATATGTTTGTAGTTAAAAAGGTCCTTGGATCCCCCACACAATGAACATGTTAGTCTGAAATGAAAACAGACTAAAATTTGAGCATTTTTTTTTTTTTCTCAGAAGTTCACATGAAATGTCTAGGTCATTAGATACCTAAGTCATTAGGCCTAAATCCTATTGTAAATTTACAGTTTATTTTATGCGTAAAATCCCAGCAGACATCAGGTCAGTGCTTACATAAGTCACATTTCCTTTATTCTTGCCAGGTCTTGTGCTTGCAGAGGAGAATGACTGCTGTCTGAAAGGCTTAGATCAGATACTTTGACTTACCCCCTTTCTGTGGACAGGAAACTACATCTCCTTGAGGATTTTCCATGAGGAATGTGTCCCTCAAATCACTTCCATGCTTGCAAAGATCCTAACTAGAAAAAAAAAATTGCTCTTTGGGAAATGTAGGGCATCAGTTACAGCTTATACTGGGCAATGAAGTCACAGTGAGACTTATACAGGGATCAGGGGGACAGTGGCTTCTTGAAGAAAATTGAGTTCACCTGAAAGTTTGGTCTAGTTACCTGGGGTTGAACCTATTGTCTTTGGTAAATGCAGGACCTCTCACGCACCAGCTAAAATGCTCAGGTCAGTTGTCTCAGACATTATTGTTCTTCTTTTAAGGCAAGTCTGAACCCTCCAATGAGAAAAGGCCACCATCTATTCCAGTGTGGTTTCATCACATTCAGCCTTGGCTTCTATTCAATCCTTGTGCTAATGCTTCATCTTTAATTAACATCTAAGTTTTGTGTGTGCCAGAATTATATAAGGACATACATTAATGGAAACCCCAATAGTTTTAGATAGTTTTTTTAGCTAGGTAGCCCTGTTTAACAAGACTATCCTGGAAATGCACATAAAGGCTACCTGTGACAGGTGGGTATTAACTCAGATGTGTCACTAATCCAAAGTCCTCCATTCACTAATCCCCTGGTACGACTTCTGGCAAATTTACCCCTTTTTCTCTCAATTATGCAGCCCACACTTAGCTTCCTTGGAAACAGATTAGAACCCGCCCCACTCTTTCGTATCTTGAGAAATTAGAAGAGTGAAATGTGGCTCACCTTCTACATCATTCTGATGGTCTCCCAAATGTAAAACCAAACCTTAGAAATACACAGTGTTTGCAACATCAGGGCAATGGACCCGGGTCATCTCAGTGGCATGGTAAATATCCCAGCAGAGCAGTTTCTGAGTGTCCTCTTTCTACAGATCTTCCTTGTGTCCCTTGAATGTTGGTAAACCAAAATATAGGCCACGTTTCCATATCTTCACTGAATGCCCTGCAATTATTCGACTTTGTTGCCTTGGGATTGTACCCAAGGCTGGTGCCCAAAAACTGCTGAGCTCTGTGTGTAGGGATGTGAAACACAGCCGTTTATTCCAGCTCCACTGTCTCCACCATCTCTTTCACATCAAAATAAGAAGATTCTCAGCAGATTTTTCTCTCCTTTGTAACAAAGCTAACAATACTCTGAAAGTGCAAATAAAGCTTTTCAATACAGCAACACCTCCAGAAATGCTTTAGATGGGCATTTTTTTCTAATATCTAAAGCTGGTACATGACAGTTCTGTGGCAATAAAGGAAATTCAAGAGTCACTATTTCTAATAGCTAGAGGACACAAGGTCTCAGAATATCCTAATAGGTTTCTTTCCAGTCAGATACGGACAAATCATTCCATTTAAATAACTTCCCATTTGCCCTCAAATGGCCTCAAATGCCCCCAAAGGTATTGCTGCTGAGAAGATTTTTTTTTTCCAACTATTCAGAAAAAAAATTTGTAGGGAAATTTTATGTTAAATTGACATCCTCTTCTTTATCTTGAGGTTCTGTTTTATAGTTTCTTGTCTCAGGATGCCATCACAGGCCAGTGAGGATCAACCTTATGAAACTTACGGGCATCAGAAAGCACCCATACAGCAGCTCTTACACACACAAATGAGTGAAAATTGGGAATTAAGCCAAGGATACTTCTCTGCTGAAGGAAAGAAAAGGAGGAGAAGCAGTTGATTTATGCTTGGTGGGCAGACATTTGTAGCATGGGCATATCTCTGATTGGTAGTGGGGAGCCTTAACAGAAATAAGGCAGGGCTGAAGTTATATTGACCTGATGGGAAATGGTGTGGATTTGAAAAGCACTATACAAACAGCAAAGGTTTTGTCCCAAAGTATCAGGGAACAACATTCCTAGTGAGCCCACAAAAGAAAAGACAAGCCCATGTATGTGGGGTCTGCCATCATCTACAGTTTCCATCAGCAGACTGTTAGCATTTACTGTTTTTATACCAGCAACTCAACAAGACCAGGAAATAGGCCAAACATTGTTCTAATACCACCTATGCTATTCATTTTTTAGCTCAGTCTTTAGCATGGTTTTGGCCCAGGTTAACTAACATTTTCCAAAACAATTCCTGGGTATTGTTCAGGCATTATCATAAGCCAGGAATCCTTCCAACTGCACAATTTGGATTCAACCAGACTGTTTCAGATTTCAGCTAAGTGGATGTACACTCTGGTGGGACAGATGGCTTCTGGGACAGGGAACGGGTGTTGGCTCATTTCTTTACCAGCATAGGTGTATCCTCCGAGTGCAATGAGAACAGGATTTGTGCCCAGAGTTGACAAGTATCTATCCTAAATTGGACTGAGCTTCATTATGTTATGGCCATAACAGTTGGACTGTGAGAGTCAAGCTGTTGGATGTGTACATCCGTGCTTCTACTATTACCATATGTCTGGATCTTTCTTTTTTTTTTTTTTTTTTTTTCCCCTGGAAATTTTTTCCAAATATATGTCAGGCTGCTTACTATATTCTTCCTTGGATCAATTGACTTCTTTGCCCTTTCCCAGCTGTCTGGTCTAGTGCACACAGTCACTTTTGAAGACAAAGCTGCATCTCTGCCCACTATAGCTCTGAATTTATAGCTTTTCCCCTATTGTCTATCTCTTAATTTCTAGCTTTTATCCTATTGCTGTCCAGCTCTGAGGGAGGTTCCTTTTTACCCTGCTCCTACACAACTCTGTCTCACCTGGTGTCCCTTGTCCACTATAGACACCTCAGGAAGGAGCCAAAGTCAACTAGGAACTCAAGCAAGATTTAGAGATGGATACTCTAAACTCTGTTCATTTTTGGGCTCCTCACTGCAAGAAAGATATTGAAGTGCTACAGCGCATCCAAAAAAGAGCAATGAAGCTGGTGAAGGGTCTAGAGAACAAATCCTGTGAGGAAGACTTTATTGCTCTCTATAACTACCTGGAAGGAGGTTGAAGCGACGTGGGGATTGGTCTCTTTTCCCAAGTAACAAGTGATAGGACAAGAAGAAATGGCCTGATGTTGCACCAGGAGAGGTTTAGGTTGGATATTAGGAAAAATTTCTTCACTGAAAGGGTTGTCAAGCATTGGAACAGGCTGCCCAGGGAAAGGGTTGAGTCACCATCCCAGGAAGTACTTACAAGACATGTAGTTGTGACACTTGGGGACATGGTTTAGTGGTGGACTTGGCAGTGTTGGGTTAATGGTTGGACTCGATGATCTTAAAGGTATTTTCCAACCTAAATGATTCTACGATTCTGTGAAAAACAAATACAACTGCTTAGCCACATGAAAAAAGATTTATTTCCTCTCCTTGACCACATCACACCTAAATCTGACCAAATCAGGACCCTGAGCTCTGCCTCTTTGTCCCTCTAATACCCTCCCTCAGTAAACCAGACTCAGTCTCATGATCCTCACCCATTCACCAGATCCCCAGACCCATGAAACCAAAGCCTTACCCCACTCCCCATGCCATATCCACTGTGGACATCTCCCTTTCAGTGTTTTCAGGTACACAATCCAGCATAGCCACCACAAGCTGCTGTTCTGCTCTTAGAAAGAGATGCCTGGATGGGTCATATCTTTCAGCCCCCCAAAATTATAGGGCCCCTGACAATTGCTTGTACCTAAAGCAAGTTCTGGTGCAGGTCCTGTTGGTTCAGGGAACGGTCTCTGGAAGGGGGCTTGTTTACAGGCTGTACTCTTATGCTCCACATCTGCCTTTAGGAATTTGCATTCACAGCCTCCCCATCCAGCTCATTTCCTCATAGTTTGCTGTTATAACAACACCTGCATGGGCTGAAAAGGACCGTTCTAGCAAAGAAGTCAGCTTGCTTCTCTTTCTGCAGTGTCCATGCTGACTTGTGTCCATTCCTTCCTTTCCTGCCCCTTGGAGCTCAAAGGCTCCATAGCTTGAAGCTCATTTACTTATTATGCAACTGGTCCTGCTCAGGGAAGGTAGGATTTCAGAAGGACCTCAGGATGTGCATCTAGAGACATGGGAGAACTTGAGATCCAGGCCTGGTATGGATGGCAGGCAGTAGAAAGTTTGTAAGGCTCTGGTGTTTACTACAACAGAGACAGCATTAAACAATTATTCCTTTTGGACTCTTTCCCTCAGGCTCATGACTCCAGAATGGAAATGGATGTCAACAAAACCCTACAATATGTCCAAGCATGCATGTGAGATAGTAATTTCTGAACCCTTGAAAGAACTCTGTGGCAATCAATGCCATGCTTGTTTCTTGCAGAGGGTGAAAATAGTCTCATGGAGCACACATCTGGAAAGTGCTTTATTGAGCTGAAAGGCTGGTACTCCTCAGATTGTGTTTGTTGCCTGATAGTTTGTGTTCCCCAGGTGAGAGTTTTCCCAACAGCTATGGACAACATCTCCCTGGTATCTCTCTTTCTCAACCATATGCCACCACCCAGTGGGTCAGATCAGCCCAGCTTTCCACCTCTCTGGCTAAGAGAGAAAATGAAAAAGGGAAATGTGTGTTAAGCCCTTTCATTAATAACCAGAAACACACAACACAAGTGACCCTCAGTGAATGTGTCCCACCCCTCATCCATGTATCTGCCATCCCCAACAACTCGCCCCTGACAGCACATTCCAGCCAGGACGGGACTTGTGCCCTACACAGCAGTTCTGTCCCTCTCCCAGCTCAGCAACTCATCAAACAGAAAGCCACAGAAATTAAACGATTAGTCTTTATTTCTATACACACAGGGCATTGATCCTAGGGTCTGTTTTATGGGCTGGGGAGGGGGGAAATGAGATGGGGACAGGATGGGGGAGAGCATGAGTGCGTTTCATTTATAAAGTCAAGCCCTGTTCCAGTGAAAATTGAAGTTCCTATTTCTTTCCCTCTGTATTAGACTCCCTGTCCTCTTACAGGAAGTCTTAATAAAGTCTCCAGGGATGTTTAAAATAAATTTTTAAAAATCATAATCCCCATATGGAAGCATTGGCATCAGTAAGATACACCACTGTGTGATAGCATGGAGCCAGGGAATATGTGAAAGCCTGTAAAATAAACTCATTAAATTGGTATTCTGAATGCATTACCTATGGAGAAAGCCCTCCATAAGCTACTTCCTATCTCTTGAGCAAAGAAAAAGATGTGACTGAGTTTAGAGCCAAGCCATGTGAGGCTGGGATGGAGGGAGAGCCACACTACATTATGTAGGAGGGACAAACAGAAAGGGACAGACACCCACTTCAAAGCACAGAGATGGCTTTCTGCTTCAGGGACTTTTGTTTCAAAGACGTCCCTCCTCGTACCAAGAAACAAACAGTCCAGAGCTCATTTTGTCAGCGACAGCCATACCTTTCACGTACAAAGGGGATGGCAAGAGATCTTTGAATGCTGGAAAAATATCAGCTAGAGAACACCACAATGGGTCTCAACTTTTGAGAGACATTAAGGCAGGACCAACTACAAAAGTGCTTGGAAATGATACACGAGAGGATCACAAGGGTAGACTATCCATCCAAAGGCCACTGAAATCCAGTATCCCTTCAGCATTACACTAGTCAAAGATCCCTGCAGCCAAGCCTCTTTCTCCTGAAAAAGGCCTAGGAAAGACAAAAAGAACAGGTCAAATATGGACTGAAGATTTTCCAGAGGACTCTCCTGATCTTGAGGTAAAGGAGACTTTCTCTTCCTTAGAATCACAAACTCAGGAGAGCTGTGAGTAACAGCCCAAAGAAAGGCAAATTACAAAAGTCTTTATGTCTTGTTTTCCTTTTTCCCTTCACTCTCAAAGCAAAATTAATTCCCCCAGTCAACTGTATCACCTCTTTAGTTTCTCAACAACAGATTTTGAAAGTGAACATGCATTTCTATTGTGTCTTAAATAGGAGAATTTCTATTGAGTCCTATGACCTCCCTGCAAATAACTTTGTTTTGACAGGCAGTTTTATAGTAAGAGAAGATAGTGAAGTTCAGGGAGACTTTACCACTATTATTTTAGATCAAATCCCTGGAGCATCTTAAGAAGGAAATGTGCACAAAGCCCTCTTTCACAAGATCAGTGCTCAGGTCCCATCTATTGTCCCATATTTTGCTTCTGACATTAAGCAGATTGCCTTTGTGCCCCAGTTACCCTGCATGACACTTCTCAGTCTGCAGGAGTCCAGACTAAGGAAGTCAGTACATCAAGGACTCAGAAAATTTAGAAGATGTATTTTGTTTAGCCAGAAAAGATTAGGACCATAAAAGTCTTTTGGGTCTCAGTGTAGAAATGAGGGGAATGCCATGCAAAATGCCATATGAAATTAGGAACAGTAGAGAGCCGGAGTTATCTCACAGTTATTGTCTGATGCATCTCTAAAACACCTTAGGGGTTTTGGAGTTACACTTCATGAGGATATTTGGCTGGTGCATTTGCAGGAGCATAGTCAAAGAACCCCAATTTCTCCCTCCGCCCCCTTCCCCCCAAAAAAGAAGAAAATAAAAAGAGGGAAAGGAGAAATTTTGCAACTCTTTATTTCAGAAAAATACCCGTTTCTTTAAGCCTGCAAAACCCTATCTCTTTGAAAATGGCTACCCATATCAGTAACATAAAAGCCAACATGACCTACAGATGAAAAGCTCAGTCTCCAGTCCTAGAAACACTTGGGGGCTGACTCTTTTAATTTTTGGCTACTGAAAGGAAAAATCCATGGTTTTAACAGCTCTACCTCAGATTTGGGACTCCACATGTCACCTGGTGGAAGAGGGAATCTTCCAGTCCTAATGAAGATCTTGTTTGTTCTCCATGGGTCTAACCAGGTGATCAGAACAGCACAAGTGATCCAGATTTCTTCTTTCCTACATCTCAAGAGGGACCTGGGCACACAGAGTTTGCTTTCTGAAGGCAGAGCCAAGACACTTCTAATATTTAGATCTGTATTATGAAATCAATGAGAAACAGCAGTTTTTATTCAGAGTCCTACTGTGTAAGGAAGTACACAAAGAGAGGAAAAAAAAAGACCATATTTTTTCTTGAGAGCCTCTGGAGCAGCTGTAATTACTCCAGAGGATTTCATCCTTTGGAGAAACCTGTAATTTAGTAGAGAAAAGATATCATGACATTTCCTAGCAATAGATGCACCTTGTACGTATCTCCTGGCAGATCAGCACAGAACCTATGATTGTTTTTTCACTGCTTTTCATTAATACTAAAAGCTTTTCCCAATGAACCAGGAATAAAATTTAAAAACTTCAGCTCCTATCACCTCCTATTGACTTGCTCATCCAGACTTACGATCCTCACTGGAACATCCTGGGGACACCTAGTTAGACTGACTTAAGTTTTATCCACCAAAGCCAATGACTATTTTCTTGATGTGTGTTACATCAGTGATGTCCCTTACATCAGTGATGTCCTTGTGGTATTAAGCTACTGTCAGCTGAACTCTTAATTAATCAGTAGAAGAACAATATTGGAAGAAGATATGATGGGTCAGGTAGATCAACCAATGCCACAAAAGTCTTCTTTAGACTGAAGAAAAGATGTTACCAAAGCCAGGGTTGATTTAACACCACAAATAAGACAAACTACCTTTAAAACTGTCTCCAGATACTACAGAGGAAGAACAAGGTCCCCTCTAGTGGAAAGCTATGGAATATGTCGAGCAGGAGATCCTGCAAGTCCTTCCTTGTCCTGTCTCTGTAGTATCTCAGTCTTCTCCATGCCACCCTTGCCATGCACACACCATCAGGCTAAAGTCATGAAAGCAGAGCTACCATCATTACTACCTAGATGTCTGAGCCTTGGGTCATAAATCCTGCTTTTAGCCTCTGGGATTTGTTGTTGAACTTATGTTTTCAGAGAAATCAGCATATCTCCAATCTTGCCGTTAATGATCCATTCCTCAAAGCTTCAGCAGCTGTGGATGTAATTTTGCCAATGCAATCTCTCCATCTGGTGGTGCAAAAATCAGCTCTCGAGCTGCTGTTGGTTAGTGTACTCCACTCCAGCAGTGCTATTTCACACCCACCATGATCTGGCTTTCAGATTCCACCTGACCACTGTAGTACAAACTAGAGGAAAATGCACACCAGTTTTGGACCGTGCCTGTAAATTTATTACCGTCCATGCCCACTTCAGACACTATGACCTGTTTTGCTTTGTTAGGCAGAATGTTTCCCTGAAAGTCTGTAACCTCAGTAATGTACTCCCTTTGTTCCACCCACAGCCACTCTTGAGAGCTTAGAAACAAGTTGCTACATCCCCTCAGGTGACCCAGGGCTGATTTTCTCAGAGGAGAAACAATATTTTTAACACAACATTTTTGTTTTTTCTTTCAGTAAAACATGACCACAAACTAGTGTGATATGATATGTAAGACTCTGAGTGTATTTGTGGTCTGATATTGGTAGAAATTAATCAAGATCCATTGCAAAGGATCCAGCAGTCCCAGAAGCAGATGTTTTTGTTTTGTTTTGTTCTGTTTTTTAATTTTGTTTTTCTTTGGTGTGGGAGGGAAGGTGATTGTATTGGGGAGGAGGGAGTTAAGAAAAGTGCTATTTCACTTTATGGTAGTGTGCTAAACAACAAAATAAAGGGGCAGATTTTCTTAATTGAAGCTTTCAGATCAAGAATAGATCTGTCCCTCTTCCCTTTCACCCAATAGGTACAGATTGAGTCAGCATCCTCATTCTGTACATCCTAAGGAGCTTTAATGGCAGCATTAACAGCACCACAACATATTTCCAGCCACAGGGCAGGGAAGCAGTCCTTCCTGCCTGAATCACAGCTGTATCCCATCCTACAGCTGCTTTACCTGTGAACTGGAGTTTATAAGACAGAAGCATCCACTTAGTCCCCTCAAAATACACAGTGAGCTCATACAAGCTAGTGCAGGTCCCAGGGAGTGACATCACTGCAATCAGGCAAAGAGTATGGCCTGAATGTAATTTTTTTAAACGTTTTTCCTTTATTTTCTTTTTGACTCCTAATTAAATAAATCAACTTTAAAGGGGGAGAGAACGGCAGAAAGCAGGTAACTGGGATATCATGATTGACAGCTGTCACGTTTCTCTGTGCTTACATTAACTCTGGCACTAGAAGTCTCTCCTGCTCCCTGAGTGAAGTGTTCATATGAACTGGTACCTCTTCAGGTGTTACACACGCACATACACATACACACACAGGCTGGATTACAGACCTGTGGTCCTGCAGGGTTGCCTCCTCCCCAGCTGGCTGTGTGACTCTTGTATTCCCTTTTGTTCCAGATGAAAAAAAGTAGATAAAAGTCCTTTTCCTGGTCTTCATACAACCCAGTAGTTGTCCTGAGCCATAAACCTGGACATCTGAGACCTCTCAGACTGAGGAGGAAATTGAAAACAGGTCCTTTATTCCTGCCTGGAAGCTGCAATCCCCACTCACCATCAGCCTTTGAAAAATTAGGGGTGGGACTGAGATTCAGACTGAAACATAGATGTCCATAACATACATATTCACACTCATCATTGGGTGTCAATGCAGTGGATGGAGGTTTAGGGCTCCAACCACTTGTCCACACGTAGGGGTAGAATTTCTGACCCTGACATCTCTCCATACTCCTCTAGCACGGCAGATCATACCTAGAGGCAGTGAACTGTCACCGTTCACGCTCTGTGTAAATAGTTCTGTGGTCGTGGACATCTTCCCCATCCTTGCTCCTCAAGTCTTACACCATCCCTCCAGTATCTCTGCTGCTTTTGGGGCCTTTTATGAGCTGATGGACCTCATTAACACAGCAGAACATGCTCTTCATTTTGCTAGGTTCACTTTCTACCACGATGGGTTGTGTAAGAGAGGAGAGAGGGGAAAGGAAAGGTGGAGAAATGTCTTTGCAGAGATAAATCAGCTTTCTGTCTGTGTTGAAACCACAGGGTGAATAGAAAGCAGTTGGATTAATATAAATCTAATGCATGGGACCTGAGCTGAATAAACTGCTGGATGTAACTCCCTCCTTGCCCCGCAGAATAGACAAAGACATGCCAGTGTATATAGTCAAAGATAGTGCATCCAGCAGAGACTTAGGTAGAGCTTTAGTCATTACAAGAGCATGCAAACTATCCCCCATTAGCTTTTTAGCTAAGTACGTCATGGCTGTTAATATTAAGGTATAAATTGCTGAGATATTTACAAAACACACTAGGAGAAAAGCTGCTCCTGATAAAATTACTCTTCAATTTTTTCCAGGAGGTGAGAGAAATAGCAGCTACATAAAAGTGTAGCAAAATCCCTGGTTTCAGAAGTGCTCAGGGGGAGCTCAAAGACATGAATGTGCTCAGCCCTGCTCCCCTGAGACCCTGAGTTTCTGCTGCAACATGATGAGCATCTTCACCTTCCCTTCATCCCTGTGGGCTCTTCTCATCTTCTGCCTTTCCTGAAGGGATGATGAACTGAGGACAGCTACTGCCTACAGAAGCCAGATGCAGTCTGCTTTTTTTTTTTTATTGTGTGCACATCCTCCTCCTGCTTCATTTATGTCTTTCATCAGAAAAGAGAAATAGGTGGATAAACCTTCTGGGAGATATGAAACTCTTTGTATTTCCTTCAACAGTTCAGAGAAAGAGGCATCTGAGAAGGAAGGAAAGCTTACTCCCATGTGTCCAAGCCACCTCTCAGAAACCACATGAGCACATGACTTAGAAAACTACATTCTTTGGGTTTTAGCATTAAGAGTGTACTTAATCCCTAAAATTACCCACATGCAAGTCCTATTTAGGAGGAGACGCGTGCCAGTCAATATTTATCAAACTCCTTAAGGTCCTCAAGAAGAACAAAATTTAAATGAATCATGTCCTCTCACTCATTTAGCTCTTCATCTCTGTGCATTTCCATGCTTATCCAAAGTCCTGATTCTCACTCCAGGTTGCAGTTTGGTTGCAGTTGCTGTTATCACGTAGCTCTGCACAGTGCATTTTATTTACAAGATACTCTCTAGCCAAATGGCCAGGTTTTCCTTTGGTGGACAAAAAAACAGTGACTTGGTCTTCAAAAGGTAATAAATCTGTACATCCAGTGGCACTCAACAGCCTGAGTATGTGGAGACAGCGTGTCCCATCTGCTCCCAATGCTCTACCATCAGCAGTTTGACAGTGCCCTCCCCGAAAGGCTGCCAGCACTGTCTTTTAGCAAAGTCACTTCTTCTTTGCTGGGCCTTTGGCATTCCCACCAGCCTTTCCTGATTTTGCTTCTTCACCTTCTTTTTCACCTTTCTTCCCACCACCTTGTTTCTTGTCAGTAGCATCCTTTCCCCCCTTATCTCCCTTATCTCCCTTTTCCCCCTTTTCTCCTTTTTCTCCCTTTTCTCCTTCTTTCTTTTTGGCCCCATCCTTCCCTTCTTTCTTGGATTCTTCTTTCTGGTCCTTTTCACCATCCTTCTTCTTGGAGTCTTTGGATCCATCTTTCTTTCCCTGAGCCTTGTCCACTTTTCCAGATACAGTGGGAACTTCTTCCTCTTCTTCTTTTTTTTCTTCTGCAGGCTGACCTGTATGTGAGGATGGAAAAAGAAAACAGGAAAGCAGTTAAGTTGGGCTGACACTAGCCAGGAAGAGGGCAAAACTCCTGCTCCCTGCTGGCAAATCTTGGACACAGGAAAAATACTTCTACTGGGGCTTTGTGCAAAGAGCTGTTTTGCTCACTGGCTAGCAGATTTTCATGTCTTTGTTTTGAAAAGATAGACTAATGGGATAAAGCTGAACTGCTGATTTCAAGACCTGAGTTGTGGATCTATTGGAGGAAATGGCTCCTGTTGGTAGGAGCTAATCCATGAACATTATAAGCACAGTCCATAAGCATTTTGCAGTAATGACATTCAATGTGGAGGTGTCTCCTTCCACAAAAAGGATCAGAAACATCTCATGCGATGCAGTGCAGACCTGTCTTGGGTTTGGGCTTTTTGATTGGTTGGGTTTTCTTATTCTTTATGTACTGGGTATGTCTCTTGCAGCTGGGAGTGGACCGTAGGGATTATGCTGGGGATCTTTGCTTTCAGAGACAGACAAGCAGAAGATGGCTCGCCCAGCGCAAGACTATAAGGTAGGCTTAGCTTATGTCCTGTCCACATCCAGTCACCATGGGACTGGCTTCCCATCTTCACCACTGTAAATAATGGCAGCAACATACCATGGTCATATACCAATTAACTCTAGTGCATAGTCAGCCCTCTTCCGGTATGTTTTAACAAGCCATACTAGCTATAAGGAGCTTATAATAACTTTACTTGTGGAATATATTTACTTAGGAATATCTTAGATTCAGTGCTCACATTTCAGGTGAGACGACTCATAAGTATCACACTGGCTCTGCACACCTTAATTATTCTGACAAAGAATTCAGTGGCAGAAAACTTCTTCATCTTTCATATTTTTCTTCTACAAGTGGTTTATTTTCTCAGAAGTACTTCTGAAGTCAGAGCTTGATGCACTAAACTCTCATCTCAAGCAGCAACTTGACACTTAAATTTAGATCGTATTTCATATATTTCTCGTGGAAAGTTTTTCCTTTGCTCAAGACCAGCAGAGTATAAAATTTTGCAAAAACAAGTGAAAATGTGTTAGGTTTCCCATGGCCTCCTTCTATGAAAAATCCCCAGTATAGGACTCATATGTAAATAGATAACCATGTTAAAATCAGTCAAGATGTAGCAATGACCTGGGAGTGACCTCAGCAAATGGAGGATGATTGGTTGCTGTTTAGCTTTCTTCAGCCAGCACCTAGGCTAAGTCAAACTATTTCACACTTGTCACAGGCTAAGGAAAGATGGTGAACTGACTTGGGTGGTAATTTGGTATGGGCCTTTGGTGAGATGTCTAAACTCTTACCTGGAGCCATCGGACTCCAATCTCTGCAGGTAGTCCCAAATCTCCCATTGCTATGGAAGCCTGTAGTGTCACTTTCAAAATTGCAGCGAATCAAACCTGAATTTGTTACTTTTACCTAAAATATTCCTTCAGTGTGCACACTAAAATAAAAGATGAGCCTTTGACCTTAGGAACTGATAATACAAATGGGAGTAGAACAGTATAGATTCGTTCTTACAACCTCATGGGAAATCCTGACATCGTATATAAAAAAAAAGGAGCGGGGAAAAAACAAAAACAAAATCAAACAAAACAAGCAAAAACCACCACATTGTCTGCTTCCTGGACAAATATGGTAGGAACCAGGTGAACTCCCAAAAATATCAGCTGGAGCAGCCTCGGTCCAGAATACTTGAAGATCTCCCAGGCTGTGGACCCAGACAGTACATTTTCACCCAGAGCAAAGGCCAAGTCCTGCTTGTGCTTTGTACTTCTCCCACATGCTGGGAGACAGAGGACAGATGAATCCATTTGCATGTAACATTTTATACTCTGAACCCTAATGTCCATTTTATTTATGTCCAGTAAAAGGGCTTGCCATATATGACTCTCAAAAAAGTGCACGGAGACACATTTGGCAGTTAGAATATTCTATCATAGTAAACACGAAGTAGGGTAAAATAATGCCAAGAAATGAGAGTATTTAAGGATTGTAATATATTAATTATTAATAGCATTTGACATTTACAGAAACCTTTAAAGCATTTAATGGCCACTCAGTAATTAAAATCACCCAGGTCATCTCTCTGGCTTAGACTTACTGACTTGACTTACTGGAAGTATATAAATAGTTGACAAATACATACATTATATTTCATGACCACATAAATCAAGGTGGGTTGCCAAATGTCAGTGAGACAACTTGCAGAGCACCACACTCTGTATAGATGAAAATAACAGCACAGAGATGAAGCCCAAAGGTTTGCATACTTTCCACTGTAATGCCTAAATCATGTAGTGAAATTTTTTTGGGGACAGGATGCACACTAATCTCAGAAGGAAGGCAAACCAGTGGGTTTGATCACACATAGCTTTTGCATCTAACAGTTCAGGTGCTGACAGCTGAGTCAGACTTTCTGTCTCCCCAGGGTTGGAGACATACAAGCATTTTTAAGGCAAAAGTTACCTCTTCCACTTTAGCACCTCCCCTACCATGAAAGGAGCCACATCCTTTATATTTTCCACCGAGGATAAAGGGATAAAGTCTAGACAACTAGTGCTGATGCAGGCTTCTCCATAGATGTGAATAATTTACTTGTGGATAGGTGGCTCCCACCCCAGTACCAGTTCTTCCAGGCAACTTGGGCAGATTTATATCTGTCTAGTCCCAGAGGACTAGGAACTTTAAAGAACATGGATTCACAAACCATTACCAGATATCAGCAGCCACTTAGCAATATGTTATCCACCAGCCTTCTACCCTGCACCATTCCCGGACCATAATTCTGGGATTATCAGATATCAAAAGGTGGTCAACTACTCAACTTATATTTTAACTGGTTAAAAGTTTAGGTAGTCTATGGTGCTGCTGCCTTCCCATAAATTGCTTTCTTATGGTAATTTATTCATGAGTTTATGCTGCAATAATTTACCATGGTCTGATAAAATCTACACCAAAATAGGCAGCTTTTGAATGTAGTACATGTACACATTTGTGGGATGTAAAGGATGTAAAGGAGATCAAAAAATATTAGCGTTTTAGGGTGAAACAGCCATTCTACAGCCCAAATACCCTTTCTGTCTCTTCTGGATATTCTCTTCCTTAATTTATTGGTTTTCCAGAAGTAACAGCCAGGCAGGAAGAGGATGCAGAAGCACATGAGTGAATTTGGCTTTCTGCTATCTACAGGCATGATCCTTCACACACGCTGGGGTCTACTGATAGCTGGTCCTTACAGAGACAAAATTTAGTCTTTTGGGCAGGAAATCAAAGGATACAATACTAAGCACTTCCACGTGTGATTGCTCATACAGGTAAGAGTAGATTAACTAGACCTTTGGATGACCTTTGACTTTAAAGTAGGTTAAGAAAATTTAACTGCATGGACAAGGGCTTATTCATGTCAGTTGGGTTCAGCTCCAGAGAGTGGTCTGGCCATCCTCAGTTTATAGTATAGGCATGGTCCGATGTCTAAACACCTCTGAAATCCTGAGGTATGTGCAAGTTCCTACTGTTAAGTTCTTAGTTCTGAATTTTGCTGGTGTAGGACTAGTTTTCTACAATTATGTTATCTGCCTCTTATCACCAGTTTCATGGACTGAAGCATCACATCTTGAGTTAAGGAAACTTCCAGTTTCTATGAAGCTATAGAGCACAGGGCTTGCAGAGGCACAGGAAAGAAAAAAGTTCATAAAAAGGTATTAAGAAAACAGAAGTCAAATGCAGAAAGGGAACTGAGAAGTGGAGAGTCCAAGGTATGATGGATCTCATCAGAAAAGAGAAGCCATAGACAGACAGACAGGAAGGCAGTCCCCTAATTTCCTTGCAGGGCCATTTCATCTTCTTCTTTCACCACAGGCAGGGAGTTGAGAGGTCTGGACTGGACATGACCAGAGAGAGTTAGGAGAGTTTCAGTAGAGCCTAGGTACAGAATCAGGAAAGATGAGTGAGAGCAATGGAGATCAGTGACAGAAATACTTCTGCCATTCCAAATAGGGCAAGCCATTCATGAGTAATGTGAAACTCTGACAACTCTTTTTCTTCCTACCGACATCCCCCAACCCAGAAACTGGCCCTTAAAATGAATCACACCCTCTGGAAATTTTAAACATGAACTTCAAAAGAATGACCGGGACTTGTACCAATGGAGAAACTGTCCATTTCATTGAAATGACTGTGGCTGCTGCCACAAGTGTTGCAGATTTAGTGCATGTGAATGGGAGGGGGTTACCAAGTCATGGCAATATCTTAATGATTGTGACCAAGGATCCACTCTGATTTACACTAAGGGAGGACCTAGCCCTTTGCATTCATGCATACAGAAAGCAACCCCAAAAGAAGAGATGGGTCTCGTGTAGGTGTGGGTATGGGAAGTACCTCCAGGGATCTCTGTCAGCTCATTGAGCGGTGGCACAGTCTCCAGTTTGTCTGCATATGTCTTGGCTGCTTGCCGTTGAGCATATCGTGCCTCAATCTCTTTCCTTGTCCGGGGAATCCGGCACTTGAAGATACAGCACAGCGTGATAACTGGGAGGGGGAAGCAAGAGCATTCAGTTTAGTCAGCAGATCTCTGTCTCGTACAGGCTGGTCCATTTACAGTAGGGAGACAGCAGGAAGAAAAATTAATTTCAGAATAGTTTCTTCCAGTGGGAATCTATAGCCATTTACATCAGTAGAAGTACCTGTCTGAGGGATAAGGTCACATAGCCTAAAGCAATTGAGCTACCTGAAAATAAAGAATTACCACTTTTCAGGTGAGCTGTGGTAAAGGACTGAGCATGGACCCAGCAAAACCCGTGCAAAACATTGCCTTAAACCATACATGCCACCAGTTTTTCTGAGCATCAGAACATCAACAGATTAAATTTATTATCTCTTTGTAAATGACAGCAGCAATTAAGATGTACTGTCACCCTCCAACAGTGCGTTATTGCTAGAGGGTTCTGACAACATATCTTAGCCATTCGTTTTTGTGGTAGGTAGATGCTGGGGATGTGGACCTCCAGATGAAGAAAACAATAAGATGTTTGGCATGGAAGCCCTCCAAAATAGATCCAGAATGAAAGCTCAATATATGCCTTAACTGAGTTTCATCCAAATCCATTTAGGGCAGGACAAGAACCCAGATCTCCTGAATCTCCCTATTATGTGCTTACTATTCCATCATTCTTCTTTCCATAAGCTAGGCTTCTTTTCATGTTTTAAGGATGCAGATGAAGTTTTTTCTCCTGGTAAGATATATTTTACCTTCATGCTTAAATCACAATTTCACAATTTCCGTCTGTAAATCTAATCATGATTCAGACAACTCATTCTAATGAAATCAATATAATTTGCTTTCCTCGACCAGGAATTCACAGGCTTGAGCAGATCATTGGTTCATCATGTATTATTTCTGACAACAAAGCAGCAACTTCAGGGAAAAACCAATGAACCTCGGAAGCAGATAATCATAAAATTAGTTGGTTCACAGTCATAAACACATGTCAAGAAGCTTGAGAACTTTGTGGTCATCGTTAAAACAGTCTGAGGGATTCTTCTGTTCTAAATAAAAGCTCAACTTTCCAACCTACCTAAGTTCTTAACCTCGTTTATACAACTTATGGAAATGGGTTCTGCAGGCAGGCAAAGCCTTGTGCTTGGAAAGGTGCTGCATGATCAATTTTACATGTTCTGTCTCTTATTTTAACTGGAGTTCCCCCATGTTGCATCAACGCTACGAAAAAGGAGCAAGCATCCAACTTTCTGTACATGTCAAAAGTCAAGTAATCTCATCTGGCTTTATATCACCATGAGCAATGTATTAGACCTTTGAGACTCATATCCAAGGAAATGAGAGAAATAATCTGTATGTTTGGTTCCAAGTGTGAGCATTTCTCATTCACCCAGAGTAAAACCATTTTGCAGACAGCCTTCACAACACAAGCACACAGACCATTTGCTGGTGTAAATTTTACTCCCTAAAAGTTTGTCCTGTACCTGTCCAGCCCCTCCTAGTAAAGAGGGATCATGTTAACCAGGAAAAAACTCTGCATGACCTCTCCATATCACAAAAGAGAAAAGGGAAATAGTAAAACACATTTCTCAGGGGTTTGAGGTTGGTGTAAAATTACCAAGTGAAGTGTAGCAGCTCCTCTATCCCCCTGTTGAATTTTGATGCCAAAAATATCCCTCCCCTTAAACAGTTTGCTGCAGAGGTGCTGTAGTGGAGTCACACTCACAGATTTCTAAATGTCACAACGGGATGAGACACTTGAAGCTGAAGTGAATTGCCTAAACCAACATGAAATTGTAATAACCTGTAATTGGGGAAGCAATCAAGATGCTTTTATCCTTGCTCTTCCATGAGGGTCAGCAATGAGCTGAGGATAATTGAGCTTTTATTTGTCTTACAAAAAGAAAGCAAGGTTCTCATACGGTGTTATTGGCGGCACAACACTGGCAGCCTGAAAATGGATAATGCAGCACATCTGGAAAGCACACAGCTGGGTCTGTCCTGCTGTTCAGGGCAGCAGGATTTCACTGTGCACCTGCCCGCAGAGTCAGCTACAGCTACACTGCAACCAGTGGATGGCACAGACTTTTTCAGGATAGCAGACAAGAAAATACCCAGTCACTGGGCAAGGACTCAAGGCAAGGTCAGGCTAGACATAAGTATGCATTTTCAACAGTGACAGCAAGCAGGAAAACAATTTACTGGGGGAAATGAGGTACGTGCTTTTTCTCTAACCACTTTTAAATCAAGATCTATTGTTTTCCTGAAAGCACTCTGGAATTTAGCTAAGCCAGGAAATCCTCTACTCACATTTGAGAAAAAAATTGCCAGGAAAATTAGCACCATATTTCCTAGAGATTGATGAATGGTAAGACTGTCAGCTTTCAAGTAAAGCACAAAAGATTGGTCAATGCCCTTGAAAGTCAAGGACAGAATGCCTGCCAACATCACAGTAGTTGGCTTGGCTCTGCAGGAAGGAGCAAGGGTTGTTCTATATCTTATATCTCTACTTCTTTTCAGTTATTAAGGACAGTGATGGTAGTTGCTACATGACAATCATGAGCTGAGCTCTCTGTTTAACTTTCTAATGGAGATGAAGTGTTACACTGAGGTACTGGGGATTTATGTTGTCTTGGGATGTGAAATGATTCATAACCAGCCACCAGAGCAAGAGGCTCATGTGAAAATAATACAGTACTATTCCTATCTCCATCCCCCTTGCAATCTGTGCTTAGTGTGAGGCTCAGGCCAGGCAGGGAGCTAAGTATTGGACTGAATGCCATTAACGCTTTAAAAGAATAGGCCAATGAATAAGATTTTGGTACAGGAGCTTTCGGACACTGAAGCTAATGCCAGGAATGATCACTTCATTGCTAGTGGGAAGTTATTGCCTGTTGGATATCTTTGTTTTCCCCTCCAGGTCAGACACGGGAGACAGAGTGGGTGGAATTCATCTGCTCTGGTTTGTGTGTCCCAAATCTAGAGATTATGGTCTCAGACAGACACTCCAGGCTCCCTTTGTCACTGATGGAGAGAAAGAACTACCTCTGCAGGATGATTAATTTAATCTTAAAACAGAAATTTAAGGTGTGCCAAATAAATCATACTCTGAAGCTGCCTTTCTCTCCATTAACTACAAAAAGAGCTTGGAGTGACCAGTCAGACACAGGATTGTAGAAGAGCTGTGACCCCCTGGAGCGAGAACCAGAGGCTGAACAGTGTGCCCTAGGGCTTCCTAAATGGTGTCAGAGAACTACATTTAGGTGTGAAAATAGTTCCCTCAGTTAGAAGAGGTGAATCTCATACTTTGGAACTTAAGAGTGAAATGTTTGTTGCATATTAGAAGTTAGGATCTTTTTTAGCATAGTTTCTGTTGTGCCTGGTAGATACTTTAAGCTTTTTCCTGCTTCAGACTGATGAGATTATATTTGCTGCACTGATAAATTATCTATCAAGTGAACCAGAAAGCAGTGTAACCTGTAATGTTTCCTGGGCCTCTGTTGTTGCCAAGGTTAACATTATTTTCCACTGGAAGAGCAGAGATTTTTAAATTCTGAAGACAACCGGGGAAACTGAACATGCCTGTAAGGGTCCTTAGAGCATCCTCATCATAGAATCGGACTGTATTCTCTTCCATGAGAGTTAAAATCAAAGCAACACTTACAAAAGCTTAGTATGAGACATGGCACCAGTTGAGCATGTTAACTGATAGGCCCATGTTCTCAGGGTAGAAGAATTGCAACATTATAAAGAAAAACAAAAACAAAACAGCACTAAAAAACTCCATGAGGGTTATATGCACAATGGAAGTAGTTTAAATTAAATGTTTTTGTTTGGGGTATGAATATGTTCAGGAATATGAATTGCAACTCAGTTGAATAGTGATAACTTGATCACTTTGATTCTGGGTCCACAGGATGAAGTATTTGGGGGACCAGTTAGCTTGGATGTAACTTGAAAATTTGTTACTATGCTTTTCTCTTGGTGGGCAGATGACCTGACTTGAAGCCTCTAATGTTTGTTTTATATACTGCATTCACTGATTCTCTTATTCTCCAGGTGAATGCTTTAATCACACTGCTATCAAGCAACATTTAGTACCTTTTTTTCATGCTGTGGGTCTCCTTTTCCTTTCCAGGATTTCAGCTTTCATTTTAATTGTCAAGAAGGCTTCTAAAATGCATCCTGAGTAATCAGACAGTGCCCGTCTGATGCTATGGTGAGCTTAAATCAATTTCCATAAGCTCCATCAGTGCCCCATTAGTACCGTGGAAGGTCCATGAAAATATTCACCATCAGGGCTTGGAATGGTGACATTACTCATGGTTTCTCTGCTATCAAACTACACAAAGCAGAAGAAGAAACATCCTGTGGAACAAAATGTAGTGGGGTAATTTTCACTTCTCTCAATTTTCTCAGCTTTTCTGTATGACTAATATATGGCCTTGTGATACTGTGATAATAAGCATTTTCCACTAACTGCACAATTAAAATACAGGCTTCTCTTTTCCAATAACATGCTGTGGATTGCTTTGCTGTTTGGCTTCTGAAAATAATTTTCTCACCTATTTTTTTTTTCCCCTTTTCAGTTACCTGACATACACAGTTTAATTCATCCACCTATTCTAAATGAATGTTTCTATTTTAAATTAAAAAGTCAGGTTTGCTCCCGAATGTGGTTTTCTCTTTCCACACTGAAGACTAAAGCTGACAACATATCAAAGAATTTCTCATTGTTTCTGCCAGGATGATCATGTGAAATGTAATTTTTCAAGAAGGAAACAAATACTTAGTGGTCCTTTATGAAATGGGTATTTCAAATGAGTCAACTTTTTGTTATCTATGATGACAAAAGAGGTATTGTAAGTGATATATTTTCATTCCTCAGAATATATTCAAAAATTCTGACTTGGGAGATAACAAAAAACTCTGAGGCTTGCTCCCTTCTGGATTTTTAGTATGTTTTCATTATTTTTACGGGGGGTAATGTCTTCCTAATATTCATATCCAGTACTATTCAGGTTGAAAGAGCCGAGAAATAGCCCCAAAAAACACTCACCTGAAGTACAGGAACAGTGCAAATGTTAAACACACAATTTCCACCATAAACAATTAAATGCTTGTGACTAAATAATGGCTATGCGTTTACTCCCACTGGCTTAAACTAAAATATTTTGGTTTGTAATTGAAGCAAGCTAAGAGCATACCCAAAGGCCTCCATTGGCTTAAATTAAATATCCATGTGGCCAAGTTATCCTGTTCATGGTCTCTTCTTCCTTTTCAATTAAGTGAATTGAGCTCAACAGCAGTAACACACTTGGTTCTAGTTTAACTGGGAAGTAAATTAAAAAACAAACCACCAAACAAACAAAAAACAAACCAAACAACCAAAACCAACCAAACAACAAATAGAAGAAGGAAAGAAACAACCTGGTTCTCCTAGGAGCTGGGAAAGATGTAAATGAAAGATCTTCTCCAGAGACTGCTTGGTGAAACATTTCAGCAGAGCTATGATTGAAAACTGAATAGTTTTAGAAATTGAATGGAAATTGGCTGCAATACACAGTAGATTTGTTCTCTTTGAAGCTGAAAAAAATAGTCTACCAATGAAGCATTTAATTAACATTTAGTAAAGTAGCCTGTGCTTCTCTGAGTTGATTAGGCAGCCATTCCATTGTTAATAATGCAAGCAATTAATGCAGATGTATTCAATGTCAAGTTAACTGCAGCATTTGTGTTTAAATGCTCGTTGAGAAGCCTGGAGAGTTGCTTACTCTAGGACAACTGGGGCATCACTATTTTAAGGAAAGAGCTAGCATATTTTGGCTGTTCAAGCTACTCATGGCAGTGTTAAGAACTGGCTAATTGTGATAATGCAGTGATTGGGAAGGGCTACTAAACTTTGAAGAAAATTAGTTAGGTGGTGACTGCTTGTAGGACTGGTCCACCCTGAGTGCTCAGGTGGTGCGACGATGCTGGTGCCAGAACCAGCTCATTTAAAGATGCCACTGCTGCTACTAGAGCTACTGCTGAGACACTAATGCTTTGGGAGAGGTCTCTGAGCACGGCTTCAGAAGACTTTCCCTCTAAAAGGTGTGCAGCCATCTACAGGGCACGTAACCACATCCTGGCTGTGGCTCAAGCTTTGGATCACGTTGCAGCAATGGGGATTCGGATCCAATTTCTTCTGGAAAAAACAGAGAGACATAGATGGTAAAAATGTCATATTTAAAGTCCAGGTTGGAGATTAATTAAATGCCCTCTCAAGATCCTCCTCAGTCCTGTGTTTTATCCCACTCTATGGCTGTTTTTTTCAGTGGAAATCTAGTACTTGGATTAATGTACTAATTTCCTAGAAAGTAAAAACAGAAGCCAAAGAATGAAGAGATTTAGATTGTAGTCCCGATAGATGTGCCAACATAACTTCATGCAAAGCATGTTTTTAAATATGTCCACTTTTGTCAAACACCCTGAGGACATTCTGAAATGACTGCTGCAAGGGGCCTGGGCTGCTCCAATACTTGCTCAGCAATTCCTCTGGTGTCTGGAAATGAGGGCCTTGCCACGCTATTAGATCATTTAACCTCTCTGCACATCGCAGGTTATTATATTTAATTACTGCCTGAGTGAAATAACTTGTGTTGGATTGAATCCCACCTTACACTGGGGAGAGCTGTTAAGGGGTGGAGAGTGTGGCAGTGTTTAATCACCTGCCCTGATACATTTATTTCTCAAATTCTCATTTGAATTGACCTGACTTTAATTTCCAGACTCTGCTCTTACCTCGATCCACTAGATTAAACAGATCTTTAATAATTTTTTTCCTGTTTTCTTTCTGAAGTCCTTCAATGCTGCAATCAAGTGGTCTTTTCATCTTCTTTCCAAAAAGCTAAACAGAGTTCAGCAAGATTCTTCTTTGAAGACCTTTCTCTAGGCATTGAACAGAGGTGAGGATTTTTGGTCTTTTTGTTTCCTGCAGGCCTTTGTTTTTTCAACATTTGTTTTTTCAGCATTTGTTTTCTCAACATTTGTTTTCATACATAGGCACAAGCATCTCACCAGGACAACATACAGAGGTCAAAAAAATCTTCCTACCTCTCACTAATACATTTAAATAACTCTTTATTGCAGCATCACCCTGAACTGTGCTGCTTAACTGATTGCTTTGCTCTGGTAATAGTTATTAAATGTTATTAATTATAGTTTAGTCACAGAATGTTTGTTTCTTCTGTAAATGAGGTCTGTATTCCTGTTTCCCAACCACAGTTCCTTGCTTCTGCTGTTATTCACTGCATTTTGTTTGAATGGATTTGGCCAACTACCTGCATGACTCCTTCCATCTCTTTTTTTTCTTTTTTTTTTTTTTTTTTTTTTCTCTTAATCTTCTGTCTACTGGAAAGGAAGACAGCCTTAGCAGCAGCCACTTTGCATTTATTCTGAGCTCCTCAGTGAAAAAATATGAGCTAGGGTTGGACCTCTCATCAGAATAAATGTTTCCTTAGAAAATTTGGGTCTGAGCAATATTAGGTTTCTGGGCTAGTAAATGCTGTGGGGGGACAAAAAGAAGCAAGTAGTCACTGGGAGCTCCCTGGAGCATCCCTGCAGACCCAGACAGGGTATCCAGGGCACTTGATGACACGGGTCATCTCACCCTTAGGTAGACATCTAAAGCAACCAGATTAATTATTTCCACTTATTCTCTTATCTAGTCACTCTAGATACCTACCCTGAAGGCGTCTCTGAATAGGTGAGATGAGTCATAGTGACAAAGTCCATATAAGCTGCTTTGTCTGGCAATCTGAGCTATTAATTAACACAAGCCCTACTTCCAAAAAAAAAAAAAAAAAAAAATGCTCCTAATTGCTTATGCTTTCTGCCTCTTTCCTGAGGTCTTTTATGCTTGGTGCAATAACTCCTATGGCTAAGGTGGAACTTTCTAACCTTCTTTTCCCACCATCCCATCTTAAAGGCTGGGAGCTGGAGTGGGATTTACCATCCCAGGGGGTGAGAGGTTTGGGACTGAACCCTCCCCATTGTCCTCATACAAGGAGGAGCCAACACTGCAGCTGTGTGAGGCACAAGCTAAGGATGATTGTTCCATAGCAAAGAGAAATACCTCTTGTCAAGCATTTATTCAAGAAATAGTCAATCAGCTGAGCCTGTCTTTTCTGTCAAACTAGAACTAGCAACAGAAGACAGGATCCCAACAGCCACTGCTGATCTTGTGACTTAGGAAAATCAAAACCAGGTTTGGATCTAATCTGTGCAGCTCAGACCTGTCCACCCCAAGACCTGTCTACCCCCAGATCTCACGTAGTCCCATGGATACACACAGATTTCAATTCAGAATTAATTGCAAGCAACATATGGCTGCTACCTATGTTCGTTTGCAGCAGCTGAAAAGCAGGGATATAGGCTGTTATTTACCCTGCCCTGGGAATCTGCAAAATTCCTAATGTGTGGTGTTAGTTGGATTTTGTGTGAGATGGTGATTTATGCCTTTTCTCTGCACTGGAGAGAGAAAATGCACTAGGGCAGGGTCAGGCATGAAATTATACATGAAGGGCAAATGGGAATTAAAATTATGATGGTCTATTAAAAAAATAAATCAGATCACGCAGAGTTAACCCAGCAGGTTTTCCCAGGAAGGCTGCAAATCTGACTTCCACGTTCAGATCCATAAAGACATCCACAAGTGATACTTGCTTGTCCCACGCAGACCTCGAGCACACCTGATTTCGTGCTCTGTGCCATACAGCAAAGCAGCCTCTCCTCCCAGTCCCCATCTCTGATGCCAGAGCCTGTCTGCACACAACTCTGCGCTCCATCACCCCAGTGCCTTGACTATGAATGGTCACCAGGTGTGAGGAAGGCTGATGAAGCACGTTCAGCTTCCATCTGGTGGGGACACCTACCTAGGAGCTGTTTTGGAGCCCCAACACAAGCCAACACCTCAAGTCTTTTCCTTGCAGACTCTAGACACAGTCCTCTCTGTGTGACCTGATAGCTGTCACATTTAAAGAGAAGCCAGCCTCAAGCAATGGCATCTCCAAGGCTTTTTAGCCGATAGCGATCACAACTACTAATTTTGTAGTAGCCTTGGGTTTAAGATAATATTATAGTACAAAACAAGAAGAGCATAGGTTATTTGTTATCAAAATAATCAACAAGAAAGCATATTTACTTGTTATTAATGAGAGTACTTAAAAATAGTCCTTCCTTTGTAAAAGACATTTAACTTTCTCCTAAGGACCCCGTTTTGTGCTCAGAGCTACATATGCTGCTGCAAATTATTTTGAGGGCCTGGGCTATTTTGTAGGCACAGAAGTGCAGAACAGCACTAAACCAGAAGGAAATGTCTCATCTGTGATGAGAGGTATCTATGTGAGAATTTGGACTGCGGGCAAAAGAGGGGCTCAGCCTACTGTCCCCAGGTAAGAGCCATTGCTTGTCTCAGGTGATGTTTTCTGTGATAGAGGACAGTACTCCCCCCGCTCGCATCCATCTCTGCACATACTATTTTGTGCACCCTGATGAGTGTTTCTCATATGCTGGGCTCCTGGTGATGCCATGTTTGAAGATAAACGGCTAAAACCTCTGAAAGCACCATGTGAAGCATCCTTGAGCCAGCCTAAATTACCCATGCCTCACTGGAAACTCTGCACATTAAAGGAAACATCTGGGTAGTTTTGCCATCCGAACAGTAATGGTTATTTAATAGTGTAAATCTTTTGCCTGGCGTTTATACTTCAACACCCGCAGCAAGCTGGTAAATAAAACCTCTAACACTTCAAATTAAACTGTGCTCAGTTAATTGCATTCCAGATGTTTAACAGCTTTTTTTGGTGCTCATTAAGTAATACTTCATTCCTGGGAGCACGTTTGTTCAGTGTGAGCCTCCCTCCCTTGAACTTTCATGCTATTTTATGTTCCTCTTGGACCTCTGACAATTTCAAGGGAAAGAGTCCCAGTTTATGCAGGCAGATAAGCAAAAGCTTTGATTTCATGACTCCCAAGCATCCCTCCTGATGACAGACCTGCTTCTTCCAGGTTTCATATCTGTGCTTATATGTCAGGAGAAAAGTTATTGATGCTTATGTCTGGGGCTGCATGTTACTATTTGACTGGCATAGGTGAGAGTGGGGAAAGCATCTCCAGAAGGACACAAATATAGGGAAAAAAAAGATCAGAACTGAGCCTCCTACTTTTGCAATCAGCTTCTGCTTTAGGCCACTACTTTGTGTCTCCTCATCCAGGTAAGCCCTACTTCCCAGTAGTACTAGACCTGGTGTGGACTACATGTGAGGATGTGCAGTGAGCAAACATGTTTCCATGGTCCCAGAGGTGTTCTGGTGCCACTAGAACACCAGCACCCAATGAATTCAAGGTCCACCACTCATGGATACAAGATGGTGTAAAGTCTACCGCCAGCTTCGGAAGCTCTGGAGTTCCTTGGCATGGTAACTAGGTATCATCCAAAGCCAATTTGGACTTTGGTTTGAGTTGAGCACAAGGCATGAGCTCCTGCCTGGAACACAGCAGTGGGATGCAGTAACAGCCCTGCTGCAACCCCACCCCACGTGGGAACCTCCAGCAACATTTCCATCCTTCCTCCTCCCTCAATTTCTCCGTTCAACAGTAGAGATTCAAAACAGGATGATAAGGAAAGGGGTTTCTCCCTGCCGGTGGTACCTGAAATACATCTGATTGACCCTCTACATGAAGCTGGTATGATACAGAAGAAGGAGGACTCGGGCAGGAGCTGAGAGGCATTTCTTCCCTATTCCCATCTTCCTCTTCACCCCTCTCCCTTCTATTTATGCCTTTCACTCCAGAGGAATGTGTCAGCAGGGATGTTGAGGCATTTTGCCCTGCATCCAGATCCAGTTGTTGGATTGTTTCTGTAGAAATCAGTGGGGCATTACTCAGTGAGGTGCTTCCTGCACCCTCCTGGAGGGGGGGATGTCTGCTGTCAACAGCCCTGGGGGCGTATGTAAACAAGGAAACCATTAGACCTTGAAACCAAAGTAAAGTCCAGAGGGCTGCTTAAAAACACTGATAGTGGTTGTGATGCCAAAGAAAAGGGTGAGTCAATGGCACGGGGCAAACCTTGGGCCAGCTGCTGGTTTTCCCAGTGATGGGTCAGGACCACCCCCTCCTCCACCACAGCACTGCAGTTTGCAAAGGATAACGCTTTGGGGGGAAAAATCCTCAGTCTTTGCAGATGAAACAGGCTGTACAAGATTTCAAGGTTATGATTCAATTCCATCCCATGTGGGCGATAGTCTTGGGCCTCATTTCCCTATTTACAGCTTTCACGTGACAAAAAAAAAAAAAAAAAAGAAAAATCAAGAAACCAAACAGTGCTCTTGAGTGAATCAAATCCTCCTGACAGCTAATCTCATTTTCCTCATTTTCCTTGTCTGTTGTCTCATCAAAGTCTCTCCAAGAAAGAGAGAGACTGGTGCAACCCTTGTCTCTGCTCCTGCCTGCAAGGGGTCTCTTTTCTTACCAGCCAGCACTCAGGGAAGCAATCCAGAGCAGCTGAATTAAGCCTGGTGGTGAGAGGCAGCCCTGATAAGGATTTCAAGGTACTATCAGGACTTCTGTGCTCTACCTGGCTCAAATATCCAAAAGGGGAGGTTTCCTTTAACCAAGTACAAAATGACCAAGCTAAAATCTTGAGGGGCAGAGGAACAACAGTGAGTTGACCTGCTGTGTGTGGCATCTGAGAAAACGTTCCTTTTCCTCCCTTTCTTTACAGATTTTTCCCTGTAGAGGTTGCATTTGCTTTAAAAATGAGCTCTCGTGCTTCCCCCAGCTGTAGCAAAAAGATTTGATGTTCCGGATATTTGAGTAGATTAATAAGAATTGTGTAATGATACACACATCCATGACAGTTATGCCTCCAGCATCACCTGAGTGATGCTCTGCATGTGCTACTAAGTTATATTTTCTACTGTGGGCTGGTTTACTCCCAAAGATATTTTTTTTTTCTCTTGTGACATATCCTATCACAGAGAGAAGCAAAGGACAAAGATAGAGGTGGATGGGTCTGACAGAGAGATGATTTCATATGGCATCTGGGAAAGTTGGCTATCAGTTGCTGCAGGAAAGACAGAAAAGCCTTCTGCTAACCGGTGTGTAAACATTTAGTCTCTACGGGTTAGAGCTAGGAGTTGCTCCTTTTGGTTTTTAACCTGTCCCAAAACCTTTTTACGAGTTAGGAGATTTCCCTGGAGACTTTTTACCCATTTGAGTCGTTTGCGTTGATATATAAGATACCTTTATGTAGGGTTTTTATTTTAATTTTTTTTTTCGAATTAAATAAGGAAATGTAAGAGTTTTGGCCTTAGGCATTTTTTCTGCCTTTTATTATGTGATGATGCCATCTTGTGGAAGTTGCTAAGAGCAAGAGTTGGAAACCACACCTAGATGATATCTATGTTTACAAGCCCCGTCACTCAGCAGGAGCAGGTTTGTGGGGTGGAGGATCTGCCATCCACATTCCATGTATTTCAGATAGGGTAGCTTTAGTCTGGTCCTGTGACTGCCCTTAGCAATTATCACACATATCTGAGACTGTATCTTTCTGGAGCAACCGTCTTCTATTTCCATTTTAAACTGAAAGGAATCCAGTTCAAGTGCACCACAATGAAGTAGCTAAGGGCATTAACTTTAAAAGTTTCTTAATTCCCCTCCTCATCCTCATTTACTCCTCACCTGAATTCACATGACAAAGTAGACACACCCTTAAAGCCTTGATAACAAGGTGAGATGGTAAGCCAATGGGATCATGTGTAGCCCCCAGAAGCCCTGGGAAGGATGCTCTTCTGTCTCCTAGTGCAGATGATTAGTGCTGTAATTAGAAGTTTGTGCTACTCACTCTGACTAGAAAGGTGCTCCTGGAACCAGGAAAAAGAAGCCATACTAAAGCTCTTCTCCAGCTTTTGTCCTATTAGAAAAATAGAATATTGCCTAGCTTTCTGGACTGATACTAAGGCAGCCCCCAAGAGCTTGCTCACAGAAGAACCTGTGTCTGCTCCTGAGAGTTAAAGCTTTGCTGGTAAAGCTGGGGAACCATCAATGCTTTGGGGATCGCAAAGCAAAGGAGGAGGAGGAGGATGTTGCTGGAGCAAGATACGAGAAATTGGTGAGAACTGACTATACGATTCAGTTATTCTAATGTCAGTAAGTTTGAACCTGCCTTGTTTTGACTTGGATCACGAGACTTGATTACATAGTTGCTGTTTTCACCAAATAGTTGTTGTTTTGATAAAGATGATTGAGCTGGTGCTGTCACTTTCAAATCTCCTCTGCTCATTCAGAGAAAGTTTCTTCAAACAAAAAGGCTGTAACAGAGCAGTAGAGTCATAAAATCACTCCATTACATGTGGTGATGCACTGAATATATTTATCACTCTGAGACTCAGCAAGCTAAAACCCTGTGATCCCCTAGCAAATACTTCCCTGCTCCTCCAGTAGTATGTATCTTTTGGAGGTTGACATAACGGCCTGATTTTGTTGAACTACCTGTGTATGTTAGTGGAAACTCGAACCTTAAAGGTGATGTTACTTTATTGAATTTCACATAACCTATTTGTTTGCTTATCTAAATGCAGTTCCTTTAAAGTATTTGTTTCTCATAATTCACTGTATTTCAGTACTTGAAATAACTACACTGTAATTTTCTTCATATATTGTTTACTATGAAACATTTAATTTCTCAGCTGTCACTTGATGTGTAAATTTTCATGGGTCTTTGCTTCTTGCTACTGGTATTTTTAGGTAACAAAAAAAAAAGGTAGTTTATTTTCTTCAAGCAGTGTACCATCTGATGTGTTGGTTTGCCAGCACGGCAGATTTTTATATGCTTCTAACCTGAATTAACTTGGTAATGCCAGAGACAATTTCTAATGAACAACAAAACATTCAGACCTACC
The DNA here is from genome assembly GCF_018691265.1 of Tyto alba. Taxonomy (NCBI): domain Eukaryota; kingdom Metazoa; phylum Chordata; class Aves; order Strigiformes; family Tytonidae; genus Tyto; species Tyto alba. Next base: position 39,781,134 of record NW_024881313.1, on the reverse strand, counting down.
GGGTGAAAATTTCTTCACAAATTGATGGCCCCCAAATCAAAAATAAACAGCTAAATAAATCCCTTCACCAGTCTACTTGCCCCTCCCCTGCCACCAAAAAACTCCACCACTCACTCAACCCAGGACACATTCCAAAGCTCCTGCAGATAATTTTGAATGCCTATTTCACATGGTGTGTGGAGTCACTAGATTACTTGGCCATGTCTACTTTGCTCTGTGGAGTTTCTTTCTTGTGATTGTTTGTAAAGGGTGTTGTGGCATGTGATGAATTAGCATAAGCTTCATTGATGGAGAGAAGGCAAGTTGTAGGAGTAGTTATCCCTCAGACTTTGAGTGTAGGATGTGGTGTTTGCCCAGAAAGGACAATGAGGGGAAAAGAAAACAGAGGAAAATGCTTCTACTTGCTTTGAAAATGTGACTGTCTGGTTTAAACAGAGCATGGGAACAGAACAGGAAGGCTATTGGGGAGGATTGGTACCTACAGCAGCCAAAGAGGTGGTGGTGGCAACAAGAAGTGACTCGATTCCAGCAATATCAACAGAGACGACACCACACAGACCGCTGTGCTCTTTGATTAGATTAGGGCTACATCTAGATGGGGGGTTTATCAGTAAATTAAAAAATAACAGTGAGCTCTAGAAATCAGTTGTTTGTGATCCTGTGGTTTTTGAGCTGGCCCAGTAAACATGTGTTCTAAAAAAGGGCTGCTTGTAGGTGAGGGTTGGTGTTGCCTGTGGCTGCTCCCCACCAGGAGCTTGCATGTGGCCACTCGGTTTTAGAGAGTGCTCATCACTTATGAAGAATGAGAGCAGAAGTGATGCAGAAAGCTAAGGCACTCAAGACCTTCCTTCAGTCACTTTAAAATGCTTCATTGCTCCACTTAGGAATTGATTTTTTTAACAAGCCATTAGGGCCACAAGCCAGAATGAGAAGAGAATGGTAAGAAATGCCTCAACAATTTAGATGATGTATCTAAGGCCATGTGGCTGGATGATGCCCTTCCTGGAGTGGGTAAGGATTTGAGGTGATTTCCAAGTTGGTAGGATTTAACTTCAGGGACTGGGGACAAACTCTATCCCTCTTCTCATCTGGCTTTAACAGGAAAAAAAGAAGACGTTCAAGGGAATTGTAGTTGAGTCAGTGTGACTTAGTTTTGCTGAAAGAAGTGAGTTAGTGATACACTTTGCAATATTTAGTGATACCCCATTTGATTCATACCAAACTCATCTATTTTTTATTTTTTTTTTTTTTTTTTTTTGGTATGAAATTATAGCTCGCTCCAGAAGAGAGCAGAAGATCCTTCCTTTGAATTTTGATGGGGTTATGACAGTGTCTTAAGTGATATTCTCGTAAGGAAGCTCATGGTAGTAGTTTGCAATGCACAGTGAAGCTGGCTTACACTATTCCCAGGGAGTGAGCTGCAAGGGGATGGACCTGGATGAAGACACTCAGGTGGGGAATGCACCATACCCAGATAGATCCTCAAAATGTGCTGGCAGAGTGTCTGATCCCATCCCACTGCAGTCACCAGCTCTGAGTCAGCGGCTTCCTAGTGTCCTGGGTTCAAAAAAAGGAGGTGTTTAAGTCCTAAAAGCCCTGCTAAAATCAAGTTGAAAGTCTTGGCACTCAGAATAGGAGTTAGGGACCTCAACACCAGATCTGGCTGTGACTGCAAACCTCTTGAGGCTTCTTATTGCAGCAGGTGGGACAGCATCACAGGAGGTCACATAGAGTTTGTATGGTTGTGTGACAGGGCAGGACCATGGCTATAACATGCATTTGGGCTTGAATGTGGTACTGTAGCTGATCACAGTCTCAGCTGTGGCACAGCCCTGTGGTAGCTCTTCTCTGGGAGGACCTGTTGATGAGTATGTGGCAAGATGAAGCCATGGTGGCCCATCTGTGGCTCCTTCAAAGATCCCACCTGCCTCTCCCTGCTGTAAAAACCCCTCAATGTGTAGCCCTGGGATGCCAGAGGCCAAAGAGCCTCAGGCCGCGACCTCCTTGGCCATCTGGTCTGTAGTCCTCCAGGAACAAGTCCTACTTGGGGTGGTGCTGTGGTTGGTGCAAGGCAGAGAATTACAACTTACTGACTGCCAGGACAAAGATGGCAAAGATACCAATCACCTGCCAGAGGCGCAGCCCCCAGATCACCACCGTCTCCGAAGTGACAGGGTCCGGTTTCTTTTTTGGGGGTTCTGTGGTGGCCTGGGAAAGAGGGAGAAAAAAACAAAACAAAACAAAACAAAAAACGAGAAATGTGGTTTAAGATTTGTAAGGGTCCCTAAAACAGTCAGAAAGATGCCAGTAGCATAGGAGATGGTGGACCTCAGTCTACTGGCCTCCCAACAATTTGGATATCTTTGAGGAATGGAGACTTCGCTCAAGAGCTTGTATCGAAAGCTTTTGCTATCTTGAAATTTATCTGAAGTATTGCCAGTTTTTATGACTACAAAGCAAATCTATTTGCTATTATTTCTTAAAGTCTGAGGTTTTTTCTAAAGAGTCCATCTCCTCAGGTCAGGAGGAAATTTTTTATACTTTGCACTCCTATCTTTAAAAGATATTTTTAAGACTCAGCTGCAAAATGCAACATGGCTTTTTTAATTTTTTGAAAAGACTTCTCCACAAGTTTCACTGCGGTGGTATCTGCTCTGCTAGGGCTAGGTGAGAAGGGAAGGAAGAAAAAAGCTAAACGTCCAGAGCCAGTTGCTCCCTAAAGATGGGGAGCTGAGGAAGACAACACAAACAGCAGAGTAGGGCTCTTCACCACCAAGACCCCATCCCACCATCCCCAAACAAGGTGAGCAGAGATCCCAGGTCACCAGATATGTCCACAGTGATGGGGGATGTTCAAGGGTCAGCAGAGCCCATGGCCAGGCACAGGGTAAACACTAGAGCCTTGGTTTAAAGCAGGTCCCACTGGACTTGGGGTCAACCCTTGTTTCACTATCTCACAATTGGTCTCAGCACCCCAACTTCCAGGAGGAGGATGCTCTGGGTGCTTAAAAAGTAATTTCTGCCTTTCTCCTGAACCCTGGAGAAATGCTGCTGAAGAACTGCTAGATCAAATAGGACAGAAGTTTGTGCGTATGAGACGGCAGTCGATTGTTAGCTTTGGGTTTGGTTGTGTCTTTCTATTTTTCTTTTCATCCTGTAGCGTAAGACCTGCCAGGAGAACGGGATAGCTGCTTCCCTGGCTCATATTGGTGTTTTGGTGCTGAAAGATGTTGGGTCTGTTCCCCTTCTTGGTGCACATTCCCTTCCTGACCCCATACCAGTCCCTTTTTCTCCACTCAGACTTCATAGGGCCTGAGAGGAGGGGTAGGGCACGGTGCACACTTGGTTCCCACCTTCTTTAACTGTGTAGTAACTGCTGCAGGCTACAGTTACTCCACTGCCTGAAGGAACAGTGCAGGAAGGGACCAGATAATGTCTCTGCTCCACGTTGGCCTCTCTAGCTGCTATAGGAATAGCGGGTTAATCTGTTGGGCAGAGATAGCCGTGGCCATGCCTGGCTCTCTGGCACTGGGGTTGCTATAAGAAAAGATGTGAATCTTCTTTCCAATTGTCCTACTATGGAGCTCCTCCAGGCATGTACCTCTCTGTGGGCTGCTGTCCAAGGTCTGAACATCTGCACTCTGATGTTGACTTAACCCTCAATTTCTAGGCAGGGAATGCACCTCTGGAGGGGAGGAGGACTCAGAAAGTTGAGTAATCTGAGGTTCTGTGGTGGTGTTTCATAGTTACTTGGCTGCAAAGATGTGAGTGGGGCTAGGCTTCCACCTACTAAATACAGGCATCTTGTCTGAAGTGTTGTGGGGTATCCTCCATCCACCCACCCAGCAGGGCACAGGTCTTGCACTGTGTCGTAGGTGCCAGCTAATGTATTCATGTCAGATACTGTAGGACACCTCAAATGGCAATAGACTTCATAGCAATGTCATAGCAGTGGCCTCATCACTCACAGATTAGAGACAAAATCAGGAAGTCTCATATCTACATCTTTCACTGTCTACTTCATGTTGTACGAGCACCCAGTGCCTCAGTCTCTCCATGGGTAACAGAGGAACATTGCTGCTCGCCTACTTTTGTTCTGAGATATTTTGAAGGAAAATGCCATGTGAATTTGATACAGGGACAGACACTGGGGCTCATTTATAAGTTCAGAAAGGATGCTTGATTTTAAATCCCATTATCACTGGGGAATAAGGAGTTAAAGGACCCTTGAAAGGCAACACACTGTGTGAGCAGTAATTCCCACACAGCATATTCTCTAGTTTTCAAAAAGCAAAGCTGAATTAGAAGGCTGTTTGAGTTGCATGTAAGTACTGGGGATTCAATCATGTTGTTTTAACCCTGTAAAGTAAATATTGGAAAACACAGATGTCAGATTCTGTGAAATGCAAAGAAAAATCATAGAACGGTTTGGGTTGGAAGGGACCTTAAAGACCATCCAGTCCCAACCCCCCTGCCCTGGGCAGGGCCCCCTTCCCCCAGCCCAGGGGGCTCCCAGCCCCGTCCAACCTGGCCTTGAACCCTTCCAGGGAGGGGGCAGCCACAGCTGCTCTGGGCACCCTGGGCCAGCGCCTCACCCCCCGCACAGGGAACAATTTCTGCCTTAGATCTCACCTAAATCTCCCCTCTTTCAGCTTAAAACCGTCCCCTCTCGTCCTACCCCCACCCCCTGATCCAGAGTCCTCCCCCACCTTTCCTGTCCCCCCTTTAAGCCCTGGGAGGCCGCTCGAAGGTCCCCCCGGAGCCTTCTCTTCTCCAGGCTGAACCCCCCCAACTCTCTCAGCCCGGCCCCCCAGGGGAGCTGCTCCAGCCCCCCCAGCATCTCCGTGGCCTCCTCTGGCCCCGCTCGAGCAGCTCCGGGTCCTTCTGCTGTTGGGGGCCCCCGAGCTGGCCCCAGCACTGCAGGGGGGTCTCCCCAGAGTGGAGCAGAGGGGGAGAATCCCCCCCCTGGCCCTGCTGCCCCCCCTGCTCTGGCTGCAGCCCAGGGCACGGGTGGGTTCTGGGCTGCCAGCGCACGGGGCTGCCTCACGGGCAGTTTTCCCCCCACCAACCCCCCCAGTCCCTCTCCTTGGGGCTGCTCTCCAGCCACCCCTCGCCCAGCCTGTGTTTATGGTTCAAAATGGGTCATTCTGGGCTAGAGGCTCCAGCAGTATGAGAGATTCAGGGCAAGAAAGCATAATGTATCACTAGGGAAATTAAATAACACAGTATCAAGGAGTTGAGATTAAAGCTTAGACTAGGGATCCTATTGGTTTTTTATATATATAAATAACACTACTGAACAAACAGCTGGTTGCAATGAAGAATTTGGGTAACCTGTATTTGCTGAGAACTCTAGCGTTACTTGAGAACACATTAAATGTGTAGAGAAGAGCCAGCTGTGCTGTGAGTCCAGAAGGAAGGTTCTGGGTCCTGGCTTTTCTCTGTTTTTGGTTTTGGTTTTGGTTTTGTTGTTTTTTTTTTTTTTTTTTTCACATGAATACACTATAAGACTGTTGACTGGCAAGGTGGTGCTGTTTCCTTTCTTTTTATGTTGTAGCTTGCAGATTCCTTTTGCAATTTCATGCATATATACATATATATATATTGTGATCTGGAAAATAATTTAAGTGGGAGATGTGATACCAAATGTCTCCATTCCTTAAAAATATCTTTATTTTTACAATTAAGTGGACTCTTCCTAGCTGTAAGTATACTTTTTTTTTTTTTTTTCAATTTGTATTTGTTTTGGCGAAGTCAAGTTTTCAGTGAAGTTCTCCATTAAACAAAGACTTTAATTAATAATGAATTACAACGAAATGTAAAAAAAAAAGAAGTGAAAGAGTTCTCATTTTTCTTCATTCATAAATAGTATTTTTTCTATGCAGTCCTGCTTCTATATTTTCAGTTACCAAGGACAAGTTTGACCACAGAAACCTGCTTTTAAATTGTCTTATAGAAGTTGTGTTAAGCCTGGCTGTCATTTGGGAAAGTACTTCTTAATCAGTTAACTTATTCGGACTGACAAGGAGGTCTTTGGATTAAATTTTCTGGCTTGTACTGTACCAAAAGTCGGAAAAGATGTGATAATATCCTGCATATCTACAAAAAGAGGGGATTTGGGTAAAGAGGGGAGGGTGTCTGATGCAACATGAACAGCACTCTAGTTAGTTTCTTATTGCTGAAAAGGCTCTAAAAGTGGAGTGTAAGGGGGAAATTAGAAAACACATGAAAAAAAAAAAGAATATTATTCATAAGAGCCTTATCTTGTGAAGATGCTGTGAGCTTTCTTTATGTGGTTTAGTGGTGATTTGGTTAGTACTTCAGATGAGGTGAATCGCAACCTCAGCTTCACTGACTATTGAGTAGATTTTCAAAATATATGGGACAGTCTGGGTCAAATGGCTTTACAGACACCTGCCTTCGGTAGAAGAAACTTTTCTGGAGCAACCATTTAGATAGAAATGGGTCAAGGACCCTACAGCCTCCAAAGTACCTAAGTCTCATTGCAGATCTAGTCCTTAGTCCTTGTGTGCCTCAGTTCCCCACCTCTGAAATGGAATTGAACATGGTTCACAGGTGTGTTAAGAGCACAGATGTTACCAGTGAAATGAGTTTTCTAGACCAACTCCTGTCGTCCCAGTGCAGTGATGACATGGTAGTCACACATACCAACAGGCAGCATTTATTCTCTTGGCTTGTGACTTAAAAAATCAGAGGTTAGCAACCTTTAACTGCTAATGAACTTCACGTTATGATGTGTTATGGTGTAGAAAATCACAGCTGAATTCTGCAAGTCACCTTTCAGAAGGGTTGTTAGCAAAACACAGTCATTGCTTTATATCTGAATGTAGGACCTGATGTGAATTGGCAATAGCCTTTTGATCGAGGCTGAAAAACACTTCGCTTATTAAAAAAAAAAAGAAAAATCTCCTAAACAGGCACATCTGATTCCCTGCAGTGTTCTTCCCTTCTCTGCCTGTGAAAGTGCTGTTAAAACACAGCTGTAATGGACACCACAGAGTGAACTGGAGCTGGAGCTGCTCTCCAATTACTCGCCTATTTGTGCAATACAGACTATATTTTAGTCTCTTCCTAATGAAGGATGCTTCCCGCTGTGTCTGGAGTGCTTTGTCTCTCGGGGGCATCTTATTCAGCACAGATGGATTCTGAATAGGACTGCTGTCTGAGCCTGTCTCTTCCAAGCTGTCTTGGTTACTCAGCACCACCCGGCCCCACCTCATCGCAATCTGTGACAGTCACCCTTCTCCCAGAGTGCAGGGACTGGCCATGGGGCATCTAGTGCTCAAACCCCAGAATTTCTATAGGTGAACTAAGGTAGGGGGAGAAAGAAAGTCTGGCTGGAGTGGTGCGGTCTTGTGGAGGCATCTGAGACAGTCAAAGAGGTAGGAATCTGTGATACTTGATGCTGAAGGATCTCTCTTTTCAACTGTAGGATTTCTTTCTACTCCTTACAAAGCATCCAGCAACAAAGAACAGAAATTGAAGAAACTGCAGCAGACAGCAGCCCTGGGGAGGGATTAGGGCACCATTTTAGGTTCAGAAAACTTTGCCTAATTACAAGTGTTTACCTCAGAGATCCAAATTTACTTTCCTGACTTGACTTCAGCTTTCCTTCCTTACTACTGATCCTGGGGTTAACGTCTAGGGTAGCCTCAGTCTGATTCAAAGGAGACACTTCATTTGCAGCAGTTGGCGTGATTTTGCCATTTTGTGAAGCTCAGCTCTCCAAAGGATGGGTCTTTTCTTCCAGACTTCTCTCTGACGGACAATTGGGAAAGCGAGACAGATATTAAGAGGAAAACTGATGAGAAAAAGAAATTGTGGGGCTTCTGCTAGAACTCTGCATACCTGGTTAAGTCTTCAGTGAAAATCCGTAAGGGAAAAGAGACAAAGAGGGACATGGATGGTGTTAGGTTACACCATCCATGCCAAGGTTACACCGGATGGGAGCAGAGATGAAGGGTTAGCTCTGTAGATGACTAGAGGTTTACAGTTGACTGTAGCTATTGCTCCAGACTGTCTTAGGAGCGAGTCCCCAAAGGACCTATCGATAGTGCGGGGAGGGGAGTTGCAGCTCTGGAGGTTATCATGCACATGCTGCCTGCTCAGCTAAGTCTTGCTGTCCTTCATTTCCAAGAAAGCTCCATGCTTTCTTGACGACGGTGGAACACTCACCATGAGTGGTGACCTGCTACAAAGAGTCCCAAGACATGACAGAGGCTGTGGAATTACTCTACATCCAAGGAGTGTGTTTTCTCATGAGGGTCTGCTCTGAAGAGTCGCATGCTTGTGGGTATATTCCCTGTTTGCAGCTCTGGAGAGCAACCTCTTGTGGGTCATGTAACCTGGTTTCCTGTCTCACGACCAGCCACACAGTACCTCATGCACCAGATCCTGATGGTCTTCAGCAAGTTGTTTTACTTTATAGTTACTAATTAATAATCAGTAACAATAAATATCACATCCTCAAAGGATCCATAATAAAATACACAAGACTGCAAATTGAAGATCTGAAGGTGAGGGAACAAGAACCCACCTTCAGCTCCATGGCTTGAAAGTGATGGTACTGGTTTTCTACAGGACACACAGAGCTGTGGGACCAGAGAACCATGCTTTCACCTGCTGAACCCTGCTGAACCTTCCAGTGCTAGTCTTTCTGTTCTGGGGATCTGAAAGAACTTGATGCATCATCCTTGTTCAACAGAAGTAATATTCCCCGTACAGATTAGAGTAGCTGAGGTGGTCAATTAAAAAATATTCTTAAGATCACAGCATGGCTCAATAGCTCAGGGGAGGATTCTGCAATCCATTCCAAACTGCTGATTGATGTAGAAAAATGATTTAAACTTTCACAGTATGCATGTAGTAGGCATTATCCAATGTTTACATGTTTTCCAGTTGAAGTCATGAAGGAATGATGAACGAACTCTTGGACTAGTACAAAGATGGGGAAGATGTAAATAAACAGAAAGATAAGGGATGTGTTGACGTTGGGTGCTACATAGTTGTGTGTCTCAGTAGGACAGCCTGAGACTCTGGATCACTGTAGAAGCATGTTCTTACCAACAGTAGCAGGAAGGCTAATGATTGGAGCACTTGTAACCAGTTTATGGACAATTCAGGAGGAAGTTGTGGATGAAGAACAGCATAACCTTAAACAAGGCTGAACTTGTGTTGGAGGGAAGAAACAACAAGGTTAAAGTTCTCTGCCACTTCCCTGGTTTCACAAAAGCTCTTGATGTGCACCAATATATAAAGTAGCAAAATATATTGCATATGTAAGACAAAAATGCAGAGGGAAAAAGCATGAAGCATGACTGCTGGTGTAGATACTTTGGTTTAATCACTGTAACTTCTTTATATTCTTAGAGTAAGTGTTGAATCCTAGGGCTGAAGTATGCAGTGAAATTACTGTAGTGTCACAGTTAAGCTTCCACAGCTTGGTAAAATTATCACATATAAGCTGATCTATGGCAACTGCCTGTGTGCATGTACTGGGACTTGGTAGCAGATGTTGAAGATGTTGAATTACTATACGTGCTGACCAGACAAGGTGTCCAAACTCTTAAGTGGGTTGAAAGATGCAACACTGACCCACATCTGGTGCTCTTAGCTTTTGGAGATGACATGTACAGTGTGTGTGTGTGGGACATCTTAATGAAAGTAATTCTTAGTAGCTTCAAGAAATTGGAACTGCTGATTTATGCTTGGCAATAAATGTCAAGATTTGGAGCTCTCGATTTGTTCATGGGAGTAAATGTCAAGATTTGGAGTTACTGATTTGTGCTTGGCAATAAATGTCAAGATAACAGAATGATTGGATCGGGGACAAAAGGAAAAGATATAAGGAAGTAAAACACAGCAGAGATTTACACTGGGACAAAGAGATTCTTATGCAGCCTTGGTGCAGGGCAGGGGAAACTAATTCCATCAAAGGTGAACTTGTGCCCTTGACCACCAGTGTTGACCAGAATTGGAAGACGGGCAGATGGATGAAGAAGTTACATTTGGTATAAAGATTAACAGTACTGCTTTATCTATGCAAAGCAACTACACTAAACAAAAGACTTCAGAAGACTGGAGGCAGTAAAGAAGACCTCTGCAAAAGATATCAGGCTTCAGAGGAGTCATCTTTAGATGAAGGAAGTTGATAAGAACAGCGAAAATGCAAGCAAGAAGCAGCATTAGCAGCGCTTGGGTCATAATTCAACAGGGAAATATTTTTGAAGGCAAGCAGATGACAATATATCAAAGAAAATTATGCATATGCACCTGAGATTAGCCTTACTATGATGTTGCTATCATTTAGTTGTCTGGGCAGTGCCCATGGGAATATGAAAAAGTCAGGGTTCCAGGAGAAACCAAAATTGAGCAGAAAGCAATAACAAGGAGTCTCTTGGCTGGAAGAGTGTATAATCATATTGTATAAAAGAGAAACTTATGGCTTAGTTTAGTAGCCTAAATTTAAATGTGAAGGAGACAACGATGTAGGTCTTGGTAAATATTCCATGTAACATTTATGGAAGACCTGCACCCTCTGGAGCGGCACCTGGAAAACAGGAGGAGTACAGCACAGTACCTAAAATAAGATGAGACTGCTATGTTTAGGGAAATGAAACCAACTCCTAGCTAATACCAATAATTAATATTGAGACCAAAGATGGAGTGTTGATTGGGGTGTCTCTTGCAGGACAGTTGAAGAGCTCTTTGGCCTGTGACTGCATTGACTACATCTTCCATGGAAGCTGAGGAACCCAGAATGCCAATACTGTAGACACATAATTTTGTGTCTTAACCTTCAGCCTAAATCTCCCCCTCTCAAGAAAAAGTATTTACCCTTATGTAGGTGCTTAAAAATGTGTGGTACAAGTAGTTAAGACTAAACTAGTTATTCCAGGGTTATTTATGTCTGAGAGAAAGTGGCACTTACATAAGGCTCTTCATCCCATTGAATAAACCTACCTAGATCTGAATAAGTGACGTTTTCTCTTTAGTGATTATTCGTGGAGCCTACAGTGACTAGCTCAGATTTGGGTGTACAGTTTCTAGATGCCCAATTTAGAGCAGGTAAATTCTGTCCTTGACATCCAATTCTTTGCCTGATGTCTGAGAGCAGGAGCAGGGAAGAGAGACAAGGGGATTTGGGGGGATTCCTAAGGATCAGGTGGTTCCCTGTCAGGAGCTGGAACAGGGGCTGGTGGCCCATTACTGCCCCATGCTTTGGGATTCCAATGCCTTGGAACTTGTAGGGCAGGTTTGGGGGGGATCTAAAGTAGTAAAGGCTGGAATTTGTTCATGATACCCTGGCATCTCTTCTGCTTTATTACCCACTGTGGCAGGTTTTCTTAGATGTGGAGGCACAACATCTGCTTCAGTGAAGGCTGGACCGTGCCAAAGATTTGGCCTCCAATCCCCACTGGATGGCATGTCCCCAGGTGTAAAGGGACCCAGGCATGTCTCCCCCACCCCAGTGTGTCTCAGAGTGGCACTGAAGAAAAGATTTCTGCCTTGTATGCAGACATCACCTTTGCAGCTTCTCCAAGTGCCCAGCAAGGGCTGGGAGGAGGAAAAACTGCTCCGTAAGGAGCTGGATCTGAACTGACGTTGGACACTCAGGGCTGTAAAACTTCTACTTAAACCCCAAAGCATTAAATCATTTCCAGTCAAGTTGCATTTTTAGGTCAGAACAGTTTGACACCGGTTCTTGTAACTAACAAAACAAACACAGAATTAAAAAAAAAAAAATCATGATTGCTTTGTTTCTGATTCATTTCAGGCAGGCAGAAACTGTCAGTGGTGATTGTGGGGGAAGCAGAGGTAGCATCTCTAGTGGAAAAAGGAGATCGTTGATGGAGACAGGAGTTTTATTTGCTTCATTAAGCAGCAGAAAAGAAAAATTGTAGAAGGCACTGTTTTTCAAAGTTTGGGGTTTTTTTTTTTTTTTTTTTTTTTTTTAAATGCCCCTTCTCATTAGGCTTGACTGGTGTTGCTGCTTTGTCTGTAATGTGGCTCAGGCTTGAAAAACTAACAACGTTTATTCCTAATTGCATTTGATTACACATATCTAAAGGCCACAGATGGTTCAGGAGAACTGAGCTTTAAACACATGCACAAGCACACTCTTTCCCTTCCCCTCTTTCTAAGTCAGAAGATGGACAGTCTGACACTTGACTTTCATGCAGGCAAAACTTATCTAGTGAGGCCATCAAAATCCTCCATAGCGGTGGGGAAACCCTGGCAGAGTCCAGATGCAACACTGAAAATACAGTAGTGATAATTGATTTGTGGCTTCACCGGTCAAGGGCCAATATAATAGGATTATGCATTTAGGAAAAAAATAACTGATCATGATGACTGAATTTAAGTGTGATAGCTGATAAATCTAGTAGTTAATGAGAAATTATGATGTAGCTATAGCTGTTGCCCTGGTTGTGAGGCTTGCTTGTGCCAGGGCTGCTTCTGGATTGGGCTGAGGGACCCCTTGGATGGTCTCAGACCTCCAGCCTCCCTAGTTCCCAATGACAACTTCATTTTTTTTCACATCTGGACCAGTTCAGGGTCCTACAAACAACAGTTTCACATTGAACCCTGGTGCCTATTTTCCTCTGAGGACAGCAGCGGTCACACAACAGCCTCTTTAGTATAGCTGTAGCATTTAACATAGCTGTTTATTAGCAGAGACAATAGATTTAATTATGGATGCAATCTCTCCGAAAGTAATGAAAATTCTCTGAGATCATGTCTAAGTTTTTCCTTAATGTTTATGTGGGTTTGGTTCTGGGTGGGTCCAGGACTTTGCATCCTATCTAGTCTCCATCCCTCTCTCTTCAGCCTGTCTCCTCAGCAGACCATGACAAGGAATTTTCCAAAAAAATGGCTTTTATATTTTCCTATATTATCTTGAATCTAGCTGACCCAAAATACTGATATCTTCCTTAAAGGTGCCATTCTTAAAGCTAACACTTGTCTTTCGGATCATCTTTTGTGTTGCTTGTGTATGTCCTCCTGAACTATTACTTCCTTGTTTGTTCTTTTTTTGGTCAGCTATTGAGTTAAATCTATGCATACACATGGGAAGTCAACCTCAGGAGTCCACTATAACTACTCAGTAATTTTACCTGCCTTCATTTAAACTACGATCACACATGATCATATTTAGATTATTACATACAGCATCACATCCATCATATTCACTTGGAGGCTATAAATGAGGGTTACTGTCTCCTTAGCCCAAAAATATATAGCTAAGTGTAGTACAATCTGAACTCCACCTAACACCCTGTGTATCAAATATATCATTTTTCTGTATGGCAATTTGAAAGTGGAAGGACTTGGAAAACATCTGAAAGCTTTTATGTTGTAGCTTTTCCAAGGAGTCCAAGATATAATTGATAGGAGATCAGAAGCATCTTTATTTTAATTCCTACCTTGGTAGAGAGAAGGGGAACCTTTTTCTAGTCTGATAAAGCTTCTGAAGAGTTTCTTTTCTGTGACTTCCTAGGACAGAGTTTAATATCCTGAATAAGAAGATCCAAACTCCAATCCAGAGACCAAGAGCTTAATAAAGGTCTGGCAGATGCAGAATGGACTCAATAAGGAGATCGTTGACTAAACCACACGCTACATCCCAAACACCTGACGTGCCTTCCCATCCCAGGGTCCAACTTCACACTTGGTCCAAGTCTTTTAAAAGCTGATCAGGTCACTGTGTTTGTTTTCTCCATGAGAACTGCATTACATCTGGGGCCAGGGTGCCCTGTGATAACCCATGAGGCTGATGGGCCTAAACCCTGTCAAAACAAGATGAACCTCTCCTACAAAACAGACTGCTATTTATTTTTTTACATTTTTTTTTTTTTTTTATCTATCCTGATTCCCTCCTTTAGGTACCTGCAGACAGACAGAAAAGTTTATAACAAAGGAGAAAACCCAGGTAAACCAAATGAGGGCTGAGAAAAGCCTTGAGATAGGAATGAGAAGATAAATATGCCAGTAAGGAATTCAATAACAAACCATATGGGGATGACTGGAGAAATGTGATCCATTCCAGATGGTTTATCAGTCCTTAGTATCAACAAACTGGCTCAAATAAGCATAGAGATTTCCCTATGCTTTCCCAAAGCAAAGCCCTGGTGGTTTTCCTGTTATGCTGAAGGGCAGACTAATCCTTAAGCTGATGACAAAATAGTCATAAAACATTGTGATGCTGTTTTTCAGCTCTTGCCCAAAAGAGGGCCGAATTTAAGAAGTGGTGGTGTTTATATTGATCTTTATAAGAGCAAATTTCTGATCTAGATGTACTGGAAATGTTGATGTTCCTCCCTCCCTCATTTGTTCTGATTCTGTTTCCAGCACATCCCTTGGGCATGTTGAAAGTCTGATGGACAAAACCTGTAGTACTATGAACTGTACTGTCACCTTGTCCCTCCTTCCCTGTGTAAGCTGCCTGTCTCTTGAAATGCAGACTTTATTCTAGCTGGGGCTCGCGGACAAATGATGGGGAAGGTGGAAATCTAAGGAATGGGCCAGTGTTATATGCATTTCAGGTAATTGGTATTATTTTATGGGAGCTAAATGCATCGTCTGAGCAGTCCTGTGCAAGGGGGGGGAAAAAAACCCTAAATCCATGCTATTTGCTTCTTCAGACTTCTTGGTGCTCGAGCATTGGTGTGATGCTGGAAACGAAGCTTTTTGAAGTCTTCTGGTTGTTTATCTAGCACCTGCTAATGTCTGAGCATATGAAGAGATTTTAAAGGTCAGAATATGGAGGTTCGAAGGGTGCCCAAGTAGGGATACATGGGTGTGTCTCTTCATAAACCGGTACAAGCTACACTTGAGGTTGGGCAAGGGGCTCCTGGGGAGGTGCAGGAGGTCCCTCTGTCAGGCACCTTACAGGAGGGCTCCCAGTGCACCAAAAGGGGCAGTGGCCAGGGCAGCCCATGGAGCTAATTCCAAATTTACCCAGTGCCAGGGTAGCTTGCTAATCCTTGGACAGTTAACTTTCAACCTGGGGGACTGAGAATTCTTCCAAAAGGCCTGTGAAAGAGGAAAGCTTTTTGTCAATGCAATTAGATTCAATATTCAGAGGCTTTTATTGCCTCTTTGCTTCTAAGTGGAAAAGTGTACATCAATCTGCACATTTGAAAACACTTGAACACCATTAAACAAGAGCATCTTCTTGTTTCATTACTTGTCCGTATTATGTGGTTTTTTTGGTGGTGTTTTGGGAGGGGTTTTTGGTTTGGGTTTTTTTTTGAGCTCACTGAAACACTCGGATGTCCAGTCCCTTTGACCTTCTCTCTGCTTTGGTGGGCTGGTTTAGCATAAATTGAATTACTCAGGATAACTACATTGTATAATTATTTGAAGTAAAAAAGTGCTTGCAGAGCTTTGGAGCAGCCTGTAATTCATCTGCTTTTAGAAATACAGAAACTGACTGGTCTTCTAATCTCATTTTTGGATACCTGGTAGTTAACCTGCCACACAGTTTGTGTTTCCAGATGACATTTGCTCCCTCTGATGTGCTTTCAGAAGTAGACAAGTTTTCCAGAAATCTGGTATGAGTAAAGCAGACCATAAAATTACACCTGTTTTATAACAATTTTTGTAGTTTTGCCATTTATCTTTGCTTTGGCATGAGGACAGTTTCAGTAAAGTGTGTGTCTGTGAAACATAATGAAAGAGAGCATCTTCCTGGTGGGGTGGATGCTGCGTCTGCACATTGCCCTGGGTTCAGTGAAGCATTGCTTCGTGAAATGTGCACTGTAAGAGAAAGTTCTGCCTCACTTGTCACCTTGAGAGCTGCTGTAGGCTGAGCAGATGGGAAAAAAAAAAGGTGAAAAATGTCTACAGCAGAGTGTGTATGAGTTTGTTTCAGGTTCTTGTTTGCCTTGCTGAGGATGTTATAGTGTGGTCAGATAGGGATGGATTGGTAGACCCATTTGAAAATCCTGAATTAAGTAACATTAAAATGAGACGACCAGAGGGTCAGGGCAGAAGATGGACCGCAAAGTGGGGATATGAACTCAGCACAGTTGTAATTCTCTGGTTGATGATGAACTGCTAAAATCTGCAGACTAAAGGCTGCAGAGATCAGACCTGACTCAGTGTGAGACTAGGCGAGGGGCAGGGCAGCCAGGGAGGTGAAGTTTTAAAATGCTGAAAAAAAATCTTTTCTTATTAACACAGCTATGCCTGCACAGATGCATTTTTTTTTTTTTTAAGCCATTTAACTAAGCCCAGAAATCTGGTCAAAGCAAGCTCTGCTGCAAGAACATGTTGTTCACTAGCATCACAACACTGGGGCTCTGACTCTGGACCAACACAGCAGCTGCCTCTAACATGGCTCAGGCCTTAGGAAAAGTGATGAAGAGGTTGAAAATGACTGTGCTGCCAAATTTTTGGCAGCTATAATTCTGTGGGGCTGTCCTCCCAGGCAGGATTCTCACTTCTGAAACTGCTGGCAGCAAGTTTTAAGCTGTGAAGCTGCTCTTCCCTCCTGGTTCATCCAAGCCTTGCTGTAGGGAGCTGGGGCCGGGGGGAATCCTCAGGGGAAAGCTCTGAAACTGAGCTGTGGGTGAGGAACACCACCTCAAAAGTTAATGTTTTGGCTGAAGCAGAGGAAATGAGAGAAGGCAGAAGGAGAAAAATGCATCCCAAATGTTTAGCTTGGGCAGGAGCATCCAGGGACAGGATCACCCGGGTTATGCCTGGTCCTTCTCTTCTTTCCCTGAGCCTCTGATATGGGGCACTTGTTGGACATGCAGTACTGGGCTAGAAAATGCTGTGCTGTGACTCTGGCCCTTTGCACTGTGTCAAGCTCTCTTTGGGGCTTAAAGCAGCCCTTAAGTGCCGACTGCCCTCAGCAGCAGCTATTGGCATTTTAAAAGCACCTTCTTGCTAGTGCTGGGCCCGTAGAGAGCAACAAGCATCTCCCAAAGAAGCCTCTTAACTCCTTGGAGCCACCTTAAATTCCCTCTGGTCTGCCCTACCTGTCCTCCCTGGGTAACATGCATGGAAAAAAACACGTTTCTGGACACCCCCCAACCCTTAGCGTGTAAAGCGAGTTGCTCCTTACCTCGATTAACTGTGCCATGGCAGCTCTCGAGCAGGACAAGAAGAGGGAGGAAGACCTCACCCAGGAGGGAGGATGCTGCAAGGGTGGATCCCACGCCATCTTCTCTTCCCAGTGTATCTCCGACTTCTGCGCTGTGGCCCAAAGCAGGGGAGGTTTATGAATAACCCAGCCAGCTCTCGGCAGCGTTCAGCATTTACCAGAAGCAGTCGCGTGCTGTCCCGGCCCTTCTTTACTGCTTTCCTTTCTAACCCAGCAGCCACAGAGCTGACGCCGGGGAGTCATTAATTAATTAGGCCGGTGTCACTTACAGACTGCTCTGCTGTTCCTCAAGCTGGGCTTTGTGAAGGGGGAGACGCAGGGAGCAAAGTAGCACTCAGAGCTTTTGCCGCTCCCCCAGAGGAAGACGATTCACTCATTAAGACCCTGGCTTTGCATTTTTTTTTTTTTTTTTTTTTTTTTTTTTTTTTTTTTTAAATTTTACAGCTGCCTGACTGATTCCAGCTCTCTTCTTGCTCTTGTTTTTCTCCTGGCCTGTTGAGAATTCTCTTCCCCTAATGAAAAAGGGCGGTAAGCCAAACTGATGCATCATCAGCATCATAGCTACCCTATGCTAGCAGAGTCCGGTGTTACTAGAGATGAGTATTGGGATTTTAAAAGCATCTTTCATCCCTGAAGGATCTTGTGGATATACTGCTACAGTCTGGAAGTTCACCCAGACTTAAGCTGTGAAGGGAGTTGAAGGCAACTGGGATGAGCATGTGCATAGCAGGTTGTAGAAGCTAAAACTGCAGGGCCACCATCTTGGGCTCTGTTCTACTCAAGGGGCTCCAGAAAATGATCTGAATCAGATGGGTAAGGAAAACACAGCTTGAGGGTTTGAGAGAGTGTGGGACTCTAATCTGGACTGTCCTTCCAACAAGGAGCAAAGAAAACCTCCAGCCACAGAGTGAAAAAGTGGGTCAGGAGGAGAGTGACTGGATGAACGAGGTTTACTATATTTTCCCATGCTCATAATTTCTTGTGGTATTCTTTACTGGGAGAAGCCTGGCATTTTAGGCAAGAAAAGCAATGAGATCCAGGAGGGTCTAGTCACTTCTGCTACCGTGTTCTAGCGCTTTCTGAGAACTAAGCACAATTTCAGGAAAAAGAGCTCCATAACAAATTAATATTTTACAAGCTCAAATAGGCAGGCCAGCTTTAAGGTTTGCATTACTGATCAGACTGTGAAGATCAGAGGAGGGTGGGACGATGCCAACACGTGCATTGCTTCGGAGGAAAAGCAGCTGTTCGGTTCTTTGCTGCATTTTGCTCCCTGCAGACCTTCTCAGTGACTGCTTGCTGTGTTCCCATACATGAGATGATGGGAAACTGTGTGCTCGGAATATTGACATAAGAATGAGGTACAGTGGAAAGGGAACGTGGGATGCTGTTGTATGAGGTGTCATCATCAGACAACAGACGGTGGCAGCATTGAGGCAGGGAATTATGCATCTGCCTCAGAAGTTGTGCACCTTGGTCCTCCTTCCCCCTGTGAAAACCCAATCTGGGGCTCTCAGATCCTAAGCAGTGGTTCACTGAGCCGGTTTTAATGTTTTTCAGTTTGATTTTTTAAGGAAATGGGACTTTTGGACATGATACTTTGCTTGTCACTCTCTTCCCTCCACCCTACCTTCCCTCCTGTGGACTTTTAAAATTTTGTTGTCACTTTAATTCAGCTGAAATTGCCCGAGGGATAAAGGTCTGGGAGATACTGAGTTTCTGCGCGTTGAATTTTTTAAAAGGTTTTCCATTGAGTAAAAAAATTGAATCAGTTGTAGTTCTCACGGAAGGAAGGATAGTATGTGGATAATTCTTGCAGGACACCAGAGGATCTATCCTGGGCAGAGATGTTATGACCAGCTGAGCCATGGGGAGCTTTGGTTGGCATCTTGCTAGACACCAGCGAATGCAACCACAGGGCATAAATCCACGGCAAACTGGGCTGCTGGTCCTGCTTCTTCCTTGTAGAAAAACATTGTTGAAGAACTAGTACTAGTCTGTGTAAGAGGAGCTTATGGAAATGCACCTGCTGTGCCCTGGGTCAAACACAGTATAAGCTCGCAAAGCCTCTGGGTTGCTATTTCCAGAGTGCAGTTTATTATTAGTGCCTTGCACATGAGCTGGGAGTTCAACGTTGCTCCCATCCTTTTATCTGTGGCTTCTCAAGAGGTGTGGGGTTTGGGGAGTTTTCTTTTGTTTTTTAATGCACTGAGCAAATTAGACTGTGATTTTCCTGCAGCTGATGGGGAGACATTTCTCTGTGTGCTCATGAACCGGGCCTGCTGTGGCATCAAACTGCTGCTGGAAAACATTTGTGCCAAGTGTTACACAAAAATAGCACAAACAAACCTGATTTTTTTTTTTTTTTCTTTTTTCCAACCTCCAGATTTCTTATTCTATATATGGGTCAGTGTAGCAGAGTGCTTCCTTTAGTTTAAAGGGGAAAAAAAAAAAAAAAAAAGTAGATTTCTGCAGACTCCAGACCTTCTAGCACTTTGTAATTTCATTTCAGCTTCTTTCCTTGGGACAATTTGAAAATACCTGGAGTAGGTCAGAGCAGAATCTCCTGCTGGGATCTTAAATTATAAGATTTAATGCTGGCCTTCTATTCCCTTGATCTTTCAGAGTTTGTTTTGTTTGGTTTTTTTTTTTTTTTTTAAAGTGTGGTTTTTTTTTTTTTTTGTTATGACAAGGAGGACAAAATAACTGTTTGTACCCAAGAATCTACTTCTAATTTGGTGACCTGACCCATTAAGCTGCATATTTTGTAGAGAAAAGAAAAAAGTGTTGCGACACTCCTGAATGTAGCAACAGTGAGGAAGTGGGCTTTGCAGAGAGGGGAAATTGTTGCCTTTTTCCCCACACAGACCTACCAGCAATGACCCCTCACTGGATAAGGTTACTCATGGCCCACATTGCACATGCTGTTATGCACTCACCAATTAGTGGATGGCCACCGATCTCTCAGTGAAACCACAGGCGCTGTTAAGCTTGTCAGCTTCCTATTTATAGCATGCGCCTTTTGGCATCCTCTTGGGAAACAAATGAAACGTGGCTCTTGCTAAACACGTCACGTCGCCAATCGCTGCGGTGCCGGCGTTGCTGCTACGCAAAAGCACGACAACGCTGTTCGGAAGAAAATTGCCGTCTTCATCTGTGAGACTCTGCTCAGTGCAGCAGCAAGAGCCCCAGGGGTCAATCCACCGAAAGGGGATGTGGCTGTTGCTTGCCTCATCTTCTCTCCCCGTCCTGGGGCTTCTTTGCTATCTGCCTGCATTTGGAACGATGGGCAGACAGATGAAGAGCGAAGAAGAGAGCAGGGGAATGTCCTTGCTTTATTCTGGCTTTATTGATATCGATGTCTGCCAAGTAACTAGGATTTCTTAACGAGATTTCTAAGGCAAGTGTCTTTCGTGAGAAGGCCCCTGAAGAGAGAAGTTGTGTGTCCTGCATGTGTTTACATGTAGTAAACCTGTTTGCAGTCACCGTTGATGAAAATCTGAGACCAGACCAGTGGGTAACTTCTGTGTATGTCGCAGCTCCGTTACACCGCTCATTCTGCTGGGTACACACCGTTTCCCTTCCTCTGTGTGCTTCAGAGCACCTTGAAGCCATGGTGATGGGTGCTGTGCAGGGTTACAGCATTTGGAGAGAAATAGCCCTTTGCCATGGAGAACATATGTTCCTGGATGAGTGGGAATAACAGATTTGGGGCAAGATGGAGTGTCTCCTTCCCTGCCCAAGTGTGGTATCATCTCTATCCAACCACCCCCCAAGGATCCCATGGCCTCAACCAAGCAATTCCAGGCTTTCTCTGCTCTCCTTGCTCTTCCCCCTCAACAGCAAGGTCCCAAGCCTATGTTTTTGCCTGCTCTCAGGGGTGTTTGGAGATTTCCAGGGAGACCAGACTCCCAGTTCCCCATCGCTCTTCAGCCCAACCATGAGCAAAGACAGGGAAGCCCCAGGACAGGGGAGGAGACCTGGGATCCAGAAGAGTGAAGAAGCCAGGAGAAGGAAGGAATAAATCTTCTTAAGTACTTTTGCCTGCAGTTTAATCCCCAAAACGTGGTGAAATGTTTTTTCCTTCACCTTTGCAGCTCCCCTTGAGTCATTTGAAGGTTGCCCTCTGTCCCTGCAGACTGTGGCTAGGAAACCTCCTTTGGAGGAGAAGTGCGGAGGCTGCATTTGTTTTCAGCTGGCTCCGTCATAACTTGCCTGCCCTGTGCACAGGAGCACGACAAGCCTTCCCACAGAGCTGAAAGCAAATTCAGAAACACCCCAAATGATTGCCTATGGGGAGCGGCAGCCACATCACCCGTCCACGGCTGCCGTTTCCCTTTAAATTCTCTAAAAGCCATTCAAGTGTTGAGTTGCTCACTGAAATTTAATGTGGAGACTGGCCAAGCGATGGCAGCCTGCCAGGGGTTTCCATGTCTACCAAGAATGTTTTGCAGTGCACCTTGGGAGAGGAGCATTACTTCCTTGAATTTTTTTATTTTTTTTTTTTTTTTCCCCTCCCCTTAAAGTGAGTAAATAAAGCAGCAGAAAAGTTATAGCAGGCAGCTTTCACCACCAGCTCCTCTTTCTGTTCACATGGCTACGTATCCTGGCTGACAGCTCAACCCATGGTAAGATGGACTTTTTGCTCAGGTGGCATTTGGCTGCCGGGAGATGCTGCTAAACAGCTGTTGAAGTGGTCTCGTGGGGGATTGTGGTCCTATTGCAAAAGATTTGGCTCTGTGGCATGATGAAGATCAGGGGGGGTTACAGCTGTGGAAACGGGGTGATGTTCAGTATGTGACAGTGTCTCTCTCCAAAGGTTATTGCTCGGGTATTTTGTAGGGTTAGGAAAGGATGCATCTGTGTTTAAGATGCAAGTCATTTTGGGGAGGCTGTGAAATCAGCAAAATCTCTGCCTCCGTAAAACAGGAATGTTGCTCATTTCCTACTTGCATTGAGGCAAATATTCACAAAATCCCTCCCGGTGCTGATAGGGCATGTGCCGTGGGAGCGAGATATAATGGTGTGATTCACCACCATGCTATGGGACAAGGTGCCTTTGTTTCCCCGGCAGCATGTCTCCAGGCGGTTGGACTCGTTATGTAGCCGACATGCCTCAGGGTTGTAGATGGCTTCCAGCCCAGTGGGACAGGACCTTGCTGTCCCCATTTAGCCACTGAAG
Source organism: Tyto alba (assembly GCF_018691265.1). Taxonomy (NCBI): domain Eukaryota; kingdom Metazoa; phylum Chordata; class Aves; order Strigiformes; family Tytonidae; genus Tyto; species Tyto alba. The sequence continues at coordinate 39,758,815 of NW_024881313.1, read as the reverse complement.
GGCGAGGTTGGACACAGCCGGTGTGGTGCTGTGGGATGGTTGCTCAAAGGCAAGGAGAGGGCCACTGGTCTCATGCCACCGCAGAAAGAAGGTCGTTTCCTCCTGGTTTGACAGTGTTGTAGTCACTTGTCATTGCTCTTGCAGCAAAGGTGGATTGCTGGTGGGCTGCCTGGTCTATGCTGCTACCTCAGTGGGGGATTTGGGAACTGGGAGGGATAGGAATGGGGGGAAGACTGAACCAAGACTTGCTCCGCTCTTCAGAGTTGCTCATGTGCTGTCTGGCCCTCGTCATCTTTTCCCATGTTGCCTGTGTTTGAGGAGAGCCTTTCTCAGCCCTCTCAAATCAAATGGTGGCTTTCTCAGGAGGTACCCATAAAACCCATCTGGATGATGGGGAGGGACTGGTCTTGGCCACAAGAAACACCTTATGCATTAAGAAAGAAAATCTAGTTGACTTCTGCTCTTCATCCTCTTTCTGTGAGTCTCTCATCTACATGTAGCTTGGCACCCTTGCTCCTCTTTCATATCTCCACGTGCCAGATGCCTCTGGCTATCGGATTGCTTTGATCTGCTGACTGGATGCATCTGACATAGCTTGCCAAGGAGTGGGAAGAAGGCCTCAGCATTGCAGCTGGGATTGTGCCATCCTGCTTGGAGTGTTTGGAAGAGCCCTGGTAAAAGTCACCGTCTTCCTGCAGTCAAGCACTGTAGACCTCTGTGTCGTTCCCCTGCTGGGACGTTCTGCAGCCCAAAAGACTCATGCAATTAAGTACTTGCTTACCTCACTGGTACCACTTCTCTGCTCCACCTCAGACAAATTTTCATGTCATTCTCAGAGCCAGAAGAGTTGTAATCATTCTGCTACAATGAAAGAGCAATATGATGCGGTTTTTTTTTAATTATTATATAGTTTTCTGGAAACTTATCCGTCCAGCTAATCACTGAAAGGCTCACAGTTTCAGATAACTTTGCATAGAGGAAGAAGCTATTCTGAGCTGAAAGATGACAGCTTGATGTTAACATAAAAAAAGTGCATTTCTTTTTGTCTGTTTTTCTGTTTTCTGGCTTCCTGCATGTATAGCAGCTCCTATGAAAATGGGACTGACTGACAGTCAGTTTTCCTCTTTAGCAAGGCCTTTGGTTAGACAAGCTACCACAGAGCAATAAATAGTTTGGAATCATGAGTCATGTTTCATTCCTGTAACTAAACGGGCATCATGGGTTTATTTAAAAAAAGGCTTCTTTGTTTCTGTGTTTGTTGTTACAGAGAAGTAATCCTCAAGTAAAATCCCAATGGATTCTTGGTCTGGCCAGTTGTCACTGTTGCAGGTAGCTGCTCTGAAGACTGATATTTCTATCTGTTTTCTTCTGTGGAGTAAGAATTAGAATTGCTTTACTGAACAGTAAGCACATCAGTCATGTAACACTATGTGGTACGGTGTCCCAAGGGAGCTTGTGTCTTTGGATATGATGTGGTGCTAGGTATCTTCTCAAAGGGTCTGTAAACCATCTGGGCTTTCCAAAGTTCTGAGAGCAATGGAGCACCCTGACCTTTGGATGGCAGCTACGGCCAGATGGATGGGCATCCTGACCAACCCCTCAAGGTAGAAGCAAGTACCACAGGTCACATGGAGGGGGAGACACCTTGAAATGGTGACCATCCTCATCGTGACCATCTAGTTCTACCTTGGCAGCCTAATCTCCTGTGCTGTGTAGGACAGGGGGAGGATGGGACCAGTTGGTGTAGCTCATGATGCACAGTTTCAGCACCACCTTGTTGCAGCTGGCATTTGTCCAGCAGGCTAAGGAACTGGTACAGCTTGACGAACAGGCACAAGGAGACATGTTACTCTTGGGTACTTTTTGGTCCTTGGATCAGGACCAATGTTTTGTCCCTTACGCTGGTGGCCAGTGTGCTCTGTTTGGTTTTGCCCCTTTCCAGTTCTTTCTTACACTAAAGAGAACCAGGTGCTACATGGTGAAAGCCATCAGCCAATAGCTACTATCTGTCCAGGGTCTTGGCAATGCCTCAGATGATCTTGCATGTTTACAACTTCAAGTTGTAGTGAGTCCTTGATGGCAAGGGACCTTTGGCAATTCTGGTGCTAAGAACTAGGTCTGCCATAGACCAGGAACTGCATGAACATGTCATCAGAGACAGCACCTGGACCAATTGCTGTCTGGTGGAGGAGAGCACAGGTGGAGTGGACTTGCCAAAGGTCATGTAAACAGCAGAGGAAATGGTATTTAGGTCATCTGGCCGCTCAGCTAAGGCTGAAATGTCTAGACTGTGCACACTTCCAGGGATTAACTCTTGACTCTTTGAGCTGAGAGCCTGTGTGGGATCAATACTGTGGCATTTGGTTTGCATCTGAGCTCTCTGTCTTGCAGACACCAAGACTGGAGGTCTCAGGAAGAGTCAGTCTCTTAACTTTGTACAGGGCTTTCCTACGGAAGGAAATGAGTGTGGTAAGGAAAGATGTTGAGTCCATACTACTGTATTTTTCGTGCCTTCTCTCCTTATGCTTATTCTGTGTCTGTCCTGCTCCTGACCAGTCTTGTGCTGCAATCTGTCCCTGGTCTTGTCTGATTGTCAATCTCCATCTCACATGGACAGGAATACAGATGCAGATGTGCGACTGCAGTGCTTGTTACCTGAATTCTTCTGTGCATCCTGACGAGTCTGGAGAATTTCTAGAAGTGTTTGATTTCTATACTGGTTTACTGCGGGTAGCTCAAATGTAGAAAACATGTCTGTGCCCATTGTTGATCCCAGTTTCTTGTTGCTTGTTTTCTAGTCACTCCTCCCTTGCATGCCTTTCTTACCCTTTAGGGAAAAGGGCTCGTGTTGCCTCAGTGAAAAGAACCAGGACAAGTTTGATTATCAAGAAGATTGTGAAACTTCTTTTGCATGAGATATGAATAATTGCACACTTAGCTCCTGTTCCATGCATAGTTTCCCAATGGCATGCACAAATACTCTGCTTCTGGGCTTGCAAGGCACATGAGTTAAAGAGTATGTGCTTGGATCAGACACCTCTATGTTACAGTCCCCTGGTGAGAGAATCAGAGTATTTCAGCTTGTTGATCCTGTCTGGGGTGGGTGCTGTGTCAGATCCTTAGCTGCCTAAACCATAACAGATCCAGTGAGGTCCCAGCTTCTATGAATGCCCCACACCTTGTCAAAGCCTCAGATGGTCCTGTGGCAAGGCAGCAGAAATGCCAAGTTGCTGCTGGCTGGGATTATAGGCTTGGTCCATCTTAGATTTGCATTGCCTCCTCCATCTCCCAGCTCAGTCCTCTTTTCCTTGAAACTGATGTGCATCTGAAACTCCTTAAGGGGTAAAGGAAGATGCTGATTTTTTAAAAATAACTTTGTGGAAGGAAAAAAAATTCCTTATATGGGGGCTGCTAACAGAAGAAGGACACAGAGATGCTCGAGCGGGGCCAGAGGAGGCCACGAAGATGCTGGGGGGGCTGGAGCAGCTCCCCTGGGAGGCCGGGCTGAGAGAGTTGGGGGGGTTCAGCCTGGAGAAGAGAAGGCTCTGTGGGGAACTTCGAGCGGCCTCCCAGGGCTTAAAGGGGGGACAGGAAAGGTGGGGAGGGACTCTGGATCAGGGGGTGGGGGTAGGATGAGGGGGGACGGTTTTAAACTGGAAAAGAGCAGATTTATGTTGGACATAAGACAGAAATTCTTCCCTGTGCAGGGGGTGAAGTGCTGGCCCAGGGTGCCCAGAGCAGCTGTGGGTGCCCCCCTCCCTGGAAGGGTTCAAGGCCAGGTTGGACGGGGCTGGGAGCACCCTGAGCTGGGGGAAGGGGGCCCTGCCTGTGGCAGGGGCGTTGGGACTGGATGGTCTTTAAGGTCCCTTCCAAGCAAAACCATTCTAGGATTCTGAGAAAAGAAAGCTATATGAAACTAGGATTTGTGCTAGGAGGAACTATCTTTTGTTGGAGCAAAAAAAAACAAACCCAAACATTTATTTTTCTCACATCTTCAAGCAGCCTCTACCTAGGGGTAACCAGGAGCTGAGATTTCACTGAGTAATGCTGTGGGAATGGGAGGCTGCAGGTTGTTTGCTGCTGCTCTGGGAAATGCTTCATTAAACCAGTATCGGAGCTGGTATAGTCAAGGATATTCTTGTAACTGAATGAGTCATAAAGCAGCTATTTCCAGAATGGTTGGTTCTCGTAACATGGGGTGGTCCTGGTGATAGAAAGATGTGCCGGCCAACAGAGCTGATTCAGCATCACTGGCCACAGAATTCAAAAATTTGCCTGGGACCTAGTTTCAGCAGAGGAAACTGGGCTATAAATAAGTTCTGATTAAAAAAACAAACAAACAAAACAAAATTTCCTTGATGGAAAAGGCAACTTGTTTCAGGGAAGCTGTATTTAGAGGAAATCACAAGGGTTGTGAGACACTTGACTGTAAGGGTGGTGAGACACTGGAACAGGTTGCCAAGAGATGTTGTAGATCCCTCATCACTGGATGTGTTCAAAGTCAGGTTGGACAGATCTTTCAGCGACCTGATCTAGCAAAAGATGTCCCTGCCCATGTCAGGAGGGTTGGACTACATGATTTTTAAACATCCCTTCCAACCCAAACCATTCTGTGATTCTATGAAAGGAGGCGTTTTCTCACAAGGTACAAATTGGGGTGAGATTTGGTGGAGGTTTCTGTTCGGATGGTTAAAATGCCTAAGCAGGAAGAGCAAGGTGAACTCTTTGCCTTAGAGGTTGCTTGATCAAATTTAGTTTGGTATTTCTAGGGGGGGTAAATGGTTGTAGTTGTCATGGGTGGTTGAATGTCAATTTGCTGTGCCATCTGTGTAGGGGAAGGCCTCTTGGAGACAGCATGTTCATTGGTGTCACTGTACTGCATATCCTTTGAGTAGATGTTTCTAGGGACAGTGTTAAGCCTAGTTTGAAACCATGTTCCCCAGAGTGACACATGCAAGCATAGGAAACAAAGATTTAAAACTGAGGTCGAGCAGGAGAGCAAAACATAAAGTCTGAACCACCTGATATTGCTGTCTATGGACAGATGAATACCAGTAGCATTCCCTAAGCTCCTGGCTTAGAGATGGTATCACGTGCTTTGTGTTTAAGATCTGTGGCTGCAGATAGCCAGCAATAATTTAATTAATAACGATCTGGTCAGATAATGGGAGAGAGACCCAGAGCTGATAGGGAAGATTTCTACAGACTTTTGTAGAAAACTGCCGTGTTTTATTTAAAAAAAAACTTTCAGTAGAAGCTTAGTTCTCACAAAAGTTCAGGTGTAGACTCCTTTTTTTTTTTTTTTTTTTCCAAAATAAAAGCTGCATCTGTCAATGTGTGACTGATTTTTTTTTGTTGTTTCTTTTTTACAATTTAAATCTCTCAGGTCTACTTTCTTTTATTTACTTCAAGTTTTGAAACCAACAAGTTCCCAAGATCAAAACAGGACTTTTTCTCTTCCGATTGATCAGGATTAAAACTTAGCTGCTTGCAAAATATGTCTTTGGCTATATATATTTTTTTTTTTTCCCCCCTTTCTTCCCCTCCTATCAAAGCAGGATGGGGAACCAACTGCAGTATTATGAGAATCACGTTTCATGCACAGCCTTGGTGCTCTTTAAATGTCTTTGTCCTCATCACTGTCTTGTCTACTGCAGAAATGTTCTAGACAGCAGAGAGCTACTGACACTTAACCTCTATCAGTCTTTACCTGAAGAAATACTGTCTATACAATATGGGTGATGGACTATGCTGTGTCTCGCCCTCCATATCCAACCCAGACCTAATCTGGTTTTAAAGGCTGGATTTAAAGGTGTCCACAGTGTGGTGACGGTTCCCATCGTGGATGAAGAGGACTCAGAGCGGTTCTAGCTCTAGGATGGCTTGGTGGTTGCTCAAGTGGCAGCAAATTACTACTGTTTTTCACCCAGTGTTTTAAGGCAAAGCAACAAGAATTCAAGTTGTAACTGTTGGCAATCTGGTAGCTGCTGCACAATCAGCTGAGTTGTCCATGTAATGGGCACAGGTTAGATGATGGTGGGAAATGTCCTGGTCTGAAAGCTGGAGGTCTTATCTGTGTTGAGGACAGCACGTAGGAGGCAGGAATGTGAAGCTGTTCAGATGAAGATAAAGAAAAATCCTGGCTGTTTGGTTTGCTGTTGGAGGCATCCAAAGGAGAAAGGGTGATAAGGGCTGTGGAGAAGTGGGAGACAAGGAAAAGCTGCAAATGAGTAGAAGCGTACTGAGAACTGGGTTGTACAGATCATGACTTGCTTTGTCCACATCCAGGAGAGATGTCTCAGTGTTGAAAAGCAGAGGTGCAAACATCAGGACTTGGGGCTTCTGCTGCTGTTCATTGGGGTTAAGTCTGAGAAGGAATCTGGAGCTCTCAGGCTGAACGTGACGTTTGTTCAAATTCTGAGCATTTTGGGAAAACTATCCGAGTGACTGGAAACAGTGTTCTGATGAGGAGAAACATAAGCAGAAGTAAAAAAGATTTCCCAAACCAAACCGTTACAGCCCTCCATGTTAGCACAGTTTCAACACAGCTTTACCAGACTGGATTTAAAAAAGAGTAACGGGGGAAAACATTAATCCAAAGCACGCACAACAAGCCATTTGACCAAAACTGTACAGAAACAAGCCACAATGTTGAGCTCGGGGCCCAGAACCAAATCCACTCAGTGGGTTGAACCAGAACACCTTAAATGTAAGGTGGGTTCTCCAGTGTCCATCTCTCGCAGCATGGAGCAGAGGTCCTAAGCCTCTCATGCAATGCTGCAGGGGAGCTGGAGATCCCTAAGCCTTCGTGCTCAATAGGGAAATGCTCAGCACTGGGACCTCTGAAACCCTTACGCCTTTCTGGAGGGTAGGCACTATCATAAGCTCTGCCAGGATGCAGCCTTCATCTATCTAGATAGGGTCTGGAGGCTGGAAAGTCCTCCTGGGTTCAAGCACCTATGCAAATACTTCAAAAAGACTTGAGGTGCCTCTCTGCCATCTAATCCCTTGTGGGTGTCCACTTCCTCAGGACACGTAAAATCTGATTTAATTCCAAATTTTGGACTGGAAGAAAATGGTCTGTAATTGTGTTGAAGTCCTGATCCCCAGCTCTTTGACTTCGCAGCTTGCAGAGCAGGTAGGAGGCCGGCAGCGAGCTCATTGCTCACCCATCCTTTCCATTCCCCGACTACATCTTTCCCTGGTATGTTCCCTGCTGTGTATAAGGATTGCTGCTCTGCCTGCCTCTGCGGTGTAAACCATTGTGTTGAGGCAGACAGTGAGTTATGGGCATGTCCCTCTTGGAAAAGATTCCAAGAGTCCAGGAAAGTGGGAAGGAAGTCAACACAATAGAAGATCCTCGCCAAACAAAAGGTGATTGAGGCATCTCTTGTCTCCTGTTACACCCTGAGCATCCTCGCTATAGAAACCAACTTGTCCTGATCCCTCAGCCCGCAGTAAGTTCTAGTAGTTTGTAAAAGTCCTTGAAATCATACAGCCGGGGAGGAGGGAAGCTGCTGAGTCGTAACATGTTGGAGCGGCTGGGAAAGAATGGGGCTTTGTTATTGCTCTTCAGCATGCTCTGAAGCAGAATGGGAGGGCATGGGGCTTTTGTCAGGCAGCGTATCTACTTTTTCGGATGCAGAGAGCGAGTGCATGGTGGCGATTGCTGCTCTGACAAAACACTCGTGGGAATTTGCCGTAATTGGTGACCAACTGGAAAAATCCTTTGGTGCTTTAGGAGATGGGGTGGTGGCTGAGTTCCAGTAGATGGGCGGCTGGGGAGGACTCTGGGTGCTCCTGATATATGGACTTGGGGGTTTGGGGTTTTTTAGTTTTGTTTTAGAAGGAGGGGAAATAGTTTATTGCTGGCTGAGGTGTAGCAGAAGACAGACTTTGCATGCGTGGTATGCCAGCTGTCACACGCTCTCAGCGGCAGGCTCTGAATAGCAGGAAACATCCCATTTCCCAGGGTTTCCGTCTGTGACCTACAGCAAGTGCAGAAGTCACATGAGGGGAGAGACTGGCAGAGCAAGGAGAAAAAGCACAGCAGCTTCATTTGGCAAGCTGCTATGGGAATGCACTGTAGGTGAAAAGGGATTAGAGCTGAGAAACGCCCTCGCACAAAGGAAAACACATCCCGTCCTTTTCCTTTTCAGTTTCCTGTATTTTATGTTTCCCCAACACAGGAGCTGCAAGAATATAGATCACAAAACGTTTTGTCCTTTTAAAAATGCAAATAACAAATAATTGCTTTAGAAACCCTATTTGCCCGGGTTTCGTAACTGTCTCTCTGGGCTCTGTGGGTGTCTCATCTAATGAACAGGCCCAGGTCTGTGTTTCAGCAAACGAGGCGGCTAGACGTGGGAGGGAGAGGTGGGAGGGGAGAGCGGCGGCTCTGGCCGAGTATTTCAGGACTCAGAAGCTCAGAGGAGCTGCTGCCGTAGCATTTACCACGGGAGAATTTTAATTGGCTGCCTCATGCAAGGTACGTTGCTCTACACACCGGTTGTTTTGGGGTTTTGTGATCACTGTTCGTTGGTTGGTTGTTTTCCCGTTGATCCTGAGGCTTAGTTTTCTGTCTAGCCATGTACTGCAGGAGGGGGGTCAGATCAGCCTTAGCAGGCTGAAGGGATTGTTGAAGGTAATATGCTATAAGTAAAAGTCCTGAGGCAGAGTAAAGTTTGGGAGTATTTTCTATCGGTAGAAATTTTACCTGTGCAAGGGACCAAAGGTGTGGAGTGCGTTCTCCTGAAGTGTAAAATTGACTTGCATGCACCCCTGTGCTTCATCTAGACAACACACTGGCCTTGCATAAAGAAGGTACGTTGTCTTTAAGTTATTTAATTCCCAGAGTGGTCTAGTAATGTGGCGTTAAACCCTCTGCTTGCTCTCACCTTGTGTTTTCCAGAAAGGGATGCTGGAGAAGTCCCGCTCCTCCAGGCAGCTGCCTGAAGCTGTGTGTGCTGGGGCTTGTTCCTGTTTTGAGGGAGGGATTTTCCACCCGTGCCAGGCAAGCAGGCAGCCTCACCTGGCAATCCAAGCCTGATGAAGTAAGGCTGGAAACTGTGCATTCATGCAGGGATTGCACAGCTTGCCTGAGAAACCAATACCCAACTAATTAGTCAGGGCAAAAGAGGCTGATAAACTCGCCTGGGTTTCTGCAAGGGAGGGAAGCAGTCAAAAGCTTGCAGGTGTCTTAGGTGTTAAGTGAAAAGTCTGGGTCAAAGGCCCAATTATAGGGGAACAGTAACACACTTAAGACTTTTCAAAAGTAACAAACAACTATGTGTTTAGAGCCAGAAGAGGAGGAGCTGCAAATCACAGGAGGGACTGTTTTTAAACTTTAGCTTAGTTTAATTTGGACTTGAACCAAAGCTGTGTTTCTTTGTCTGTGGAAATTTCCTATGGCCTGGAAGCTTCCTAGACCTTTGCAGCTACTCCCTGAACTTGGTAGTTTCATTACTGCTACTGCAGTGATTTAAATTCCCAATGAACTGAAAGATAAGATTTTTGAGGATTTACAGGGAAACTAGGCAGAATTGTCCCTCAAGACCCTGCCTTCAATTTAGTAATGCATCTTGGAGGGAAACAGCATCAGCAAGTTCAAGAGGGATAAAATAGGTTCCAGAACAACTGGTCCATAGGCAGATACGAGGAGTAGGCTTGCACGTTTTGAGATTCATAATGTGACAGTTGGTTGTTGGGGGAATACAAGAGGAATGAACCTCAGAAAATGGCCAAGCTTATATTTGTTCTCTAAATAACAGCTTTTATTCTTGCTGCCAGACTAGCTAGACCACTGGCATGACCTGGTCGGATATTGTTTACATTCCTGTTGAATTGGACAGGGCTCATGCAAAGTGCTTTAGGCTCAACAAACAGGAATTTTCTTGTGAAACAGTGTTGTCAGAGCTTTGACCAGCTCTTCAGGTCATCAAAAGACCTGGGTTTTGGCAGTCAAAGCGTGTCAGTGAACTGTGGCGTCTCAGAATGATGATCAGAGGTTAGGAAACACCAGTGACTCTTGCAGGTCTGTCCTGCCTTCAGTGGCTTGTAATTTGTCCTCCAAGAGCACCTGAAGGGCTTGATGAAGCACTAGAAGCTTCTTACTATGCTCAGTCTTTGGTAAAGGCCTTGGGCACTAGAGGAGAGGGGAAGAAAAATTTGGCAGTTCTTTGGTCAGGATTGTTGTTAATGCTCCCGGACTCTGTTTGAGTTTAAGGAACACAAACAGAAAGCAGAGAAGTTCTGGGTGCAGATTAAACTAATCCAAGTAAGTAATTTTTTTTTTTTTTTTTTTTTTTTTTTTTAATCCATTCTTATTCTTTCATATGGACTTCAGTCCTGCCCTGTTTCTGGCAGGTATTGGGGATGCTGTGACGTGCCTAGGCTTTACATGGGTCACTTGGTAGGGCAGATCTGGGAGGTTTTTCTAAGTGGCATTTTGTAGTGACACATTGTTAGCTTTTGGACATTGCCTTTAGCATAAGCAAGCATCTGTGAGACAGGAAGAGAGTCAAGTAGTGGTGTCAAAAGGCAGGTCAGCTAGAGAATGGATCCAGAGCCTCACTTGTGAATATTTGGTGGAGCCAGCCATCTCAAAAGTGGTTATCGTCACAGTTTTATGATGATTTTCTGCCTTTTAACACAAAGGAAGTGAAATCTCTTCTGGTCCTACTCAAGTTCTGGAGGTGCTGAGTGTAGAGGATGGTTCAGGTGGGTGATGTTAGTGCACGTTGAACTCCATCTCAACTGTGAAGTAGTTCTGCTACCAGCTCTCCCATTGTCCCGGGAGACATTCCTCTGCTATTGTTTGTGCCTCTGAATTGGTTTCCAGACTGTAATTCAGACTGATGCTCAGGGTCTGACTCAAAACTGCTTCGATGTAGATCGTAACGCATATTCTAAACCCCAGATGTGTAGCGCTCTGTCACTTTTCTTGGGTTTTGAGGCCACGCTGAAACCCCATTTGCTTTGGAAAAACAGAGTAGGCATACTGAGAATATGAGGCCAAGGGAGGAGAGCTCCTGCTCCCAAAGATGCTACCAGAGCTGTGACACAAAAGTTGTCCCTAGCTGTTATCTTCTGTCTTTCCCGTATTTCCACTGCAATGGAGAATGATGGAGCTCTCTCTTCTCATGATCTCCTTTTCTCTGCTGCCTCCAGACAACCTGCAGTTGTTTCAGGTTTGTCTTGGAGTTTCATCCCATAACCCCATGTCATTCTGTGTTGCATATGAGTTGCTGGGTCAAAATAGTTATGCTGCTGCATGCGTAAGCTGCTTGTAAGTGATAACGATAATGATAATGGGAGCTACAAGGCCATGGGGAATTAAGCCACTAAGTAAACATCATCTCATCTCACCTGTGGGCCTTGCTATTTGCTACTTGCTTTGCTATTTGCAAAGGCTGAATGATATCCTTAATTGTGGTGAGAGTGATCTTCTCTAGACTTAGTTGTCAACAAGTAAAGGGTCTTATTGAGCTGTTTAATTCTGTAGCTAGTGGAGAGAGACCAGGTATGCTCAAAGGTTCACTCATCTCACTAAGGCTGGATTCAACTGAGCTTCTCATGTGCCTCTTTTCGGTTACAATGGGTGTAAGCTTCAGACACCCAGAAAGGGCAGACAGATGTTGTCCTTTTTAAGTCAACTAGAGGTTTACAGTTGATTTTATTTGGCTCAGGAACTTCTAAGGAAAGGACATGAGCTTCCAATTTGGGTTTGGGGAAGAAAGAAAAATAGCTGGGTCAGATAGAATTTGTGTAAAGCTTTTATGTTCACTGTTTATATATTTTTTTTTTTTAAAGATAAAAACACACTCCCTTCCCCCCCACATAGCTTCCTGTTTTTCCTGTTTTTCTGTGTTAAAGACAGAAAGACAGAAGTTGGGGGGGGGGGGGGAGGGAGGAGGGCGAGTTCTCCTTGGGTTTGAAAAATCAATTATGCAGATTTAGTGCTTTCTGAAGAGAGCACAGAATACTTGTTTGGCCCTTCGTAAGCTCCTGGCCACACACAGCTATCCTGAATTTGCTTAGATTTTAACATGGTAGATATTTTGACAACCTTGCATTGTATCATCTTTCAGTGCTTGAGGTCCTGTCATGCAGGTGACCAACAAGCAATTGGCATGAAATCAGCAATATCAAGCCAGGTTATCTCACCTCTCATAATGCAGAAGAACATGCCTGGAGAAGAACACCACAAAACCTAGGAAGGGTTGTAGTAATACTGCTTCCACATGTGCTTTTTGCCTCCTCAGGGGCTTCCTGAGCTGGAGTTGATGCTTTTGTTTTTATTAGCTTTCAATTGAGTTTTCCTCCATGAACTCGTCTAACTGCTTTTGAATGCGTGTATAGTATTCGCGTAGCAACAACAGACTCTTGTGGCTGTGAGTTCCATGGCTTAATTAGACGTGGTGAGGTCAAATGTCCTGATGTTCATCCTGAACTGGCCCCATCGCTTGTGAGTAGAGGTGGTTGCCCTGTGCTCCAAATGTTTGTTGTGTGGCCTCGTCTGTGCATGAACCTGGACTGACCAAAAACCTGAGGGTCTTGTGTTCATGGTGGGAGTCTTGATGAATCTGTTCATTTTCTTGTGTGTTTTTAAGCTCTGCCTACCGACTTTCATTGCTGTCGGGCTCAGCAATTTCCCTTTGTAAAGAAAATGTTGAACCAGACCCTGCCTAGTTCCTTCACATGCTGGCATTGGCACACTCTCTGTACCCCATGCTAAAGCCTAATCCAAGTAACTGCTACCTCTGTTCTTCTCTTCCTCCTTATTTTGCTGCTAACGGCTGTCTTGGGATTTGGAGTTTTATTGTCTTTCTGCCCTGTTTATTCTCAATTACCTCTTAACTCGCACACTGTGTGTTTCTGTCTGCTTACAAGGTGGCTCCGGTAAGTAGAACACTAATTCATCCCGAGTCGTGACCATCTGAGGCCTGAGTGGAGTCTGAATGGGAGAATTTGCTCCAGCGTGTTGGTGTTGGCTAAACAAAGTCTGGAATTGTTTTTCCACATGACAGAATGGTCTTTGTCCTGGCCTGAATGCAGACTCAGCTGGAGCGTGACACAGGAGGGGGGAAACGCGATTAGGATGCATGAGGGTACTCGGCCCCTGGAGAAAAGCAGCAAAGGTTGGGACAGAGAGAGGAGCGACTGTCTTGGTGTTGGTCACCAGAGTTTGACCCCGTGGCCTAAGGAGCTCCTGAGTTTCTGGACTCTGAGCTGGCACTACTTCTTGAATGAGCAGATCCCACCCTGCTTCTGGTCATGTTTATGTGCTGGTACGTTAAACTATGCTGGGGAATGGATGATCCAGGTTAAAAAGTAATCTGGCAAAGAAGGCTTATGTCCATGGTCCAAACTCAAACAATCCTTCCTCTCCCCTTGCACCCCTTATGACTAACACTTCATGCTAATCTATTCCCCACCCACAAAAAAAAAAAAAAAAAAAAAGAAAAGAACAACAACAAAAAAAAAAAAAAAACAACCAACCAACCAAAAAAACCCCAAACCAACACACACAAAAAAAAAGCCACCAATTTTTCATCATATTAATCATGATTATACAGATATTGAGCTGGCCAAGAGGAGGACACAGATAGTTATATCTGTGTTCATTGTGGTTTAAGGTCACAAGATTTGTCTGTTACGTCACGCACTGTGAAGTGATGTGATGGAAAGTGCAGGCCTGTATTAACTCAGTCTGACAATAAACTTTTAATGAGTTTATCTGCTAAGTTCTGAGGGAGAAACTCCCTGCTGGCAACTTTTATGCAGAGCTGCATATTATTCTGCCCTGTAATGTGCATCCTTTAGAGCTATACACTGCTTGGGGAAAGACATAATGCTCATGCAAATGGTGAGTGGGTTATGAGCAAGGGAGGAGTTCTGGGCATCTAGAATACAGCCTGGCAAGAAGAGAGGTTTAAATTTGAAATGTTTTAAGCTGTATCCTGCAGCAAAGTGGAGGGGAATTTACCAGTCCAAGTGTAAGTTCCCATGTTCTATATTGCATTCTTAGATGGTTTTAGAAGCTTCAGTTAAAAGCAACACCATTGGTATCATGAAAGTGGCCTAGAGAGTGAAAAGCAATATCTGAGGAAGAGTTTCAGGTCTATCCTGACAGAGAAGTATCTTTAGTACCTCTTGGCTTCCATTTGGAATGCTTTTATTTAATTCTGAACTAGAGCTTGAATTAAAGCAGCTTTATCCCTGCCTCTGCAAAGATGATGTATTCACTTGACACGGGCAGTAGTAGGCAGGTACTTCCTCAGCAATAACTCCACTGCCTCTCAAAGGACAGGGAAAGGAAAACTTGGCCAGTTTGAGGACTGCATGTGACAAAATGATGGACTGGCCTCATTTCTGTGGCAGTTGGTAGTAGAAAGATTATGAACTGCAAGAATGGATGAGACTGGAAGGGCTGCAAAGGCGCAATGCCTTTTAGGATGGCTGATGCAGGGAAAGAGAAGAGTTAAGGAGGGGAGGGGATACAGGAAACATGGTGGTGGCATTTACATCCCACCTGGTTTAGTATTAAAATATCCTAAGCACTCCCTAAATCTGGCATCGTTCATAACAGGCTTCTTCCATCGGAGAAGTGTTTTGGTTGACTGATAATCTTGACTTCAGCACGGAGGGGCATTCGCAGAGGAAGATGGAAAATGAATAGTCCTTCTGTGGATGTTCAGTTTGTTCCTTAGTGTACAGGGGCTGATAAGATTGTTTGACTAGATGTGAGTTTCCATGAGAGACTTTGTGTCACATCTGAAATCTATGGGGCTTTCCAGACATTTTCCTGGTGGAACAGCTGCCTCAGAGCTACAGACTCCAAAGTAGAAAGGGGTTCTATGCAAAGCTGACAATGAGGCTGTTGCAGAGGAAAATATGTGACGCGGTTATGATTTAGTAACAATTTAAGGTTATGGTTGTTGTACCACCACAGAGGCTCAGCATTCCACCAAAATGTCTCTTTGCTTGGTTTCCTATCTGTTTCACCCACTCTTCTGGAAAATTCCTGAAAGAGGGTATAACAACCTGTTGTGGCTCCTCGGGACATGTATTTTGTTTCTGAAATGTGCATTTAGCAGCTTTGGACAGATCCTATTGAGGATAAATATTCCCCCTGATGACACGGGCTGCTCCCATCTATTAGATGCTCATCAGCCACTTAGGTTGCTATTGGCTGCTGCATCACTATTTTTTCTGCCTTCATTGTCACACTCAGCAGACAGACCAAGAACGTGACAAGCCACAGAGATCTCGTGACTCCTACAGAAGTTGTTTCTCAAGGTCTTTTTCCTGTTTCTAGACGAGTACTATTGTGTGTCCCTTCTCTACAGACCCATGCAGTATAGATTTCTTGTACCTTCATTTAAGGAGAATAAATAGATGTGTCTCATACATTGGAAAATGTTCTCCTAGGGCGATCTCATTCCTCATGGGAGCCTGAAGCAGGCTGGTGGTTGTTTTGTTCTGCCAGCAGAAGTCTCCATCCTCAGAGGCCATAGACTTTCTGACTTTGCACATAAAACCAGACGCTGTCATGCTACGTGCAGCTAGAGGACCCTTACTTAGAGGTGCGCCTCCTTCAATTCTGGCCATCAGGAGTGCACCATCTTCAAAAGTCTCGACTCCCTAGCAGCAGAGCCATGCATGAAGAGCAGGCTCAAACCATGTGAACAGGCTCCAGAGTGGCTCTGCTTAAGCTTGCCTGGCCCTTTGTGGAGCAAACACACAATTATGAAACCACGGAGTTGTGTGAAAGCTGCGTCCGAGCTGGGGGAAGACAGCATGTGACAGCCCTGGGTTTCTGCTCAGCATTCCCATCATGCAGCGGCGTGCAGCAGCACTGCAGTTCACATTCAGTTTTCCATACAAGACAATGCACAACATGACCTCCGTGTGAGCTTGGACAGTACCAGTTGTTTCCTTTGTCTTCTGTGGCTGAGCCAGTGTTGGTTTTATTTACTAGGTGATGAACTTCAAATCTTCTTTGCCTCAGTGTGTTAGCAGTCACAATTGCGAATAGAACTTATCTACACACAGCAGATAAGCAGGCACTTCTTTATTCCAGCGCTGGGGAACACAGGGGATAACTCCGCCAAAGACGTGTTCGCTGACAGGTACAAAGCACAGCATATTTATACACTTTTTCAGCAGAGTCATAGTTACATAAGATCAATAAATTCATAACGTTTAAGTTGACCTTAATAATGATTGGCTTTCCGTTACCTCACCTTATCTATATTCCTATTTTACAGAAATCATTGGTCATCTTTACTGATTGATTTAAATAGAATGGGGGGAGGGCAATGATTAGCATATTCATGTTATTTCCTGGAAATTATTATCATATGCAAATGTCTCTAATGCATGCGTGGTTATACTGGACGGGGGTCCTCTGGTGGTCGTCGATAGTCTTCATCACTCTGTCAGTTGATTGAACTCCATCCCTGCGCATGCTCACTCCATCTTTGGTTAATGTTCACCTCTCCCTTGGCCGATCTTCCCAGCCAAGCCAGTTTTCCTCTGGTACCTATTGTTTCAAGTCAAGATCCATAACCAGCACCTATTGTGTTAATTCAGAGTCCATAACGATTGTTATAGTGTTCAAGGCACACAGCATGCTAGTTGTTTAATCCTAAGGGCCTCGCTGTACTTTATATTCTCAGAGATACTGTAGCTTCATGTTAAGTCAAAATCATACTTTTAAACTAAAATCAAAATAATATCTTAGGATCCAAACTGTTTTATTACGGTAAGTGCAACAAGTGGGCTAGAACAAGCATGTAAATGCTGTTCTTGCAGAACTGATGTGGAAAGCCTGGAAATGGTGTCTGAAACTCAGGCTGACCTTATTGTGTGATGTGAGGTGATGTGGCAACAAAGGTCATTTTGTGGTGCCAGAAGGGCTGTTTTGAAAGCTGGTAGGTGGTGCTCCCCCATTCAGCAAATGATCCCTGACTGTCGTGTTCAGGCAGGAAGTAGCCCACAAATTTTCCAAGGAAGGGTAAGAACATGGCTGCTAAAAAGAGGAAAAAAAAAAAAAAAAAAAACACCAAAGCCCAAACAGAACACTCTCTTAAATCTGTATCAGGTTATAATGGAAAAGAGTATCCAAATGCTTTTTTTTTTTTTTTTTTTTCAGAGTTGTCTTGGGTGTCTGTACGGTGTTGCTACTGCAGGGGTTTCTCAACCCACTTGTTGCACCATGGGAACGCCTCAGGGTCATCGCCATAAGGTCTGAGCTCAGGTCTTCACGGGTCTTTGTAGACCCTTCACGAACCAGGATTGCAGATGGGCAGGAGGCAGAGTGTGGGACCAGCTGACGGTTGGAAGGGGTGATGCTGCATCCAGATCAGTAGGTCCACCCTGGCCATACATAGTTCTTCTTCCAGGTGACCATTACAGAAGTAACCAAGTAACACCTAGGCTGGAGCAGTGATGTTCCTGTAGTGTTGCACATGTGCTCTTCAGTCCTGAGGAGCTCCTCAGCCTCCTGCCTCTGCTCATGGACTATCGTGGTCCTGTGGAGCAAAGCTGTGGGTATTTGCACCCTTGGTTTAAGTCATTAAATTTACATTAAATCATCTGTACATAATGAATGGGTGGCTTCTCTGATTATATTGATATGAGTTTGGCATCTAGCACGCATTCTTTTTGTTTTGCACAGGATAAAACATTTTCTTGCGCAATTAAATAAAGGCCAGATGGAGACATCCTCTCAAATCAGAGCCATCTGAAATGATGGAATTGTCTTCCCTCCTTCCCCAAAACAGGTTTAAAAAAATATAAATAAATAAAATCCACCAGACTGGTACTCAGTGAGCCTAATACAACCCCACTGACTACCTCCTGGCCTGTCAAAACATTTGAAAAGGAAATGCTGTCACACATCCAGCCTGTTTACTCACTGCTTAAGCATGTGACATGCTTGGAAATGTCTAACAAGCTTGAGTGCTCTCTAGGACTGGTAAGAAACAACTTTATCTTTGTGTCTATAAGACAAGAGATTAAGCAGTGGCTAAAAATAAACTTCTAGATCTGTCCTGTCCTCTTGGTGCTCTGGGGTGAGAGCTGGCTGCTGTTTTGCTTCACTTTTTTCCTGGATCAGTTGCCTTCACTGGGAGGGGCCAGGAGGAGTCTGGATTCCAGCTTTTTGACCTGTTTGCATGCCTAGAGTTTTCCTCTGGGATGAATCGCCAGTGTTTCTGCAAAAAAATAGCCTTAGGGTCATCCAGGCCTTGATGTATGAAAACATGCAAACTAATGAGATTATGGAATTTTTTAACGCTTCCCATTTTTCAGACAAATGAAATTTAGGAGGCAGTTGTTACTAAGGAGAAAACATTGACATTCATCTGTGCAGTCAGTTGTGTCTAGGTCCGAACAACCACTTAAAACCAGGCCAGCTAACCATTCAAACTGCAAAGCGTCCCTTGTTCCGTGACACCATTTCAGCCCAAGATCCAGGATGACCTAGAAAGGGCGTTCTTAAGCAGGGTTTGGTGAATTTAGGGAACTCAAGCTCTTATTCAGGAAGGAACATCCACCCATGTGTGAAACTTAAAAATTAGATGTTCCCACCTAACTTAGCCACCCCACCCGGGTGACCATTTTACAGTCCATGCTGCGATGCTCAAGGTGTTTGTTCCCATGAAGTATAAAGTAGGGTTAGGCCTCCATGTCTGACCTCCCAACATCTCAGCACAAGGAGAATGAATCTCACCTATTGTTTGTAGCAACCAGCGTCGAGGTTCAGGATGTCTTAGAGTATGCCACCAGCACATAGCCTCAGTTCAGCTCTTCTTGGAAAGAGCGCAAAGACTCTAGTTACGTCTCCATTAGTAAATAAAATAGGTCTAGCCCCATAGCCAAGTGGTTATTGCATAACTTATAGATAGCTAATTTTTCCTTGCCTCCCAAAACAGTATGACCACGTGCAAGCTACCTGTTTCTAATGGTTCCTGGGCCATACCTGAGAATTGTCTTGGCGAGGCACTAGTTGGCACACATTAAAACTGTGCCAAAGACTCTGCCACCATTTTAGCAGTGTAAATATTTACAGCATAATGCCATATCCTTGTCTGCTTACTATTATGAACATAGGCTTTGAGTGTGCACTACAGGCTAAGGATAAATGTAGACAGACCATATTTAGGCCCTTGAGTTTGCTGTTTTGCTTCACAAAGATAAAAGAATCTCAAGAGTTTTATATTTTTATCACCGTTAGTAGTATCACTTTATTGTGCCCATACTAACTTCACCACCCTGCCTTTTTCCAGAGAAGACTCTTATGACACATTATTAGCTGGCTGTGTTCACTTCCTCTGATACATTTCTTTTGAGAGGTAAGGCTTGGAAGGAGGAAGCTACTGGAGTTTGCTCACATGGGTTTGCTGCCTGCTTTTTTTTTTTTTTTGCCTTTTTTTTTTTTTTTTTTTTCAAGTGCTTCCCACTTCCACTTTAGGCAAGCTTTTCTTGTTGACGCAGCAGTTGTGACATATAAGCAGTGCAGTGTCCTACTTGGAAAGGAGTAACACCAGACCTCTGTTCCTCTGAAGGGTTAGGTGTTTGGGCATGGCTGGCACGGCTCTGCAGCTCCGTACAATAGCTTTTCGTGACAAAAGATGCAGACTGAGGCACCCGGGCAGAAAACTGGTGAGAGATACGAGAAGAGATGGTCTGCTTCATCCTTTGCTGCCTTGTACTTCAGGGATTTTCTTCTGGGAGAACAAATCTAGCACTAAGCAGGATTAGCCACCTAGTAAGAAGTTTAGGGCCTTTCCAGTCATGTGGAAGAGGTATCATGGCCCACCTAAGAAGATGTTCGATTTGGGGCATCAGGAAAATGGGACGTAACCTTGGTGGTCTTCTGTCACACCAGCTGATGTTGAGCTATTGGGTTTCTGTTTCCTCTTCTAACATTTTCAAATGCTTTTTGGGGACAGCAATTACACCTGTGTGTGCTGTCAAGAGGTTGATTGTTTGCAATGAATGAGCACTGAAGTCTTGGTAGATGGATACGCTTGCAAGGGAGTTTATGTGTGCCTTCTGTGTTGTGTCCAGGACATGTGCACAGCTGAAGCAACTGCATCTCTGCTCCAAGTGGAGGAAACCTTCTCAGCATGCCTGGCACGGATAGATGCCCTCATCCTCAAGCCTCTGCTCCAGGCAGGTAGGTCAGAGAAGACTACTTTCTTGTCTGTAGTTCTAGCCTTGAGTCACTGGCACACCTGTGTGCCAGGATTTATAATTGCAACTCAGTGGCTGAGGACTCGCTGGAGGCAAGTAAGTGGTAAGTAGAGATGTTTCATTTAAGATAGTCAGCTCTTAAGGATGCCTATGGCCTTTCATTCAAGCCTTGGACTGTGGTTCCTGTTGCTTTAAGTTAATCCAGATTCTAACCAATATCAGCCTGTACACCCACTCCAAGGCTTGTTTCCAGCATGGTGAATGGAAATCCCAAATATATCTCACACATACGCGACCCCTAAACTATGCCCATTCTGCCTCCCTGCTCTCTGTCTGTGGTCGTGCCTGTCTTTGAAGGTAAAACTTGTGGGTGCAGGTTCTGAGCTGGCAGTAAATCAGAGCAGCTCCACTGAAATAACAAATCCAAATAAATATTCACAAGCCTGTCTGGCCAAAAGTGGTGCGACTGGATTAGGCCCGTAGGGTGGTTGCCTCTCATGTCACCGCCTCTTTAGTCTAGCCTCCAAGGAGACCAGGAACAGCCCTTTGGGCCAGCGGTGGAAAATTTTCCTCTGGTGCTTGTGCCTGAGCTGGGGCTGAGCCTCACAGGCTGCCCTGACCACGTCCTTCACAAGAATGGGAAGGAGAAAGCCTTAGCATGGATAGCCCATGCAATTACTCACAGGGACACAACTCCAAATATTCATCATCTCTTTCCTCCTTGGCATTGTTTTCCTCTAAGAATATATGTACTTGACACTAAGAAATTGGGCTGTTAGATGCAGGCAATATTTTCCACACAATTTCTTGGAATCAAGGCTTTCTGATAGCCTTTTTCCCCTATATTTTCCTTAAAGAGCCTAGTGATCAGAAGGGAAAGGAGAACTTTAAGCTCTTCCTGCTCCTGAACGATCGGTTTCAAGCTCTCTGGAACCTCACAGAAGAAAATTACCGGATATTAAAACAAAAACGCAGCACCTCTGAGTCATTCTGCGTCCAGGACATTTACACTGTCTGGAAAGGAGACCTGTTTCTAAGCCTCTACATCCAGTAAGTACAGAAGCATTTTGGAGTAGCGTAAGAGACCAAATTTATCAACTAACTGGCAGATTGGTGCAATTAATTTGTGCATTTAATTCATTCAATCCTGTCCACTAGTGTTCAGTCATTAGGTCAGGGAAGTGATTCCCTGATCACAACAGTGCTGCAGAATATAGCATCTGTGCAGACAGCAGAATAAGTAGCCTTTTTTTTGTAGCTGTGAGTATGCTTGTAAGAGGCAGAATTTTTTCTTGCAAGTATAGGGTTTTTTAATGCATCTTAAAAATGGGAAGAGGACGGGGTTGAATTTGTGTGAGGAGCTTATGATAGCAAAGCTTGATCTGTCATCACGAACAGAAAGGCATGCACCAGCAGGTTTAAAGGACTCATAGGGCTGAGGAGAGAAGATGTCACTAGACACAGTTCATATTACCTGTTTGTGTCACATTTTTGTGCTTTTGGAAAGGGATTTGGTAAAAAATGATGGACGTAGCATGATATGAAAAACGTACTGCCCCACTGCTGTTTCTATAATTAATTACATCTGCTCCCCATCTGTTTGCAACACAAAATAAAATGTTTACCAAAAGCACTGTACTGTGTGTAACCTGCGTGGTGCTGCCCTAGCATGAAAAATGGTTTATGGACATCTGAGATGACAGAAAGATCAGACAGTATTCAATCCTTCATTCATCGCATTGGCCATAAATGTGGCCAAGCCTTTGCCAGATGGGCTTGTACTGTCTGTGCAGTTTGGCACCCACACAGGAACGGGAATTGGGCATGCTGGCTCCTGGACATTGCTGTTCATTTTGTCTTGCTTTTGGTGGTTTTTATGGATGTGGAAGGAAGAGGAAGGAAGGACTACTTTTTGTTTTGTTTTTACTTGGACAGCATAATTTTAGCAAGTGATACACAAGCTTTGCCTTTATGTGAATGGCATTTGGAGAAATGTGTGTTGTTCATTTGGGAATTGATTCAGTAAATTAAAACAGGTTTGCCTTTAAAAGGAGCGTAAAAGGTCAAAACTTTTGCTGAGGTTTCAGGTGACACAAAGGAGAAGTTTATCTTAAGATCTAATTTCCCCTCATTTTGAAATGAAAACCTGTTTTTGTTGGGCGTCATGTAAAAACGAGCTGGTTCCTACCCACCTCTGCTGACTCACTCTGTGCAAGCCTGATCCTACATCATCTCATGCTTATTGGAGCGATCTAGGAGGAAGCAAAGCTGCTGTTCAGGGGCCTGAAAAATCAGCAGTAAATACATGTCCCTGAGAGATGTAATGAATGATGATGAGTCTGGACACTATACGTGACTTATCTGAAAACAGAACTGGAAGAAAGTGTGGTATTTGCTGAGAAAACGTGGCTCGATCTCCCTCTAGTGTGAGATGAGATGAATTGGCGTGGGACACCTTGACTTGAATTTACCATCAGTAATACAGACCTGATACTTTTACTTCAACCAGCAGAAATTCATACATCCAAAAGTGATCTCTCAAGCTCAGCCTTTGTAGGTTCGCTTTCCAGGACAGTTGCGCAAGTTTACTTCTGCTTATGCTAAATGCCAGGATGATTAAAACTTCCTGTAACGACAGTAGTGCAAAAGCCAACAAGGCAGTTAAACCAAGGAGCTGGCAAAGGGGACAAAAGGGGAGTGAGCTAAGGTGGGAAGTACAGTAGCTACGTCTCTGTCTCCCTTGGAAAGGTGGACCTGACATGACATTTTCAAATGATCTTCTTCCCTCTGTCACTTAAACCTCATAGCTAATGTGGATCTCTAACTCAGCTCGTGCTTGTGTGTGTTTGTCTTTTTTTCTTGCCAACAGATATTTTGTCACTTTTGCAAACTACGTTGTAGTCCACGGTTTTGAACATGCCACAGAGAACAAAAGGTCAGTGGGCTGAAAAATGCTTATTGAAGGGATTGATTGGAACACGGTGATATTGTATGGGTTAAGACGCTAAATGGGAGTAAGCAGCACTGAACACTGCACCTCGCAGGGATCTCTGTTTCTCCTCTGAACTGGCCATACTGGTTGCTCCTGCCATCTTCTGAGACCATGGCAGGAGCTGTTGGAAGCTTTTCTCTACAGGTCTCTTTCCATCTCTTTTGAGCCATGCGCAAATCCTTTTGTAGGAGAGAAAGCCTGTAAATTTGGGGGTTCAGGTAAGGGGTGGGACCTGAGAAAGGATTCTGGGGGAATCTGGCAGGAAATTTCTATCGCTTTTCCCAGATGTCACCTGAGTCTCGTGGATATAGCAAATGACAGCATGAGCACTAGACCTGAGCGGATTCACAGCTACTTTATCTGAGTCACCCTCTTGGGGTGCAAACCATCGTGAGATTCATGCTGTGTTCTGTATGTCTGTGGGTGTGGTTCCTGTTTGCAAAGATCGCTGGGCCAGAGGCAGGATGGATGGAGCTCTTTGCCTCCTTGCCTTATTTCTGTGTGTTTGGTGTGCAAATACCTTTGCACTGTGTCATCTCCTGCTCTTTCAAGTCTTTCTGTACCCTGTCTGGGAGTGTGGTAGTGTATAGTTTGGAAAGCAGAGGGAATGGCAGTTTGCAGAAAAACTCATTAATGACCCTTTGTCTTAATTCGCCATCTTGCAGTGAGGCCTGGAAGCACCATAAGACAGTGCTGAAACAATTCCTCACAGACTTCACCTCAGAGACCTCCTTGTCACTGGCCTTATACACTGTTCTTCACAAACCTATCCGAGATCATATTGAGCATTATATCCTGCTCCTTACCAAGCTGAATGAGGTTCTCAAAGAGGTAGGGAGCTTTATGTGACGTTACTTGACTGGCTTATGCTAGCACCTTTTGCAGAGCTTGTGGGTCTTTGTGGTGGTATCAGTGAATCCAAAGCAGGCTGGAAAGAAAATGATTTCCAGCGGACAGCTAGGGTGGTAGTAAACCAGCAGCAGTGGAGTGCAGCCCACCTGAAGGTCTCAAAGCAATGAACAGTGGCAACTCCAGCACAGTACAAGCTATTCATCCAGAGAAGCTTCAAAGGGCCAAATAAATGGTCTAAGGTTGCACACTTCTGGTGGCGGCAGAGATAATGCTAGATTTGGGAGGATTTTCTTTTCAAGGGGGTCAGAGTGTTAACTCTCATTGGCCCTTTGGATTCAGAGCTGTTGAAGGTTTTTTGCAGCTGTAGCCCAGAGAATAGATGTTGTGCACAAGCCGGTCTGAAATGGTGCTTGAGCCCTGCCTTCTTTTATCAGGGCTCTGAGAAGGATGTGGTTACCAGTGCCATCAAGGAATATGTGAAGCTGGAGTCCTTCATCGGCCAAGTCCTGGATGAAGCTTGTTTTACTAAGTCCTTATGGAAATCCTTGGGCTACAAATTCACAGTGAGTCATGGACGTAGAAAGTGGCTTGATGGGGAGCTCTTTTTTGGAGGTCTTACACTTCTACTTTCCCATGGAGGATCAAGAATTTGAGGCTTGGTTTGAGGCCAACAGAATAGGGCAGTGTGGAAGCTTTGGAGAAGCCTTACGGTCACTGGCTGCTTCAGAAGTTGAGTGTCGTGTCCAGTTCTGCTGCCACTGTCAGCTTGTGCCATGAGGCAAATGGCCCCTGCAGGAACTGTTGGCTTTAGTTGTATGTCCTCTCCCAAATCCCGATGTTTCCTGATGCTTTCGGTCTTCCATCTTGACCTCTGTGATTCCCACTGCAGGACATGCTCTGTGTACCTGAAAGAAGGCTGCTGGAAGATAGCAAAAATCTTCCCATCTCTGCCAGCACGAATCGATCAGACCGGGTCTTGCTCTTTGATGATGTCCTGGTGCTAATTCAGGTGAGTTTACAGTCTCTCAGAGGGATCAGAAGGGCAGAGTAGATAAATGACAGCAAAAACCGGGTTCCTTTGGTGTTGAAAATGCAGCAGAGCTTGCCTGTTGGCAAAACCTTGTCTCAGATCCACGCACTTGTGGTTTGCTCTGGAGAATAAAAGCAAGTGTAATGATGAAGGAATAAGGGAGCACCCTCAAAACTTTTTCCCCCATAAATGTGTATTATCCGACAACCACAGGCACCTTTCTAGTAACCCAAACCCATGCTGGCATATGAATCTGCTGATTTCTGTCCTTGCTTATTCAAAGGGGGCCTAGGGGGTTAAAGATACTATGCTGTAAGTACTTATGCATAGGACTGAATACAATCTTTCATGGTTGACTCTGGTAGTGGCATAGCAGCAGAAGTTGCAGGTGCTTTTGGGGCTATTTCAAGGATTTGGGGCCTGGGTGTGGGGCAGACAGGGAGTGTCTACAGCCATGGGTAGCTAGATGAATAATACACGTTCAAAGCTGTTCTGCAGCACGTTAGTTAAGTCCAGCTTGGCTTGCTCTGGCTGACAGCACCTGTAATCTAGCAGGGCTCTCTTCATGTGCACCTCTCTCTGCTTGCTCTTTAGTCATGTGCCAGCCCCTCGGGTGTCCAAACACATGACCGCCTTGTGAGCTGATAGATCTTACGGGGCTCTTCCAAACATGAGCCTTTGTGATAACGCTGGGCAGTCCTACTCAGCTTGCAGGGTCTAGGCCTGAGGAAATAGGGTGGAGATTATCTTATCCAACTTTACATTGTAGATTTCTTAGCACTGTAGTGATGTCGCTGTGAGCAAGTGCCCCCAGGCTCCCTTTATAGTCAGAGGAGAGAAACATTTGCTGTCTGGGTGTGGTTTATCTGACCTATTTTAGATGCCAAAACCAGGATAAGTTGAATCATGTCCTCGACTCCATTGACTAGGATGAGCACACAGGGTGAGGAGCTCACATGAAGATATCTACATTGTAGACGTCTCTGTTCAGTGAACAGTTCCCACTCACTATGTTTCATCTGCTGCTGTGACTGTTATTGAGGCTTGGGGAGACATAACTGGACTGAGATTGAACTGGTTAACTTGGGCTGCTAGCAGGAGGCTGCCGATGAGGGCTCTGGTGCTGGAAATCTGAGCTCTCCTCCCTTCCCTGTTCCCCCAAATCTGACAGATACATCCGTGATTAGCTGGTGGTGAACTCCATAGTGCTAGTACCTAACCTGGGCTAACAACATCCTTACAGACAGCAGCTTCGTAGTGAGGGCATCTGGACTTTAGGTAGGGTAAGGAGATGTAATACCAAACACAGCCTTTTCCTAGTATTTCAATCATTTTTGTTTCTTTTCTTTGGTGTGCTTTTGATCAAACTAATGAGTCCTTAATTGTTGTTCTTGTGGGCCACTGCTGGCCATGCCATTTGGAGTCCAAATCCTAGGTAAGTGATAAGCAAAACTTGGGCACACTGGCTGCCAGGGATGATTTGGTAGTGTTGTCATCTGATAGGGAAGAAACTCTTGTAGACATAAGTGCTATCTAAGATCGGTAACTGTTAGTTGTAGCCATGGCATTATTAAACACCACTTAAGTGTTAAACTAAGAACTTTCTTCCTTCTTCTGTGTTCCTTCAGACTCCGAGGTCTGTTGATGTAGTTTGGATAGATGTGTGGACCACAAAAGAGGGAATTTACACTGCTCCCAGTCTTGTTTTGTTGTTCAAGGGACTGACTGAAAGGAGACAAAGTGTGATGTTTACATCAATAACAGGAATGTCTTCTCCTTTTTGTTCCAGGGAAACAGCTTTCAGAGTTTTGATCTGAAGCTTGTGTGGGTAGATGAAAACTGCAAGGAGAAATCAGCTCCAGGACTGTAAGTGAAAAATTTCTGCTTGGAGGTTAAAAAAAAAAAAAAAAAAAAAAAAAAATATTCAACTTGATTGTGAAACTGAGAAAACGTTTCAAAACTTTGTCCCATCTCCTTGGTTCTGGGCTACAGGGAATTGTAGCACCTCTCAGATGAGATCACAGCAACTTTTCCTTGCATTGCTTGCCTATGCTGGCACGTTGAAATCCATCCATAATAAAATGGTTTTGGCTCCAGATCTAGAGAACAAAAATCAATTGACTAGTTGAGTACCTCTTGAGAAGGAAAAACTGACTGCAAAAGCACCATTAGCTTCTGAAGAGGAACGGGAAGAGCAGGAACTTCTGTTTGACTGAGAAATGTGTTTTTCATAGTCTCTGTAATGTCTTTTGCTTCACAGGTACAGACTCCGCATTATAACCCCAGAAGAAACATTCTTTCTCTCTGCCAAAGACCCCCAGATGAAGGTTAGCAGTGGGCAGGGTGTTTCTGTTCCACCTGAAATTCTGTGCACCGAGTTTTGAAGCAGGGGAATAGCATAGAGGGGATGTCAGCTCTGTAGTGGAGGCAAAACAGTGACTACCGAGGGGAAGTCGAAATCCCATTAAGTGTCAGGATTGTAGCTTCCTGATCAGAAGGCAGCTCAGTGGGC
The DNA here is from genome assembly GCF_018691265.1 of Tyto alba. Classification (NCBI taxonomy): domain Eukaryota; kingdom Metazoa; phylum Chordata; class Aves; order Strigiformes; family Tytonidae; genus Tyto; species Tyto alba. Next base: position 39,731,224 of record NW_024881313.1, on the reverse strand, counting down.
TCTGCACCTGCTTAAATGCAGCAAAGGCCATTCCTCTGTGATTTTTGCCATTTAAAAAAAAAAAAATTATTTAAAGTGGAAAAATAAGCAGTGTGGAGTTTGTTGGGGTTTTTGTTTTTATTTTTCACCCTCTGTGGAAACAATACCGTATTAGATAGCCAGAGGTAGCTTAGACAGTTGATGGTAGATGAAAAATATCTGGATGCTGGAAGTGGCCTGTCCCATAGCGTGTGCTGCAGAGCATGGGACAGTACAGTGCCATCAGCATGGTCCTGTGCCGAGGCCAGGTAGTGGTGGTGAGTCAGGCTTAAATGACATGGAAGTTTTGTGCATTGGTGCAGGATCCAGCTTGCAGGACCCAAGATAGCACCTCCTGTTGATGCTGTAGATGGGCCATAACTCGCCAGCCCAGCCAGCCAGCCGAATGGCACAGAATTGATGGGAACCCAACAGCTTCTTGCTGCTCCTCCTTAAATATCTCTTGTTGGGAGCTATTATGCTTTCTCCACTCGTTAGTCCAGCACTCCTCTTCCTCTGCCCGTAGGCTGTTTGGCAGTGGAAGCTGAACCAGGCTGTCCGCCAGGCACTGAATGGGAAGCGAGATTTTCCACTGTGGGGCAAGACTGGAGAAGGCACTGAGCCCCCATCCTGCCGCTTCTTCACCTATGTCTTCAGGCTGGAGGGCAGGTTCAAGAATGCATCCTACGAGGGCGAGTGGCACTGGGGAAAGCCGCATGGCAAGTAAGGAGATTTTTTTTTTGCCCCTTTCCTAAGCAAGAACACGGAAATATCCAGTGGATGCAGATCCTGGATCCCGTGGATGCAGAGGTGGAGGTATAGATGCCACACAGAGGCTGTGGACAGGGGGTGATCCATCCCATGCTGAGGGCCTGGACCACAGACTCTGGGCTGGTGATCTCCCAGGGTGTGCCAGCGTCTCTGGTTCCTGTCTCGCTTGTTTCCAGAGGGAAATGTGGTATTGAGGACAGATTCAGGGGGCAGTTGGGACACATTTGCTCGATTTCAGGGCTCAGTCAAAGTATGGGTCCTGATACATGATCTATTGTGTTGTAGATGTCTTGCTAGAGATACTGGTTTATGCAGTAAATTGTAGAGGTTATCCCTAATAACGTGGTAAAGTTCACATTGAAGGTGCTGCGTTGTCTTATGCCTGTAATTAGGATTTAGACTTGAGCTAATGTTTGTTTTCAGGATCTGAGCCTGAGGCATAAAATCTTACCATCATGATGACAAAAAAAAAAAAAAAAAGCCAGTAAAAAGCCTTTCCTTGTGAATGAGGGAAAAGTTTTATCGTGTGCTATTAAAATCTATTTTAGCATGCAAACATTATCAAAGGAACTAAAAAAAAAAAAAAAAAAAGTACAAAAGAGACTCAAATGCTTTTCTTGGGAACATGAGAACTGTTCACTCTATCCGACTGAAGTTTAAGAGTGAGCTCTGCCAAAATGGAATGGTCTGTAAATCAGAGGTTAAAGTCTCAACCAAAATCTGTTTGACACAGGATAGAACACAGTCTCTGTGTTAGTGAAGAAACATGAAATATGACCAAACTCCTCAGACACCAAAACAGGCTGATTTAGAAGTTTTATACTTCCTGAGATTTAGCATCTGTTTACAGTTGCTACTGGAGCAAAAAGGATGTACAGGCATATTTTGAAGGAGCCTTAAAATAATGAGAATATCCAAAAGCAAAAGGTTAATCCGGAATCCTCTTTGTAAGAGATTAGGCCTTGCCCCAGAATAACATTTAATAGGTGTTTAGAGCAGAGCTACGCCTGAGGCGGTCCTTTACATCATCCCCACCTTCCTCAGCACCTGCACTCCTAACAGAGATCTGAAAACCACAGTGTGCAAACGCGGAGGGAGAAGCACCCCTCATTGCTCTTTGTCTCCTCCTGTTTTAGGATTGGGGAAATGAGATTAATAAATACCTCTGCTGCTTCAGATTAAGTGACTTGACTGAGGCATCCCAGGAAATTTGTGGCAGAACTAAGTGACTTCAGGTGCTTTTAATACCTGTGTTTTTAACTGCTTAACTGCTAGGCTTTCCTTCCCTCTCCTGAAATTGCTCTTCTATGATGTCCCTTGCTACTAATACAAGGCTATGGAGAAGCAAAGCTGGCCTTGATGGTGTATTCACCTCTGATGGAGAGGCTGGTGTGGCAAAGCACATGATCCAAAAGCTACGGCAGTGTGACTCAGGGCTCTTCAACAAAAACATCTGCATTTTTCACTGTTCTGTCCCAGAACTCCTGATGACCTGGTGTGGGGGAAGGAGATACCCCCACTGGGAGGTAGCTTAATCCATCTCCATGGCTGGAGCAGGCATTCTCTCTGGCTTGCTCTCCTTTGCTAGCACTAGTAAAGGAAAAGAAGATGTATTTTAAATCCACTTAAAATTAATCTGAGCACTTCCTTGGAAAAAACAGAAAAAGAGCCCATCTCATGTAGGTGTTTAAAGCAACAACCTCAGTGAAAGTCAAACAAATGCGTCATGGTTTTGGTACTGCACCATCTTCCATTGTTTCTGGTTGGGGAATGTGTAGGGAGCTGACGGTGTCTGGCATGAGGCAAGAATTAAAACAGTGAGTGGGTGTGGGTGGAGTGGGAGACTGGGAGGGAGGGAAGTGAATTCACAACTGGGCATGCCCACGCAGTAATTTGACCGCCGCATTGACCGTTCCCATCTCAATTTGCATTGTTACTTCGTGTAATCACTTCTGCAACCCCCACACAAAACAGATGGAAAGATATGATCCCTTTAGGGCAGTGCTTGTCTCTTGTTTTCATAGTGCCTGGCACAATGAAGTTCTGGGCTGTGGTGTCATTATGTTGTCTATGGGGGATGTGCCATGCTGGAACTTCAGTTGGCTTAATCACATGGTGCACTGCAATTACAAAAAGCTCATATGCAAGGCCCTAAGTGGATGACCCAGCAACTCTACAAAATGTTTTTGCGATTACGGAACTTGGAAAAGGATTCTTCTTGCTCATTCCAGGGCATGAAAACATTATGGTACTAAATCTATATGGTGCAAACCAAGGTTCCAGAGGTGCCTGGAGAACTGTGTCTCTGTCCCCTGAGGAAATGTTTTGATGTTAGCCATTTCTAGGTAGTGCCTGGGTACCTTCTGTTGCAGATGTGAACGTTGCTGGTGATCTCCCTTGTGTAATGCTTGCCTTGAATTGCAGGGGGACACTGAAGTGGTGCAACGGACGCAACCACGTCGGAGATTTCAAAGAGGGCTTGGAGCACGGGTAAGCCGGAAAAAAACCCAAGATGTTTCTTGCTTTCAAAATAAGCTAAGAAATGGTTCCTCCCAGAGGTACAGGGACACTGGCATCTTGTAGAGGGACACAATTCACTGGTACAGCCCAATTCATCTGACGTATTTTGGACACCTGACTTACAGTTTAATAGATCGTAACCTAGAGAGAATGGACAGGGAGTGTGCACAGATGCCTGGTTCACATGCAGACATCTCTTCAGCTGGATAAATCTGACCCCAGATCTTTAAATCTAGGTGTATTTATTCATGTGAAATACCTTGGAAAAGTTATTTTTAGAAATCTTTAAAAACCTCTCATAAATGAGGGGTTTTCAGGGGGAAGAAATCATACTATGAAATGCAAACGTTATTTTTCTGAAACTTTTTGAAAATAAGACTTTTACATTTCTCATCTCTACAGGAACTCCAGAATAGTTTAGGTTTTTTAAGGGAAAAAAATGTCTTGGGATTAAGAAAGCAATTAATTTGGACCAAAGCAATTACTTTGGTAGTCTCACTCAGCTCCTAAACTGGGGAATGGGGACAGACAGGAAAAAAAAACAATGCTAAAAGTAGCTCTGTAGAAGAAGCAATGAGAAACTGTGACTGCAGTTCACAAGGAGATGAGCTCTTCCTTGGAGCAAGTCTGTCAACAACTGGAAATAGTGTCAGAGGTAGAGCTGACCCCAAACATGTAAATCAGCTTGGGAGCCTGGAAAGTCCTTAGTTTTTAAACTTCAGCTAGTACAGCTGAGTCATCTTTTGCCATGCTGACCTCTGCCATATGCACCTTGTAGATTTGGAATATGCCTTGTCCCACGCAAATCGGAAGACCGGTATGACTGCTATAAGTGCCACTGGTATGAGGGCAAGATGAGAGGCTATGGAATCTGTGAGTAAGTAAAACCCAAAGAGGGACTCTGGGGAAAAAGGGGACTCCATGTATTTCATGTTCCCACCTCACTCTGAAAGTCTTAGTCACGGTGTAAAACCCAGGGTAATTCAGGTACCAGAAGCTTTTGCTTTGGAGATGGGCAGTCTTGCTTCTTCACAAGCCCTGCCTCCTGAGCGTTGGAATAGTAAGAGCTTCTCTGCAAGCTATGACCTTTGTAACTACCTGACACAGCATCCTCGTGCCCTATAAGTGAGGATATTATTTTGTGTTCATGCTTGTGGTTGCAGAGCAGAGAGCGTATGGTGTGCCATCAGCCCTGGACAGACTTGGTGGAGCACACAGCTCGCTCTGTCTCCCCTGGCCACGTTACCTGGATTAAATCTTGTGTAGAGTAGTTCCTTAATGATGGATGGGATTGTTGATCTGGGATAGGCCATCTTCTTTGTTGTTCTCCTTATTTATGCATCAGCGTACAGGACATGCAGAAGTTTCTAAGGAACTCAGAGGCATCTGAGCAATGCTGAGCTGGTGTCTCTGGTGTCAAATGTGAGAGCATGTTGATAATTATAGCTGATAGCTCTGCTTAGCGTGTGCTCTCTGTTGCAGCAGTGGAGATCTGCTGGCCAGCATGGACAGAGCTAAGGGGACTTCTCAGGGGGATGAGCCCAGGAGAAGTGGTGGGTTGGCAAGCATGGAAAGGTGAAGGCAGATCTGGCTTCCTGCTTGATTTTATCTACTCCCACTCTGGATTAACCAGTGGTCACTGCAACCTAGCTGGTGAGAAGTCAAGGACTGAGTTGCAGGACAACTGCAAGCCTAAGTGTTGTGTCCTTAGACAATATTGAAAACTATCTGTGGAGTGACTAGCTTGGGTGATGTACATTCCTAATACTGAACAGCTACCAGCTCCAGAGCTGTCAGTCAAATATTTGGAATATTTAGCAGGCAGATGAGCCCAATCTACTCATTTTCCTAGCTTCCTACTCCTAATAGTAGCTATCAGATAGGCACAGTCTTAAATTCTGTCTGTGTCTCTCCCTGCAGGTATGGGAATGATATGGTCTACAAAGGTTACTTCAAAGACAACATGCGTCAAGGGTTTGGGATACTGGAGAAATTCTCAGCTGAGCATCCATTTAAATATTCAGGACAGTGGGAAAATGACAAGAAGAATGGATATGGAGTCTGGGAAGACAAAGATAGGTAAGGGTGGTATAGATCAAAGCTGGCTTTAAGTGCCTGGTGGTTTTGTCCCTCTATGGCCAGGGGTAAAGCATCATGTTTTGATGGGCACACTTGGGAGTGAAGTGGGTATGTGTTCAACCTCTGCTTTAACTGTGCTTGAACTCCTGGGGAAGCAGTATATGAATTGAATTTGTGCAGTACATCTGGTACTTGTGCTGCATGGAGTGTCATATCAGGTAAAAGTAGCCTCAGTAAATGATACATCAATTTGATTAAGATCTAATAAAACAGAGGAAAAACATAAGTTGTTTTCTGTTGTATTGCAGAGGGGAGAGATACATAGGGACATGGCTCGACGATCACAAACATGGACAAGGCATTGTAGTAACCCAGTCAGGTGTCTGCTATCAAAGGACATTTAATGCTGACAAAATGGTGGTAAGTACCCATTTTCAGTGGACTCTCTACATCAATGGGATATGGACTTCTCCATCAAGGGCAAAATTAAGATTTCACTTCATAATCTTTGAGGGAAAATAGAAAACAAGAAAACAAGCCCTGGTATTTTACCATAATAATGTGTTTCAAGAACAAGTCCTAGATTAAGTCTTGTTTCTTATCATCTTCCTGAGGTGCAGGTAGGAGCTAGATGTGAGAGAGTCACTTCTCCTTGTTCGTGCTTAAGACACCTTTTAGGTCTGGCTGTTTGACTGACCATCAGGTCAATATTATAGACCAGAACTCATGTAAAGTGCTGTGCAGTTATATATGATACTACAGCTATCTTAGAGATTATTAAGCCTTTACCTTTCCAATGTGAGCTTACTTATGACCAGGTGGCTGTCCAGTTCGTTGTAAGTTTAGATGTTAGTGGGGAAAGCAAAAGGGTTTGGCATCGCTAGAGCTGACTTGGAAAAAAAAGCATTTCTGCTCATGAAAAATACGCGCTTAAAAAAGCAAACAACCCCTTCCCCACTCACCAAATTAGGACAAAATGTTTAGCATGGAAACTTTGTCAGAAGGGCTTTCCATAAAACTTCCATCTGCAGGAAACCAAAATAAAGCTGTCTTTTGGTTTGCCAGCTGCCAAAGTCTCCTTTAACTTCACAAGGCTTCCGGGTGGAGAGCAGTCACTTCAGTTTTCCTAGTGGAAAATTGGTATGGCCAAGAAGCTTCCCTTGGAAACCTTTTATTTTTGCCAGAAAGGGCGCTTTCCATCAAGAAAACCATTCCAGCGGAAAATGTGTTACAGCTCTAAAAGTGACCACATTTTCTGGCTGGTATGGGTATGTATAAACCTTCGGGCCCAAACCATGGACTAAACCCTGACAAGAAGAATCTTTCCCCATTGGTATGAACTATCCAGAGTCTGTTCTGTATCTTGGTGCTCCTTCCCTGAACTGTGTGCTACTGTAAGCAGCCGGCAGTTGGGAGGTAATGGGATGAGGCATTTAAGCCCCGTTGACTGCACAGCAAGGGACGAAGCTAATTCTAAGTAGCAGCTGCCTTCTTTTCTCTTAATTGTCTTGCAAAGAATGACACAATTGCCTACAATCACCTAAAGGTCACAGGATTGGGAGGACCATGAGTTCGACCCTTGTGGCAATTCTTGGTGACAGTTCTTAAAACAGGAACCTGCCTTTGTTCCTTCTGCTAGGGAAATGAATGCCACAGTACTGTTGTCTAAAACCTCCTGACTACCCAGGACGTCTCTCTGCCGTGATGCCTAGTGGGTTATCTCTAGAGCACCTCCTTGCTTTTCTCTTGAGCACTACAAAGACGCGTTGGGCTTTCAAAAAGGTTTTCGGTATCTGCAGCCCATAAATACTCCAAGTCAGTGGCTGTTTCTAGATTAATTTGAGCAGATAGGAAGTAAACGTCATGAATTCACTACTTCTGCTTTCAAATGAAGGGTTCTGGGATTCTTCTCTTGGAAGATGACTCTGTCTACGAAGGGAACTTCACGGAAGATCTAACATTTGTTGGAAAGGTGAGCATTTCCTTCATCTCAGTCTTTCTATACAGTTGCTTGCTTTCCACAAGGGCCAGTGAATTAATCTTCAAAGTTCATGCCCTCTTGTTCCACTTATCCCAGTCACCCAGAAAAGTAACTTTTTCCTGTTTTTTAGATTATTTTTTTCTACTATCAGTCCCATTCACAGAAGGAAGGCTGCAGCTGGGAGACTTCAAGTAGCTGGGGGTTTTGTGCATTGTTTTGGTTTTTAGTGTTTTGTTTACACTGAGGGTTTTGGTTTATTGTTTTGTTTGGTTTTTGGTTTTTTTTGTTTTTTTTTTTTTTTTTGTGGGACATTTTTGTCTGTGCTTCGCAGCTGCAGTCGGGATGCTTTTGTATTCTTGGAACAAATGTTTTAGTCTTTGTAGTGCTTGGGAACACAGGAAATGATGTATAAACCAAACAAAGTTGCAGTACCAGCAATATGCTAACGTAACTGAGATGTTAACATAGCTGAGGGATCTTAGAAGCTTAATTTTGCAATCTGGACACTGCACTGACATGTTCAACATTTTGTGGTTGATCTGTAGCAGAAGCAGCTGGTCAAAGTGTTCATAGCATGCCCCGTTGCAGGGAAAACTAGTCCTCTGGCTTGTTACAGAAATCTATGATGAGTCTGACAGGAAATGTGTGGTTCTAATAGACTGAGTGGATGTCAAAATAGACACAAGGGACACTTAGTAATGATTACAAATGAGCCCTGTCATTTACTGACTTGTCTTGGGAGGAAGAGTTTGTCATCATCTTCTTCATCCAAAAGACTCAGTGTAGATTTTGCAGAGACTGATCAAAGTCCTTAGATACTTCTTCCTCCAAAATTAATGTTTAGTTTTAGTGGTTGGTCTAGAAAAATCTGTTCTTTATCTAAAGATGGAGTGCCTCCTGCTATTAGCAGTGAGGGTTTCAGGCTCGTATTCAAAGCCAGACTAGTTACAATATTGTTTGGCTTTGGATTTGATTTAATTAAAACTTCTAAGTTTGAGTCAAGCTACTGCATGTCTTCTGTATTTGCCTCAAGAGACTTCAAGGTTTTTCTTGGTAGCAGCAAACATCTTGAAAGCATTTATGGTGAATACCATGTGATTCCCCTTACCTGTGAGGACAAACTTGCTTGTGGTTTTGATGAGGAGAGGAAAAACAGAGGAGAAATTGAAGTTTCATGTGTTCACTCTAGGTTAGAAACAACTACTGTCAAATTTAAGCCAGAAAATTTTATAACTCAAGATACTGGGTTTTTGTAAAGCATAGTGCAAATGTTTTACTCTACAGTTGTGGCAGTCTTTCCCCTTAAGAATCCTGCGTGTATCATTCAATAGCAAGGACATGTTTTCTCCAGTGACTGCCACCTTAATGACTCTATTGCTTTGGATGCTGAAAATGTGCACTTCCGTGCTGGAAGATGTTCTTAGTCGCCGTTTCAGGAGCTGGCTCTGTGGAAAAGAGAATTTGAGATCCCGGTCCAGCTTGTTTCCTCTCTCTAATGAAATCTTGGCAGAATAACCCTTTATTTCTCTATTGCAGGGAAAACTGTCATTTGCCAATGGCTTCATTTTGGAGGGAACCTTTACTAACAAATCGGGCCAAGGCCTTCAGACGCACGGCATCCTGAACACATCGAACGAGCAGTTGGATGACAGGATAACCAAAGCGTGAGCAACACCAGATGACTTCTTGGGTCATGGCTTGTATTTTGACTCTACCTAGAGGAGTACTGGATCAAACCCTACAGGGATCAAGGCAGTCCTTGCCTGAAAGAGTTGATCTTAAAAAACTGGTTTATATGCAGTGAAAGGAGAAAAGGAGATCACAGTTTGTCATTTAATCTTAATGTCACATAGGAAGCAGAAACTAGATGTTCTACTCCCATCCTGCCACCATCCACCCAGAGTTACTCCCATCCTCAGACTGGAGAGAGTTTTGGAGGCATATCATTTTCAGTGATTTGTGTATGCGTGCACATGCACGCACACGTTTGTGTGTGCACCCACAGACAGCTAGACAGGCAAAGGTGGGCTGCTAAAATGCATCACTTGCTCCTTTCCTGTCCCTCTTTGCTACTACAGGAATACTACCAGCTGACAGCACATGAAGCTCTGAAGAGCTTGAATTGGGTAGTGCTCTGTGTGGGGGAAATCTGTGGAGCCAGGATCAGACCTTCACAGGGAGCTGATGTTGCTTTGGCAGGCAATGGTGTGCATGCAAGAGTAGCTGAGCTGAAGACATCAGGCCACATCCTTCGGTATAGATTCTTATCCTCAGGGCTGAACTCTGCAAAGGAATGCTCTGGTTGCCAAGGTGGAGGGCCTGTGTTCAGCCAGTTTAACCCAAATGAGGGGGTCCCAGTGGGAAAGACAGCGGCCTGTCCTCTGAGGGGATTTCCTCTCACAAAACCCAGTTCAATTTTCTCTTCTTTCCTCTTCAAAACATTTCCAGTCCATCAGAGTGTCTCTGTTGCAGGAACAGCTCCTGTTGCCTGTGTTTTTCAGGCAGCAAGAGCTACTGGTGGTGGTTGCTCAACTGTCTTCTTGCTATCAGTCTTTTCTGCAGGCTTTCAGTTGAAATAGTGTATAGTTAGAAACAACCATAAGTGGAGCAGAAAGCCTGTGATCGATTCACCAGCAAAGATTCAGACTGTTGATGTTCCATGCACCAGGAATTTTTCTCCTCCCAAAGTATCTCGTTGTCGGGACAATAGACTTGAGTTGCCTTTCATTGAATTACCAGTTAGGCACTGCCATCTTCCTCTGCTCCCATGGTTCTTGTGTTATTATCTGATCCTGGAGAACCTTCCATATTTAGAGGTGTAGCCTGAAGTAATTGAGGAGGGACACAGAAAAGCCTAATGCCATGTTATGTTTTGCAGTCAGCTGGGCCTCGAGTTGTTTCCAGTGGAGAAGAGATGGAAGGGAATCTATGACCAGTTCCTGGAGTTCATCCATTCTGGCTGCAAAGAAGAAACGGAGGAGTCTTTCACAGGGTTCCACGTACAAACAAGCAAGGAGCTGAGGAAATCTCAGGAGTATCTCTTCTGCCAAAAGTATGAGTATTGCCAGCCCTCATTGCAAGAGAGGAGTCCATTTGTGTAGAGTGGATAGTGGTTTACATTAGGGTCTGCCATGTGTTAAAGTTAGAAACTCAAGCCTTATCCAGTTGTTCCTGCTCATGAGAAAGCAGGATGAATTTTAAGTCTGAATTTGAGATTGTGCTCTTGAGACTAATTCTTATAAGTGAAAACTTGGATGGAATTAATTTGATTAAATGTAAGTATCTGCACGTGACCCAGTCATCACTGGCTCCTCTTGTCTTCAAGGGAGACCTAGCTGACATCATCAGCTGATGCACAGAAAACTCATCTCCCATTAAGAAAATATCTAAGATAGATAAGACAAGCATGTGCAGGATGTAACCCAGGCTGATTGTAAGGGAAGTCAAAGGTGATGAATTTAGATAATCGCAGGTGTTGTAAGTGAGTGGGGCAATTCCACTGAAAAGGGTAGAGAAAAATATCTTTTGTTCTAACAGTCTTATTGCCCCCTTGGTACCCACCTGAAGTACCACTTGGGATTTATCCGAGTGCTTCACTGTGTGGTTTTTCTTTCTTCACCTCTCATTTTCCAGGGGGACTGAGGATGTATCCTGGAAGACAGAAGATATTCTTGAAGAGCTTGTCCAGCATCAGGAGCTGGAGTCACTACAGAGTTATTTAGAGAAGGTAAAATTTAAAGTCATAATGATCCATGTCTGTCCACCAGACACAGACACAGGTTGTAGCAACTTTGTGTTGCTTTGTTAGTGCATATAACATTGTCAGTGCTTTCAAGAGTCTTCTTTAAGTTGTTTGTGAACACCTCTGCTTGTGAAGAAGAGGGTGATCCTTCAGGCTTTTTGGACACTTGTTTTGCGTACAGCTATACAGGCCAGGAAGAGATGATAAAGCTTCACTCTCGGTTCCCAAGCTGTGTAGGGGAATAACCAGCTGCTGGAAATGATTAATAAACTTCCATGCACTCTCAGTGGTTGTTTTTCACTCAACCAGCCTTTCCCTGAAGCACCCTTTGCTCTCTTGAATATCACAGCAAATCTCATCAGAACAGCAATTCTACTAAACGCATTTCTGCCTGATAATGGAAGGAGAACGGACTTGTGGCAGCAAAAATAGACCAAAATTATAGTTGATTACCTCTAGGCTTGTTCTCCTTTGCTGGCAAGAGAAGGTTGCGTGGCCTTTCAGTGTTATCCTCTACTAATGGCAAGGGCTGACTTGTAAAATTTAATTTTCTTCTATCATGCAGGCATTGAAGTCTTCTCTGCACCCACTGGGAAAGCTGCTGAAGGCCTTGACGATAGCTTTTCAGGCAACATATTCTGGGATTGGGGCCAACAGACACTTGCTGACTATGGCACAAGAAGAAGTCAAGTACTATGCAAAGAAAATATGGGAGTTTTACCAGTAAGTCAAGCACACTGACTCCTTCCAGTGGGTATGAGCATAGAGGGCTTGTGGAGTAGACTATTGGGATAATTTTTTTGGGTGACAGGACTGCTTTATTTCACAGCATATTTTTTGGGAGAGTTGCTTCAGAATGGTGCTAGCTAAAGAGTTATTTGCAGTAACTGTCGTCATATGGACCTAGAAAACCTTTATTATGCCCATTGCTCAGTAAATGACCCAGAAGCTTTAATGTGATTAAATCTCACTGAGTTATGGTAGCTCAGTGAGCTGTTGCCCATAAGACGACTTCATTTAGAAGAGCACAAATATGAGCAAGAAGCTTCACTAAGTAACAAGGACACCAAAGTACAGCAGAGCACACAAGAGTGGTGTACGATATCTATATTTGAATGAAAAATAGCTTGAGGTTAGCGTGCTTCAACTCAACAGGAGTTAAGAACATGCAGTGTAAGCGTGTTTGTTGAGGCTCAGCTGATGTGGATAGTGACTCTAAAATGAGCCTGTTCAGTTGGGTGTGTAATTAAGGACTGGATCAAAGGCATGATTGGGGTCCTGTTGCTGTTTGAATATCTTTTAGGAGAAGATACAAGAAATGGGACAGTAGGTAGAGGTGAGGAACTCTGCTTCTAGCTGCACTCAGGGTGGCATTGCCTTAAAAATAGGAAGCTGGATAAAAGCTCTGTTGTTATCAGCGTAGCCTTGTGTGCTTGAGGAAGACTGCCAGCTCTGTGATAAGGGGTTGTCTGAGAACAGCAGTACAGCTGATGGGAACAAGGCAGATTTGATTCAGTTCATCTGAGCTGTGTTCGCGAACAGCTGAGCAACCTGACATTGGTTCACGTGAAGGTTGGGAAACCTTCATGGTTTTGGGGAACCAACATGGACATTAGAAAGCTTGCTTCATGTCTCAAGACCTTTCAGATGCAGTGTGGGGAGGGAGACCCACCTTGCTCTGCTGTGCCCCTGGCTAAGTTTCCTAGGCTGATACTTCTACACCAAAAAAAAGGGCAACCTCTCTCAAATCCCCATTTTCAGATTATGAACTTTTGGCTTGGAAATATCAAGACAAACCCAAGCAACTTTTTCAGAGTATGAACGTCCTCTAATCCTCATAGATGAATTAGAGAATCGCTGGTCCTGAAACTTCATGTCCCTTGAGTTGGGCATACAAGGAGATGGTGCTCAAAGCAGACCGCAGTGAGGATCTCCAGAGTGACCACCCTACTCTTCAGAAGTTATGGAGATTTTTGAAACATTTATTCATTCCTGGCAGCTTCTGCTGGTGATGGAGAAAGCCCTCAAATAGTTAAACTTGAATACCGAAACAACACTGCAAGGATTACAGAGAGCTTTAGTAACGCCCCGCTTTGTTGGTGGGACAGCTGAGCTCCTCACTTGTAACAAATTACCCTTAAAAGAAGGAGGGAGGGAACTAAACCTTGGTTCTGCTCCTCTTCTAGGGGTTTGCTCAATCTGGCACTGGAACAGAAAGGCCAGCTGCCTGCAAAGTGTATGAATGAAGATACAAGGTAAGTGTCACCACTGGTTGTTTAATATTAAGATGCGTGGACATATGGGGTGTCTTCTAAAGTACATTAAGTGCTGAACTGATTGGATTTGTCCGTTTGAGTCAGGTTTAGTGCCCACGCTTCTTTCTGAGTGCAAAGCTTTCAGTAGTTCTGCTCGAAGCACGAGAGCAACTTCTAATCTCGTTCTGTAGCAGAATGGGGTGGTGAGTTGGAGGTGTGTGGTACACAGCCTTGAAAGATTACCACCATGAGCTGCTGTGCAGTAGCATGGTTGTGTGCGAGGTGGAAGTCTCAGCACTATCACGTGCTTTGCACCAGTCACAGGAATTTGTTCACTGAGGAGACGATGACTTCCATGCCAGCACTGAGAGAAAGGCAGGCCTGGAAATAGGGAGTACAATGCGGGAAATGTGGCAGAGCAGGTAGAAGACACGATGCTCCTGGAATAAGAAGGAAAGATTAACTGTGGGAGACTCAGGTTTAGGGGGGTTTGGGGGCAGGAAGAAGCATCTTTGTTCAGCTGTCCCCAGTTGGTCTGGATTTCTCTTTGCTGTAATCTTCAGCCATCCCCATGTGAATGAAGCCAAGAGGTTGGTGGATTGGCAAGCAGCTGGAAAAGGGCCTTATCTGAATTTCTTTGGTCTTTGTCTGTTAAGAAATAACAAGTGCTGTAGTGAAACAGCTCAGAAAGAACAGCTGGAGATAGGTCTCTGGTGCTCCAGGTTTCTCTCAGTGACTAAGGAGATCTTGTGGAGAAACAGTACCCTGTCCTTGTCCTACAGCATAAGATGCACTTGCATCTTCAGCTTGTGGGCACACGAATGAAAGCGTTCTATAGATCCCTGCTGTGATGTTGAACTCAAAGGAGGAGGAAGGAGGGGAGAACTCTTTGCAGTCTCAGAAGCTGCTTCTTCCTTTGTGTGTTGTGGGGCTCAAGGTTATAGGTCTCACTGCAGGCCTTTGCTTCTCTCTGCCATAGTGACCAGAAGGCATGCAGTGTGGTCCTGCCGCTGATCTTGCCCTGCTTCTACCCTGAGCTTTTCATGCTCTACATGCTCTATCATGAAAGAGAAGATGACCTCTACTGCCAAGGGATCGTGGACCTAAGTCTGTTTCCTGACATCAAGCTCTTAGAGTTTCTGGATGTGCAGAAGTAAGTGACATTTCTTCATCCCAGGATGCAACCCCGTGGCACCAGCTGGGAAGGTAGCAGCCAGGGAAAGCTCTGATGGCACAAGCGGAAAGGACTTATAACCTTTTCCTGGGTCCATCATTGGCCGTAGCACTGAAGTTTTTCCTAAACTGCTGGAGGAAATCCTGTCATGGAGTGCCCACAGTACTGTCTGGAAGGACAGCAACTAGTGGAAAGCTGCTATTATCTATACTAATTTTAATTTCTGTGTAGCAAAAGTCGTCTTCCCTAGTTCACCAGACAAATGGTTTGCTCCAATTCAGGACCAGTCAGACAGAGTTTAGAATGTGTCTTGGAAAGGGCTATGGCCCATCCAGTGGTCTCTGCTGTAACAGTGTAGGCGCACAGGCAGGGAAAAGGTTGTGGAGCCAGATGTTCCCTTCATCCATTCCTGCAACTAGATTAATCTTTAGAAGTGATATGTGAGGACCAATAACTCAGACTCAAGAGCCATGTGAGCTTTTCTAACACAGCTCAAGGACTTAAGGGGGGTAGTAGGAGACCCAGAGTCTCAGTTTGGCAGTTAGACTCAGACTAGACTCGGTGAGAGGAATTGAAAGTGCCAAGACTCTCCACTGATTATTACTGGAGCATCTGTGAGTAAAAAACACTGAGGTTCACGAGTCTAAGCTATTAATTCTTCTTATAGCAGTGTAATGAGAGGAGCAAACTCAGCCTCCTGCACCTACAAGCATCACCTTAAATGAGGAGATAAAAACCAGTCCAAACTGACTTAGGGTGGAGTTAAGACATGGACATCTACCTTCTAAATCTTCTCTTTGTAATCTTTCAGACACCTTTGGCCTCTGAAAGATCTCACCCTGACAACCAACCAGGTAAGAAATAACTCGAAGAGCTAGCTTTGGTGTGTGGTGAGATGGCACTGGGGCTACGTGTTGGTGCTGGATAATGATGGAGCTTCACCTAAGTAACCACAGGGCAGACTATACTCAGAAATCAGGGCTACATGGCATGTGTTGATTAGTTACGATCTGTAGCTGCTGCATATGAGTTTCCATGGATTGGGAATATGAGCTTTGTAATGCTCTGCTCGGGGATGTTTCTCTGTTCAGAGTGGCACTGTAGACATCGAAGTGTGTTCAGAGTGGCACTGTCTACAACAGCTTTATTTTGCCCTCCTTTGTGGGCAGCAAACATGCTTATTTTGGATCCATCGCTGAGGAACCACGTGGTGGCTCTCGGAGGGATGCTCTTACAGAGGCACAACTCTTTGTCTCCCTTTCAGAGGCGGTCCCTTATCAAAGACAAGTGTTTCCTGTCTGCCACAGAGTGTTTGCAGAAGCTGATGTAAGTCACGGTCCATAACCTCTGACTGACAACGAAGGATTTTTCTGTTTTCTGGGAAATGCCATCAATTTACACCTGTTTACAAAAGCATTTCTGGGTCAGCCTGCAAGATTATTTAAAGAAAAGTTGTTTGTGATATCATTTCTGTTTAAAAGATAAAGTAACTTCTATAGAATTTCTTTTTTTTCCCCCCTCAAAAAATACCAAGACAATATCAATCGTGTTTAAACACAACCCTCCCCTGGCTAATATCTCCCTTCAATTTTGTGGAGATATTCCTACACAAAATCTGATTTTGATGAAATGGAGGGCACTCGTATCGGTGTGCATAGCAACTTGGGCCTGGCTGTGACTGCCTGGTCATGAGAGAGCCCATTGCTCTGGACACATGGAGCTCCATGAGGGTTATCCATCCAGTGTGGCAGCCCAAGATGTTAATGTAGCAAAGCAGAGCTCAATTTAAGAAGCTCAGCTTGATTTAGTGGCTTGAAGTCCACCCTAGGGGATGGTACTGCAGTAATGAGTGGGAAGGAGGTTAAAAGGGGAGCAGGGAAGTGTTGTGAGATCCATCAGGCAGGAGCACTCAGGTCCCCAAGTACACTAGTCCTGGTGAGAGCTTCCCAGCCGATGTGACTTCTCTTCTGGGGAAGGCAGCACAGGCTACGTGTACCTTTGCAGGACATTCCGGGCAGAAAAAACAACCTTATAAATGCGACAACTGTTACGAGTCCCTTGATAGAACTGCCCAAAGTGATTCGTCCCATGCTCTTTAGCTTTTATTTGAGGGACTATCACTTAGGTTAGTCTTGTCTAAAATGAAAGGCTGACTAGGGTGAGCAGGTCATACTCAGGACTTGGGAAGACTCAAGGTCCATCTGGATGATGTTACACCCTGGTGATGCCTCCTGGCACAACCTTCTTGACTCCTTTTTGGTGCAGCCATTTGAGATGTTTAATGGACTTTTTTTTTTTTTTTGTAGCATGACAGTCTGCTCTGTGTGTTTTGTGTGTGTTTTTTTTTTGTTTTTTTGTTTTTTTGTTTTTTTTTTCTCTCGTTCTGCTGCTTTATCTCTTTAGCTGTGCAGTGGAAGCATCTTTGACATGGCTGTTTTCATACTGACAGTACCACAGTGGATCCCCGAGAAAAGCTGTTGATCCTCCAGAAGACATATGAGGAGATAGAGAGCACAGTGTCCCGGGTGGCAGAGAAGGACTACAGGCTCCCCATGGATGACCTGTTGCCCCTACTGATGTATGTTGTATCCCGAGCAAAGTAAGTGGAAGCTTTTCATTTCCCAGTCCTGTTGTTGTGTGATACTTCAACCAGAGAAAGGATAGCCAAATAGTTTAAATGAAAAAGTGGGCTTTGTGTTTTAACATGTATTTTCCTGAGCTCTATTGGGGTTTCTGTGTGCTACTGTCTACCAGCTGTGGTGTTGGCCATGATATAAAGTGGCTAGGGACTTCCTGAGTGTCCATCTCTTACCCGAGAGGAAAATTCACGGTTTTCATGGGAAATGAGGTCTTACCTGCATCCGAGATTACTGTAGAAAACAGGAACATGAAGCCTTTGAGGGCCGATTGTTGATGTATATCATACATCTTCTGTTTTCCATTCTCAGTGGGGCACTGTGATTCAGTTTGGCGACCAGGAAGCTTTTGAACACTGACTACCTAGTAATTAGACTTTTCCTGTGTAGGAATGACTGTAAATGTAACACACTTCTGCCAGAGAGGCTCCATCTGTGCTGCTTTCACTGTAACTGCAGGAACCTGCTTACATCCAGTAGCATGAAACTGTACTATTTTTTCCTGGCAAACTTGACTCAAAATCCTTGACTGGATGCCTGGATATGTTTGGTCTCCAAAAAAGGGTGAAATGTTTAAACTTGGGGCCATGAAATCCAGAAGTTTTTTTTTTTTCCTTTGTTTTTATTCTTTTTCTTCTTCTGCGGTCTTGTTGGATGATGCAGGTTTGCTTGCTAGACAGCTTCTTCTACTGTAGATGAGAGAGGAGGGGAATAAGAGTCACCATGGAAAATGGAGGAGTTGACATTTTTATTATGATTGAGCATCTTTGCTGAGATCCAGTCATGCTGGATACGTCAAGGACTCAGCCCCCAGAAGCTCAAGGTGATGCACAAGGAATCAGCAGTGGACTTCCAGATCTGTGCCTCCTTCTCTCCATAATCTGATTTCAAACACACGCCTACAAACACCGCTGCCCAGAGATTTGGTCTAGTTGTGACCTTTTTTTTTTTTTTTTTTTTTAATTATTTTCCTAGAATCCAGCACCTGGGAGCTGAAATTCATCTGATCAGAGACTTGATGGACCCCGCCAATCGAGGAGGACTGTACGACTTTCTGTTAACAGCACTGGAGGTAAGGAAATGATTTCAACAGTGACCAGCTGCAAGTTGTAGTAGCCTTTCTGGAACAGTGGTGATCCTGATGGGCTACATCCTTTTTTAATTAAAGAGGGCTGTTTATATGCCCAGCACAGGAGGTTATTTTCCTTCTAGTCTAGAGAATTATGCTCATTGTTCATGTAATCAGATTTCATCCTGCTTTTGGGGGCAGTATGGCTTTGGTTTGTGTGCAAGAGACCAGATTTTAGCCCAAAGTTCCCAAACTTCTCCTTAATGGCTTGCTCTCTTCCTTGCCCAGTCATGCTACGAACACATACAGAGGATGAGACTCCACCAAAGAGAGAACTGCCATGTAACTCACAGCTCCTGAGCCCGAGGACCTGAAGGGAGCCTCCTCCCTGCTGCACTTTCTTGACCAAACACTGTTGGATGAAGAAGCAATCACGTCACTGCTGTTCTGGTTGACTTTAAAAAGGGAAGAATGGTCATTTATTAACGTGAGGGTTTCTTGCTGAGTTTTTTTTTAGACTAGCTACGATCGTAAAGCACAGACACATGGATGCTGTGGGCTAAAAGGGTTCAGTACACAACCTCAGCTTGTGTTTGGGAATCTCGGTGGAAAGTGGCCAAGGTTTCTTTAGCTCTGTAGTTTTATTTCACTTCCCCCGCAAACAGCAATCTGCCTTGTAACCTTGTTTAACTGTTCTCTCAGACGCTGCGTTTGTTTTGCACTGGTGAACTGACATAAGGGAGGTTATTCTTATAGAAAGCGGTCAAATTGAAACCACAAGAACTATTTTGGTGAGATTATTTCTGGTCGGCCGAAGTGTGGCAGGGACAGGGGAGGCCAGCTCCGTGCTCCTAAACAACCTATTCCTGGAGTGAGGTGGCTTTTCCTGCATCCCTAAGAGGAAGCTTTTTCCTTTCCGCTCCCTACCTATGCCAAACTCTGTACCTCTCCATTGCATTGTAAAGCTGCTATTGAGTAACTTCTTGTTTTATGATACTTAACAAGTGTATATTTATACTCTGCAGACTCCTGTTAAATCTCAGGGATATCACACTTGCACCTTGAACGTGCTAGTGCTGCTTTGTAATTCTGCAGGGGTTCCTGTATGCCCCAAAGGATGGGCATACGTTGTCATGGGGTGAGAAATCTCAAATCCTGGTGAGAAAAGAACATAAAACCACCTGGCTTTCTGCACTGAAAGAGCTGCAAAAACACTGGTTTTTCCAAGGTGCACAGCTTTATGCTGACAGACCACCCACTGATGCCAGTGGGGTACAAATCAGATTAGAATTGGGCTGGGCTTTATGCTGCCTTTATAAAAGGCAAATGGATATTTGGTATCTTATTCCTATCAGACAAAAATAATAATGTCTGAGTTGCACATTTAGAGCAAAAGCTCTTTTGAACTAGATTTTAATCTGCTCCTTTTTTACAGTTTGACTTTAAATTGGCCAGGTCTGCAGCTTCAGGAAAGTAAAACAAAACTCTACAGGCTGTTTCCTCTTGTTTATCACAAGTATTATGCTTTAATAAATAGTACACTGATTACAATAGTTAATATATTGGTATGAGAGTATCCTAATGTATGTTTTACAGTAACTTTGTTTTTAAATAAAGCTGTTTAATTTTTAAGAGAGATTCCAGGCTTGCATACTTCTTATTCCGATCTTCTTGTTGTCTTCAGTCATTTGAGAATTTGCTTTCCTCTCTTTAACTTTAGAAAATATGTGGCTCCCTTACTGCTTTGATCACTCCTAGGAAAGGAGAATTTGAACTACAAATTAGTTTCCTAATGTTAGCGTAAGAGAGACTGGATCAATAAAGCTAATTTTTCTGTTTCTGTTCCCTGCTCAGTAAGGAGAGCATGGCTTAAATTATAAGATAATTTCCTGCGATTAAACTGCTTTTTTTTTTTAATCCTATTGTTTTGCACTGATCACACTAAGCCTTAGCAGGCCTTATGAAGGAGGGCTGCTACACACCTTCAGAGCTGAAGATACTGTGGTGAAGAGAGAGTACTTGAGACCCACTTTCCTTCACCTGAACACCTCTTTAGCCACCCTAGCGTGCTGGCCTGACCTCTTCCTTCCTTAACTACATTCTACAGGGAAGAGGAACAAACTGCAGGAATGATGCCTCTTCCCTGAGAGCTGCTGCCTGGATTTTTGCATCACAGCGAACCCAGGCCATCCATTTAACTGAGGATGTAGCCTGCCAGGCAGTAGCGTGTCCAAACTGATCCCAGGTACATTGAGATAATGGGTTCTTGGTGTAAAAGCTAGACTCGTATTTTTGCTGGTTTCACACAGCAAAACCAAGCAGTTCCAGCTTCCTGGGACATGAAATGAAAAATACTGTTGACCTAAGCAAGCCCTTTATAAAATTGCAGTGCTTAAAGTGGTTGGTGCCAATACCAGTTGCACAGCATGCAGTGAGACTGGGGAACACAAGACCAAAACCATCCTTTCTCACCAATACACTGATTGTCAGCTTTAAACCACTGTTCCTCACCTCTGTGAAATCTCACCTTATTCACCTAAGGAAGCTCCAGCTGCCTGTCTGAAAATGTAAACAGCCATAAGTAACAGCGGCGAACTTCTAATTTCAAGGTTGCTTAAAAATGGCAGTTTTCCAGTCTAAAGAAACACTCTGCCAGGAGGTTGAATCACTGAGATGTAGTTACAGCTGTTTTTTTCTTTTTAAAAAGTCTGTTTTCTCCATACTGCATTCCTCCATGCTCTAGGTATTGATTTTAACTTCAGGTGCCACTTCCTACTCAAAATGCAGAACTTCTACCAGAAAACAGGACATGTAAATTTCATGCATGTACAAACTCCATAGGATTATCTAGAAAACAAGGTGATTTCTCAGCCTACTGAAGATTTCTACTATTGCACTTTCTAAACTTGTTAATTGCTCTTACTGGACAGCTGGTTGAAAATTGAGGAGGTTCTTGAGCTATAATTCAAGTGAGCCCTAAAGGGGCAACTAAGGTAACAGTGTGCAGCCATTTGTGCTTCTAGGCTTTCTCACCAACCAGTAAAAGCAAGAGGTGTGCTTCACTGGAAATACTTTTAGCGCAAGGGTAGCATTCAGGTTGCAAATTGTGCTGTGTAACCATGCAGTAGTGCTATTTGGTGTTTTAACAGCATGGCTTTTTTAGGAGATAATACGAGGCTACTTGCTAGCTTCCCTGATTAATCAAATCTCTGCTTGATAGAATACTGTGCCTTGAAATAGTGTGTAGAAATGTGAGAGTACATTCAAGTTCCTCTTTTTGAGCACGGGTGGATCACATGCTTAAATTACTGGTGGCAGATTTGCTATCTGCACTGATTTGCAATCAGGACTCCATCTTAATGATTATTTTGTTAAATTCAATCCTGAAGGATGCAGGCTGACCCTACCTGAGTCTTTCAGCTTTTGAGAGAGAGATACTGCTGTACAGGACAATAGTACAGTCAGCTCTTCCCTGTGCAGGCTACAGCTGTTGAGCCAGCTCAGGCTTCAACAGAAGCTAACTCCCATCCCTTAAAAAAAGGAAAAGAAAAGCTGAGCTGCACCTGGAAGCAGGACAGGCCTTCAAGTAATTTAACTGTGACCAGATAAAGCAGAGCTTAACTGCTGGAGTCTGCAGTGCAGGTTTGCCGTCTGTATCCAGTGCTCTCAGAAGCAGGGGGTGGGGTAGGGTGCAGACCACTGCAATCTCAGCGTTTAGCCCTGAGAGACCTAAGCGTGATCCACAGAATTTTCTGTTCCCCTTCCCCGAATGCAAACTCACCAGCAGGGCTCGTAAGATTATTCTAACATGATTTGGGTTTTTCCTTTGTCTGAGATTTTTTTTTTTTCCTATCCAATTACTCTCGATACTCAAATGCTGTCAATTTAAAAAGCATTCAGTCTTCTCATGAACGTACTCCCTCCTCGCTCTATTTTAAGGCTCTTTGTTCTTAAACTGCAACAGCTGTTAAACACGGAGGAGTCAGTCTTCTACAAACACCCATTTTGCAAAAGGTTCATTTTACAAAGAACTGAATAAACAGGAAGTTAGAGTAGCGCTGTATCTATTGCTGCTTTCAAGTGGTGGAGCAATGCCTCCGGAGGTGGAGAAAGTGATGTCAGGTCTAGTTTCTTGAAATCTTCATTAGCACTCAATGATGTTAACACCTTCACAGTCCTCTTTAAATCAAACACTGCGTGGAGCATGCCCAAGGTGGAAATGGCAGCTTTTGGAGTGTTCTTTGCCGAAGCTTCGTCATCGAGGCCGTTTTCCAAGACAGAAATCCTATTCTCTGCAATAACTTTGAGGAAGTTGTAGAACTCCTTGTAGTCTATACCCGTGCAAGACTTCATGATCAACTAGGGGAAAAACAAACAGCACTGAAATGGAAACTACTCTCTTATTTACAGTAAGAATTACAAAAATATATTTTATCGACCTAGCAACTATCTGGAATCCTGAGTAACCATGTTTAATCGTATTTTTTGTAATTCCTTAATGGCACTAAAATACTTTACCTTACTTGAAATGCCATTAGCCTCAAAAGCAACAGGGTTTCTTCCAAGTACGAAATGGCTGTGTGTGTTGAAACTATTTTTGAAGCATATCAACCCAGCAGCAGTAACAGCCTCCAGAAATAAGCTTTACATTTGTTTCATGCTTAAGATTTTGGAAGCATACAAGATACAACAGCACTCCATATAGTTCCGTGTTCTGAAAGCATCACTTTGCAGACACAGAAACCTGCTGCCACCTTCACCTGAATTTTGCTTGTTTCTCATTCATGGTTTTGTCACAAACGGCCTTCAAACCAGTTCTTCTGTGTCTTATCAGTTCTGTTTACAGGAAAAAGCACTTATATTTTATAAAGGATTGATCTTGATGCTAATAGCTGACCCTGATATTTGAAGAAGAGCAGTTGAAACATTAGTTTTTCAGACAACATGCTCACCTCCTTGACATAGCAAACATGCACTGGCACAAGCCTTTCCTTGTCTTCCTAAAGTAATATTTGATTTCCTGCAAAATGAAGTTGTCACCAGTTCCTACTTCCTAATGAAACATGTACTGATTTGAGGTATGAGGTTAAGGACTTTTGTGTCTCAGAGCTCTATTAAGGTGGTACATCCCTGAAATATATGATCCTCTAGCAGAGTCAGGCAACCTGCATCGTGGTGTTATACCTGGCATTGTAGGTGCCAATCATCCAGAGGGTCTTTCCATTCATTGATTTCCCGCTGGACAGCAGCTAATTCATCCTGCAGGAAGCACCACATTATAGCCACATTGCAGCCATTCACCCAGTTGTGGTTAACGGAAATGGTATCCTCCTGAAGGAGTAATTTAAACGGTTATTAGGCTCTAGGTGGGAAAGTGCAAGAAAACAGCTGTAACATCACTGATGCTGCAAAATGTAAAATCATATTCCTCGGCAAAAGAAAAGCTTCTTTGACACCAATACCACCACTGTGCTGAAAGGCTGTCTCTAATGTCCCTGAACAACCCAATTTTGTTTCACTCTGGAAACCGGCAAATGTTTTTAGCCGCCCCTCTGCCTGAGCACACCTTTTAAGAGCGCAAAGGTGGGAGAAAGTAGCAGGGAGAAAGGAACAAGGTCGCTAATTTTGGTTTGTAATCACGGAGACCAATTTGTCAGAGTTTTCCATTATTAAATTACAGTTAGAAACCAAGACTAACAGCCTTGCCATGAGTCCCGCTCACCTAGCATCCTATTTCTCAGCAACTAGCAGCATCTAATGATGAAAAGTGTAAGAAAAGAGGGTGCAGACAGCTTCTGCCATTGTACACTCTCCTCGTTTCTAGTGGTCAATGACTCACAGGGCTTGCAAGTTCAGGCTTGCTTTTAGCCATCACCTTGAGCAAACACTGATAGATCTCTCGCCCACGAATCTCTCTTAGATTTTTGCAGCCCAGTTAGACTTTTGGCATCCACAACATGCTGTGGCAACAAAAGTTTGATCTGATTCAAGCCTGTGCCTGATTATCTCAGCGATTAAAAGGTTGGTATCAGTTACCTTACCAGATTGTAAACTTGATGGTGCCATCCACTGGGGATGAAGACTATCTCCCCTGCTTCCTGCACTATTTCAACAGGGGGTTGACTTTGGTTGTAGCGAGGGTAAACTCTCCTGTCCTGAAGACTAGGTGCAGTCACATCGAAGGGCAAGTTGCCATGGTGGTCTTTCAGGTACTCCTCCTGGCCCGCGGGGTACAACAGCCATTTCTTCCTCCCACATATATTGGCTGACCAGCTATAGGAACGGAAAACATCAGCATGGAATGGAGTCCTGTGGAGCAAATCAGAGGTTTAAGTAAAGACAACACCTAGAAGCTGTAAGATGAATTAAAGTCTCTGAGAATCAGCCATACACACAGAAATCAGGCTTTACTATGCAAACCTGATCCCAAACTGTCATCCTCTTAATTTATTTTTGACTGCTTTAAATATGAAAAGGCCACTATATCTACATAGCATCGCCCTGCTTTATGGCCTCTGTGCTTCTCCATCATTTAGTTTGGAATCTGTCCCACAAACACCTCAATGGCAGGACATTTTGTGGTGTGAACTGATGAGAACACTGCAGCTGCAACCTTATCACCAACGCCGGACTTAAAATTTTCACCTGCAAAATATTTGATCAACTCATCAGCGCCCCTCCGAGGCTCCTGTTGACTCTGCAAATCTGATGATCACCTGGGAGTTTCTGCTCTAAAATGTTGTATAATCGAGCCGACAATTTTTGCAGATTTTGCATGCACAATTCAGGGCTTTTTGAAGTGTGAAAGCACTTCAGCTGGCTGCATAAGGAGAGCTCACATCCGGAACCAAATAAACTGGAGACACAAGACTGGCTGGGTTCAGGTATACCAATATACAGTATGGCCACACTGACTCTGCAGCATGATGTTATCCTGAAGGACAACGTGACAATCCACTTTAATATTAATCTTAAAAACCCCACACTATCTTACCATGAACCTTTAGGTCCCATGTAGACAAACCGGTAATCATCCACAGCTAGAGCATCCCAGTATTCATTCAGCCAGTCGGATGAGAAATACACAGGGGTTGTGTAAACATCTTGCTCGGGGAAAGCTCTTAAAAAGATAATGTGTTGGAAACGGGTCTCAGAAAAATGCAACGTTGCTCCTTCTACCTCAGTTTCCAAAACCCTGATGCAAACACCAATCAGGTCTCTAGCAGGCCATTAAAACTTAGCTGCCATCTCCTTCATATCGTTGACAACTCTGAGCTATACATAAGACACACACAGTAGTGCTTTTCTTGTGCTTTCACAGGAAAGCTGTGAAGGTTAACTGCTATTTGGGAGACCCTTTCTAATTATGGCTAATTCAGCTCCTAATAAACACGTTCTCTTTAGATAAGATGCCTGCAAGACTGACTATCCAACTGGACGGGGGTGTGGGGGTTCAAAGGGAAGCCAGGCTGTGGGATTTTGACAAATGTGTGGCCTTCTCCCATAGGATATGCTGTCCTTTCCCCATCCCAAGCTGTGTCTGCAGACTTTCTGTATCAAGCCACAGCACTGGTGTCTGGGAAAGCAATCAGGGAGGCAGAAGCTGACAAATTTCCTCTACTGAATGTCACTGTCACACTCAAAAATGAAAACAAGACCTGATCACAAGAAAGTTGGATTAAGAGCAGGATACGTTTAGGAAAGAAGAGATTTGAGTGAAAAAACATAAAAGTCCTACACAGACATGGGGAATGGACAATGTATCCACCTCACAAGCAGCAGGCTGGAGGAGTAGATAAGCCAGAACAGGGTGAAGACAACTTTAGTGACTTGGAATGTTAACTGAAAGGAAAGTGGATAATAAAGGATTATAACACACACATGCTCGCTGAATTAAACATAATTAGAAACGTCCCCCTTCTTTTTAAGAAGTAAGGCTTGTGCTACAGCAAACAAAAGCCAAATGTTCCAGCCACATGGTTTCCCCAGGAATAACATACAGTCATTTAAAACGTAGATGGAAAAGGAAAGAGCTCAGGAATGTCAACTTCTTCGGGAAACAATGACCTGCTCAAGGATCTTGTCGGGTGAAGTACCCCAAGAACAGTGCAGTGTATTTTGATATTCTGGTGGACAGGTGCTAACAAACAGTTCTTTGCTGGGTACAACATGCAGGGGTTTGCACAGTGCTCTCTTACCTGCTCAGGTGCCAGTCCTTTAGGTAAAGGCACCCTCGGGATGAACGGTAGCCATTTTTAATGTACTCTTTCCAGTAGCTTACATACTCCTTGAAGGGGAGCTGCTCCTTCGGATTAGAATTGTACTCCTTGACATCACAGTTGGCAACAGGTACTACAGCCTCTCCTGAAATATAAAACCTTTGAGCCCAGGTGGGGACAGAATAACTGATACTGAAACTGAACTCCCTTAACTTTATCCACTGCAGCGGCCTCTGATATCGGGGGCCTACCATGCCAAGCACAGTACAAACACAAAAAGCAACAATCCCTAGCCCAGCTCCTACTCCCAACACCATCATTCCAGGCAAACATGAATCTGACTAGAAGTTATTTATTTAATGTGACCTGAATTTTCCATCTTAATCTACATCAGGAGTGGGATATTGATTCCTATTAAATATAGTAAGATTTTACAGCCTGAAGAGATATTTCACTGCAACTACCGAATACCTTCCCCTTGCCTGAGGAAAGCTGCTCCTCTGCTTAATGTTAAGCAGATATATACATTGGTATGGTTAAGTTATACAACGCTTTTTTATTTCATTGTGGGAATAAATTTGAGATTGGAATTTGCAAAACATCAAGTGTAAGCAAGTATAGAAAATGGAACGTATTAACTTAGAAAAAAGTCTGAAGAATTGCTTGGTTTTGTCTAGTGGTTCTATTCCTAAGATTAAAAAAAGAGCTGTGTCATTTAGCATACAAGTTTTAACTGGGTATAAAAAATACCATGACTTACCAAACTTCTGCAGCAGGTGATCAAAGTTAGGTTTTCCATCCCAAGTAACCCAATTTCTCCTGCTGCCCCAGTCTTCAGTGAATTTAGCTGAGAAAATACAGGGATGGTTGGGAATCAAATAATCCCGGAAAAAGTCTGAGTAAGTGAATGAGTCTACTCTTTCAATAAAGTCAACGTGTCCTCCTGGGAGGCAGAACGCACCCTGAGATGGACTGTTGTAGTCACGAAAAAAGGCAGTGGAACAGGCAAATGTTGCCCTGTCCATGCAGGCTGGATACCTTTCCTGGCTTAGCCAAGACAGTGCTGGCCAGATGCTACCCCATCACGCTATGGCAAAAAAAAAAAACCTGCTTTAAAATGTGACTCGAGTCTCTAAATCCATGAAAACTCACAGGGAAACATAAACAGCCAGAGGTAAAACAAGAAGTCGGGCAGGTGCATCCCACCACATTGGGCTAACGAGGATCTTCCATAGTTTATAAAACTTAACGTTGGTGGGATATCTGATAACAAAGTCACACAACGGATGAAGATGTGGCTTCTTCCTCCTTGCCAGGGTGATCACGCTCTCTGGGGATGACCAACGAAGGCTGGTTCCTTCCTAAAACAGCAGAAACATTAATTTCAGTGGGATATGCATGCTAAATGAATTAACTGCAGTGAGGAAGGAAACTCCCTAAATATTTGGGGCCCAGGGAAACTGCTGCAGCTCAGCAACTGTACTGGAGCTCAACCATTTGTCAGGAGAAGATATAAACACTGGCACCCCTCCCACCCTCTCAAGATCTTTCTCTATAGGCCAGACAGCAATTACAAGTTTGTTTTGTTTTGTTTTGTTTTTAAAAAAAGAGGTACATAATAGTGAATAAAAGGGAGGTGTCTGGGAAGGCGGGAGAGAGGGGCCCCGAGGGCAAATGAGGCCACATACCCTGCAGGGATGGGCTTCAGGAGAGGGGAGACACCGGGGGCGTAGGGGAGCCCCGGGTGCTGAGGGGGGAGAAAAGGGGCCGCCATGAGGCGGTTCGCCCCTCACGGAGCTCCTGGGGGGACCCGGACGCTACAGGGCGTCGCACACGCCGTCCCCGCGCTCGACTCTGCGGTTCGCCCGCGCACCCGCGTCCACGCCGAAGCTGAGGGGACAGCGTGGGGGGTGGGGGGGGAGTGGGCGATACTCACCCCCGCTCCCCCCGCGGGGCAGGACCCCGGGGCGAGCGGCGGGGATGGGGCCAGGACCAGGCTTCCCGCGGCCGCCCCCGGAACCTTCAGCGCTCGGCGGGCGGGACCCGGAGAGGGTGGGGGGGTGGGGGGGGACGGGACGAGAAGGGCAGCGCACCGGCGCACGGGTCAGCCAATAGGAGCGGGCGGCAGGCGCAGGCGCAGAGCGTCGATGCGGGGGTCGGCGCGGGGCTTCGCTCAGGGAGGTGGGTGTGGGGCCGGACTGGGACTGGGGGTGACTGGGAGGGGTCTGGCCGGGGCTCGGGGTTTGGTAGTGTCGGGGTAGGGGTACAGGGAGGGTGGTTTGGCCTAAGCGTGAGGGGAAGGGGCAGGGGGTCGGCCGTCGGGATGGGGGTCTGGTTTGGAGGTGGGGGGGAGTCGTGGGAACGGATATCTGACTTATATATCTGGGTTTATTTGGATATCAGGCATATCTGACTTCTATATCTGGATATATTTGGATACGTGACGTGTATCTGGATATATGTGGATACCTGACTTAGATATCTGACTTGTGTATCTGGATATATTTGGATACCTGACATATATCTGACTTATATATCTGGATATATTTGGATACCTGACATATGTATAACTTATATATCTGGATCTATTCGGATATCTGACTTATATATATGGATATATTTGGATACCTGACATATATCTAACTTATATATCTGGATCTATTCGGATATCTGACTTATATATATGGATATATTTGGATACCTGACATATATCTGGATATATGTGGATACCTGACTTAGATATCTGACTTGTGTATCTGGATATATTTGGATGCCTGACATGTATATGGACATATGTGGATACCCGACTTAGATATCTGACTTGTGTATCTGGATATATTTGGATACCTGACATGTATCTGACATATATCTGGATATATTTGGATATCTAACTTATATATAGAGGAAGGGTAGACATGGAGGCGGCAGTGGGTCTGAGCTTGCGGAAGGTGTGGGGGTTTGAATAGAATAGATTGTTTCAGTCGGAAGGGACCTACAACGATCAAGTCCAACTGCCTGGCCAGTTCAGGGCAGACCAAAACTTAAAGCATGTTGGTAAGGGTGTTGTCCAAATGCCTCTTAAACAGACAGGCTTGGGGACATCAGCCGCCTCTCGAGGAGGCCTGTTCTGGTGTTTGACCACCCTCTTGGGAAGGAAATGCTTCCTGATGTTCAGTCTAAACCTTGCGTGGCACAGCTTTGAACTGTTCCCACATGTCCTATCACTGGATCCCAGGGAGAAGAGCTCAGAGAGCCCTCGAGATCAGTTTGCCCTAGAGCTGCGACAGAGGAAGAGAAGAAGATTGTGGTGGAGCCTGGTGTAGCAATGAGAAAGAGGATTTGGGGTGACTGACCTATGTTTTTTTCTAGTAAGACTAGGGAAAGAGTGGGGTCTGTGCTGGTACTGGGGAAAGATCTGGTATAACAGGTGACTGTGTTGTGTTTGGGGTGAGAAGGAGGAAGACTTAAAGAAGTCTTGTACTGTGAAAAAAGGAAGAAAAAGGGATGGAAGTGTGTTTCAGGAGGGGATAGTTCTAGCTTGGAGTAAGGAAATGGATGGTTTTGGGGATGGCATTGAGGAAGGAAAAGGGAGTGAGTTGTGGGAGGAAAGAAGGGGGACAGGGGAGGGTTCACTGCTGAGGTGGGGCAGGGGAACAAGGTTTGAGAAGTGTAGATGTGTCTCTGTTTTGGTTGGAGAGGCTGAGACAAGGTCAGGATTGAAAGGAAGGCTGATGAGGTTTAACCTGGGTGCTGTAGGGGCTGGTGTCAGTTAAAGGATGGGAACTGAGGCAGCCCCACACTTAAATGTATTTGGGAGAGGTTTGTGGGGCTTTGGTCTTCTATAAAGTTGCTTTGTACCAGAAATGGAGCGGGACCAGAATGTTTTTTTTTTTTCCATAGAAGGGTGAAAACATGATATGGAGAAGCCCCTTAGTCTTGAGCTGTTCTTTAGCAGGGATCTGTTGATCTTTTGAGAGGAAGGGAGCTGAATTTCTCCATGTGCCATAGGACAGAGATACTGTGTGTCTTTGCCTGCTGCACCTCTTGGAGGGGACACCCCTGAGTAGTTTGTGTCTTGTAGAGTTAGAAACCTGGTTGAACTGCATCTTAGGCTTTTACTTAAAGAGGGGCGAGTCACTTGGTAGGCCTTAAACATTTTTATGAGGGTTGTTGGGCTCACAGGAGTGTTAAACTCATCGTTTGCCAGATGGTAGCTTCGGGAATAAACCACCAAAGACAATGACCCTGTGGAAACTTCATCCATGAAGGAGGAGAAAAAGGAAACGAACACCAACACATTAGAAACACGTGCACAAGTGTTCTGCAGATGATTACCAAGGGCAGATGAGAAGAATCTGTGACTAAGTTTTGGAGGCGCTGAGGTGGACATGTTGTGAAGGGACGGTGTTCTGCTCGTGAGCTGGCAGCACCTTCTCCCAGGGTGTGTAGCATCTCCTCGCACCTGGGGTAATTAGTAATGCTTACATTTCATTGCATGATCTCAAAGCACTTCACAAGAGAAGGTGAGTCACCTCCTTTTTATAGAAGCAGCCACCGAGTTATGTGTTAGCGAAAGAATTTATATGATGTTGGCGGTGACGCTGCCGGAAATATAATCCATCTCTCTTGCTGCTAATCCTAGTTCTTGCTCCAAGCTGCTGTGTGTAACTGTGTGTGGGTCTGCACTCAGTTTTGGGGGGCAGATGTGTCCAAAAGACAAATTTTTCTAAAAAAGGAGGTGATTTACAGGATGTGGGTAATGCGTTGATGTTGGGGAGCCCAGATTGGGAGGGACTGCACGTGTCATCCGATGTGTAGGCCAACAAAAATTTATTTTTAAAATATGAAGAAATTGATTGTGGAATCATGTAGATGTCTCTTCTGCTAATACAGGGAAGTGGTTTAAGGACTGTAGCCCCCTCAAGTTTATGAACTTAATTCTTGACTCTATTTCCAAGAAATTTAAAGCCAGTTGTTTTTTTTTTTTTTTTTTTTTTTTCCTAGTCCTTTTCATGGTGTTCCAAAGGACTTAGATCTGTTCATTGTATTTTTTGTTTGTTTGTGTGTGGTTTTTTGTATTTTTTTTCTTTCCTGGGTGGGAATACTGAAATGGTATGTTTTATTGTAGTTGAGGCTTTTTTCAATATATTTTACAAAATCATAACTATTCCATGTCTTGTAATATAAGGAATTTCTAGCCGTGTTTTAGGAGGAATAGAATTATGAACTTCAGGTGGTAGGGTCAAAAGAAAGTGGAGAGAGAGAAATCATGACTTTTGAGTAATAGTTCCTTGTAATAAGCTGGCTGTGTAAGTGACAAGAACTCGAGCTCAGTGCTTCTGAAATGGGATTATCCAAACTTTAGGAAATGTGGGGAAGGAAAAAAAAAATCATTTTGAAGGACAGTAGCTGAGCTATTTGGTCTTTAGTGGTGAGTTCACTGTTTACATCAGAGAGGAAGTTGGTGTATTTAACATTGCTTTTCATTGCACAGCTCATGCATGGTGAGGTGTCCTCCATGCAGGTGTTGTACAAGATGGTCAGAGAGAAGAAGAGGCAAGGTTCTGTTTTATAAAAGGCAAAGTGCTGCCAGTAGATGAGACTAAGAAGTTTTTTTTTAATATAAACTCGAGGAGGTTGAGAATAGAGTTACAAAAGTAATAGGATAGTGATGGTTTTTAGCTGCTCAAAACCCGTGATCACAAGCCTGATGTTACACAATGCAATGCATGAGTGCCACAGGTGAAGTACATATTTAATGCCTTTTTCCAGCTAATTTCGTATGGTTTGCCTGTTTCTTCTTTTGTTTGTTTAACGTTGGTAAAATTTCTTGTGTTTTAATCCAACTCTTTGAAGTCCTGTGTTAAGTTATAGTGTGCTGCTGAATGTTTGTAAATAGTAGCTATGTTCTGTACCATTGATGAGTGTTTTTAATGTTGAATAAAATCGCTCCAGGTTATCCTTACATACATCTGTATTTTTGCAAGGTTTAAATTTCTCCTCTGTGAGAGGAAAGAAAAAGGAAAAAAAAAAAAAAAAAGTTGTGCAGATCTGATGCTGATGAAGACGTCATTATATCAGGGAAAAAATGTGCTGCAACAATTAATGGATTTAATTACCAAAGAGGTTTTTGCTTGGAAATTTTGGCCTCGGGCACAGAGAGGAGCTGACTATCAGGCAAAGCCTTTAAGCTCTCAGGTGAGTCAAGAATCATAAGACTCGAGGCATGTCCACATATATATACACAGGTCCAGTGACTGCTTCATTTCTTCTCCTGGACTGAGAGGACTTGTTTTACTCTTCGATCCAGAGTTAAATATACATTACCTATTTAAATATTTTTCCTTTTGGTAAGGGGCACGGTAGGATTTTTGCTTCAGCTTCAGACTTTTTTTACCTGCTCTTTTGGAGTTTGAAGAGAAAGAAATACTTGGGGAAAAAAATTCTACCTACGGATGGACAGTTCTGTCAAAGCAGTAGCCCCCAAAAGGCTGCCTGAGAGTTCTGCATCTACAGATAGAGGTAAGGAGATTGAGAAGATCTTTTTTTTTATAGCAGAGATGTGAGACTGCATCAGACATTAATATTTTCACAACCTTAATGGTGCAAAGCAGGCTGTAGAGAAAAACGCTGTCTTGATGGGGAGCTAGTGAGGGCTGGAGAGAGTTTGTGGAACTCTTGGCATGTGAAAAGGGGCTCTAGGCTGAGATTTAACAAAAGTTTAAGAGTCGTTTCCTTGTTTACAATTTCTCCTTGCCTCCCTGGTGTGGCTGTGCCTGGTTGAAGGTCGCTGTTGCTGTTAGCAAAGTCTAGGAGTTGTTTTTCAGATGACATTATGTTCTGCGGTGCCTGTCACAGCCGTCAGCATTGGGAAACCTGCATTTTGTTCCAGGTTTTCCTTGTGATCTGTTGCAAGACGTATAATCTTTCGGTGTCTTGGTTTCATCATTATTTATATACATTATTTTTGAAATGACATCTCAGGAAAACAGCTTCTTGTGAGCAGCATGCTGATATTTATGAGATTTTCAGAAACTAATGTAAGTGGCAAAGACTTGCACTGGGTGGGGGAAGGGGATGTCAGCTACTTTGGATGGGCTGGGATCTACTTTCCTGAACGTGACACACTGTTTTATAAATTGGGAGGCTGCTGATGCATTTTATTTTATATTTCCTGGGTCCCATGGGATATTTTTCCAGTAAATATAATTTGCCTCTGCAGCATGTTTAGGCTGCTAGGAGCTTGAGGGTGTAAAGCAAGATGTTTATTTTTGCTTATTGGCTGTTTGCTATTGTATTTACTTCATATCTAGGCAGTGTCAAACAGTTCAACTTAATTTGGATTTGTAATTTCTAAATCCTGATTGATAAAGCTGGAACATGATTTAGTTTCAACTGTCATTGATTTCAGCTGTAGTATAATTTATGTTGTTGTTTAAACTGACATAGTTGTCAGTTGTAGTAACAAAAAGTATACTGTTCTTAGCAGGTAAATGTGTATCTATTAGAAACACTTTGCCCTTAAAGTATCCTGTAAAAGCCCCTGTTCTGTTTCTGGCTGTTTTGGAATCCTGCTGCTGATGTTTGTTTCTTTGCAGTCACAGTTGACTGATCATTAAAAAGTATTTGTTGTCTTCTTGTTTGTGTAAGGCAGAAAGCAAATAATCTTTAAATAGAAAATATAACAGTTGGCTAATCACACAGGCCGGTCAGGCTGGAAAAAATAGTCTCTCCGTCAGATGTGTCTGATCTAACTTTGCTGTATTAGAGGAACTTCCTTTTCTAGATGGAGGAATTGAGGCCTGAGTTTTTAGCTTTTTCTCCAAATTATCTAATGATGTACAAATGATTGAGAGAAACAGTTTTTCCTAGAACTTGTCATTGTTTTGTTGGCTATAGCTACTCATTTAAATCAGGTTTCTGTGGGCTTTTCCCCCCTCTTTTTCTCTCATAGTACAGTGCGATGTTATCTCTCTAGCGCTGCAGTTTTATTAAGCCAAAACAGGTTGAGAATTTGACTTTAAACTCCAGCTGCTTTGTAAACTTCCAGCTTATTTTTTCCGTTTGCCTCACAAAAAATCAGAATGCCATGGAAGTAAGGTCTGAATACCAAGGTAAAGATTTTTTTTTTTTTTTTTTTTTTTTTTTTGTGGAATATGGCATGCCATGAGTAGTCCTTGTCTCCGTAATACTGACGTTTTGAATGTATTTAATAAAAGACATCATTGGAACTGGACTCGGAGTTGGAGCACTCTATTTAAGGGATATTTATGTTTCAGCAGCCTGAAAGCACTAGAAGATACTCAGTGCGTGCTATAGGAATTCACACCAGTGCTACCTGAAAAAGGCCGATTAGCTTTTTTATTTGGATTAGGATTCCTAGACATTTCCTTAAGGGGGAGCAGATCATACTGAAGTCAGAAGGTCTAATTACTATCAGTGTCAACCTAATTGGGGATTTTGTGATGGAGTTCTAACATTTCATTTATTGTGCCATACAAGTAGCAGAACACCTTGAGATAATGTTACGGTACTAATCTGTAAATTGTGCTATGATACATCAAAGGCTTTGAGAAGATAATGAATATATGAGTAATTAAATCACCATTACATAATGGGTGTTGACAAAGTAGTTGTGGAACATAATTGGTCTTCAGTGTTCCTGCTGAAAATGGTGGCATTATGAAGGAGATGTTACAGGAAACAATCTGGCCCTTGGGTGCAAGAAGCCTCTTTGAAATTGTGGAGAGATGCCACTCCAGATATGTTTCATTTAATTTATTATTCCAAATGTGAGATTGTTTTGATGTAAGCAAGCCAGGCCTGTGGCATATGACAGCTCTTTGTTTTCCTGCTGGGATTCCAGATACCTGTGAGCAAGTCCTATAGGATTAATATTATGTCATCGAATAGCATCAGGGGCTCTGGTGAAAACACGGCCTGTCACAGGGGTGCAATGAAGTCACCGTTGCCCTGCATGTTGTGCCCCTTCATGCTGAGTGACCAGAATCAGTTCTGTCGGCTCTTTCAAGCCTCTGCCTGTTCTGCTGCAGCTTGCTCTTCTACCACGTGTGCTGAGTCTGTGTACCAGGCCAGCAGCGCTTCTTCCCATACCACTGTGGCATCTTTTCCATCTTAACTTCCACCTGGGTCGGTCAAAGTTTTCCCGGCAGCACTGCTAAGTAATTTCCAGTTCTTCCCAAACTTTTATTTCCAAACGTCTTTGATAGTAACCGAGCAACAAAGAATATTTCACAGAACAAACACTACAGATTTAGGGGGAGTTGGTTTTGGCTGTGGTGTTCTACCAGAAGTTCTAGTATCCCCTTGAGTTTTAGAAGGTAGATGTTTTTCCAAGTCTTTCCTGAGACCAAATGTGATGATCTGAGATCATGACAATTTCGGAAGAATATCCATTTGTGGCTGGGCGTTTCTGCTCTTTAATAATTGTGAGCTACTGGTTAGTGGTGGTTGTGGTTTCACCTGCACTGTTGAATGCATTGAATAGACATTGTGGGTGTGTTCTTAACATACCTGGATGTTGAGGTATCACAGCAGAAGGGGAAGGACCGGTTATTTATTGTGATTGTTGTAGATATATGTTGATGAACTTGCGTTTTGGTATATTCTGGATTTTCTTCAGTACCTGTTGGTCTACGAGAAGCTGCTTCAGATAATGAGGTGGGGAATGGAAAACATTTTACATGATCACTTTCCAGTGAAAAGGGATATGTGAAAGACTCAGGAAAGTTAGTAAAAGTTTTTCATGATTCTGTTTTTGGTAGGTTCCCCTCCACCCAAAAATAAACATGTAGACTAATTAACTATAAAGCATCTCCCCTGTCTAAAACTGCACAGCAGTTATTAAATATCCAGGGCATTAATGTAGTCATTTGAAGTTTGTGGTGTTGTAAATCACGTGCTGAAACATGATGAGAACATAACAGTACCGCCTCCCCCTTTTGTAATGGAGTGGACAATAATACTGACATCCCTGTTCAGCAAGGGTGAGCCTTTCTGAAGGAAATATTTGGATGGTTCAAAATGGTTACCAAATTTTGTAACTCATTTGCAGCTGTTTCCAAATCTATCTTGGGTATGAACCTGAAAGGATACAGTGAAAGCATTGGAAGCTCGCTGTGGATGGGATTAATTACTTGACTGTGTTTTAATGTCAGCTTTTGTTTGTTGCTAAGGATTCTTGCTTTTTTTTTTTTTTTTTTTCTTTCTCTCTTCTAGTTTCTCCTTCTGGCTTTGAGGGCGTTGCTCTTGAAGAAGAGGATCTGAACGGCGAGCTGATGAACGAAGACATACGTATCCATAGCTGGCCTTGTTCTTACTACTTGGACACCAACAAGCAATGGGTCTCTGGCAGGCTCTCACTGACTCCTGTTGCGATCAAATTTACAGCTGACAAGACTGGGGAGCTTTTGGTCAACTTTCATCTTTCTAGTATCAGCGAGATCAAGAAGGAATCTTCAAATTTAATCTTCAGTTCCCTTACCATCTTAGAGAAGAACACCAAGCATTGGTTCAGTTCTCTGCAACCCAACAGAAATGTGGTATTCAACATCCTTGAGCACTTCTGGAGGGAGCAGTTGCTGTCAAGCCAAGGTGCAGGAGCAGAAGCAGCAGCTTTGCAGTCAACAAAGGGAAAAGAACTGACCGGGCTATTGACTGGATCGCAGAAACGACTGGAGGACACGGCAAAAGTGCTGCATTACCAGGGCGAGCAGTTTGATAACATCATGAGAGGACTCAACAAGATTGAAGGGGATATGGATGTAGCAGACAGGTACGGTACTGTAGCATCGGAGCTAAGAAGTGGTTGTGGGATTGTATTGCTTATGACTGAAATTTCTGGGGAAGATCCACAGAAGTTTTTAGGAAACAAAACTGTCGACTTTCACTGAAAGATTAAGCATGTTATGGTCTTTTGTGGCTCTAGTACTTCTTATAAGGTGTTTCTGTATTTCTGTCCTCCCTTCTGCGTGATGTTTTTTCACCCTGGTGGAGTTGTTTGTGTATATATATACACCTGTCCTCTGTCCTTCAAAGAACTTTTCAATTCCTTATGAGTTTCAGCCACAACTTGCAGAAATGGTAGAGGTCTCCAAAATATTAACCTGTAAGTTTTGAGAGAATAGGCAACTCGTTAGAGGAAAGAGATACAAATTAATGTCCCCACTGAAGGACAAGGTGTGACACTGACATTTTTATTCGATGTCCTAGAATATGCATAAATGCAAAACACTGAAGGTTGGGTTTGGTTAATTTTGCCAGTCTTGGACAAGACTTTTGCTGTTCCACAGCAAACACAACCACGGTTTTGCTTTTCTGATTTTTTTTTTTTTTTTTCAAAGGAAATGTTGAATATGGCAGGTGGGCTATTGACTTGGAGACAGTTTCCTAGAGTTATCAGGAGGCAGCTGCCAATTAATCTTTAGTTCACGCAGATTTTATTCCTTTTGCTCTGTCTGAAAGTCAGCTCTTGAGGCTGCTTTTTGCATATGAATTGTGTGCAGTTGAGGCGTTTATATTTGCTGTTTCCTTCCCAAGAACTTCATTGCTATCTACGCATAGCAGTGAGGATTGAGTCTGTGGTGTGGAGGTAGTCAGGGAAATGGCTGTAGAAACAGTGCTCCCATATTTGTATTTTAAACCTGCACTGCTTTTAACCTTACATGGTATACTCCCTGCCTTTAGGTCTAGGTGGAATAAATAGATTTTGGGGAAAATACAAGCAGTGTTGAGCAACGCTGAACTGCTGAGCTTTGTCTGCAGAGTGTGGTGGTGCAAGAACTGGAGAGACAGTACTAGACTATTTGTGGTAATCTCAATCAGGCACTTAAGCCAGTGTGTTCAAAACAATTAGCCACCAAGTGCTGCCTTTAGACAACTGAAGAGATTTGGAGCGCATTTGAGATATTGCTTAACGTTAGCTGTTGCAAAATGCAATGTGAATAGTAAATGGTTTGGTGTCTTAATCAGAACATTATGACTTTACTCTTTAATGATTAATATTCAGAGTGAATTGCTCTAAGCTATTTTGTATGCTGCAGGTTGGATTCGATAGCAGTCCAAAACAAGACAGTAAGGTTCAGAGTAGTACTGTAGTGCTTGAAGATATATAGCTATGAGTGTCTTCGTAGAAGCTCTGACACCTGCAAGAAGAAACAAACACAATAAAGTTCAAACTAGTTGTTTTTGGAAGAGGCATCTGTTTTTAGACGGATATCATGTCTAAAAGAAGGTGTTGATTTCACAGTGATTCTGGTGATATTCTCCATACCCTTTAATGAAAAGCCAAGATAACTGAAAGCTTCAGCAATAGCTTTTAAAGTTCTGTAGCAATAAACAATGAGTAGGAAAATAAATACCTGCTCATTGTTTTTGGAAGAGAATTTTGTTTTGGGTTAAGATGCTCTGGGAGGTATTATTTGTCCTCATGAATCTGAAGAGCTAGATGCTTTGATTTAAAAACGGAAAAATAAAGGAAGGCATTGACCAAATGTTAGCTGAGATTCTGTTTTATCTACAGCATGAAGGATTTGGCCAGCTTGCTGGCAGACTAAAATGCAGCCCAGAGGCCGTTAGTGAAACTGTGTTTTAATTGCACTGTGCTTTTTAAGGAGTTCTGACAGGTTTCTAGCATAGTTTGTGTGTGTGTGGTTTTTCTCATACAGCTGCTTCACCCCCTGCAGTCCTCCCTTAAACTGAGGACATCTTTCTTCATGTCCCTAATCAATGCAGAGAATGGGGAAGACTGTGATTGAAGCTCATTTGAGTGTTTTTTATTGGGTAATTCAGACTAATGACATAGATAAATATGGTAATGTCTATTAAGGCTCATTGACTCTTGCTTTCTTTAGAAACTTGATGTAAAGTAACTACATGGATTATATCATCCAGGACTATGCTGCACGTGTAGCAGATTTTGTGCAGAGTGAAACTTTGGTAACAAACTTTTGTGTCTGCTAGTTCAAGGTTATATGAGTGACACGAGTTTGGCGGTGGTGTCTTTCCTAAAAAGAACCAGGCCCCTTTATATACTTTCATATGTTTAAAACTGTATTAACTTTATCTTGCCTGTATATGTGGGCTTTTTGGGGTTCTTACTTCTGTTCTTGTGTGTGCTTGGGTATATACAGCTGCTTTCAGTGGACCTGCACGCAGATAAGCAGAGCTGAGTCTGACGTGCTAGCAGATGTTCAAAGACCAAAAATAAACAGAAAACCAGATTCACTGGTTTCTTTTTAATATATTACTATTAGAGGACAAAGTACACTGGTTGCAAATTTTCATTTGTATACAAGGACTGGTCATACAGTTTGTTGATACAGAGGGCTGACTCCTCCGTGGAAGGCCAGGGAAGTCAGCTGGAGGCTTTGTTAGGGCTGTGCAGCAGCAAAGTCTTGACTATAAATCAGACATCGCACAGCCAGGATGTCAGTCCCGGGGGAAAGAGGGAGGGAGATGGGTGAAGGGATAAAGCGATAAAAATTAAGGCTCAGAGTTCCCCAGAATAAGTTACCGCAGTGTAAATGGAGGTTTAGACTTGTCACGTTGCAGCTGCTTTTCAGTAAGTGAATGCATGTGCTTTTCTCACGGTGAATGTGATGGACTGAACCCCTATTGCAGTAGGAATTTAATGACTTTTCATGGGTTAAGACACAGGCGTAACCCGTTGTTGCCCCAAAGCACCTTGTTGTAGTTCTTTTCATACACCAAGAGGGCAGAAGATGTGCTGTAGAAAGGAGATCAGGTCATTTGTTTAGTTTACAGCAGGTTGCTTAGAGCATGGCTTTTAATTTGGAAGATGGTGTGTGTTAGCAGAGCCCAGGGCTTTTTCAGTCATTCTCTGTGTTGAACTTAAGTTGAACCTCACAGTTTCAGAATTCATCCCTAAATCTATGATACTGTGCCACTTCAAATTCTGTTATTGTAGAACTTTCTGTTACATCTCATTTGGTCTGTTTTTTTTTTATTGCTTGTTTAGTTTGGTTTTGGTTTTTTTTTTTTTTTTTTTCTCCTTTCTTTTTTTAAGGAGTGTCACAGCATTTTCAGAGGGCAGCAAAGAGCTTCAGACTCATTACTCATGTTGCGTGCTATCTACATTAATATCTGATGTTCATGCTTTAGTAGAGAGTAGATTCTTGGAACAATTCATTCTGCCTCCACTACCCATGAATTCAGTGGTTGAGTCCCAGTATGACTTTTTCTGCTTCTCCTAGCAGATGAATTTCTTTAAGTAGGTCTGGTTTGAAGCTGGTGCAGAATTTTGATGGCTAGTAAACAAAGCGTGTTCAGTTAGAGCTTCCTCTTCCAGATTAGACTTTGTCTGCAGCCAAATCAAACAGGACTTTAAAATTGCAAAGTCTTCTGTAGACACAGACTGATTCTCTCATGGAAAATAAATCATTACAAAAAGTATCTTGAGAGCAGCACTGCTGTGATGCATATTTTATTAGTCTGTACCTTTCTAGAGTAAACTTAAAAGCAAATTAAATCAAGGTGGCTCTCCAAAATGGCAACGAAACAGTGGTACTTTATTTTGGTCTGATAAGGCTTGCATCTTTAGGATTTGTCAGTAAATAGTCTTTTGTAGTATCAGTAAGATGACAGTGTTTCATTAAAGGTTTTATTGAACGTGGTCTGGCTTCATTAGAAGCATCTACTACAGCTACCATGCCAGTGGCACATGCCTAATCACTGGATAGTCTTTAAAGGTATTTATGGCGTGGGACACACACACAGTGCTGATCTGGGTTGAACTTCCATAGAGGTTTCTTTTTGTTTGGTTTAAACATAGCCTCTTCCCTCCTGTTAGTTGAGAATCGGTGCGTGCCTCCAGAGATGGCTTCCCCATTCCGTTCAGTGATTGAAGGGTGGGCTGAGAAATCATCACCTGAAACATCCTGACCAAGCTAGTAGCCTGCAGGCTGGTTTGGTCTGTGGGATGCTTCCAGTCAGCTCACTGCTGTGTACCAGCTGGGGACTGGGTAGGGTGGTTTGAGCAGTGGAGGCATTCCAGAGGGTTTGCTTGCCTCTCTCTATGCCTGCCTGCAACTGGAGACGAGCCGTTTCGGCTTGGGCATGAAGTGGGTACTGGGGGCTGCTGGTGGGTGACAGAGGTGGCTGCTTGCACAGCGGGAGGACACACTGAAGTTACTGATGGCTGCGCAGGGAGATGTTGTTGGCCCCAAAATTTCCTTCCAGCCACTGAGGCTGAGTCATCCTGAAAAAGAGGATTCTCTACTAGCAGGATGGGTTTGGGTGACGGGCAGGCGATGAGAGTGGGAGAAATGGAGCATCATAGGTGCTGACTGTGGCTCTGCCCCTAGCTCCTGTTTAGACCTGGAGAGGGATGCTAACAGGTAAGCAGCACAGCACGTGGAAAGTCAAACCAAAACCACCACCTTCTCTCTCTTTCCCATTTTTTTTTTATTGGTGGAAAGAGTACTCATGAGATTTAGACCCAAAGAGATCTGTGATCATGATCCTTTCTCAGGAGATGACCCCAGAAATGGGGAATGGGCTATGCTGATAGAAAATACAACAGAAGGATCATGTCTTCCATGTCATTGATTCTTCCTAACAGTGTTACATGTTTCTTGCCTGCAGCAGATAAACTTAGGTGCCTGCTTAGGTGCATCTTCTTAGAAATGAGGGGCTTGACTCCTTGTGTTATTTCTGGCTGTACAGTGGTCTTCCCTGGGAGCAGTTGCTTGATTCCTCTGTAAAATGAGCTGGTTACCTTTGAGCTAAGGCACCAGTTTCCCAGCAAGGAGGCCTGTCTCCTTCAGGAGCTACACCAACGTTGATGGTGAGGCAGATGCTGGATGCCGGTGGGCAGTCTCTGCTGGCCTCTTCAGCCTCAACCTTTCACTCTCAGTGTTTTAACTGTCAATGGGAATTTGGGAGTGGGGTGCAAAGCAAAAGGTGGCATCAGACTACAGGGCTGAGGTAGAAAAAGGCAGTGGTGGTGACGGCCGAGTGGGGAAACACTGAGGTAAAGTGCAGTGTTAGTGGAAGAACAGATGAGTATAAACTGGCCTTAATAAATCCAGTTGGAAGTTGGATTTCTCACATCAGAACAGTGAGATTCGGGGACCGCTTTCCAACCTGTTAGCAAATGAAGAAAAGCCTGTTTTTAAAATGGATGGATCCTGGTAACCTGTGAATAGGTTTGAGGAGTGAAGTGTAATGGAGGATTGGATTCAGTATTAAGAAATCTTTGTGTCTATGGTAATTTGTTTTGAACTGGTGGGGTAGCACGACCCTCCTATTGGCTTTCACTCTTCTAACACTCTCTTTTCTCCTCTAGGTTGTTGACTGAGCTCGAATCTCCTTCTTGGTGGCCATTTAGCAGCAAGCTCTGGAAAGCGCCATTGGAAACCAAGCCAAAGGAAACTGCCACAGTTTCCGATTCGAAGAACCAGGAAGGAATCGTAATTAGAATTCCAGTTATTATCACCCACAGAACAGACTCAAATGTCAAGCCAGGAAAACTCACGCTCTTCGCTTCTGGCCTGGAAATCAGTGACTGCAATTCTCAGGTCATTCACCGGTTTGAATCAAGGGATGTAGATGATATCAGAGTTCATACACCATATGAAATCAGTGTCCGTCAGAGATTTATCGGGAAGCCCGACACCTCTTACCGGCTCTTGTCAGCAAAGATGCCCGAAGCAATCCCCATCTTGGAGATGCAGTTTAGCAAGAAGATACAGTTTTTAGAAGATGCCCTAGGATTTGTTGGTGCCAGGAAGTCTCCTCAGGTAGATTTGGGGACCTCCATTTGGCAAGCAGGTATGTGACAGACAAAGCAACCCGTCTGTAAACCATAACGCTAGCATCAAAAGTTTCCAAGTGGGTTTCAAATTCAGTGTATAATATTTACAAGGCAAATCTTCCCCCCCCCTTGCCCCAACGGTGAGACCATGCTGATGATAACACACAAGCAATAACTGTCAGGTGACTTTAGACCCTCTTGCCAAGGGGGTGAGAGTGGAGATGACAGAAGTGTGTGGCCCAGTCCCAGTCTAGTTGGATTTACTTTCTCCCAACTACATTAGCAAAACCTGTGACTGTAGATGCTGAAGCTGAGTGTCCCTCAGGAGCCTGACAGCTGGAATATGCCAAGCCCTCTCTAACATTGTGCTCTCAGCTGGTGGTGTCACTAACTCCACACCACTTTGTAAAAGGATTAGTTTAATTTGAGTTTCAGCTACTGGTCTGTGTTTTAACTCAATGTCATTCTTTTTCCTGCGGTCACCAATTCCGTATTGTGCCACTCTGTGGGAAAGGGTCGTTAGAAATCCATTCTTCTCTCCTGATTTCATGCTTCAGAGCCCTCTCTCGTTATTTTTTCCTTTGTCAGTTTGTAGCTGGAAGCATATTTATATTAAACCTGTCTTCAATTAATTGTAGGAAGTTTAAAACAAATTTTCAGTCCAGCAAGATTTTCAATAACATATGGAATAAACACCATGTTAACTTTCATATCTTAAACAGTAGAATTTTGTTATTTGACAATTTCAGGTGTTTGGATGTAGGAGATTTTAGGTCTCAGATTAGGTGAATGCATAGTTTAATCATTTTAAGAAAACACAGTGGAGACTAAAGCCCTTTCACAACCATAAGAATGGCATTCCTTACTACTCTTATTTCTGCTAAAATTCGGGGGGGCATTGTTTATTTTTTTGTTTTTGTTTTTGTAATCCAACCCTGCATTCATTTGGAGACCTGGTGAATTTTTGTCTGCTAGGAATTTATTTCTATCAACATGCCTGAATCCTCTTTTTTTCCTAACTGTTAGTGAGAAAAGAACAAATTGGTG
Organism: Tyto alba; assembly: GCF_018691265.1. Taxonomy (NCBI): domain Eukaryota; kingdom Metazoa; phylum Chordata; class Aves; order Strigiformes; family Tytonidae; genus Tyto; species Tyto alba. The sequence continues at coordinate 39,686,918 of NW_024881313.1, read as the reverse complement.
GGTGGATTTATTGCCAGTATATTAAAAACAAGTAGAAAAAGGACACAGTAAAACAATAGATGAACCTATTTCTGTCCACCGAGCTAAAACTGGACTTGAGCAGGGAGGAAAATGTCCTCTTGTTGACAAGTTGTCAAGGGGCATAGCTTGGAAAACCTTGTTAATTTTTAAGGAAGTAAGTCTTGGGCATCTGGCACTAGAACGTCAGCACAACAACTTAGAGGAAAAACAACCTGCTGGTTTCTTAAGCAGAGTTATTCCAGCAAATTGGTGTTCAGTTCCTGATGGTCTTAAGGCTGGTTACATAAAATAATTGGTTATACAGCCCTACTGTGCTTAATTTCCCACTGCTCTGCTCTGTTTGCATCTGAGTCAGTGAGTCAAGGATATTGCTCTCCTACCCCCACCTGCATTTTGACTGTTTAATTTGGAAATGGCAGTAAAGAAAACTGGAGGTTATGGAAATCCTGACTTCTCCAGCTCCACCAAAACCCTGTTTGTTCCTTCCCCGGAGTCTGTCACCCTCTGTCTTCTGTCACAAGATGGCAGTCACGGACTGTGTTTTAACCTCTGGGTTTTTTCCACAGCTGCTCACATGGTGGAAATACTGATTTTGAAATTTTTTTTTTTTTTTTTTTTTTTTCCTAAAAGCAGGGTGGGGGGAAAAGTCTGTGTTATGCGTGCCTGCCTCTGTGTGCACATAAAATATATGTGTCTATTTTCAGATAGCGAATGTTGATTCAGAGACTTATAGGAGAAATATCCTTGCAGCAGAGGTACGTCTGATCTGTGAACTGGCTCGTAGCATTCTTTGCCCTCGGTGGTGCAGCTCAGAGACATGAACGTCTCCACAACTGTCACAGTCTCATCTGGATCCTCTCTGTTTATAAATCCTGCCTTAAAGTTGTGCATGTTGCACGTTTGTATAAGTAAATACAAAACCCCCTCATCTTTCCTAAGAGTTTTGGCTTGATTCCGCCTAGAAGAGGAAGTTGTGAAGAGTTTTAGACGCACCAGATTATCTGGAAGTATTTTTAGTTGCTTTGCATGTCTTTTCTGACTGTATTTCTTTGGACCAAGGCGCACGGGTGTTTAAATGCTCAGGACAGAGCAGTGAGGTTTGTTTTGTAACAGGGGTTCTGTGCTGGATGGAGCCAGTGCTTCCCAAGCCAAAAATATCCTCGATAATAGCTGATAAAGCTACCCGGGATTAAAAAGCACAAGAAATCCTACAGTGAGTCTGCAGTATAACAATCTAGGACAGTGCTGTCTCAAACCTATAGCCAAAGACTGGCATTCAACAGGTTTTTTTTTATCCCTTTCGAGGCTGCTGAATTTTTCCTGCTTACCCCTGCGACCGAACGTTCCCATTATTATGAGTTTCCAGCACTTTGTTCAGAGGTTTGGTACCTTCTGGTCCTCACGTGGTGGCAGCGAGTCTTACAGTCCAACTGGGTGTGACATAAATGAAACAAAATTGCTTTTTAAATGTTTCTGCCTTTCTGTTAAGTTCCATCTCCTTTTTTTAAACTAGAAAATTGCTGGGAAATGCCAGATCTCCTTCCTCGTCCCATTCTTCTTGTGCGCCTCTGTCATATCTCCCCTCCTGTTCTTGTCCTCAGCGAGATTAATGAAGTGAAATGGATAGATTTCTTGGTTTTCATGAAATAATTGGCATATGGTGACACTCAGCTGATAAGAAACAGAAGGAATCTTGTCTGGCTATTTGCTGCCATGGGAAGGTCTGTCATTCCCTCCTCACTTTGTCATCTGAGGGAGACCACGATAGTAAATTACCATAAGCAGCAGTTTTCAGTGCCTGGTTCTTAGCCCCTCTGAATACAAGGAGCATTTGCACAGGGTAACACTAGTACAGTGAATGACTTGCTTGTCTTAAATCTTGACGGTGGCCGAGTTCAGTGACTCTCAGGCTGATATCTGAATAATTCCAGGGATTATGAGTTTGCAGTAATTACTTGAGAGGGATTTAGGATTTGGTACTTCTGGTTTAGCTTTTGTCTCCCTTTTCACGGGGAAGTAATGCTATCCAAAGCAGTCGGTTATACACTGTCAGTTGGCCAGCCAGCTGGGCACCAGCTCTTCGACCTGGCAGTGAGCTCTGGCATCCGATTTGCTTTCTGTCCTGATGTACATAAGAGCTGCTGTCGTCGTCCGGTGCTGCGTCAGGCCATGTGCTCACGGGTGGCAGCGTTAGCGTTCGCTGCCTTCTTGGTACCTCTTTAAGGGGGAGAGCTTCGGAGAGGTTTGAAGCGCCTCTAGGAGCCAAGATGTGTGTCTCGGGTGTTTAGCACCCATCTGCATCAGAAATAACAACCTTTCCTTGCAGCACGTCCCTGCTACCCTACTGGGTAGTATCAGATACTGCAATAAGAGCCGATGCTTTAAATAAAGGACAGGTGGCATGTTACACGAGGGATTGCATCCATGCTGCTTAGCTGGGGGTGGCTGTTAGCGTCAGTGTTGCCCTTCTGTTTCAGGGGTTTGCTGACTTGACTCTTGGGCTCTGTCCCTGATTCATCACTTCTAAATTCCGTAATTAAAAAGATTAAAGAGAGAAGAAGCAGCAGGTGGAGAATCCTCACGTATCTGATTGAGAGTGTTGCTGCTGCTTCTTTGCTCAGATGAATCCCCACAGCCCAAAATGAACCCGTTCTCCAAACGCTGCCTTTAATAATAAGTCATCTCTTGGCAGCCTGGTCACCTCCAGGCTAGGTGTTGTACAAATTTCAGTTCAAATCCTTTCTAGAAGAAGGGAGCTTAACAGGCCAGGTTGGGTTAGGCTTCTCTGAGTGTGCTTGTCCCCTCACAAACGGCTTTGGAGCAAAGCAGAGGTCAGCCGGTTTGATACTAGCACTGGTCCTCCCCCTTGGTACAGGAGATGGCAGTCTGACCACAGGATTTTTTTCTTGCAGCCACAGGACTCCTGGGAGGAGTGGTACAGCCCAGCTCTCCGGTGGGAGGCAGAGAAGGGATGGACAACGACCAGGTTCAGCTGCAGAAGCAAGAGAAGATCTCCCAGGAAGAAGCAAAAGAGCTTAAACAGGTATAAGTTGAGATAACTTTGATAAGAGTTGTTTCACTCCCTCTGCTTCTGTAATAATGTGCGTTTTCATCACCAGAAACATAGTCATTGTCTTTTAACAAAATATTCCTCCAGCTACATTTAGATGATCATATATTAAAAATCGCTTATTGAAGCCTGTGATTAAAACACACTGATAATATTTGCTTTTAACAATTTTGAACGAGGCAGGGATTATCAGCAAAATATATTAAGTGATAGGATTATAACCCAAGGAGAATCCTGAACTGTAACCTGTTTTTTTCTGAAGATTAAGAAACTTAACCATTAAATAATTATCAGCTTCTTTGTGTTTTCCCTATGCTATCTTATTCTTTTCAGTAAGCAGTAACAGTTCTACTTCCAAAACATCCACAAAGCTGATCAAAGTGTTTTATAAACACACAGAGAGAACTTGTAGCTAGAAAATAAGTATGCAGCCCAGAAAATTAATAAAGGGGATATAGGCTGGAGATTGTACTAGGGAAAAAAATGTTTATTTAAAGTAATCCGTTCTGATATTGTTCCTCTAAATGGCTCTTTAAGGAATTTATCTCATAGCTGATGTTCAGAACTTTTAGTAAAGAATCCCTTTTTTTGTAGTATGTGGTTGATCTGAAACACTGAACTAACTGGAAAAGCAAAGCACTATGGTTTTAGTGGTTTCTCCGTTAACATAGGTTTACTGGTGATGATCACAGCCACATCAGAACATCAGACGATGTGACGGAAGATTAAACTTTATTCTCTTTTTTTTTTTTTTCCTTTTTTTTTCTTCTTTTTCTTCCTCTAGCATCTTATTCTCTTTGATATTCCATCTGTAACTTGGTGATAGCATCATGTGAAGTCTTTGCTAATTCTATTGCCCCTTAGCCAAGCCTGCAATTTTCTAGCCCCCTTCTTTTATTTTCTAGTTGGGAATTAGAATCTGGCAACTTGTGTTAGCTTGAGTGCATTTCAGAGTCACAAACACTTAGTAGTGACTCGAGTGGCTAAAACCAAAAACTTCTTGCAGGAAAAATCTGTTTATTAAAAACAACGAAAAGACAGCTGGGCAAGTGAGAGTTTAACCTTAGCAGAAGGTTAATTTTAGAAATTTCTGAAATTCCCTGTGCTGGATGGTAGACTAGAAACACAGTGTTAAATGGCCAGTGTTGTTGAAAACAAAACAAACTGCTTTCAAGCTTTAACTAGAGCTCAAAAGACAATTCTGGTGTTTATTTATACCACACCAAGCCAAGAATTTTTAAGCCAGTTAATGATTTGGGGCGAGGTTGTGGGGTGGTATGGGTGGGGAGAGGATCTGAATGCCAAACTGACAGGCCATGAATTGGCCTGATTTTTTCCCAATAGTTGCTGAGCACCTGTTCTCTGAGAGTCAGGCCTCTTTAATCATCATTTCAGTCTATTAATAATTTTAAGGTACATGCTGTAATTCCTATAAAACTCCTGTTAGTTTTCCTTACTAGGAGTCACCACATAAATACACAGTTTTAGACCAAAACTTGCTTCAGTAACCAAAATATAATCAAGAGCTTTTGACTGAAATATCTTATTTGGGCTTTTTCAAAAACAAAATGGACTGTTCACCACTTAATCATTCTCTGTTCTTCTCGTCTTTTAAAGAATCCATCTCCATGATCTATCATTTTATCAAAAAATAAGCATTTTCTGAAGCAGTGTTGACCTTCTGGAGGATTTTAAAGGAGAGTATTTCTCAATCACAGTTGTACAAATACCAGTAATCTATTATTCATGCGTGCATACGCTTTGTACAGCTGTTATGTATTCAGAAGGACTAGTTGTTCCTCCCTTAGCTTTGAGCTTTTCAGCACTATAATTCTGATTTGTAGCCAAACCCAGAAAAACTAAATGCGATGTGAAGGCTTGTTGGTCACGGACTGCTATTGAAGACACATTTTGCTACACCTTGCAAAAAAGGCTCTCGAGGAATTGCTTCCCCATGGCCAGTTTTTGACAGCTGAACACCAACCTTTGTTGGTGCTTGATATTCTCAAAGCAGTTGGCTGTGGCTGGAGGAGCAGAGGACGGGGAGTTCAGCCTCTTCCGAGTCTTGTGAAATGGGAATGAAGCCTCTCATCTCACAGAGACTGGTGTCTCTCCAGCTGCTCCCGGTTGTTGTCCAAGCACTGCTTTTTCTCATTGCTTTAGAGCACAAAGCAGAGTGAAAATAACTCAGAATCTTTTGATTCTGTTAGGAGAGAATGTGGTGAGGTTTAGAGGGGAAGTGTAAAGAAGTGGAAGGGAAGGAAAGTGGGATTGAAGAGGGGAGTTCCTACCAGGAAAAACAGATTTGAAAGATAGGGAGGTTGGGGATGTATTGTAATGGGGTTCAAGGGCAACATCATGGTAAATGCCATGCAAAGCCTTTTGGGTGTTGAACTCCTGGCAGCACTGAGTTGAAGATCTTGAAACTACATCCGAGGAGGACATTCAGTGCTTATCTAAGGTATGTCAAGACTTTATCGAAGGCGTTATTTGCCCTCTTCAGTCATTTTTATAATCGAGAAGCGAGTTAAATCCATAAAGAGAAAGCAGGGCAGGAAACCAGGAGCTTTGTTTCATTTTGAGCTGTGTGGCCTTAAGCAGCCAGCCGCACGTTTTAGGGTGCTCCTTGCAGAGGTGTAGCCTGCTGCTTTGTCCTTTTTTTTTCTCCAAGCCTGTCTCATCAGTGAGCAGAATGTGTAGTCACGTAGTCATTTCAGCTGGGAGCAAGGACTTGTCTTTCATTGATGCGGTCGCTCCCAGAGAGCTTCTCTGCACTGCTTCAGTTCAGCTCCCGCTTTGGGAGTGAGCAGGATGATGGTTAATCAGGTTTGTAAAGCATTTACAGGGGGAAAAGATTTACAAGTGCAAAGGATTAACATGCATCGAAGACAATGATACTTGTGGCATCAGACTTCCATGAGTGAATTAAAGGTGTTTGATTTCCCTATGTTATAACCACAGTGTTTTTCTGAGCAGTTTCCTCGCTTGAGGATTATGATCTTTTATTCTTTGATTAGCTATAGTACAAGCACTTGTTTTTAAAAAAAAAAAAAAGAAAACAAACCTGAACAAAATCACAAAGCCCAGAAGAGCTCGGCTCTGTCCCCCTCATTACTTGGGATGTGGGTGAGTCCATCAGAACTTTGGAAGCTGGAGAAATAAGAGGAAATTGCGATGAACAGACAAATAGTTGTCGCTTTTCCTCTCTCCTCGAAAACAAAGTACTTGCAGTAGTAATAATAGAAGTTTTGCAACAGGAATTGCCGAATGATACTAAATTCCTTCCATTAGAGCTGGAAGCCCTGAGCATCTGCAGTTGGGATTGGGTGCCTGAGGAACGGACCTCACCAGGACTTCGTGAAGGGATGTTTATGTTAAAAAACACAGAGTTTGTGGCAGCGTGAGCTGTGTTCCTCAATTGTGCTATAGAGATGGAGAAAGAAGCCTATGAAGTTTCTGTGGTCTGGCTGAGCCTCTGCCTACCGCCTCGCTGTGGCTGACATAATGGCACCGGGTGTGGAAGGGGATATGATAATATTAGCTTAAGGGCTGTGGTCGAGGGGGGTGGGAATTCACTAAATTTGAATTTATTTTGCCAGACCAGTGCTTTCTAATTTCCGAAAATGTTCCTGCCAAAAAACTGTTGCCCTGATATTTACTGTCTGCAGATCGCATATGCCATGAAAACAGAGATAGTAGTAAAGAACTTATTTCTGTAACATCTGGGAAAAAAACACATCCTGGTGCACGTCTTTGACGTTTGCTTCCTCGATGTTGTCTTGCGTTTAGGTGGTTCATTTCAGTCCTTTGCTACTTTCAGAGTCTCTTCAGTGTTTATTTACCCTTTTATCATGCCCTCAACTCAGGAAATCACAAATATTAGGTCAGAGAAAAAGCTTTTTGTTGAGGAACCGTTCATTCCAAGTGCTAAATACCAAATTTGCTCATAGGATGGCCTTGTTCCATGGCCTATAGCAATCAACAGACAGCTGATCTTAACAGACATGTGTAACGAGCATGCCTGGGATTTATTTTTTGGAAGGCACAATATGGGGGGAGAGAACTGAGGTCCTCACAACTAACGCTTTGTATTTGCTTGTGTGTAACTTAAGTATTTAATGGTACCAAAATAAAAGGTGGTAGTTAAGCTTGTGGAGCTGCTTGAGTATTTTTTTCCAGACAAGGCCAGCGGTATGTTAGAGGCACCATGGGTGCTTAGTACTTCCTGGGAAAGTAAATAAAATCAGACTTCTGTATCAGTCCAAGAAGAAATAATGGGAGAAATCAGCCACTAAAAATAAGATGGTAAACAGTGAGCCTTCCATAACTGTCCAAATAGCCACTGGCTCAAAAGAGCTGATGCTTTAAAACTTGTCTGCTTTTGTGTGCTTCAGATACAAGGGACCTGCTGTCCTGTCCATCTTGCCTATTCCAGTGTTTTCTGTGCTCAGAAATTCTGTGCTACAGGAGACAGCCTGATTTTTGGGAGCAGGCAGAAGCACTTTTGCTAGTGGCTGATGTTGAAGCTTGGGTATTCGTACACCAAACCCAACCCTGGATCAAGCAGAAGGAACGTCTGTGCTTTGCATAGCTACAGGCAAGTGCTGATAGCAGCAGTCTCAAACAGGAAGCCTGTTAGAGGAAGGAAAATCCGTACGTTTTTGTTATGGCAAGTTGCACTTGTCTCATAAGACGTTGACAAATGTCCTCTAGTAAATTGTGTTGCAGTGGTTTAAGATGTTGCTGCTCTGTGCTGTCTCCCTGCCCCTTTCCAGGTGCTACAGGAGAGGATGTGAACAGGCCTTTTAATATTTTCAGTGCAAGATCAATCCACTTAATCCTCATTGTGGGTTTGAGCCTATAATAGGACTATGAATTGGAATATATTAGGAGTTGTCCCCCCTTCTTGCTCAGCTGCAGGCCGATCAGCACAGAGGTGAAGCACTGTCTTAAATCATGACAAGTTGTCACTGTCAAAACCTCTTGTTTGCACCCTGGTTTGGAGTGCTGCAAATGACACTTTTGTTTCCTCATAACGGGTGAATTTGGCTAGGGAAGCTGCATTCAAGGGCTATTTCTGGTTACATCTGTTCTGCTTTAGCATTCAGACCTCAGTTGCATGGGGATAATGGAATGGATCTTGGGGAGGATTTCAGGGAGTTCAACCTACAATTGGCAATACTTCCTCCACAGTGACACTTTCTGTATCTTATTTTGACTGCTGGATACTCCGTGTATTGAGGAAGTAGATCATATTTCACAAGTTTTATCTAAATTGTGTTCTTAGGATGGCATCTCGGGGCCCAAACCAAACTGAGATCTCCCTTGTAAGGCCTTTAGGATTCAATCTCTGTTTGCACAGTGCCCAACACTTTGAGTTTAGGTCTTTGGTTGGTGTGGCAAATAGGTCTTTGGTTGGTGTGGCAAAATTATAAAGTAACAGGGCTAAACACTGAGCAGGATCACGGGCTTGGAGTCCTCTTCTGTCATTCCATTTGTGCCTCTGCTCCAACTAAACCGGGTGCTCGGCTCTCACGTAAGCCGAAGCAGAGGGGAATGGGCAGCACTTGAACTCTTTTTCAAGCAGGTACATGAAATAGAGCAGATGTATCATGATCTAAACTGCACTGCATTGTCTAATTCCCCATAGTCTGTGCAAGAAGTTGGGGTGCAGAGCTTGACTGGACACCTCTTCTCCCAGCAAGACCCAAGTCTGCTGTAGTTGAACGCTCGACACGGGGCGGATTGGGGGAGCAGTGACAAATTTGCTTCCTTGTTTTTGACAGCGAGAACTCTGCGTGGGAATATTAGGTAACTTGCCTAAAGTTGCGCAGAAAGTCTGTGGCAGCGCCACAAGGATAAATCAGACTTTCCAAATTATAATCCGGTGGCATAAATCTGAGGCTGTCTCAATGTGGGATTGAGCAGTGCCTGAGGAAATGTGCCTTTAAAATGCATCCTTGATGGGCTCATACCTGCTGTTTGGCTTTGTGTAACAGATAGAGTTTCATGCTGAGTTTTCACGTCTTGGTTCACTGTCCAAATTACGTGCTGGCACAGAAGGCACTGCTGCTCTGAGCAGCTGACAGAACTGGAGCAGTGATAACTAGACATCTTGCCATCATTTTGCTTTGCAAAAATAGTGACCAGCTTTGGCCAGACTTCAGGTTCCAGTAACTCTTTCCAGCAAGCTATGTGGGCTGTGCTGGAAAAGCATGTTAACCATTTCAGGTCCCACTGGGTTGAGTAGCAGCACTCAGCCTGAACGGTTGAAGATGCTGATGGACAAGGGGTTAAGGGATTTATTACCAGACTCTCTTAGGCAAAGAGAATTAGCAGATGAAAGTGAGCCGCTTGCCTTTTATTTCTGTGTGCGAGTAACCACATCATCATTGCCCGATTTGTTTCAAGGCAGAGCCTAATTGGCAGGTGAACTGAGCAGAGCCCTGTAGCTGAGTTTCCATTTTACTGCTTTAATGTTTTAAAAGCTTTTAAGTCCTCAACAATCGTGTCTTTTTCTGTATTTTAAATGTGAAGCATGCTCTAATGCACGCGAAGTCGATCAGAAGTAATCTGGTTTGAAACTAAACACAAACTGTTTTTTTGTGGTAAACCCGGGCCTTATTTGGCACGGTTTTGATTTACAAATAAATGGGGTGCTTCTTGGAGAGGTGGGGGAGGAGGAGTGTCCCCGCTTCCTTTCTGCATCCTCTCGTGCCAGCCCCTGCTTTACTGCGTGGCTCTCCTGGAGGCTTGCACCGCAGGTCACCACATTGACCTCGTGTGCTCGGTTCAATGGATTTCCCAAACCTGAGATGTGCTGGGTGAGGACATGGCTCAGGAAAGCTCCGCTTACCACACCTCTAAGGGTGCTTGGTGCTAAACCTCCAAAAGCGTGTGCTTTGCTGCAGCAGAAGGTGGAGGTGTTGAATGGGACCATCCTGGGACACGTGCCCAGCTGTGATCTCGACAGCGTCAGCAGCTGCTGCTGCTTCCGTTCCACTGTGCTGGCAAACAAATTTGGGGCTGCTCTTTGATAAAACTTTTGAGTAAGCTTGCTGAAAAAAATGTCAGCACAGACCATGTTTAAATCATCAGGGAATGATGAAGCACGTGTCTTTCGCTGCCGTCCTTCAGGATATACTGAAGGAGTGAGGTCTCTTCTCTCTTAATCCACTATAAAGAATTAAAGGTTTATTGGGGTGGAGGCTGAAACCCTGTAATCTATTCTCAGGTGAACATTGGAGTTGGCCCTGCTCTTAGTTGGCTGGGGTGGACCTGAAGACCTTCAGAAGTCTTTTTAAATCTTAATTATACTGTGACTTTATGAATGGTAGGAGTCATTTCATGTATCACTGGCTGCTTTATGTATTTATATGTATATTTGTAGATATAAAATACATGCAGAAGAAGCTCAAAGGAAGGATTGATGTAGAGGTGCCTCTGAGCTTCCCCTTTCCAAGTAGTAAAGTTACTTCTTCAGGAGAGGCAAGACCTTATTTCAGACCCGTGTCCTGAATTGTATCCATGATAGATCGGATCATGTAATTTTTTCTTTTTGGTGCGTATCCTATACACGTCTACCACCTCCAGTTTGGGGAATTCAGCCTCTCTTTCCTGTTACAGTGAAAGATCCCAAAGTGTTTCATTTGGAATAGAAACAGAGGAGGGTTTAGCTTGTAGTTTTGGTAAGAACAGAAAAAGGTAGATTAAGCTTGATCCATGGTTTGTTTTGTATTTTTGCTTTGGCAGCCAAATTGCAAAACCAGTTATTCACAGAGCCGTGTTTCTAGCTGCTTGTGATTTATGGAAAGAGCTGAGAGATTTTTTTACGAGATAAATCTCACTACTGTGGCTGACGTCCAGCTTTAGTCAAAGCATTTTGTCTGCGTAAAATTCCCCCTGCCATTCCAGCCAGATAGGATATTCCTAGCTGCTTTTCTCAAACCAGTAACTTGCCTAGCTGCAAACGATGGGACTGCTGCAGAGCTCAGCCCCGCGTGGGGGCAAAAGGGCTGCTGCTGTTTCGCAGCAGCCTTCTGGGACCTGATGATGCAGATTCTAAAAGGAACACAAGAAAACAAAACCAAAATTAAACTTGTATAAAGTATAATTCTTTTCCCTTATTTTATCAAAAGCCACAGATGTACTTTGTTAGACAGGCTGCTGTCTTCAGTGGCGTTCCCTGGATGTTCATGCACCACAGCAGTCAACGTTGTGGGGTAGTGCTGGGGTAATTTGCTTTCCTGGAGACTCTTATGGCAGTTGATTGGATAAATTTCCCTTCTTAAGCAGAGTGGGGATACCCTCGCGGACCCATCTGTGGATGCCTAAGGCAGCAGATCACGCAGGCCAGCAGAGACAAGCCCTTCACGATCTGAAGCGACTGAGGAGCTGGATTTCCAGTCAGGATGATACGGTGCTTCCAGATCTCCCTCTGATACACCTGAGGGAAGGCAGCTGAGACTTGCCTGCCAGGCAGGTGCTTTCAGTTCACGCAGCCAGGCTTGTTAAGGGAGTAGCCACAAGAGGGAAGAAAAGGCAATGCTATAACTCATGCCTGGGGCTGCTGCTAAAAGGAGCCAGTGTTACAGGGTAAGGAGCTAAGACTGATTTTTCTTGTGTTGTTTGGATCCCTGCTCTTGGACTGGGTTGTGTCAACTGATGAAAATTAAAGATGAGTAGGCCCCGTAAGTCAGCGTATGGTATCGTGACGGATGTCTCCTAGCCTTAAGAATGCATCAGCCTGGCTTTCTCCTTTCCCTTCAGAGGCTCCTGTGCTGTTTGGACCAGTATCTAGCGGCTTTTTCAGGCAATAGGGTCTCCTTCTCAATCTTGGAGTAGCTCAGGGTGTTTACTTACAGTCCCGCATACGAACAGTGATTTGCTAAGTGTAGTGTAAACCAGTTGATATGTAATATAATGCTCGCAGCCTGGAATAGAGCTGTGGCCAGTGCATCTGTTGTTTCTCATCTCGGGTACAGCCTGAGCCTCTTGGCTGCCTTGGCGTCTGTTCATACCACACCACCCTCTCTAGTCCCTTGAAAATTATTTGTTTGGTTGCCCAAGTCTCACTTTTTCCCTTCTGCTCCATCCAATGACACTTCTTTCTTTAGTGGGCTGTAGTAAAACAGCGTTTTTCTGTCCTTTGACCTGGTCCCTGCCTAACCTTGCTACGCCTTCAGCCACGTGATCCCCTCCTGGCTTTGCACCAGCCGTGCTCTCCGCATCGGCTCTCAACGTGCACAACATCTCAGGACAAGCTACTCCTCTAAGATACAGACGTACCAAGGAGAAACTAACAGAAGCAGCAAAAAGCTGATGTTTACACTGGTTTTTTTTTGTTTGTTTTGTTTTTTTTTTTTTGTTTTTTTACTTCTAATTCATTCCCTCCTCCCTCCATACAACCCTGGCATTTCAGATTTGATTTTTTTTCTGGTCTTTCGTTCATTGTTTAGTTCATCTCAGTTCAGCTCACGGGAGCAAGACCTGTGTCTTTTCACCAGCGTGCTTCAGGGCCGACTCCAGCAAGCGATTTGGTCCTTTCAAGCAATAAAATAACTGATTGCCATGGGTCTGTTGCAGTTCTCAAAGAACCGGCCGGTCGCTTGCTGAAAGCTCTCAGTCTTTTCTTCTGACAGATACTAAAGAAACTGAAGGGCCTTGCCTTGGAGACAGAAGCCGAGCTGGAGAGACAGGACGAAGCCCTCGATTCCATCACTACCTCCGTAGACCGTGCGACGCTGAATATTGATAAGCAGAACCGTAGAATAAAGAAACTAACGTAGCACCCGCAGGAGCCACTGGCGATGGTATCATGAGGAAGAGGAGGCTCGGGGAACTGTATTTTTCCAAGACGGTTTCTTTAATAGGCACTTTGGTTGCATGGGAGGTGTTTGCAATACGGTCTGGAATACGATGCTGCTGTTGTTGAGTTCCTGAGGGTTTTGAAAATGTTTCCAGACTTGGATGATGTTTGAAGGCTGTTTTAGGATTAAAAAGGGCAAGATTTTTAATTGCGGTGAAACAATGATAGTGGATTCTTTACTACAGAAAAACTGTAAATATGAAGGGATGTGATATAATCTGAATCAACTTTTATGTGCTTTTTTACGTTGCTGCTTTTAAAAGTTGTTTTTTTTTGTTGGTTTTTTTTTTTTTTTTACTGCAATGAAGAAGTGAAGGAGAAATGAACTGCATATGAGACTACTTTAGATGATTACAGCCTATTAATTCTCTCTCAAGGTCTTTCTTTAAAATAGTTAATAGCAGAACTAAGGGCCAGATGTCCAACTTTAAGTCACTGAAGCTTTTTTTTTTTTTGTAAGTTAATGCTGAGGTGAGCAAATGATGCTGATAAAACCCTGTGTTCCCTGAGCAAATAGTTTTAATAGGTTTGAATCGTGCTTTTTAACGTACCCAGAAATTTTATAAGAGTAATGAAGACTTAGTGGCCACAGCTGTCTGTTGCCATGTCCTGGGAAATCAAGAGAAGGTTAGTTAACGTGCATGGATTGGTAGAGACATCTACTTATTGAGCAGATTTTTTTTTTTTTTTTTTTTTGGCCATTTGATAAATGTTTTGCTTAATTGAGCCACTTGTAAAAAGTAAGTGTCAAAGTTAAATACATGCTTCTGCTTTCCAAGAAGGGGCTGCTGATCGTCGACCATCATCTACACAGTTTTGTGTGTCTTCTTTTTCCCCTTTAAGCTGCACCCATAGTGAAGAAATTGATTTTGGAGCGGAGGAAGCGATTTTCTTCACAGGTGGATTGATTCCATTCTTGGAGTTTGCTCTTTGTATCCCTCACCTGCACACAGTGGTTTTATATTTTTGGTATTAGTCTGTCATGGGATGCAGCGTCCTCAGAGCATCGTGAACTTAGCGTTTGCTTAGGGTGGTCCTTCAATACCGTGTTGGAGCTGGGCTGCCACATCTCTGATAGATGTTAGTGAAAGGTCTCTTGTCCCTTTGCTTCTCTGCCTTTCATTTTTCCAAAGGTCTCCCCACCGTTGGCCTCCAGCTCTCGAAATGGGAACTTCATGGGTTGTGGGGGTTTTTGTGTGTCTGCCTCAGACTCACAGGCTGAGGGGCCTGTGGTCGGAGCTGTAGGCATTTGTATTAACGGTTGATAGTCGTGGTAGGATCTATCTGTCTCGTGGCTTTTATTGGTTTGCACTAACTGGTGGTGAAGCATTTCAAGACTTCTTGCAGACCCGTATTTCTAAAATAAAAGGGAATACTGTCAGTTTTGTCTGATAGGTTTTGTTGAGTTTAGAGTTGGCTCCATCAAGACTACAGGACAGTGGGAGACCTTTTCCACCCCAAACTTCACACCGTATAGGAGAGGTTCCGGGTAATCTATGTATCTATCACCTATGGCAGAGAACTCACATTTCATCAGTTCCTATGGTTTACCAGTTATTTTAGTTCCAAGTAGCTATTGTAATATGTCTTTTTTTTTTTTTTTTTTAAAGTGTTTTTATATTAAAAAAATTCTTGTATTGCTTTCAAATACAACACTTTTGGTGCAATATTTTTAACTAGTGAAGCTTTTAACTGTTTATTCCACTAATAGTTGATGTGAATTTTTCCTGTTTCAGAGTAATTCAGCCTACCTTTTAAAGAATGGTACAGTAAATCACATAGAGTATGTTGCTTTCAGGATCTTACTCTACGTTGTTTTGTATTACTTCATATTAGTTTGTTAGTATTGGAGTAAAGTGTACTTCTGCACTGCAAGTTCTTAATTTACAGTCCAAGTTGTTACTGGCATGCACTTTACCTACTTGCTGAATATGGTTGATTATATATAACCTACATTATGTACTGGGAAATAAAATATTGTCTGGGGTTCTTTTGTTTGTTTCCAATACCCAAATCACTATTGTTTTACTGTGAAAGGAAAATATGTTTACACAACTAATTATTTAATGAATTTTAAAGTATACTTTGCGCGAAATGTATGTTAACTGAACCTGGTGCTGACTGGGAACGAATCTCTGACATGAATTAGTCCAAACCAGGATTGCCAAAAGTAAATACTAATTACACATCATTTAGTTTAGCATTCTTTGTGCCATACTTTTTATTGTTGTGGGTTTTAGCACTAGCTGTTGCCTCTGATTCAGTATTTCGTGCTTTGTGTTAATCCAACACGTCCATGCTAAAGCAAAAAATTGTGATATTGTTTGTAAGAAGTTACCCTTTCTTGAGCGGCGTATTAGCTGAATTTCATGTGCCCGGAGGACTTTCAATCTGTAATTTCTTCTTATTAAATATCTTGGAATAGCGATATTCTCTCTTGTATTCACTTGGCTGAGAAAGTGGCAGTGAAAAATACTTACCCACCCCTTTGTCATACTGTGGAACAGAATTTAATGTAGCACTTCTTGTAGGGCTGGGCTTTAGGATAGACACTTTTTTTTTTTTTAAAAAAAAAAAAAAAAAAAAAAAGGGGTGGTGGTGGGAGAATATTAACTGGTAGAATATTAGGAATGTGAGTGTCAGCTATCCTCGGCTGGACAATGAAGTGGGGGAATGTCAGCACAATGTACTCTGCCCTGGGGACTGCGGCACAGGAGCTGCTCCAGCTCTTAGAGAGTGAGTGGGCTGAGAACCGCTGGATGTGTCACGATTTGAACAGCTTATTGATTGGTACACGAGTATCAATATTTTACTCTGATCAAGACTTACTGTGTAATAACACAGCTTCTGTTGTTGCCAGAAGTGCTTCTGAGCCTCCTCAGTTCCCTTCTACCTGAAACCCAAGCACCGTTACGTTCCAAATAATGTTGCAGATCTGGACAGATGCTCCACGGGGGAAGACGCAGCAGGTAACGTGTGCCAAACAGTATTCTCGTGCTTCGTTCTTCACTGACATGATTGTTATCCCCATGAGGCTCAGAGACATACTTCTAGGATAACTTTTGCCTTTTATATGCACAGTTTGTTAGTTCTTTGCAGGTCTTTTACTACAATGTGAAAAGCGAGGGGCTTTGTTACTAAGGGATACAAGAAAAAAAAAAAAAAAAAAAGTAATAAAAGAGATTCTGACCTAAAAAATAAAAAGATTTTACTTGGGAAGGCTTTTCAGCTCCTACAAAACAGAACTAGATTTTACTGTATCATATGGTGGGCTTATAATCCGATGTGTGTTTGTGGTTCACAGTGATGAGTGAGCCTGAAATGTCTGGAGCTTAAATGTATTTCTGCATAGGAGTTTGAATGTCTCCTGTGGAATCACTGAAACGTTGGTAATAAACATGGCATTTTGCAATCCTCAGACAAAGTGGTGTAAGGAGCTTTTTTCAGGCAATTAATTAATCTACCCAAAGCCTCATAATAGCTGTCTGTGTTTCCAAAGCCAGTGCTTTGAAACCTCTGGTATGCTCTTCACAGAAGGAAATGGAGCAAAGCTGCTCGCAAGTGTTGAAGCCTGCCTCTGGGAAGAGTGCTTGGGAGAGGAATTGGCTGTATTTACTTTTTAATCTGACAAACCATGGCAGCAGTATCCCTTCCCTCTCCTCGCTGTGTGTGAGCCGTGTCAAACCTCAGCCTGCTGGAGGGGAAAAATAATTTTGTAACGGTCCTAGTCATAGGCTTGTGTCAAGTGGTTTAATTTAAAACCAGCGGATTTGAACCCTTTTAGGGTTTGGCAGCAGAGGGGTTAAAGTAGCTCAACACCAAAATTAAGATGCTTGAGGTCAGGATTCTGGCTTTTTTTTTTTTTTTTTTTGATTGTTTCCTAAGCATTTAATTAGATCCTGGATCTAATTAAACCAAATGGATGATGCTCTCATAAGCTTTTGCGTTAGAGCCAGCAGTACACCTTGACCATTCCAGCCTGATGCAGCTCCCAGAATGGAGTTAAGGCTTAAGATTTCTGGTTTCCAAAGGGTCCTTGCCTGGGTGTTAGCCACGTGTGCTGCTGTGCTCAGCTTTCCTGCTTAGAACTGTGGATTTGGGGCAGCTTAGAGAAAAACAAAAAACCAAAAAACCTGGAGCTAGAACTACTCTGGCTTTTTTTGACAGCTAAACCACTGAACCATACGGGTGCTCATGGGGGTGAGACAGTAGTAAGGAAGTGGGAGAGCAATGGGGGTTTTGCCTCTCAAAAAGATGGTGTAGATTTGGGTGTAGACCCTGGTTTTGCTGGTTGAGTATCTTGCTGACAGCACAGAACGAGCTTTGGTGGACGGGGTCATATCAGGATGGAGGGGGGAAACAGTCCTTGAGATTTCTGGAAGAGGAAATTTGCTGTGCTGGGTGGGATGGGAGTGCTTCCGAGAGGAGAATGAAACCTGAGGAGGAAAATCTGCCCTTCGTATGACTAGGTTTCATTGCTGGCACTGCTACAGGCTGCCAGCTGTGCGTATTGCTTGGGATTTAATTCACATCCTCTCTGTTGGACTTTGTGCTCGCTTTGGGCGTGCTCCCTTTGTATCAGCTGAAAACGGGGCTCTTTCCTCTTGGTGTTTCATTTGCTTATCTGTAACATGGCAATATCACTGTTTCTCATCTACTCAGTACCCTAAATCATCCTGAGTCTTAACTGGTGTTAAAAAAGCCCATCCTAGTGTGGAGCTTCTTTTGTAATTAGGGGAGCAAACCCAGCGGTACTGGGTACTATAAACGAATGCTGAGCCCACTGGAACCTCCCTCTGGAGCATGAATTACTGGTCCCACCATTTCACAGGTGATGGGAACAGAGACACCAGCCCGTTGACAGATTCAAGGATCAGCCTGCAAGGAGGACTAATCCACAAACTGTATTTAAGCCTCTGAAGCCATTCAGTTAGGAGCAGGACCATCTTCTAACACTCGGTGAGGCTCCTGAGGCTTTTCATCATTGTGTGGCGTTTATCCTAGGCTTGTGAAACACTTGCTGCTTAAAACTTTGCTTCTGGTTTAGACGATGAGTATGTGAGCTTCGGTGCCTAACGTCTGCGAGGGCTGCTTTAGTCCTTTTGAGAAAGAAAGACCTACTCGGAAGCCTTCTGATTTCTTCCATATGGCACATGGTTTTAATGCGATGCTTTGTGTGGTGGTGGATGTTGTTTCCAGCCATGAGAACGCAAACAGAGGCAGGAGAGGGTAATTGCAGGTAGGCAGCGATGCCGAGGGCTCCCTTCCGTGATGGCATCTCCACCAAGCCAAGCTGCTGAACACCAGAGGCTGGAAAACTAATCCGTGTTCGGCGAAGTGGTTTCCAGGACTTGAATTCTCCCTTAGGAAATGAACCTCTTGGGCCGCCTCCACTCTTTTGCTTGTAACTTCTGCGTAAGAAGCAAACCACACTAAGGGCTTGCATTTTTTTTTTTTTTTTTCATCTAATAGTCTGTATTAATCATGTGTATTTAACACAGGGTTTGGGCTGAGTTTTTGACTGGGCTTTCTGGTTATGCTGCATGGTGAATATTGGAGGGTGTATCAGCTTTAAATCGTCTCCTGGCATTCATAAAGTTGTGTAAAAATCACTGCCTGCATTGGGCAGAGGTGGTAACAGGTATTGAAATTGGTACGGACCATTGTGAGGCCTCAAAAGTCATATTTACCTAAATAGACCACATGGTTTTTAGCACGTTGGTTTGCCAAGCCTTTACCTTTAGCTAAACCAACTCTGAACTGGAAATGACTTTTTATAGGAAGAGGGAATCAAGGTACCAAAGTGCCATTAAGTGATGATGGATGCACCAAACTTCTTGATCACCTTTTCTGCTCCCTGTGGTTTCAGAGGACTTGCAGCTCTGACAGGTTTCACAGGAAGCTGCCTAATTCTGGACACTCATGGCCAAGATGATATTTTCACTTTTCTCATTGGTAATCCTACAGCACACCAATGCCAAGCAGAATTGCAGCAGCATCTTCCTGGCTAGAAAGCTCATATCCCATCCCGTAGACCACAAGGAGAACACTTTTCCTTCTGTTCCTTGATCATGTTAGATTGACTTTAAATGTAATAGGTATCTTACTACTTGCTAATCAGTACGCTGTCTGAAATGCAAGCTTTTCAGGAGACAGTGTTTATAATGAATGCCTGTATCTCTATGCTTTCATAACTGCTAGAAATGATGTTGTGGTGAATTTCTGTTTCCATACACATCAAGCGTTCAGCTTGACAACTGGATCCAGTTCAATTTTGAACTGCTTAATAGATTCCAGCCTTTTCCTGCTGCACTGTGGGTGGAAATAAATGACAATCAGATCCCAGGTTTCCTGCCACATTTTTCTGTCCAGTTTCCCCTCCTTCCTCCTGAAATGAAAGAGCCGGATCTTGCACCCTGGTGGTAAAGCAAGCCAAGGAGCTATCTGAGGGTGTTATGCTGTGAGCTCTCAAGAGGTCAGCTGCTTGACTATCCATATTTATATATTCTTATGCTGTGGTAAATGTCATTTTTACCTTTATGCCGCTTGATGTAGACAAAGATGTTTGCATTTGATGGGATAAGCAAGCACGTACAACTACCTTGGAGCTGCAGATGTGCCCTGGCTCATCTTACCTTGTGTAGAAGGTGTCGAGTCCCAGCCAAATCCGTGATGTATCAGGTAAGGATCCTTTTCTTAATCCAGCGCCTCTTTCCCCATTTATGGCAAGAACTCATAGAAGGAAGTACGGGAAGGAGGAAGGAAAAGAACTGGAGAAAGGAGAACATGGACATGGATGTTGAAGGGACCATTTCTGCAGCGTCTTTTCTCAGGTTGAAAGGCTCCTGCCAGAGTCACATGCTACCTGCTCGTAAGCTCAAGCCTCCAGTGCCATCGATGCAACTACCCGTTTACACATGACCAGGTAATGATTTTCACTCTTTCTTAAGGTGTGTGAACATTTTGGATTTTCTTTTCTATTTTAACCTTCAAGCCCTGTTTCGCAGCCAATGGAAAAGGTGTGCTGTTCCACACCGGCTTTTCTTGCAGGCTAGTTGGTTCCTGCTAAACCTATGGACAGTTCACAGCACAAATATCTTTACAGTCCTCAGTAGCTTAATCACCTTTTCTCTTCTTGTTTATAATTTCAGGCTGTGGCTTCATACCTTGGGCATTTTATATAGAGCATCTCCCATCCAGTGCTCTCACTCTGCCAAGCTAATCTTCATAAACAGCCTGATGAAGAGGAAGACTGTTTGTTCCCAGGAGAGGAAGGAATTTCTGAGTGTAAAGTTGATAAATCAAGAGAAAATTATATCCAGTCACAGCTTGATCAGAAATTTCCTGTGGGATCTTCCCTCTGTATTGAAACGTTGTGTGCCTCGATTCTCCCAGGGTCAGCTGGGTCTTATAATTCATTCTTAGCCTGCCTTTAAGTTAATTAATGGCAACCCTTTGGGACATAAAATCACCTGTTCATTTGTACACACCTAACGCAGTGGGGCTTTGGTTGCCACTGTAGTATGAACAGTAATCTCAGCTGAGCTATTAGTAAGTTGTTGGCAGAGAGAGATGCTGGAACTGTCTCTGTGTAGCACCTGATCCAAAAGTTCCTTCTTTTATCCTTGACCATATTAACACAGTGCTAGTATTTGTCTTCAAATTATTCACTGTTCATGTGCGAGCTAGCTTTGCCTGCTCAGGTGGTCAGTGATCATGCTGGGTTTTGCGTGGATGCAGCTGTGGGAGAGGCGAGAGTTTTATTTCAGTGGGCTCTCGCGGTGTCTTAAAGAGGCAGAATTTTTCCTTGGACACTGGATGTTCCTATTGCACTGGGATTCATGGATAAAAGGATCGCTTTACAGTACTGCTAAGCTGTCTTTCAAGACTGGTATATAGCCAGGATTCCTCCTGGTTGGTCTTAGGAACTGAGGTGCATGGATTGTCAGCTTGTGTTTCTTCTATAATCGTTGGGGAGAGAGTTGCGGAGAAAGTCTGGTGCTGAAAGGCCCTTCTTCTGGGTCAGACTCAGATTCCTGCCAGGACTGCTGCCCTCCACTTCCACACCTACTTCTTCCAAAATCCTCTGCGTGATATTCAGATCCCATTTCTCTTCCCACCCCACTTCGGGCTGGGGAATGGAGATGCCCTACTGTTTGCCCATCTCCCTTGTTCTCTTCCATCTCCATTTGGCCTCCTCCAAACTTCTACAGCCATCCCCTCCTTGGCCATCAGTAGGTGCAAGGAGCAACAGTCCTGGGCTCCTAGGCAGATTGAATAAGCGTTTGCAGCTCTGTGCAATGAAACCACCCATACATGTATAAACTGAACACATTAATCTGAAAATAAAGCTAGACACCCATCATGGTGTCCCCACGTGCTGGAACAGGTTTGGGTTTATTTCACAGGGCTTATTTCAAATTATCGGGTTTATCTCACACCTCTCTTGCTCAGGACAGGGCCACAGGTTATTTCAGATTTGTCTTTTGATAGTTCAGCTTCTTAATTCTGCTCCAAAATAGGATGTGTCCTTCCACAGCAAGTCCTTCCTCAATTGACCTGCCCACACTGCTCTGTGCCCCCCATCCGATGCACTCGTGGGGAGAGAGATGCTCTCTTTGGCAGATTTGAAACTGTGATGGCCCCAGAGGCTGGATACAATTGGGGAGAGACTTTGGAAACACCAGTAGATCTCAATTTTGATAGCTCAAAACCAATTGCCATGCAATTAATCTCTGACAAAGTAATTTCTACTGGATGTTTTACGGGCCTGAGGTTGTTGGGTGAGCTTGCACTTTGTAACGCTGGGTGGGAAATTCCCACAGCTGGTTGGCAGCCAGCTGAACCCTTCCCCGAGTCAGCAGATCTCAGAGCCAGGCCTGGGAAACTCTTATTTCAGCTGTCTGAAATGAGGAAGGAAAGGCTCAGGGAAGGAAAGCCAGAAGAAAACAAGTGGTTCGTTGTGTTTCTGAAGGCATGGTGCACCACGATGGCCGGGCTTCTTGGGGTTTTCCTTTTAAGCTTAAAACATTTCTCTATCCCCAAAGGATCTGGGCTGTCCCTTCACCAGGGGCCAGATTCTGATTTCTCTACTTGAACATCTTCAGTCTTCAACAGGGATATTTAGAGGGAAAAGTCCTGTTCGCTGCGTGCTGTGGTAGCAGACTCTTCCCTTTTAAATCAGGAGAAGCTTCTTGGGTCCAGTGCAGGAAGGTCATCCAGGACCCTTTTTCATTTCAATGGGGAGCAGTTAGTCCATTCTTGGGACTGGTTTTTATGCTGAACAGGGAATTTTTGGGGCAGCTGATGTTTTTATAAGATCTGATTATTCAAATTGGGATGGAGAAGAGGTATTCCTGAGTATTTTGGCAGATCAATGAAAGCTGCCCAACCTACTGAATGTTATATATTGTGGGGTTTTAGTACCCTGTTTTTATTTTATTTTATTTTATTTTATTTTAATTTATTATTTTATTTTATTTTATTTTACTATACTTTTATTATTTACTTTACTTTACTTTACTTTACTTTACTTTACTTTACTTTACTTTACTTTACTTTACTTTACTTTACTTTACTTTACTTTACTTTACTTTAACTTTACTTTAACTTTACTTTTACTTTACTTTTACTTTACTTTACTTTCCTTTACCTTTACTTTCCTTTACCTTTAGTTTCCTTTACCTTTACTTTCCTTTACTTTTTTACTTTACTTTACTTTACCTTTACTTTACCTTCACTTCACTTCACTTCTCTTTATAGAAATGGAGCATTTCCATTTTGAAATCTAGAATAAAACATTTTAGAAAGAGCAAACTGCTATGTCCTCTGTGCAAGGCAGGGTGCAGAGTCAACCTGCTGTCTCTACAGTCCTCACTAAGGAATGGCACCATCAAATGCTTCCATGCATTTATTTATTGCATTCCTTTCTTTTTGAGATGCAACTTATATATAACTAGGCCAAAGTTTAATGTAAAAAGTCATCTTATGCTTTAATTTATTCAGCTGTTCAAGGTTACTCTTCTAATTTGGTATAAAGGTGAATTTGCATTGAAAACGCTTCAATTTAACTTGTCTCCTTTATCATTAAAGGCCATTTTTTTTTATTGTTTTTAATTCTTTGGGGCCAAACCCTGCACGCTGATTTGTGTGACCAGACCCTGGTTGCCTGACTTGGTTGTGCTGCAGGGACCTGCTCAGGAGCTCTGAAACAAATGAGTTCAAACAAAGATTCAAATGAATGAATTAAAAAAAAACAGAGCCACAAAGTAAAATTAGTATTTGACACAAGTGCCAGAGCCTGGACTGCCTTTTCCCAGACAGATAAATTCAGCAAGATTGTGCAGGGCTCAGGTATTTTGTTCAGTGGGACTCACATCCTTATGTAAGTACACAGACATATTTCTTTTATGCATTCATAAAAATATAAATTAAAGCAGCATGCTGTTTGACTGAAAGCATAAAACAGATCAGCTCCCAATACACGCTGTTTTAGAATTAATCTTTAGCAAGAACAGACATTTTAAAAATTATTATAAGCTAGAGACTTCTACATCATCTAGTTGTAAAGTTTTTCAGCTTATATGAGTTACTGTGTTCTGAAATCTGTCGATTTTGCCACAAATACCGTGCAATTTAATTTTTCCCTTCAAACACCAGCTCCCAAATTTTGGTCGTTAAGTGAGAATCTGATATTTTTTTTAATCCATTTGCGGCTACTGCGGTTGCAGAGAAGCTTTGCCTTCAGAACAACGTGACGAACTTTTCAAGACCAAAAAGGCAAGTTTGGGCATTGATTTCTTTCAAAATAATTTTTCTGCCACTTCTATAACTCCAACAGTTCAAAGTTAGGAAGCTGATGGTCCTGTGCTCCGTCCGTAATGAATCGATGGAGCAAATCTCCTCCAAAGAACTTGGAGTAAATGCTTCCTTTCAAGCTTAGAGGACTTGTTGCCTGTCTGCCACTGAGGCTGGCTTTCTCCTTGCTCTTTGGGCTCAGGACTGTTGCCACAGGAGTTGTTCTTGCCTTGTCCTTTCGTGGTAAAATCTCCCCGCAGAGGAGGACAGCGGTGATTTTAGGACTGGGCTGCAGGTGAGCACTTCAGTGCCAAGTCGTTCCCCCCGCTGCAAAGCATCTCGGCAGTGAAATGCAGCTTTGTCCCAGGTTGCACTTTGTTAATGTCAACCCATTAAGTGCAATCGGTGAGCCAGGAGCGTGTTACCTCTGCTCAGCGATCCCTCTCGCTTCAGCACGGCACTTCGTCAGGCGTTTGAGCCCCAACGCGCTTTAAGCTTACCCGAAATCTTAAGCACATGTTGAAGTGTTTTGCTGACGAAGGGTGAGATTTAATAACAATGCCTGGCTTTTATGTAGCACTTTCCGTAAATGTCACATCAGGGCGTTTTTAGAGCAAGTAAATGGGCTTGGTGAACAGACAGTGAGGTGGATTGAAAACTGGGTGAATGGCCAGGCCCAGAGGGTGGTCGTCAGTGTCACAAAGTCTAGTAGGAGGCCAGTAACTAGCAGTGTATCCCAGGGGTCCAGTCTTGTTTAACATCTTCATTAATCATCTGGATGATGGGTCAGAGTGTACCCTCACCAAGTTTGCAGATGACACCCACCGGGGAAGAGTGGCTGATACACCAGAGAGTTGTGTTTCCACCCAGAGGGACCTCAATAGCCTGGAGAAATGGGATGACAGGAGCCTCATGAAGGTCAACATGCAAAGTTCTGCCCCTGGGGAGGAACAACCTTGGGCACCAGGGCATGCTGGGGGGGCACCCAGCTGGAGAGCAGCTTGGCAGAAAAGGACCTGGAGGTCCTGGTGGACACCAAGTTGAGCATGAGCCAGCGGCATGCCGTCATGGAAAAGAAGGTGAATGTTATCTTGGGCTGTGTTAGGCAAAATATTGACAACACGTTGAGGGAGGTGATCCTGCCCTTCTACTCTGTGCTGGTGAGGCCACACCTAGAGTGCTGTGTCCAGTTCTGGGCTCCTCAGTACAAGAGAGACATGAACATACTGGAGAGAGTCCAGCAAAGGACAACAAAGATGTTGAAAGAACTGGGGCACCTCACATATGAGGAAAAGCTGAGAGAAATAGGACTGTTCAGCCAGGAGAAGAGAAGGCCTGGGGAGACCTTCCAAATTTATATAAATACCTGAGGGGAGGGTGCAAAGAGGATGGAGCCAGGCTCTTTTTAGAGGTGCCCTGTTGTGGTTTAGGCGTGATTGGCAGCCAACCACAATGCAGCACCTCTCTCTCTCTTCCCCTCCAGCAATGAGAAGGGACAGAGAGCCAGGCTTGGGGTTCAAGATAGGACTGGGATGGGTAAAAATCCCCCTTTTATGATCACGAGCAAAAGGCAGACTTGTTAGGGGAAGAAAAAAAGAACATACATTTATTACAGACACTAACAACACATAACAGAGGACAGTGAGAAGCATTGCCACATCTTGAGAACACCTTCCCCCCACCCCTCCCTTCTTCCCGGGCTCAGCTCTGCTCCCGATATCTCTACCTCCTCCCCCAGGGGCGCAGGGGCAGGGAATGGGGGGTGCAGTCAGTGCTGCCACTTCCTTCATTTTGGTGAGGGGAGCGTCCAAAACTTGTTCCCCCCTGCTCCATCGTGGTCCCCCTCTCACAGGAGACAGTCCTCCACAAACTTTCTCCGACATGAGTCCCTCCCATGGGCCGCAGCGTTCCCCACACTGCTCCGTCATGGGTCACTAACTTCCTCCGACTGGATTCCCTCCCACGGCTGCAGCCCTTCCCGAGCTGCTCCGGCGTGGGACTCCCCCGCATGCTGCAATCCTCCCAGCACTGAATTACAGCAGCGGGGCTGCCTTTTCCCATGAGACCCCGGCCTTCTTCGGGCACAGCACCTTGATCATCCAGGTGAAAAAACACAGGCCATGAATCAATGTCTGCTCCACTGTAGATCTCCATGGGTGGCAGGGGGGGCCGCCCTGCCGTCTCCCCACAGGATACAGGGGGGTCTCTGCTCCGGCACACCTCCCCCCTCCTTTCTTCCTCCGTTCCTCCACTGACCTTGGTGTTCATGCAGCTGCAGCGACTCCTCCTCACCAGTCCCACTGCTCCTCACCACGTCCCTTCTTAAATATGTTATCGCAGAGGTGCAGCCGATTGCCTCAATTTCCCAAACAGAAGTGGAGCTGACGTGGAGCTGGGGGAGCTTCGAGAAGCTTCTCACAGGGGGCCGCCCCAATAGCCCCCTCCCCTGCCACCAAAACACTCCACCACTCACCCAACCCAGGACATGCCCAGTGACAGGGCCAGAGACAATGAGCATAAACTGAAAGACAGGAGGTTCCCTCTGAATATCAGGAAACAATTTTTCACTGTGAGGCTGACTGACCACTGGAGCTTGTTGGCCAGGGTGGTCATGGAGTTTCCATCCTTGGAGGTACTCGAAAGCTGTCTGGCCATGGTCTTGGGCAACTGGTTGACTACCAGCCCTTGGGGCAGGATCCGAGGAGAGGATCCCAGGACCTGTTGTCTGCTTAATGCTAGCCACTCAATTTTGCTTCAAGGGCACGGGAGGTAGGGAGAAGCTACCAGACCAGCTGAGAAAGGATCAGTTTTTATTCGTGTATCTGTTCTCGTTTGCTGCACAGACAACGCAGGGCATGGCAACCTGCAGCCTGGGTAGTTTCTACAGCGGTGCCATTGAAAGCCCAGCTGAAGGCCACGACCAAAGGCATCATTGATGCTGTTTTTACCTCTGATTACCTGACTAATTTAAGGAGTCCTTCTTGAGCCCTCCCCCTTTCACGGCCTCCACCATCCAGCAAAAACAGGCGTGGGGACGTGAGCTCCCAACCTGAGATAGGGGCTCCTTTGGGCGCTTTACATCTGCATTAAGAGATCTAGTTTTGGAATTAAATAGCAAAAAGAAGGACAGGAGAAAATAACAGGGCACTCGAAGGACATTATAGGGTGACCCAGCATGGTCCTGCAGAACCACACTGTGCCTGAGCACATGCTGCGGCAGCCAGAGAGACCTGGATTTGCCCAGCTTTCTTGATTTTTGCCTTCAGAAGGCTTTCTGGAGGACTTCGGAGACACAGGCTGTATTTCCAGCTTTCCCGGGCAATGTGAGTACAGCATTGTGTGCCTCGGTTTCCCCGAACATCACATGGCGCTAATGTCATTGACCTTCAGAAATGGTTTTCAGGCTCGTAGTTGACAAGGGACACGATAGGATCTCGATATTATGATTTATTGTTGCATTTATGTTCTTAGCTTACTGGCGCTGTCCGTGTTCACCCCTTCTCTTGTATCAAGCTTTTCTCTTCCTATAGTGGCCGCAATTGCCTTGATAAGGGATTTTCTAGCCTCCTTTGATACATCTGTAGGAATACAGACTGTGGCAGTTTCTGCTCAGGAAATGAAAGTATTCCATCATTCTTCACACTAGCTGGGAAATGCAAGCTGGTCAGCTGGACCAGCATCCCCAGGTGCCTCCTTGGTGCTGGCTGATGGCAGGGCCTGAAATAGCATCCGCGCAGGCCACGGTGGAAAGCCGTTTAATGAAGCTTACAGTGTCCTTTAGATGGGCTGCTCAAGTGTCGGCAGAAAATGAAGGGGGTTTTGCCTTTCTGCCTGTGGCAGGTGGAAAGAATTTGCACTCAGATGTTAGTAACAGATGCCATTCTCCCTTATGATTTTCTTTGCATGCTCAGGAAGGTGTTTTCAGCTAATGTTTGGTATGTTGTCCCCCTGGGATTCCAGTTACTTTTACTATAATAGGATTTTAATTTTAGGTTCTAATATGAAATTATGCTGGTCTCCAGGTACATGAGAAAATAATTTCCACACCAGCTCTCTTCCATGGCTTCATAACTGTGAGCTGCAGCTGGGCGGGATGGGGGAGTTGGGAGGCCAAGAGCAAAGCGTCTGGAGCCAGAGGTGAAAAAAATGCAAAAGGTGAAATGTGTGGCTGATGGTCCTTCAGCGTGATGCTCTGAGACTTCCGTCACCAGAGGTATTAATTCCTGCTCTTGGTAGAAGCGTTCACTCTTTCTGCAAGCCCGAAGGGTCTTCCTGGGGCAGGTTCTGCCTAAAGGGGAACGATCCTTGACGTTGCAAATGGCTGTGCCTGACACCCGAGCTCATCCCACCTCGCTGTAGGCAGATATTTGGGGCATCTGTGTGATAGCTGTGGTCACGTTAGGGTTATTGCATCGTCAGTGGACAGAGATCAGCAGCTCCAGAGAGCAATTCAACCTGCCTTGCAGAGGGGAGACTTGCCCTCTGGACACAGCTGCCTCTCCCCACTGACTACAGAAGAGTAGAGACAGTCCTAAACCTAGATCTGGGGTGAGATAATCAGACTCTGAGCGCATAAATATTGCAGAATCGAGGCTTTTGAACTAAAGCGGTGGAGCTCAGCATCACTGCAGAAATGAGAGATATTGCAAACGTCCCCCAAGGGATCGAGATCTAGTCAAAGTTCAGTGCACTCAGGATTTCAAAGACTTGGACTTAAAGTCAAAAGGGAGCTCAGAATTCTGAAAAATTAATATTTCAGGCTGATGTAATACACTCAGACTAATTCCCAGCTATTATTGTAAACGCAATATACATTTACACTCGCTTTTAAATTTCTCACTCTTATTAAAAAAATAAAAATCTATGGGTTTACTGAACTATTTAAACCACATCAAATGGGTTGAAGCTCGCTGTTACTATTGTTTACACTGGCCAAAAAATCACTTCTGATGCCTTGAATGAATCCAACAAAGCTGCAAAAGATTGTATACACTCAGATTGATCAGAATAAACACTGTTATAGAGCAAGTCACAGAAGGAGAGATGGAGAGCTCAACAGGGCATGAAAACAGGCTATTCAGTTATTTCAGCATAACTAATAGGCATCTATTCCTATCATTTGATCTTGTGCTCTCCTGACAGTCAAATACGTGGCCTGAAATTAAAATGTGCAACTGTGCTCTCAAAACGTTTATTGTAGAAGAGTAGTCAGAAAAAAAAAATCCTGAATGATTTTCCAAAACTTAGGTGGCATCTGGGTTTCAGTACTCTTTCAAAGGCTTCATTCACCCAAAGTTGACGTGTTCAACAGTGATGAAATGCAACTCTGTATTTCTTGTAGTATTTTAAGATGCGCTTTCATAGTACTGGTTAGTTGAGGTTTTCTGTTAAGGAAAATAGATATATTTCAGTAACGACTTTCAGACTGGGGAATTTTAAATAAAAAACAGTCATTCAGAAAACATGTCTCGTGGTCTCATACTCCTAGTCTGTGTACTCCCTAATTTCAAATGTCCTAGGTCTGTAGGTTTCAGTCTCAAATTCTACTGCATTTTACCTGGCTTTGTTTTTTTAAGAGTCTAGGAGGGGAAAGCAATGCATCCCCTGATTATGCTGCTTCGTAGACACTTGCAGGTCTGTATATTTGTTTGGTCCCCACTTCCAGACATTGCTGGATGTTGAGGTTCTTCAAATATCGTCTTGGAGGTCATGGACTCATCATATTTCAGACAGGCAAACTTAGGAGTCAATGACATATTTGCCCAGGTTCTTCCAGGTAACCTGGACTAACTCCAGCTCTATGCGCTAAGATCTGTCTCCTCGTGTATTTTTAAATCCATGTTATTTTATTTTATTCTATTTCATTTCATTTTAAATTCACAAAGCAAGAAGGGGTACTGTCTCGCCCCGTGGCATTCTTTGAACGCCACTCCTATCAGCCACAGATCTCTGTGACTGTGTTTGACCTGCATTCTTTATGCATCCCATGAATTTTGATGTATTTAAAATAACTTGGCTTGACGTGAGCTGGAACACGCAGCTGAACCAGAATGTTTCAATCATCCTGTGGTTTGGAACTGGCTGGTTTAATGTTATAACTGAGGGCGCAATATGGAATCCATTGAAAAGCCCATAATAATGTTGGAGCTGAACAGATGAGAATATCATTATTTTTGTCTGAATGACCAAAAAAGAAAGAAATCTAACCTAGTTCAGCTTGAATCAAGGGGACACCACTCCCAGAATAGTCTGGCAGCCAGTTCAGCCAGGATGGTGGATGTGTTGAAGGGTTGTTTAAATAAAAGGTGGTGCCACCTTGGCAGATGACCCCAAGAGATCCTGTGCTCCAAGTGCCCTTCAGCCGATGTGAGGAGGGGTAAGGAAAGGAGCCTGGTCCAAATAGGGCCAACAGACATGAGGGCATGCAGTCAAGCATGTTTCACATCATGCCTCAGTTACGCAAGCTCTTGAGCTCCTCCACACCGTGTCCTCCCGTCCCCATTTTCTATTTTCTCCCTGCAGCCGCCTCCATGCAGAGCAGCCACCCCAAGCAGTCCCCGCTGAGGGGTGCTGCCCACACACTGCAGCCCTGCTTCAAATCCTGTCCTGGGTTGAGTGAGTGGTGGAGTTTTTTTTGGTGGCAGGGGAGGGGGCTATAGGGGCAGCCCCCCTGTGAGAAGCTTTTCGAAGATCCCCCAGCTCCAAGTCAGCTCCACCTCTGCTCAAAAACTGAGCCAATCAGCTGTGTCTCTGTGATAA
This sequence comes from Tyto alba, assembly GCF_018691265.1. Taxonomy (NCBI): domain Eukaryota; kingdom Metazoa; phylum Chordata; class Aves; order Strigiformes; family Tytonidae; genus Tyto; species Tyto alba. Next base: position 39,656,403 of record NW_024881313.1, on the reverse strand, counting down.
CGTATTTAAGAAGGGACGTGGTGACGGGCAGTCGGACTTGTGAGGAGGAGTTGGGGCAGCTGCGTGAACACCAAGGTCAGTGGAGGAACGGAGGGAGAAAGGAGGGGGGAGGTGTGCCGGAGCAGAGACCTCCCTGTATCCTGTGGGGAGATAGCAGGGCGCCCCCCCCCCCGCCACCCATGGAGATCTACAGTGGAGCAGACATTGATTTATGGCCTGTGTTTTTTCACCTGGATGATCAAGGTGCTGTGCCCGAAGAAGGCCGGGGTCTCATGGGAAAAGGCAGCCCCGCTGCTGTAATTCAGTGCTGGGAGGATTGCAGCACGTGGGGGTGTCCCACGCCGGAGCAGCTCGGGAAGGGCTGCAGCCGTGGGAGGGAATCCAGTCGGAGGAAGTTAGTGACCCACGACGGAGCAGTGTGGGGAACACTGCAGCCCGTGGTAGGGACTCATGTTGGAGAAAGTTTGTGGAGGACTGTCTCCTGTGAGAGGGGGACCACGATGGAGCAGGGGGAAGAAGTTCCAGAAACTCCCCTCACCGAAGATGGCAGAAGTGGCAGCACTGACTGCCTGCACCCCCCATTCCCTGCCCCTGTGCCACTGGAGGAGGAGGTAGAGATATCGGGAGCAGAGCTGAGCCCAGGAAGAAGGGAGGGGTGGGGGGAAGGTGTTCTCAAGATGTGGCAATGCTTCTCACTGTCCTACTCTGTTATGTGTTGTTAGTGTCTGTAATAAATGTATGTTCTTTTTTTTCTTCCCCTAACGAGTCTGCCTTTTGCTCATGCCCATAAAGGGGAATTTTTCCCCATCCCAGTCCTATCTCGAACCCCAAGCCTGGCTCTCTGTCCCTTCTCATTGCTGGAAGAGAAGGGAGAGAGAGCCGCTGCGTGGTGGTTGGCTGCCGACCAGGCTCAAACCATGACAAATCCACCTGCCTCCTCCTTTTGCTTCTTTAAAGATCCCATTTGGTCCACCCAAAACCCCAAAATGCTTTGACGGTACTTTGGCAGTTGGTTTTCTCTGCCAGTCTCCGTGTTTTGCTGATCTGTTCTTCTTCCCCTCCCCCCACCCCCACCAATCTACTTATCTGCAACCCAGCTGGTGTACGTCTTGGGGCATAGTTTGGCAAGACGGTTAAAAGCATTCTATCTGTCCTGCCTGTAAAATCGTTGGTCTTCCTCTCCCTCTGCAGCTCCCAACCACTGCACCTTGCTCAGTTATGAAGGGGGGAGCCAGGGGAGGGAACTGAGGTGGCTGCAACCTTAGCCAGGAAAAAAAAAAAAAAAAAAAATCAAAATAGCCCATCCACATCAAGAACCTATTCCAGTGCTTCCTGCCGCCACCTGAGTGTTAGTGCTGGCATGGGAGAGTTCCCAGAATTAAGAGGGGCGGCAGGGAAGAAGGACCGCCACAGCCTTAGACCATTTAAACCATTGTGAAACCAGAGATTTCGTGTCACACTTAATCCGGCGATAGGGGGAATGGCCTGCTCCCTCCTCCCCACAGCCCCAGCCACATGTTCCCTCTCTCTGCCTTGCACTGAACATTTTTTGTACTAACTGCACAGCGAAGAGGTGAATGCGATCGATGAACTGATCGGATACGAACCTCCTTAGTTTTCTGTCTGGTCTGCCAGTTACTCTGATTTACCATGCGGCTGGACAATTCCTGCAGTATCAGAATTAAGAGCATCAAAGCCACATAGCTGGAGGAGGAGAAAGGGGGATGGTCACTGCTCACAGGAGCAATTTACACCGGATTCAGTGTAACACCAACCCACACCCCACAGTACAGCCTTGAGGATGGGAAATACCTATCAGCTGGCTCAAGTAGTGATGGAGCAAGGTAGCTTGACAGCTCACCATGGGCAGAAAGACCAAGTTGGCTAAGGCTGTGGTTCCAGTTGCTACCAGTGGATTCCTCAGGGCCAGATGCTGCAGCAATACGATGTTGACCCAGGTTAGAATTGCAGTTAGGATGCTCAGCCCATGACTTGTCTGGGGCCATGCAAGACAATTCATCCAGTGTCCCGCCTTCAACGATATTCTTTCTCCAGGGCATTGAGGTAAGAAGCCATAGGCTGGCTGTGTCTGTTTGGAGGTGGGAGAATTTTGTGTTCAGCTTCCATAGTGCCACAGCCTCTCCCCTGGGTTTGGGATTACCTGGGCCAGGAAATGTCTTCTGAAGCCTTTGGGGAAGATGGTAGCTACAAGCAGCCACAGCCACTCCTTCACCCAACCCTGACCTGCTGATTCCTAGTTTTGACCTTGAAAAAGATGGTGAGCAGGAGCATCTCAATGAATGACGCTGGCAGTGTAAGCTGCAGCAAAATACCCATTTCTGGAGATCCCTTGGGACTGGAAGTTTGTTACCTGGGAAAATGTGCTGGCATGCGCACAGAAATTGGAACGCTTCTGGGAAGCATTGACTCCACCGTCCCATGAGGTGTCCAGCAGTCCACATCTTGCGAGCACGTTCCGTAGTAAAGGAAGGAAAAGTACAAACCAAGGTACTCCCAGAAGAGTCGGTGATGTGACACTTAATAGCAGAAACACTCTTGACCCTTTCACTGTTTTGCTTTCTGGGATCTCCCCAAAGAGCTGAACTCATGGGCAGCAAGACAGGGGAGAACCAAAAGTCCTTCCCAGTGCTGCAGCAAAAGAAGAGTTTGAAGGATGTGCTAAGTGGATTTACTGTGATGCAGCAGGCTGCGCGGCCAAGTAGGAGACTTTCCACGTCAGATCCAGGTCCTGTGCATAACCGTACAGTTTATGGCTGGGATTCCCTATATCAGGACGGGGCTCAAAATGCCTGTGTTCTATTCCCAGATTTTCCTCATCATGGGTAATGACAGACAAATAATTTGGCTTCGCCAGGAATGGGACTGGGCTCTACACTTCCCCATGCTTCAATTTCCTCGTCTACAAACTGGGGATAGTATTACTTCATTATGGGGTTGGGATCATCCAGCATTATTGCATCTGTAAATCGCTCAGCGGTCCATCTGTTCTCAGTCCATTACAAGCAACCATATGGCTATTTGTTGCGTTGGACTCAGCCTCTTGTCTCCCATTCATCTCAGCTAATGCTAAGAAATCATCACTTGGGGGTCCCCTTATGGTCAGTGGGGAGGAATGGGAATTTTTAGGGCGTGATTCATCTGACCCTGTCTATACGGTTGCTACTGGGTGAGGTGGAGCCCACAACTCATCATATGAATCCCACCCTTGGTATCACCATGGGGTGGAGGGAGAGCAGGTCCCAACCGCTAGCGAATGGGGTAAAGCTGGAACAAGGAAAGACACGAGCCTTTCTGTCTGCACATGGAGCTGGTTTTCATTTTTTGCTAATAACTCCTCCTGTTTAAGAAAATATATGATTTTCCATATACTGACAATGCCATTCATCAGGACAGTGTTGGTTGGAGTCACGTTTGCTCTGATTTTGTGGCTACATGCCTCCCTTGATTGAAATTAATGTAGAACTGAGTAGGCCCAAAGTGGGATTTTTGATTAAAATTGCTGGAAGAAATTAATATTTTTTTTCCTTTTTTCTAATTTTTTCATTTTTTCTTTTTAATAGAAAATTCTAAACTATTTTTCTTTCCCTAAAACAAGTTTTTTTATTACAGTAGAAGTCTGAAAGCAGAAGGAGAAAAGGCAGTATGTTACAGGGGAAAAAGCTTTTTTTCTTTAATTTTGTCATTTAAAATGTGAAAGAAATCAACAAATAAAATGTCATTAAAAATAGATTTTCATAAAAGCTTTAATACTTTAGCTCCAGAAAATATTTTCTGTTGGAGAAAAGATCTATATAATTTTTTGACCCGTCTAACTGTAAATTGTAGTCATCCAAAAAAGCCCCATACTTTATCACCTCAAATATTTTTGTCCAAATAAAATGATTGATTATACCACCTCAAACCTCCATTTGATTTATGGGTGGAGACCTAACTGAATAATGGATGCAGTGTCCCATTTCTGAGTGAAATCCATCCATAATATCCATTCTCCAAGAAGTTATGACCTGAACATGCCTAAGGAGTACAGTATCCTCCTCACTTAAGTTTATTCTTGACATTTTTTTTTTAACATAAGGTTAGATCTCTTACTCCAAGGTATTCTTCTGGGGCTTATGCTATGGTAGTTATTTCTCATCATTGACAATACAGAGGTACAGGTAATTATTTCTGACTTTGAAGATCAATCCAGCCTTCTGTCTAACTGAGGCATAACTGACAAAAAAATTTATGTTCTGACAAAGATATGTTTAATAAAATCATGTATAACAGCATTACCAAATCATCAAGAAATTGTACATTGGCATGTACCATGTTCTTGACTCCAGATGCTGACGTAGAGAAAAACAGTCAAAGAAAAATTGGACATACATTGTACCCAGAGAAAACAATCGCACAAACTGAGAGGAAAACCTATCCTATTGAATTAACCAATACCTTGATATTGTTTCTGATCTTCCTCTTATATGCTGAGTCGTGCCTGTACAGCATCTTGCACAAGAAGACATCTGAAATCCAGGTCCATGCTTCCAGTCCTGTCTGTCTGTCTGTCTGTCTGTCTGTCTACCTATCTATCTATCTATCTATCTATCTATCTATCTATCTATCTATCTATCTATCTATCTATCTATCTATCTATCTATCTATTTATTTGATCTGGCCATATCCATGCACAACTTTCACCAGCCTTCTTTTCATTGTTTTTAAAGTAATTTGGCCCAAGGTATTCCTTTGTAAGTTTGAATAGAATTTTTATTTTTTTTTTTTTTTTTTTTTTTATGATTTACATGCATTTAAAAAGAGGTGAAAAAACTCCAGTGGTCAAAGTCAAAGAGAGGGGGAAAAAAAAAAAAATCACCCTGTTCTCAATGGGTGTTTATTAGCTTGGGTTCTCTCTGCCATTTGTTTTTATGGCAAGGTGAAAAATTATGCATTTCAGAAGCTTTGTGCCTTTTCTCCTGGCCCCCCTTCAGCCCACTGCCCCCCCTCTACTCGGACTCCTTTCCCTAATGGCTCTCTGAAATAATAACCCGTGGGCATTTGCTGTAATAAAGTACAAAGACCTTGTTCCAAATGAGTCCAAAAGCAAGAGAGGAGCCAAAACCAACTCAAAATGAGATTTTTCTCACTCTGTGAATTTGCTATACTTGGAACTGGCAAATAATAAATTGAACAGTATGTGGAAAAAACATGCAGCCCTAAGGATATAGGGGAATGGCTGGCACTGGGTGGGGCCGTAGGACTTTTACTCTCTAAGTTACAACAATGTGGCTCCCAGCCCCAATCTGTTTCGCCTCCTTTCAGGCTGCATTTTACAAACTTGACTCACCCTCGGAAGTGCTTACCCACCTCAGAGAGGTGGAAAGGCTTTGGAGAGGAGGTATAGAGACTAAGCAAGAGAAAGAGATCTATGTGTCCCGAATTCAGGACTCTCTAGTCTTCCTTCGTAAGCCGTGGTCAAAGACAGGCTGTTACAGAGGGCAGGACAGCTCCTTCATGTCAGGACCTGAACTGGAGTGCTCCCTGAAGAGACTAAGAAGCTCCAGGCCTTGCTTCTACATTAGTCCAACTGGGAGAGTGAATTGCCTTTTGGTCATCAATCAACCTTTCAAAACCAGCAGGGCGTGAGAAATCTGGGACTTCCTTGTGTAGTTTCTACATGTTGGAGCAGATATCTTAACCTGGTGTGGGGTTCACTCGCTCTGTGTTGGCTGCCTAGACATCTACAGCCAATTAAGAGAGACTGGGCAACGCCAGAGGGTGATTCATCTCACCTTAAAAGAGGGTTCAGAAGCATATAGCATGATTTGTCCCTTGTATGTGCCTCAGGGAAAGCCTGTGCTGTTAATGAGGCTGGCCACCTCATCTGGAGATGGCTGAAGGTGGGTGAGGTGGATCCCACCAGTGATATCCCATTTGCGGTCCCATCAGCAGTACGCCCAGGGATGTTACAGGGTTTGCTCCGTGCTGGGTGTCAAATCAGGAGCCCACCAGCCCACGTAACAAAGGAGGGGCTCTGATGGTTGGTTGGTGGGGTAGGAGTTTGTTATCTATCAGAGCTTTCTTCAGCTTTCTCCTATAGCACAGAGCAGACTAATTCCGATTTGCTTTCTCAAGTCCTGTTGAGATAGAATTTATCTGGTGAGAGAAAGTCACTGTCTCAGAGCAAGGGAATCCTGACTAGGCATCACAAGTACAGGAAGAGATATCTTCCTCACTAGACATCACAAGCACAGGAAGACAACATCTTCCTCACTTGGCAGCTGGGAAACAAGGCAAAGAATCATAAAAAGATCAACACTGAGGTACTCAACTCCACGTTGGACTTCTAATCCTTACAGAAATCAATCCAGATTAAGTATCATAACAATAGAGAGTGCTTTAGACACCTTCAACAATCTAGAGCAGTAAGATTAAATGAGTTGGCCAAGGTTACATGAGGAAAGGCAGTAGCTCAGACCCAGAAATGAAGCCGGCTTGGCTGTAAGCAATTTCTCTCTGCAGAAGTTTCCTGAGCTTTTCAATTCATTGCCCACAAACACAAAACCCAGTCCCTTTTGCACCGAATATTTCCCCTTGCTGAGGGATGCTGGCCCATCCTGGGGGCAGTCTATAAAAGCACGAGGTGTGCTTTCAGACAAGCTGGTAGGTGCCCGCATTGTGGTGAGGACACCAACCAGACCACTCAAGACCTGTTAATCCTCTTAATGCCTTCCCACCACTCCCCTGCGAGCCCAGATGGCCAAATCCATTCTCCAAGATGAGGAGGTTGTGTGACAGTCCCTAGCAGTGGTGGTTTTACACACCACCACTAAAGGTAAGTGCTGCATATCCCAGGACTGCAATACTAGATGTAGTGAAGGTGCTTGAGGAAATGAGACCTGCCGGGACAACGTTGGATGACAGTGTGAGCTGAAGGAAGGAAAACATATCATCTTACCCAAACTGCTTATGAAGAAGGATCCCTGCAGGCAAATTTCCCCAGCAAGCACTCAGATTTCATCTCAAAAGGAGTAATCTTGCTCTTCGTCCAGGAGAGCTGGGGACAAACTAACACCCGTGCACAGTGGACAATTAGGAGACCAACACCTGGGAGTAAGTTGAGTCTCTAAGCTATTTGGTAACTTATCCCTGCCTTTAGATTCTCTAGTGGGATGGGATGAATTGCTTTGTGGATTTTCCTCTCTCTGTAAGTCAAGAAGGAGCCTAGGTGACTCACCTGGTCAGGTGAAGTGGGCCACAAAGTCTGCACTAGTAGTTAGAGGCGGCTCCAAGGCCCTTAACCGACACCCTCCACATGAGCTCACTGCCATATGTAGACATAAGCTTTGGATTCCTCCACTGTGGGAGGATCTGGAAGACCACGGCATTAACTTACACTGGAAATCTGAAATCACGTGAAAGATTTGGGCAGGATCAACTGCCCAGTTCATCTGAACAACCCAGTTCATCTGAAGCCATTCTCATGATGGTGCTGTGGATGCTTTCAGCTCTGGGGCAAACAGCAGCACCAAAAAAATCCTTCTTTCTGCAATACTAGGATAACCTGAATCTCTAGGAAGTTCCCGTCATAAGCACAATGAGGGGAATTTTGAAGGAAAAAAGAGTCAGGAAAGGCAACGTGTAATATTCCAACAAATAATGTCACTGAACAGAATCATATTTAACATCAGATCTATCTTCTGTATGCAGACAGTGCTGAGCATAGTCTCTCTGAGGTCTACCTCAGTTTAGTTCAGGACCTTCCAAGTACTCTTCTGGGAATTCCAGAAGAACTGAGAAGGTTTTCCACAGTTCACTGACACAATATGGAAGCGTGGCTGCTGCACGTAGAGACATGGTGCGTGAGGTATCTACATCAAATTCCAGCTTGAAAGATCTTGTGCCCTGTTATATTTTCATATAATTCACAAATAACTCCTGGATTAGGGGAATGTAGAGGTTCCAGTTCAGATTAGTAGAAGGCTCAGGAATCCTGGCTAAGAAGTGATGCTCTGTGAACCCCTGATGTTGAGAAATCGCTGTAAATCAGCACATCCTTGGATTTTACTCCATCCCCAAGGTCACCAGCCAATATAGTGACTGCATTGCCAGCAGAGAGAGCGCAGTGCTACAGGCAAACAGCACAGATTGAAGAGTCTCGCTTCCTTCATTCATGCCCTTGCCTTTTTCTTTTTTGTTTGTTTGTTTGTTTGTTTTGTTTTGTTTCATTTCCAGCTGCATGATTTGTTTTTCCTGCTCTGAAGCAAAGGGTGGGTGTGCATGGCCCATGACGGGCAGCTCTTCAATCACCCTTCATATATGTTTGTGTTCTAGGGAGTGGAAGCCAGTCTCCATTCAGGAGGAATTCTCCTTTTTTATGATGTGATAATCAGGTGTAGTCGGGTCAGCAAGTGCATAGCTGATGCCCAAGGTACTGACTTCATGGCAGCACCGTGTTAAAGGCATCCTTGTATGAAGCATTAAAAAAAAAAAAAAAGAAAAAAGAAAGAGAGGGGGAGAAAATAAAGGCAGTTACTTCGTTTTCAGTGTTTAAATACTAAGAGCATCACTCCTGCAGTGCAAACTTGAGGGATCAAGATGAAGTTGGTATAGAGATGTGGTGTAAAGCAACTGAAAAGGCCAAGTTGCACCAATATTTCATGATTTTAAGAATCTATGGCAAAAAAGGTGAATCTCTGCCCATGGCCACCTTTCTCCTTTTTCTGCAGATGATCTGTTCTTGCATCCCTCCCTCTCTTTGTCTTGTACCACTGCAGGCACGAGGCTGGCAGGTAATTTTGGGTGGCTATACTCCCCATCCATTGTTTGTCCATGTGGTTGTCTCAGGGATGAACAAGTAGGATTCTTAGAGACTGTTTCTATCACTCATTGCCCTCTGGCAAAAATGGGATTCCTAGACCTGCAGACACGCCCGGTATAACTCAGCTGGGATCTGCAAACTTTTGCCACAATTAGTAAGTGATTTTTCACACCCTTAGTACTTCTATGTTATTATTGAAGTCATGGTTAAGAAAAGTAAAGAAAGACATTTTATCAGCAAGATGACAGCACATTTTTCACAACAGAGATGTGTAGAGCACCAAATCCAGCTTGATTAGAATCCATCATGTTGCAGCAGTGATCACCTTGAACTGTATATGGTTTACAAAGGAGAAGAACAAGGGGAAAGATTCCGAGTAGTCACAGCTTCTTGTCTAGTCTTGCTCCCATATTTAGCACTGAACTTCATAAAGGAATTTAGGCAATAAGAAATTGCTGTAACTGCTCACAGAGAATTGCGTCAGATCTGGTGCAAAAGGTGTAAGTAACATGGTGTTCAGAACAACTTGGCATCAACCAGCAGGACTGGTCAATGTTTATCTAAAGAAAAATGTTCCCACTGTAAAGTATATTTTCTTCAAAATATCAACGTTCTTTGGAAAAGGGCAATTTTGGTGTTTCTTTTAAAAGTAATTTCTAGTGGGGAAAAATGAAAGGAATATATGATTTTGAACTGTTCTCGACTTAAAACTGCAGCTTATGACATTTTCAGCTAAAATCTTTATTAGATGGGAAAAGGTTTCTTTGATTAGATATTATGAAGCAAGCTTTGTTTTCAAAAAACCAGAAGCAGTAATTTTTTTCTCTTCCAAAAATTTCCACTTCTTTTTAACCAGTTTGCCATTCAGGAGCTAAAGCTCTTTTCAGAAGATTTTTCCACAATTTTCAGTAGACATTTTGTATTTTCTTTCTCAGATTAGGAAAAAAAAAAATAGTCAGAAATATCTGTCCAGGCACGTCCTAGAGATTATGGGTACCTAAGTCAGGGATCTGCATCCCACTCTGGGCCCAGACGTCCAAACCTCAGGCATCCCAACTCACTGATGCATGAACGACATGCTCATGTGAATATAGCCAGAGTGGTTTGACAACTAGACCGCCTGAGCACTCTTAAATCTGCTTCAGTGCAAAGTTACTTGACTTTGTTCGAGCTGTCAGGCGTGCTAGTTTACAACAATAACCCTCATTGGAAGGTTTTTCACAGCTAGATGAAATAGCTTTTAAAACTGGTGCACCTAGATTTGCAAGAGGTTCTCTGGCTATCCCCTAAATCCTTATGTAGCTCTGGACTAAAATCCCATGTACTCTTTTGGGTCATGAAAAATAATCCTTAGTTTTTTAGGAGCAGGTCTGCAACTCACTATCATTGCTCTTGAAATCAGAGAGGCTTTGCCTTAAGGAACAGTTCTTTTATTGCTCAACAGAAGTAAATCTTCCCTCTGAACACAGTCAAATATACTGTTTGCAGACAGTGAAAAACCCCAACCCAACAAAAAGGATACATTTCTAAAAAGCTCCTGAGCTAAAACCATCCCAGTCACATAACTCCATCACTTCGAAGCTCTGTACCCCACAAAATTGCCCTATAAAAAATGTCAAGCAATTTGCAGAAGCAACTTGGGAGGTTTAGGCCCTATTTGATTGTAAACACCTGCTAATATTTTTAGTAGTTTTCCTTCCATTAATATTCCTTCTCTTTCTTTTCTCTTTGTCTTTTTAAAGTTTTTTATTCTTTTCTGGCAGCCTCAGAAGGGTGATAGAAAAAATAAACACTAAGAAAGTAAGAGAACCTTGGGTAGACTGTGAAAGATGTTAAAAGCTGCAAAGTAGTCATTCGCTGTGTGTAAGAATTTTATTGGTCCTGTATAACTCTGATACACTTCTTAAGTCTCACCCACTGGAACCCCAGCTATTAACAGCAGCTTCCCTGTGTGGATAACTAACTTCTAGGAACTTCCTAAGGCTGAAGTAATTTTGAAAAAAAAGTCTGATACGATGTTCTAAGGAGACACCGCTAAACTGGATCCGCTTCAAAAAGATCCTGAGATACATATCATATTGTTTCTTAGGAATGTAAACCTTTCTTCGTGCGTCCCTACCCCATCCTGTGCAGTCATTTTGTACAAACCTTCCCATAAATTGATTTCATTCCAGCTCAGAAATCTTGAGTCTAAGCTATGGTGCCCTTTTCACCATTCCTGTTTGCCATGCAGGTCTTTTGCAGCCCCAGAGAGCACAGGTATGTATTCTGTCAAAGGGCTATGACTTTGCCCTTCGGTCTCCTATGGTCTATTTGGTGTTGCATGATTGCAAGTGGGCTGAACTTCAGACCAGTCCTCTCCTCCCTGTTCACACTGCCTCACTGGGATAGATCTTGTTTCCATTCTGTTAGTGACTTCATTCTGCTAGTATCCTCAGGCTTTTGCTCAGCTGCCTTAATTTCTTCTGACTCACCAATCTGAGACTTCTCTAGGTCATCAAACCCTATATGAGATTATTAGTTAATTTTTGGGGTGTTGTGGCATTCCAGCATTGCCAGGGCAAGATCCTTTCCTCCCTGGTATACCCTTTTGTCAGTCTGTGGATGACTTAGTTTCAGTTTCTTCCTGGCTGCTTGCTGCTTTGTGGGCACCAAGAGAAGATACCTGCTCGAGCTCTTGTTTGGCACTGCCTTATCAAACTCTGCAGCAGAGCATTGACACTTCTTGCCTGGTACAGTATCCTTCCCAAAAGCAGTCACCAGATTTCCAGAGCTTAACTCCTGCTTGATACTTCTAAGAGAAAATGATGGGTGAATTAAATGTAACCAAACATTAAACATGACCTGGTCTGTTCAACCTTCTACCAGGTTAGGTGTGTGACTGTAGGTTCTTCACAGCTGAAAGCTATGTTCTTTACATAAGTTGCCCTGTTGTTGGCTTCTGTTAATTAGCTGTTCATTAGTGTCTCATTCCAAGCGTATCACTGTTCCCAGCTATGAAGGATATGTTCGTTTCATGATTGCCAGATCTTATATCTACAAAACCTGTGACTTTTCCTTTATGAAAGAAACCTATTTCTGTTTCCACATAGCTTAGGCCTCTCCTGATAATAAAGGTTAAACTGTAGTAGTACTTCCTCCGTGAAAGGTGGACAGTCCTGATATACAAGAGCTGTTTAACCGTCTGGTACACCTCTTCCATGCTTTGTTGCATTCCCAGAGTTCTCTTAGACAACCAGTGTCAAAGCAACAGACCTAAACGTGACATTGTGGACAAATGTCATCTATCAGCCATGCTCAGAACATTTCCTTTAGCAGCAGATTGGATCATCTCATGCTGGGGCATTCAATACAGTCGCATAATTTCTCTGTGATAGAATTGCAAGTATTGCTCTCCTTCAAAGGACACAGCAAGTTGTTCCTTCTCAACAATTCTTTGCTTGGCTTTAATTGCTGCTTGATTCTCCTGAAAGTCACTCTGTCTTGGTGGAAGACTGGCTAATGCCACCGTGGTTCATATACTGGCTGCTAGCCTAAAGTCAGGAGAAGTTTATCTGGAGTAATTTCTATCCTAGCTACATGCATACTGAAGGCCAACCACAAAGTTCTTTGCAGGCTTCCACAGCAGCTTCTGTCCACTTTCTCTCATAATTTTAATCTCCTTTTAGCGTTATTTTGTCCCAGATTTCTCATTGTTCCCCTGTAGTTAACTCATGGTGACTCTCCTCCTCTTTTTTCCCAGGTTAAGGCTAGCACAGTACTTTTCATCCCTCATTTGGCCCATCATGAACGGAAATCATGATAGGATATGGTGATGTGTAGGTAATTCCTTTGTTAACTGAAGTTGAAGCAGATTGCTTCTCTGACCTGATCTGGCAAGTCCCAAATCTCTCAGGCTGTGCACCAAAATTTAAAAAAAACTTTAAAGGCGGAGATTCAAAGTTCAGCACCAAATCCAATATGTCACTAAAGTTTAACACTGGACAAAGCCGGAATTCTGACCCAGCCTCATATCTCCCTATTCGTTAAGGTTACGAAGTAGATGAAAAATTGGGATTTTTTTTTTTTTTAATGCCCTCCCACCCCCCCACTCCCCCAGCTACACTGATACTAAAGATCAGCCATGATTTCATATCTGACAAAGAAATTCTGTTCAATTTCATTCATCTCTGTTTTTTTTGAAGCTTACCACTTTATTCTACACAGCTCTAAATCACATTGTTTTCTGTTCTTGACCTTGAGCTGTCATTCCATTTAACTGTGAACAGGAAAGAATAAAGAAGGTCACCATGGGATTTTTGGCAGAGCACAGGAAGGGGAAAAAAAAAAGTGATTTTTTAAGAGTCCTTTGCATGAGTCAGAATTTCATCTTAAAGAACATAATTGCTCCATTGCTCAATTGTGGCTTGGGGTCTTATTAGCAGAGGAAAAAAATGTGCTTCTTCACTAGTCAGCGCTCCTCCAGAGTGCAGCAGCCGTGCCAACTTCTCGGGGATACATCTGCAGAGCGGAACATTAATTCCTCAGTGCCTGTTTGTTATTAAGACCCTGCTCTGATTGTGCACCGTGCTGGATGCAGGATAGCTGCATTTATGTCTCCGTGGTGGGGGAAGAGGTGGAAGGCAGGACAGGGAAACGAGGGACAGCCATGCTTTAGAAAATCCACTGAAGCAACGGGAACCAGGCCACTGCTTAATCGCGGCACTTCTCAGTACTTAATACATACTAAAGCTGCTGATTTAAACAAGACCCCCTTGAATGATTGTATTTGCTCCTGTTACCTTCTCCAGTGTGGCCCTGGAAGAGCAAAATGTGAAAGCCAATGGTCAAAAGCTGCATCCCTTCATTACTCCTCTATGGGTTACAATGTTTATGAAGCAAATAATACACTCTGAAGCATATCATAGTTTTGCTCTAGTTTTGGTCACTGCAGTGATGCCTTACTGTGGCCTCAGACAATGAGTGCCCACATTATTCTGTGTCAGTAATATATTTCCCATAGGCCCTGAGCTGAGACCCAGTGTGTTAGGAGCAGTGCCACATGCACAAAAGTGGCCTGGGATTGGTTTTCTTAGAGTACATTTTTTGCCCTCTTTCAGACTCCTCCTTTTCCCAGATTACAGTTTTGTCCAACTCAGAACATATCATGACATGAGCTCGGGTCAAAACCAACAGATCTTTTTGGTGTGGAGTGAAAAAAATAATAAATAGAAGAAAAAATAAATGAGCAAACCTTGAAAAAAAAAATTATTGAAGCATTTCCAAAATGAAATATTTTGACTGAAGGGCTAGAGGAAGGAAGAAACTTGCATAGTGTTTCAAAAACAAAACCCAAAGTACCTTATCTATACCTTAGATCATCAGAACACTCAGCAAAGAGGCAATGGCACTACTACAGTGCGGTGTGCTGATGTCAGCTTGTGCATCTTTTGAGGCACAGAAGAGGGTCTACCGGAGGTAGAAGTTCATTCTGCAGAGGATCTACCTCAGGATGTGCTTGAACTCTTCAGCCCTTGAACAAGTTGAACTTTCTTTCTCTGTCCCAGTGGACATGTAAACATGACACAAAGTGTAATCGTTTTTATAAGGGAGAACCCACGCTCAGCAGATAAGATGTGTTCCTTGGTAGCAAAATAACAGGAATTTAGCTCAGGCAAATGAGTTTTCCACGGCCAAAGCAAATATTTAAAACGCCCAGCTCTAAGAGGCTTCAGGCTGGCAATCTGTCTTTTGCCTGGTTAGAGCTGGACACCCAGGGCTCAATTCAGCTGCTTATGCATCAGGATTTGGGGCTCTTTCAGGAGACATGGGACTGTAGCTGCTGTTCCACAAGGTCACCGCAGTCTCCCGTAGGTCCCGTCTCTCATCTGCCCGTCCTGTGTCAACCTCTCAGATAACCCAGGGTATCACAAGAGCCCTAGACATTTGGTGTAAGTAACCACACTGAGCCTCAGTACCGTGAGTGAAGTCTGAGGTGTGGTCCAGTTGTCTAAATACAGATGTACAGGGCGACCTGAAGCACCACGGGGTATCTGAGATACCCACACAAGCTGTATGACAGAGCCATGCTCCTGTCTAGAGGCATGGGGAGAGCCAGCAGAATATCCCAGGGCACTTCATGTAGGCATCTGTGTTCAAACAACTGAACTGGTCTAATCCACATTGTCTGAGCAGCTCTTCTAAGGTCCTTAGATCTCTTCAAAGTCTTCTGCAACTTTAGCCCCATGGCTGTGCTAGCGATTATATGAAGGAATTCCTCCACGCCACAGCAAAGACATTGGTCCATGAAAGCATCCTTTTTTTTTATTTTAGTTTTCTGAAAACTAGAACAGAACCACCAGAATTTAAACGATCGTCTCAGCCAGCACTCAACAGAATTGGGATATTTGACTTGTAAAGGTGTTTCTTGCCCCACAGAAAAAACAATCTGTGTAAAGAATGTAGAACCAGTAAGCCTATTTTTTTTTTAATGGGGAGGAAAATGTAAGTTTTTTTGTGTGTGGGGGGGTGTATCTGCATGATCTGGAATGAGGCAGTATTAATAGTAAGTGATATGAGTAGTCCAATATCCAGCAAAAAAATCTGTAGCAGAACAAAATTTCCTAATCACTGTATTCCCACTCCAGCATTTTAATCATAAGACCATCTTTCCTTTTATTCTTGTCTAATTCTGACAGATTTATACCAATGTATATTTAGTAACTGGAGTAAATCACATTTGCACAGAAGTGAGAATGCGTTTTGGTAATTCCTGTGACTATAAGCTCTCTCCTAGGGCAAAATACCTTGTTCTGAAGTGAAGCAGCTAACATGGTTTTATTTATGTCATCTATGTTAGTAGGACCCTCATTATTCTGTGGCACGCTATGTTAATGTGAGTGATCAATTTTAGACCTTATCCATGGCAGCTCTGCTTTCCCCTCCCCCTGTATAAACAGCTCCATTTCCAGACATGCGAAGATGCCAAGTTCACTCCCTTCTGTAGACAGCTGGACTCGCCAATTTTGCTGTCATTGCGCTTTTCTGGTCCCAAAGGTCATGATTTGCAAACAGGGGCAGGAGAGCAGATTTGGATGATGGAGGAGCCAATCCACCTCATCGCTCTGGCTTAGAATCAGCCAGATGGAACATTTCTGGAGGTGTAGAAGTGCCCAGGTCATCTCCCTGCCAGTTTTTACCCACCACTGAGACCTTCTAAAGTCCAATCTATAGTAAGAAGGACGCTCAACCTGGTGCAGAGAGGCAGCATGCTTCACCTCTTGGTCCACCTCCGCCTTAGAGACTGATTTCATCAGATTCACTGATGGGGTAGAGAAGATGAGGGAGCACATCTCTTTGTTGCCCTGAAATGGGAGCTGGAGGACAGCTGGGTGTTTGAGGGCATCTCCAACGGTTCTACACATCTATGCTTTGTCAGATGAATTGGACCATGAGTGTCTACTTTGTCTGGGCTGGGAGCTGAGGTGCCCAGCACTCACCAATACCTCCATGGAGGCATCTATATTTACATATTGTGTTCTGTGAGCTGGATCCCATGCCTCCTAACACCAACTCAGGTAACAGGTGGAGGCCAAGTCTTCTTCTGTACCTAATATGACTTCTTCCTTAGAGGGTTTCTTTAGGAGTGGCATCATTTTAAAAGTAGTACGGGACAGACTGGGATTTGCAGGGTGGTTATTTCCAGAAGCATTTATAAAACCTTTCACAGAAACTTCTTCACACCAGGGTAGAACAAAACAGCTATTTAGTACCTCAGAGGGACAGTGCTGCCCTCAGACAAGGAATGACACAAGCTGGCTGACATTCCGAGTAAGCAAAGGCAGTTTGGATGATGGAGGTTGCTTCTGGGGACAGACCCTTGGACCTGCAAACCCAGCTGTGTAAACCATGACTACTAGGACCTTTGCAACCTGCTGTAGCACATGCCCATCTCTGTAGGGATGCCCACATCCTTGTTTGCATCCTTGTCTTTCAGCTCAGCAGTGGGGCCCAGACCTGACTTCCACCTCATTTGTTTTCCGTGGTTTGGAATTTTTCAGCTGGATCAGGGACCAATCTGTTCGTGATGCTCAAAATTCCCATGGCAATCTCATGCCCAAGAAGCCTACAGACCTGGGACATTTCAGCTTCAGCACTGAATAAGAACATGTGTGTTCAGGCTACTAGGGCTGGTGTCTTCAGAAGACATGGAAAATCTCACTTTGTTGACATGAGTAACAAGAGGTCCATTGTGAAACTAATGCCTATCACCCTGCACTTGAAGTGCAGGCTGAAGAGCAGAACATTGTGAACCTCGCTGCTCCTGGCAGGAAATGGAGAGGAAGAAAAGAGGAGGGAGGAGTGTTTGGTTCTTTTCCTTATCTCTCCATTCTCCCACTTTCTCTTATCTCCAGGCCCTGTTTGTTTTTCCCAGGTGCATGCAGGTAGCTCCTTCAGTTTGTCATTTTTCCCACTTAGCTCTTCAGACGTAAATGGAAAATGTAAGCACTATGACGAACTCACTGGCAAAAAGGAAGCAACGAGGGGACCTTATCTCAATTTTGCAAAAGCTTTTTCAGCCGTCCTCCTTATATTTGCGTGATGTGATTAATTGAGGATTTCATCCAGCTCTCAGCGATGTTTTCCTTTGGTTTTAGATGTCCAGAGGAAGTTTCAACTCCCTGTCCAGGGCAGTACCCAGGACCATAATCAGGGCAGTGGCAAGGCAGGGATAAATTTTGACTTTTTTGCTCAATTTCAAGAGGTAGATGATGAACTCCCATGATCGTAGGAAGCAGATCAGCTGGCTACTATTAGAGTTGTTGAGGAGGGTCAAATTCACACTGGAGAGGTTCCTGCATTTAGGAAAAATAGTCTAGACAACCCAGTGCAAGCCCATTGTGTGGATGCTCTTAACCCTTCTTTAATATTTTTGATTAATTTTGTCACTTCCACCAATTTCCAGAAATTATCATCTAGGGTGGTCACAATTTGATTGATTTGACCCTGATTTTTTTAGCAACCTTTTTGATTCAGATAAAAGTACTTGATGAACTCCAAAGATCCCGAAGAAATCACAAAGAAATTTAACCATTAATTGCTCTTCCTTCCTCCCTGTCATTCTTGCCAATGTTTCCACTATTAAGATACTTATATTGCAGGGTTTTTTTTGTTTTTTTTTTTTTTGTTTTTTTTTTAGTTACTGAAAGCTCACCAGTCCTTGGAGGACATTAGTCTGAGCGGTGCTGGCTAACCTGGGCACTTGCTCATCTTACAGAAAGCAAGGTGTTCGTACCAAGGGAGCCAACCAAGGGATCTCTTCTGCTTCCTGAGATGTGACTAAGGCCAAGCCCTGGGCATCTGAAACGTTGTCCCAGGGAGGATGAGATATGCAGACTGGAAGTGAAAACCCTGAGTGGATGCAGTAGGGTATCTTTTGAGGCAGAGCGGAGCAGAAGAGCCTACCTTGCACATTTGGTTGTGCCACATATTTTGTGGTGTGACCAGGAGGGGCTACAATGGGACCGAGAGCAGCTACAGAGAGAAATGCTACCCCCAGCCAAAGGGTGGGGGGTTGTAGAAAGCCTAATGATCCTGGAAGAGAAACCTTCATCTGGGGTTTCAGGGTCATTGGACAAGCTGTGTGCTGTTCTGAGTGCTTTGCTCCAATTTCCCCTCTCCCTTCCCAGCCCTAAGGGAGCTTTCATGTAACTGCCTCTCCCCTGGGCTGCAACAACAAGTGACAAAAAGCCAGCAGCATCTCTGTGCCAGAGCTGCCTTCCTTTTGCACGCAAGCAGGCTGAGGTGAAGTGCCATGTCCTCGCCCTGGCAATTATTTGCTCTGTCCTCCTCACCAGATTAACCTTTCCACTCCACAGGCAAGTGCTTCCCTCTTGAGCTCTAATGTCCCTCCTTCCCTCGGGACAGGGACCTCTGAGAATCAAGGTACACGTCCTCTTCTCTGTGCTCACTCTGCCCCTTGTACAGAGCCAGGAAAAGAGCAAATGGCTTTTTAATGGTGCATTTTAGGGCTCCTTAAAGTGATGCAAGGTGGGAAGTGGGACTTGAAGCCCAGCCATTCCTATTTCTCTGCTAGCTGGGTTTTCTATGGCCATAGTCTGTTCTTGACATCTCATAGCTTGAGATGCGATGGGGCTGTTCTCAGGGGAAGATCCTCAATCACCCGATAAGCCATTACCATACTGCGTGATACCAGCCTGGCAGAAACTGGAGCTAAAAGACTCCCTGTTTCAAAAGCAGTGTTTGTCTCCTACACGCAACCTGCCAAGGAACATCTAATGCAATGCACTTTGTTGTAAAATTAGAAGAGAAATAGATGGCTTGAGGTGAGGAGGGTAAGCAACAGAGTTTGGGCAGCGTTAGCTCTCCAGGGTGAAGTCTGCTGAAGACCTGGACAGTAGGAACTGTGAGATAAGGCAGCCCTGACAAAGTCAAATCCTATGATAGGGTCAGTCAAGGCTAGCCTGAGGTAGTAAAGGACAGGAGGCTCTCTTAGAAGGACAGGAGGACTGGGCAGAGGGAAGAACCAGAAAAAAAGAAGATGGCTGGAGCAGGGAGACACTGCAACTTACTTCCAGGCACCTTTTTGATAGGAAAGTTCAGAGAAAGACAGGGTAGTTCATCTATTCCCTCCTGTATCATATATCCTACAGCCATTCTCTCATGTCCTTTTGGAAAGCCTATTGAGACTGTACCTGTTTATGCTCCTCTGTCGTGTTGTGGTGACTATCATTGAGGGCACAGTCTACTGGTTTCTTTGAATCATAAACAGCTCCATTTCTTCTGAATTTGCCTGGAAAATGAGAGTGTCTTTACTTTTACCGTAAAAGCATGGACCAATGCTATATTAGAATATTAAGGGGGCAGCTGGTGCCAAGTCCTGTGACACCTTGTCCTTTCCATCCACATGCCCAAGCAGGAAAGCCACATCCATATAGTCTGTTAGGAAGAACTCCTGGCTCAGGGTGACATGTCTTTTGGAGAGTTCTGGTTAGCATGGGCAGAAAAAAGACTGTAACACACTTTATGGGAGAGCTGAAGTGCAAAGGCAATATGTCCTGCTCCAGGTTGGAGAGCAAAAGACTGAACAGAAAGCTGCTGAGCTTCAGTTGAGTGGGCTTCTCCTTTCTCTCCTCTAACAAAGCAGTAGCAAGACTGCCTTAAACCCTCCTAAGATCTTCTTTAATAACAAGCTTGAGGTTCTGGTTTCAGAACTTTTTGGTTTTTGGTTTCCTGATTGTTTTCTGGTGTCAGAACCTGTAGGCTGTGCTTTCAAGTGTTTCGCCACAACCATCAGGACTAGGGCACCTCTTCTTTTTTCAGTTGGATGTGGGATTGCCACATCACTGTATGATTTCATGCAATAATGCCAACCCTACAGCACTGAAAGCTTCCAACCCCTTAAGGCTCAGCCCACCCTGGAGGCAGTGCATTAAACCCAGTGAGACACAGTGTTATCCTCGTCACCCTTTGAGGACAGGGACCAAGTTTCAGGTGTTGCCTGGACTTCGACCCTTTTTGGGACCCAGGGAGATGCATATTCAAACCCAGAACGGGAGGAAAAATCAGCCAGTTCCCAGTTTCTCCAGTGCCAAGGCGTTTGGCACTAAGCAGCTTTTTGCTGTGTGGTGTCTGGCAGTGCTGGGTCTTATTTTCAGCAAGCCCTGTTAAAGGATTACAGGAGCCTAGTTAAAATAATGCCCTTCAAGCTTATTCATTATTGGAAAGAAAACAAGAATAAACAGAAAGGGTTCTATCATCCACACTGTTATTGCTTGTAGTGCTTTGAAAGAAGAAAAAAGAGCAAAACTGGCAAGTATTAGAGAAATATATAAACACACACACACACTTGTCTACAAATATAAAGTAAGTTTTGTTTAATTTCTGGTTTATAGCTCTCAAGAAAAAAAATCAACAGCTCCCCCCACTACTTAATCTAATTACTCCTGATATTTTGCCATTGCATTAAAATTTTTACCTCTAAGAAATAATCAATTAAAAAAGAAAAGAAAAGGAAGAAATTCCAAAAAGAGTTGCTATATTTACCCTTTTAATAGACTTTATTAAACCTGCACTGTAAAGCCAAGGAGTTTCACATCAGCCGGAACAACAACAACAAAAAGTTAAATCGTAAATACTGTTTGCCACAAGTGGTCACGTTTTCCAAATAAAACAGCTGGCATGGAAGGCTGGATGGCTCAATGGAGAGCTAATAGAGTAGGGAGCCTTTCCCCTTAAGGCTGCCAAGATGAACTTCATCCAGACTGGGACAACAACAAACACGGAAGGTCCCAATTCTGCTGTTTACAGACCTCAGACTCTGTGATGAAGAAGTGATGGGTTTGGTGAAGGTGTCGTGCTGAGCTGCAATGGGGAGGGCTCACCTGAGGGCTGATTTATCATCAGCAGATGTAGTTCCAAGGGTTTTCTTCTGTCCCAGGACCCATACGCAGGTAGTGGGCAAAGTTAAAGATTGCATCAATCAGCTGCTTCTGGCACATGGAGTCACGTAACTGGAGAGATGTTGAGGTTGGAAATGAGGGAGCAGGGAGCATGAAGGATGCTCAGGTGAGATGCTTCATGTCTGGTGGGGTGGAAAGAAGAAGGAGGCAGAGACAGTGACTGGAATTTCGTTTACCAGGTTCATTACAGGAATAGGTTTCTCTCCCCAAATCCGTGTCTGACCATAGGAATGGCCACACTGGCCCAGCCCAAAGACCCTCCTTGCCTAGAACATCAGCTGATTCCTAGAGGGAGGAAAGTAACAATGGGGTGAGTAAGCATTGCACTTTTACCAAATAATACCTTGGCTTCCAATAATTCACGTCTAGAGTTAGTATATTGGTTTAAGAGCTGTAAATAAATCTGCTTTTTGAATCATGATGGCTATAAGCATCCACATATTCTTGTGATAAGGAATTTCAAAGCTAGTTCAAGTACTGGACGTGCCACATGATGATTTATTTTGACCCCCTCTGGATCTTGCACTGGAGAAAACCAGTAACAGTCAATCCCTTTTCACTTTTTCTTTTCCCCTCACAGTTTTATAGTCCTCTATCATCTCCCAGCAATTCATCCTGAATAGTTCTATTGTTTTTAATGATTCCTCATAAGCAGAACATTCTTTCCTTTTGGTATTTCATGTTGCTTTTATCCGAAAGTATATTTTAATCTAGTTTATTGAGGTTTTCAGATCTTGTTTAGCTTTATGACCTGCAGTGAACAGAAATGCTTGGAAGAAATGTACTGGTCTGAGGCTGACAGGAAAAGATGTGTTTCCTTCAGCCCAGTAGCCTGTTCCAGTATGTCTGCATCACACAGTCACACCTGCACTGACCTCTATTCCCACCAATTTCAGCAGCCTACTTTAACCAGATTAACAGAACAGGTAGAAAGGCTCACCCTTTAATTAAATTATGCATATTATATTATGATCAGGTCCATTGTTTTCTTTGCTGTACACAAGCCTGAATCCTCTGGAGGCAAGAGTTCTGCCATGACGATCACAACCAGGTTTCAAGATCTGCTCTCTGGTCCTGAGACCACTGTATAGAAAGATCTGCATGTGCACTGTTAAGCTCTTTGACCTCCAGAAGAGGGTAGCCACATCCCAATTGCCTTTG
Organism: Tyto alba; assembly: GCF_018691265.1. Classification (NCBI taxonomy): domain Eukaryota; kingdom Metazoa; phylum Chordata; class Aves; order Strigiformes; family Tytonidae; genus Tyto; species Tyto alba. The sequence goes on along the minus strand of NW_024881313.1, from coordinate 39,633,960 downwards.
TGTTTGGTCCCTGCAACAAATTCCCAAAGAGTATCTAGGCATGTTTTGGGAAGGCGACAGTGGACAAAGACTAAAATTGTGCCATGGATTTTTCTATCAGTTTGCTAATATTTAGTTGGAGTTGAATTCCTGAGAACATTCCTTGGCACAATCAATTTACTAAAATTGGTGCAGTCATCCAGCCCTGTGTCTGAACGTAGAAACGATCAGGCTCCTCTTCAGATCCATTGTTTCATTTGGTGAGTATGAGAAGCACAACTGTTCTTTCCTCTGACTTTGCCACAGGTAGGTCTGTGAGCCCATGATGAAGGGACAAAAGTCTGACTATGCACCAAATTGCTAGTAATTGAGATTTAATCTGATATAATCTCAGGTGCAGCCAGCCAGCGGAGACTTTAGTCTGCTCATCACCTGTAACTCATTTCCTTCTCCAGCTTTGTGGCTGCAGAGCAGATCTCCAGCCATGTAGAGGTTAGCTTCCAACTTTAAAGGTTATGTTTACATATTAAATTTCCTCTTTATTCTTGTTGCATATCTTCCTAATTTCCTGAGGGCACACCTTCTATCTTCCTATCCTGCCAGAATATGCTAAATCAGAGTCCCTGGTCTGAAGAAGATGCAAGGAGGTGTAAGACCTCTATTCTTCTATCCTTTTGCCCAACACAGGGCAGATGTAGGAAGACATAAGACATAGCATGGAAGATGCTGAACACGCATTGTCACCAAGATGGGAGTTCACCAGGCATATGCATGCCCCATCTGAAACAGCAGCCCAATCCTTTTTATTGCTCAGAATGGAAGCAAGCAGCCCTTTTGTTAGCATAGAGCACTGTTAAATTTATAATCAACAGTATATTCTTTATCAAAGGACCTTTCGATTGCTGGCAGCTAAAGGGGAAAAAAATCTGCAGGCCAAGCAAGCCATTGTATAAGGGATAGACAATATTTCTGCAGAGACAGTCTTTGGCTTAGTGCCAAATTCCTGCTTTGCACATTCAACAGGCATCCAAAGTCAATCTGTCTACAAGTAGGACTGAAAAATAAGCAAGCTCCTGAGATCCTGAACTGCAAAGATGTCGGAGTGGCTGTGTGCAGTAATCTTGATTTAGCAACTTCACCAGCTAGTGGAAACATGATTGTCATCACGAATTGGACCTAATCCAAATCCTCCTACAGTCAGTTGAAAGGAGAACTTCATTTCTGGAAGACTCTCTGCTTCAGCTCTCTGAAAACGAAAAGGTGGGAAGGATGTTCCTGCAGTCAAGACTCAATCTGTAAAATCTCCAGAAATTTAACTCTGTCAGAAAGATAAATAAATAAATAACCAAATAAAAAGTAAGCAAAAATGAGGCAAAAGCAGAAGGAAAATTTTCTTGAAGTTTGGCAGAGGAAAAAGACAATAGAAAGTGGAAAATGCTAATAAGTTTTAGTTTCAATGGACATGTGAGTGGCATGGAGTGGAAGGTTCTGCAGTCTTTTTCAGACAGCAGAATTTATACTTGAGTTTTTTCTTTTATCTTTGTTCCAACAAAGCATTTCTAAGCATGTGAGTAACTTTGTGAGTGGATCAACATTCTCGTAGAAATCAGTGGTACCATATGTTCCAAGATAAGCAAGTGTTTAAGCACTTCAAACATTCAGGATTCAAAACAGATCAGAGACAACAAAGCAAGCATGCAATAAACACAATGTCTCACTCCTAAAGAGAAGTTTTGAAATATTTCATATTTCTTCTGGTTCTTTTTCTTTTCTGAGAAAGTCCCAGCTCTTGGAGTCTGGCAATTTGGGGAAAACCTCAGATTTCATTGGGAGCCAGAAGCATATTCCTAGCTCGTGTCATTGCCAAGAAAGTCTCAAAAAGGCTACCATCGAAGTCCAAAGTCTTGACTCTTTGCTGATGAAAATTCTAATGGTTTTAAAGACAATCTTATGACTTCTTAACCTGAGAGGGGTAAAACAATGTAACTGCAGAACGCGGAGAACTGCAGTCACAACTTTGCAGCAGCAAAACACTGTGTTTCTTCTCGTTGAGGCAAGGAAAGAGTGAGAGAGACGGGAGAGAGATGGATCTCCAGTTTTTAGCAGTACGGACCTGTCAGGCTCAGACATTTGATCTAACAGGTAAATTATTCCAGTCATTGTCATAGCGTTAAAATAGTTTTAGAGAAGCATACCAATCTTTTTGGGATAAATGTAAAGAATATCCGCTAAATTCCTTTACAAAATAAGGTATGGAATTATCAGAACCTAATTGTTAAGCTAGAAGTTTAGCTACAGGAATGGTAGGGTTTCCTTTGGTCTAATTATAAATGTAAATGTGTATTCAGTAATGTCAAGAAGACAAAAAAAAAACCCATGCTGTTCATATGATCTTGATAAAAAAACCTGTAAATGAGAGAATAATTTTGCTACCTAGACAGAGATTTTGAACTCTGAAAAAAACCTTTTTGCTGCCACTTTATCAGAAATGGAATCCTAGCTGCAGTTGCTAAAAATTCATAGATCTCATCATTGTAATACCTGATGCTCATTTCTCAAAATCCTAAATAATGGCTAATTTCTCAGCATGAAGAATGCTAATGTTGGCACTGGCAATGGGTTCTAGTGTTTAAAAAGGGAAACTGTGGCTTGTTCTTCAAGGAGGAAATAATGGTGCAGCTCATGGAACGACAAAGCATCCAAGAATTTATAAAAGAAGTCTTAAAACTACAGGACAAAGAGCCTCAAGCTTTGCAGAAAGAAAAACAATTACAACGTGAGCCAGCTAGGAAGAACCAAGAAAAAAGACCACTAAACATATTTAGCCTGCAAATTGAGGGAGCTTGAAAATAATAAACACTTAACAAAAGCATTTCTGTTAATGTCTGGGAATATTCAGAAAACTGCCCACCAAGAGAAGACTATTTTCTCCTTGAAAAAAAGGTAAAGCTTGCCAAGTCTGACCATCTGTATCTAGTGTGTTTATGCAAAAGCATTCACCCAGTTTGGTAAACAGGCATACACGTAAACTGAAAAAGATTAGATGGGAAAGTTGCATGTAAATTTTGGAGGACAAGTGTTAACTGCAACTTCTTATTTGGGCTTCAGCATAGAAGTCAATATTGGGCGAGTATAGGCTACTCAATATTTAATAGACATGTGAAAGGACAGATAAGCACTGATATTGGCTTAAATCTGTCAGACCTTGGAAGAGGAAGAAAACACATGGAGTCACAAAACTGAACCTCCTGATTTATCGTTAATGGAGACAATCACTGGGGAACGTGTGCAGCTCCGTAAGTGGGAAAAACTGAGTCTGATAATTAGACGGTTGCAATACGAGATAGCCCAGGAAGGTGGTGAGCTCATGATCAGTCTGGATTTGCAGATGGCTAATAACCTTGTAATCGGTGCCCAGAAAAGCTGTGGAAATTCCTTCCAGAGATGTGGTCCATTTAAATCCAATGATTTGTAGGCAATCTCTTTGCAGTACAGAAGTGCTCTTGCTGCCAGAAGCAGACACTTTTGCACCAGGCATGTTCAGGGATAGTTGTCCAGGAGAGCCTGGAGATGCCAGAATATTTCAGATTTTGGATTTTTAACTGTTAAAATTCTCGCTAGCTAGAGGCAAGTGGGAAGTCCTGTGTTCAAGCCAGTGGGTGGCACTGACCATGTTAGCACATCTTTAGCTGCTCCTGACAAGTAAGCCAAGGCTAGCTGCATAAATGAACCCAATTAATTTGGACTGAAATGAGCTATGAAATGATTGTACAGGCACCTAAACCAGCGTTTTCAAGAATGAAAATATATTTCAGCCATGATAGCTGGAGGAGGTAGACTGCGAAATGTCTGCGAACAATTCCTGACTCAGAGTAGCTATGACCTCCTGGCTGCTTCATACTACCGAACTTCTCTTCCCTGAGTTGTTTAATTTAATATTAGGTAAATATTAATTTAATATTAGGTAAAATGAATCAAGTCCTAATTAATTTTAATAACCCACCACCTTCTGGAGAATATGAGCAGCCCCAATTTGCAGTGAGGGCCATTGAGGCACAGAGAAAAGACACGTGTTGCTCCAGCTCATACTATAACTCAGTGTCAGGACCTGGCAGGGGACTCATTGCACGTAGAGATCATCCCAGCCTTGGGTTTCATACCTGGATCACCACAGGCCAGATCAATATCGTGGTGTCATATGTACAGCCTGTCTCCTCTGTGAAGCACACAGACGTATACAGAAAGGTAAGAAAATAGCTGTGGACAAGCTCAGGGATTTTAGATATGAAACTCCAGGCTCTGTTCTGAGAGGTGTGAATCCCTGGAAACCTGTGCTGTTCCCCAAAGTTCATACCAAAGCTATTTGGAGCAGAATTTGACTTTTCAGCCTTCACATCACTGCACATAATCCCCCCCATGAAAAAGGGTAATTTCACCCATTTCAGGAGGCTCAGGTCGCTCAGGTCCTGGAGGGAGGGTCCCCCTCCTCTTCTCTTGATGTCATGAAGAGATTAAAGCAAGGCTGCTGGCTGAATACACTCGCATCACTGCTGCCTGTAATGGGGAGATTTACAGCTCTCATTACATACCAGAGGAGTTAAAGGCCATGCACCTCATCAGGACCTGTTCCCAGTTTATAGCTGCTGCCCACCAGACCCACTAATGATCCCAGATAATCGCTCCTTGAATGTTCCCAGTCACCTTGACTTACTGCTCTCTCCCCGTGAGTCATGCTATGAGTCTACAACATGGTATGCAGGAAAAAAAAAAAAAAAAGCTTTCTTGCATCTGGCTTTAATCACCTTCATTTTTAATTAAGTTCTGTGGTTTTAATATCAATAACCCTGGCCTGGAAAGACTTGCTTTGCTTGGATGTTTGTTCTCCATACAGGCAAATATTGCTGGTCACTTATCCCATCCCATCCTCCATAACCTCTGAGGGTCTTTTTCAAGTGCTACTGGAATTCACTGGAATGTCCTGGAGGGCGTGGATCATATAGACTAGACGGGGCAGGTCAGCATCCTCTTATTCACCTTAAGTCAACTGCAAAGTCCTCTCTCTCTCTCTGACTTTCGGTTTCAGTGGGTGATGATTCCACATGTGGCCAAAAATATCAATTGAAGCTAATGGTCTTAGTGGATTTGAGAGCTGAGAGGGACAGGTGGAATAATGAGTGAGCTCCCTTTGGCAGGACCATATTTTGGCCTATATGTATATATGTGCACACCTCTAGCACCTTGACCCATGGCAGAGGCACCTTGGTAATGCAGTCAGCATAAATAAAAAGACATGGAAATTAAAGACTGATAAAAGGAAATGTTTTTCCACACACTATGGAAGTAGACTATGGAGAGAACTAACACAGGACTGTAACAAGATTCAAGAGCTAGACTTTTACCTGGCTAGAAAAAACAGGCACTCCATCACTAAATACAAATGGATTTAAAGGTTTTATTAGACCTTGAGTTTGAGGCAGTCTTTATGTGTGAGAGACCTAGGACAAGCCTTAGCATGTCACAGATTTTTCCAAAGTCTTCTCTGCAAGAGCCGGCTCTGTTCACAATATGAGAGGGAGGGCACACCAGGACCAGACTCTTATGTCTCTACATAGTTTGTTTTGAAGAGGGACAATGAAACAGAGTAGACATGTCAAAGCTGGGCTCTTAAAGTCGTTGAAGTATAAAGAATCTTCTAAGCTATTACTGAGAATTTACACAGCACTTGGAAAGTCACCGTTCCTTATATTGGAGTGCAAAAATCAGGTGGTTCTGCAAGCTCAGGGGACACTTTCATTTTCAGATGTCCTTCTAACACTTGGTAACGTTAGGTTAACAGCTGGACTTGACAATCTTAAAGGTCTTTGTCAACCTAAATGATTCTACGATTCTGGTGGCCAGGCCTGTAAATTCAGGTCTGCAAGGAGACTGCATCTCTCCTAAAAATCCCTGCTTAGATTTGCATCCTCTACACGATACATGTTTCAAGGCCATGAATGCACCAATGGACCTTAATCACCATGACCATCTGCTCACCCTCCACCCATTAGCCCAGGAGCTGGGTATAAGCTCAGGCTCCTCCTCCTGGTCAGCCTGATCTGGGCTGGATGTCTCAAATATGTCCAGGACATATGGGGAGGTGCTCCAACATGAATATGCTGAGGGAAACACAACACTTTACAGAAGGGATTGTCAGCACCTTGACATGTTACCTCTTAATTAGCAGATTTATTGTTGATGTTGTACACTTAAGCTACAGCCAAGATGGTTTTCCAACTATCCAAAAACCTCTGTGGATGCCTGTGAGGGTCGCTGTGCCCTGTGTCATCTGGAGAAGAGAAGTGATGCCTCAGGGTACCGGGGAATAAATAACATGGGCATACCACTGTACTGCACAGTGCAGCACTCCATCCAAGTGAAAGATCAGCACACCTATTAACTATACTACTATAAATCTACTATTTCAAGGACCTGTGCTTACACCTTGGTGCAAGTCTGGGTGATGTAGATGCAGTTACTGGAAAGATCTCTCAAAAGTTGCAGGCGATTAAACGTCAACATGCTAAAGGGACTGATAATTTAATGGAAACACCTATGACTTTGGGATTATGACTAACACTGAGCACCAGGAAAAGAACCAAAATGCTAGGGAAGAAGCAGAAAGTAGAAGTTGGAGGATGGTACAGAGTTGAATGGGTTGAGAAAACCCCGGTGAACTTAAAAATAAGCGTGAGGGACGTGAGGGAGAATATAAAATTTGCTAGTGTAAGCCTGCAATCCTTTGGGGCTTTGACAGCCAGCAAGCAGAAAGCATCTTTAAGAAAGCATTTCTACAAAAATCACTGAAAATGTTTAGCAGCCGATGGAAAGAGTTTGCTGTCCAAAATGCCCGGGGGAAATTCCAGGGTACAATGGCTGGTTTCAGGTTCCCTAAGCAGCTGCATTTTGGCTTCCCAGAAGAGGTCAGTCTTTCCCAAGGATTTGTGGTCGGTTGCCCAACTCTTCCAAAGGAAAGCACTACATGGAACAATGCCTGGGTGGATAAAAATAAGGAATAGCAAGGGCTTGCCCGGACCCCAGCTGCAGCCTTAGGTGAAAGCGAGCTCATTGCAAGTGTGAACTCACCTGGGTAATTTGACAAACAATTGACCTAATGTTCCCAGGATGTGGGAATTAGCACTGCCTTGGAACAAGCTGAGGAAAGAGATGGGAACAACATGCTCAGAAAAATACTCAAAAAATGCACACTTTCTTTCATGAAATTCTACTCTCACATGCACGTACGGGGACAATCCTTTCCCCTCCTTTAATGCTCTGGCCTAGACCTGGAAGAGTCTGACAGCAAAGATGGGTCTTAAGAAAATATAATGAAGCTGTACTCCCTACGCAGCAGTTGTGCAATTACTAAATCTGAATTATGCGTCGAGCCCCAGGAAAAGTCCTAACACCCTGGTCCTCCAGCTGTAAAAACACAGGGCCCTTCCACCTGCACTATCAGGTAACACCTTTACCTTGCCCCATTCATGTGTTTCTAGTCCTCCTGTGGGCTAAGCTTTCACTGTGGGCTGCCACAAGTCCCGCAGAGTAGATCCATCCTTCTGGCTTTATATTTTTAGTCTGTGGCTGCTGTGATAAACTTCTCGACAAGCAGATACTGTGATGATTGCATAAATTTAGAGAGACCCTGAAACCTTTTTGCTGAAAGATCATCCTTCCTCTTTAACAATGATGTTTTATCCGAATCTTAGCTTGAAAGCCCTGGAACATGACATTGATGTTAATTCTTCCAACACTGGTGATTCTGGTGGATGTAATGGCTGTAAATGTGGGCATGAAGCCCATGTGGACATTGGACTTACTGCAATGAAGGAGATAGAAAAAGAAGGTCCAATATAAGAAACAAAGAAGAGAAAAGAAGAGGATGAAGAAACAAATTACACCCAAGGGGTACTTTAGTTGGTCACAGCAAGAACAAACTTTTTTTCTGCATGGTGAACTGAGCTATAAATCACTGGGTAAATAATAATTAACTGCCATATTTGAAAAGATATTTCAGTCCCTAAATGCTGATACTAAATCTTTCACATCATAAAGGCTAATGCTTTCTCCTTGATCTCCAAATTTCCCATTGACTGGACTACTTATTGAATACAGTCCTTATTTGTACCCAAATCCATTTTGAATACAGAATCCTGCCTGCTTCCTTGTATGGATTGGCATTGCTGGGCAACCCGACACCCACGTCACAACACAAGCTCGTCAAAATCTTTCAAATCAGGTCAAAATGTTCCATTAGGATATTTACAAAAAACAGAAGGGAAACTATTTCCTTTCATTTTAATGCTGTTCTCTTTTCTCCACATGTCAAAATGGCAGTCAAGAAAAGAAAACGTTTCAGATCTTGTTTCAGCTTTTTTTCCTCCCGTGTTATTCAAGCACATTTCTTTGCTGTTAGAAGGACAGTATCTTGGTTTTATTGGTAGCTGTGTGATTTACAGATCTGGTGTGACCATGTCTTCTTGTTCCTTTTCTCTGTGTATATCATATGATGATCTTAAATAAATCTTGCTTGTGTGTAGCTGTGAAGATCAGGCTTCTACCATGAAATTTATCTGATTAAATACGGACATCTACATCTGTGCTTATAACCTGTTTGCTTCCATGTTGATGGAGCTTCAGAATGATCTAGAGTCTATGGATGTGGCCCATCTCATCCTAAAATAGGAATAGGAACTGGATGAGAAGAGACATGCTCATTACTCATTACTCATTTGTCTTTGTAGGTTATTAAGGGAATCTACACTGAGTAGCTTATATATAGGCACCTGAATTTAAAGTTAGATGAGGTTAATCGCCTCCCAACTGTTCATCAAAGCTCCGTCATTAGCAGGAAGTCCAGACTAAATAATAACCATTGGAGTAGAACTGTTGCAATAACCCGGAGAACATTTTATTTGTATAGAACTTTTCTGGGACAAAAAAAAAATGCTACAGCTCCCTGAAATATCCCAGATTTCTTTCTTACAGAAACTTTCTTACAGTTCTTACATCCAGTTTAGGGTGAAAAAGAGATGGATTTTCCCCATAAATGTTCATTGCTATCTTCTATGTGGTGATGCATCTTTTGACTAAAAGGTTGACATTTCAGCTTGGACCTGCTTTTCCAAATATATTTTTCCTAAGCTAAATTAGATATATCTCCTGTCTCTTCCACAAATTTTCTCATAGAGAGAAAAAAGTTGCTTGACTCATGTTTCAGTTTTCCTTGTGAAATGGGAAGGTAATTTCTCTGTCTCTTTCAAAAATATCATATTATTTACATATGTATGTCCATATAGTATCCTATTCTGATGTACTAGACTGAGAGAAATCACAAACTCAACAGTGTGTATTTCAGACTGTGAGGAAGAAAATTCAGTGAGTGAGATCAGTCTCATCACATTTTAGATATCTATCTTGTCAAGGTTTCCATCTAAGCTAGTTATCCCTAGTTCGCTTTATAATCAGTGGAAAGAATTACGACTTGTAGGTTGCAATTAATTAATTAGACCTATTTTTAGATATCTACTTTTGAAAGAGATTAAATGTTCCCCTCAAATATCAGTCTTATTCCATTTAGGAACGTTGTCCAGATGGCAACATCTACATTACAGGAATCTATATCTGGTCAGAGAATAAATACGTGGATAGAGAAGAGAGGTTGGAGGGTGGGCAGGAATCCTTTATATGAAGATAAAGCTAACAAATACATTTAGAGTTTGAAACTAATGAAAATACAATGACAGGGAGGATAGTTTGTTAGGGGAAGAATTTAACAGGTAGCTTAGAAAAGAGCTGTGATTTACCTATATATTCCCCACTGCCTCCAAATCTGTTCTGAGTATTTTCCAGTAAATTAAGTAGGGATTAAGACTGTGATCAAGTATGCTGAGCAATGCTAGATAACAAGGAGGTGAATTTTAGGCCCAGCTGGGAATTGGAACAAACTTGAAGTGTAGGACTGGGAAAAAAAAAGGAAAGAAAAATTATCTTTTTGTTTGTGTTGAGAAAGGACAATATAAGCTAGTGGTCTGTTACTACAGATCTCCGTGTTCAAGCCCTAACTTTCTCTAGAATTTTCTGTGTGCCCTTTGGCACATGACTTCATCACTCTTATGCAAAGCATAACACTATGAGGGCTGCTGTGGGGAATATTAACTCCACACCAGCCAGATACAATACAACCACGATCTACTTATCTTAGGGAAATCCATCAGAAGATGCCAGTGCTGTGGCACCTTGCACAGGTTATGCTGAGCAGTTATTATGAACCTTGGGAAAAGCAGTGGTAAATTCAAACTAGTGCTGTCAGCAGTAATCTTCATGGTCAAGAACTGAGATTCATATAGGGTAGACTTCGACTCACCTCACTTTAAATCTCTACAGTTTAATTATCCAGGAAGAGAAAAATGTTTAGTGCATTACGTATTTGACCTATTTAAGATATCAGCCTTGGGGTGATGAACTGCATTTAGGTACCACTGATGTCTAACGTAATGTGGAATTTCTGTCTAGATTCATAAACAGGAGTTGGAGGAGCAGAAAAGGTCAGTGAGAAGTTTCCATTATGCTTAGAGAGAATATTTCAAAGAAAATATACTTCTAGTCATTTAACAGCAAAATATATATTTATTTTTTAGTTAAAAATGAAGATTGAAATGGGTTTGGTCCAAGATTAAACATTCTTTTTCTTTTTTAGTTCATAGGAGAAGATCCTTTCTGCAAAGCGTAAGAGTTTATTTAGCTAAAAAAAAAAAAAAAAAACAAACACCTAAAAAGTTCTATCACAGACTAATTGGAAGGGAAAATTTGTGATCATCCTTAATTTTTAAATCTGATGGAGAAAACATGTGCCAGGTTTTAGTCAGTTATTTAAATAACCTACTCGGCAGCAGTCAGGAAAAGACCCAACCACTTCTGACTCACAGCTCAGTGGATCTTACTACTGCATAACACTCTCCCTCTGCAGGTGACTGTTTCAGGAATGAGTGGTGTACGTTTTGAAAGACTGATCATCTCACTTGTTTTTGCAGGACATCCATCTCTGACCGCACTCAGTTTAGTCTCAGCTGTGGATGACCCTTGGATAAGTCTTAGTTATCCATCAAAACCCAGATAAATACTGAGAGGTAAGAGCATTCGGAGGGATTTCTGAAGTTTTTCTCAGACAAGTAGTTACTCTCACATACAGTTTGGTTTTCTAGTCAAGTTAAAGCCGAGGTGGTTTGTCTCCCCTCCAGCTTAACTCTCCATGTCAACCACATAGGCACTGACCCCTAGTTTTCAAGATGAGGAAGAAACATTTTGGTCATATTCTCAAGGTGGTCTTCTGCTAAGTCTGTATCAGAAGCCAAAGAGCTCTGTGTAATAACCCTAGGTATTACACTTCACCAAGTGTGCCATGCATGTAGTGAACCCTGTGTCCATGTCTTCCTCTCCCCTTTACTTTGTCTTTGCCACACGTTGTGCTTTACTCCTTCCAGAGGAGCTGGTGCCTCGCTCCCCTCCAAATGTAGTTTGGAAGGAAGATTTTTAGCTCTTCTTTTCTGGCTGCCCCCACCCCCAATTTGTATTTTTTATCTTCCCAGCATGAAGAACAAGTTACTCTTCTTTTTCTCCTCCTTCCTGAAGAAAAGAATCAATTAGAAATTTAAATATTTTGAGTCACTCTCCTTTGCCCCCTTCCCCCCTTCTTGCTCTCCCTTCCCCCACCATCCCAGCTCTTGGTGTATAAATCATTTTCTGTGGTCTGCAGCTCAGCTGGAAAAACTAACAAAACGGGTCTATAATGTCACCAGCATCTAATTTGGTGGATTTATGGGGTCTGGCCTTAAGCACTTGCTGCTTTACAGCGTGTGAGTTCACTCCTGCAGGAACTCTCCCCAGACTACAGCTCTTTATCTTTGACTGCAGCCGTCCGCAGTCTCTGGAGCTTTGCAATGGACAGATCCCTCTTCCTTGGAAAATGGGAGCTCTCCTTTCTGCTGCATCCATTGCCCCTGCCTGATGGGCCCAAAAGTGGACCACAAAACATTCCTGCAGCCAGGAAGGCCTTAGCATTGGTGATGTGCTGGTTGCAGCAGGCAAATATAGTATTTAACCAAGGCAGGCCTGTTGAGGTTCACATATTGAACAGGAATCACACAGCTGGATCTCTCTTTGGGATCCCGCACACACAGGCTTATCCTACAGGTTTTAAATTTTTTTTTTTTTTTGGTGACTGGCTTTACCAGATATAGGGGAATGACCCAGCAGGAGCAAGCATTTTACTGAGGCCATGCTTATTTATGAAGTCCTGTCTTCAAAGGAGCCTCGCTGGAAAGTGTCACTCTCTGTTGCGTAGCCTGGTCCAGGCAAAGGAAGCCCAAGATGTTGTGTAACCAGGTGGTGGCAAACATCCCTCAGCTGAAACCCCTGTGGCTGCAGTAGCATTGTGGCCACCTTTCAGGAGCAACCTGTTCCCTGGAAGACCCAGAGCTGGTGAAAATTAGCTCTAACAGTCGGTTAACACCCTGGCATTTGCCCCAGAGGAATGAGCTTAAAGTTCATTTGAGCCAGTCCATGACTCTAAGCCAGCTGCTTGACGAGCAGCTATGTTTAGGTGCCCCATTCTGTCATCAGAGACCCCAACCACATGGGATTGAGAACCACTGTCTGCAATTTCAATATTAGGCCCTGCCTGAAAATAGCAGATGCTCTCCATTACCTCCAGTCAGACCCACAACCATCTTGGACCCGGCACCGCTCCTGGGATAACAACTCTCACCACCCAAAGCACTGATGTGCTGGTGCAGAGCAGGGATGACTTTTCCGGGAGCCAGATGTCAGAATGGCTGTGACACATGGATAGCTTTGCAGGAGCTCAGCTCAAAGTGACAATGATGGGGGTGCTGGGAGTTAAATTTTCTGGTTACAAGCTGGTTCTACCAGGGTGAATGCTCTGAAGGAGCATCTGCGTGATGTTCAAGATCCTTGAAGTATAGGACTGAAACCAAAGTGACACTGGCAGCAGGAGAACCATCTCCTCAGTGTTCTCGGCCATCTTCTCACATCTGTGACTGTACAAGTATGTGTGTGTGCATTTGTACTTACATATATAGGTATTTATATCCCAGGTATAAAACCTAGGATAATTCAGATACCAGGGTCTGAAGTAAAGAGGTGTTGACTCTCTTTCTTACGTTTTCACTTATATATTTGCAATCTGGACATATATCTGTTTTCCAGTATAAACATACTTTTGGACAGAAGTATGTGCTGCAGCACAGGTCAGGAAAGGGATGACAGCTCTGATTTACATGCCATTTCCCTCGCCTTAGCATATTAAGCAGGTTTCTTCTCTGTCTACTGCCCCTTCTCCCTGGAGCATCACATCTCATGGAAACCAGTGATGCTTTGTGGAAAGCTGGGGAGAAGGCCCTCTTTGGGGGACAATCTGTCTTGTACCTAAACTATGCATGGCATGTTTGCACCTCGAGTCCCTGCGTGTAAAGCTGCAGGGATGTCTGGTTCAGTCCCTTGCTTTAGACACTGATAAAATGTGGGTTTAATACACAGCTTTCCCCATCAAATAATGTGGACGCAGGTCCTCATGGGGCCTTAGTCTATTGAGTCTAGTTGCTCTCCCCACCTTCAGAAGCCTATAAAACTTCTCAGCCACATGAAAAGGGAGTATAGTAACCCTCAAAGGATGGAGAAACTGAGGAACAGCTTGCGGGTGGGAACCTGACCAAAATTACACCACAAATGTCTGAGAGAGCCAGAAGGAAAAGCCAGATCTGTGGAATCCCACTGGTTTACGTATGTGTGCAAACCACAGAGACCATCCAGACTCACTTCTGAAACCCACAAAATGCCCACAGCCCCTGTTGCTGTGCCAACACCATTCTGAATGATTTTACTGATGCTGTTTGCCTTTCCTATCATGCTCATTCCTGAGGGGAAAGATGATCTTATGGTGAGGGAACTGATCTAAGATTTAGGAGGAAAAAGGCTTTGGAAAATATTATTTGTTTTGGTGTCAATTTTTGGTAGATCTAAGAAAGGATTTGTTGACTTTCACTTTTGTTTAATGTGCAACATTTTGATTTTCTACTCTTTGAAAACTGTCGGCAGAATATTTAATTCTATTTATTTTTTGACAACTATATATATGAAAAAATGTTCTGTTTACAGGATGAAATATTTTGACTTTGTTTTCCCATCAACTTCTTTCCCAATGAAAAACACTTAGTGTTGGAATTTTATGCAAAAAAATTCCATTGACAAATAAACATATTTTCCTTTCCCTCCAAAATGTTCGTAACTCAGTACAAATAGTTTTTATTACTTGGGTTCTCACCAGAACCATTCTCATCACAGAGCAGTGACTCAGAGAAATTAACCCCTCAGATGAAATGGCACCACAGTTTTTGCAATAGTAAAGGGCCCTCCCCTCAGCCCCACAATTTCTGTGTTCATCAATTCTTAATAAGTCAAAAGAGATACCACCACTTCTCCTTCTCTGTGGTGATATGAGCAGCAAATTGTTCAATTTGTGTGGTAATACTGATGTAATTTAAACAGCTGTCCCTACAGAAGCCAAGCCCTTGCTATTAAATAACCTTTTTGTCATTCCTCAGCAGCTCTGGAAAGCCTTTTAGAGCAGTAAGGAGCAAAATTATTGCGACAGCTACGTCTAGATAATACGTTGCCATTAAAGTGTCTCGTCTCGGGGTCTCAGACTGTTTAACAAAGCTGAATTCTGCCAAAAGCTGTGAGAAAGTTATTACTTTTGAGTACATGGAAAAAGGGAATTATAAAAATGGAGTGGGATTCATCTTGCTTAGGGTCAGTCAGCTAAGAGGTCCAAGGTAAATCTGAGCTCTCTGTAGCTGAGGGACACAGGCACCTCCAGGAGATGATTTGCCTCATTTGTATTAAGGCAAGATGCATCAAAATTCTGGGGGTCTCTTTTTGACTCCCTGGAGTGTGGAGGGAGCCCAAAGGACTGGCTTAAACTGTCTGCTGAGCTTTAGTTGGCTAAAGGTGGTAAGATAAATCCAGTCCAAGGAGTTAGGGAAATAAGGGATGTGTTGAACACAATAGATCACCTCAGTTAATTGCTTATTTCTTAGGTGTTTTTTTTTTTTTTTTTTCTCTTCCTTTGTCCTGCTCCTGTTTTAGGGAGGATGCTGCAGGTGGGTTCTTCATTAGTGACCAGCTGTTGAACTTAGTGTGAAGTGGAGTGATGACTACCGGCAGTAAGACCCAGTTTAATGGGATCAGTGGCACAGAATTACACTTGCTGAGGCTTGTGGCATTCACTTGACAGATCCGAACTCCTCTAGAGCTCATGGAGGTGACTTCTACCATTGTTGAGTCTGTGGGGTCACAAGATATGAACTCACTCTTTCAGACCCTTTTTGATGGCTCTGTGATGATCAGGAGGCAGGAAGGAAAGACCTCAGAAGTGAAATTGTCTCAACAAATCCCTCAGAAACATCCTACTCCCTTAGCAGTCCTTGCAGCAGTGGAGCACCGGCATGCATTTTCCTGTCAACACCCTCTGAGAGAAATCTGAGCCCCAGTGTTTAAAGCCAGATGCTCAGCTTCCTTCCCTGCCTGCACACATGCCAATCTGTTAGGCTGGCCTCCTGCCTGTTCCCAGGTGCTGTGCCAGGATCAACAAGCCCCAGATACCAAGGAAAGAGATGTGGCCTGGGAGAGCCTCTTGAAACCCTCGTGCTGACATACCCTCTGAAAGAGGATCCTCATGGTGACGACTCATAGCAAATGGCTGCCCCATGCTTCATGGTAAGGAACATGAGCGTTTTGCCGACTAAATGTCTGGCCTGCTTTGCTATTTTTGTAGCTATCAAGGGCCCAACTTGCTGGAGAGGAAGGCCAGGCTCTTTACCATTTTTGGAAAACCAAAGCCCTGGGAGCAGACATCGCGCTACTGGACTGTATTATGGTCAAATGGCTTCTTCCAACCCGTGTGGTGGTGTGATCAGCTGAGACATTGACCTTGGACCAATGGATGTGGGTCCTGTTGTTCCTCTAGCATTGCAGTGTTCTTTGACCGTGATCAGATCTCTTTGTTGTGATTGCTTTCATACCGTTTGTCTTTCTAGACAAGGTGGCAGATGTCAGATGCTTTTTGTCTCTGTGGTAACCCACCTAGTAAGACCTGGATCTCAGTTGAGTCTCTGATGGGCTCCTCCAAGACTCAGCCCATAGATACACAAGTATAGGAAGGCTTCTCATTATTAAGGAGTCGTAGCCCCAGCTAACCAAAACCACTGACTTTGACAGATGCTCCAGAAACAAACAGAGGAGAATAGAAGTCCATATAATCCAGGCACCTGTCTCTAAGAGTGATCAGCAGTAAAAAGTGAGGAAAAGTTGAATTACAAAAATCTTCCTGATTCATATTATATTGCTGATATTATCGTTATCATGCTTATATTATTATATATGCTGTTCCTTATGGACTCGCCTTTTGGGTCTTTGTCTATGCTTCTTAGAGATTTTCTTTTTTTTTTTTCTGGCTTTCACAAAGTCCTGTATTTACAAGTGCCACAGTTTTCACAGAGCTGTAGATATCTCTGTATGAGATTAATATGGAATAACCTGCTTTCAAGGTGATTTTTCTTCCTGCAGACAGGGAGTCATTCATACTAAAAGTAGGAATCTCTATAAACTGGACTAGAGTTTCCTACCTAGCAACTAGGGATTATGAAACTCAAACTCATATTTGCTTTGGGAAAGACACTGCACGGGAAATAAAATTCTGACAGAGATCATTGCATTGGATAACCAAGAGGTCATCCATGACACTGCCTGATTTAAACATCAGAATAGAATGGGAGGAGTGTAACTGGCGTTCTCATGCGGTAAAACCAAAGGAAGATAGAGCTTCATGAAGTTCTGGAAATGAGAAAGTGCCTGATCTGTTAGGCTTTCTCTAGTCATTTCACTGGGACACAGTAAGGGACTACACCTTTCAGTATGTTGGTTTTACAGTAGACCTAAAAAACAAATAGCAGGATCTGTAGGGAGGGAAAGGAGGGCAGAGTAATGCACTTACAGGACTGCTATGTTACTCCTTCCAAGCTGGAAAACATCATGAGCTAAAGTACCTTGCTGAATCAGCAGCTTCATTTTTCTGTGTAGGATACATGTCACCTAACTTCAGCCAAATTAAATAGATTTCCTCTAAGTGGTTGTCCAGTCCTTCCCTGTGCTTAACACAGAATGACACCTCCAGGAGGCAAGTACCCCCGCCAGGCTCAAATACATCTCAAAAGATGGGATGAACCAGCTGTCGTGATCTGAACTGACCTTACAGGCTTTCAGGTTGTGGTACCTGGGATGTGATTTTCTTACAAATGTGTCCAGGACAAGACATTTGGCTTGGACCTCTGGGGAGAAAGCTCTTCCAGGTAGCTTATCTCTCTCCAGTAATCACAAAAGGAGCCTGGGGTGATTAGTTCAGACACGTTGTAGATAACTGTATCATGAATTTCAACCTCTTATATTTCACTTCTGCATCAGCAAGGAGGGACTCGCAGAGACAGACTCCCCACCTAGAGCAGGCAGCCCTGTGTTGGTCAAAATAAGAGCTCTCTTTTAACTGCTGTGCACATCTCCTGGGACAGTACTGGAAGCTTACTGGGAATGCCAACCTCTGCTCACCTTCTTCCAGAGGATCTGAGACCTCATTCTATTGAACCATTTCTGGATTTCTGATCAGCATTTTGAGTGTCTGTTTCTCATCAACTGTGCATCACAAATCTGACCAGATAGTTGGCTTCCTTTTTAAAACCTTTCCAAGTAAAAACAAAATCTGAAGCTTAATTATACAGTAGCAAATTACCCATTGAAAACTTCTGTTCATGAAAAACAGAACAATTTCATCTCCCAACACCACCACCTCCACCCTTGGAATAAGTCCTGCGAAGTATAAATAGTGAGAAGCCAAAGAATTAGGGGGGATGCTAAACAGTGGGGCTCTTGTTCTGTAACACTGAAGTGTGAGAACTGAGGAGGGTGAGTCTGTCTGGGTGAATCATGAGCTGACTGTGTTTCGCTTACAGTCCTTTCCTTAATGTATAGTCTCATTGCCTTCAAATATTAGACTGTTCCCCTGCAGACAATCCAGCAAGGGGAGAATTCAACACCTTGGGATTTTCCATGAAAAAAAGTGAAATAAAATAAATTGAGCGTCTGTTAGATATACCACTTGGAAGGTGAACTTTTAATTAATGCTGCTTCATAATAGTGACATAGGCCAGGGGATGCTACCACTGGTTGTACCTATACCAATTAAACATTTACAGAGCTGCTATCTGGCAATAAGGCCAGCTGGGCTAAGATAGGCCCTGCCCGTATTATAAAAATGTCACATTTCCCAAATCAGGATGGCCACATGCAAGCAGTAAGTGTGAAGTGGTCTTTATCTTGCACTAATTTATAAGCTTAATTTAAATTTAAGCTTTTCTTGGTGTTTTTGTATGCTACTGGGCCCACACAGCAGATGGGTTAGCTCACTGCTAGCTGGGCTCCAAGTTTCACCTCCAACTGGTATAGAAAAACAGACTAGAATATTAGCTATGAGTTCTGAATCATCATCTTCATAAACCCTAGTTGTGATTCAACAACCAGAGTATGCTAATTTATTGAAAATACTTATTATTTATTCAGTTTACCTGACTTCTGCTCCTAGAAAGGTATGTGTCTTGAAGAACATAGACATTTAACCTCTCTCCGTAGTTGATAAAGGAATCTGCAGATGATTATTAGCCCCATCAGTAATGATTTTAAAAATGTATCAGCCTCTCTTGTACTTTTGTCAAAAAAATGAAGCACATTGCAGTATTTTTGTTCTGGGTTTTTTATTTGTATTTATTGTTGATCTGGTTTAGAATATAGCTAGCAGAGAAGAGGAGCATGTGCCAGTAAACTCAGGAGAGCAACAATGAGTAAAAATGGGTAGGGATATTTTAAATCAATTTTTCCTTGACAGCGATCACAACATGGTTGATCTGGTAAAATACGGAGTGATCAAAAAATAAATTAGTTATTTTAACTTTTCAGACATAGGGAATAGGGATTTATCTCTGTGCTATCATTGTCTCCATCTTAGTAAGTCTCCCCAGACTTCCTTTATAGCTGATAAACTCTAGTTAGCACAGCTACAGAAATATGAAAGTGCTATTTGGAAGTGATCTCTGGAGATCTCTAGTCCAACCTGCCTCGCAAAGCAGGAATAGATAAAGGTATTGTTGGTATTGCCATTGGATGTATCAAGATCCAGACAAAGGTTAACATGGAAGAACTGCAGGCTTATGCAAATGGACTTCATGTGCGATAATATGTATGTGTGATACTCAGATGTCGTCACTTTACATAAGGGTGAACAAAAACCCAGAGCTCAGGGCTGAAGAGTCAAAGAAACATAGTGCACATCAAACCACCATGCTCCTGAATTTATTCAGCTGCTTCTTAAATTGAGTTGGGCACTTTTCCCCAACCAGTCTCATGGAGAGGCTATATCTAAGTGCTCCTCTTTGGCAATTAGAAAACAGAAGCATCAGGAAAAATCAAGCCCATGAAGCACTGCAGCTGTACATCTTTACCAAAATATTTCCTTTATGTATCTCTCTTACTGTTAGGTTAAACTACGTATTTTTAATTTTTTTTCTTTCCCCCCAGGAAGCAGGCGCATTTCCCAAGTCACAGAACCAAAATCCAAAAGCCCAGTTTCCCGTTAGGAGTTGGTTTGAAGGAGCATTTTACCAAGGCCACGTGTACAAAACTTCAGGGCAGAACACGGCTGTGCTTTTGCGAAGCTACAACAAGCACAATAAATAGTAAAGATAAGAAAAAAAAAAGGCTGAAAGGCCTGAGAAACACTGCCTGGTAGGAGACAAAGGGAGGCAACACATCTGACTTGCCCCACGTACTCTCGAAGAAGTTTTGTCTAGCCTGAGCTGTCTGCACAGCCTTGCTTCACAAAGCTGAAATACCTGCCCGCCGTCCTTTCTCAGCAACAGAAGGCAGCCCCAAACAGGCTTTCTCTTTTTTGCCTTTCATGTTGATGAGAAGGGCAGGTCAGCGTTAGCAATCCCTCTGCAGCTCTGGTTTGATGCCTCGCTGAAGGGCGATAACATTTCACCGCTGAAAGGCAGGGGGGTGATTAGCAGGGATATAATGAAGGTAAGTGTGCGGTAAGGAATGCTTCGGTGCCGTTGGTCACCGATGTCCTCAAAGCCTCTATTGTTGATTATACCAAGGCTAACAATTTGTCCCTCTGAAGCACATAGATACTGATCTTTTGCCATCTCTCCGGAGAGCCATCCGACGGGGCTGCCTGAAGGAGGAGATATGGATCAGCCTTGGTGACTCCTTCGGCTTGCTGGAACGGCTTCAGAGGGCGTCGGATGTCAAAAACGGCGTGGAGCCTCCTTGCATCCCCGCATCTTGTCAGCTACGGGTTCCAAATGGGGCTCCTGGGGTTCAGTTATGCAGCTACTGGATAAAGACGCCAAGCTTCATGTTGCAGTGATATTCCCAGTAATCCCTCCAGGTAGAACTTTCTTTGGGGAATTCCTTTTTTTAAGATTTTTCTCTTTATTAGTGTAAGCTATCTGAGAGTTTTGGAGGTCTAATTCACGGTGTTATTGTCCAGGTTTACACTGCCTGGCATGCTCTGACTTGGGCAGAATGAAACAGTGGCCAAACTGGAGAGCTGGTCCTTGTGTTGCTCCCTTTTGGTCCAGCAAACTCGCCAGCTTGGCATTTTCTGCCTGTGTTCTCCAGGACAGCAATCTCCATGGGGGTCTTACACACCTGAAATGCCTTGATGCAACACACACCCAGCACTATTTGTAATGCAGAGCATGAGATTGAAATCTAAACCCCAGCTCCCCTGGTACCAGCTAACTACGTGGCTCAGGAATCAGACACCTAAGTGGTACCTCCAGTTTTTACAGGCAGTGGGAGATGTGATCTGGTTCTGGGGTGTTTAGAGGCTTTGACAGCATAGCTTCTGCTGTGCTATGTGTATTTTCACCTGCTCAGGATCAATCTCTAAGACTTTCTAAAGACACTGAATGAAATTTTGGCCACCAGGGGAGGCACTGTCATGGGATTTCATGGGATTTGCCATCTCACTTTGGATGCAAGCAACTTAAAAAAAAAAAAAAAAAAAAAAAAAAAGAAAGGGTAAAAAAAAAGAAAAGAGAGAGAAAAAGAAAATGGACCCATTAAAGTGGCAAGATCTGAGTTTAAAAACCACAGAAAACAGATTGAATGACTGGCTTTACAACATGTCCCACTTCAGAAAGTGAAGGAGGATGTGGTTTGTCTTTTTTTTGTTTGCATCACTCAATGCTATAGGTTTATTCCAGCTTGGAAAAGGGGGATATTATCTCCATTTGACGCATCAGTTGAGGGGGTCAGAAAACTCTTCTGGTACTGTATTAACTTTCTTTGAGTTATGTGTGTCTGTGTGTGTGGTGTTTTATTTTTTTTTTTTTCCTCAGTGAGAATTTATGACTGGTGATTCAGAAGTGAACCGGTGTTTATTTTCCTTTTCCTATGATACTCCACACTGCCTATGTTCCAGGAAACATGACATAGCTGTTATTGCTAGAAATGAGCTTTCTGCCAGTGGTTTACATTCACAACTGGCTTCTGAAGGAAGGAATTCCTGGCAGTGCTCCTCAAACTGTATAGTTTTGTCCTTTGCATTATTCCTGAGTACTTTTCTTTTTTTTTTTTTTTTTTTTTTTTTTTTAACAAATTTGCAAATGCAAACAGAAGACAGTTAAGAATTGCCACTTGGGACTGGGGACTCTGTGTGTGTGTCTTCTCCTCACTTTGATTAATCTCTGAAACAGCTTAATGCATTCCCTGGTGTTTGTATTCAGCAAGATCCAGAAGAAATTGCAACCATTCATGGCCATGTTCTACACCCTCAGGGGGGCAAAATGGCCTCACTTCATTGACAGCCATGTAGGTAAATTCTGTCTGTGCAAGCAGATGCAGCTCCATCAGCAGCATTAGATCCACAAATGATACAAGTTTTATGATAGTGCTGCCCAGTGGTTTATAATAGTGCTGTCCAAAGGTTTTAGGGAAAAATCTGTCTGATGAGGGGAATTATAACTAGTGGACTTGAAATGACCAGTTGTCCAATGAACGACCAGTTGCATTATCTTTGTGTGGTGGTAGAACAGCAGGGACAGAGAGCATAGCACTGGAAACTGTGAGCAAGCTGATCTAGTTGAAGATGTCCCTGCCCATGGCAGGGTGGTTGGACTAGATGACCTTTAATGGTCCCTTCTAACCCAAACCATTCTATGATTCTACGAAAGTGATGTATTTGCAGGAAGATTCATTAAAAGGCAGCTTGTTATGTGATAGTTACACTTACACTGAAGCTCTGGATGGAGATGGAGATGAAAACCAAGAGAGAGGGACACAAGGATATTTAAATAATTGGATTATGAAATAATGGAATATGGAATAAATAAATGGATTCTGTTTTGTGTTTCTGTGCGTTGACATGAATGAATACAGTCAATAAGAAGAAGAATCATTCCACATGCCAGTAGAGGTGGATGATGTTTTCTCAATGCTTTTTCCCCACAGTTCTCATCAAAAACATGAAATTTGCTAGCCTAAAGCAGCAATTCACTAAACAGCATTTGATTTTGCTGGTTTTGTCTGGCATCAGTCTGCCCCATGGTGTCTATCTGGCTTTTAAGGAAATTACGAGTGGTTAACAAATAAAAACCTAATTGTGCCAGATGTGGGACATTTTGGTAGTCTTTGAGTTCCAACAGTCTGATTACAATTCCTTTCTTCATTCATTTCAGGGAACAAAACCTTGTAACAAAGTCTTCTTGGAAACATCACCAAAATTGAGGCTTTTAATTAAAAAAACAAAGAAACAGAGCAAATGAAAAGAGGAATTGCAATTGAGGCTTTTTGATCTGAATTTTCCTACTGGAAAATTAGAAAAGGTCATTGAAATAAACACTTTTTTTGCCTATGTCTAAACATTTTTATTACAAAGAATAAATGTATTTCCTGGACTATGAAAAGAAAAATACAAGGCAAAGCAGCTTCACGTTCAATGGTAGTATTGTAAGTCAGTTAAAGCAGATAGACGTAGCTCTCTGATCTCTTTGGAGGAGGTTTACAGACCATGTAGGTGTGGCCACAGCCTTTAAACTTGAAATATTTTCTGTCCCACCAGGCAGAGACCTATTCCCACCTAGGACTTTCTGTTTAGAAGTTTACCCAGAGAACTGCATATCTGTGACACTTCTTTGATGTAACACTGAAAATTTTATATTGAATTACTTTTTTTTTTTTTTTTTTGAGATTTCTAGACCCTTGCTATCTTCTCAAAGCCCAGCTGCTGTGACTAAAACTGAATAAATTAATGAGGATTTTATTTGAACAACATCTTCATATACAAGAAGTGAAAACTATGGAAAAAAATATTCTGTGATAGTCTTATACTGACCAGGGTTGATGGAGGTGATATTTCTGTCAGCTCCAGTTGGTAAAATTAGGCTTTAAGGTAGAAACCCCCTTTCATGAATAGGAAAATTAAGCCATGAAATTAGTTATGCATCCCTCTTCTTTACACTTTAGGAACACTCTCCTGCTTTCCACACTTTTCTTGTTTCCCTTGATATATTTCTTAACAGCAATTTTAATAATTTTTGGTCTTATCTGCCCTGAAAATATCAAAGCATCTTAGTTTCTTCAAACCAGCCAGATTCTTCACTTCTGGTGTTCAAATAACCCTTCTCTGCACCTGCTTCAGTTTGAGTTCCAATACTAGATTTGTAGAATAACTTATTAGTTGAACTTACACAACTGGAAAAAGAACAAGAACAAAAACCTAAAAGATACACACCCCCCCCCCCCCCCCCCCCATAGGCAAGCTTTCACCCATTAAATTAGGCACCTAGAAGGGATGACTACAAAATAGGCCAGAGAGAAAAAATTTGTGATTCCAGCATCTAAAGAGTTCGTGTGGTGGGCTGGGATGCAGTCCCTGACTTAATGAGCATCTAATTGTTATAAAAAAGAGGAACAAGTTTGATAGCAGATAATAAGAAAAGTCTCTTAGGAGACACAGGGCCACCCTGTGAGAGATGGAGACCCCAGCTGCTGAGCCAAATAAACAAAGAGGGGGATTTGAACACAGGTTTTCTGCATTTTGTTGAATAGTACAGTACTGGACTATGAAACTGGCATTACTACAGTTTCTGTGAGAGATGATGTGTATTTGTGCTTAAAAGATGAAGTTGTGCTAAGTCTATGCATCCTGCAGTGATTTCTGGACACTTTAGCACCTGTAATCCAAGGCTTTGCGGGACCTTGACACCACTGGGATTAGATGGGTTTTGGAGAACCTACCTTTGTGACATAGATTTATAAAAGGTATGTCTATATTATATATTAAATACACATAGACATTCTTTGGCTTGGAGGTTAACTAGCATACAACCTGAAATTATGCTGGTAAACTCATTGTCCTCTAGAACAAGGTGGCTGGCATCTAACAGCAAGTTGGTCGCTACAGATCCTGCTTTCCACCTCCTTACTTGCCAAAATGACATGGCCTAATCCATATCAGAAATGGGGGCTGTTCGTTAGCCCGTGCCAACCCTAGACTGTACTGCGAAACTGTCTGAGACTGGTTGACCTGCTCCAAAAATGTGCTGGGGAACATACAGCCATTTGCACACCAGTGGGAGTGGTTCATTTAATATCATGGTTGTCACTAGGCAGTTTTTACACTGCTTTGAAAAGCAAGACTCAAATTCAACCATTACCATGACAAGCAGAAAACACGTAGAAGAAGAATTCCCAAGCCCTAGGCTTAGACATCTAACTCAAGCATTGGAGAAGGCAACTCCAGTTACTCATTTCTTTGGGGGAGATGGGTGGGGAAGGAGGTGCCACTTTTGGCAAGAGAGACGTGTCTCTAGGGTACACCCTCGAGAAATGGGAAACCTGGATTCAGGTCTCTGCTCATCTTGAGAAGGTTCAGCCTTTGTACACCTCCATCTCAGGAAGGTAACTACAGTGTTGAGGGTTAAAGGATGGGAGGTGTCCCTTATTTTTTTTTGGTGTGAAAGGCAGGGTTCTGGGATGAAGGGATGGAGCAGAAATCTGTGGCCCAAAGCATAAGAAGATTTCTCTGAGAGCGGGTGAGATGTATTCAGAATATCCAGTACCCTCGTGGTTATGACACTAATGCAAAGATGAAGCTGTCACATCGAGGGAGTTGTCAATGTCTGATCTTGTAAAAAACACCAGGCAGAATTAAGTCTGATGAAGTAGCTGTGAATCCTAATAAAATCCTAATAATAGCTCTTACGAACATCATTAGGAGAGAAGCCTTTCGGTGCAGTGGTACTGGTGTGATCTGTAATGCTCCAAAGTTACCATTTTTGAATGAAAGTCAAGACAGAGTTTTTTTGCAGCATGGTGGGGACCAGTGGTAATGAATAAAAAAAAAATATATGTTTCTACATCACTAAGTGGCCCTAAAGCTATTTGCCATCTGGCTCTTATTCAATAAACAAAGTGAATCAAATTAGACCAGCAGAGTAGTCAAGGACGCATTTGACTTTCAGATGGGGTTAAATACACACATCCCTCAACATCCTGAAGAGAAGTATTTTCAACACAAATAGACACTGGAGAAGGCTTTCAATGACAGCTTTCAATATTTATTTCAGTGGAGAATTACAGGGAAAATAAAAACATGCCTTGAATTAATCATGTTCAAAATAACACAGCAGTAAACACAGACAAATTGAAGTGGATGTCTGATTATTATATAAATATATAATACCCGATGAGAGACATCCAGAAAGTCTAATTCCAAATTTTAGGGTGAGAAAGTAGCTGTAGATCATCTTGTCTTACTCACTGTAAAACACAAATCTTAATATTTCACCCAGTGATGTCTGAATTGGACACCATAACTTGTGCTTTCCTCATCTTTATCTTCTAGAAAAGCACCTGTCTGTGCAGATTTGTCCTGGTTGGGGCTGGACTAGAGTTCCTGTTTGTTTTAGTAGCTGGAGGAGTGCTGCAGCACACTGAGACCCCAGGGGCTCTCCAAGTCCCAGTGCCCTCACCTGTGCGCGGGGGAGGGGGGAACACAGCTGGAGGGCTGGGCCCCGATTGGCTGATATTCCATGTCATGTGACATTATGCTCACCATATAAAGGCAGGAGTGAGCTGGGAGGGGCTGCCACTTCTGGGAGTGTTGCTGTGGTGCCTTTTTGTTTGGGATTGCTGACTGGGAGCAGATGGGTGTTGGTTGGTGAGTGGTGAGCAACTGTATTGTACGTTACCTGCTGATACTGCTGTCAGTGTATTATTCTGTTACTGTTATTAAACTGTTTTTATCTCAACCCGCGAGTCTCCCTTTGCCCCGCCGATTCCCTCCCCATTCCCAAGTGGGAGGAGGGTGGGTGAGCGACTATGTGGCATTTAGCTGCTGAGTAGGCTCAAACCACAACAAGATTATTCTATGCGTTTACTTTTATGAACCAGACTCATCCAATCAAAACACAATATGGTCTCATCTGAAAATATTTTCTCCCCTTTTTTGAAATCATGCTGATGGGCAACAGTGGTAGTCTCATATATGAATTCCTCATCTGTTGGACCTGTACTGTCTCTTCCATAAGCCTTCCTGAGTTAATGTCAGGTGAGTTAGTGTGTGGTTATGCCAGTTATTCTACTCTTCTTTTCTGAGCAAGGAAAGAGATCCAGAAGACCAAATTTAATGTAAAAACCTAAGTCTGGCCATTCTGTGACCAATCTAAGCTTTCCCTGTCCCAATATCCTCTCTGCAATCGTGGCCAATAGCAGTTATCCAGGGGAGTGTGTAAGAACAAGGCAAATGTATGTTAATGCTTTGCTGTGGCATTTTCTGTATTTTTCTTTGCTGTGATATGCACTAGTCATCCCCATTCTCCCTTAGTGCAAGCAATGACCAGACTGGTTTTCCAGGGTTCAGGCTCAGGTAAAAAAAATTCAGGAGGGCAGGAGTCTATTTATGACCCCTGAAATGAGTTGCACGTGTCTGGGGAATGGTTTGCTTTGCTTAGGAAACTGCTGAAGCCGTGGTCCTGCAGCCAGTCAACTCTGCAGTGAGTTATCTCGGCCTACTAATTTACAACCACATAACCTTAAGGAGATGATATTAAACACCATTTTTCATTACAGGTGGGTTGGAAAATTGTTTGTCAAGCTATGAATCCAGCTTCCTGTGCCTTGCTAACTACAGAACACAAATATATGTTGAATGCCCCACCATCATTCCTCAAAGCTTGGTCATCTATGTCTGTAAACGGGCATTTATTTTTATTACAATGTCTGTCTTTTCTGAAAATATTCAAAACAAATTCCTAGGGCCCCGACAGCTGTGGAATGTAGCTTCTCTCATCATATTTCTCCATTTAAATCCTTCAAAATTATTGGCCTTGTGCCTTCTCCCCCTTTCCCTCATTGGATTTTAACCTGGATTGTGCAGGAAGCAGGGCTAATATGATCACAATGATTTTCCATCTGCCTGCCTGCCTCTCCCTACTTTTGTTTGAACCCATTGGCTGTTTCAGACAGAAGGGTAGAGCTTTCCAAGGAATTTGGTACCTACAAGACTTACAGACACTGATGTGTGATTAGAGGAGAAAGGAACAAAACATAGACAATTGAATTTCAGTCCCTCATCATTTCTGAGATGAAAGCAAGCATGGTGCTCCCAGCTGACTGGTTGGAGCAGTACATGGGGTGGAGAGGAGGTGATGGACTGTGCATTGCTGCAGGGAAAGGAGGGGGATGCTGTGTGCAAGGGAGGGGCTGGGACACCATGGTGAGATAGGGACAGAGAGCAGAACCCAAGTCCAGGGAACTTGGCTTCATTAATTGCACTGATAATGTTGCAGTGTTGCTGTACACAAAAAAAAAATATCTTGTTTCTATATTTTACTTCTTGAAATGTTTATTTCTTCTATAAGCCAGCTGGGCTTTTATGAAAAGACATTTTTTGCCTGGGAATTATGTCTATTTAATAGGTTTGTTTTAACAATTCCCAGTTCTGAACTGTGTTTGTTCAGTCTCTCTCTAGTGGTCCAACTCACCTTCAGGTTTCCTTAACAAAGGCGTATTTACTCTTCTGTACCACATGCAGTCGAATCACTGAGAAATATAAATGTGCAAAGCAGATCTGTATTCACACTGTCTTTCTACACTTTATATCACATAGACCTTACAAAGCATTTTTTCTCAAAAGCAACCTTGTAGCTGGAATAGAGAGAAATAAGAGAGGCCAATCTTTATTATATTCCCTTCAACCACCTGGCAGATCTGAAAGACACCAATTTTTGAGGTTCCCAGGCTTTTCTAGGAAAGGTAAGGATTATTGTCCTATGGGAAAACTGCAGCAAAACAAAGAGAAGCATCTTGAAGAATAGCTCCCATCAGACTGGGACAATCAGACATCTTTAGCTTGAACGTCATGCCATGTTGTCTCCCTCCCTTGCAGACCAAAGACCAAATGCACAAGTCACTCATTGTCAGATGTGATCAAAAAGGGTAAAAAATTATTGCTCGTAAGGAATATATTGTGCTGGAATAGTCAGGAACTGCTCACACCATCATCTTAAATGAGGACACATGTCCCTGCCGTAATTTATTTATGCTACCTATTAGGTAATACTAACTTTTTTTCTTGTTGCTTATAAAATACAAATGTTTTCCAATTAAACAGGGCTAGGATTGAGTAAGCACAACACTATCACCATCCCTCCATAGCTAATTTCCTGGCAGGAGCTGTACTGAAATATACCACAGGCAAGTAGTGTCCCTTTGAAGGCTAGAGGGGAGTACTTTTAGGACAGTGTCTGGGAAGGCAGGAAAGAGACAGTGTGATGATAGGAAGGAGCTTCTCTCATGGAGAAATAGAAAGAAGGTTTTGGGCTCCAAAATGACTTTGAATTCCCGGTGCTTCTGAGCTTTCACTTGGAAATCTAGGAGCTTACTTAATTTACGGTTGTGGTTATGAATATTTTAGCTAATTTCTGTATTTCATATGGCCATTTACATAAGGCTGACGCTTGCCCATGACTACATGAGGTCAGCTAACATGAATCACCTCCCAACCTGCCGTGAAGGCTGACACATGGTGAAGGGCGGGGTGTTCCTGGGCTTGTTTTGCCTCTAGAAGACAAGGATATGGATGGGGGACAGTAAAGACATAACCTGTGACACCAAGGCTGGAGGTGATAATGAGTCTGTCTTCCAGGGACACTAATGATTTCAAACCAGGCTACCAGGCCACCAACTGAAGAGCCAGGGTGGTTTGATGGATAGAGACCTAAGAAGGTAGCAGCTGCCCCAAGGTACCCAAAAGCCACGTGGACTGATGGCAGTCATCTTAGGGATGGTGTCTTCACTAGCTCAGGTGAATTGCTGATTTCTCTGTAGGGATTGCAAAAAAAAAGCTGCATGATCAACTCGGAGTTGCAGTTCTAAATGTAGTGAGAGTAAGCCCGTCTCCTATCTGTTGTGTCCTGTTTCTTTTTTCTTTAGGGTACAAAAGGTGACACCTTCCTGGTTTTAGCTAACAAGAGCTTTTCAATAATATTGGAAACCACGGCCAGCAGATTTTGAAGGTTGGAGCACCAAGAGATATTAAACTTTCCCCAAACTAGGAGCTTGGAGATCCTCCCATTGGTAAGAACTTTCTTTCATATGGGAAAAGGCATCAGCTCCTATTTCTCCTTTAGTCCAGAGTACAAAACTACTTTTTCAGTACTCTCTGGAGCAACTATTTTCCCTGGTGCCTCCTGCAATCCCAGTACCAGGTCTGAGCTCTGGCTTATCCTCACTGCAGACTCAGAAAAATGATACGTTTCTGGTCCTCAAGCCTTACTTTCCTTTCAGAGGGCAGAGTTACAAGCTACAGAGAATTTGAGTAGGTCATCTGGTCTGCATGGGTAGGAAATTAAAAGGAAGGCTGGCTACTGGTTTAGCTACATCACATCTATAACAATAACTCACAGCAAGGGATCTGTGGTATAATGCAAGTAGTATTTGTGGAGGCAATTTCTAAAGAAATGCTCTGTGGACATGCTTTTATGTTTTATGGAGAAATATTTTAACATCTACAACTTAAATTCTGACCATCTACATGACTTGGACAGTTCCTTTGTGTGTGCATGTTGCACAGTCATGGAGCCTATTTACTACTGACACTGACTGTGAAACATTGGCAAGATTTTCTTTGGACTTCAGCCTGCTGTGAGATTTGTTTGTAGTCCTTTTCTGCTCAAAAGCTTAAGCAAAAACCTGGAAAATGTTGCAAGAAAGGCAAGAAGGATAACTAAGGCTATGGAAAGACTCTTAAGTCAGAAACAAGGGAGAAGGTTTGGATATTGCAGCCAGATGGAAAGAAAACTTTGGATAATATTATGACATAAACTCTAACTGAGGACACTGTTCAGCAAGAAAGGCTGTAGTGCTTTCAATCACCCAGGACCCATGTTTTCTATCCTAAGAAATTGTTCTGCCTTGACAGAGATACCTTTAGTCTATTCTCTCTGAAAGACAAATGAGTCATACTTGAATTTGTAATATGAGAAAACTCTTCCTGGCCTTCAGAAATCACTTTAACTCCTTTCTTAGACAGAATACAGAAAAGTAAAAAAGTGGAGAGTGCAAAGCAAGCAGCCTTCTGGCCCAGAGGTACCTGGGAGGGCTTGAAGGAAAATCTTTCCTAGGATGAGTTGAAGCATTCACCCTACAGGAGCTGTAGTGGTTGTATGGTTTGGAAAAAAACTCCTTCCAGCTCTTATCCTACTCCTTAGCTCATATCGAAGCTACACATGACAGTGGGTGAATGATTCTTTTGCCTTGTGGAAATGCGCAGGACCGAACACAGTGGGGCAATTTGCTGGCATTTGAGAGGCAGCGCTTATGGGAATAGTAGTACACCTATTGATACTGCAGCCAGGTTTTTGTTCAGATGCTTTCCTGAACCACAAAACCAGCAATTTTCAGGTTTATGAAATATAAACAGGGAGTGTGTCCTTCACAAGCATTAAGTGTATCAGTAGCCATTCATAAATCTAACATACTTAACACATGGCTTTTGGGCATCTGGAAAGGTAAAGAAAAGAAGCAGAATGATAGAACTCATGGCTGAAGATGTTTTGTCAGCAGACATGAAAACGCAATGTCTGTAGGGCAGTATGGAACATATGAACAGGTCTCTCTTTCTTTAGAAAGGATCTGTACGTGCTTCCTCCACTCCATCACAGCTCCTAAAGATTAATCTTCTGTCCCCTATAAGCAGAGGAAGGAGAGTCCCTGGGTACTTGTCTCTGCTAGGTGAGTTAATCTCAACTCTAACATGAATTCTGTTTTATTAAATATGATATTTTCATCACTTCACAGATAAATACTGATTATTTTAAATTGACTTTGCTGGCCTATGCATGAGCATCTACAGGGTCTCTGCTGAAATGCAGAAGCTAACACATTTATCTGTGCAAAATGCATGGATATCTTTCCAAAAGGTTTGCTAGAATCCCTGTCTTTTGTCCATCATGCCCAGGAAGCTTGGATAATTTTTCACACGATTCACAGGGGTACCGTTTCCAGACTGAATCAGCTTCTTGCAGTGTGGAGAAACATGGGCTGGGCCTCCAAAAGCCTTATTGTTTTTCATGCTTGTTGATGCAACAAACCTAATTCCATTGCACAATGAGGTTGATCTCATTTGAAAGGAGTTGTCTTTAGAGAATGAATGAGGATGGAGATAACCAAGCTTATATTGCAATACTAGATTAAATGTTGTGGCTCTGGCTTCTTCCTTCAAAGGTGATCAGAGGGTAACATGAATCTGCCTAAGATCAGTCTGTACACCACAAAGGCTATTTCTCCATGAGGGAATTAGAAAACGAACGTCATCCATTCCTGGGAAAGCACTGAAGCAAAGAACTGGGGTTCAGGATCAAAGACTCAGAACTGGAGACTGGGATTCATTTGAAGCAGTAGCCCCCAAAGACATTTGCATTCCAGTCCCTTTATGTCAAGATCCCATGAAAACCAGATGCAAAAATATTTCTGGATGCTAACATCATAAAGAACTTAGTATTTATCTCTCAGTCCCAAGGGAGAGTTAGCAGCAGGGGTTATCAGGGAATCAGAGGAAGGTTTCATCCCTCAGAGGCAACCTCAGGCACCCGCACTGTTGTTGGCGTGACAGGGCAGAACAAATCGGTATGCACAGAGGAATGTGTTTTCCCATCTGCAGAGCAGACGTGGGGTGAGGAGAGAGGCAGCGAGTGAAGCATTCACTCCACTAAATGCCAACTCATGGCTCTGGCACACCAGCTGACCTCACCGCTTTGAGCCCACCCTTTGAACAATATTGTTTCTGCTGACATCCCCCTGGCTCTGCTCCATCCCCAGGATCAGGTGTCTGGAGGCTTTTATTTGCCACATGGATGGTGCATTGGCCCACAGGATCTTGAAAAGCACAGCATGAGGCTGTAATAATACCGAGGAAAGATCAGATGATGTGGATAGTCTTCCACTTCAAGAAGTGTGAATGTGACTGAGATCATCACATTCCTTAGACACCTTATTTCCAGTAAAGGAAAACTAAACCAAGTCTCTGGAGGAAGTTTAATCAGTTCAGGCCAGACCCTCAGGAGGTATAACTCAGCACCATTCCCCTCATACCCATGGGACCGTGCTGGCTGCCACCAACAGAGCGGTTGGCTCCATGGGCTGCAGAGAAGGGCAAAGGCTCTGGAGAGGATCCATCGAGGTTGAAGTGACATGATGAATCAATCATCCAGCTGAAGGGAAGCAGAGAAGTCGTTTGAATTAAAGGCCGGTGTTGGTGTGTTCAGGTACGAGCAGCGTAACCTGGAGGTCCAGATGTGACATGGGAGGCTGAAGGTTATGTTGATATTATTGAACTAAAAGTGCTGAGGAGTATTCCTAAACACTGGGAGATGGCCGAGTTTATACTTTTGAATTGTTAGCATGTTCTCTGGCACAGTTTTGTCCTGGGCCAGCTGACAGTCTTCCAGAAAAATCCCTATGCATCATTTGAGGTTAGTATATGTCAGGGACCATTCCCATTATACAGTTTGAGATATTTACCACCACCTTGTGCAAGAGAGTTTAACTGGAAGGACATGGGCCATTCTCCGTCAGCTGGTATCACTGCCAGAAAATTATTTTGGGGTGCTTATAATTATTTAGAAGTATGGCTGTCATTTCAGATAACCTGACTGTAGGCTGGGGATGACATTAGGCAAGGTGAAAATGTACGTGGGGAGTCAGGCTGGTTCTTTTAGGAACCTCAGTTGTCTATGTGTCATGTGTCATTGTCTTCCAATAGTGAGATCTCTGTTACCTCCCTGTCCACAGTGATGACATGTCCAGAGAGAGTGTATAAAAGTGGGTGCATGACTAAGACAAGTAGCATACGGTTTTCCATTATTTGTGGAGAGAACATGGGCATCAGTATTAGGAAGTCATGTCCGCAAAGTGCCTTGGAGGTAAATGTGAGAAAAGTGGTCCTCCCTCTGTTTCTTTCTTCCTTGTGTTTCCTTCTTCAATCCACTGAAATCTTGGAGCAGATAGTATGATTTATAAAGAAGTGTGATCTGAAGTGGGTGACTGACATCTCCCACAGCCCAAATCTCAAAGTAAAACTCAGTCGAAATTCATAGATATTCAGGAGATTTTATCTAAATTCCTAGAAGTATTTATATTTGCTCACAAAAAAGCCAGTAATCATTGGAGACAGTGCTAAATCCCAGTGTGATGCAACCTTTGCAGCATTTAACCAAGGCAGTGTGACCCCAAGGAATTAAGTAAGGTAGTTTATAATTTGAAATAAAAATTGTTAGGGAGGCATGAATAATTCCTCCCAGAAATACTACCAGAAATGACACTTCTGCATAATAAGCCATGTTGTAGCTAAACATGGCAAGAGTAACAATCTGATAAAATTTAAGTATTTGTATACTTGCAAATGAAATCAAAGCATGCCATCTGAGTTAGGCACTGATGAGTTACTACACGTAAAACATCTGCAATAGGTAGCTCTGTCTTAAAGCGTGGGGTCACTGGAGCAAAAAAGAAAAAACTAAAAAGTGCTTGTACTTCTGAGTTTTAAACATTGTATGAAGGCTACAGCTGAAGCATGAGAAGATAATACTAAAGGATAAATCTAGTGTCTTTGGATGCCCAGGGAGTTGCAAGCTTTCATGGTATTTCTAACTGCAAACAAGTGTTTTTTATACATCCATGTTTGAGAAATTCAGAGTGAAATATGGTAACTGTGGTCTATTTTACTGTTGCTACAATTATTATTATCTTTACAATAATGCTTTTAATTAATCATCACAGAGCAGAAGCCATCCAGGCAAGGTGCTGTATAAGGACAGAAGCAATGGAAAGCACTTTTTCTAAAATCAGCTTAACCTGCTCATTCACATATGTAACTGTCATGGGGAGAGGTGACATATGTAATAGGGGAAAGAAGCTGGGTAAAACGGGGCAAAACGTTATGGTTTAGAATGGATAGGTAGACAGACAGGCAGAGAGACTGAACACAGCTCCTGTCAGAGTGGATGAGGGGAAGGGGAGGGAGGTGTTTGGGAGTGCAGCAGTTATTACATTAATGAGAGTTCAACGTGTGAATTGCCTTGTCCTCACCAGCAAGAGCTGGGGGAGATAATACTGAAGTGAGTGTTAAATGCCTTCATAGACACTTGCCACGGGTAGCTGGATGCTCTTGCAGAGGTTAATATCAGGGGAAACAGAAAAATATCACCTAGCTAGTTAAACCACACTGGCTCAGTGACACCCTGTGCACTTTCTTCAGCACAAATGAATTTAACACTACTGGTGAGGGATGGGGATGGTTATGTGGTCAGCATGAGGAGGATGCCGGACCAGTTTCTTGTGCACCCTTGTGCAAGTCACTTTATCTTCAGGTGTCTCTGCTTTCAGAATAATTGGAAATTTTACCTACATGCAGGGCAAGAACTGGATATAGCCTCGAGACCGATGGTGATTGCTGGTGGAGGGTAACACTCCTCAGTCTAAATCCTGGTGCTTCCCTTTCATTGGCATAGATGACATCAAGTAAATGCTGTTTAAGCAAGACATCATCTTGGAGGCTTTCCAGTTAGTGCGTTGGTGAAAGTCATCTGAACCACTTTGGATTTTTCCCTGGGATGAGATGAGTTGATCTGTGGTTGACATCCGTATGTAGTGAGATGAACTCAGTGCTCCTGCCTCCCCATTCCCCTTTGGTGAGGAGGGGTTGGTCATGCTGCCTAATCTGACAAAGAGAGGCCAGTCTCTCCATTGGCATGGGTAGAAGCAACTGCTGTGGAAATCTTATTATATTATTGTAAATAATAAACCCTATAACATTATTTTGGAAACCCCTATCTTTGTCAAATTAAGTCTCAAATTCTGATCAATATTTTGCATTTGTTTTGTTTTTGGTTTAGTTTGGTGTGGTTTTTTTTTTTTTTTTTTCCCCCCATTAAGTATTCCTGACTAATATCAAGAGATACTTGTTTTTTTTTTCATTTTTAAAAGATTTTCAAAACATTTCCAGGCAAAAGAGAAGATGGGAGTTTAACTGCACATCAGTAAATTATCCACTGAAAGCTTCCACAAAAGCAAACTAGGGCAAATTCTTCCCAGCCTTTCCATAAAGTGTTCTGTCATTGTTGATAACTACATTTATTGAGGTGAAACTATATGAGACTTTATGTTAAATTTGGGATATATAGCACACACCTTCTTTTATGAATTATAGAGGCCTTCCAGTAATTAAAGGGGGCTACAGGAAAGATAGGGAGGGACTCTTTATCAGGGGGGGTTGGTATAGGACAAGAGTTGATCGTTTTAAACTGACAGAGGGCAGATTTAGATTAGATCTAAGGCAGAAATTGTTCCCTGTGCGGGGGGTGAGGCTCTGGCCCAGGGTGCCCAGAGCAGCTGTGGGTGCCCCCTCCCTGGAAGGGTTCAAGGCCGGGTTGGACGGGGCTGGGAGCATCCTGGGCTGGGAGAAGGGGGCCCTGCCCGGGGCAGGGGGGTGGGACTGGATGGGCTTTAAGGTCCCTTCCAGCCCAAACCATTCTAGGATTCTATGATATCTGAAGAACTTGTGTTTATAAATAGGCTCTTGACTGCATCTGAGGTCTATGGATACAGCAATTAATTAACTCACGTGCTGCATCAGTGATTGCAATGGGCCAAACAGAGCATTGCTGCACACTGTGTTGCACTGTTCAGCAAGGATTTGTTTCTGATCCCTTAGTTTAAGCTTGTAATTCTTCGGATGCCTAAATTATCTGTCATTAACGTGGCAAACAGGCTGGAAACTTGTTGATTTGTACAAGAAAGAGCTTGGATCGTATTGAATTGTTAAGACCTATTCTTCATTCTATTGTCGGCAACATGTCCACGAAGCAGGACCTGCTGTCACAGAATGAAATAAAGAGATGGATGAATGTCTTTGAGGAAGAGCCAGATGGTTAAGTGAGACAGCTAGCCACAGACAAACAAAAATTATGGCTAATGGTCAAGCCAGGTATGAGCCAGAGTCAACAAGCTCCATACTGGCTCATTCCATATTTAGTGTCTAAACTTAAGCAGGGCACCCTGATGTGCATGTAAACCTCCAAACGCTTCCTCTCCTGGAAAATGTTTTCCCTTCTCCAATTTCATGCAGCAGACATCTACATTTCCAAGAGCAGCATTGGTGACATGCTTGAGAATTTAAATAGTGGAAAAAAAAAAGGAGCATATCTCATATGATTATTCTAAAGTGCATGTATTAAGTAATATCAGAAGCTCAACATTTCTGATGGAGTTTCAATTTGCATCTATTGTCACTCGAATCCTTCCTTTTTGTTTGGTTGATGGCATCCTTAACTCTTTCTGAGAAAAGGAGATGATTGATGTAAACATCTCACCTCCCTGACAGACACCCAGTAAAGGATGCTTCTGAAATCATGGGTCATCCTGAGGGCACCTACATTGAAGAAGAAAATTCTGTTGCATAAGGAGGTCAAAACTGGAAACATTGTATTTTTTAGGCAAAATTATATATTTATAAAGAAAGAATGTCTCCTTCTTTGTGTCACAATTTCTTCTTTTTCTCTTTTTTTTTTTTTTTTTTTTCCAATGATAGAACATTATTATATATAATTTGACTCAGAGTAGAGACAGGTTTAGACACTGGTTCATTTAAATCTAAATTCCTGGCTTGTTTAAATCTGATTTTCTCAACAAAAAACAATAACTCTTATTTCAAGATAAAAAAGCCGATCCTCTATCACCTGGGCTTGCCTGCTGCTTTTGCTTGTAGAATGACACCCCTTTGTGGTGGGGTGTCCTCAAGTGATATCCACACACCTCATGCCAGTGCAACTTGTTCCTAAGTTTAAGGAGACTGAACTTCTTTCTTTTTGTATAGTTCCGACCTCTATCCTCTAATTCTCCCCTTTCCTTTCAAGACTCTTTGCCAGACCCTCCTCCATAAGACTTTGCATAAACCACCAGAAACTCAAACCCATCAGCAAACAAGAGAACCCCGAGCTTGCCCTTTACCCTGCAAATGCACACGTTTTCTCTACCAATACCAGGAATCCCAGGGGTTCCCCCCCACACTAATAAAGGTAAGTATGTACATAAACATTGGCAAGGGCTGGGGGTGGGGGGAGGTGATGAGGTGTTAAGTGGAAATTTCTTTACTTAGCAGTGTTGATTTGTGAGTCTTAGGGGAAATATGCTAGGGGCCTCTATGAAGAGGCTCTGGATTGATTTTACTCTTATCCCCTTGTGTCAACCAGAGCGGTAATAAATAAATAATAATAACGATTATATTTTTGTTCTGTTAAAGCACTATTCATCTAGAGAGCCCAGCATCTGTGAAAAGAATCATTGCTATCCCCATTTATAACATTTATCTGTAGTTTCACAGCAAGCTACTGAGGATAGAGCCTGGGTCTCTGCATCCTGAAACGCTGGACTCCAAGCAATGAGGGAGTTATTAAGACGAGGCTGCCTGCATTTAAATAAAATTTATCATGCATACTTCAGCTATTGAAACCTAGGCTGGCTGGAATGCTGGGGTTAGCCAGATTACATTTCATACATGCACGCCTGACAATTTCACTTACCTAATTCCTACATTCAAAGAAAAAAATATGCCGGTGCCTCTTTCGCACAACAAATGGATCCTATTAACTCAGAATAGCTTTGGTTTTAACTTTATAGTTTCAGGCTTCCTGGTAGTGTAGTGTAGGGTTTATACCTCAGTTCTTCATGGTGAAGTAAAAATATACGGCCAGGTTTTAGCTAGGGCATGCTGTTTCCTTTTGGGGAAGGGGGTTATGTTTGTTATGCATTTGAAAAAAGTAAAAATATTTATGCACACAGTTTCAGTGA
Organism: Tyto alba; assembly: GCF_018691265.1. NCBI lineage: Eukaryota > Metazoa > Chordata > Aves > Strigiformes > Tytonidae > Tyto > Tyto alba. The sequence goes on along the minus strand of NW_024881313.1, from coordinate 39,595,404 downwards.
TTCGAATTGGCTAGCTCGCTGGTAGGTCAGAAGTTCAATTCAGAAATCATCCGAGGTTCAAGCTTTCATGTCTCAGGATCTGTTTGGTATGAAATGGACTGAAATTTCCCTTATGCTGGTCCCCACCCATATCCTGGTGAGATTAATCTGGTTCATATTCCTCTGCACTGGCCTGGGTTTCCAACCCCTGAGAACGTGCTTTCATGTTTAGAAAAGATTAGCAAGGGGGTTGAGTTGGGTCAAGTTAATAGTGAGACAAGATCATCCCTGTCCAATTCAAAAGCTATCTCAAATTATTTTGCCTTCCTGGAGCCTGGACCCAGGGATGCAGTTGGAGATGAGTGGAAGTAAATGCAATTTACCCACATTTAATGCCAACAGATATTGTTTCTCTAAATGTTCCACTATGGATCTTGCAAAAATAGGACAACTCTTCTGAATTCTTCACTTTTCATCTGCAAAACAGGTGAATTTACTTGCCTTACTTCACTGCAGAACAGGCTCACTCTCACCTGCACTCCTGAATTAAAACTCTGTGGGGTATGTGGGGTGAAGACCACTGAAATCCAAAAGCCACAGCAGGGTTTCCCAGTAGAAGTGATGCCTTCCTTGCTTTTGGGATCTTCCATCCTCAGCAACTCTTGCATTTCCCATTTGTGGTATCTGCCCTCAATTTAGCAAGGCTTGGTAAGTGAAAGCCATTCACTGAGTTGCTGTGACTCCTGACTTGGACCAAGTGGGAAGGAATTAGGCTCTGAATTTACAAAACCATTATTCGATTCTCTTTAACAAAGTGGAAGACTTGCCAAGCATTAAGATATGGAGGGATCCCAGCTGAACTACTCCAAAAGTAGATGATTTTTCAAAATACAGTGAATATCCGTTCTCTGAGAAACAGACTTTTTAAAGTCCCTCTTCTTCAGATCCATAAATGTCCTGACAGTCCCAAACTTCTGAGATACATTTTCTGCCTCATTTTTTTCAAGGTCAGTTACCAAACACTGTATTTCTCCTAAAAATATTGCCTCTCTATGTTGTAAGACCCCTTTTTTTCCCTTCCCACGATAGAATGCATCCACACAAATTTTAATTTCCTTTTTTTTTTTCTTAAAAAAAAAAAAAAAAAAGAACATGTCAGATAAAAGCAGCTGAAATTAGAATAAACCATGCCACAAAATTACTTATCCCTTTTCACCTCCTGCTTTGTTCATAAGTTTCATTGCATGAGATGTTTTCAAGTTTATTTGCTTTCTTTCTGTATCAGAATGGAGATGTTTTTTTGTAAATAGATAATTCCAAACAAATGGGAAAATACTTCTCTATCTGCTCTGGCAAATATTTGTTTGTTCTAAAGTATGGAAAAAGGCTGGAAGGGAGGATGAGATGGATCATAAGTCAAAGGGCTGCTGAACAGACTGTGGATTCTCCTCTTAGTTCATTAAGCTTCACAAAACAATCCTTTCCTGAAAGCCATCAAGAGTAAAACTCCACCAGTTCCACTGTGGCCAGGCTTCCCCTTTTAATTTCCATGGATAATTCCATTCCTGTGGCTGGTGAGTTCTTCTGAAGAATAACAAATAATGGCTTCATGTGCACTAGTAAACTAAACAGAGCTAAGCTCTGGCTCAGGCATTTCTCTGGCTCTGAAGCCAGCTAAGCATGGTCTGACCACATTTAAATTATTAAACTTCCATTGTATACAAAACGGGGTGTCTGCATCTGAATTGTCTATGGAGAAATGGTCCCTGGACTGTGCTAATTTCTGAAGCATGTCTGCTTGGGAGTGTGCTTGTTGGTCTGGGCCAAAGCCATGTTGGGGACTGTTGCAGCAATTTATCTGTCTGAGGGATTGAATTCCAGAGCCTGGGAATGCTCCCTGGTGCTGATCTTTTTAAATTTTTTTGTTGGCAGGATGTATCCCGAGTGTCCTCACAGCACACTAAAGGGGGAAAAACGTCTACATCCAGGTTACACAGCAGTGGTATATTCTCTCATTTCACAGGTGATCTGTGGTTGAACCAAATGGGGAAGCTGTTCAGAGAAAGCAGAAATAACCCGGCTGAGTCCTACCAGCAGCTCATTGTATCTTCTGTGGCCACTGCCAACTGCTTTGAGCAATGACAACAAACTTCACTTGTTAATCAGCTGCTTCTGGAGGCAGTTTTCTCTTGGACGCTGACTTCTGGGAGCTGTACAGTTCTCCCAGCTATCTCCTCTGTTGCCCTGTACCTTGGATTACCTTTTGTGCTGAGGCAAAGCATTGACAACCCACCTCTGAAGCAGGAAAAGTGAATTTTCTTTTTTTTCCTTTTTTATTTTATTTTTTATATATATAATTTTTATTCCTAGAGGAATGTCTGTGTTTTAGTCAGTTTTAGGTGTCAGGCCAAGGTTGGGCTCTGTTATGCTGGGCTCTGGAAGATAGGAAGACTTTGTCTGGTAAAGCTGCCTGTTTAAATATATGGTGCAAAGACAGAAGGAAGATTAAAGAATAAAGGGATTTTCATCCCTTCCTCACCCAGTGATTCATAGCCAGCCAGTGATTCCTCCGACTCTTTTTAACCAAAGGACTGATATCAGAGCAACACTTGCTTCTCATTCAATTGGAGCGGAAAACAGAAAAATAAGAAAAGATCCCCCAAAACCTCCTCCAGCCTGAGTGCTGGCAGGGCTCCAGGGAATGAGGACTGAGCTGTGGGGTTGGAGGAATGCAGGCCTTCCTATCTCTTTTCCCAAACATTCCCTTCTGCAGCAGACTAAATATTTTCACATGCTGCTGCTGGAACACCCAGGTTCATGGTCAAACAGAGGCGCAGTGAGCAGGGATGGCTTCATGCTCCCGGGGCGATGGTCCTCATTACAGCCTGGCCTGGGGCCAGCAGCCTGGCACAGGGTGTCATATTGCAGTTTCCCTTCCTTCATTCAGTGTTTTTCAGGCTTTCATCTTCTTTTGTGTTTGTTTTTTTTTTTTTTTTTTTTTTTTTTTCTTTTGGTTTGTGGTGTTTGGTTTTTTTTTTTTTTTTTTTTTTTTTTTTTTTTTTTTTTTCATTGCCCTACTCTATTTTCACTTTGTATTGCTCGGTAGCAGTTGATTTCATCCCACTGTTCAGTGAATTTGTCCTCAGTGCATCTTGTGGTGAAGGTCCCTCTAGGAATGTCATTGTGTGACTTTAGAATATGACCCATGCATGTCTGGCTTCTTCATCCACAACATGTGGTTCAGAACAATTATTGCAGCTTCAGAAGGTCAAGGTGGGTTGCTGTCTGGGAACGGACAGAATGAAGTTCATATTGCAGCCCCCCGCCAAAGACTTCTTGACATTGGGCCACAGAAACTCACTTAACAATCCTCACCCACCTTGTTGGATTGAGATGGAAAAGGCTTCCTTACTTTATAGAGGATATTCTAGGTCATATTTATTTATAATTGTGAAGTGCTTCAGTGTTGTATGGAATTAGGCAGTAGGAACAGACAAATTTCTCAGTAAGAGAGGTGTTGGGGAAGCCTGTTTACAGTTTCTCTTTGGTCATGTAAAGTAATGAACAGGACTGACCTTCAGTGATGATCTTCACCTCCTCGTGTGGAATTCAGCTGGTGTATTCATCCACATAAAGGTAGCTAGTTACATGTGGGCTGGGTATCTTTGACCTCATTATAATTGAGAGACATCTAGTTAATAAGATTAAGCTCTACATCTCTCCCTAAAGCAAAGACCTGAATTTGGTAGCTGAAGTTGTCTCCAGATGCTGCTGAATAAAATGATTAGCTTTCCACCATCCCTCTAAGATCCATCAGGAGTTTTGATCTCTAGTGTGAGATTCAGTTGCCCAGACACAGTTGTTTGGGACCATTTAAAATGCCCTGAGCTATTCCATCTGCACTCCTGGTACTTTCCAGAGGGGAGGAAGTTTCCTACAGATCCTCTGTTGTATCTGGAAAGCCCGGGTAGATGACTTGGCTAGTAGCAGGTATTTCAAATTATATTTGGCATCAAAATATAGGAAACAGATTCCCATAACTAGGCCATATGCAGACACTTCCTGGTGGACACATTTAGGTGTATGTGTCAGTACAGTAACTGCAATGCAGTGTTAATAACAGATCAATAATGATCTGGATCATTTTGGACAATGTATGGCCAGTAAGAGCGTGACCAAGCTGTTCTGGAAATCCTTGGTTTTATGTGCAGCATCTTACAATACATTATATAGACCTCTTCTGGAGGTCCAGCAGGATGTGTCTTGGTGCCCCAAATGACTTCAGACAGTTGCATTTAGGCAATGAAGTGTCATCTGAAGGAAAATGCATCTTCAGATTAAGACACTTTTATACTTCCATATATCAGTGTCTGTGTTTAAACTAGATTTCTGAGCTCCCTTCCCTTTACCCAGTCCCTCAGTGGAGAAATAGTCTGTTTTTTTTTTGGAGGGGTTGGCACTTCTTGCACCTGGAGTGGATGACAGTGTGTTGCTCAGTAGTCCCTTACGACTACAGGTGATGGTTCTCCACTTTCGGCCAGACTTTTCTAAATCTATCCTACCCTTTTCCTTCTCCCCAGGATATGTATTTGTCCGTTAGTTTAGTGATGAAGAAAGGTTTCCAGAATCTTTGAGTAAGATACAAATTTTCCTAACACAAGTAACTCACTTCCCATAGTAAAACTGAGTTCCTGCTAGGAAGGGACCAGGGAATTCAGGTAGAAAGACTTTCCATCTAGTGAAACTTTGTCATTAAAGAGGTGTTACTGTGACTTTACATGGAACCCAGTAACTGCCACCTTTTTCAGGAGTGTTGCATTGGCAGATTTCCACTGATTTGTTTCTGACAAATCAACATATATTCGAAGCTGTCCCAAGATATATCTGCATGGAGCTATATTATGTTCTATACATGGTGATCTGAGGCCATTATGTCTTCCTCTGATGCACCAGGTGTTGGATATTCTCAGAGACAGAACATCCGACCAGATAGCCAAATACGTTGATGATATATTTGAAGTCCTGAAGCCCATCAAGGTGGTACAACATCCTATGATAATAGTTGACATATGAGAGAAAAGTTTGAGTTTTCACAGCATGCTTTCTGTATTTGCCAGAGGGGATATTTGAAATCAGGGACATGTAGCACCTTCTTTTCCCACTGCCCTCCTGTGATGTTTTCATAACACCTGTGTACTAGAAAAGGAGAAAAGTAAAATAAGAGCACATTTGGTGTTTCTGGGTATGCTTATCATAGGGTCATTTGTGTTAGGATAGATTTTGAGGTGGGTTTCTGTACATTCCTGTAGCCTTTGTTTGTTGTAGCTCTGGAGACTACCTATAACCCTCAAAGGCATAATTCATTAACACATTAAATAGTCTGAATGATTTTCTCTGTATTTCTCACAGTTCAGGCACTCACACTGAAACTCAAAAAATGGTGTGCCTGGCTAGAAACATCAGTACCAAACTAGAAATGCAAATATTTCTGCATATTGTGAGCTTTGACTTTGTAGTCCGTGTTTGCATATGTGAATGATTTAGTTTCCTTTTTCTATGAAAAGGAGATCTCTAATATTAACATTAAAGGAAAATAAGTATAGTGGGGTGTGTTCATGAGTTAAAATATTTGGATTCTTTGTTTATCCTCATCGTAGACCTGTTATGAACTGTTCAGAAAAACTTTAAAGACGTCTACCCCTCAATTGAAGATGGGTCTGTAACCTGCCATAGTGTAACTGTATTAGCTGAATCCAGATGGCACAGGAAGTGGGAGATATATTGATACAGTCATTTAAGATTATGTGAGAAAACAAATGACTTGCCCAGGAGGGTCTGTGTTGTTACTGTTAACATTATTGTTAGCTAAAACCTTTACCATCTGCGTAACCTTTATAATTGTCCATGGTAACTAATGCCACCAGATTAGATCCACCATTTGTCAATCTGATGGAGCTCTAGTGGCTCCATCAGAAAGCACGTGGACATATGAGACCAAATTTTCCACAGAGGAGAGTCTGAAAATCCTTGAACAATTGCTAGAGCTCAAAAGTTGTCACACTCTATTATGTGCAATTCACCCCACACCCATTTTTCTTTCTACATTCACATTTTTTACATTTTTTTCCTCCTATTTTAAATCTGTTTGCTATTTTCTCCATGTTCCCATTGTCAGAGCTGAGCTCTGGAAAAGGGGAACATTTCCCACTGGTTCTTCCTGCGCTTGCTCAGGACAGAAGCATTCTAGCTTTGACTTCTCTTGGGAGGACATTTTATCTTAAACAAATATTGAATTTCTGGGATTAATATACCAGCTGGTTAGGAAACAAAACAAGCCAGTTCCAAGAATCATTTGCTTACTGATAACAAGTAAGATAGAGTGTGTTGATTGGATCTTGATGACTTCTAATTATAGAAGACCAAATTATAAACATTAGTAATCTACAAATTTGAAATCAGTGCTTTAGCTAGTCCTCTAAATCAATACAACAATGAGCATATGTCCTAGGCTCTGTCTACAGGGTTTTTTAGGTACTTTGCTCCTTGCTAACTGCATAGACTATCAAGCACGAGAATTAAAGTCAGATACAGACAAAGATACAATTCCATGGCCCTGAATATGTCATCAAGTTGAACTTAAGTGAAATCCTGATGCAAAGGTAAAATTACCAGACTAAGAATAGATTTTTCTGTTTATAAAAGCTAAGGTTCTGTTCCTCATATTGCTGCTGAGCTTTTTATGGACTCTAACAAACTTTTTCACCTTTCTGAGGGTAGTCTTCCCCTTCCATGACAAGAAGCAAGAAATATCTTCCTGCATTACATATTCATGCCATGAATAGGCTTATCATGACAGTGATCCTTGTATTCTTATTGCTGTTTCTGACCACCTGATTTTTCCTGATTTCTAGTGTGAGTTAAGCCTGTAAAATTCCATGGACTTAATGGATACGGCCACAGTTCCTCTCGAGTTGCCTAATTAAAGTCAAGAGGACTGGTAGAGTGTTTTTCTCTACAACCATAATCTCTCTCACATTCTGTTCTGCTTTGATTGTATTGGACACAAGTGGCCTGTGAAAGTCTGTGCTGGGTCGTATGGCAGGGGACTCAGCAGAGGTCAAAAAGCTTGCAAAGTCCTCTACTCCCTTGTTCCCTGCCTGTAGCATCCCGGGAGAAGCCGAAGGGATCTCATCAAGCTGTTGTGCATGACTGGTGGGGTCGTGAAGCCCAGGTGAGACCACGTCACTGCCAAGGTGGGAAGCACAGGTCTAGTTGACTTGGGTCATAAAGCAGGGACTGTTCTGAGAGCCTCATGTGTAACATGTAAGTTTTGATGGTATTTCTGCATCAAACTGAAAATAAATTATATTTTTCCACAGAAAATCTAAACCACTCAAAATTAGGGATGAGCTGGGATATTAAGGTCTGTGCAGAACTTACATATTTACAAGGTTCAGAGAAATTCCGAGATTTTGCTTCACATTCCCATTATTTTCCAGCATTTCACACAACCTTTGCAAAGTGACCAACCTCTTACTAATTTGGCCAGGCAGTCGCAAATAGAGTAAATCAGAGGAAAATAATGACTGGACCCATCTTTATTTTATTACTTAAATCAGTTTTAGAAAACTGAAAGTAGAAAACTGAGAGATTGTTTATTGAATACATGAAGATTTGTTATACGGTACGATAGTCTGACAGTTTCTCTTATCTCAGGAATTTGTTTGCTTAGGACCCTCTCAATTGCATTTAATTTGAGAACAGAAAACACCTTTTGGCACACACATCTAGACTGTGCAGGGAGGCTTGGTGTATGGCTGAAAATCTTTGGCATTGCCACAGCGCATTTCTTACATTGCAAACCCAGGTTGATTTATTCACACACATTTTCACCTCCTTGCTAATGTTTTGCTGTTAAGAGGACCTGAGGAGCTTGGTGCAGCAGAGGATCTCAGATCACTGACAACACACCCACAGGTCTGGAGCCCTCTCAATTACCATGCCATGCCACTTTCTCAGCACTCACATCCGTATGTCCTTCTTCCTTCCATTGCCCCGGTTGTCAATATGTAACTTTTCAGCTTATCTCTTTGACACAATTAACCTCTCACTTCTTCTCTTACCTAGATTTACAGATTCAATCCACTTTGTCAAGCACGTCTTCACATTCTTGGGTGATATCCACAAGGCTGTACAGCCCCTTCCTCACTCTGTTTAAGCCTGCCTCCTAACACTCCCACTCGACCAATACTCTGAAAATACAAGTTCTTAATTTCACTGGAGCAACATGAAGTAAACATCACTGTGAGGACAGAAAAATATAATTCCTTACATTATTTTGAGGTAAGCAGAAGGAAGAATGGCTACTGAATTAGTCAGAAACAGCGTCTCAGATGCATTGCCATGGACCTAATTTAAAGGTGAAGACGATATTTAGATTTCATCCTCTGTCATAAGAAGGGTTTGTGCTCAAGAGTTTGTCACATTTATTCCTCATAACCTTGGCAGGTCTAAGAGAAAATACCTCTGCTTGTAACCCTTGCCTCTTACATACTTTCATGTTATTGTGGTTATAGCCATGTTACAGCTCTTCCTCCCTGTGGTTGTGACATGAGTGAGCAGTTCAGATTTTCTTATCCCAGTGACCAAATGACAGCCTAAATGGCACTCCCTATGGCCAAAGTGAAAATAATCTAGAATACATATGGGATGATTCAAGACACGTGTAGTCATGGGTAAAAAACTGCTCTAAAAATTGCAGATGTCTACAGTGTAATCACCAAAGGTTGAGATGGTCCCTTTTATATCTCCTAGAAAATAGGAATAGGTATTTTAGGATCAGATTAGTTTGACTTCAGACATCATCTTTAGGAATAGTGCCCTCAACTCCAATGACTAAATTGAGTAGGATTCCCTTGACTATACAGGGAGATTTGGTTGACTGGCTCAGACTGTGATGTTTGCGTTATAGACTCTTGAAAGTTAAATTAAATGAATACCGTTCTGAACTCTAATTTTTTTTTTTTTTTTTTTATAATTTCAGTAGGGACTTCTGAAAGCGTGAATTTCTTCATGTTAAAAGGAGTGTTTGCCATGAAAGCTTTTAAAGTCTCCTAATTTCCAGCAGATTTCCCACTTCAGAGCAGAAAGTGACAGATATGAGTGGATGACATTGGGGAAACCATATTCTTCACATTCCTCAGTCGGTAAACAGTTTCCTAGGCAGCATAAAACCCAGTAGCTGTACTGAAATACTATTCATTACACTAATTGTCACCTGGTAAGTTTTTACTTCAAAGTTTCACAGCACAATTTGGAGAATAGCTTCTTTTTGAACTAACAGCCCCTCCATACACAGAAAAGTTGCCATGCTATCATGGAGCAATTCTTCTTATTGGCTGAATGACTGTAATTCCTTCCATGAGCTATAAAGCTACACATATGGCTTTATTGCTTCAGAGTTATTTTAATAAGGATTCCCCTTAGGGCTGTCCAGACAGCAGATGGCATCGTACGTGAAAATTAAACTCCTGAACTGAGGCTCCAAACCTATTATGAGGCTTATAAACTACACCTGGAGGCTTTAGGTGAAGTGGGAAAGCCAGGAGGTTCTCAGTGCAAACAGAGATTGCTGAATGTACAGATAGAAAAGGTCCCTTTTTATTTCCCAGCACTAGCCCAATGACTGACTTGTCTCTGACTTCTTTTCATGAGTCCCAGGACAGAGCTAAACGCTCTCTCATTTCTTGAGCTGCCGGTGCTTTGTGCCATATAAATTTCAAGACAAACGTCTCTTTTTTTTTTTTTTTTTTTTTTTTTTTTTTTTTTTTTTGGTATTTGTTTTTGTTTTTGTTGTTGTTGTTGCTGCTTCAGTTCTGTTTTAGTTGCTGGAAGACAGATGTGGAGTTGGTTAATAAACAAAACTTCTGTAGTGATATTAGAAGTTTTCCCTTCCACACAAAACTTAAAGTCAGGAATAAGAAAATAAATACTAATCTGCCTGTATGGTTGTAAGCAGAAGGCAGCAGGTGATATCTGAGCCCTGCAGCAGCAGAAAGTCTGTAGTGCCCTACAACATTTTCTTATCCAGAATTGCTTTTCTACCAACCTCTGCATCCTTCGACTTTGTTACCACTCTCTCAGTTATGATTTCTGGGTTACATTAGTGGTTAAGTGCAAAAAGTGGGAGGTGGACAGGAGCAGACATTAGATTATCTACCTAGGCCTTCAGGTAGTTTGCAGTGGCTGTGAGAGGACATTTATGAAGTGATCTACAATTAACTGTTCTTTACATCATGCAGGAATTAACAATAATATGAACAAAGGAGATATCTCAGAGTCCTGTTCATTGTAGTGAAACCCCTCTGAAAACTGAAAAATTAAAAAGAAAAGAAAGGGAAAAAAATAAATAAAATTATGAAACCACCTATTACTCATCCTATCCTCAGCGATTTCTCAGGCAAACCAAAAAAACATTCGAATGACGATGGAGATGTAGAACCTAATGTTCCTACCACCACTTTTACAGGTCACACTGTCCCCAAATCCTACTACAAATGGTATGATGAAACTTGTTCTTCAAAGTAATAGAAGTTGGTAATCCAGGGTGGGTTTTAGCTCACAGATTAAGATTCCTAAATTGAGATACCTACTCATAAGAAAATGCAAATCCACAATGTAGTTGCCTACAGCTGAGATAATTCACTGTAGTTACTTTTATGGTTGATGGAGAGAATTAAACCCTGCCTATGTGTTCACCAAGTATCTAAACTCTTGTGGTAGTCAATGGAGATTGAGTCTCAACAGTCAGATATCACTATTGGTGTGGTATTTCCAGTAGCCACAGCACAATGCAGAACACAGTATAACATAAGGATACTTATGTTAAGGATAAGGATAGAGGCAGTGATGTACAGGGGTTCATTCTACATAATTTTTTTGAGAATTAGGATGTAGTAGCCACAATTGCATGCCCATATGTACCCTAGGTTTCTGAGTTCTTCACAAAACCAGTGTTTAGTTATCTGAGACACTGGCTATCAATATCCATTGCATAGTTGTGGTTTTTGTTTAAATACAGAGGTGGATAGTATCATGCAAGCATTGCGCTGTGTCCCTCCTGACCTCCATGTTTCCTCATCACAGGGGTGAGGGCAGCCTATAAATCCTCTGTCAGTCTGCCAGAGTGTCTTGGACTCTCTCAAATGTCATTAGGTGGTTGTATTTAGACAGGTGAATTGAGCCCCTATGTGTGTTTAGCAGTAGATCTGTTGTCTGTGTTGACCAGCCTTCCACTGCCTATAATGTGAGCCCAGACTCCAGCTCACTTGCAGACACCTACATGCAAAATCTGGTATTTGTCTTCCTCTTTGAAATCAATCCCACACCTGGTGTGCCACACTACTGAAGCTGCTCCTACTCAGGTGAATCAAGCTCTTGCTTAACATCCCTATCAAAATATCTCCTGGAAAAATGGGAAATGAGAATTATTCTCTCACATACTGAATGTCAATTTGCAAAATGCATTGGGGTACACTGGAAGAAATAATGTCATGTAAAGAAAAGGATCGCCCACATCCACAAAATTTTATAGTGGTCCTGAGCTGTCAATATCTATGCCAGCTGTAGAACAGATGTGTTTTTAAAATGTTCCTGCCTAGTCTTGTGGGCATGTAAAGATTCCCACTTAGAAAAAAGTAACTCTCCAAGCACTCAGGGAGCATCCCTGACATAGGTTTTGTGTATACAATATGCAGCACACTGAGTCTTTGTGATGGATGTGATTTTAATGGCAAAGATTTTTTTCTTCCTGCAAGAGAGATTATTTTCAAAGACAGCTTCAAGAAGGATAGTCCATTTCAAGTAGCTAAACAAAACAATCTAAGGTTCTCTTCCACTCACCTAGCTTTGGGTAACACAGTTATCTACTGCTGATCCAGGCTCTCTGGGCTCCATTTGTAGTCAACAAAGAGAAGCAGCCACTTTTAGATGTGATTTAACAGATCTGTTCCAGACTTCTATTTTAAGAGAGAATGAATCATACCCTCAACTCAATTGACCAGCTCTTCATTTAATCCAAAGGGAGCAAAGTTCAGCTTTGGTGGCTAATTCAGCTGCAGAAGTCTTTCTCTATATTTGGTTAAATCAGTCCAATTCCCAATGTAGTGGCTCGGCCAGAAGAGTCCCACAGTATAGATGCTTTTCCCAACACCTCAACAAAAATCTTCAGGACAGAGGTTTATTCACTGTTGTGGAGTTTTGGGATTGTGTGTGTATGTGGTTTTGTCCACAAATGATTTCCCTGTGTGTGAGTCCAGGTGGATGTCAGTCTAGGAAGGTATCATAGATGCCTTTATTGTTTCCACAGATAAATTGGGAACTGCAAGAGCTACATTGTGCATAGTGTGGATAATAGCTGCTGGATACGTAACATTGGTGCAATGGGCTTGACTCAATCAGATCCATTTGAGCAAATTGGAGCTCCATGTGCTCGGTACCAGCTATGCTTACATTAACCTTCCCAGAAACTCATGTAGCAGCTGTGTCCCTGTAAAAAAAAAAATTCAGCGTGAATATTGATGAGGATTTAAAAGATGCCACCAGTTAGCCTTCTAGCCATAAATCCCACAGCCCAAGGACCTATTTGTCTTTCAGACTGGGACCCATGGATTAGAGGAAATGTTGGCACAGGGCAATTACAACAACAGTGTGTAGTGGGATGTAATGACAGGGATGAGAGATCACTTATTTTCATGGTTAAAGGCCATTTTCAGTAATGCAGTGGTACTGACCTCAGAGAAGAAGTTTACAGAAAAAGCAAAACCGCAAATCCATCCTTTTCTCACCATTCCTTCACTTCACGGGGAAATTTTTATTCCCTCTTAATTATCTCCAGTACAACCCTCCAAAGTGTATGGCAGTGCATTTGGGGATTCTTCAATGAATAAGCTGAAGTGACACACGCAGAATGATAGGATAATGAAATCTGAGGGCGTAAGATTGCAGTGGAGTTATTTCAAAAGATGTGGTTTGCACAGAGACATTTACTTTGTTTTTCCTGGTGACTTTTTGCATTAGTCTTCTCCAAACTCATTACAACTTACTCTTTATCATCTATCCTTTAAATATGCTCAGGCTTAATGAAGTAGAGGAGAGGGCATGACAAAACTGCAGATCTCTACTTGAGCATCATTTTGAACGGCAAGTCTCCCAGGTGAAATAACTATTATCTCCTTATATATATATAAAATATATAAATATATAAATATATCAATATGATATATTAAATATATAAATATAAATAGATAAATAACTATATATTTAATTAATTTTTATTCTACCTTCATGGTGCTGGATGAATGAGCTGAATGACTGATAAATTGAAACTGATATGGGGAGGTTCACACTGTAGCTCTGAAGAGGCTCTATTGATCTTATATGGTCTAAAACTTTAACTGAGGCTAGTCAGTGTCTCCACCAATGTCAGTCAAATGACACATGTTCATAATGGTTATATTTGGTGATGGGATTAGTAGGAGTGTGAAAATGAGGCCTTAAAATGCAACTGAAGAAGAAATTTATTTTTAAAGAAAGTTCTCACCCTGTTCTTTCCCTCTCTAAACCAGACTATGCAGGCTGGAGTTAAATTGACACATGCACTCCGTTCCCGGGACAGCTACAAGGGCTGCTGATGGTTTGACATTCCCTGTCCTGGAGAAGACAGGCCATAAAGCAAAAATGTGATGAAAGAAGCTTTTCCAGCTTCCAATTTGCCTCACTCACATTTGAGGATTAATGACTCCATATAGGCTGAAATGGTTCGTGTAGTGAAAGAGCAAAGCCATGGCGTGTATCCCCTCGCCTTTAAAAACTTGCCAACATATTGGAAATTTTATTGGAAATACTGTCATTTCCTCATATTTATATGTATTTTATATATATAAATATATATGTGTATATATATATAAATATATATGTGCGTGTATATATATATATATACACATTTTGATCGTAGAAACATCATCATTGTGTTTCCTCCACTGCCACAAATTTACCTTCTAATATCTGAAAGGATTGGCTGGACAGTTGCAAGTTGATGGTGCAGGATGTAGACTGCATTTTCTCATAGGCCCATGGTACAAGGTGGAGGGTATGTCCTGGGAATATGGGAAATGTGAGATGATCTGATGACAAGTCTGTGCTATGGTACTGCTGCTGTGTGATGCTTCATTGTCAACTTTCGCCTTTCTTCCCCCTTTCTCTGTTTGGTTCTGAATGTTAATGGCAGAGCATCATGGAATTTGTTATGCTAATAGGAAATAGTGAACATTATACAAACCCCCAAAAGTTTATAGCTGGAAACAAGAAAAAGAGTATTGTCTTTCTGGAATAGAAATCACGTGAAAGGAGTCCTCTGAGACGTCACTTATGTTTTAATTTAAACTAAACTTTCCTTTCAGTTGCCACCCTCATCAACATCTCAAGTGCTGGAACTATATTTTATCATGTTTTTCTGCTCCTGTGTACGAGTAAAAATCTGATGTCATTTCTGTGAAGTCATAGGTCATGCAGCCTATAGAGAGAAGCCCTGCAGAGAAGGACTTGAGGGTGTTGGTGGATGGAAAACTGCCCGTGAGGCAGCCCCGTGCGCTGGCAGCCCAGAACCCACCCGTGCCCTGGGCTGCAGCCAGAGCAGGGGGGGCAGCAGGGCCAGGGAGGGGATTGTCCCCCTCTGCTCCGCTCTGGGGAGACCCCCCTGCAGTGCTGGGGCCAGCTCGGGGGCCCCCAACAACAGAAGGACCCGGAGCTGCTCGAGCGGGGCCAGAGGAGGCCACGGAGATGCTGGGGGGCTGGAGCAGCTCCCCTGGGAGGCCGGGCTGAGAGAGTTGGGGGGGTTCAGCCTGGAGAAGAGAAGGTTCCGGGGGGACCTTCGAGCAGCCTCCCAGGGCTTAAAGGGGGGGCAGGAAAGGTGGGGGAGGACTCTGGATCAGGGGGGTGGTGGGGATAAGACAAGGGATAACATTTAAAACAACTGAAAGAGGGCAGATTTAGATTAGATCTAAGGCAGAAGTTGTTCCCTGTGTGAGGGGTGAGGCGCTGGCCCAGGGTGCCCAGAGCAGCTGTGGCTGCCCCCTCCCTGGAAGGGTTCAAGGCCAGGTTGGACGGGGCTGGGAGCCCCCTGGGCTGGGGGAAGGGGGCCCTGCCCAGGGCAGGGGGGTGGGACTGGATAACTTTTAAAGGTCCCTTCCAACCTAAACTAGTCTATGATTCTATGCATCATGTGAAATGACATATTTGCGTCTGCTTTAGAGCCATGTGCCTTTACATCAGTTAAAGGGTAAGATCCAGCATGAACCAATGTAAAATTGCATAGAAGCCTGACAGCTTGGGACTTACACTATGAGATTCTGCTTTACACTCCCCCATGAGCAGGGCCCTGCTGTGTCCATCTGCAGATCCACACCATGGCCTTGGGCAACTAAGTCAGTTGGGGAATCATGATGTGGAAGAAACCTAAGTGCTTATTTGTAAGCTGGGAGCACATTACATCACATCTTTCCACACTCAAAGATGAATTACTGAAAGTCTCCCTACCTTCAGCTTGCTGTGCCCTTAGCATACAAAATCCTAAAAAAATCAGGCTGGAAGACACCCACACGTGTTTTGGAGTCTCTACCCCTCACAACTGTAGAAACAGTTTTATGTGTGTCTTTCTTTCCTGACACTGTCGAATGTGTTCTTCCTGGTCTACCAGCACCAGTCAACTGGTTAAGGCCTCAGTGATCAATACGTTGCTCAAATGCATTGTGATTTTTGATGCTGGATGGATTAGATGAGAAGGATTTTTAAAGGTGCAGGACGCCACTAATTTAAAGTAAAGCATATATGAGCAAAATATCCATATCACTTAAAAAAAAAAAAAATCTTAGTCTTTGCATCTCATTTTCTCTTTTGGTAAGTATGGATAATGGCCTTTCCCTAGGTAACAAGGGAATTTCAAAAGGAAGCATGTTTAAGACTTAGTAGATCTTGTGATGAGGAGAATTAAGGAAACTCCTTAGACAGACACAACCTGAATTCCACTTTTGTGCTGGGTTTTACTGTCATGTACAAGCTGTATGATTCCAATTCACTAGAGATATTTGCTTGATGGCAAATAATGCAAGCACAGTCTATTTTGAATTTCCACTGGCAAAATTCAGAACAGAGATTTTTCCTTGACACATTTGCAGGACTTGCCAGGAGAAATTCCAATCCCCGGCATACTTTATGCAGCTAAATAAATACTATAACATGAATAAACATCATTAGTAATTGCTGATTGAGTTCAAGCCCCTCCAGTTTTGTAGGGGAAATGTTTTATTATAAACTTCTGTGAAGTCTAACCTCAGACTTGGTGACTGACTTGAAAAAAAAGTGAATATTTTTTGGCAATGAAAATTGCTAACAAGTGAATACTTTTCCATCTTCTTTCCTTAGTATACCAAGACTTCACCATTAAAGCATGGTTGCTGCTGAAGTGAGAAAACAGTAGCAGCCCAGTAGCAGCGTTTTGTATTTTTATAGTGCCAACCATCTGATGAACCCAACCTGAACAGAGCATAGTCCTCTGCATCGTTCACCCTGATGGAAGGGTTTTGCTGCCTTAGCTGTGCTGTAATTAATTTCCCCGTCCTGTATACACTTGATATTGCAAAAATGTCTTGGGTACCTATGAAAAGAAGGTCTTCTAGAGTCCTCTTCTTTAAAAATGAAAGGATAAGGTATGAAAGATCTCAACATGTAGTAGTCCAATAATTAAGTGTATCTACTATGAGACATCAAGGACTGATTGTTGTCTGAAAACAGAAACTGTCTTCCACATTTCAGGTATGTACTCTAACCACCATACTTCTAACTGGTTTTTAATGAGTCTTTCCCCCTTTGTTTTTGAAAATAAATTCCAGCCCAGAGCAGTGTGACCTTTCCCAAGAAAGGCTCTGATGAACCTGGCACATTAGAATCGTAAAGAGCTGTTTGGGGTCATGTCAAGTGGTGGGACATTGCCATTCCAGAATTTATGAATCCGAATATTAAAACAGAAAGTGGCTCTTCCGCTAGTGTAAACATTATGAAAATTGGAAATGAAATTTCTATCCTATGGGAAATTTGGATAATTTAATATTTACAGCCTTTTAAAACAGAAATGAAAAATCCAAAGAATCAAAGCTTTAATAGTACACAGTCCTAAAAATTTAGGCTGATGATTTTGAGGCCAGATGAGCATGGACCTGTTATCTCCCTGAACAGCTGCAGTGCCTTATGGGAGCTGAAGTTTCCCTTTCTCTATCGTGGTAGTATCTCTAGTTTCCAAAATACACCTTAGCTGTTTGCCATTTTATTTCATGTCATCTTGAGCTACATGAAAGAGTTATTTCTGAGAATAATGCTGAATTAGATCCTTTCTTTCTTTTTTCTTTTTTCCTCCCCCCAAAAAAACCCAAAACAAACCACACCAAGAAACAAACAAAATGTTACAACCAAATCCATTCCTGTAACCATGATTTCTCTGAGAACATCTAGCTTTCCTAGTAAATCCCATATGTATTCATGTGACCATGGACCTAATTATCTACATACATATATAAACAAGTCTTCAACTGGCATGTCTTATCTCGGAATTTTCTAAATGTTACCTTTGTCTATTAATTTTGTGTAGTGTAAGAGAGAACATCATCTTGTCACATAAACAGTTCCTGGTTTACCTGCAAGCTTAACCTAACCACAGATAAACTTAAGCCATGGTATAAAAGGTGAAGTCCTATTTAAGTCAGCCTTGGAGAATAAGGGTCATCACAATTCTTCATAAGCCACCGTGGTACTTCAGAGGTTTGCATTCATATGTCCTGTATGGAAAAAAGTAGTTATTTATAGAGAGGTGGAAGCAGCTACCTCATTGCAAACTCCATGACTATCATCAATGAGGCTATGCTGGAAAATTGCAGAAGCAGGAGTGGTATTTAGAGGTTTCCTCTTTACTCTGCTAAACCTGTCTGGTGTCTGTTGTCAAAACACCTTTGTCCCACAGATGCTGACACATGAGAAACACAGCACCTATTGCCAACATGCTCTTCAGATGCTGTGCCACAGCCAACAAGGTGAAAGCAGCAGAGAGTTTGGAGTTCAGCACTCTGGCCTCAGGGTAGAAGACTAGAAGAAGTGAAGACTGTCCTCCTAATTTCTCAATTTCAGAAGTCCCTGTTACTTCCAGGACCACTTGCAGAAGAAATCCCTGCTGAATTGCAGCAGGCTAGCCATCCTACAGTCATATGATTAGGGAATGAAAGCTGAAAGCCCTCAAAGAAAAATCTTTCTGTGTTGCCTTCCAGTTTGCTCCATGACCATTATAAGCTCTGTGTTCCTGCTCACTGTCTCTCCACTTCGGGAGGCTCAGTACTTCCCAACGTGGAGAGATGCATTTCAAAACTAATAGTGTAACCACTTCTCTTGACAGACTTCACAGGCAGCAGTTGGTAAGCCTGCCAACACTGGACTAGCAATTGAACCAGAGCAAAACTCTTACATGTTTAGAAATGAATATGATGTGACATCTAGACCTGTTTTTCTTTTAGAGATATCATGACAAATTATTCTTCTCTTGTTTATCTCAGCACAGCCTGCAAAGCCATGAAGATTATTCAAGTCACTCTGGATTTGCTGTGGGACAAAGAACGCAGGATGTGGCTAGATCCAGTGAACATATTTTTCAATCAGATTTCCATAAAATCCCCCCTGCCCCAGACACACACAGAGAAAATAATCATAATATTGAAATAGGGCTGGTTGTGAAACTTCCTTTGGGGCTGTGAGAACTTCAGATTTAAAAAGTTTTCCTGTCAAAACTTGATAATTTTTGCAGTCTCATAATCTGTGAAAAATTCAGGATGGGTCATTTTAGATATTTTTGGTCTTTTAGGTCCCTTTAAAAAAAAGCATAAAAATAGAGTAATAAGAATGTTAAATCAAGACCCATTTCAAAGCAAAATTAAACTATTTTCTTCAAAGAAGCTCAAAGCTTTATACAACTTCAAAAAAACTTTTTTTTTTTTTCTATGTTTTAATGACAAGATTTTTAACAACCTGAAGGAAATGGCTTCAGCTTGGTGAATCGGGGCTCTTTCTAGGAAAAAAGTGTTAGCAGATAATTCTCAGCCAATTTTAATCCACAAATTCCATCGTTCCTCATTTCCTGAACAAGCAAGTGTGAGGAGGAGGAGAGAGAGAGAAAAATGCACCAAGAGTTGCCAATGAAATGAAAAGTGCCAGTTTTAGGTTCTTTCTTTTTTTCTCCAGTGACCTAGTCTGCTCCTGAGAGCCACTTGTCCCACTCTCAGCCGCTCTGCAAGGGAAGGACTGTGAGAGCTGCAAGGATAGACTTCACATGTGGGACAGAAACAGGTCTGCTTGGACATCTTATGGAGAAGGAATTGTGGAACATGGAATTAGTAATTTGCCCTGGTCTCCAAGAATTTATCAGGGTCTTGAAATCTCACCTGGCATCCAGATTAACAGCTTGAGCACAAGAGCAGCCATCCTCTGCAATTCTTGTTTGCTCACTGATCATGTTTTCGGGTAGCATTATTTGTCTTGGAAAGTGGTTGTCTCCCCTTTTCCCTTCTTGTTTTCATATATTTGTCCTATTCATAGCTCAATCTATTTAAAATACCATCACAAACCAGAGGAGAGACTTTATTATTAAGCAGGTTTTGAGAATATATGAGTTGAAAAATCCAGTTTCAGTGAATATTCTGTAAAATGCAGGTAGGTTCCCAGCTATTAACCAGCCTTGATTCTTTCACAAAACAGTTAGATTTCCACTCCTCAGGACCCCATCATGTGCTCTGTCCCAGAACAGAGAATCCAGGATTTCCAGAGCACTTAGACACACCATGGTGAAGATGGTTATCCGTATCCTGGGAACTCAGTCACAGTGAGATCTTTGTTATCCCAGCTGTCAGTACTTCTGGACCCTTCTGAAAAACAGGGAGAATTTTCCCCAACTGATAAAAGGCTCTTTAGACCTTTAGATATCCAAACTGTGTGTTCAATGCAGGAGCAGGCTGCCCATTCTTATGGAGATAGCTCAAGGTGCAACATAAGGAATCAGGAAGGAAATTACTCCATTGGCGGTGGGATGGAACCCAACCCACACACCCTCCAACAGAAGAAGTTCAGTTTTTCCAGGTTGCTTTTCCTGGAAAGCTCAATTCAGAGGCTATTTGAAAAATAGTCTTGTTTGTGTTCATGCTTGGTTTAAACTAGGTTTTTACCAAATGGTGGAAATTTTCTAAGTTGGACTAATGTCATAATAGAGAACATCTTGCTTTTCTGTTCAAATATTTTATCCCATTGAGATGAGGGTGGAAATTATATCAGCAGAGAATAAAACCAGGGACTTTGATAATTAGTTAACTAAATCCCATCCCCCACAAATAATATGTCACTGAAATCATTAACAGATTTGAAAGAAGAAAATGCCTGTACATTAATTTCTGCTTGGTTTACAAGTTCACATCTGACACTTACTCTGAGTCCTTGTGTACCGTAAGAAAATGACTGACAATGACAAAGACACATGATCATAATGGAAGGTGAAACCCACACAATTGCACTTGAGTTGAAGTTAAGGATGTGGGATAATGCCAACAGGATGAATGTGTATCACCAGAACATGATTCAAACCCTGGTGGGTAAAATAGTTTCAGGGAGAGGAGCAACCACTGAGATCTCAGCTGTGCTATCAAGGTCATGGTCCTTATCTTGGTCCTTCCATTTGGACTACAAGTAACTTGTCCTGCAGATGTGTATTAATAGTGCTTTTTAAATCCTAATTTCTGACAAAATCAAGGAAAGTTACATAGATTTGAAAGACTTCATTTCACCTGGATTTTGAAAAATATTTTTATCAAATACTCTTAAGAATATTTGAGTACAAACCCAGTGTTTTCCAGTCTCTGCTCCATTATAGATGGATGGTGACATCTGTAAGTACGTTTAATGCAACGTAACATATAGAGGGTCTGAATGCAGAAATTAAAAATTTTAAGGTAGCGATTTACCCCAAGTGAGCTGCTTTATGATGGCTCATCTTTTCTGTCAGAAAACTACAAGATTCTTTAAGGTAATGAAAACCTCAGTGAAAGAAGCTCAAGCTGCCTTGCCTTTTCTGTAGGTCAGGAGCCTCACAAAGCACTTAGCTCATCCTGAGTCAGGACTTAAGCCTGGAAGGAGGCAAAACTTGTGGGCTGTTAGGAGGAGGGAAACTGGAAACAGCCTCTTGCTGTCAGATTTCACTCATTCGTGTTAACCCAAGGTTTCCCCAAAGGCTACAGAACAAATTCCTTCTGTGCAGGAAGTGCTTGGGCTGCAAAGGAAAGTGCTAATCCAGAAGTTCAAAGCCTGTGTGAGGAAATATAATGCTTCCTCCAGAGACTTTTCAAGGGAGAGTGGTTGACCACAAGAAAATAAAGGCTCCTGCAGCTGATCATAAGCTTGTGTGAGAGGGCTGTAGAGGAGGCACCTAGGAATGACTGCCATTCCAGTTTATGACTCATCAGGGAGGGAGCAGCCCAGGCCAGCTTTTGGGAGATGCCTGGGCTGTCTGCCGCCTCTCAGACCATGAGAATCCTGCAAGGAAATGAAGGGGACACAGAGGAGCCTGGGGACTGTGGGAATTCAAGGCACTATAGGTCACGGTGATGGCTGGATTGACACAAGTGCCATGTAGGTATGATGGTGCCTGCTGTGATCAGAGACCTCTTGTCCAACAGTGCTATGTCATGTAAAGATAAGGCACTTTGGTCTTCTTCCTCTTCTTAGTATTTAAAGACAGAAAGGTCTTGTGGGAGTGAATTGACTCGATCTATTACTGTATAATGTCTATTTCAGTGAATCTGAATTTTTTCTGGATTTTCCCACATGAGTGGGAAGCCATATGGATCCAAACCTAGAGCTCATCCTATTAAGAGTTGTACTTTAGGGTTCATTCATAGCTCCAATAGCTTCAGAGGGATTTCCTCTAAGCATCACCACCCTTGTTAGCACAGACAGAACTCAGGACTGAGAATTCAAATGTAACTTAAATTCCTTAAAACCAAAAAAAATTTGACTCACCTAGATGTGTTCACTCAATTTTGGATCTTTTTTGAACCAAGATGTTTTTTTGGCATAACTGGTACCACATCAAAGTGCTGTTGTGCTTGAAAGAACTGACCAATATATAACATTAGAATCGAACCATAATATAAAATATCAGGATGAGAGTTTGAGAAATAACCTATCTCACCATTTTTTCCTCCTTCCAGAATAGGATCAACCCTACCTACAATGTGCTGGATTTGTGTTTTCTAACCTGCTAAAACCTTCTGTTCATAGAAGTTTTCCAACAAACTTTGACACATCTACGTTGGACAGATGAATCCAGCCCTTGGCTGTTTGAGAAGTATGGTAATGCTGTTTAGGAATGTTTTGACTTCACTTTTTGGCCTGGAAAAGGCGCATGTGTTGAAATGGAACATTTTCTTATGAGTATAAAGGTCCTGGTGAAGCTTTCTTCATGGACCTTTTTTCCAGCTGAATTTCTGAGCAGTGGAAGTACAAGATTTCCCCCAAGAACAATTTCTTGCCTCTCAGGGATCTCAGTTATTATCTGTGTAAGTCGTCCCTGATCAGGCTCTTCCTTTGCCTAATTCAGATTAATTACTTGAAATATAACCTTCTGTGACTTGAGTGAATGTTTTATACACCAAGCTGTTGCATCCTTTTGGTCAATTCTCTTGTGTTGTTTTGTACCGTTTCTTCTCCTGTCTTAGCTTTCCTAAATAGAGTCATGGTTTAAACTCAATATGGGCTGAACATCAAAGAAATGTCCTTCCCTTTCCTAAATAATGTATTTAGCTTTAATATATCACAAACAAGGCTGATAGCATGTGGCTTTTAGAACATGACTTACAACATGTCCAAAACAATTTGTGATGTCCCCTTTGGGATTACACAGGTTGGTCATGTGTTGGCTTGAAGTCTGGGGTGAAACTGTTTCAGCTCAATTGAAATCAACTTTCCAAATGTATTTACTCAGAGTGAGATCCATGAAGTGCAAACACCCCAGGCCTAATGGTGCATGGAAAATAGAAAACACAACTCCTGCTCGTTTGATGTGATAAATGATCACCTCCGAATCCTAATGACCATGGCAGTCTATCAATGTGTTCAGCTCCTACCCAGCACCAGGTGAATGGTGATGGTGGGTGAGTGTGGAGCTCAAATTATATTGCTGATCTTGGCAGGGCCTGGATAATTTAACAAGCCTGATTAGATACTAAATAAATATTAGCTTTGCAATATGCTCACCAGTGTTTAACTTGGTTAAAAGAGGCCACAAATGCTGTTGCACTGGGTGATCTGGCAACAGGCACAAACACTTTAAAAGATCCATTCAGACTATGGCAAGTGTTTGAGAAAGAAATTTTGGTAGAATCATGTTTTGTCCTAATGAAAACCCTCTGTTCTGCAGTAACTGAAGAAAATCAGCTAGCTCTTCACCTCATTACTTCAATTTACATGTTACTGTAATTTGAAGGTAAGCTGATTTTGTGAAAAAAATAAGTTCCCCAATGGACCCCGGATGACAGGTTAACAGCTATGGACAATTTCACAGTGATGCAGAGAATTTAATGATCCCACTTACATCGTAGAGTGTGTTGGAGCAGGGAACTGTAAATATTAAGTTATCATCAGAAATGAGATTTAGACTTGTCAGCTGCAGTCCCTTTGTGTGAGTCTCAGCATTCTACAGATGAGCTCACTTATTTTACTGCCATATTCATTGTCTTTGGTAAAGTTTTCAGTGCTGAAGATAAGACTCATCATGTCTGGCTGTATGCATACAGTCATTTAGTATCACTTGAGGTGCCTGTAAGTTGTCTCAGATGTGGGAGTAGCCCATAGGATAGAAAATGTAAGGAAAAACCAACTCTTTTTGGAGCAATAAATAGAATAAAGCTATTTTAAGGCATTTAAGGTTTGTTCTCAGGATTATGTATAAAATGACAGCCAAGACAAGACAGCTAGCATACAATTTTTTAACTATACGCAGATGCTGTCACAAGTTTTTATTTCCTCACTCAATGAAAAAATGTCGTCATATCTTCCCATTTTCTCAAAGGACCACAAAAAGTGAGTAAACCAGATCTTCCACTGGCATCAACCAGTGTGGCCATCCTGCCTTACAGAAAAGAGTTTGGACTTCTCTTAGAAGAAGCACTTGCTCACCAAGAATTTAACACTATTAAGATTTTTATTTCAACCACCTTTTCCCTATTCTATACTTTGATTTCGTTACAATGGGTTTTTTCAGCTTCTTTGAACCATCCCCCATGCCAGTAGAAATCACAATGAATTTGAGTGGAACTACCTCCAGTTAGACCAACAAAACTTTTAGCATGCTACCCTGTCCAATCAATTTTAATTCCAGCTATCCACAAGGGGAATGTCAATCAACAAACCTGTGCATCAAAGTACTTGTTGTTTCAAACCTCCCCCAAATTTATGTTCCCACAGGGCTGTGCAATGTAGCACTTTATCCCTGCTCCCAGCAGTGAGCAAACCAGACCCACAGCACCCTGGGTGCTTGTCAGCATTTAATCCTGCCAAACTAACATCTCATTCTGGTTAATTAGGTGCTGCTCCAGGTGTTTGGTAACCATTTTCCTAGGCTAGCCCCTCCAAGATCAAGAAATGCAGGGGGAGGCTCCTCCCCTCCCACATCTCATCTCCAAGCTCCTCTAGTTTATTAGCTCTAGTCCACATGGAGCGACCGAGTACAAGCTGAAGAGATTTGTGTGCTTCCACTCCCTATGGTATCATAAATTATATGGGGTAAAGCATTACCTAATTCATTTAACTTGTCATGTTTTGCTCTCCTAAGAGGAAAACTCAATGATTTTAAGAGCAAATGTTTGGGGCTGTGATGGTGGAGATTTTTTGTTAAACTGGGAAAAAAACTAAGTGAGATTGAAGGGAGAGCTGGCCATCGGGTAGGTCTCAGAAACCTGAGGTTCAGTAGTTTCTGTCTTACTCTGGAGAAGACCTACATGGACGTTGTGGCTGATAGTGCTAGATTCATGCCAAATGGAGTCACATAGGACGTTCATATCTCTACTGAATACTTGTAAGAAATTACATGTACAACTGTATGTCCATGTCCACATCCTCACCCAGGCCTTAGGCATTCTTTAGCAATTTTTTCCCCTTTAATCATCCAATAAAAAGTGTTATTTTGTCATAGTCAGCTTCTTAAAGGTCAAAGTTGATAAAGCAACTGAGCTAGAATCCTTTCATATTTTAATATAATGTAGTTATGTTGACTTTCTCTTTTTGCAAATGAGGGACTTTTCTTGTAGTCCTCATTTCCTTTGTTGTCACTATAAAAATATGTACATCTTTTACAGTCAAATGGATGTACACACATAGAGTTGTATTAGCAGAAGCCTAGCTCAAGACTGAGCTAAAATGCCCTTCTAATACTTTCCACTTAAATTGAAGTAGACAGAACCTCAGATAAGAGACCTTCCACTTTGTCTTGTGCATATGTGAGGAGTAGATTATAGAAATTCTCCTTCTGTAACCCAGCAGCTATCATATGGTGTGAAGTCCCCATCCACAGTGGGTGTGGATTACAGCTACAAAGTCAATATATGAGTTCTCATTAAAGGGACTCACATCTTTAACTCCTGCAGTCTAGTTCAGCATCACACTGATAGTCCTCATGCTGTACTCTTCTTTACCACATGCACCAATCTTAACCCCTGGCTAGATATAGACTTTCTTATTTACTTCAAATACCATGGTCTTGAATTTCTGCTGGAGTAATTTGGTGTAAATTAACTTCTGTGGAGTTATACCAAATCATACCAGCTTCTGAAATGTCTCTTACTGGTCAAGGATGATGGGATATTGGTTCGCCCTCAGAGATACCACGGAGGCCTCCAGATGTAAGTGTTGCCTTCAAAACTGAAATTTGGCTTGTTGGCTTTGCAGACAAGGATTGAACTCTTCAGAGGGTTTTAGAGTTCTCATTTTTCCATATTTTCAATTATTTATTTTTCTTTAAGAAGAAACAAAATATAAGTAGTATCATACTTGTCATAAATGTAAGAAATTCTGTTGTAAGATTGTGTGTGTAAAAGCAAGTATTGGTGTTAAGGATGATGTTATTAAAAGTGATACTGCAGTAAAAGAAAGCAGTCTGTAGCGAGTCTTTTTATCTCAGAGGACCACAAGTAACAAATGCATCTGCAGTTCATCACTCAGCCGCATAGGATACATTTAAAAATAGATCTCAGTAGACTTGTGTATATAGTCTATTCCTCTTTACAGTTCCTACCAAAGAAAAATCTAATCTTTTCAAGCAAAGGAGTCCAGGCATTTTCTGGGAGGATGCTGGGGACTCATGGTAAGCATTTGCAGGATAAGAAGCAGTTAATCTCATTATAAAAGAGAAATTAAAAATAGGACTTGTAATCTTTCTTGGACACTGATGCACAATGGGTCATTCCTGTTACGAGAAGCACGCTTGCTGTTTGTTCTTCAAATTAAATAGTTGGAGGCTCTGTCCCTTGAGTTATAAATCTTACTCTCCAAAAGGCAGGTGCAGAGAAGAATCCATAATATAGGAAGGCCATTTTATTACAGAAATAACCTTCCAATTCAGAACAATTTTTACCACCTGCACCTTCTCCTCATCTTGCAAAAAGCCTTTTCTCCAGGTTTCACGGCTCACCATCCATTTCACTTCATCACACCACGGTAATGCCTACGGTTTCACGATGATGTGAAGCCTTCCCCTGCAAAGATCTCCTTTGTAACCCCTCAGAAGCTGTCACACAGCTGACAGGCTTTCTGTAAAACACTCAAAACCAGAAGCTCGTACACAGACCCTAAATTTCCCAGGATCTAGCTGTGGGCAGACCTCTCTCCCCCCATTTGCACAAAACTTCACTTATGCCCGACCCTTCTTTCTGTGATGCCCAGGGGAAAAGCTGTAAAAACAAAAGGCCCAAAGGGTGAAATGTGTTTTTATTTGTGCATAATTCATGACTCTGTTCCCATTGGTTTTTCTACAGTACAAAATAAGCATTTTCCTTTAACAGTAAAAATCTTACAGAAGTCTTAGAACCGGTTACAAGACACCAAGCTTTCCTGGCACTCCCCCTACACTTGATGGCAGCTCTGCATTGAAGTAGAAACAACCATCCTACTTGAGATAACGTAGTGGGTGGGGTTGGAGTAACTCAAGAGCCTGTATTTCCTCATTTGTCATGAAACTCCCTCCCCTCCCCTCATTCCCCTATCCTGCAGCCAACACTTGACTTTTATTGCTGAGCTGGTTGTCATGGAAACCACCTAAAAAGAGGTAAGGTAATGTTGCAAGGCTAAATATAAGCAAAGCATTGAAAGAACTTAGGCTTAGGGCTCCCTTGAGGCTTCCCTCAGAGCTCGTATAGCACTGCTGCTGAAATGGGACCCAAGGAGGGTGTTCAGCTGCAGGAGGCCACCATGATTTACGATTATGGGGGCAAACAACTAGAAAAGGGCTTACCTGGTTTTAGAGAACTTCCAGTCCGATAGGCACAAAGTGGGTGGCAAGGTCCCATGGAAAGGAAGAATTTTTTTTTATTTTGTATCTGCTTGCTATACGTGAAAGTAGAATGCATGCTTACAATTCAATGGGATAGTCTCTTAAGATGGTTCACAGCCTGGCCTCGTCACTGCCAATGCCAGTCACACTGCTCTTCTTAATGTTACGGAGTAAGTGTAAGACCTTTATAACAGAAAAATGAAAATACGTGCCCTGGAAAGAAAGTGGGGAGGACAGTCTATGAGACTCTTGTCCCAGAGAATATGTGAAGGAGAAGTGTCCTGATGGGTCTGTGGGCTTTTCCTTCATCCTCTGGGTGACCTCTGTCAGCCAAACTGGATACAGAATGTTTTAAATAAAAATAAACATGAGGGATTAGGATGATAATGATGCAAAAAGTCCTTCCCCAAAAGGTTTTAAACAACAAATGAGGATGAAGGCTGGAATGAGAATTTAGCTCATGGAAAAGAAGTGTGAGAGCAGAGCATGGCTCCATCATTGAAGATGATTCTGCTGATGCTCTGAGGTGTTGAGCAGAGGTGAACTGTTCTGAGATGCCCCAGAAGAGGGCATTCATGTACACACAATCTTGCACAAGTCAACAGCTCACTTCTGCTTGGGCTGTTTACCATCTTGAAGAACCTAACAGTTTTGAAGACATTCAGTTGAAATCACCCTTTGTCTTTGAAATGTCAGTGTTTGAGTGAGTTCATAGCTGTTAGACACTTCTGAAGGTAACGGTATATATTTTTTTAGACCTTTAATAAATACTGAGCAAGACTCACTCATATGTTGTGTAGGTCAAACTTCTCCTGGCAAGGTCATCTTAATATTCTAGTGATGCTCAGTGAAGTATCTGTCTTGCCTAGTGGAGTTGGCATTTAAGCTCTGCTCTGAAGGGGACTGCAGATACCACTACTAGCTAAATACATAGGAAGAAGCATAGTTCTTGGAAAAAAACCAAGTATTTTGATTCAGGACAGGTGCCATACTTGTGATTTCGAGTTTTCCTATGGTTATGTCTACACTGATGTGTAGCATGGGACAGATGTGTTCTGCTTTGTTCAATAAGTTGTCTGGGCTCACTTGTGTAAACTATTAAAATCACAAGCTTGACTATTGGAAGATGAAGGCTAGGGGTCTGGCTTGTCTCTGTGTCTTTCCAGGACAGAGGAGTTAGGGTGCCAGTGGCCAGAAATCAGGAAGAAGGAAGTAGAGGGTGATTGGTAAACGTTCTCACATCTTGAGGCCTGCATCCTCAAGGAGAACAAGGTGGAGTAGGGTTTGTCTCAACACAGTTACTTTGTAGAGCTACCAGAGTTGCAGAGGGTGTGTTGGTGTGTGCATGTGTAGTGCAGACAGTTGTTATATGCTGTCCTAATTCCAACATAAATTTCCAGGTGGATGGGTCTTTACATCTCTCATAAGTCTTTCAGATGAAGATGACTTCTTAAAAATTGGGCTTCAGGGAACAGAATGTATTTTCTGAGAGTCATCAGATATTTTGTTGCTAAGATGATGGGTGTGTTGTGCCTGTTCAGGGGATCTTCTCCAGTATCACCATGAAAGACTCACCAGATAGCCTCTGCCTCATTTACCAAATTATTTCCCTTCTCAAGTAGATGTTTTCCTGGAGCACATGTACTAGGGAGAAAGAGAGTTCATTTACATCCTGTGTTTTTCCAGCACTTCCTGTTCAAGTCTGTGCTCCCTGGGGTCAAATCTTCATTGACATTGCAACACCTCACAGGTAGGTACTATTTCATGATGTAAGCAAATCCCTGTTGGAACAGAAGTTTTAAACCCTCATTTCAGGGAGTGTGGGATTGTTGGAGGAATCTTCAAATTTTTGCTTCATTGTAGGAATTATGTACTACAAGATCATAGATGTCACTGATTGGCATCATCCCTGGAGGGATGAATTCATGAACCCACCTCTGTTTTTCTCTTGAGACTCAGTGCTTACACCAGTCATGTCTCCTTCTAGCAGCTGACACGGTTTTGGTTTATACACACTGTTTAGTGTTGAAAGAAATGGACCATATGATTGAGAAAGACATACTTGATTTTTCTGAGTGCTATATTTCTTCAGCTGCAACCAGCACTCTGAGCAGCTCTCAGTTCGTGGACAGCACTGGGTTCAAGCAGTCGAATGAAATGCAACAGCCCAGAATGTGAGAAGCTGAGAAGGATCTCTTAGGATATTAATGGTGTCTCAGTGGCATATTTACGCGCCTAAAAACCAGCAGAGCCATAGACTGTAGGAACTAAAACTCAAGCATTCTTCAGGGCTGCATTCATTGGGACTGTAACCAGCCATCCTGGCTTTGGAGTTGGATCTCGGGGGTCAGTTTTTCTGGTCAGAGCCACACACAATGTCAAAAATATTAATTTTCACCCAGTTAAGCAAGTTGCCCAGACTGTGGCCTCGTTTATCCCGTAATAACCTCGCAACATTAGCAAGTGTCTCCATGGGGATCTGAGGACATTTAGCACCTCTCAGAGGGGACTGAGATTTTGCCAGGCCTGGCCCTAAAGTTTTATTTTTCTACCAGAAACCCTTCTTGCAAATGGTTTGCGGAAGCTGTCAGTAACACTGATGGACTGAAGTTTGTTAACAATTTGGTTTAATAGCTCCTTGTGGTTATTTTTTACCTCTGCCCCTTAATTGAAGTGGAAAACAGAAATTCCTGTCAGCATGTGTGCATCTGCTTCTGAAATCTGCCAACAACATCACATGGCATTCATCATGTCTTGCAGACCAGCAGATCCCTGAAGCCTTTCCCAGAAGCTCTTTTTGCTGAAGGATGATACAGGCGCTTCTGCAAGTCCCCTCCTTACGAAGTTCTACAGGACGCTGTGGTAGCAATTAAGAAAGAAATGGTGGGAAAAAAGATCTTCTGAGGTCACAGCAGGATTTATAAGGGTATTTTTTTCCCAGGCTCAGAATAGATAATTTCTATAAACTGCGAAACAACTAATGTGAGGATTTGTGACTATTGGATAGCTCTCAAGAGATGTCTGTCTCTGCCATGAACCTGGTGAATGGTCTTCAGTGACTCATTTTGCATCCCTGGGCCTCTATTTCACCAACTATAAATTAAGGGTAATGGTAACGATTTCCTTTCCAGTGTTTTGAGAATTATTTACAATACAGTTTAATACACAAGATCATTGGCAACTGCTGTGATTCTCTCCTCTCTCCAAATGCAGAACTATGTGCTTTCCATTTAATGTGCTTGAACCAAAAGGTGGAAAACAATATGGTCTGTGTAGTGCTTTTCAGAGGAGAAAGAGGGGGAAGAAAAAAGACAATGAAAGAGAGAGCTCCAAGAGATGATATTTGGAGTTGCCCAGCTGTGTTTCTAATGTTGTGTCTCAGATGCTGGTCAGGATCCAGAGACAGAAGTTCCTTCCAACCCTGTCTGGAAGGGAAAAAAGCCACTGTCAATAAACACATTTGGGGTACTTTTCTCTTAATGAGTTTGGAGAGAACCTCGTATTTATTTTGTCAGGGAAGTTTTGAAACAAGCCAGCTACAGGTTGCAGCTGGGGTTGAGTGTGTGCACGTCAGATGTCTAAAGGAAAAGCTTTCTCTGGGAGCTTTATGTAAACTGGAAGACCTATTCTGTACATGGTGTGTAGACCCAATGACTATATTCTCTGAGTTAGGAGAGCACAACAGAGGTCAAATGATGGGTGAGAGTTTGGAAAAAGAGGTTGTGTGCTAAAGGAACAACCCTGCTCTGAGGTTGTAGAGATGAGACATGCCATCCATGCAGAAGACAACATCCCTATGGGGGCAACTGTGGTCTATGTCTATTTTTGTGAACATGCTTGCCAAGTGCGGTGGGTGGCATCCTGAAGAGTGAGAGAAGATGAAGCATGATACTAGGACACACAGTGCAAACTCGACTGGGGGAAGTTGAACTGGAGCGCAGATATAGGTGAGGCTTATACAGGATGACTTGCATGCAATTATCACATTTGTGTTATCCCAGTTCAGACCATCTCAGGGCTGCTCCAATTTTTGGACTGTCACTGTGATCTAGAGGAGAGTTGTTTAAGGGAAACCTTTGAAAACAGTGTCATCAGAACCTTCCCTGTCATTGGCTTTATTTTGGGGCTTAGATCTTGGTTGTGTTAAAGCCAATGAGTAATTTTACTCTTGGCTTTCAGAGTGGTTAGGCCATAGGATCTCTCCTTGAGGAAGTTTCCAAGCTAGAACATAAAACAGAACAGTAATACGAAGGAGCTGCTGTTTTCTATAATTGCCTTCATTGTTGACGTTCTATTTTTCTTCAGTCAATCAACTCCTGGCTTAATTACACTTTAGAGAGCTTAAGGACACGAGTATTTGCAGGGCTGATTCCCAGAAGCATTTACAAACCTGCCTTATTTTTAAATGGACTCAATTGTGTTGCCTGTTAAAATAAATGTACTTGTCAAATCCCTTTCTTCAACAGCCTTGCTTTACACTTTACCTTGACAGTGTAATAATGTCTGTAAAAACAACCTAAAGGCCACTTTCTACCTACAGCCACTCCTCAGTTCTCAAATGAATGGCAAGAAGGGGGTGGGAGAGTGAGAAATAATAAACCTGCACTCTGGAATAGTGTCACAGGGCTCAGACCCTTTGGCATCACTCACAAAGACTGGTGAGACTAGGAGAACTGTATGCGCTTGAGAAAATGCTGGGGGAAAAGAAGCTAAGAGGAATTGATGGAAATATTCCATGCAGATTATTAAGGGGAGGGGAGAAGCTGTGTGCTCTGTTGCTGTTGTGAGGTTTGGGGCTCTGGGATGGACGGGTTGCTTGGCACCTGTTTAAACACCAGAGTGATGTGTTCTGCCTAGAAGTTGGGTATGTCTTTCTGGTCCAGAAGATGTGGTTTATGGCTTCTCATCAGCTCAGGCAACACTGAGCTTTCACATGCTGGGGTGAGGGGAGTGGACCAGGCAGCTCCTGACATGCGAAAGGAGAGTTTGAAAATGGTGGTTGGACAGAGCTGGCAGGAGAGCCCAAATATCTCAGCTTTTCTTCTCCTGCAAAGAGACATCCCTGGAGAGCCATGCCCACACTCTCCAGTGGCTCCATCCATGGCAGCAACAACTGGCTGCTTCTGAGGGCTTGTATATAGACAAAGGGGGAAGTGGAGCACAATTGTTTTGCTGTTCCTCTTCTGTCTTCTGCCATTTTAGTGATAGCTTCACTCTGCATGCCAGGAAAGCATGGATACTAAGGGGAACACGATCTTGGCTTCTACTTGTAGATGGGGCCAGCCAGAAATCAAGCTAGACTATGGTTACCTCAAGCATAAATGAACAAGTTATGCGGCAGAGACAGAGGAACCATCCTTTGGACTGGTGTTACAAACCCATTTTCCCAGTCTCTTGGAATTTGTTGATTTTCCAGATTGCTGATGACCCTTCTTTTCTCTGTCTTGTTTGGTTTTTTTTTTTTTTTTTTTTTTTTTTTTTTTTGTTTTGTTTTGTTTTGTTTGCATTAATTCTGTAAGAGAGGACAGTAAGTGTCTAAATGTTGTAATGAACACTTCACAATGTTTGAGTCCCACTGGGATTTTGTGTCAGTGTACACAGGCTCCACATGCTTTGGGATGGGAGTTTCCACTCCCTGTTTCATGGAGATGCTTTGCATTGGTGGTAAGAATCTGTGGAGATCTCCAATGTCATCATGGCTTCATGGCACTAGATGCCGTACAAAATGAGAGGAGGAGGTGTTTTCACATGTAGGGAGGCTTAATACAGAAGGAAAAGGATGACACCTACAGATAGCAGAGTGAGGGATTTACTTAACTTCTGGAGTCTTTGAAGACTTTTATGGTAGAGCCATACTTTGAATTTCCACATCTTCCTGTGTAAGCAACTGTTTTAAATGCAAGGCTTGAAACAGGGAAGATGGGAGGTTGGAGAGCACATCATTAGACGATAGTAAAAGAGTATCTCATGTATTAAAGTGATAACATGGGGGATTTTTACCTTGATTATTTTCTGGAGTTACCACTGCTGCTGTACTTTGGAGGGTGCCTTGGTTCACAGCACACATGACACACCAGTGAGGTTGTGCTACATGTCCTTCTGTGCCTCATCCATGCAGTGCATGAGTTACTACAGCCCCTCTCCTTCCCCTTTCCCCCTTTACTCCTGGCCTTGCAGGGGACATCAGACTGCAGCAGGGTCTTCCTCATACAGGGTTCATGCCAAGGACAAGCCTACTGTGGATCTCAGAAGCATGGGATGATCTGTGAAAGGCGTCAGCCCTTCAGTGGGTATTTCCCACATCCCCTGTTATCTCATCAACAGAGCACAGGAGGGGTCACTTTCAGGGAGGTCTCCTTGTTGGATGGTCTGTGCCACAGGACTATCCCATGCTCATGCTGCCTGTGTGCTGCTGTACATTGCCCTTGTGGGTCCCCAACAGCGTCATTTCAACCTTGGTTCAGAGGCACTCAGTGCTGAAGGGCCTCTCAGGAGCTTCAAGACTGTGCTCTGGGGCAAAGTGACAATAACAGTGACTAGTTGTCCTGTAACACTCTCCTTCAGTAAATCCCCAAGAGCTTTATATGGGAGAATTGAGTCTTATTTTCACAACAGTGATGGAGAAACTGTGGAACAGAGAGACAATATGGGTTGTCCAAGATAATTTAGCAAGCTGGTAGCAAAGAGAAAAAAAGTAATTTTCTCCTGCATCCCAGTCAGGTGGAACTGATTGCTTAAATCCCGTGTTATCACCTGCTTTCTAATGCAGCTGTAATGTAAAGGAAGAAGGGCAGAGCTCTGGGCAACCAATGTGAATTATATCCCTCCATCTCAGGGTCACTCTCAGACCTCCCCAGCTATCATCTTGTAGATTTGAAGCCTTCTCTTGTGCTCCTTCAAGAAAGAGACCCAAGGGAGTGTCACTCACACACTTCCTGGTACAGCCAAAGAGTTAAATCACTTCCCATCACTGAGTGGGATACAGAAATAACTTTTCCTACTGCATCTGCAGCTGCCAACAGAACCCACTGACAGCTTTATAAATCACACCTGAGGCAAATAAAAATGCTGTGTTCAAAATGAGCCCTTATCTCTTCTTGTTTGCGTTTGGCTATTTTGTTTCTAAAGGTCACGGGTGGAAGCAGAAGGAGCCGTCACGGGGTGATGTATGTTGCCTTTGGCACTGGGTGACAAATTTGCTGTTAGGGCACAGTAAGACGAAAGTGAACGGCAGAAGTGGGGTGTGGGGGGTGTGAAGAGGAGAGAAAAGTTATGAAGTAAACATGCATGTTAAAGAAAAGTGAAAGGGGAAAAAAGGAAACAAAGAGTTGTATCTGCATAGCCTCCAAAACCCATGCAGTTGTTGAGGAAAATTAGGAAGGATAGATGAAAAACAAGGATCTCAGCCACCTTCTCTCTTACTTTTCAGCAAATGATGAAAAACCACTTTCTTCTGTGTCCAGGAGGGGAAGGTTCCCTTTTACCTGGTACCTCTCAGATGCCATCTTAATCTAGTTTGGATGCTCGCTGCACATAATAAAAATGCCATATTTACTCATGTAATCACTAACTTTTCATCTGGGAAAGGAGATGGGAAGTGGGAGGAGAGTTATTACAGAGCAGTAGCTGATAATGAGCATTTGTTAATAAGGTAATAAAAGAGTCCAGACTAGAGGATTTCCATCAACATCTGTGCAATGCTTCTAAAAATTTCTGTCTGGGCTGGGTCATCACTTTTGGAAGGGCACTGCATGATGCAAAACCCACCATCCCCTGGGGAAATTGTTTTAGTAGTTAATATCCCAGACTCTAAAAAAGCAGGGAGTTAGCTGAACTTGCATGTACCGGACTTTAATTCTGTGTCGTTGGATCTTGTTATGTCTCCTGATAAACTACAGCATCTACCTGTGGCTGGACAACAGCAAAACAGGGCAAAATCTCAGCAACCAGGTCCCTCCTAACTTGTCTGAAATGGAAACAATGATATTAACAGTTCTTATCAGTGATTTGTCTAAAAGGAGTCTTACTTTATAAAAAAAAAAATAAATCTTTGGGCAAATCAGGGAAAATTGATTTTGTCCTGGTGCAAGCAAACTGTTCCTCTCTGAGCCTGAAATCTTACAAGCACACACTGAGAGAGTGCATCAGTTGCCCTCAACTGCAAGAAATGCCTAATACAGAGTTATTTGTATTTTTTGAGGTCCATGTGCTCTGTGGCAAAAATCCTTTTTCCCTATTTAAAGAAAAAAACACAAACAATTTGCCGAAAGTTCCTGGGAAAGTCCTGGTGTTGAAGAAATCTAACAAGCACAAGCAAGACCATTTTAATGTCAAATTGGGCACCACAAACCTCAGTCACTTGAGAAAATTTAAGTCAATTCTTGTCCAGCTCAGGAACTCAATGCACTTTGAATACATAAAGGACTTAAACCACACGTCCTGTCTGAGGTAGGTGAAGTATTTTTATCCCCATTTTACGGCTGGGTAAACTCAGACAGCAAGAGGTTAAGTGATTTGTTCAGTGTCACAGTGGGTTGGAGAATGGAAGAAGTGAAGCAACAGGCAGAGGCTGACCTGGTGCGTGAGTGTGTGTGTGTGTGTGTGTCCTTGCAAGTGTGTTTATGCACACTTGCTCAAGAGTTTCTTTCTCTATAAAGCACATAACTCCATTTCACCGAGGGCTAAAGTATGTGCCTTGTGCAGGGGGTGGGAATGGAGCCTGTGGATGAAAGAATTGAGATGAGGTCAAATAGGAACACAAGGATAAATTGGCACCGTTGTAGCCGGATAAAAGGATTAAGGAGTCGGCTGGGTTGTAGAAACAGGAAACACTGTCTCTTTCTGAAGTGATTGGAATTAGTTCAAAGTGCCCTGCATGGGATGTGGAAGCCCTGGGCTTCGAGGGGAGCAGTCAGGCACAGCATACATGTTTAGATGTGACCCAGTAGAGCTAGAAGCAGGATAGATCAGTAGTTTGGGCCAAGACTCTAAAACTAAGGAGCTGAAATTCAGTTCCTTGCTTCCTTTGATGCCTTCTTGGGTGACTTGAGCAAGCAACTGACAATGGGAATCATCTGCGTTCTGTTAGAAGTGCAAAACGGGCATGAGTCGGCTGCCTCCTATGGCCAAAGGTCACTGGGGTTGACAAAAAGCATGAGAGTTTCATATGGGTCTAGCAGATACGACAAAAGACTTGCAGGGAACCCAGCCCTCTGGAGCAGTAGCCAGAGGTCATGTTGATACTCCATGGCTTACCAAATGGTACTAAATGCAAATTTAGACATCTGAATCTTCTCTTTTACTGTATGAAGACCACACAGGTCAGTGACTCCGTGGGAACTACAGCTGTCCCTATGTCTATGGCGAATTGAATTTGAGATGTCCTGACTTCCAGTTGCTGATCCACATGGTCAAGGGTCCTCTGTCATTTCTGCCAGCTCCGTGTCAAAACATTAACAGTTTCTTTCCACACTAGGCACTTCTATTTAGACAACTGCATTAAACCTCTAATCAGTACAGCCAAATATCCCAAACAATGGTTCAGGTCACCCTACAGGCCACCCTACACACCTACATTTGTTCTATATTGATTTTTAACAGACTCTTCAAGAACTATATGGGGAATGCAGCAAGACAGAGGGATCTACAACTAGCTGTCTAATTTTGAAAGCTAAATGACAGTGACAAAATCAGATGAGTTGAATCTGACATTTACACACTTTAGTGCTCTATTAGCATTTCCAAACTTTGAAGAGTGCTTCTAAATACAGCAGAAAATAGAGGTGATTTGCATTCTCCATTCAGCATCTGAGTAGCTACAGGGACTCCAGCATTTGCTTTGGGAAGATGGGTTATCTCAGACAACAATCAAAACAAGTCAGTGGAGCTAGATCATTGTCTGAGCTTGGAAAGAGATTTAAAAAAGGGATGACCATTAGCCTGGACAGATAACCCAGTACCCTAGCACAGGAGGACATGGAAAGCCTACTCTATCCACAGTGATTTACTATTTAAGTCTCATACCACTTTGAAATGTTGACCAAAATAAGTTGTTCTCATTAAAATATATTTCGTCAGTGGAACAAAAGCTATTTAAGTATCTCCTACACCAGAAAGGAAACTAAATTATTAAGTGCTTTCAATCATACAAAGCAAGCAGAATGAATACGTGGTTTAGGAGCAGTGCTGAATAGCTCCTTGTTAACATGTCAGGATAAAACTGCCCCTGGCGAGGGTAGAGATTTACAAAGGAGCCGTAGGGAAATAGGCCCGAAGGTGATGTTGGTTCTCCTCCATCTCTTGTTCCTCCTGTTAACTTTTCTCTCTGTCAGCACCATGAGGCCAGAAATAGCACCAGTATTATTCAAAGAGAGCATGAAATAGGGCATGAGAGAAGACACTGAAACTCCTTTTTGTGGTTGTTGGGAGCAGGGTGTCTTTGGAGATAACTGGTGTTTGTCCATTGCTGGGTATCTCGGATGTCCCTGGTGTGTCTGGAGCTATGATGAGGTGTGTGTCCTCCAGAGAGAAGCCGCACACCTCTTCTTGCATGACTTAACATACAGAAAGTATCTTCTGTATGTACACTTATATAAATGAAAAGGAAAATCTGAGACAATAAAAAATACCAGAAGTTAGGGAACAAAGATCAAACAGGGCATCCTTACCAGACTGAATCTCAGTTTCAGCTTCAAGATCACTGGTGATATTTAATCTGAGATTCTTGTGATCATGGAACCTGGTATGGAGGCAAACAGATACTTAGAAATCCCTTCAACAACCCAAAAGATAACCAAGGAACAGGAGAAAAACTAAAACAGGAGTGGAAGGGAAATTAATACACTGAAGGTTTACATTTTGCCTGGACCATTGTGTTTTGGAGTTATGATCTTTACTGGATATTTCATGGTAGAAGGTAAGATATTACTGCACCAAGCTGAGTTTCTAAATGCCTATATCCAACTCTTGCCTCTACTCTAGAGGCTGTGATGTGATTCAGCATCCTGTCTGGAAAAAGGATATGCTGATTTCAGTTCTCTTCTTCCACACTTTCTTTATATTACATATTCATCCTAGGTAGAAATTATTTTTACATAACATCCAAGGTGCCCATTCAATTGGGACTTCAGTTTATGTGAATTATAGATCATACTGCACATAGGTATCATCTGACTTAGGATCTGTGGTTTTCACTCCTCTCTTCTGTTTGATTGCTTTTTCAAAGCTATCAGCTGCTTGAACCTGCAAATCCCAAACCTGACTTCAGCCATCATCCTCCCACAGTGATGTCAGTTTGCTGCTATGGAGACAGTGACATCATGAGGATGTCTGTCAGATGAAAAATTTCAGGTGGTGCAAAAGCAGTGGGGATCAGACACGCTTCTCTGAAACATAGATCCTGTTTGATTTTCCATGCTTGTTCTGAACTGAACAGAAATTGTGCATTGTAGAAGAAATATCGTATTT
Source organism: Tyto alba (assembly GCF_018691265.1). Lineage (NCBI taxonomy): Eukaryota > Metazoa > Chordata > Aves > Strigiformes > Tytonidae > Tyto > Tyto alba. The sequence continues at coordinate 39,556,283 of NW_024881313.1, read as the reverse complement.
TGGATAGCGAGGGAATATTTGGGTTTGCATGTTTTCTGCATGTCTGCCAATTCAGCCATAGGGCAAGAGAATGTTTTCTTAAAACAAGGACAACAAGAGAGAGATTTAGCAGGCAATTGACTGAGTTTGTGGAGAGCAATGTTCACGGGAAATACCATCTCTCCTTGGATGTAGAAAAATCTTCGGAGCTCGTTTCAGTTGTCTGACTGTGAATAGCAGCAACCAGTTGGGTTCCTTCAGGTGTCTTCGACATGTACAAATCACTGACAGACCTGACAGAGGGCCAATGAGAGATTTTCAGGAGCTGGTGACCAGCCAGGCTACCTGAGGACATCTCAAATGGCCCTATGTGTGACCAACTGATTCAGGCCCCTGAAGATTCATCTAAGATGTTAAACATCTCTGCTCATAGCTCTGTATTTCCTGCTAACCTTGGAGGATTACCTCTGAATCTTCCTCTTTGGCAGAATCCACATCCTCACCTACAGAAAGATGGTTCAGAAAACCACCTGAAAGAAGGCTCAAAGATTATAATCCATACCTCGCCCAAGGGCAGTATCAAATACAGAAGTGTTACCCTGGAAAATATTTAAGTAACTTGTATTTTAAACTCTAATAACAAAGGCTCCATGTCTTCTCGAAAATGACATATCCTTCCACCATATTACAGGTGTCACTAGAAAGTTTTCCCAAAGATAATATTCGTGTCACCTCTCTGTAAACTTGTGCTGTTTAGACATCTAGAGCTGAACTTGTCCACACTGGGCTCCCTTCATAGTCATTCAAGGTAAACTTGTATTTCTAAAGTAAAGTTCACTGGACCCATTCTAAATGTTTGTGTCAGGATAACATACTCTATTCTTGACTCCACTGCTTTTGTGATTATCACAAAGAAATTCTGTCCCCGTTATTTTATCATTTCCCTGGAAGAGATATTATTCTGCCTTTCCCACCCAGTGCATGTGGCCTTTGCAAAAGTCTCTTACATGTTTAAGATAGTGTTTTTATTTTCCCTCCATACTTTTACTTCCAGAATAAAGAATTATTTCCTTCCATCTTCAATCATGTCATTTTTTCAAAACTCTGATCATTTTTGCAAAGCCCCATTCCCAACTTATCTCAAAACCATGTTAGAAACAAAAATAATGTTAAAAATTAACCAAAAAGGTGAGTTAGAGAGAGAGGAGAAGGACATATAATCTAATAACAAGTCCACGTAATCATGAATTTTGTAGATTTGGCCTAAATCTTGACTGTTGGGTTCTTCCATATGGATCTCCTTCAGATAAGAAAGATTTTGCTTTCCTCAGAAACTCATTTAACCCATGACTTTTCCACAGAGGTTGTCAAAGAGAGAATTAGTAGTTACAAAAGACCAGTAGTGGTTTCGACATGACGGATATCCATCTAGGAGGGACCACCAATTTGTCTTTATTGAAGCCAGCAATTCCAGACACCTCCAAGAACCAACCTTCTGATGCTTTTGGCCTTTGCCACCTGGGAACCATTGACCCAGAAGAGTGGATGGAACTCAAAACCCATTTGCTAAATATTGGGTTCGTATTTTTTTTTGCCTGATCCTCGCCATTGGGATTCCTAATTGAATTACTTGTGCTGTGTATAGCACTCAGGCAGTAATTACAGAAGATCTTGTGTTCGGTTGTGCTTCTGCTGAGACTGAGCAAATAGGATTAGAATTCTTCATCCCAAATCGGCAGTGCAAATTAAATGTTTATTCTTTCATGTAGGGAAAATGTCAGCTGTTTCAAATTACCTGTAAAAGATCTGAAATTATTGGACATTATGAAACATAAAAGTCTGACTTCTGATTAAAAATGTTCTGTAGGTTTGGGGTTTTTTTCCACCCTTTTTCTCTTTTTGGATTGAGATCGACCCATTAACTGAACACATTTATGCTGTTCTTTTTTTATTTTTCGTCTTCCTTTTTTTCATTTGTTCAGTCAGTAAGGTGCTCTAGTCAGAACCGATCATTCTACTTTTACAGCCTGTAAAATTCCAGGCTTAAAAGGATACTGTCAAGTCAAATTTGACTCCAAATTAAGTTTTAGGCTGGAAGTCAAGAGACGTGAATTCTAATCCCAGTGACCTGCTGTGTGACCTGCTTCACCTCTTTGTACCTCGGCATGCCTCTAGGTAAAATAGAGATAGAATGCTCCTTTCTGCAATGACCTGTATCTCCTGTGACGGTCTCACGCTTCCAGGCACTACAAGACAGATTTTCCCTCTTAAAAATAAGAATGTCATGAAAAGAGGGTTATTTAATAGTCAGAGAAACAGGCTGCAGAGCCACTTTTAGCATTACGTGGCCAAAGTTGTCCCTATTACAACTTTGCTGACGCCAAACGGTGCTGAACGTCGTCCAATGTGTACACTCTGCTTCCTGAGGGACGTCGGTGGTGAAACGCAGCCAGTTAGAAAATGCAACCCAAAGAAAATCAATCTCTGTGCTCCACCTGCCCAGACAAGTTCACTCACATCCTTATCAGTGCTAGTCCCAGCTCTGACCTCACAGTTTTGGAAGTCACTGGTGAGGCTGTGGGAAGGATGCCAGTCTTCTGAACCCTGCAAAATTTGACCTCTTTTTCTGTACCATCCTGCATCCTATCTTGTTCTCAATCGTTGTTGCAGAAGGGATGCATGGAGAATATCTTATTGCATGATGGTGACAAAGCAGCAGGCATTTTCTAGAGCATCCCCTTTGTGTTCAGGGCTCTGTCAAATCAAACACTTCTCCCCTTCTCCTCCCATAAATGCAGCCTTTCTCCTGCTTTGTGAATCCTTCCACTTGCAATAACACCAATTGTCAAAATAAAGGAGTATCTGTAAGTGGTGTGTGGAACATGGAGCAGAAGAGAGGCCGCAGTCCTACCTGAGGTTGGCCTCTTGTTGTAGAGACTGTAGAAATCAATAGTACATCTGATCTAAGCTTGAACACTACCAGGCTTTGTCCCTGTAGGCTGACATGGCCATATATGAATTAATTCCTGCTCACTCAAGCAATAGAAATACCCACTTTGTGTCTACCTGTAGGTTGAGGAAACTTTGCACAAACCAGTGTTAACCTCACAGTTGAATCTGGCTTTCCAAGACACCCTTACCTGGCCAGGGATGATGTATGACATCCCTGGTGGAGGGATGATAAAAGGAACAAGGTAGAAAGGCGTCTCTCCCCCTCTCAAGCCAGCACTTCTTGGGTGATGGACCTTGCAGGATGCCTGACAAATCCATGACCAGGCCCAGTGATAGATGATGACTGACTTACTCTTCTTACTCTATCAGACCATTGCTTTGCCCCTCTGCAGAGAGGAGAAGACTTCACATCCCCCATTTCTGAAGCTATTACCTCTACTCTGTTTCAGATGATAGGAAAAACAGGCTGTTTAACTTGGGGTAGAAGAGATGAATGTGACTCTTGGGATTGGGAGAGGCAACATTCTGACAGACAACCTGTTTCAGTGCATTCCTTCATGCTCTTTTTCAATGCAGCCCACGATGATGTTTAACCCCCTGCAATGTCTTACGCACCCAAACCAGCTGTGGATTGCCCACCCAAAGGGGAAATCCACACAGGTTTTGCATTTAATTGGTGGTCCTGCTGAGCTCTGCTGCACCCCAATGCTCTGAAATCCCCTGACAGATATGGCTTGGGGCCAAGCAACGGCTTGAATGGTGGTGATTTTACAAGCCCTTCCTTGTGTGGCTATTTTCATGCCCCCTTCCTCACTCTGGGAAACACTAGGGGACAGCAATAAATTTGTGATAAATCATCGCTTGCGCTCTAGTCTGAATGCAATATTCCCTCAGCGAGGCTTCATTAAGAGGAAATTCATGCCTTAAACACCTTGCAGCCTGCATTTTTGACAAGTCATCACATTTTTGTGTGCCCTGCTTTATTTTAAAGCCCCTCTAGTAATGACATTCCTGAACAGGGGCTGCTCTGCAGCTTGCGAAGGGGGAGCCTTTGTCATCTGGGAGCAGCAGAGAAGGAAAAATGTGATGTAGAATATGCATTACAATGCAGGGGAACAACCTGTTGTGTAATTTTGTCTCCTTGAACACCCATACTGCTGTCCCTTTTTGACAGGCACGTCAGGACAGAAAGAAACTTGGTATCTTAAATCTGTAAAGAAATTATCAGGCATAAGCAGGGCATACTGAAACTTGTATAATAGCATGGAATATCACTTTATCTATACAAGACCCTGTGGGGAAGCTCTCTTCAAACTTCAGAGCCCACTCTGAATTGGCATATTTTTCATTGCAATTCTGTCCCTGTCCAACTAACTTTGTTCATAGGTACCAGAGGTTATTCTCTCCAGTCTTCAGGATCACCTGGAAGAACTTTCCATGACTGCTGTGCTATTATTATTTTTTTTTTTTTTGTCTATTTGCAAGTGTCTAGTGCTCTGCCCTTGGCTCGCAGCAAAGTTGTGGTACAGAGTGATTAATAACTTTAACCATGGACAGAAAACTGACCCCAGTGACTTTCTCCAGAATTAAAACATCACAAATCAAGACAGAATGATGGAACTTTTAAAAGAAATACTTTTCTTTTGGAAATTAAGTAGACAGGGCAATGTTTTCCAGCTTGGATGACTAAGGAGAACATCCCAAATCCATGTAAAGACATCAGAACAGAATGATCTGCTTTTATGGAGATCCTAGGGATCTTCACTGACTGTTGGATTGATAAGAGATTGCTAAGTCATTTTGATTTTGGTTTTACCTCTATTAAACTTCCGCACCAATAAAAATGAAACAAATGCAAGGCCTCTTAATCCCCTAATAGCCACCATCTCTTACCAATGCCTTCACCCAAAACATCAGCAAGACTTCAGGGAGAAGAGTCTGCTTTAAAGACCTAGAAGTTCCTCCCATCTCTGAAAGCAGAGAAATCTGTTGTGTCCTGAAGGTTTAGGTGAGCTATGGAGCCAGTTGTAATGATTTAAGATGAACATTTCTATTCAATGCTCTTAACCAATATAGCTCTTACAGTGATAACTTAATGGGTTATGCGAGTGTAAAGTCAAGCAGATCTGTTTAAACTAATTTCATGAGTAACTTAAAATAATTCTATTGATGGTGGACTGAAGAAAAGCAAGATGTGCTGACACCTCCTGATGTAGCTGTGCTATGAGTTAGGAAACAAGAGTTGGAGAGCTGTGATGAACATCTGCAGACTGTCACCTCTTCACTAACTGCTAACTTCAGAGTTCATCTGCCTAACATTCTCAAGCTGCATGTCCCCCTCATCCTGCTGAATTCCCTCTGTTAACTCATTTAATATCAGGACAATTGTATGGTACATTGTGAAGTACACCATGTCAGTGTTTAGGTGAACCAAGTTTAGGTGACTCTTCATCTCCAGTCCATCCTCTGTCTGACCTGAGCAAAAGAGGACTATGAAGTAGAGTAATCAGGATGTACACAGCACACAGAACATAAAAGGTTGAGAAAAAATATTTTTCATTGTCATAGTTTACCCCTAAGGAGCTCACTACTACACAAAGCAGATTCACTGAGATCTGAGTTCACAGGCTCTGTGAGATTCACACTGTGTAAGAGGTTTCCTGTCATTCGGACTGAAATCAGAAAATGATCTGATGGTCAGATAAGACTGACATGCAGCCTAAACCCATCTTGGGCCTGGGGCAATGGCAAGGAGTGCACAGAAATTAAAAGAAATAAGGATGAAGCCCATTAGACTTAAATAGGACCATAGGTGGCCTCAGTAACCTACTAACTACCGTGTATCTACTTTTTGCAAGCTGTCTTTTCTACAAACACTGCAGGTTCCAGCCACAAACCGGAAAATTACTTCTCTTGTAACCAGTGCCAAGTTTGGATATTGGAGGAAAGTCTCACTGGGTCACTTCTAACTCTTCAATTTGTACCACCAGTGAGGATCCTGCAGGTGGGACCTTGTTAATGATGTGCAAGAAGGAATTAATTGTGTTCTCGTAGAATAGAAAGGTGTGAGGCTAGTGTGCTCTCTGGGGTGATCATGTAATCACAGGCCCAATGGCTGGGATGTCAAGTGAGCTGAGAAATGAGACTGAAACCCTTCAGATTTAGTGATTTCTTGTCACGAAAAATGGTTTCGGTTTCCCACCTTCTCAGATCACGATTATAGAGTGTAACCACACATACCTACAGCAGTGATTTTCACCGTGAGGAGGCGGAGCTGAAACTCACGATCAAGCTAATGTGGCTTAAAACTGTCATCAGTTACATGGTTGTGTGAGCATGCTCTTTTCCCACCCCAGCTGCAAGGTCAAAGCTCACCTCTTTCCCATTAAAGGTTAGCTAAGCCAGACCACATCATACATCTGAAGACTATGCACATGGACAAGTACTATAGCTGAGCCTTTGGCTGTGAACTCATTAGGCCACTAGACTTAATCATGGGTTCTCTCCCTGACCAAAGCAAATAAATATCTTTCTATCATTTATGAATTTATATCTATCTATACATTATTACTGCTATTATTAATAACATCATTGTTACTATAAGCAACTTACTACCTAAGCTTTAAATTCCACCTTTTTCTGGTGGTTTATCATTCATTTGACTTTGAAAACTGGGCTGAAAATCTGCCATTGTCCAAGGCAGATTTCACATCTTGACACAGAAATGGCCCTTTCTGTTTCTACTGTGAGATGCAAGAGGAGAATTCACACTGATTTTGCAGCTGCAGAAAGTTCAGCCAAAATTCAGCTAAATACTTTTTCCAAGAAGATTTTGCTTTGATATGTGATCCATGAAATGAGAGAATGTGGAAGAAAGACCTATTGATTTGAAATATAGGTACTGCACTTCTGCTGCCTATGCAATCTCTGCAGTATCTTTTTTTCTTGAGCCTGTGAAAGGGCATAAATCATGGAAAAAGTAAATAATCTAGGGTGAAGTAAATCAGAGATTGCATGTGGGCTAAAAGGGAGGAAGGATTCATGGATCTAAGTTCACATCTTTAGACTTGGAGGCCTCTGTGGAGCTGTCAGGCCCAGACTCTAAGGGTTATTTGAACACCGTCTTCTGAAGGCCAGGGGGAGTCTGAAACTTAAGTTCCTCAAAAAATCTGGGCCTTGGCCTTACTTCTGTCCTGTGACAATGCCTAACAGAGGCTAATGGTCTCAGAAGACTGTTTATTAATTAAGAATAAAAAGGATTGACAGTGATTAGGAAAAAAAATCAGTTAAATCAGGAACAAGAATACAATTTTTTACTGTCGTTTAAAAGCACACATGTGCTAAGAAGGGGAAAGAAATCCACCTGAAAATGCCAGCTTCAAACTAAATGGGATTACAGAAAATCTTTCCCCAAGGGAGCGATTGCAATGGTCAGACTCTCCATGGAAATATGTGGAAGAGATCTCTGCAAGGAGGCTGGACAGGAGCAGAAGGTGTCAAAGGCGTAGGTTAGATTAGGTGACTTGTCGAAGAGTTGCAGGCAAGGACAGCAGACTTGAAAGTTGACTCTGTGCCTTTTGACTCTTCAAGCTGTGCCCAAGTTGATAATCTACTTCCTTTTCAATCTTTCTTCACTTTTCCCCAGAGACCTGTTTTGGGGGTAAATATCTAAAGGCTGCTTGAAATAACTTATCTTCCTTCTGAAGACATTTTGATGTTTGCTTTTCTTCCACTCTGTGGATTTCTTAATCTTCTGTCCTTTCTCTTTGCTTTCAGTCAAGAGGATGGAATAAATTAGCAAGTGGCATGTGAACCTCTGCTCTTGTTAGTTACACCTAATACTACTAAGCCTATTAAGTTTATTCCTGGAACTGTCCTATGCTACCGCCCCCAGTAACTTTTCTGCTCAGTAGCTTTCATTTGCTTTGTTCTTACTTAATTTACTTGCAGCCAGAGGCTCCAGCAACTGACCCATTAGCTTGCTGCTAATTAGCTGGCACTAAGAGCCTCTTGTTATTTGGGAGGCTTGGAGAATGTTTGCTCAGAGTCACATGGTGGGACAGCCTTTTAATAACAGCCATCCTGTCTAATTCTGCCTTTCCCCTGACTCCTCATATGGGTATCCAAGCTGAGTCCACCAGCACTGCCAGAGGGTATATTTATAACAGATGGGAAAGGAGAGGAAGGTATTTTGTGAAGTTCTTTTCCCTGGAGATTGTTCCTCCTCCGCCGTGTTCGTGAAGTGTCAGGGATGATGCGAGATGTGACTGTGGCACTTGTCACTGCAGAAGGAAAGGACAAGCAATTGTTTTCCCTCCTGCCTGTCCCTGATGCCACAGGAGGTCCATGACACCCCCTGCACCAAGCATAAAACTCACCCTGTTGCCACCATATGATCTTCACTGAGCTCCTTGCTTTGGGTATTCACATCATGGGGTGACTCTCTTCTGCTCTGGGACATTAACTGTAATTGCCAGAGGGCTGGCAAATGGGCGTCCCAGTGCTGTGGAAGATTACGCACCTCTGGCTGGATGGTTTCCCAGTCGCCTCCTCCCACTGCCAAATGGGTTGGGGAGGGGGGAGGTCCAGGGTGCCACCACACCCCGTGGTGTGACGGATGTTATCCTATCGCACAACCCAGAGCATGAACCTGGGGTATCAGGCTTCCAGGAACTATAGAGGTTAGGACACACACTAGCAGGTTGCAAAGAGCTGCAAACCTTCGAACATCTGCACCCACCTCCCCTTGCCAGTAGATCAGGTGGTGTTTTTCCTGGCAAGCGGAGAGGTCTGTTGATCCAGGGAATCCAGTAACCCTCCCCACACCCTCCCCCAAACCCAAAAGATGCAACTTTTGGCACTTGCAGGTCACCAGGTGCCTCTCTTCCCTTGGCAGCAAAACAGGAAATGAGTCAAGAAGGGAAACACACACTCACATGAGGAATTGCCCTCGTAAGGACTGAGAAGAGACTGCCTCAGAGTTGTTTGTTATTCCTGGGCAAGGAGGATGCATCTGGCCACCATTCCTTGAGGTGACATGACTGTAGGCTGTCATCAAAGGGTGGGGACAGGTGGAAAAAGCTGGTGTCTACTGACACCTTGTTTACTCAAACCCTTCTGGCTCATGAGGATTCCTCTGAATCCATTTCTCAATAATCTGTAATGAACGACCAGTGACGGTGTGCTCTGCATTTCTCAGAGACCTGAAAGAGGGTGCCAGAGGTGCAGCTTTTCAATGAAAGTGCTAGCATCTTCTCCATGAGCTGCCAGGATCCTTCTGGGAGACACCAGTCTCTCTCTGAGGAGGAACAACAGAACATTTTTTAAGGTCGATTCTTCAGTGCATCACACAGAGGGAGGCAGCACCTCTGGGCTTTGGCCAGCACCACATCAGCGTGCCCTTTGAACCATGGTTTGGTTGTCCTGCCCATGCTTCATACCTCCCCCTCTGCTGCTAAACTCCTGCAAGGCAAGCTACGTGCAGAGCAAGGAACAACATCTATGTCACCATCACCCTGGGCCTGCCATGGAACTCAGTTCTTGGTCAGTCAGCCTCATAAACCCTTGGGCTGTCCTTGTGAGACTTCTACAGCTTCCAGAAGAGGAGGAGCAGCACATGTTTCGTGCCTGAGCAGGGCCCTGATCTACTGGTGCTCAGCGGTTGCACCAACGATGAGAGCAGAAAACTGTGGTGGTGTGTGTTTTTGAACATGCCCTTCCACCTCCACCCTCATGTCCCTCTCCTCTTGGAGAAGTTAAAGCATTTTTCTGTGTTCCTGGCTCTGCCCCAGCCTCTCCGCAGGATCCAAATCAAAATGGGAGGCTTCTCGGTGTCCCCATTTATCATTTCACTGATGGCCGCACCCCACAGCTCCCAAAAAAGGAGGAAAAGGCAGAGTGTGGCCGTGTTTCCTGCAATACAGTTATTATCATCCCCCCATGACCTTGACCAAGAAGGCATAGGAAAGGAGGGTGACTACAGCTGCAGGAGAGTGAAATAAACTTTGCTGCCTGGCAGATCCTGTGCTGTGTCATCCACTGCAGGAGTAGGAACAAGCCCGGGAGGAACCAGCCCCACCAACTCTCCATGTGCTGCTTAATGCAATGCAGAGGGGGCCACCAGTGTCCAAAAATCACCTTTGCTGACTTGCACAGAGGATGCATCTGAGCATCGCTGGCTCCCGGTGAGCATGGCAAGAGCAGAGCAGCCCAAGAGGAGGGCACCATGCCCGGCTGATGTTGCGTTAAATCCCCGAGAGGTCACTTTGGTGCTGTACACTCCTGTCCATCAAAGATACCCACTACTCCGTGTCACGTAGGCAGGCTCAGTTCCAAATCCTTTTCCTCCCTCATTGTGACTTTTCATCTGTGGGTTTGATGTAATTATTTTTGAATAGAATAAGGTCTTTTTTCCCCCCTTTTTTGCAGGATAAAAAGTTTGTTTAGTCATAGCCAGACTGGACTATTGCTTCAAAGAACATTTCTGTCCAAGATTTAGCTATTAAAAAAAGCATAAGCCTTAGTGTCAACATATGTAAGTGCATTTATATGTGTGTGTATATACATATGTATATACACATGTATATGTGTGTACATATATACACATACTGTTATATGGGCGTACCCAGTTCCCACAGAATGTTTTATATTTACAGTTATATTTAATATATATCTAATTATGTATATATATATAAGCTTGTGTGTGTGTGTGTAAATAAATGAACATATCTAGGGAGAAAGAGTAGGGAATACATGACATAATGGAATGGCATCATATCCTGTTAAATACTTCATGGTCCCTCCGTTTCCCTCATGCCCTCTGACTTCCTCTATTTTAATAAGGCAATCATGGCCCAGGTCTGGATAAGTTCCCTGGCATAATTTTGGCTGGGGCCAGCAAATGCTTCCCTGTACAGGACCCAGCTCCAGCAAGGGCCTCTCTGTTATGGACACAACTGCCCATTTTTGGAGCAAGGAAGAGAGGTCAGCTCTGCTGGTGTGAACCACTGAAGTCCCATTGATCCTTTGTTTGCCGAGAGCAGATGGCGATCCTGATTACTAGTCCCCTTCCTGTGGTTTTGAGTTCAGTTAGTGACCCGAGCTCTCCAAGAGGTGGAAGCTGTGTGCTCAAGCAATAGTATGTGATAAACGTGTCCTGCACCCTATAACTCATATTCATCCTAGTATAGCACCTGGGATGCTCAGGAGATGACTACGTATGTCTTCTTCAATACATAACATAATAAACTAACTATTTAAACTGCATGAACTAGAATCTTTTATGAGTGTCATATTTCAATCCAAACCTGAAAAGGACAGACAACTTCCTACAACTGAAGACCTACTTTAGGGTAAATTCCCAAGTCCACATCCAGAGAAACCAAGCAACCTGATTTCCAGCAGAGCTGAAATCAACATGAGCTGCTAGGCTGGTCCTGCACTGGCCCTAAACCTTGGTCTTTATTCCACTGCCTAAATGTGCATGTAGGACATCACATTGAAGAGGTACTTTTGTTTCTTATTATTTTAACAGAGGGCAAGAAAAATTAAAATCAAAGAACAGCAAAGTGCATCTTTAACTTTGGTCTCTCCAGTATTTAAGAGTGTGCAAGAGCTGTTAACATGATAGTAGATGCCTGCAGTGTGTTGGGACATGAGAGGGGAGAGAGACTAAGAGTCAAATCTGGGGAAGGTGCGAGGAAGCTGGAGCTTGATATTTGCTCTGTGACCCCATGGACCCAGCTGGGATGACTGACTGTTCATAGCCATGCCGTTTAAGGCCAGGTCGGATGAGGCTCTGAGCAATCTGGTCTACTGGAAGGTGTCCCTGCCCATGGCAGGGGGGTTGGAAATAGATGAATTTTAAGACCCCTTCCAACCCAAACCATTCTAGGATTCTATGCATGAACATGGACACCTGCGTCTGGCTGTAGAGAACCACAAGGGGATGATGTCTGATAAATATGCTAACCTGGACCAGTATTTCAAAACAACTCATGCAGCCCAGTCTTAGAGCACTAATCTGGGCTCAGAAATCACTACTGCTGATGGACTGCAGAGTTAAATGTTCTATGGCACATTTTCCTTTCTAATGAAATGGGGTTAATGCTAATTCTTGTGCTCAAAAAGCATGAGGATGGCAGAGACGACTCCTTTTAGGAGGAGTCGGCATGAGCGGGAAACTTCGCCCTGAACTACAGGCAGGGCAGGGTTTCCAGCTTGTAACTGATATACTGGAGTCCAGATGAGGATGTTTATCCAAGAATTAGCATGTGTAAATCTCCTCAACTCCTGTTTATCTGCCCTTTTTGCTCAAAGCCATGTGTTCCTTCCTGCCTGTCTAACAGTCCTATTGCTGAAGCCCAGAGACTGCTGGGATCTGACAGAAGAGTCTCAATACAAACAGCTATGGCAGGAGTGGAAAGACCACAAGTGCCAGCTTCATTTATACCATGTAGGTACATCTTTTACCTGATCTCTTATTTTTGTCCAGTAGAGAAATTCAAACGGTAGATGTAGATTTGAAAGGAAAATATTTTATTTGCATGAACTCCAAAACTTTAATCAAACATGATTGCTTTCCAACAGCACTCTGTGAGTTGCTCTTTTGGTTTATTTGTGGGGTCTTTTGTCACCATGTGACAGCAAGGAAATCTCAGACATCATTACCTGGAAACATCTGTGGTGAGATTTACTTGAATTTTAAACATCAACCTGAGCCAATCACCCTGGATTGCTTTCCTGATAAAAGGATGGAAGAAGGCATTTTAAGGAAAAATTGTTTACCTTTATTTAAGTCCTAGAGTCTGCTGTCTCTCTTGCCAGTGATCTACTCAGACGGGGATGTCTGCAATGGAGATGGTTGTATCTGCTGACATGACTAACATCCACTTTCTTGCTCATTTTTCCTGTAATTAGGATTTCAAATTCTGCAAGCAGTCTCTGAAGTCTTCTAATAACATCAAAATCTCTGAGGAATTAAAGTTATTGGTTAACTATCTGAATAGAGAGGAAGAACACCCACAGTTAAGTTCTATAGAGAGCAGGGAATGTATAATTAAGATGCCAACTCCTCACCATGAGATGTTTTGGATACTCAAAGTTAACATGGGCTCAGGGTTGAAATGGGTGAGTTCATAGAAGTAACATCCATGGGGACTTACTAAGGAGAAAGACAGCCCCTCTTTTTCAGGAAGTACTTGAGCTGTAAATTCTTGGAGGTTGGGAGAATATTTGGAGAATTATCACTGTGTGCTTTATCTATCCTTACACTCTTTCCGAGGCATCTGTATTTTGTAATTGTATTGGCCATTTATGGATACAAGATACTGGGCTGGCTGGGTCTGTGGTTTGAACCCATAAAGCCATTCTTACATCCCTGGCTACTAGCAGCAGATGGGCTTATGGAAAGGAAGGAGAGGCTTCTGTTTTAATAAATAAGTCCCTGATAAACGCAGAGACCTTAAAGGGAGTGAGCTTAACATTAAACAAGTTCAAAAGAATTGAACTGAATAAAAGGTTGACCGTTAACTTGTAGGGATTTTTTGTTTGGGTTTTTTTTTTTTTTTTTTTTTTTGTTGTTTGTTTGTTTTTGTTTTTTTTTTTTTCTTTAGTTACCAGCTTCACACATGAATATTGCTTCCAAATGCTGGATATTTCCCAAAGCAAGAGGAACACATCTCTCCTTTGGGAGTGAGAATGGTGGGCGAGGAGTGTAAGAGCTTATCTTGAATAATCCTCCAAAAATGGAAATTGATGAAAGCAAGGCTTGAGGTATGTCCTGGAATTTAAGGCTACAGAGTGAGCTCAGCCATCATTATCCATCAGAGAGCCCACATATTACCTCCCTAAGGCTACATCAATTCCTCTGCTGAAAGTCCCTTATCAGCCCTGCAAGTTCTTCTGCTGTGAGGTTTTCCTGACAGACTGTACAGTCATAAAAATGATGTTTAGACTTCTCAGCTAAGCAAGTTGGATGTGTGTGTGTATGTGTGTGTGTGTGTGAGGTGGACCTCAAGGCTTTGTAGGTGCTTTTCTCCAAAGCAGATGTTCAGCTGCTGAAAACTGGCACAGCTGCTTTGCAGTTATCCTCTTGGTGCATTGTCACTTTGACTGAGAGACCAGGGAGCTCCTGCCCCTTCCTCTACACCAGAGGATAAGGCAGAAGGAGTAGCTATTTAATTATCATATATTCTTATTAATGACGTTACTGTTTGGGTATGAGAACATGCAGAGGTGAGATGGAGATATCATTGACACGCAGTTCCTAAAATTCATCTGTCTTCACAATCATCCCCAAATGATATTCTTCCATGTTTAAACCCAAACAAGGCAGATTTCACCTCAATAAATGGTTGTGGTTCAGCAGTTACTTCTGTTTAGAAGGAATTGCTTTACATCCTGCTAACCGCTTGTGTTGCATAGTCCATATGCCTCAAATTCTCAGTTTGGATAGTTGATTTGACTTTTCCATCACCTTGCTCTGCAAAGCAAGTATATGTCTCAGAAGCAGCTCAGTTTGTTCAATAATGGAGCAGTACAGTGTTAACGATTTGGGTTAGTAATTACAAATGTTTCTCTTACCAGGCAGAAAGAACTGAGCTGCTATTTGTAATTACAGCCATGATCAGGGTACACCAAATGATATTTATATTCAACATACTATGTAAACACATTTGAAACAGACATAGTACTCAACAGAGAAATAATCAATAGGTAGAGAGTTTGAGGATGAATTTATTTTACCCAAATAGAGTAAATCTAATACTTTGTAACTTACCTATCTCCATGGACTGTGAAGTATACCAAAGGTGTCTAAATCATCTATAGTTTTCTACATCATAGCTGGCTGAACTTAGAACTCATCACAGCCTTGTACCCAGCCGTTACGGTCACTTCTCATTCCCATACCCTGGAGGAGCTGACTTGCTGCAATATAATCTAAGAAACTGTGAGAAAGATGCTAATACTTTATATTCCTCTTCGAATCTTTCCATGATCTTCATGGCCATGGTGACCCAATGACTTAAGCTGTTAGCTGCAAATCTCAACTGATAAGCAAATGAAATTTATACAAAATCTAGTGGACTTCTAAATGTAAATCATTATTTTCTGGGGAAAATAACAAATACAGAGAGAGAAGCAAAACTAGAAACATTCCCCAGTCAAGAAATTAGTAAAGGATAAGCCTTTCTACATGCCTTAATTTTTATGATGCGTGCACTGTGCGTGCTTATGTCTTTGCCAACTCAAATGGACAGAGCTAGGCAACATTTCAATGGTTTTTCAGAGCTGGATTTAAGTCACTTTTTGTTAAACTCCTTTAACAAGTTGACCTTTCCAAGAATATCTTGGATATCAGTCTATGGGTCATAATTTCAAGGTGGCAGCAGGAAAAGAACCCAGATTATGATGTTTACAAAACTGCTTCAACATTAGCTAGGAACAGTCTTCATTAGATGGTTTCAAGAAAAGTTTGGGACATACATTCGGGCCATGCCTATTCAATATAAAAGAGATTGAACTCACACAAAAAACTAATGGTCAGTGAATGAAAATATCATTTTAGTGGAAGTCCATTCCAGATTCTGGCTGTCTGATTAAAGGAAAGGCTCTGTCCTCAATGGATTTATGTGTTTAATGAATTACAGAAGTACTCCCAGTGAGTAAGTTGTGTTTGACTATACTGTAAATTCAAATCTTTTTCCTGAGTCCTACCAAAATGCTGCCTCCAGATGACACAGATGTATCTGAAGACCCAACCATTCAAGCAAGGGAAACAGTGTTGTCTGACGTGACTTGTAGCCATAAGGATCCTTTAAGAGTGGCCACAGATGCTGGAGTATATTAATGACATCAGCTTCCTGCGTCACCTGCTTTTGGAAAGGACTTCAGACTTGGATTCTCATTAACTTAGTAGGAAATTATTATTTGAGGAAAGATAGGAGGCAGGCTTGAGCTTTCTTTGGGAAAACATTTTCAGCACCATTTAGACAGTGGTCCCAAAGTGTGGAAAAGTGCCAGGAGAAAAGCAGTCTCAGTGAACACGTGTAGGCCAGGGAAATTAATTTTATTAGGTAATAAGATAGCCAAGCTCCCCAGGAGCTATCTCAAAGGCATTTCCTCCAATTGTTTAGTCCTTTGCTTTTAGCATCACACGTTCTCCCTTCCCCTCCTACCAGAGTGTTTTCTGGGAACCGTCCAAAGGCTGGAGGCATTTGTCATGGAAGTGGCACATAAAAGGCAGCATGCCACAGTATCCATTGCATGTCAACAGATCTCTCTTTCAAATACTTTGTAAACAGCTTGCCTTGGTGGCTTTCAGGTCAGTGAAGTTTTTTGCTGTTTTTCCAAGTATTTTCTATCTTGTCCATTTCCTTTTCCATGTCTCATGATGTTTCATAGCACTTTGACATTTATTAGCCATGTGAAGCACATTTTGGAGGAATCATTAGTCATTTCTGGCCTCTTCTCCTTCCTCTCTGGGGGGATATCCTGCACATCTACTGCTCTTCGTTGTTGTCCGTAGTCATGTTAGACTCCTGCCCAGATTCCACCCATTGCTCAGCTCTGCTTCTGAACAGAAGAGGACCGCATCCTCATTTGTAAAATAATCTCAGCTGAGAATCAGGGCACTATAGGACACCTGGTGAGAGAGAGTCCATGCACTGAAAAACTCTGTATTCAAACAGGTTAAGGATGTGTTTTCACAGTTATTGAGTGAAGCTAAGATGCAAATTGTTCAATGGTGTCATCTCACATTTGAAAGACTGCCACAAAAATGGAAACAGACGTGTGTGCTCTTAGGCTCTCTCTCTGGTGGTAACTTCCGCGAGTCACATCACACTTGAAAACACCATTGGGCTAAAAGTGCAGTACTGGGCTGTTGCCGTGACTCACCTGATGAAAATGAATGTATTAAGTTGAATTCAGTATCTGAGAATGAAATTATTGAATTGAATTCAGTAGCTGATTTGATTCGTTGGCCATTTAAAAAATGTGGGAAGCATTTAAATTACTTCCACCTGCCAAAAGTTACAGCTGTATCTCAACGGTCTCTTGAGGAAAAATAGTCATATATGACAAAGCTTTATTTGTCTGAACTGTTTTAGATGTCTGTTTCAGAGCAAGATGAATTGTGCCCTGTTTGTCTCGACTATATAGAGCTTGAGTTGGCCATCATGGATGAAGCTATCAGGGAGCAGCAGAACAGCTTCTCTGCAGGGGAAGAACAAGCCAGGAGCTGAGGACAACCACATCCCAGGCTGGCTGGACTATGGTGTCTCTCAACTTAAATGGAACTTCTGGAGCAGTGAACAGAGGGTGGACGTCCCAGGTGAGACTGACTGGTGCAGTTCAGGCCTGTTAGTGTACTCAGGGCCCTGACAGAGCGGGACATTTTAGATACACAAGGTCCCCCACCGTATATGACTTGCCGTGCTGGTAAATGATGAGACTAGACCCTAGATCTGCAGTTTATTGTGAAATCTCAGCTATCAGCTCTGTCACACATGGTATCTGCTGAATGATTTCCACAAAGGTTCTTCAGTTTCCAGTTTAATCCAAAAATGTAGTGGTCACTATGTTTATTTGTTATCTTGAAAATTGACACCACTAATGGATATCATGAAATAAAAAACAGCCTGGCAACAGAGTTTCCTTTTCACCCAGTTAAAGCTATTTAGAGCTGCTATGCACAAAACCACCAGTGAAATCCTAGGAGAGATACAGTACAATGTTATATTGCCTACTCAGGCTAAGTCACAATTATTACTGCATTTTTACTTTCCACGATATTGTCCATTTTCAATAATAATGTTGAGAAAACAAGGTATTTTATTGTAGAGCTTACTGCTTTTAGTTTCTCAGGAGAAAACAAAAGGATAACGTGGTTATAGTTTTTAAGTGCATTCAAATACCTGTGAGTCAGTCAGACTAGACTCTTTGCATATGTAAAAGTTATCAGTCTCCCTGGTTGGTACTGTTGATGAAATAAGAGTGAAGTTCACTTCTTCCTAGCACAAACATCTAAATCAGGTCAGATGAATCACTGCCTAAACCAGCCCCCGTAACAGGAGAAATATCAGCCTGGGCTGGAGTGTTGCTGAAGGAAGAAGGTTATTGTCCTACATTGATAATGACGCTTGGTTAAATAGTTGTTATTTTTGACAGATATGCTTACCATTAGCTCTGTTCAGATTATTATGAAAATGACACTGTTACTGAAATAGAAATCAAGGAGCAAAGTCAGTGTTCTTTGTTAATCAAAGGAAAGAAGCACTTACACAAGACAAAACCTTGCTGGGAGTTTGCCACCTCTTTCAGATTTTCCACCTTGTTGGACTGCAAAAGGATTTAAATAACATGCTCAAAATGTAATAAGAATAAAATTTGTCAAACTATAACCTTTTAATAGCTAAACTACTAGGTTTATGTATTCATTGAGAGCAGTTAAGAGACATCTATCTCACAACGCCCATTTTCATTAGCTGAACACTTATAAGTATTTACATCACTTCCACATTAACGTCACCATTTAGGTCATTATGATCTTAAAAACCATCAGAATTCTCTTTGACAAAACAGCCTTGGATCAGAAATTACTTAGGAAGTTTTCTTCATCACACAGTGCCAGAACATCCTCAGTACCCCATCTTAACACATGCCAGACCAACTAATTAACACATCTGATAGTTTTCCTGCCTTGTTAACCAATTAACAAAAAACAGATGCCTTCACCTGTGTCAAATGTGAATTGTTTCCCACATACTATTATGCCAACAAGCATCACTTCCAAGCCTCTGGGCTCCCAGGGGCCCAATTTCTTTCATTCGTACTGATACAATTGCCCAAATCCTTAAAGAGGTTGAACAGAAAAGTTAGTTCCTTCATAGTCTGGTCCTGAAGAAGATGGTAAGTTTGACCCTGACATGGTGAACAGAGCTGTGATGTCATGATGTCATTGTCTTCCTTATCAGCCAAGGGAGCTTTGCTGAACCTCAGTTTCAAGGCACAAAACCCCAAGTTTAAAAAAAAAAAAAAAAAAAAAAGGAAAAGGAAAACACAGACCCCTTTGCTATGCTTCATCACCCGATTCACTCATTTGGTGAGTTCTTTCCTTAAAATCTGATTCCTGTGAAGACTTTTTATCCAGTTTCTTTCAGAAGAAGGCTTTAGGCCCTTTGTCCAACTCCTTTTTCTGCTTGTTTGTTTGTTTTTCTTTACTTCATTTTTGATACAGAGCAGCAGGGCCCATTGTTTCTGTCCTAATCAGTGTTTCTTGAAAGTTTTCTCTAAACATTGTGTTACACATAAAATTAATTTAAAAATAAGAATAAAAGATCCACTCTTTTAAGCCACCATACAGAGTATATTTTTTTATGCCAACTTTTAATTTAGTAAGTCCTCTAAAGATGGTTTCTTAGATGGGGAGCAGAACTACATGCAACTGATCTCTCCTTCAGGCATCTAGGTCTCTTAGAGAGCCCAGAACTAAGCCTTAATTCAAACGACACATAAATTAAGCATACCCAGAGTTTATATCTATGCTGAAATACCTCTGTCCCAAGCCTAATCTTTGAAGACATCATCTGCCATACCTTTAATAACTTGTATTTTAAATACCTTTTTAGGAAAGCCTAATAATGGCCACACTTTTTATTTTTCCAAACACTTTCCTTACACAACTTTCATGTAAAATACTAAATTAATACTAGTCGTGTTTAGGAAATAGTTAGCAGGAGCCAGAAATTTCAATGAAGTAGAAAAGAAGTGATTGTTTTCATGGCTTGGATGTATTTAACATTGTGGATATGCATTTTTGGTTAAAATACACCTTTGGGATATATCGGTCTAAACAGAAAAAATAACACTATCAGGAGAGTCAGCGAAAAATAAAATGAAGGCAGACCAGCAATCTGGAACACATTTCAAAGAATCACAGAAAAAGAGGACTGGAAAGAAACTCAGTAAGTCATCCAGTTTAAGGCTGGATTAAACATTCCTGATGTGTTTTGGGGTTTTTTTAAGCCTTCTACAACTGGCAATAATAAATATCCTTCCCTTCCCCACTGCCAATCAAGTCCAATTCTTCTCTTTCTCTACCACTAAGATAGTAAACCTTGTATCTCACCTGAGTTTTCAGAGGTGCCTTCCAAGCTTGTGACGTCTCCTGACCTTACCAGAGAAATTTGTCTTTCTTCTTTCCATTGGAGCCACTGCCCCATCCTGAGAACCTCTTGCAGGTTTGATGCATACTACAAGCCCCTGAAGGCAAAACCAGTTTTGTCGCCAAGCTGATGTCGCTCTTCATGGTACCAACAACACAGAAGCTTCAGGGTGGTCAAGGAGGTATTGATGTAATGGTTCTTATGTCAGAAGTGAAGGAGAAAGAAGTCTGCCATGGAGCATGCATAGAATGCACAGAGGTCACACTATGCACAACTGGGTTCTACCCCATACATCTGCAGGCCAGTTTCAAGACTTCTCTCTTGGTTTTTAACCCGTTGGCCTAGGTAAGGTCATCCAGTTACCTAAATGTGGGTCTCTGTGACAGAGGAAGGGACAGTGGATTAGGCTGGCTGCGGGGAACTCTCTAAGATCATACCTACAAAATTTACTTTCCACTTCAGCATCCCCAACAACATCTCAATGCCACTGATGTCTCTGTTTTTTGATTCACAAATGACTCAGAAGAAGGGAGGGAGAAAGGGTTCATCTCTGTGTATAAGAGCACAGTGCCTTGAACTAAGAGCACTGAGGTCTAATCTTGATTTATGCTCGAGTGTAATAGAGATAAATTCATAAGATGCAGTTCTTGTTTAAGAAGGAAGCCTGAAGTTTGCAGGTCTGCCTGACCTCCTGTGGGTAATGAAGACAGCTAATAGGAAAGCTGAGGCTCCTGAACCTCTCTTTCTCTGCTCTTTGAGTCCAGAGCAAGCTGATGAGCAAAGCAGAACTAAAAATGATAAATGGTCAGGTACTGGTGCATGGTGAGGCCTGAACTGCAAAGGAAGACCACATCAGGCTCCCTTGTCTGGAAAGGCATTTATCTTCTGCTTGCTCCTCCAGCATGCTTTCACTGCAGTTGAAAGCCAACGATGATGAATATGCAGGAGGACAGACTGTCATGCTAAACAGATTCCCACAGCGCGTGACAGGATTTTGCTTGTGAGGAGAACGGAGGGCTGAATCAGTGGCAAGAGATAAACTTGTCAACTTTGCAAGCAGGTCACCTCACTCAAGGGAAGTTTAAATAAACAAGTGGTGTCACAAGGGCTACAGCAAGATCAACAGTTACTCATAGATTCTTCTTCCAAAAAGAGCATCGTAAAAGCAGATTCAGCTAAGACAAAGTCACCAGACAGCAAAAACTAAGAGCTCCCTTCAGATGTGCAAAGTGTCACAGGTTTTGTGTGAGAGACTCCACAACTGGCTTCTGCACCTCCTGCAATTAGAGGGCAGCCACCCTTCTGTTACAAGCCTTGATGCACCAGGTCACCCCTAATCTTGACCCACAGATTGATCATATCCAGCACAGTTGGGGAATGATGAGAGCACTATGCTGTAATAAGAAGTAGAAAGAGCTTCTTGGGGACCTCCTGCCCATGAGAGCCCCATGACTTGACACACTCCCCAGCCCTCTAAGCACGTTGATGCCCCATTGGTTGAACTGCTCTGGGCCCTCCCTCATCACATCACCCAAAATGCAACTTGTCACATGTTTTTCCATACCCTGGGAAAGGATAAAGCTGTGCCAAGTGAGTGTCCTGTGGTCAGCCCAGCACAGAAGCATGGGGAAACATGTAACCTGAAGCAGTGTTGCTGAGCAATGAGCTGTACAGAAAGCCTACTAAGTCCTGTCAAGTGAGGCTAGGATAGTTGACATTGATGGTAAAGGTATATGAATTCACCCTGGAATTGGAAAAAAAACTATTCTAAAAAACTCATAGATTAATGAGACTTTTTTTTTTTTTTTTTTTTTTTTTTTTTTCTTTTTAGCACTTGGGACTGGTGCTTCTCAATGTTGTGTATTCAAAAATTACATATAAAGACATAAACTTAACCATGACTGAGAATATCCCTTCATACAAAAACATGTGCTAGGCAGACTGTGAGGAGTTAGTGTGACTCAGGGACCATATGTAGAAGGTAGTTGACATGTGGCCACCCTGTTTTGGGAGACAAGTTGTTCCACACCAGGTGGTTTCTGGACCACAAGAGTATTTGCTAAGATCTGTGGTACAGGGAAGTTCTCAGAGCTCTTAGTTCAGTGTAAGTACAGTGTAAGAGGCCTTGAGCATGACAGAGGAGGGGATATTAGTTTTAAGAAGGGTCTAGAAGCTGTTTCACATGTTATACAAGCCAGAGA
Source organism: Tyto alba (assembly GCF_018691265.1). Taxonomy (NCBI): domain Eukaryota; kingdom Metazoa; phylum Chordata; class Aves; order Strigiformes; family Tytonidae; genus Tyto; species Tyto alba. The sequence goes on along the minus strand of NW_024881313.1, from coordinate 39,533,983 downwards.
GGAAATTAGGACCCAGATAAAACTAGGAAGCAAGAACAGAGATAAAATTGTACTTGAAGGTAGCTCGTAAGGGCTTGCTGTTAGAACGGAAGGATGCATCAAGTTGGGACATGTTGGCATCTGTGCTGGCTCTAGTGGTATTCGCACTTTCATTCAGGACAGGGGTGGTGAAAGAGGGAAGGATCTTATTATATTTGCAGATGTCACGAAGCTGTTCTGGACTGCAAGGTATGTTCCAAAACAGGATTAAAATTCAAATGACCTTGATACATTGGAGAATAGCCTCTAAAAAAAAAAAAAAAAAACAAAAAAAAAACGCCAAACCAAACAAAATACCCAGTGGACTATAATTGAGGGGAACTTATTTTTTTTAGCTTTTCGATTCCATCTGAAGCAAAGGGAAACACTAATTTAATTGCAGAAATTTGAAGGCAGGTAGCAAGTTCAAAACCAACAAAATAAAGTGGTTTCTCATAGCTGAATATGAATATGTGTTTAGTATATGGGTAGCGAGAGTATCTCCCTGACACTGGGTGTTTTAGACGCAGAAAGTTTTCATGAATTCATGGGGTAGCTAAACAAATCAGTGGAAGAGAAAGCCATTAAAAGGTACAAAATGCACAAAAATCATGTCCAGCTTAGGAAGTCCCAAAGGCAGAAATTGTTATAGACTGTGAGAGTATTTGATGGAAGCATTGTCATACGCTCACTGCATTCTTACACTCATTTGGTATTTGCAACTTTATGAAATAAGATATTGTGTTAGATGGATGTTTGGACTGACCCATTTGGCTCTTTTTATGTCATAAATCCCCAACAGGCTCTGGGCCTTGGAGCAAGATCTTCAGCCTGTCACTTAATTTAATCTAGCTCACCTGCAGCCCACAGCACCCAGCAGGAGACAGGTCCATTTATAAGCTGGCAAGTTTCAAACAGGAATTTTTTAGCAGCTGTTAACTCAGATGGCAGGAGATGCTCAGGTAGATGATTTTAGCAATGAACAAAGACAATTTTTGTGAAGAACTTGGAGTTCATCTGCCTTCATCTGTTTCTCCCTCCTTGTCTCTGGCAGCTCAGCACCTTGTCTCAAACCCAGGACATTTGACTGGTAGGTTGGGTGCAGCCCTCGCTCAGGTATATTAGAGAATTGTATGTTCTTCCACATCCAGCTGTGGGGAAATAACACATAAACCCCCACAATGAATACTTGCCATCCTACGCCTCAAGTTCTTTGCAGGAGAAGGACAATCAAATATTGAAGAAACTCAACACTGAGAGAATTTCTCTGAAAAATCCTGAGACCAGTGTCTAGCAGAGGTTGCTGGCCTTATAAAGGGAGGACAAAACACATTGGTCATAGTTCCTTTTGCTAGGGTACTTTTTCCAGTCTAAATCCTGGAAGTTAATGCAGTAAACCAAGGACTGGTCAACCATTTCCTTCTATTATTTCTACTGCAGGGATAGGAAGGACTGTGTAGGCATCATAAACTATTGTATGAAGATAAATGAGATACCAGTTGTGCCCTCTTGGGATGGAAATCTTGTTTTTCTTCTCTCCATGGGTATAGCATCCAATCATGACCTCTGTTCCCAAAGACAAAGTAAATTGAGCTGCCCAAAGTCACATGTTAGCAGTGCTAATAGGGGCACCTGGATGTCTTGGGGAGGTTACATTGTGTGGCTACAGAACCATCAGTAAAAATTTACCCTTGTCCCATTCTGTCCAGTTTTCTCATGGTGTTTTTCCTCACTCTGTCCGCTCTGTCATTTCCTTCCCTATTTTGAGAAGACATTGAGCATCGTCTCAAGAGGCAATACTTTGGGAAGTCAAAGTAAAAGGCAAGTGAGCCTGCTTATACACACTAGACCAGAAAGCAGAGGCTTCCCTGGCCTTTCAGCAAGCCTTCCGCTGACTTCGTTTTCAGGATTAGCTCTGGCAGCTGCAATGCTTTTGTTCTTCATAAATCAGGCAGAGAGCTGTAGCAGACCTAGACTGGCCACATGTCCCTAGCCATCAGCTGAATGTGGTAAGCACCATTGGGAACACAAATCCTGACCTTCAGATGCCATTGATAGCTATTCTGGGAGCAAAAATATCTAGAAGGGAGATGTATCAGGAGAAAAAAAAAAACATTTTCTGAGGATTTCTTCTGGGCCATGTAACACTGCACTGCAGCTGAAATCAATAGCTCACCACCAGTTCATGTTGGGTAGGGATCTGACTGTACCAAACACATCTTGCTTATTTTGTCTGGTTGGAGGCTCAGATGGAGACCATGCAGTTGCTCTAGGAGAGTGGGAAAGAAACTGTGTGCTCTCATACCCTCAGAGGCAGGCTGAGCTTTCTGATGGTGTTAATCTCAGCTGGCAATGAATCTGTCAGTAACACATAACTTACCAGCGGTGTAAAATAGCGACAGTGTGAGCCAGGAGGGCTGAAAGGAGCTGAGCGTCAGCCCCTCTGGGTTTGCTTCTCTTTTTCTCCTTGCTTTTCAGGCAGTTGGATCTGGGGACAATGTGTTCATGTGTCTATGCACAGTAGGACATCTTTGTAATAAGGGCTATAATAAGTAATAATGCCAGTGTGTTAGCACTGAAATTCTTTAATAAAGGGAATCCAATAGGGCCTCTGAAATGAATCAGAGACGCACAGGGCCTTCAACACCTAAAAGAAGAGCTTCTTCAGGATGTGTGTTGGTCATGATGTTCTGCATCTCCTACCTCTTTTTGTCAGGTGCAGCTGTTAAACAGCAGCCCTATTGCTCCCTGGACGTGGCTGTATGTTTGAAGTGGTTAAAGGGAATGTTCTCATTTTCTTCAAAATATTCTGGGGATGCAAGATTATGACTAAATGCCTTGATTATAAGAAATAAATATTACTTGTAGTATAACTGCGACAGTAAGATTATTTTATATGGGAGAAGGAAGAGAGAGATAAATCCCCCCAATCGTATTTTCTTTCTGGTAGTTTGTAAAAAACAGAAAGCACAATCAAATTCTAGAGCTGGAGGCCAGGACCCAGGCATGATGCTGTTTGTCCAGCAGAAGGAGCTCTAAACTATCAGAAGGGCATCTGCTGCTCCAGCAGCACTGAACGACCTACTTCACCAGGTGCTGGTATTTAAGATTTCTGCTCCCTGCCCAGAGCAGGAGCAGCTCTGACACCCATGGGGTTGTTGCTATCAAAGAGGGCATGCATACTTGTGGAAAACTTAAGTCCTTTTCTCAGGTGCTCAAGTCATCATATCCTGTCCGATGTGGATGGAAAGAGAGAAGGCTACCTAAGAATAAAAGCAAATCTGGAATGGATGTGAAATGGGTTGCATCCCTAGCAAATGTCCCATATGGAGCTCTGGGGTTCATAGGATAGAGTGCATAAGGTGGCACGTTGACCTTCAACTCCAATTCTTGGTCCTTGTTCCATCAGAACATCACACACATTTGCCCACATCCTAAATGCAAGGAAAGCTGTCAACATCCAGGGCCTGAAGGAGCTAAAATCCAGTGTCATGTGTCCAGAGAAGCAGAAGAGACTGAAAGCATTGCCTATGTGTGAAGGCCCTGCTGTTAGCAGCAGTTTGTTAGAGAGAAGGTCCGAGATAAACTCAGGAGATTCATACCAGGAAGAACCACTGCTAGAGGTGACCGAGGAGCTACAAAGGTCAGGGTGAAGCTGATGTGAAATAGAGATGCTACATGGTTCTGCAAGTGTGAGAAAAATTACGTGAGAGAAACCATGAGAAAAACCATAGGTTCTGAATTTCCACCTGTGATCAACTCTGTGCAAAAATCCCGTTTCCTTTGCAGTGAATTTTACATGCTCTGATGCTGGCTACTATCTATATTTGTTATTCTAAAGTCACTATGGAGTTCATAGAGACTGAAAGAAGAACAGACTTATTGTTTTCTGTTAACTAAAATGATTTAAGCCATCGTACTCTCTGTTGGAGACTATTGGATGACTTAGGAATTTAAAATGGACTGTAGACTCTTTTCTCTCTTTTTAGACTCTAATTTTTTAAACAGCTTAAACAGAAAGGATATTCTGAGAGGATAAATAATGACTATTTTCCTCCCTCTTTCAAATTAAATAAAATCTTGGAAATATGTGTTCCATTCATTTAATTGGAAAAATTGTTATTACAATTTTCAGCTCAAACTTAGAACATATTTCTATAATTAAATCCTGGTATATTTGTAAAAAGTAATAATGACATAGCAAAATTCACAAATGATGAAAAAATAAGAATATACTGGATTATGAAGAATGACGAATTTTGATGTTTCATGTTTTAATTCCCTCTTCAAGCAGTATTTCTGATGTGTGACTAGCTGTTGTTATTTCTTCTATTCATACTGGCATAGAGCTCCTGAGCATCCTGCTAGTCAGAGCCCTATTGCTCTAGATGCTCTGTTAGCATCATTTAAGAACATGATTGTTTCCCCAAATACCATTTTGTCTGTGCAAAATGACATAGAATTTCTTTGTATTGTTTCAGGTATGCATACGGTATACAGGGAAGGGATTTTTCTCTAAAACAATAAGAGAAACAGGAATATTAAAATGATAAAATCACTAAAAATAATAACAGCCCTAGTTCTCTACAAGCATGAATTTCCTATTCTGCTTCCTACCACATGGTAGAAAGCGACTTGCATAAAGGGAGCAAAAGAGACAAAAATTTTTCTTGCTAGGATCCTATTCTAACATTTTTTAAACAAATATTTTGACTTGGTGTAGGGGTGGGTTTCAAATCTGCCTTTACAAGGGCTTGGTTGTTCCAGTTTTAGTTTTATGATGCTGAAGTAGAAGCTGAAGGTATAACATGGACAAAACATGTTCCTCTAGATTGGCCATTACAATGCTGTAAGAATTAAAATCCCCCGAGGAGCACATACTTCATGTGTGATGTATGCCAGAGAGAAACTTCAGGAGCCCTCTGTGACTTGAACTTGAGTAAATTAAATTCATTGGGTACCTTTGCACCTAAGAGACAGCAAGTTGCTTTTTTAAGATTAATGTGGTAATAAAGACAGGAGATCACTTCATCTCTCCCTGAAATATGGCCACATCTGCAGTGGAAGTTATCAAACCTGATAACAGTTTTATAAAACCTCTTACCTATGAGTGAAAGATATGACCATGCCTGGTGGCTAGACATGCATTTGAAAAGTTTGTGTAGTCTGACTTTGCCAAAATCTGAGGGGAAAAATGGTGAAACTAGAAAAATTGGAGCAAATGGTCTGATGAAGTTCTGCCCAAAGCAGCTCGTGTCTGCCCTTCAGTCCCAAAAGGACCTAAACCCAACCCAATGAGTAGTCCACTGCTGAAAATCCTCAATCCCAACCATTAATTTAGAAAACTCCAAAAAGGGAAAGTCAATAAACTGTAATAATTAGTAAACTTCTCATCTGGTCTAAAAGATTTGGGATTTTAACTTTGTAGTACATCTTATTCTCATTTTGGAAACTGGGAAGCTGAATAACATTGTTTTAAACACAGTTCTGGACCTCAGCTGTGGATTTTGAGCCTTTTTTGGATGGTGACAGATTCTTGTTTTGTCTGTACAGCACCCTGAGCGGTTCATGACTGGGACTCTGAAGAAATAATGCAATATATATATTTTTCTTTTTACTGTTAAGTGCGTTATTGGCATTATTATTAGGCTGAACTCATTCTTGTTTGAAGAAGCCTTTGAAAACCTCTGGCAAAAGGTTCCACTGGGACCTGCTGACATTCGAGTGTTTTGCGTCAAATTCCAAAATGGCAAAGAGTTGTTACAAGCTGAAAGAAAGAGAGAGAATCTCCAAAGGACCCTGCAGACCCTGCTGAGTCTCCGAATCTACGTAAGTCAGGGAATTGAGAGATAAAGCAAACATCCCAGGTTATGGGGGTGTGAAGTTTGCTTAATGGAACAGACCTGGTAGCACCCCCGGGTGAGGGGGGAACGCCTGCGAGTTGCTTTCCAAGTGGTGGAATACTCAGGAGGTATGGGAACTGGCAGGCAACTGGCTGATATATGTGGGCTGCCCTCTGATTTCCCTTTCTTCAGGGCCAACTCTTTCCTGGCTGACTGCAAGATGTCTTGCCACAATCCATTTTTTTTTGTCTGGCCTGAGCTAAGCAAGGCCAATCTGAACAAGGAGTTTCACTGGAGACTTCCAAGGAGAACCTATAGGCTGGAGAAAACTGTTCTGGTGATGCAAGAAAAGGCAAATTGCCCTCTGAGTCAGAGCTGGATTGGTGTAGCTGGCCAGGATAAGGGAGGTTGGATCTATGGAGCAGATAACAACAGAGACACTGGGGCATTTCTTATCCAACCAGGTTTCAGATTCAAGAAGGGGTGCCAATGCCTTGTCCAACCCACATCCCAAAATGTACATCTGATGTCAGTGTAACCCGACTATCACCATGCAAGTCTCCTGCTGTGTCATCTCAGCAGGGTGGTATATATAAAACCCTGAGTAATTTCACCCCGAGCAACTGGTAGGACAGAATATTTAAGGTCAGATTCTTCTCACCCAACTTCAGACTCTGAATTAAGGCAGTTAATCCCTATCTCCTTAGGAACAGGAAAAAAGAGGAAGAAAAAGAACTCTGGATTGCAATGACAGTCTGAGATCTTCATAAGAGTGTGTATAGTGCTGCTCAATAACCTCATTTTCTCTATTTCAAGTCTAAGGTTAGGAGACATGAGTTAAGACATTTAAAACCATATATAATTTAAATTCTGTGATGGATTGACTCTATTGATTCAGAGAAAGCTCTCATGTTTAAATTAAGTCATATCAATCTCCTCACTATTTTCTGGGAAACCACAATTTGATTGCATTTCTTTTGTCCTAAGCCATATGTTTCTGTGAGAGTACAAGGAACTGTAATGTTTGGGGCTGTCGACACTCAATAATCTGTAAATCCTGGATTCAGCTGTGCTACTGTTGTGTGTGATTACAGGGGACCAGAGCAGCAAACCCACTGGAGTCACAAGTAGGGTACAAAAGCCTCCCAGATATGATTCTCATGTAAGAAAAGGTTTAACTCAGAGTGCTATACTTCATCATTCAAAAGGGATACATATCTTTAGCAGATAAAATTAAGCTGACCTGGTTCATCCACCCTGACTTCCCTGGATGCTGCACCAGCAGGAACACTGACTAATGTAAGCCAGCAACAGACTTCAGGCTTTGGAGCATCAACTCTCTAGCCTCTTCATAGATTGTTAACTGATTTACCAATTATTGTGGATTTTATTAAGAGGTCTGGGGTTGTGGGACTAAAGGGTCATGAGAGGGAGACAGATATATGGTGGAAAGGCAAATTCAGGATGACTTTTGCTGGTCTAGGCTGAGAATAACCGACTGGACTGCAATGAGATTCACACTGAAGGTCTAATTCCATTTACCAGGCTTTGCAAACTCAAACTGAAGGATGCACCACTAAACCAAATAAGAAGCAACATCATCAGAAGTATAACCAAGAGAACTTCACAGCTATTCATGAAACTACACCCATCTATCCATCTAAAGAGTAGATCCAGAGGACTGAAAGGCTGAGACACCACTCATTTCTAGAGTCTGTCCTCACAAGTGATGCAGAGTAAGAATTCATGTATATAGGAGCTGAAAATAGGTCATAATTGAAGCTGTTTTGTTGAGCAGAAGTCTAACCTGTGAATGCACAAGCAAGCTCCATCTCAGTGTCAGGCTCCTGCATGTCCCAGACACAACTCTTCCACTTTTGTTGGTAATTTCTATTTCCAGTTTGCATGAAGAAGGCTGAGTTAGAAGAACCAAGTTCTTCCTCTGACGTAACATAGATGTAGCCACCACGTTGTGTTGCCACTAGGCTTATAGATGGAGTTTTTTTGGAATTACCCAATAAGGATCTTACATCAGCAGATCTTTCTGTATTCTAATCTATCCTACACAACATGTGTCTCAAGGATGTAGCTGAAAAAAAAAAAAAAGGACCAATTTGTACATGGGTTGGGGCAATCCCAAGCACAAACCCAGGCTGGGCAAGGAGTGGCTGGAGAGCAGCCTCAAGGAGAGGGACTTGGGGGGTTGGAGGGGGGAAAACTGCCCGTGAGGCAGCCCCGTGCGCTCGCAGCCCAGAACCCACCCGTGCCCTGGGCTGCAGCCAGAGCAGAGGGGCAGCAGGGCCAGGGAGGGGATTCTCCCCCTCTGCTCCGCTCTGGGGAGACCCCCCTGCAGTGCTGGGGCCAGCTCGGGGGCCCCCAACAGCAGAAGGACCCGGAGCTGCTCGAGCCGGGCCAGAGGAGGCCACGAAGATGCTCGGGGGGCTGGAGCAGCTCCCCTGGGAGGCCGGGCTGAGAGAGTTGGGGGGGTTCAGCCTGGAGAAGAGAAGGCTCCGGGGAGCCCTTTGAGCGGCCTCCCAGGGCTTAAAGGGGGGGGCAGGAAAGGTGGGGAGGGACTCTGGATCAGGGGGTGGGGATAGGATGAGGAATTGTGGTTTTAAGTTGAAAGAGGAGAGATTTGGCTTAGATATAAGGAAGAAATTATTCTTTGTAAGGGTAGGGAGGCGCTGGTCCAGGGTGCCCAGAGAAGCTGTGGGTGCCCCCTCCCTGGAAGGGTTCAAGGCCAGGTTGGACGGGGCTGGGAGCCCCCTGGGCTGGGGGAAGGGGGCCCTGCCCGGGGCAGAGGGGTGGGACTGGATGGGCTTTAAGGTCCCTTCCAGCCCAAAGCATTCTAGGATTCTATGTTTCTTAATTTAAAGATGATGTCCAGAATATAAAACATAGACTATATTTTCCTTTCCTTTTTTTTTTTTTTTTCTTTTTGCTTTATAATGAAAGTCTATTGTTAAATAGATTCATATAATAACTGTTTGTATATTAATACAAAAAATGAGGTGCCAGCTATTTAGTTTCTTCTTTCAGGTTCCTATGGACTTTGACAATTAATACACTTCATATAATTATAAAATTTAATAATCATGGAATAGTGTTCAACTGAGGGGACAGTTGCTTTTTCATAATACCTTTAGGAACACATTTTTTAATTTGCCAAACCAAGGCCCGGTGGACAGAGCAGAGCAGTGGGAATTCTTTCTTTAGATATGTGGATGCAGAGGGATTTTAAGAGCTCACTGACTTTGAAAGAAGTGGAGGGAAACCTGGCCTTCAACCCTTGAAGTGGATTGACCTGGAACACCTATGGGGAAGAGTTTGTGTCTGAAAGAATGAAAGATGCTTATAAAACTTACTATATTGGAGCCTAGATGTAGAACTGGTATCTAGCTCAGGCTAAAGGATATTTCAGCTTCTTTGTCAGTTCTACCAAGACTCCTAAAGCTGACAGGGAGGAGAAGGACAAGGGAGGAATCAACACACATAATCCATGGGAAATTCCTAACCCACTACAAAGATCACACAATTTCCACCACATGCAAAACAATACCCACTCATTTTTCCCATATATATCCTTACTCTTCTTCATGTTCTGAGCCCTCACAACCTTATTGTGTTCCTATTTCAACAGCAAGCCAAAATGCCTTGTTACATGAGTACAACAGCAAGAAGGTTCCCCAGGCTATGTTGAGAAGCAAAAATTTCTCAGGCAAGCTCAGCTGCACAGTAATGTCTTACTCCAACCCAAATGGGAACTGGTCACCTGGTTGCTCCCGAAGTGTGTTAAATGGTCCTGGGGAACAATGGTCTGTGTCCCCTGAGGAGACCACATTAACCAGGAGTCTCTTCTTCAGTGTTTGGACCCAATGTCTGACAGAAAAACCAAATTATTATTTTGACAACACGTAGGTTTCTCAGTATTGTGGTCTGAATGACAGTAAGTCTGGGAGATCATTCCCTTAGACACCATGGTACATCACTTGGCCTCCAAAGCTCTCCTAGTCCAAGAGTTTCTAAACTATAGAGTCAGGATGGGTTCTCAGAGGGCAGGACCAGTAAAGTTGCTGCAGTTCCCAAGTTTTCTTGTGTGTAACAGGGACCCTACAGGCTCAAAGTCCCCAGAGGGCAAGAACTCAGAAACTGAAACCTACACAGAAGGTTGGTACACAGTACGACTAATTCCATCTCCTGTTCCCACAGCCTTTCTTGATCCCTGTTACTGCATCCCAGAATGAGATGTGTGCATGTGTGCAGGGCAAGCATTGCAAAGGGAGAGCTCAGCTGGGCATTTATTTCCTTGGGGAACTCCTAACGCATCAAGTAAAGGGGTAAAAAATACTTCAAAACACAAGGGATACTCAGACTGGAGAAAGGGAAAGAAAAACATCAGAACATGGGCAAGGCAGATTATTTCAAACAAAGCATTCCCAAGACAATCCCCGATTTACTTTAAGTTCCAATTAAAATTGGAGAAGGAGGAGAGGGAAGGGAAGAAACGTAAAAAAAAAAAAAAAAAAAAAAAAAAAAAAAAAGATGCTGACGTCTGTTTTCCAGTTTGGTATTGACCAGGGAAGAAATAAAAAAAAAAAAAAAAAAGCCACCACCCAGACCCTTTTTCTGATTAATAAAATTGTGATGGAAATTTCATATGTTGTCTCGGCTCCTAAACACTTCTCAGCCACATCTGGCACTGCAAGCTCCTTCCAGCCTGTTTATGTTCACAATGAGAACATTTTTTCCAGCCCTGTCAACAATTATTGTTTCCCCTGTGGGGAGGTCAGAGGTTGTCCCTCACTTCAGTCATTAAAAGAGCCTTGGCTTTGAAGTGCCTCCCTGGTCATCATTTGTTGGTGCATGTCTGAGCTGCAGAGCAGAATGAGGACAAACACGGTGGAGACCTGGACCTTGATTGCTTCTCTTTCTGCAGCAGATGAGAAGAGGTGGTGTATGGCAAAAGGGTGCTGCTGTGACGCGGTTGAGCCAAGGGTTCCCCGAGGGCGAGAGGGAGGGTGGATGCACATCTCACCTCGGGGGGCCATGGTGGCTTGTGGCCCTCCTTGGCAATGCAGAGGATTTGCAGCAAAAATGAGTCACTGCCTTTGATTTTGAGATTTTGGCTTTCCTTCACTCCTCCCTTTGATGTCGGGGTTTGTTTGCAGAGAGGAGGCGGTTTTATGAGCTCTCTTCAAAACCTGTACGACTTCCCATTGGAGGCCAGGAGATGAGGGGAGCAGGGGGGAGAACAAAACCCAACCAAGCCCCCAAAGCCCAAACCGCAGGAGCTGCAGGTGAGCCAGATAGCGTGTTCTCAGAAAACGAAGGGAAATCAGCCACGTTCTTTCTTTATGCAATAAAAGGCAGCTTCAGCAGCGCAACCATCCCCTGTCCAAGCTCCCTCCAAGCTTGTGGGGGCAGGCAGCAGCCTCGGGAGCTGGTTGTTCCCCTGAGTTGACATACCATTGCTGGTGAGGTCCTGCAGCCCAAAGAAAAGTGGTGTTTTGGGTACATGAGCAACATATTTGGTTTGGTGTCTCTTCACCCATCACAACGTTAGTCCTCAGCTTTCACTCTGGACTAGTAAGGGCCATCGATCCCGACTCAGTTCTTACCAGTTTTAGAGAGGAAAGCAGAAAAGTGAAGTAACATATCCAAAGCTACAGTGAAAATCAGTATCAAAGCCAACAATCAGCACCAAACTCACCCGATTCCCTAGGATTTCAGGATTAGCACTCTCGAGTCCTAATCCATTCACAGTATAGTTGCTCTAAGGAGAAACAATGCCTTTTTTCAGGACCAGGTCTCTTTAGGTCTACCCACCTATTCCTCATTTTTATGACTTATCCAGAGGCTTTTGGAAGGGAGGAGGATCAGGAAAGGTTGGAAAGAAGGAGCTTTGCCACTGATGCCATAGGAAAACTTCTGCAGCACAGTGCCTCGGTTTCCCTCCTATGTGAGAACGGGCATAACACCACCCTGTATCATAGGGCTGTCAAATAACTGCAAGCACAATCATCAGAGAGGTCAGCAGGCAATTCTTGAAGCAAGGGGCTTGTTCTGAGCTTACATATCACCAAGATACTGAGGTCGGAGGGGACCTCTGGAGATCATTTAATCCAACTTTTTGCTCAGACAGAGGAAGGTGGAGCAGGTTGCTCAAGGTCTTGTCCAGTCAACATTTGAATGTCTCTGAGGATGGAGACTCCATAACATCTATGTCTGCTCCAATGTTTGACCGTGCTGACCATACAAATCTTCTTCTCATGTTTAAATGGAATTTCCTGTGTTTCACTTAATGCCCATTGCCTCTTGTCCTAAACAAAATCAAAGTTTAAGAAAACTCTGTGTCAAAAATCACGTGAATTATTTCTCAGAATTCACTTTGAGATCTATGAAATTTCCAATCTCTTATCTTCCTCATTAATTTGATTTCAAAGTACATTCATTTCTTTTTGGGGAAGTGAAAAGTTAACTTTTTTATGACCAAAATTCAGATTAAAATTTTTCATTTTCTTCAATCAATCTGACACATTAAAAAATCCACTAAGGAATCCTTTGTTTACCTTAGCCTTAAGTATGCACTTTGTGAAATATAAGGGCTCTTGAACTTATTTAGAATTGATCTTCAAAAACTGAAAAAACACCTTCTTCCTTCCTAATCTTTCTGCCTTCAAGAATGCTACACAAAGTGCTGATACCAAACAGTAGGTTCATTCTCCATGCTCTCTGTGCTTGCAGAATCAAAAAAAAGAAAAAAAAAAACAAAAACAAAACCAACGCTGTGTTGTTGTTATGGCCATTAACACTTCGTTTGGAATTTTTCTTGCTTAAGAATAGTTCCATAAAGAGATATTAAAAAGTTCCAAAAATAAGCTAGTATCACTATTTGAGTGATTAGAATAGAAGTTATATATAATGAGTTTGGTTTTTGCACATGGTATGTCAGAGCAGTGTAGAGTAGCTGTATTGTATTGGTGAATCTATTTTACCTCACTTCCATTGAACTTGACATTCAAAGCTGTTATCAATCACAAAGGATAAGTAAAGAAAGGGAGATCCTGAGAGAATTAGGATGGAAACTCCTGTTTCAGAGTAAGTTTAAGGAGGCAGCAAGGGTCTGCTTCTCATTTATGATGTCCTTCCTTTTTTCCTACCAGCCAGTCATGTGCTCATCTGAAGAGGGAAACCTTCTCATGTGACTATTTCAGAGAAATGGGGACTGCCACGCAGAGAGCTCTGCCAGAATCTGCCATGTGACAGAAAAAATAGTATGAGCTTTTCTAACACTTAAATCAGCGCTGACTAAAACCACTGCACCCCAACCCCTCTCCTTTAAGAATTTGTGCTATGCATTCATTTCTCCTGCTTGTCCAGTTCTCATTTTATATTCAATGTCTTGTGCAAAGCTGTTGTTATATAAGCTGTTTTCTCACAGACACTACAAGCAAGATTTGCTTAGATTGGAAGCAATCTTCTTAGATCTTTGTGCAGTGGAAGGAGCACAGGGAAGAGCTATTCTGTGCTCAGAAGCTCCTTACACCCTTCCAGCCCTGAGTGCTGATGGAGATGAGGCACTCGCCTCCCTTGCTCTGATCTTGTGCGTTTCTGAGTTCGCCCAGATGCTCTGCTACGCCCAAATCATGTCAGTCCATCACTTGTGCAGTCAACAGGGAAGGCTGGGTGTGTTTCCACAGGGTGCTGGGACTTGTGCTGGAGACATTTCATGCGGAAACAGAAGTCAGTGATGGAGTGGGGGTGGAAGTCATCTGAATGAATGCGTATACCCAGAGCGGTGCAGCCTCCACTGGAGTGAGGGACTGCAGCTCCCCTTGGCAGTTCGTGGGGATATGGTGAATGCAGCCCAGGGGAGGATCGTTGTCCTCTGGGTAGGTGCCTAAACAGGGTCAGAAGATCCTTGGAAGGGCCTGTTTCTCTCCACTGAATATAAAGAGGAGTCTGGGGTGTCTGACTCAGCTGACGTACACAGGAGATTAAATGAAATCCCAGAATGAAAAAGGGTCACTGAGTTTAAAATACACCTCAGCCTTGTAGTTTTTACTGTTGGAAGAGCCATGTCTTCAATAACCTGATAACAAATATGATAAAAGATATCCTTCTGCTGACTCTCTTCCAGATCAAAATCCGGCTTCTTCAATGGTTAAAAAACATCACGGTAGAGATGCAAGCAACCATAGACAGTTATATCCACACACCCTGCCAACCTCATCCAGATGGAGATGCTCTGATTCCTAGAAGGGAGCTGGAAGGCCCTTATCAGAGTTGTACCTGCCTGCACAGAGAGGAGTATGTGAGAGCAAATTCCATCAGTCAGAAAGGAAAAGAGCTCAAGTTCCTAGGCAGTGCCCAGGAGATGAGTGGGGAAAGGAAGCCAAAGCTAACTTGACCTTCGAGTATGCAAAGGCATGAAAACAAATGTAAATTTGGCACCAGGCAAAATTGATCAGTCATGCCTCTTGGAGGGCACAGCTGTGCACCCAATGAATTTTAAGCTAACAGCAAGGGAAACTTTTGTCCAGAGGTCAATGCTTTGTCTCTTCTCTTCTTATCTTTGGTACCTGCTCAAAGAAAGCTCTATTTGTTGCAATTCTCTGCTTCCTTTGTTCTCTCTAAGTTATCTGTACACATGACAGTATTCCTCTGTAACAAATGTAAAATCAGTTGCAGGTTATTCCAATTTTTAAATTAGCATGAAGACCAGCCCAGGTTATTGGAAAGATCACGGTGACTGTTTATTCAGGTGAGGTATCTTGCTTTTCATTGCTCAGACTTCTAATAGAATAAATGAGCTGTTTGTTTTTAGGGCTTTGCGGAGTTTCTCACTGCAATACCTGTTCTTAAATCCCTGAGTGGGAAGAGATTGATATATTTTTTGTGTAGAAGGAAAGGAATATGTGGACCAGCAGGATGTTAATGATGAGTTTCTATTTTATACAGAACAGCCAGGGTATGAGAAGTTAATTAGTGGTATCTCCATCCTGTTTCCACCTCCAGGTAGCCAAGCAACCCTGGCATCTCTTTACCTTCCTATATTTAGAGTAGGTAGGAGCACGGATGTTATCAATCTGAGAAATGATACTCTGATGATAATACACTGTGTTTACTTACCTGTATGTTGGTCTACCTACCCACCTACTATTCCACCCCCTGAACGTCCCACAGTGATTAATGATTTTCCATGGCTCAATTTTTAACTGCATCATTAGCTGCGTCTATTCTGCTAATTAAATAGAAGCAAGGAGCTAAGTTTGGCCACGAGGCCAGTAGACACAGACTGGACACAGATACATGATATAGCACTTGGTTATAGGTCTCCTTTTGTTCACATTTTGCTTTTGATCTTAAATTATCCTTCTTGTTCTGCAAATGCTTTATTTGTTCAAAGTGTGTGATACTATATGAAGGCTTTGCTAGAGTCCAACAGTAGTGCTGTCAGAGAACAAACAAACAAACATGTTTCTCTTTTTTTGGGGTGTGGCAAGAGGAGAAAGGAGCATGCTTGAGGATGCAAAGCTTTCTAGACTAACATCGAAGCACTGTAGGATGTAGTTCTGCTCGTTTTACTTATGGTCTCCAGGGCTTGATGTCCTGAGCTGAGCTGTGTCTGGAATTTCTCTAGGAGGGGGCTATGGACCAAACCAGCACCAGGCAGGTGATTGAACTAATTTTCTACCTCTTTTTATCACATAGACATTGCTGCCAGGGCCCTGATTTTCACAAGATGGACATGCAGTGTTGCATTAAAAACTGACCCCATCAGAAGACTCTTTTAAGCTCCAGATAGAGGAGGGTTCTTCTCCCACAGCCACTGGCTAGACCTATCATTACCCACAAGTGTTTGTCAGAAACAAAACTCCCTCAAGAAACCTTTTCTTTTTGCAACACAAAATCCTTCTTACTCATTAGTAACAGGCAAATAAATCGTACCTTTTTATTTAGTGTTGAAGACGCTGAGCCTTGACAGTTCTTGAATTTTAGTGCTTAAAGCATCTCCAAACACTTTTCTCCTCTCCGTGCTCCTCTGATCTCTCACAACCCTCTAAGAGCAAACAGTCTCAAGCAAACACTTGAGTCTTTGCAGCCTGCTTTGTTCCTAGCTTGAGTAGTAGCCAGGACATCTGGCTCCTAACCTCTGCCCTTGAAGCAGGTGTTTACTCCTACCAATTTAAAGCTGATTCACAACTAGTTAAGTAAAGAGGAGCTTGTTTATCACCTTCAGCCACAACATAAACTAACCCCTTTGCCCTGGGATTGAGCATGGTCCTGTTTCATCCTTCGTGTTTGTGTGAGGAGTGCTTGAACAGATCACTGTTCAGTCATAGATGGAATTGGCTCTCACAGCACAGGGAGCAAATATATTTGTCTTTTTAGATGGTGTATCATGATTTTTTGGCTCTCTGGAGGAGGAAGAGTGGAAAATGGCTTCTTGATGTCATCCCTGCACTGTACCTCATAGTTTACACCACCTGCCATACTCTACCTTAAAGCCATCTTCATTTCAGCATAGAGTAAAAATTTCGTTCTTAGAAAAGCCTGTTTTTTCAGAGTAGGTTGCCAGCAGGTGAAACCACGGAAGCAACGTCATCCTTCAGAAGCTGAATATCTGGAAGAGTTTCAATCCACTTCTATCCTACATAGAGATATGGGGGAAGGAAGGAAGGGAAAAAGGGCCTTGCAGAAGGGGGTGGATCCCTTTAATAAGCTAGCTTTGTCCTTAACCATCTCCTTCACTGAAAATCCTGATAGCAGACAGGTGGGAAATCAGGAGATGGGAGAAATGAATGGAATTTACTTTCAGTGGATTCCACACAGCATGCTACTCTAATTAGCAGAGATAGGAATTAAAGTCATCATTTGATAAGATCATGTCATTGGGCTCTGGTGGAATTTTCTGCCTTATCTGTCATGTAATCTTATCCAGTTTGATTTTAGCAAGAGATCAGGAATTAAGAAATATAATGAGATTGTATAGTCTAGACTAAACAATCCAGAGACCATGGGCACATGTAAGGGAGGGGAGGAGAGGTGGGGTAGGGAGTTTTCAGTATGTACTGCATCTCAGCTTGCAGGGTCTACAAACCTGATGTTACTCACCATGATGTTCTCATAACCCAGTATACATGTTTCTGTTTAAGTCCTGTAGTGGCAGACTTTATCCCTCTCACCTAGAGAACTGGGCTAAATTCTGTTTCAGCTCTGACATTATCCAAAGTCAGTGCTGATATTTGGGGCTTTGGTTCAAACTATGCCCTGGGACAATTCAGAGCCTGAGCCCTGTTTCCCACTTTGTAATTTGAATCTACTGGGGGAGAGATGATTTGCATTTAATGTCTTACTCTCTCTCAGAGTCCTTTTGATGTTTAAGAGGCTTGATTCACCATTTTTTTGTATTTCTGTGATGTGCTGAATGTGATTCTCCTGGTTTCACTGACACCAGAATGAGTTAAACCACTGTCAACTTAAATGGCACCATTTTTCTCCCTATCTCTGCCTATATGCCATAGCTTACAGGTTGGTGTAACACTTCTGTTAGTGTAATGCTAGTGACATCAAAGATATTGTGTAGTTAAACACCAGACGAGCCTTTCCCAATGGATTATATGAAGTCTACAGAGAAGGTGAGGGTTTGAAGGCAACTCCCGGACCACCAAGATGCCCTCCACATATGGTTCCACCTACAAAATTAGAATGATCCATTGGCCCATTACTCAAGTGCTTGGTTATTCTGTCCTGTTTCTGTTATCAATGGCCTCTTTCTCCTTTCCAACTCCCTTTTTTCCATGACAAAATTATCGTGTGACTTTGGTAATTGTTCCTTGAAGTTCAGCCACAACATTTCTCCTTGCTGCTTTCACTTTGCTATTCTGAATAAGCCAAAGCCCCCTAAGTTTTCTTTGGTAAGAGAAGCTTTGCAATCCCTCGATTACAGCAGGAGCTATTCTCTCCTGCCATAACCCAGATATACCGAATATGAGCTGGTCCATTCCGTAAATCATCTGCAGTCCCAATATGATTCAAGAGCTATTGCAGTTGCAAAAACAGGTTTGGCCATTGCTTTTGACAGTAAAGGACTTTCCTGAGAGCCACGGGAAGCCTGAAGATGAATTCTTCTTTCTGAGACAAGACAAGTGATAGGATTCATTCTCAGTTAATTATGCCAGCATAGCAAGATTAGGTGAATTGGCCAAGGTCATGGTATGAATCACTGGCAAGGTCAGTAATGGAACATAAGAGTCCTGATTTATTGTTGTTGTTTTTTTTTTTTTTTTGTGGGGGGGAGTGGTTGGCTTTTTTTTTGTTTTGTTTTCATTTTTTTTTTCCCCTTCAATGTTTTACATACTTTTATGGCTCATCAACGCTGTGCTTGGAGCTATCCAGAATCCTCAAGGGGATGCCCGTCCAGTCAAAACATGCAATTCTTCTGCCCATGTTCCGAATCAGTTGGCCACAAACTTAGGTCTACCCACAATATCTGTGCTAAAAAGCCAGAGGATACTTAATAAAATCTTCAGCACTGTTGAAGTGTCTACACAATCTGTCTACAGAGGATCTGAAGGTGGGATGGAGCCTGCTCACACTAGTTTTCAAAACACTATGTCAACATAACCTACACTTGCAACCAAAACAGAACTGAATCCCCAATACTTGTCACTGGTATCCTGTCTTGGCTGTTAGAAATTAAATTGGACCTGTTCCTATGTAAGCCTCTCATTTCTCTTTCCCTGTCTTTTACTTTTTTTTTTTTTTTTTCCCTGGTGTTTAATGAATAATTTTTACCCTGCTGTTGTGTTGAAATTAGTGTTTTATAGGAAACCAGATTGGTTTCTGTTCTTATTTGCAAATAGACATCTAAAGAGTTTCTGGAGTTCGCAGGCTGTTTTATATGAGAAATAATGAGGGGGGGGGATGTTTCCCTCCTTGATTCTTTTTTTCCTCCTTTTTTTGCTCACCTTGGCAAAAACTGTGAAATCTGGAGAAGATAGGAGGGTCCATCAGGAGGAAGTTCTCCTACCAGTAACTGGTCTTATTTTAAGGAGAGCTTGCATGTCGGAGGAACTAGGATGGGAACAAAATATCTGGTGATGGATTTATGGCATTAACATCTCCCCAACTCAGAGAGTCAAGTGCCTGCAGCTCATCCACCCAAGTGAGGTGATACCAAGGACATCTGTGTGGGTGCTTATTGGGAGACACTGTGAAGAACATTTTTCCTGTCTTGTTTGAAATCATCGTCTGGACAAAAATCTTTCAAGTAGGAAAGATCTTTACCTCTTGTGGTCTTCTAGTGTTCATGCCTCTTTCTGGCAGTCATCAAGGTCCAGATTTTTCACAGTGACATCTGAGAAATATTGGGTAGAGGTGAATATCCCAAAACTTTGGGATAATTTGATTTCTTTAATGTGAGAACGTACTTATCTATAAGTATATATATAAATGTTTAGAGAGAGGTCCATCTGCAAGGCTACCTTCTGGCATTGCTCCAGGCAACCCTGCAACTGTTTCTCTTCTGCCCAAGAAAGGAAGCTGTGAGTGAGAAGAAGTAAGAACATAAGGGGCAGGAAGAGATTTTAGGTGGCTGCTCAGAATAGACACCCACATGCCTCAGCTCTTCCTGACCACTCAGCAGAAATAGAAAGACCAAAGAGGTAACCTGTTCTGCAGACATTGACGGTGGGGTAGAATCTTCTGCTCAGGAGCAAAACTCATGTGTCCAGATTCCCAAGCCTCCATTCAGCTCACAGCAGATCTTTAGCATTATGCTAAGAAAAAAAAAAAAAAAAAAGAAAAAAGCTCTTTGTTTTTTTCCTGATGGTGAAGATAGATTTTCTTTGGGTAATATCTTCAGTCCAGATATAAACATAAGAAGAAAGGAAGGATAAGATATCAGTCCAGGCTTTGATCTAGACCTCCCAAAGGCCTTGGACATACATTTCTTATCTGACATTAACTAAGTTGTTTAATCCCCACACACTAATTTCTCACAGTAGAATATTGCTTTAAAATGATTTTCCACTCCTCCTCTTCCTTGTTGTGTCTAATTTAGTTGGGGTGAGTGAAAAATATTCATCCTGGGCAAGCCAAAATATTTCACTAATTCCAGCTTCACTGCCAAATTATCATTTGCTTAAGAAGTTCTGAACCAACACTGGAGGTTTTTTAGAATATTTTCAACACACATCTGTCATGGTTGATTTAATTTCAGTAGATGTCTCCTCTATCAGAAAGGCTGGTTTCCATCTCCTCAGGACACTTCTAACCCTCTCCAAACCAACAGAGTATTTTTGGAACTGGTTGAAATATTTCCATGACATGACATATGGATTAAAGTTTCCATTATTTTAAAGATATTGTTTAATTTTGAAATTTTCTCCTTTTTTTTTTTTTTTTTTTTTTTTTTTTTTTTTTTAATATAGAAATCATCATACAGATAAAGGCATGAATTTAAAGAGAGAAAAATAAGAATAAAAAGCTTCTGGGGTTTAATCTGACTTTGCTATTTTAACTTGTTATGTTTCTAGAATCAAATGTATTTGTAGCCACCAAAATCTTTTTTCTCTGCAGTATTTTGAAATGCATAGCAAAGTAGAAGATTTGTCATTTGTCACCTGGCTCTGCTAAAGGCAATCCAGTTGTATATACAGTGCAATGTAAGGAAAGTCTGAGTTCAGCAGCTGGCTGTTAATATATGGTGACTATAGACTTTCTGAAGAGAGGACATAGATAACATTTTAACCATTTATTTTTGCTGGGAGTACTGCAGGGTTTAGGGAGGACAGATCTGAAACGTTTTAGATGACAAACTGTTGCTCTTCTACTTAGAAAAAAATATTTTTTCCTCAAACCCATTTATTTTCACATATAAGAAAACCCAACATCTATTTTCTTTGACAGATACTTACTGATGTAAGTCACAACTCTGAAAACGTTCTCTATCACCGCTACATAAGTTTTACTAGGTTTTGTTAACTAGTAAATTTAAAGTTCAAATATCTATTGCAACTTTAATTCAAAGTTTGATGCCATTCAAAACAAGTGAAAATACTTATTATTTTAGTCTGGTTTGCTTTAAAATAATATAAAACAAATGCATGTTTTTCTTAAGCTATCAGTACTATTCTTCTTGCTGATGTTATTAGCATATTATTTATTCATTTATTTTCATTACAGATCACCTCTGAAATAAGAACTTAAGTTTTGCTTTTAACAGTGTGACAAAATGAGAACATCATCTCACAGAAAATATCTTAACAACTCAACCAAAACTCTTAAGTTAGAATTTTAGAAGTGCAGAGCTGCCCCAAAATGTGTGCAATAATATTTGTATTTCTTGTCTAGGCAGGTGGTAAGCAATATATCTTTTGGGATATGCTTGCCTTCAGCTATCATCACATAGTGCTTTAGTTGTCTTAAATCATGTATAATTTGGCAGAAGCTATTGATATGTGTCAGCAAGTAATTCATTCTTCTTTAGTGTTGCTTGATTAGGAAGGATGCTTTCCTCAAGCTAAAAAACTCTGATTTTTGAGGGGTAGAGGTTACCATCCCCTCAGACCTGAAAGTAATATGTCTGGAAAATTTAGTAGACAAACTGTTATTCTTAACTGCTTCTTTTAAGAGGATTTTCCTTGCACAGGAGAGTGTCCAGGCCAGTTGAAATTTCTCTTAGTTCTCAATTTAATCTGGTTTGAAATGGTTAGCATGAAGGAGATGTTACAGTAATCAGTGCAGACTGTGAACCCTCTGACAAGGAGAGGCTGTCACTGAAATGTGTGAACTTGTCAGGTCTAGCTGCAAAAACAAAACAAAACAAAACAAAACAAAACTTACATGAAATACGAATGCAATGCCTTGCAACCCAACTCTAAAGGCACAGGAATACTGCAAGGTGGCCATTGCTGGGGTGCAGAAAATACGATTCAGAGAATGGCAGCTGCAGAAATGGTGACATTAACATAACTTATGTGGGAAATAAATAAACATGAACAAATCCTGTATTTTATAACACCAGTCTCATGTGAAAAACCTTCTTGCCTCTAAGTTGTGTAGAGTTCAGTTTGTTTTATATGAGAATGTGAAGAGCTAAACAGATCTCAGGAGAGATGTTCTTATGAATCTCAGGATGCTTCAGAAACCTATGTCACAAGGTGACCCCGTGAACTGAATTCTGACCTAGTGAAAATTTAAGCTTATCCTATTATTAGAATTTCCTTTACTGTATTTATCACAACCTGAATGTCCTGGCTGTGAGGGCAGGCAAGAGCCCATTTGTGCCATTAGGCATTAACTGAGGGTCCAGAGGAGATGGTAGGAGACAAGGAATCAATAACCACCTGCTTCAGAAAAAAATGTTTAAAAAAATCCTCTTGGAGTTAAGGACAGAGAGGTGAGGGAACAATTCATTGATCTTTACTGAAAGTCAACTTTAATTTCTTTTTTATCATTCCTTAATATTGACATGAAAGGTGTTGTTTTTTCACTCAGACTGGTTTGTTTTTTTTTTTTTTTTTTTTTTCCAGTGCTGTTATTTCTCCTGTGAAAAATCATCTCCTGATGTGCTAGCAAGTCAAGACAGGAAAGGAAAGGAGAACCCAGTGGACAAACTGAGCAACCCCTTGGGCACCTGAACATTACAGCCTGTTATGATTATCGGTAAAAAATGCTTCTCCTTCAGCTCAAGTGCTGTCAGCCCATATTTCAGCTGCTGACATTCCTCCCACCACATCTTGGACACCTGCAGACACTGGTGGAGATGCTCTCTCCATTACAAGAAGGCAAATCAGACTAATCTAACCTGGAATATTCTGCCTAAGTGATGATGAAGTTTCACAGGGGAGAGGCAGTACTTAGAACCCCAGTTGCTCTCCATTAAGGCTCTCTGCAAACTCTGGCAGTCAACAGATTTGCCTTTCAAGGCATTCACTGAAGCTGTAAAGGCAAGAAGGAATTTTTTCCCCCCTTTCTCTTAAATAACATATGAGATTCAAGCCTGTACTCTGTCTCTGAGAACTCCAAGCACAGGTTCAGGTTACCTTAATGTGACCCTTTAACATGGAGAAAATTCTCCCCTTCTAGCTGAGCACAAGTTCCCAACTGAATAGACGTCTCCTGCCTGCACATCTGCATGGAGGGAAATGACAAAATGTTCCAATTTTTCTAAAATGTCAACTTAAAAAAACACACGCGTGCAAGCCCAAATAGAAAACAGATGCACTGTGGCAGCCTGGGAGGTATAAATTCAAGGCTTAGAGCTGTCTTCACATCCCTCACTACCACTTTTATGGTCCTGCTTTCACTGGAGCACACCTGAGGCCTGCTGGCAAGACACTTCTTTTGAGTGTGGGTGACTCCCCAGTTGAAAACAAGCCATGAAAAAGTCTACTATGTCTGAGGGGAAAAAAAAGGTAAACACAAAAAGAGACACTCCCTGGAGTCAAATCAGATCCTGCCAACTTTATTCCACTTCGGCTCATGTTCACCCATGGAAGGTCTGACCCACTACCTTTAGAAGCAAGAGCATATAGAAAACATGTCTCCTGTAGTTTCTGGTTGCACTGCTGTTCAATCTTCCCAATCTGTAACAGGAAGAACAGATTAGGCATAGACAACTCCAAGTATCCCACTAACAGAGACTCACCCATTCTCCTTGCTGTTGTTTATTAAAATCTGTTCTTATCCGTCCCTACTTTATTTTCTTTCCATTTCTTTCCTTTCCTATTACACATTTCCTCATAGATCAAAGGCAAAACTTGCTAGTGGAAAGCAACTTCAGTTCAGGTCAACCTATCTGGTGCATTAATTCATCCATCATTTGGTTAAATTTTTCAATAATTAATGCCTTGGATCAAAACTAAGGACCCTGATATAAGACCTGCCCTGTCTCTAAGATTTCTTGAGTCATGTAGCGTAGTGATGGGATGAGGGCTAGTGGTTTTAAACTGAAAGAGGGGAGGTTTAGGTTAGATATTAGGAAGAAATTCTTCCCTGTGCGAGTGGTGAGGCGCTGGCCCAGGGTGCCCAGAGCAGCTGTGGCTGCCCCCTCCCTGGAAGGGTTCAAGGCCAGGTTGGACGGGGCTGGGAGCACCCTGGGCTGGGGGAAGGGGGCCCTGCCTGTGGTGAGGGGATTGGAATTGGGTGGGCTTTAAGGTCCCTTCCAAGCCAAACCACTAGGATTCTATGATTCTATTGGAATTGTTTTGTTTCGATTCTACTGATGGATTTAAAAAAGGTAAACATCATGAAATTACATTTAAAAAACAAAAACATCAAGAAAAAGGAAAATGGGGAAACAAACTAAAAATCAATAGTGTTTGAGATACCTAAACTGAGGTAGGGTGCCAAAATACTCCCTGGAGAGAGATCCCATGTGCTCAGAAGCCCTACATATTCAAGTCCCCAGCCTTCCTGAACACATACCACACATTAAACCAGCAAAATTCAAAGACTTGGTCACCAATAATCCTCTCAGTAATCCCACAAAGAGCCAGGAAGCCTATAAGTGTTAACACTGGAGCCTCTGTCAGGCTGTTCTGCAGTTTTTGAATCTGAGTGTGGTCTCCACCAAAAACAGCCTTTGCTCATCTTCCACAACTGCCTTTGGAAACTCATTGTCAAAGAGGAATATCATGATGAGGAGCCTATCAGGACTCAGAAAGGGACGGGAAAGTTTGTCTTGGCAGTATAGTTGTACTGAGCTCTGATAAACAGGGCTCATAAATACTGCAAGAATTTCAGAAATAAATCAGTACAAGCTACAAATACTTTGTATCAGTCAGTCTTTCCATGCACTCCTTTTGTGATGCATGAAGTAAAAAGGGGAGGTTAAAATACTGCTTTTTCTCTCCTTTCAGCTCCAAGTTGCCTAATATATCCTTTACCAGAATGCCTTGGATATTAACTCCATTACTTCAATCATCCTTCCCTTTATTGTTGTTTTTCTGTTTCCCTATTATTCTTTCTCCCTACAGCTATCAACTTCATCCTGACTATCCTTTCGCCGGCCTCTTGTTTCTCTGATAAAGCACTTATTAGGATTTCTAGAGATATTTTTCACTGCCTTCTAGTAACTGAAACTCTCATTAAATGTTCAGGGCCATTCCCCTCTCAGGTGCATGGCATGTTGCCATGCATTTCGGGAAACCAGCTACTGAGCTCACATGAGCTTTGTGATAACGCGCTGGAAAAGCCAGAACAGTGAAAACTGGAAATCTGTACAGCTTGTGCTATGTGTCAGCTGCCCAGATAGCACGTGAAAAACAAACGACAGGTCACCGACAGGCCTCTGGCTCCATCCAAGCTGTGAGTAATGGTGCCTCATTAATTCTCGTAATTTGAATATTTAATTATTCAAAATACACAGATAACACTTCCCTCCAAAATTTTTCTTTATCCAACTTTTCCAATCCACTTAGGATTCCCACTGGCTGCTGGAGCAGCAAAGCCAAGACATTGTTAATGTCTCACCTTGTACCTCTCCATTCCTCATCATCTCCATCCCATCTCATGCATAAGTCTCACATTTATGTTGAAAATTATATGTTCCCTGTTCAAAGTCTGCAGTTACAGAAGGCACAAAATTTCCAAAATAAATAGTTCTTCAGCATCCTCCTTTAAATAATACAGATAAAGTTATCCCACAGGAGACATCAGCATTTACCAAAAATGACTACATCTAAAACAACTGAATAGTGGAGGCATATCCCAAGTTTTTGCTCTGAAATGTCCTCTAATTTCAGTTTGTTTGTTTATAACAAGTAATGAAGAGGAAAACACTATCCTTAAAATGAAATATTCAGTGACAGCAATAATTTATGAATAAAAGATAGGAATTACCAATGAAGTGCCGAAAGGACCAAATCTGTGTTTTTTACTGTCCAGTGTATTAATAAATAATCTGGAAAAAGACATAAGAAATAAGTCAGTGGACTGTTCCAGTGGTAGAAGAAACTCTTCAGGATAGGAAGCATTAAAAGTGCAAAGAGAAAAAAAAAAAAAAAAGACACAAAAAAAAACACAAAAAGAAATAAAAGCCTAAACCATCTATTTTAAGTATCCATACAAGCTGATGGACTCTAGTTGCTTTTACCATTGAGGGAATTGGTCTTGGAACATCTGTGGATAATTCTACAACCCAAATTTGCTCACAAGGTCAGTGACTGTCAAAAAAGGCTATGAGACTCTCAGGAATAGTTAGATAAAAACTAGATAACAAACCAGAACAACTTGGTTAAGCTCCTATAAGGATGGATAATGTCTCTGTGTTTTGAATACTTGAATACACCTCTTCCTCCACTCTCAGAAATATATAATGGATTTTAAAATGTTATGAGGCCACAAGGATAATGAAAGGTATAGAATGGTTTCCATATGAGAAGAAAAATAGATTAGTTGTCTTTTGCCTGGAAAAGAGGTGTGAATGAGAGGCATGTTGCAGACATCACAGAAACACAGTATCTTAGAAAAGATGACTGCAGAGTTAGTCATTATTCTCATAGTAGAAGTGCTGCAGGACACTTAATCAAAAAGAAAACCTTAAACAAACAAAAGGATATATTTCTGTAACACACTTATGCATCAAGAAATAACTGTGGATTCAAAATTCAGTCAGATCCATTTATGGAAACAAAAATCATCATGAACCTTTGATGCAAAGATACAGCTACGAATGATGGTTTACGCAGCTCCTTCAGCAACAAGTTCACAGAAGTTCTAAGTGCACGTGAGTCTGAATCTGTGTGTATAAGGAAGGGGTGTCCTGGGGGAAGTGTCAACCTGTGTGTGTCCTGTTCTTTATACTCTTTCCTAAACCATCTGCTGCATGTCACTGATGGGAACAGGACAACAGACTACAAGAATTCAGTCAGACTCAGGATGGTAACTCTTATTTTTCACGATATAATTTGGATGTCTTTTTCTAGATTTTTAGCATACACTTTAATTTTAGCTTTCTATCTTGATTTATCATGAGTATTCATGTTCAATAGCTCATATTTTTCCATGCCAGAGGTAAATAAGCTTCCTGCCCATGCATGCTTACATGAAAGTAACAGAGGCATGACAGGAACCATCGTGATGATCTTGTCATCTGGTCTTTATATCTGCAGAAGACCCAGTGACTTGAAACCAAATTCCTCTCTCCATTGTCCTTATAGATATTGTGGCTTAATAAGGACTAACTGGACACCATTCATGTGGAGTTTCTACTGGACACAGTGCCTGGATAACTCCCACAACATATATCATGACTCCCACATTCAGCAACCTTCTGCCAGTGAGAATCAAGTCAGTGTCATGAACATTATCTCATGTTCTGATTGGGACCCATTGAAACATTCATAATGGGACAAATCAGCACTTTTTTATAAAGAGAAAGAAACACCATATTCCCCGTGTCTCCTGATATGTCTCAAGCTGTTTATGCACTATTTGGCTTTAGCATGGAAAAATAAAGGTTGATTTTATAGAGGGCTTTTGTGGCCTTATAAAATGAAAAAAGAATGTTATAGAATTCATTGCATCTGGACTGCTGGATATATTATGGTTGCCATCTGTTCTTTTAACACTGTTGATTATTTTTGTGGGCCTGGCAGATTTCTATACAAAAGAAACTGGAAAGTTTAATGTTCTTATTACTATCTTAGTTAAAAAATGGATAAACTGGACACATTTTTGATATCTTCATCTCTGATGCCCAGCATACTCCCAGGTTTCTACTGAAGTGTTGCAGCTCAGGTAAGTGAGAGGAAAAAGCATAAAATGAACACAACAAAAGATGGTCAGCAGTGTCTAAATTAGCTCTCAGTATGAACGTTGCATTCCACCTGTCTCTATTCATTGTGTAGCATGTACTTTAGGTATTTTTATTAACAGATATTTCCATCAGGACTTTATTAGGACTGCAAGAATAAAAATGTCTTAAGGCAGGAGAGCTTGTATGAGGTAAAATATCCATCTATTCTTCTTGGAAATAGCACTAAACTTCTCCTCACCCAAGCTCTAAGAACAACTAAAGAGAACAATGAAACATAATGTTGATGTAGAGCTCCTCAGAGCAGATGGCAGAGTATAGTTGTGGGGGGACACCTCTATTCCTGCTGCCTTCCTGAATCCCTTCTCTCTCAAACTAGAGCTCTTTTTAAAAATAAGATATCTATCTGAATGTCTGAAAGACTTCCTTTCCTTCTCTGAGTAGATATTTTTGCTCATTGGTCATCTCTTTTGACTCATGGATAATCATTCCTATCTTGTGTTTTCCTTCCTGCCCCAGACTGCTTCCTTAGACAATTTTTCTTAGTTTCTGGGTCTGTCTTGGCCATTGCACTCTTACTTCTTGGAAGATGATTTCCTTTTTGTCTCCTTCAGTGTACAGTCTCGTCTTCTCTAGCTCATGCAAAGCAGAAGCAGAGGAAAGAGAATGGTGGAAGTTGAAAGTTGCTTTCACTGAACATTTTCACAATTTATTTCTAGAAGTAAGAGTCTCATCCTCAATTCTTCTGCAACAGAATGCTTCTGTATACTTAGCACAAAGCCTCTGGTATTATTACAACTATAGCTCAGTAAAACTATAGGGCTGACCTATGGATGTCTGGTGCTAAAAGCTTCATCTAGGGGGTTTTAATAAGTTCTGGAACATGAACAATTAGGAATACTCTCAGAACCCATATATGGACCACTTGAGTCTCACCTAATTCAGATGCAAATTCTTCCTAGGAACGTTACTGGATGCAACTTCTTATTGGGAGCATAAACAAACTTTTCTTTGCTTCTAACCACCTAGGCAGGTTTTACCCTGAAGGATGAACTGACCAGACTTTTGATATTATTACATTTTAGGTTTTTTCTTGGGTCATTGATGGATATCACTTGTCTTCCAAACATTGCACAGGGGAGAATTTTGTCTTTATTTTTGCAGTTGTCATGGGATTCCTGTTTATGACCTGCCTGTTTACCTTACCCATGATTAATTTCCTTATCCTTCTGGACTATTTCTGCTACAGTACTTGAACTGATTCTCTCCTTTATGTTCTTGCCTTTTTTTGTTTTCTTCTTCTGCTCAGCCCCCTGTTTCTGCTGCTGATCATGCAGTGGAGAGGTCCTTTATGTCAACAAAGCACTATATCCCTGTCTACAGTTCTTGTATTTTACAAGAGTTATGAAGAAAGAAGTGAGGACTACAGAAAATAATTTATTCACTTAGAGACTAATCTACTCAGTCTATGAAAGGAGATTGACAGCTGACGATTATAATACCTATGCACCTTTACAGGCACACAGTATTGGCTAACAATGCATTCTACTGTTAGATGGAAAAAAAGAAAATGAAAACCACTTGTAGAAGCTGAAGCCAGGCAAGTTCAAATGGGAAACAAACTCTACATTTTCAAGGGAAATGTGCCAACACAGAAAACCCCTGAAAGAGGGGGTAAATTTTCCAGCATTTGTCATGTGATTCAAATTGCAGATTAAGACACATTGAGATATCTGTCTGTATGTGAGCTGTATCAATATGTGGGTCTAAATTCCCTCTACAGTGAATGCAGATTTTTGGCAAGATTCAGTTGCTTATACATAGATAACTAATGTCATTTTGGGTGTTGTGAGGTATTCTACCTGCTGTCCAGATGTCTGCTTGAGAAAGGCATTTGCATCTTGAACCTACTGTGTCAGAGGAGCCAGCTCCTGTGGGTGTCTGTGATACTCAGGGGTCTTTCATGCAGCATTAGACAGTAACTGGAGACAAAATGCCATTGTTCTGAACAAATCATTCTCCTTTTGGGTGAGAAGAGATGCTTTCCAAACTTCACTGATGATATTGATTAGGGACTTGACTTAGGTGCAACTTGTCCCGTCTGAGATGCTCTAAGATAACCCTCCTGGCTACCAGCTGCATCTTCATTAGGGCATGGGTCTCCTGTGAATCTCTCATTAGAGGCAGGTCTGTGTAAATACCTTGGCTATACTAGGTTACCTCAAATGGGATAAAGCATCTGTATTTAGGCAATAAATTACATCTGTAAGCAATGCAGGCGATTGAGCATAGAGAGCTATTCACCTAACCTACATGTGACCCACTCCTTTCTGGAGCAGCATCTGGAAACCAGGCAAGATACCCCACAGTGATTAAAATAAAACTAGACACCTCTATTTATTTTCCTATAGTTACAGGGAGTTGCGGGATGGGAACAGTGGATTTTAACTAAGGGAACACTGACAAAGCTCACCTGACAGAAATACATGCAGACTTCTTAGTAAGGTTTTGCAGGAAAGGGCCCGAGAAAAGAATTATTCATGTATCAAAAAATTCCAAGTGAGAGAATAAATTCCTGGGATGTGAGGAAGCTGTAACAGTTTACACCTGTAGGTGGTCTTAAATCCAAGTCCCAAAGGTGGCATTAGAACACTCTGTCTCTCCCAGGTCATCAAGTTTCACCTGGTCACCCTTTAACAAGCCGAAAAAGTTTTGTTGGACTAAAGGGTTTCAGTACTCAGCAAACAAAGCCACATTTCAAGGCAGGGACAGGAAAATTGAGACTGCTATGGGGAACTGGTAGGTGAGTTATGCACAGTTATGCCAGCAGGTAAAATATGGCTCATATACCAGAGGAAGCTGAAATCACTCTACCAAAGGGGAAAATAATTTCCAGATCAAGGTAGATAGTGTAGTTGTGAGCACCAGTACATACAACACCAAAGCTTTGTCTGCTTCTAGCCTTTGTGAAGTTTGATGCTTCATTGAAAGGAAGAAAAGGAAACCCAAACTCCTTCACAACCCTTGTACACCCTTGATTTCAGAAGGTTATGACATGTTATAACCACACATTGCAGAACATTTTCTCTGGCTTCTAGAGGAAAAAAGGCATTAGTAATTAAAAAAGAAAAAAGGTCAAAATCTATCTTCATGCTGATGAGATTTACCAGTGACGACCTATCAAAATGGCATGAATTATGTGAGTTTGATCTATTACTGTTCTATGCCCAACATTTATGTCTTCTATTCCCGGTTGCTCAACAAGAACACCAACCAAAGACAGTCTCAATGATGTGAAAAAATAAATCGTGAGCTTTGAAATCTGACCTTACCCATTTTATTTTGTTATCTTCTATATCTTTTCCTTCTTTGCTAATAATAGGAAACTACAGAAGTTAATTTTAATGTAGTGAAAATAATGTTACTGTGGACTTTTTGAAGGTCACACCAAGACAAATTGTTCTAGAGGGAAATTCACATAAAGATTTACACTAATGCTTGGTGCATTAGTCCCACTAAGTCTCCATCAGAAGGAATAAGTTTCTCTGACTGTAGGGGACTACAGATAGTAGTTTCAAATGATAGTGGAGCATAACACTCCATATCTTTTCTAAGAAGGCAGAAGAAATTTCTGTTCTGATCTGAAAACAATGTTGCTGAGCTTTCCATGATGTTGTACTTAACAACCCCTGGTGAGAAGGACTTGGCTTTATGTCAATACTGTGCTACTTATTTGAGAGCTGGCCCCTTTTCCAGTGTGAACTTTAGGTAGAAAAAGCACATGACTTCCCACAAAAGACTATGGCATAATGCCCCAAACTTATGTTCTCCCCAAAAGCTAAGGAGAAAAGAGGTGGACTTCATCTCACCTAACTTTAACCATCTCAGAGTTAGGCATCTACTCCAAGCAAATCATCAAGTCTCCTTCTACAATCAGTGGGCAGTGAGGGATACTTCCAGGTTATGAGTCATCCTGTCCTGGCAGAGGTGACCAAAAGAGCTGGAATAAGATGCCTCTCTCTCACTTCATTGACTATTAAGGAAACCTAGATGACTACTTTGGACCTCAGGCGTATATTTCTGGTGGTTAAAGTTACACAGGATAAATCCAGCTCTCACTTCAAAGCTTTCAATAAATTTGTCGTTCTTTTCATCACATTAGAGAACCAATTAGGAAATTCTCCACAAAATTTGGCTTAGAAAATATGTAACTGTATTTTAAGTATCTCTCCTGACATGAAACAAACAAGCAGGGAATGAAATAGAGAATCTCTATAGTTCTGAAGACATTTGAAAACATAGCAAGCAGGAGTAAATTGCTAAGTTTTTTGTTTTGTTTTGCTTTGTTTTGTTTTTCTTAAAAATTATATTCCATCATGATATTATATATTTGTTAAATCACTGTTTAATGCTTTAGATTAGCTACAGTATTACAGAGGTACTATACTGAAAACATATATATATTGCATCTATTCTGTGTTCTTTATTTTGGCATAGGACATTTCTTCCCAAATAATGGAATATTTTAATCTGTCTCTTGTATTCTGCACCCCCAATATGACAGGAGCAGGTGTCTTCCCTTATTTAGCTTCAATGATTCTGCATATTCGCTGCCTTCTGGTTCCTATGGATGTTGCCATGACAAAGTCATCGCTGCTGAGGGACAGGCCAAGACTCTATTCCATATTACTCAGCTGTAACCTGAGATAGAAATTAAGTTGCAGTTTAAAATAACTAAGTTTGGCTTGTAGGGAGAAGATTCTCTTGTCTGAATGAAGGCTCTCAGTGGCAGTTGACACATCCTGACATACTCAGTTTGATGCTCCTGAGTGTTCAAAGTGTCTTGTAGGTCCTGTTTCCAATCCCTAAGCCCCCATGTGGACCTCTCAGAAACCCATGTGCCTCAAATGTTGTAAGAAAGACATGCATGGTTAGGTAAATAAATTGCATCACAGCAGCTCATGTGAGCAAGATGTCTCAGGTCACATTATAATCACTGCAGATCACATCTGTAAGGTCAACTAAGTTGAAAGAATATTTTAGCTCATGAAATGTAGGAGTGTTTTGTGACCTGAGTAACTCTGAATAACTGTAAGACGTTTATGACCATTCTCATCCTCATTTGGAGAGGTTAAGTACTTATATTTTAGGTCTTGTACCCTGCATTTAGGTACCTAAATTGTATGTTTTGAATATCACTTTCATATTATCTGGGTACACAGAAGAGAGCAATCCAGGTGCTCCTTCTGACCGATTCTTTGGTTTCCATGTACACTGCTTTCATATTCATCAGTCATTTTGTCCTTCCTCTGAAGTCTGAACACGTCTTGTGTTTTTCTACAGAAAAAAGTTTCCTCTTGTGTCATGTGGGCCATGATATCTTTCCCAGAATCCTCTAGAAATGTTACTTAAGATTTTTTTATAAGAATTGGAATACTATTGGTTCTTATTGCTCACCCCATCTCTGTTCATAAAGCATCTTATTAGTTTGAGTTTGAGTTGTTCACTACTACATCTAAAGAATATTATAGTCATGTGGCCAGTTGTCAGTGAATAGTATGAAGTAGGTGCCTTTTTGACCACTGAGGACTGTTCTCTATTTTATGACTAAGGGGGCTACTCTTGAAGATGTAAAGAGTTCTTTCTAGTGTCATTTTCTGATCTATTTGAAACTACTTATTGTCACAGCAAAGTCTAATAGGAAAACTGAGAGCAAAACAAAGCAATATCTCATTCTTCTGCTTCTAGTGATCTAAATATTATACTAGACTGCCCTTCCAGTAGGATCATAGACCTGTATAAAGTCTCTTCATCATGGAAAACAGTCCTCCTGCTAGTATGTGCACTTAATCATGTAATCTGCTATAGCAGCCCTCTGTGACACAACTTTTACATAATTAAGTTAATCAACCCTTCTCTCCTGTTTGGATTTCTTCTAAGAGGAGCAGCCATGGTGAATCAAAAGTGGTCCAGAGATGAAGTTGTAGCTTGAGGACTAAATGAAAACATTGCCCTGAATTGAATGAATACCTTGTGATGATCTTAAATCAGGCATAAAATCACACAGTTAAAAGAAGGAAAAAAAAACTTCTATATATTACCCACAACTCACTGCAAAATAAATTTGCATAAAATTCCACCTAAATGCAATTTCTACTTCCACCCACTAGATGGAAGCAAACATTAATTTATGTGATCATGCCAGCTGTGCACTATATATTTAATGTCTGGATGCCAACGTGTGTGGTCTTGTGGTTTTGACTTACCTTTTTAGTACTGTTTAATGAGGGAAATGCATAACTTTGAGCAAATCAATTCTCGGACATCATAAAAGGTGTAGATTGACTAAGGACCAAGGGATCACTTCAGTACAAAAAAGGAAGGAGTGGAAACCTGCAGTATCTTTTCCTATAAACTAAATCAAATGTAAATGTTTGTTCAGGGGGTGTTTTATTTTTAAGCCTTGACTAAGAATCTAATGTTTTTTGAATCTGCAGTGAAAAATATTTTGAATTTGAATCTCTAGATGCTCGCTCACTAATACCCTGCCTTCACTTTTTGAAGAGTAGGCCAAGTATAAAATCATGTGTCATGGAAGGCTGTGCCATCAAAGCAAAACAATTTCTAGGGTTTTATTTGGTATATACATGTCAGCTTTCCAAGAACAGTCCATTAAATGAAACAAATTTTCTTCTGCAACAGGGAGAAATTTAAATATTACTAGTCAGTATTTACTGGAAGTGGTTGAGAAATTAAAGCATCAACGTAGTGGCTCCTGAGTCACTACGGCTTGCAAGAAATTCAAGCAGATCTCCCTTGTGGGGCATGTATCAAGTGGTAGATAATGAGGTGTTGCTTGCATAAGGGCTTCTTCATAATCCAAATGTCCAATGTGGGGAGGGAGTTGATAGGCAGAGGCAGCTGAAACCCTAACTGAGATATTTTCCTGGAATCCAGCTTCTCAGTCAACCCAGCCCCATCCTTTAGTGTAGAGGATCCCTAGTGAATCTTTAGTGTTTGTCACTGTGATCAACTTTTTTAGGTCTCCCTCCTTCAGCTCTTAGGAGTACATAGCATGTTATGACTCTCCCAGCCTCAGACTTTCCAGGTGCCTTAGAGAGTGCTTGTAAATCCCTGCAGAAGGTGTGCATTTCTCCTGCTGGTTCTCAGCTAGCCTAGGATGACTAAATTTAGAAGTAGGCATTTAATTATGTAAAGTTAAGGGATATATGTACCACAGCTGTTCACTGCCTGATCACCAATGTGTAGGAAGCAAATTAAATTTTGTTATTTCACTGTGCTTTTAATATTTCAGTAATAAAGTAGGAGCTTTGCACCTATCCATTTCAGTGATGTTCTAATGACTAATCAGCACCAGATTAAATATTTTAACCTACATACAGAGAAGTGGAAATAAAAGATCCTATTTACTCCTATTTCACATTTGCTCTTCGGGTTTACTCTATTTCCTGATTACTTTGACAGAGGTGTAATTCAGTGGCTTAAATCAACAAATTAGTGATTTTACAATCAGATACAAAGTCCTGCACTGTAACATCAAAAAGAACACGGATGACAAAGACTGGGCAAGCAGAAAAAGAGGGAAGGACGGAAGGATGGGAGGGTGGAAGGACAGAAGGAAAGAAAGGTGGTTCTCTGATAATACTTTCCATCTCATAGTGCGGGAGATATGAAAGAGCTTTATGGAGGCAATCATGTTATCATGATCCTTGTTTCACAGGTTGGGGAAATGAAGCACAGTTGATGTGCCTGTTCAGGAGGCATCTAGCATCTAGCAGGCTAGAAGCAGAGCATGGAATAAAACTTAAGGCTATTTGAGGCCTTTTCAGGTACTTTATAAACTAAAAATCATAGTCTTGGTGGGTTGATTACAGACTGTTGTGTGCTCTTTGCACAGATGGAATAAACTTCTGGTTTGTCCCTGCTCATGTTAAGTTTCACTGAAAAAGAATATGACTAAGGTACAGGATTTTTTTGGAAACAATTCCTCACCAATACAAAATTTTGGGAGAAAAAGAAAGCTTCATTCACCAACACAAAAAAGAAATTATCTACAAAAAAACTTAAAAATCTCAGATCTCGGCACAGAATCAGGGAGATAAAATCAGTCCCATGCCTTAACATTTAACTTCTGAAGTGAAGCCACTTTCTTTCTAATAATGAAACTTTGTCTATCCAGATAGATTTCATTAGCTAGAAAGGGAAACATTTTTTTAGATTTTTTTCCCTGCCTACTAGAACTCACAAAACAAAGGCATGTAACAATACATTATTGAAAATACATGGCACGTGGAATAAAAGGAGAACTTGGTGAGAATAATCATCCATCCAAGACTTCTCTGGGATTTAAAAAAAACTATTGCAAAGGACAAAAGTGTTTGCAGTGAGGCAAATCAGGTCTGCTTGCTGCAATATGCTTTTATGAATAGACAAAACAATGTTCTGTTCTAAAGTTTATGATGGCAGTCGTAGGGTAATTTAGTGAGTTCAGACTCCTTTCTGCCTAATTTCCTCCTCTTCCTCCTCACTGCTTTGCAATTCCTAAGACAATTTATTTTCTGTCTATTAGAAGGGTAATTATTACAATTTATTATTGTATGGGACTCCTGAATATTACACAACTTGTCCCTCCCTGCCTTCCTCTCCCTGCAGAGACATGGACTGATGTATTGGACAGAATTTATTTTTTTTTTAACTCTTATTGGACAAAGTTGGAAGTAGCCCAGAAAACTGGACATGCTACTTCCCAGGCAATGATGAAGGAGCCAATGATGAGAAAGAGAACTGAATGATTCACATTCAACTATGACAGGCAGGTCAGATGTCTCAGACTGTTCAAAAATAAAATATTTCAGGTACGGAATAGAATTTTAAATTCAAATGAAACACTAAATGCCAGTCTAGAATAGTTTTTAATTGGAAATGTCTGTTGGTATGGTTTGGGTTTTTTCCAGAATTCATTTTGCTGGAGTTCATTCTGGAGTGGGAAAAACATAGAGTTCACAGAACTACGAGCTAGTCTACAGAAGGACATAAGTTCACTTCTCAACAGAGCTGGTAAAGGTGATGAGACAAGTATTAGTTGTGAAGTCTTGGATTCTGGGCTTAGCTTTTTTACAGCATCTCTAGGATGGATCACAAGACAGGGATGCTCTCAGGTACTTGAAACCATTGAGCAATTCTGGGATATCACCTTGGTGCCCTGCAGACAACTGTTTTATATGGTGCGCAGTTACACTGGACTCTCTAGGTGCACCTTTACACATCTTTCTAATTTTTATGATTTAATTGTAATTTTTAACGCGTTCAACCAGTGTTCAGTCCTTGAATTCATATGACAGTGGGAAATTAATGTTTGTTTTCTTAAAAATTAAAGTTCTTAGACCTCATGATCTAGAGTAAAGACTGCTGGAGTGATTTCAGAGCAGCAAGGAGCAGATCTAGAAGGGAAATAAGAAGAAAGCTCCTAGTGGATGATAACCACCCAACTTTCACAGCATCCAACATGTTACATCAAATACTGATCAGGTGATGTAAGAGTAGCTCTCCAACCACATATTTCTCCTCTCTCATTCTCCTGTCAGCCCTGAAAATGTCTTAAAAACAGAGGGAGTCAAAAGGCATATTGTTATCACCTTTACTTGAAAATTTCCTGATATTTAAAACCTCAACATTGTTAGTCTTCTTGTCAGTGATACTGACTTCCAGCCATATCATCATAAAAAAAAGAAAAGGAAAAAACCCCCACATTTCTTCAGTGCAGGCTTTCCTTACTTTAATGAGAAGAGCATTGAAAAGGGCACCTAACATAAACCAAAGAAACAAGACCACTTCTTTTTAATTAAAACTACATAAACCCCAGAGCATCTCTTCCCAGGGCATGTAAGTGACAGCAGAGAGTGGTCATTAGTCCTAACGAAAGAGCTGCCAGAAAGCCCTCGGACTCCTAAGTGAGAGAGCTTTAACTTGTCATGGTGAAAACACATTTATTACAGCTAACGAATCTTGGCTAAGGTCTATAAAACAGTGGCATCTGACTGAAGAAGCCGCGATTGTCTTCTCCAGCAGTGACCTTGTCATGTGCATTGATAGAGGCCAGAGCAGTTCTGCAGGACTCTCGGGAGGTTACGGGGTCTCTGGGCTGCTCCTTTAATTAGCCCTCAGATAGCTCAAGAGAATTTCCTGCTGCAGTTCATGGTGGGACAGGGCAAAGGCCTCTGCGACAGCCCTGTGAAGAGGAGGTGATGTTTATGCAAGGAGCTGACCCCCGTAATCACTGTGTTGACTTCAGTACGTGGGCTGAAAGTCCAAAATGAACACAGCCGTGCCCATGGCTGTTTATAAGTGAGAGGAGAGGGTGGGAAAAGGGATGGGAGGGGATGGGGGAAACAACGCCGTGAGTGGAAATGGAGTGCATGCTTTGGGGCAGGCAGAAATGCTTTTCTTCTCTTGGTGCTTGCTTCAAAATGCACAAGAGTGGCTAAACGTGCCTTGCACAGGGTGATCCAGGATCTGCGTTTGTCCTGTCATCCCCTTCCAGCCTGCACCCTGCTCAGCTGCACCAGAGAGTATCTGCACATCCCTCAACACTGTTGCCCTCTTGTTTTTCCTGCCAAAGTGGAATAACCGCTCAGTGGATTTTGCATCCAAACCCCCACACTTCAGAAGGGCAACTTTGGTTTGTGCTGGAGGCTGCAGAAA
The DNA here is from genome assembly GCF_018691265.1 of Tyto alba. NCBI lineage: Eukaryota > Metazoa > Chordata > Aves > Strigiformes > Tytonidae > Tyto > Tyto alba. The sequence goes on along the minus strand of NW_024881313.1, from coordinate 39,495,631 downwards.
CTCCAGAATGGCTACAAGATCAAAGATAAGCAAATTTAAGCTGAAAGGATTTAATTTTCTTCTTTCTCCACTGAAGACATGCTTGCCCCTCACATAGGCACAGAGGAGTCAAGAGTGGGCCTTTCATTAGTTTATCAATGCTAAGGTATTGTGGTGTTTGGTGCTGCATGAAGAAATAACATGGCATCAGCCTTATCGTAGGTAGAGCTGGGGCAGACGAGATGGACACAGCAAGCATGTGTAGATCCTTTTTACAGATTGTAACACGAGAGCCACAGGAGACGAACAGATCTACCAAAATCATGTGTAGAGCCTATCACAGATTTGTGAGTGTATGTTCTGGTAACTGGACAAAGTAGAGTATTCACTGGAAAATCATAAACTTTATTAGCTCCCTGGATCATCTTAAGTGCTTTCCTGCCAGGTCAACAGGATTGAAAAACTAAAGAGAGATGATACTTGGTTTATAACCACATTTTCCAATGAGAAAGTTTTTATAGCTCTTAAAGAACATACATATTCCAAATTACTAAGAAAACTGGTAAAGTCCCCTCTTGTGTAGAAAGATCAACAAAATGGGTAAGATTCTCATTTGTACCCTGCTTTGAGATGTTGCAGAGGACAGCATCAGATGACTGCTCAATTTGACCAGTTTGAGGCAGGGATGGGTTGGGTTGTATTCTCTGTGAAACTGAAAGCACTCCTCATCCTCTGGGAAGTGGTAGCTACCTAGAAAGAAAATTTACATTAATTTGTTTTACATTGCATCTATACTGTTCTGAGAATACATCCCTTGTGGCAGCCCCTCAGACTTCCCAGAGGCTTCCAACTCAGTCATTTAGAATGGATTAACCACAGCCTCCCTGTGTGCTGGCCTCCATCTCCACTGACCTACTGAGATTACGGGTTCTATTTCCCCAGAAACTGAGAAAAGGGAAAAAGATCATCGTCTCCTTGAAAGACAGCATACTGGGCTAAACTGACTTTCCCTCTGACCCAGGACAGATGTTCCTGCATTCATTAACAGAACGAAGGGTTTTTAACAGCTGCTGTAGCAGCTACCAGTTTTAGCTCTGAAGATTTCCAAGTGCGATTTCTGCAGTTTATGAATGACAATGTAGTTATCAATCCAGCCTGTCTTGGAATACATTTAAACCCAAGAGTACCCTTCAGACAGATAAATCAATGACGTTGCAGGAATTCTTGCTCCTAGTAAAAATCTTATCACATAATTCATGGTTTGATGAAGTCTCCTGTGTGTAAATGGTGAACTGGAACTGTTTGTTGTTTTGTTTTTTTTTTTTTTTTTTTTTTTTTTTTTTTAGCAGATCTTTATATAAGACACTTAATTCCTGAGGTAATAATATTATATATTTTAATCTGTGAGGGAAAAATTGCTTTAAAAGTTGTTCCTTATAGTATTTTATAATGCTTCATTCCTGGAAGGGAAGGATGAGAAAATAAAATATAGTATTTTCTGCAATTCTCATTTAGTTTCCATTGAAGTGTGATCTCTCAGGATTGTTCCGGTGATTTCACTTGTAGCCAGAGTTCTTTACAGAAGGTGTTTACAGACTTGTTGCTGAAATCCCTTGAGGATTGCTTGTGGTTTCCAGTGGGCTATGGTCTCCCTTCCCACTTCTGTTCTGTGTCTACTCTCAGTGGAGCAAATTCTGAAGACACCACAAGGCCATTAGATATATCACATTTACCCAGTCATTGCCAGTATGCAGCCAGTGGTATTTATCATGAACAACAGCATAGTCTAATAAGCAAAGCACATCTTGGGGTTTTGGGAGAATTGTAGCCTTTTTGCAGCTCTTTTTCAAACTTTATAGATAATCTTAGGTTGACTACCTTTCTGCACATCCATCTGCCACCTCTAAAAGAGGAAGAGTAGTTAGTCACCTCCTTTGGAACACATTGTTTATGGATTGAAGTTGCTAAATAACTATTAGAACTAGAGTAACTCTGCTTACTTCATGGAAACATCATCTTTTGACTTAGATTGTAAATTATAGATTGGAATTTAAATAATGGGAAGGATCATCTCTTGGTCCTACAGTTTACTCCCTAACTCTGTCTACACAAGTTATTAAGAGTGGTCCCGAGGCAACTTCAGAATTTGTCCTCCTTCCATAATGAAGGCCCAAGCATGTCCGGACTGTGCTGTCCATATTATTTGGTGTCCTATGAGAGCCAACTATTCCCAAACAGGCTGCTAAAGGAGGCACTTGGATGCTGAATAGGTGAGGCATGGGACAAAGCTGCTGTAGAGGCTGTTGCTTCACAGAAGTGTAAACACAACCTCTTTTTGACAGCAAATAGAATATCTCAACATCCTTTGCTGCTAGACAGTCAAGTGTTGGGCAGGAAGGGGAAAGGAAATGGAGGTAGGTGATGAGGAAAGAAACTCTGTTTTCTAAAGAAACACAAATCCACAATTATGATCTTAGATGAAAGACTCTTATGGTGATTTTTCACATGGTCTGAGCACTAGTATTGCCATTGAGGAATGGCTGGATGGGTGTAGTGGACTTTCAGAATGTACTTTTATACTTTGTCAAAAAAAATTTTTACAGTGAGAGCAGTTGTTTGCCGGAACAACCTTCCCAGGGACAGTGTAGAGTCCCCAACACTGGAGGTTTTCAAGATGTGATTGGACAGGTTCTTAGATAATCTAAGCTCCCTTTTCCCTGAAAAGTTGGACCAGCTGCTCTTTAGAAGTTGTTTCCAACGTGGGCCGTTCTGCAAATCTATACTTCAATGAGGTACTGAAATAACGTTTAAGAATCAGTGTTAGTCAATAAAGATAGACAAGGTTTCTATCTCTCTCTCCCCATCTCAATGAATGCTGAGCTCTCTACACATTCCCCTCAATTTTACTCTCAGACTGTAGGCTCTCTGTGGCAGGGATTACATTTTTATGATGTGCAAAATGCTGTAAAGTACAACCATCATTTTCTTGGTGATGCATGCAGACAGTGATGAAAACATTTAAGCATCGGTAGGCAAACCAGCTCTGCTATACTGGACAAACCTTTCCACTGTGAGTGTACAGCTGTGTGTGTGTGGTGTGTGCGTGAGTAGATGTGCACGTTGCAGATGTAGATGTGGGTGTCTGCATGTGCATGTGTCCCTTCTTGCTTTGTGTGTGCCTGGCCTGGCTCCATTGACTTCTTGCACATAACAAAGTCTGCAAATCTGGTCCCTGATATATTCCCGGCTTTCATGAGCAAGTGCGATCTGTGTGGTCCAACTATAGCATAAAAGAATACCTTGAGGGGATAGTAACAAGGTTGCTGATGTCAGAATGCCGAATTGTTCTGCACAGGGATTTCTCAGGCCACATCCCTGTGATCCAAAGGTGAAAAAATCAGGGTTAACACTTTTGAGAGGACCAGTGTGTTTTGGTAAATCAAAATGTGGGCTGTGACACATAAAAATGCCACTTAATTAGTTCTTTCATTTTAAAAGCTCAGATCCCATTTTCATGTCTTCGGGTTTATATCGACATACTATTGAATTTGGAATTCCCTAGACCCATTTTAAAGTCTTGCTTTGCTTCTATAAACCCACATCTGTTTTGGCTGGGAGTTTTCTGGTCTTGGCATGAGCTTCAATTACCAACTTGCCACCTATATAGTCTGAACATATAAAGCTTTGAGGCTGTTGCTGCTGGAGGGAGGATTGGTTTTTTTTTTTTGGTTTTTTTTTTTTTTTTTGGCTGTTTGTTTTCATGGGGTATCCCAGCATTTTCCTAACTCTTTTCCTTTTCCTTCTTTGCCATCTCTCAAAAGACTATAGCCCTCGCCAATGATTTGACATGCCCTTACTCCCTTTTTGGATTGGCTGTGCTGCTGTTGCCGTGTTAACAAAACCAGTATTTCCTCTCCCAGCCTGTCCAGTTTATAACAGAAACTAACATAATTTCCAGCTGATTTCAAGCTCCAGTTGACAGCCAACTGCTGGTTTATGTTGCCAGTAATTCATGTCAATCATAAGGAATCAAATTAATTTGCTTGTGCAGAGAACCTCAGATGACTAAGAGACTAACCCTTCAATATTTCATATGGCCTAACAACTTCCAGTTGTTTTGTTTTCGCTTGCAACAATTACAGTGGGTGCTGTAATGTGAAAGAATTAAGTTCTCCAAATTTTTTTGGTGTGCTAGAACAATGAGCCAAGAACAATGGGGTTTCACTAATAAGCAGTAATGACTCAGAGGAAGGAAGGAGGGAAATGTGATCAATCTGATTTAGTGCACATCTTTTCATGACTGGAGTGGTTTTCATAATGTACAATAAATAACTCCGTACTTCAAATGGTCAGGAAGCAGCACGGTGAGTGTGTAAGTATTTGTCTTCTGAATTCCTCCTGCTGTCACTCCATGAACAAAATGCCTGCTGCCAGTGCATGAGAACATTGCTTACAATAACATGCATCCCTGATCTTTCAAACACTTAGGTACATGGATGGTTTATAGATGTGATATGTTATCTTAATTTTTGTGGAACTGTTTGTTCTTTACATGCTCAAGTATTTCCAATTTCATGGCTTAATAGCTGGTTATTTGATGGAATATGTCAGTGATGAATGAGGAATTCTGCCATCCTTTCTTAATACTGAAAATTATTTCCTGAATAATTTCTCTGGGTTGCCTACATCATGATTGTAAAATATTTAGACAATTAATTCCCTGGGAAGTAATTGATGACTAGGTGTCTATAACCTTCTGCTAAACTGGAGTCTTATTTGCCGGTCCAAACAAATCAATAATGTTTGGTGAAATATGGTCTTGAGTAGGCAAAAACATTATGCTTATCCTCCACCAGCAGTTCATATACACAGCTGACATTAGGATGTCTGATGGTTGAACTCTGTTTTAAAGGCATCTTGAATTAAAACATCCTGCCCGTAGTTTTGACTTTTTTGCTGTATTTTGTGACAGATCATTCTAGAAAGGACCAGAACCCAGTTTAGGTGTCTGGTGTCAATGCCACGATATTGCTGCTGGTGTGGAGTTAGTAAAAGGTGGCATCTGCCTCCTTCAGTGAGCCCTAGAGCTTACTCAAGCAACGGGCTTGAGTCTGGACACCTGGAGAATATGGGTACAAATGTGGAACAGGGTCTCCCCTCCAAAGGAAATCCAACATTTCTTACATGTTTCTGGTCCTTTTCCCCACACATTACAGGGTAGGAACTGCCTTTTCTTATCTGCATATACATGAAGCTTATTGAGCAGGGTCCTATCCTCATATGAGGCCCCTAGACACCATTCAGCAAAAAGGAAAGTTTTCTTCAATCCATGAATCAGTAGTTTGGGTTTGTTTATTTATTTTTTTGTTTGCTTGTTTGAGTTGATATAAAAGTTTGTCAGCCACAAAATCCCATCCTAGGGGGAGTTCAATGGTTTAACTGCATGCTATGTGGAGCACTGTTTCCATCTGTTTGTTTTGAAATGTCCATTCATTTTATTACATTATAGTTCTTCTGTTGGAAGAAACTATCATTACTTCCTCATTTTCTCCTTTTAACTTATGTTTTTATATCTATCATATCCATCATCAAAGTTTTCTCTTCCTTGCTGATTTCCTAGTGTGTTCTTCATTATTTGTAAAAACTATTCCATATGTTTAATCATCATCATATGACATTTCTCTATCCATTTTCTGTTACTAACTCTCACAGAAAGGGGAACCAGAATAGAAGTATAACCCAGAAACTCTCTGGAAAGACCATGTTCTCTCCTTCCTCTCCTGAGGAACCCCAAAACTCTTCTAGTTTTGTTCTTTCCCCATAACTCACTTTAAGTGTCTTTATTAGGCAATATAAGCTTCTTACAAACTGTGCTGTGACCCAGTGGTCTTAATGAAGCAACAGGAAATGCAGGTGTGGCCAGTGCCTTCCAGACAGGGTCTTAAATTCATTTACTCCAGAATCAGTTCAAAGTCACACCCCTGCTGGCATTGGTGATCTGGGTTGCACCCAATTGACATACGTCTGTTCAGGACTTGGGCCCTTTCACAACTGCTGCTGACAAGCTGCATAGTAATGTGGGTGAAGTCCAAGTTAGATTTGGTTTAATCACCATTTTCTATCCTTTTTATGTATTCCAAGGTGTGAAACACATGTGGGAGTATTTTTGTTTTGTTTTGGTATTGCCCTCCTCTACACCAAAAGTAACTGATTGAAATGGAGCGGATGTCAGTGTTTTCCATCAAATCCTTCACATGCTGATTCACCAAAGTGAATTCCTTCTGGCAAATAACGTCAGGATCATCAGAGTGTCCTCAGGTTCCCATGTGTTGATTGAACGAAATATCCAAGATTGCACTAATTTACACGAATTTCTCTTATGATGCTTCTTATTTCATCCTTTCGCAGTGTGCTGGGGACTGGGAGAATGTAGGCATCTGGGCAGGAGAGGAATCCTACAATACCAGCTGTCTGAATTTATAACGGTTCAAGCATGGAGAAGAGTAAATGAAGTTAAGGTCTTGCTTTGGACCATGCGTCTAGAAGAAATTCAAGGAGAAGAGATTGCTGGTTAGGGAGGGATTAATGGTGGAAGGGTGGAGAAGATAGGGATCATAGCATTGAAGTTCTGCTTGGGACACAGTAAGCATCATGGGGTAAGGGCCCTATATCAGAGAGTGAGCTGGGAGGTAGAAGGGCAGAGAAGGTGAGGAATGTGGGGTGATAGGGTCTGTCCAGACAGGCAGTGAGTCCAGCAAGAGTTAACTACCCAGCCAGTCGCTGGTACAGCTTTCGGTGCCTTGCTGCCCCTCCTCTTAGCTCGCTGACTTCCACACTCTACAAACTCCAGTCTGCATCTTCATTATCAGCCTCTGGTGATGACAGTTTGGACAGCAATGTTTTCCACTGCAGGGCTGTGTAGTTTGAGGTATATCAGCGGTGCTGCTTCCCTTCACAAGGGCTCCTATCTTCCTGCTTTTCTCAGAAGCTCTCCATTAGGGTAAGGGCAAGGGCAAGGCCCAGGCAACAAGGCTTTCAGCTGCATTTGGAAAACAAAACACATGCGCGCACAACTTGAAGAACAGACCCACCCATTTTTACCAGCCTGTTGTTTTGCAGGTATTGCCAAAAAAAATCTAAGAAATGTCTGTATGCTGTAATTAGAAAGGTAATCATCACAAGATAAAATGTATATGTATGTGTATATTTATATATAAAACAATCCAAAACTTAGCCAGAGATAAATGTGATGTTATTACTTTTGCTTTTCTTCAAAGAAAGCTATGCTAACAAGAAAAAGTGTCTGCAGTTGCCATTTCTCCCTAGAACTGCAGTGCTCGGAGAGATCCACTGGCTGGACGTTGATGGCCAGAGCTCAGACCCACCTTACTCCACCTGCCAAGAGCTGACTTCAGGCCTCTGTGCTTCCTTCGCTGGAGCCACTGATGACCTCGCTGATACCTACAGTTAGTCAGTACCCCTCCCTGCTCTGCATGAGGTGTGAGTGATGCCATGGAGCTGCAGGGGAACATACAACACGACTATGAGCTTAAGCCTTAGCAACTGGAGCATCGTTCCCAACGGAGAAAATAAAAGCAAAATCAAAGGGAAAAAAAACCAAACCAAAACAAAACAAAACCAAAAAACAAACCACAAACAAACCCACACTTGTGCCTTTCTGCTTTTTACATCCCTACGATTTTGAAGCATGAAGTCAAGAGTGATGTATGGGTTCCTGAAAACAAGGGTATTGTTTCCTACAGCTTTTACCCTCAAGGAACAGATGCATCTTACGTTGGAGACATTCTCAGGGAGAAAAAACCCCACAACCTATTTCAGAAACTCTCACTGGCCTCCAGAAAACATGGCTAGGGGGATAACACGGTGTCTGATTTGCAGTTAGGGAATAGTGCTACATATCAAAGCCCACATCTGCCAAAATCTTTAGACATCTACCTTCTGTTATTACAGTAAATATTTACAGTGTTGGGGGCTTCATGTGATTTAACGACATACAATGAGTAAGCTACAGACATAAACTTTTGAGAGTCCTAGGAGGGGAAAAACAATCATTGCCATCCTTGCTGTTGTTGTGTGTCTCCTAGACTGCTGATCATGGGTTCTCTTAGTAAGAAGCATCCCAAATATGTGGATGCCTTGCCCCTTGCTTTGGGCTGTGGTGTTCTTGGTAGGGGATACAGTGGCTGTTTTCTGCTGCTGAGGCCTCTTCTAACTTGGATGGATTGTCTGCTCTTATGTGCCCTTTGATAGAAGACAAAATATCATTGAATGACTCAAAGGGCAGAAGTCTCCATACCCTGTGAAAGGACGGGCAGGACCCACAGCAAATGTAAATCAAGACAGATGAATCAAAAGAGTCAGAGTCACCTCTGCTGTGTATGTCAGCATGGTCAGAACAAACCTGGAGTCTCATTGCAGGTAAATCTTTACAACTCTGTTAGAATAAAGAAGGTAGATGATTATCCACAGTAATATGTATAGCTTTGTTAGAGAGAATAGGACAGTTTTTCTGGCAATCTAACTCAGCTGCAGTAAGGGTCAGTTGTCCAGGTTCCTACTTGTGGTAAACTGACACTATTGAGATGATGCTTGGAGCCACCCAGTAACTCAAGATGTTGATTTGACTCTGTATCATGGCTATTTTTGCACTCTTATTATCTGAAGAATATAATAAAGTTTACTATTTATATCCCTGTCATCATAAGACCCCGAAGTGATAAACCAGAAGCTCTTCCCCATATGGCTCTAACATCATCCTTCCTTCATGGTCGTGAGGCCATTGCCTTCTTGCCGATCTCCCACAGCTGTTTCTCCTGTGCCCTTGACCACTGACTCTGGTTGCTGCAGTGCATGCCCAGACGTTTATTTACTCTTTGCTTCCTCCCGTGATCACATCTGAGGCCCCCGCTCCCCTGCTTACTCCCACCGTCACCCCCTGTGAAGCCCAACCATCTGCAGTGTGTGTTGACAGACCTGTCTTCACGCATGGCATCAGTTCTTCAGGCTGACTAGTTTTCAGCTGGAAAAACTGGTGTCTCAATGAACCGATACTATTCCTTGGCATCTTCCCTCTGTGTGATACAGAGAAAACCTGTAGCATTAAACAAATACAACACATTCATTTTCATAGCTCAATCTCCTTCCATCCCCATGGTTGACCATTGCTTCAGACAGTTACTTGGTGCTATAAACCTTTAGGCTAAAGTGTTGAATGCTTTCAGGGTTCACTGCTACAAATATGCAGAGCTCCAGAGAGCCAAGGTCTGCTGGCTAGATTTATGAGGTAAAGACAAGAAAATGTTTCATCAAAAATGGCAGATTGACTACGTCTTCACTCCTAGCTGAAATGTAAGCATCTGAGTGGTTTTAAGCACACCAAGCCTCTTGACCTGTGTGTTGGCTTTCAGCCCAGATATATCTTGGGCTCAAAGGCTGCATCTACAATATATAGGACTGCTTGTACAACACTCTCAAGGGGCCTTCTTAAGGTTACATTCCTTGATCCACCACACAGACTAACCCTTGTAAGACCCTCCAAGAATTCTGAAGATCACCCACGCTACTATGCTAGACTGTTTATGTGTATGTAAAGAAAACAGATCTCAGCAGAGCCATCACATGTAATCTGGATGACAGTCAACCGAGAATGACTGTCCAGTCAGTGTCCTGAATCTCCCAACACAAATGTCCTCCTAAACCCTGACTGAGATGTCCATCAGACCATAGGCTGAGCCTGAACCTTTCCACACATGTCTTTGTACGGACCAGTGGGTGGAAGGGTCTCATCACCCATGGAGGAGAAGGGAAGATGATATCTCTGGATCAAGAAAATGTTCATCACACTCACACATTTACAAAACTTCTTGCATTCCTATTCCGAAGGGGAGGTTGCTGAGAACATGACACCAGGTTCCTTACTGAGGCACACAACAGAAGAAATAGAGAGAATGGTTATAAGTTGAAACAATGAAGGTTATGGCTTACTATAAGGGGAAGAAAAAGCCAACCACAGTGTAAGGATAATTAAGCACTGAAATAAGTTGTCTATAGGGGTGTTGAAATCGCCATTCTCAGAGGTTCTGAAGACCTAACTGGACAAAACGCTGAAAAACTGGCTCTGGATTTGTTGTTGACCCTGCTCTGAGAAGGAATTTGGACTAGACAACCCCCAACAGTGGTCTCCAACACAGAAATGTCTAAAATCTGGGATACTTCACTAGCCAAGATGTACCCAATGGTGCCTAACATGACAGATGCATCCTAGTCTAAATCCCTGCAAACTAAAGTGGGAACTCGGGTATCAAGTTTATGCACTTACTCCTTTGTTAGAAGCTTTCATTTAGGTCTGTGAGTTTTTAGATAAATCCCTCCTTTTGCTTCTAATTATCCTTCTTTGTGACATGGCTGCAGAGGCTGTAGTTCAGCCCCAGTATACTGAACTTTACCTGCAATGCTACATGTCCTTAGACTCAGGGCCCCTGGTTTCAATACCAGGAGAAGCATCTTTCCTAGTATCACACTGAATTCACCAAACTTTTTTAAACTCTCCAACCCAGTTTAATAGAAATGGAGAAAATGGTGGGTGGAGTTGGGACCAAGAAGAATGGAGGTTAAATACTTATTATTATTCTATAGTATATAAATTTGCAAAAATATGCTCATTTATCTACGCTAATTAACACGTGAATTTATTTCTTTCAGCTGTGTACAGAGAGACAAAGAACAACCTGGGTAAGTATGAGCATTAATTTGTGCAGACTGAAGGATCAATTTCTGTATCTCATTTTATAGAAAATTTTAATAAACCCCCAGTGGATTAAGAAGATATATGATGAATGGTTGTTAGTTGTTTTAAGTACAGAATTTTAGAACTGTAGCTTTTGTTATTTTTGTATATTTTCTGTTACTATTTTTATCTGTACGAAACTTTCAGTGAATGGTAGATACTAAACAAAAATTAAACATAATTTTCAGTTGGATAAGATTTGCTGTAACTGGGAAAAGATTTTCCTAACTCCATTTAGGTAACAAGCACATTGTTATCTCTGGAATAAGACTTTGGTGCACTTAAATCTCAGAAGAAATTGTTAGCAAGAAAATGGAGTAGTCATCCTTTATTCCAGACAGCCAATGTGGGAAACACCATTACTTGGTACAGTCAAGGTAACTTCACATTAAGCAAATTAGGGAAGTTCATGCACCTCTGTCTAGTCCCTGTTCTGTGGATATTTCTAGGACAGTCTCAGTTGTATGTATTCTCTCAGTCCCAGCTCTTGTGCTGTAAATAAAGGACTTACTCAGGTGAGGACTTGGGTGATTTGGGAAGTAGCAGGGAGAACTCAATCCTGAGTAGAAGGCACTGCAGAAATTACAAACTGGTTTGTTTGCAGATATATTCCAAGTGATCCTGAGTGATAGCACAATTGAGACCAGCAGCTGTAATCAACGAAGATCAGAGCTTTTGAGGAGAATCAACAGAGTCAGAAAAGATAAAAGATATGCTTCAGTCTGGATTTCAGGCGTTTGAGCAGGATCCAGTAATCACAGGCAGGGATTCTCTGGTCTAAGTCATGCTAGCAGTCGGATGTGTGACCACAATTGCCCCTTTCAATCCTAGCAAAATAAACAACAACTAATGATAGTATTTAAGGAAGTCTTAACAAAAGGAAATTGAATCAAAAGAATTTTTTTTCTCTTGCTTTTGCCTTTTTTTTTTTTTTTTTTTTCCCTTAACCCCAAATTGGTAATGAGAGAGCGGCAGCTGAGAAATGCGCATTATGTTCATTGCAAACAGAAGTTAGAAAAAGCACTAATCAAGTCCGGAGAGGAAGCAAACCACTTCAGAGGGCTTCTTCAGACAGCCACCTTCTGCAGATGAAGGGGGCTGCTCTGTTTCTCATTCGGTGAATTGCAGCATTGACACTTCAATGGATTTATGCTTGAGGTTCTTCCAAAAGCTTTTATAGCCTCTTTAATCTGCTACTATAACTTTCTTGAGGGGGTGAATGTGGGGAGAGTAATAGATTTAGTTTTTGGTGCCCCAGTTTGGCCCTCACTGAAATCAGTAACACAAGTCCTCAGTAATTTAAACAAACCATGGGCAGAACTCAATCTTTTCTAAAGAATCAAGGCTCAATACTTTTCAGCAAGTTTTCTAAAACAATAAGATGCTAATGCAAAGCAACCTTTTTGACAGACCCAGTGATTTCCACAGCTAAAAGCAAACAGTACTGTAGCTTGAGCTTATGCTTTTAAAGCACAATATATAACTCAACTCTTCAATATGTCAGCACATAGACCTGTAACACAGTCACAGCATGTATAGAGAGATGCCATTGATCATAGCACCAAAGGCTGAGCCCCATGTTCTTAAACTGTGTGCAAGAGTCAATGGAAATGGAACGATTTTTCTTGATAATTTGAGTGTCACTAACCCGGTTATTATTACTCTAAAAATCCAGTTGCTTGAGTCAGGGTCATTAGTACTGGAAATGAAAGCGTGAAATTCAGAGGTCAGAAACCTCACCAGACAGAACACTGATGGCAAAAATATGTAGAATGGTTTGGTATGACCAGTTGCAAGTGAAGATTTTTTGAGAAACAGGGATGTAGTTCAAAAGCATTTGCTCAGCTTGAACTCAAGAAGATTATGTGGTTGATGCAGGATCTGGGCACTACATTGGCCTTGGTTTGCAGTCCCCTGCTTTCAAAAATGAGTCAGATGCACGGGAAACTAAAGACCAATAGAAAAATCATAAATCACTAGTAACAATAGCATCCCTTTTATTTGACTTTTGATTTCAGGTCCTTTAGGAAATCACTTTTTCAAGTGTTTCTTTACTCATGCAAGGAAAAAATACAATTTTGAAAAAAAAAAAAAAAAAAAACAATCAGTCCGAGAGTCTCACACAATCACATGACTCCTGTAGCTGGGAGTTCAGGAAATAAAACACTAAATATGGGAGCCTGTACCAAAAAACCCCACTAGAGTCACCACAACCACTGGGCTCACACTGACATGAATGTTGTGATAGCAGAATATTTTACAACTCCTAACCAGAGGAAAAAACAAAACAAAATAATCAAAAAAGCTTTGTTCTTCTGGGCAGTTCTGGTTCACCAAAAGGTAGCACTTTAGTTAACCTCTTTCATTTCAAAAGCACAGTTATTTCCCTTGTACGCCTATGAAAACTCTTTTTACTTGTAACTCAAGAAGCAAGATATCATTTGCACATAACCTTCACATTGTAATTTACAGCAAAGACCTTGGTTGACTGCCAGTCTAATAATCCCAAACCCTGCAGAATGAAATGAAGACATTAATATTATTTTTATTAAGCTGGTAATAAGGCAGAATGAAACAGAGTTTAAAGCAAATACAGGTGGAGGAAATTTTATGCCAAAGCATTAAGCACATTGCTTGAGTATGGCCAGTCCCAGCTCCAGGCAAGACACTTGGGAGGTGCAAGAAAAATTCCTTCCTTATAGGTGTTAGTCTTGAGATATACACAGCCCTTCCTTTTTCACTGCAGTCAATAGGAGTTAGGTCCAGTTGCACCTTGAAAATATTAGTTTTCACGAATCTTTTTACCTATAAGCTTCCTCTGTGATTTATGTCATTCCTGAGGATACTTCTTGAATTTTAATGCCTTTGACTTCATGATACTTGTCAGAAAAAAAAAAACAGCACAGACAGAAATACCAGAACTAACAAATTTTAGGTGCCTGTGAGTTGGTTCTGGTGTTTATCCCTTAGCTTTTGAGACAGCCTAAGTGTCTCACTTATGTTTCACCTGGCCTTCCAGAGTTGCACTGGTTTCTTGGCCTCATGCTACTTCTGTCATTTCTTTCCAGATGTCTTCAATGCACTAGGATGACTCAAAGGTTACTAAATTATTTTTCTGGGTACCTGAATCCCACTTTTGTTGTCTCAGGATGGACTGTCATGGAAATCCTTTTGCCTAATGCTATGTGTCTGGATTCAAACTACAGATTAATACACCTTAAATTAGATGTCCAGGTGTAGGAGGTTTCTAATTCTGCATTGGATGTCTAGACTCAGAGCTTCTAGGTAGCAGTCCGGCAGATGAACACAGGTAATGCCATCTGAGATGACGAGGTATAGGTCTCCCCACATCCCACACTGAGTGTGTCAGACCTGTGTGGATGACTGGGATATCCCTACAGTGCCTCTTATGGCACCTGGTACCTGGTTTTGTGCAAATGAAACTTGAAACTACTCAGTATGATCAGAGGGTTCTTCTCACACTAAAGCTGATGCCTACACTTAGGTGAGTGAGTTTTTCTCTTGTGATTTCTGAGACATTTATACAGTTGCAGAACAGGATGCGATATGAGACATACAGAAAATGCATGTCCCTTCTGAAGCAGCAGCTGGAGACCAAGTGGGATACCCTACCCTGCCTAAAAGGGAACCATTGATTATACCATGAGCTCAGACAGAGGACAGACACATACATGTGCTTGAATAGGGATCTGAGACCCATTTCTTAAATTATCAGTGAAAAATGTCTCACAACATGTGTCTAAATCCTTTATTTATCAAGAGAAAGAGTAGGATTCATTGTAGAGATCTCCACCTGGACCAGTCACCCATATTCCTGGAGTCAGTGCAGATATACCTGCTATATTCAACCAAGTCTACAACGTAATTTGTCTCATCCTAAAGTAAATTAAAACTGGTCAGAGGAAACCAGTTCCTCAGAAGTACTCCCATTTCTTTTAACTCAACATAAAGGGAAACCAGTCTGTCCAGTTCAGCTGAAGAGGACTTCATTGCTTAAAGCTACTGAAGGAGTTTGATCTAGAGATAAGGAAGTCTAGGTTTCTACAGAAAATTAGAAAATCCAATTCTGATTTATTTTTAGGCTGTAGGTTCTATTTACAAAACGGAAACCACATCCCCAGTAGAAACATAAAAGTTCACAAATGTCATATCCAATAGAACTTCTTTCCAGATCTGTAGCTCTGTCACCATTCCCACTCAGCAGAAAAGGTTTAAACACATGAAATTTTGCTCTTTTGGACCATAAATCAAAGATTTGATCTGAAATGAAACGCCTCCCGGCATTAGCAGGGACACAGCATTTCAGTTGCTGTGGACTGTGGTCCACAAAAGAATGAAATACCAGCAGCATGTTCAGATACTCGAATCCTGAAGGACCATCAGCTTCTAAACATGTGGGTAAAACAGAAGCAGTTCTCAGCCTGTCTGCAGAGCAAGTCCTCAGCTCACAACTCTCAAGCAAAAGCAGTAAAGCTTAAACTGCTCATTTGGGACATTTTAAGAGTTTTCTGATCTGGTACATGGTAAAGGAAACAATAAGCAGTATGCACCTCTCTTCTGTCATGGGTAATTCATATATTTCTCATGGTATTGATATAACACCTCTCAGTCTCCAAGAAGAGCTCATAAGCCTTGATTCACTTTTCAGTGTCCTCCCTCTGTTTTAAGGAGCACAAGGAGTTAGAAGGACAGAGCAGTTCCCTGAGCTGCCCTGCAGAGCTCTTTGGTGTACTTGCTTAGAAAATCAAATGCTCCCCTATCTGTGCATGCCCTGACATGCTGACGCCTCCTTTTGGGTTATCTGCAGGTCATGGGAACCATAACGTGTATTTAAAACCCAGCAGGTCTGATGAAAAGCTCAGGGTAAGGAGTTAGCCAAGGGAAATTGTCACAGTCCCCTAATCTCCACTTGCAATGTTGATTTGAGCTACTATTTCCACTGCTCCAGAAGTGCAATTGTCAGTGTGGTACCAGGTTGTGGTATTTATATCACATGCCACACACTTCATGTGTCATGGAAACAGGCTACAACATCTACTCACCAATCTTCCTTCTTTTTAATTTTTTTTTTCTTCTTCTCCCCCCTCCTCCCCGCCCCCCCTTTCTCCTTCTGTTTTCCCTTGACTCCTTTTAGCTCAGAAGGTTTTAAATAGAAACACCGTCAGCACAGCACATTGCCTTGCCATGATAAACTGTTTCAGAGGTTGGAGAAGGAGCTTGCCAAATCGATGGCCATTTTTTTTCAGGGAATACTTCAGGCCAGAGCAGGATGACTCTGTCTGCAAGCAGACCGACCACACTTAATTTGGAAAATTCATTATAGGAAGCTTATGAAGCAGCACCACTGAGCAGGAACTACTTGCAAGCCACAAGAGAAAGCTGTAGACTCTCAAGTCGAGGGATTATGAGCCCATGGCTACTTCTGTAGCCAATGGTCCACTGTGCTTGGTGGACAAGAGAAGCTATTCCCTGAGCTACAAAGCAAGAAATAAAGAACCAGGTGATTTACCCAGACGGTCAACAGCATTTTCTTTAAACCTAACTTTGTTACACAAAAAATGACTTTGCAACCACTTTACCACACACTTTAGTCAATTGAGTATTGAATGCAGCAGAAATAAAGGAGGGGATTGAAAAGTGGTTGCAAAGTCAGTATCTCCAAGATAGATTAGGATAAAGTATAGAGGGAGTGTCCTTTTATAGCCCCTTCAAAACTGCTGCTGAAAATTTTGAAACCTAGGTAGGCAAGCAGTGAGAGAATAATTAATAGTACTAAGCTGCAAGCATTTAATTAGGTAACTACGCTCCCTAGTTTCTTGCTCAGGTTCATCCAGATTGTGTAGTAGAAAATGATGGCAAATTAGATGCGTGTCTGAATCCTCCTCATATATAACTCACTACTGACTAGAAAAAGAGATTAGGAGTTTAATTTTATAGACATTCATATTAGACGGGTGCCTAGAGTGAGGAAGACACTCACATGAATGTTCACAATGACTGTCTCTGTCAAGTGATATTTTCTTATTTTGCAACAGTTTTTTATTCAATTTGCCTGACTGGAAGAGAAAGAAGAGTAGAAATCACTGTTCCTTTCAGATCATGCTGATTTGAATGATCTACATTTTTAGCAGTAGTGGTAAAACTTTTTGACTATTTTCAGTTACCAACAGCTTCCACTGATTTCTCTTTGAGTGCATTACTACCTGACTATATATATATGTGTATATATTTTCCTGGCTTGATTCAAGCCAGAAAAAACTGCTTGAGGATGAAAAAAAAAAAAAAAAAATCACAGATCACTAGGAACCTTATTTCTGATAAAGAAAAAAAAAATGTTTTATTTAGTAATTTTGAATTTGCTGAATATATTGGATTTTTGTGAAACATTCTAACTATTTCTTGCTTGGTTTGAGACTAAATACAGAAATGAAACCTGACATTCATGCAGAATCATCCTGTCACTATCCCTCTCTTAACAGAGAAGAGATACTCCTTGAAATCCAACAGGGTTTTGTTCCCATGAAATTTCCAGCTTGATTTTCCAGACTCCCACAGATCCATGTAGGCTCAGTTAGGTGTCCTGGATCTGTGAGCGTTGTTTTAAGTGAACCTAGGAGGTTCTGTTTGTGAATGCTGTTATATTGCACTGTGAAGTATACAAGATGATGATAAATGCATTCATGTTTTCTAATATTCAAAATCGGTTAATTTGATGCTTGTTGAAACCATGAAGGAGAAAGGGCTAAATTCACAGGTTCCTGTTTTCCATTCCAAATTCTGTGAACAGCAAGCAAAGACTGAAAGAATGGAGGTTATTTCCCATAGATGAAAGATTGGTAATGGCCTGCCGAGAGTTAAAATGGTCCCTGAGGCACGTAACTGGTCCCCAAGAGGCATACAAAATAGGACATGGTATCCCCATCTCTACTCACAACATGACTACCCCATCTCTACTCACAACATGGCTACCCCATCCCTGCTCACACCATGGTGGAAAGTCCACCAGGACTTTCTAAAATGGTGAATTGGCCAGTAACTAAAAAATCATCTTTTGTATTCAGATAAGGACAGTTTTAAAAAAATCCTTTGTCCCTCTAAACATTTGCTTTAGCAAAATTTTAAAATCTTATTCTTTCATTCCTCATGAGCAATTAGAAAGTTTCCTGCAATTGAAGAGTGGAAGACTGCTCTTGAAAATAGAGTCATCAAGAATGTACATCAAACTCTTATAACCATTGTATAGTTATGTATGAACAAAAAAGGAGAAGGAAAAGTAGTCATGAGTAATAAAAATGAGGAGAAAGTCATACAGAAACTGTGAGGTGTTCTCACTCAAATAATTTTGACATCTGTGGGTTTGTATAAAATATATAATTATAAACACCGGGAAAAACCGATAGCGATGCGTTTTTAAACATCAGTTCTCTGAGTCCATTTAAGGTAGAATTTTGGCTCAATAACTTAATAAAATGACAAATATTAGGAAAATAAATATAATCTTGAATTTCTCTCTTCAAATTTGCTTCAAATCTGTCCATTCTCACAATAATTATGCAAAAAACAGCTGTTAGCTGCAGTTTTCTAATGCATTGACTGCTATGTAGGAAATTAAGTGCTTAAGAGCTTCTAGTCTTCGTTCTGCCAGTGACTTTTTCTGACAGCTGGAGTTGTAGCAGTGCCATCTTCTTATTTCTTGCACACACGCATGCATACATGAGTGTAGATGTATGTATGATTTTATTTTCTCTCATTCTTATAGATCTCTTAGATAAAACTTTTCGTACCCCTGCTGTATGTTTTAATTATTTTTAAAACTACCCACTCTTTCTGGTGCCCAGCATGTTTTGTTAACCTCTCCCTAAGGATCATTCTTAGAAAGAATCATTATTTGTCCTGTGGTTGTACCCTGGCTTGGGACCTGCCTCCTTCAAAGAGGTTGAAAATCTCAGGTCCTTTTGCCAGGCAGAAAATACATGCAAGGGGCAGATAAAATTTTATGTGGCAAAACATAAACAAACTGTCCTCTTTCTGCCTGAGCAAGAGCTACAACACATGGATTTATGTCCTTGCTGGGTTTTTGCTAAAGAAGGCAGTGAGATTGCACACATGTGTTTCTGTATGCTCCAGGAAAGCTTGGTTATGGATGATCTACTATGAACATTTAGATGTTTATTGTCATTGTTTTTTCATTAGGTTTCTTCCTCTATTTTCCACTCAATTCTCCTTCCCAAAAGAAGAAGGAAAAAAAAAAAAAAGCCATAAGAATTAAAACTCCTCTTGTCTCCTGGTTACATCTCCTTTTCTTGTTCTTCCTTTCATTTTGGAAACAACATAGTCACAGCTGGGAGAGACCCAAAACACTCTGTTTTTGTTGACTTTCACACAACAATTGAAAGGAAACTGCAGTGGTCTGAAGTGGAGGGAGGAGGAGAGGGATAGCAGGGGAAGGGATGCTGCTGTGTAACCCTGCCCTCAGCTCTGAGTTATCATGGAGGAATGGAAATAATCTGCAAGATATTGAAACACAGGGCATGAGAAAGGTAAGAGGGATTCAGAAAAGCCAAGAAGTGGAGTTTTCAACTGGAAAAGCCTCTGGTCTGATTCTGTGGACTTGAGATTTAGCAGAGACACCATATTTGATAATTGTTTGGGTTTTTTTTTTTTTTTTTTTTTTTTTTTTTTTATTTCTGTGTAGTGCTCTATTTGTTTTGAAGTGAATCCCCAAAACTACTTGCTCAGTAGGCTGCATGCCATTGGAAATACCTAGTAAGGCAACAAACAGATCTGCAAAAAAAGGTGGGGGGTGGGAGGGGAAAAAAGACTGAATAGAAAGAGAAAATGTCCAAGCTATGTTTGGATTCATTTGATTTGTCTTCCTTCTTTTTCTGCTTTTGTATTTTCCTTCTTTATGCTTACTAGCTGAATCTATTTATATTCCAGACTTTCCATGATGTTACCATGCTTTGCAAGCTTTCTGTATTTTATCTTCTGAAACTAGTGAATTCAAAATGAAATAATTAAATTCCTTACCTGTTTGACTGTGGGCTAGCATGACATAGCATGATACAGAATGTATTTTCTCCTCCTGTCACTCTGTAGCAAGGAGGTAGTACGCTTCTACTGGTGCATTTATAATCAGTTTCTATGTTGTCCCAGTAAGAATAAAGACCCTTTGTTAGTCTTAAGCACAAGCAAATCAAAATCATAGAATCATAGAATGCTTTGAGTTGGAAGGGACCTTAAAGATTGTGAAATACCTCAGAGCTTGAATTGATGCTGCATATCATGAACTGATCAGTTTGCTTCCAGCATTTTCATTATTGTCTTCCTTCTCAGTAGATAATACATACGCCTTGAATATCCTAAAATCAAGCTATGCAGTTTGATCCTGTGAACATTGAGGATGGCTAAGAGACAGAAAATTAAAGAGAAGAAGAGATGCAGATCTAAACAGATCATGGTCCCTAGCAGAATACCAGAAGCAGTTCTGGGTTTACCATAAACAGCCTGCAGCCATATATAAAATGCTAGTCACAGAGCAAGGGAAGAGTGAGAAATTGAGCACTGTTTTCACTCTCCTGCTTCCCCATACACAAGCAAGAAACACTAAGGAAAAGCAGAAGTTTCAACGTCAGTAGTATTATTAAAATTAAATTTGAAAAAAAAAAGAAGAAAGCAAGAGGAACACAAGTAAAAATACTCCCTTTTGAGATTGGTTGTCTCTGACCCCAGCTGGGGAGAACCCATATTTACAATGCTCTGTGTTCAGGTCTTGTACTAAAACTGCCATGAAGCTGCAGCCAACTCTGCAATATGAGAGGTAATGTTGGGTTTGGATATTGTGAATAACATCCAAGCAATCTGGGCATAAATGAAGTGGTCCACAGTCAGATCCAGTGTCCTGGCACCGATGTCCTAATGGTCCTGGGAGGGTCTGTCAGTTCAGGAAAAGCGTCATGGAAGGCAGTGTATGCCCAGAGCAGTCTTGTCCATAGTTTCCTGCATCTTTTAAATTTGTGAGCCAAATCCAGTGTAAATACTTGTGTGGCAGGACCCTGGGCCAGGTCAGGGAGCCTATCTGGGTCAATGCTATTTTTCTGGGGGGGAGGGGTAGTTTCAGCCTCTTCTCTCATTCCACCTCACAGATACATAAATGTTGGGGCTGGCAGTAGGGAACAGGAGAAGCCATTGGTGGGCAGAGACAGAATCACTCCTTTCCATGGTAAAATGCCAACTTGCAGTGGGTTACAGAGCAAGTAAAGCTATATTCTGCATTAAAAGGCCTTGCCAAAGCTGAGCTGGCCTGCTTAGGGCCAGTCAGGTGTCTCTGTAGCCAGAGTATGGTTTATTCACAAAAAAATAAAAAAATGTGGAGGCTTGAGTGTATACTTAAAACCTTTCTCCAAACATCCGGCATTAGAAAAGTATGCATGAGTCCTGCCCACAGCGATTCAGCAAACCATATTTTCCATGAATGCATTTGTTCGCAAATATGAGAAACGTATGGGGATCTGATGCTTCTATTTTCCTAGTGGGGGGGGGGAGGAAAGCACAGAATGCATATATCAAATAATCAGAATAATTACAAAGTAAATACAGAACAGCCAGTTGGCAAGCACAGTCATTCAAGAGATATTTCCGACTAATACTGTCCAGGACCGCTAGCTTAATGTTGTGTATTAAAAAGAAACAAAACAAAACAAAAAAATGCACAAGCACTCATGTGACCTACTGTGGTTGTCTTGTTGAAGAGAATGGCTCCACATTTGCTTTGAATTATTTTGTGCATGGTCTGAAAGGTCGTTGGCTTTTTTGCTTTTTTTTTTTTTTTTTTTTTTGCATTGTTATTCTATGTGTTTCATATTCTTTTATGTTTCTCTCTCAGAATGCTTAATCCTTCTCTGTATCCTCCAGTCCTATTACAGCATTACAGTAATGGGCTGCTGAACGCACCACTTTGGTTCAATTTATAACTAGTCAACAAATGTTTCTCTCTCCACTACTTATGATAAAGCAGCATGTTCTGTAGCAGGGAATAATGGATGAAATCCAGCGTTATACGCCTCACAGCTGAAGGAGGCACACCCTGTCTGCAGAGACTTTTACTCCTCAAGAGCTCTTACATCTTCTCATTTAAATTTAATCTAAGAAACAGTTAACAACATTCAGTAATTTTTGTTATATGCTTTATATATATTAATAAAATTCTGATATTATGCAGCCTGAACAGCTGCTTGCAGATATCCACATAAATATGCCATTAGCTCCAGTGTGCTGAATTTCAGACCTGCATCTCTTTACATGCTTGATTCCCTTAACTAGGGGAATATTCCTACTACTCTCTAGATGTTAAAGATGATGAGTTTTGTGTAATTCATGGAACTGACTTAGTTTTTACCACTCAGGGAAGATTAAGCCATAAATACCAGTTCTTGAGCTTTCCAGTCCCTTCTTTTATTCACTGGGCCATGTGGCTTCCTTCCTAATTCCTTCCCAATTAGCCAAAGTGCTTAAGAACATAAGGATGGGAATAATTATCCTTTTTGCTCAACTGTTTTTCTTCCAACAATGGACTTCAATAAACTCTTTCAGAGAAAGTGTATAAAAAATAAGGAAAACAGGGAGCTCATTTATTTCAGATATCCACTCGGCATGATACCACATTATACATTTCTACAGTCAATAGAGATATTTCCCTTCCTATTGGATGTGTTTCCCAAAACTATGCAACACCTTAAACGTAAGACAAAGCCTTAATGCAAAAATCTGGGGTAAAACTCCAAGGTTACCTTCTGACAGTTTGCTGTGGTTTTATACTTCATTAATACAAAGGTAGGTCATTGCTTGTAACTGTAATAGTCGCCTATTTTGACTTCTCTCAGAAAATATTATCCAACCAAGGACAATAATCTGGACTGAAAATAACAAAAGTAGCTATTCATGAATTATACTGATTTCTGAATGCTTGGTGCCATCTCAGAAAGCTGTATTAGGTGTGATTCAGCTCCAGATGCAGAAGTCTACATGTGGGTGTCTACCTAAGTACTAGAGGCTCAGTTCAGTTGCTCAAAAATAAGTATCTAGTTTCATTTTGGACCCCAGCTCCAGAAGGGCACAGGACCACAGGACCTTGCGTCTGATCTCCCAACCGCATACAGGCATGATCTATTCAAATAGCACTAGGCATCTACGTTTAAAAAGGAAATCTTGAATTTAGTAATATCACCAAACTTGGGGATCCTATGATCCAAATAATTCGTTTTGGCTTAAGTTCCTTGTTGTAACAAGACATTCCTTCACCATGAAGAGCTCAGCTTAGAGGTAAATGATCAGCTGTCCAAGCTAGTTTTAAGGAACTGTTATCTGAAGATAAAATACTCAACTGTATTGAGGGTATTCTGTGTGGTTTTTTTCTATGTTTGAATAAAGGAAATATTGCTGCTCAGAACTTCTGATCTTCACCCTTCTTTAGAGGCATAACAGTACGTACTTACATACAGTGGTTTGACTGGCACAACAATTAAAATATTTTGTTACAGATCCAGAACTACATGCTCTAGTCTCTCACAGAACTTGATACAAAGATTTCCCCAACTAACTCAGCTATAAATGTGTGGCTGACCCTTGGAACTAGGTAGTCAGAGGTGGCCAGAAGCACCCAGAGGCATTGACTAACATTGGGACCACTTCATATTCTTTCTCCCTGCTAACACAACCCAGTAACCAGGCATGGGTGGTGGGATTTTGTCTAACTGTGCATGATGAAACCCAAATCTCCAGTTATGTGGTGAAAACTAAACCATAGTAGACCATGGTCTAAGCTAAGAGAAAGAAACAATCCATTCTATTTCTTCTGCCACATTTGAAATTTCAGTAGGACCTTAGGGAGGTTAAAAGTGTGTTTTTGGGGAGGGCAATTTCTGACAAATCTGATGCTATTATAATCAATGAAACATGGAAAAGCTGTTTGGATGAGACAACCAGAGTCCATGCTCCTAGCTAAGGCAAGACTACAGCCAGCCATAGATCAGGTCAGCCATGGCTTTGCCTAGTCATGTCTTGCAAATCTCCAAGGAGATGTATGCCAGAGTTTCTCTGGATAGCCTACTCCAGTGCTACACTATACTGAAATAATTTTTTCCTTAATGTCCAGACTAAACCTTCCAAACCAAAACCATTGCCTCTTGTCATGTAGCATGATTTAGAAGAGATTTATTTTATCACCTTTTTTTCTAGCTGCCACTGAAATAGCTGTAGTCTCCACCCAACATGCAAGCCTAGCTCCGCTGAGGTCTTTTCATAGGAAATGCAATGCACTCTTCCAAATCCATCCTGAACTCTGTACACAAAACCGAGTGCAGTACTACAGATGAAACCTCGACAGCACTGAGTAGAGAATAATTGCTGCTTTTGTTAGACTGAGCATGCACTTTCTAATGTGCTACATTATTATGTGGCTTGCCTTACTTACAGTGGGAGTAAATTGATGGAACTCATATTTATTCGTATTTATTCAGATCTATTCAACTTGGCACTCACCATTATCCCCAAGTCCTTCTCTAGGTTAGTATTCAGCCTGCCACTTTCCAGTCTATAACTATACATGGCAGTAATTCAATTTCAAATTTCCAAAATCAGAAATGTTTTTATTTCAATATGAATCTAGACTCTGAGATTACATTTATTCCTATCTCTTTTTCACAACACCAGGGAGCTCAGTCAATTTTTGGCCTCCTGAGTCCCCCGGATTTCACTATGGAAAGTCAATACTCACAAGGAATATTTGTTGCAGAAAAATACGAACTAAGCCAGTATGTCTAACTCCTGCTGAGAAGCCCACTGTATCTTTTTTTTTGACTTGCAACAGCATTAAAAAAAAAAAAGTGTCTTCTTCCTTCCCAAGTGCCTCAGTCTTTTATGACGGAAGTCTTGCTTAAGTGTTTTTGAAAATTTGATGCCAGCTTCATATAAACCTGAGATCAGCCCTGAAGTAATTCCAAGGCAGAGAGAAGGAAGAAATAATAGGATTTTACTGTTCAGAAGGAGGGGGGTGGGAGAACAGGACAATTAAATGGGAATTATTTTGCTCTGTGGTTAATCACAAGGGACTGATCTGATTACGTAACCTAACTTAAATGTTGACCTTTACGTTGTCAGTGTAAAAAACAAACATATTAAACATGGCCTTGGGTTCCTGTACAAGATACAACAAATTGAGGAAGAGAAGGAGAGAGATTGAATATTCTGGGGCCAAAGGAAAGACCTGATTGATAGATGAGGCTCTGGGGAGGGCACTTAAGATTTCCTGTCTTTCTGAAGACCTCAATGTCTCTACCTGAAAAAAAAAAAAAAAAAAAAAAAAAGAAAAAAAGAAAAAAAATAGAAAATAGGGCGTTTTCTCATATATATCTAGTTGATGAGTACAGGTTTCTCTTTTCTCCATTTTTTGTTTTGGAAGAGGGGAAAAAAAATCCCCCACAGATTTTCATCAGGCATCTTGCCAGACTTCTGTCATCACCAGGAAAATGGTTCCTTCAGCAGACACATCTGGGCAACTTCACGCCCATTCCTGATGTAAGCTGTCAAATCCCGTCCCAGATAGCAAGGAGAATGGCTCACCATTCCTAGAGGAAAAAGAATAAGATTATAAGATTTATTTTTATTTAATTGGAAAGTGGGTGTATTAGGAGGAGAGCAAATATTTTCTGAGAGACAACATCTTCAGTAGACCATCTATTTGTAAGCACTGGTCTCTATTTCTTATTGTCCCACCTTCTATCACAACTCCCTTTTCTTGTTTTGCTTGTTCTATGCCCGCAATCGATTAGATATATGTATATAAAATTTACAGATTTCTTGAACTCTCTACATAATTAAAGATTCTGTGTCTAGATTGAGAAGCAAGTAGATACATATATAAATATAAACTATATAATGCGTATGTATATGTATTCGACATATATATATGTTGTACATACGCATATAAACTGCAGTGTATAGCTTAATAATCTGTGTGCATAGTGTGTGTAAACTGTGTTTGTGTAGCTCTAAGAGATGAGATACAATGACTAGGAGTGTGCACGGGCATGCATTGGTTTATTTACAGATAGCCCCTGCCTGCTTGAAGAAAGGTTGTCTCCTAATTGCACAGCCCCTGGCCGGGGTCGAGAGATTTAATACAACACAGATGGCTCCTGTCTGACTCTTCACTCTGCGGGAAGTGATCCATCTCAGCCCACCAGACCTCCTTCCCATCCCTGCTTTTGCCTGACCATGAGAGACAGGAGTCACAATCCCTCTTGGTCCTTGCTCTGGACCCCTGGTCCCTGGTTCCCTGCGTGGAGGGGCAGGAGGAGCTTTCATCAAGTCCTTGACCAGGCATGCTGTGAGGGAGAGGAGGCGTCCCTTCATCTCGCCCCTCTGGCTCAGTGTGTGTCCAGAACTTGCTGTGAGCTATGTCCCATCAGCTAGACGTTTGGCAAGGCTTGCTTTGAGCAGCACTGTAGGCCCTAATTGAAAATGCATGTTGCTTTATAATCCCTTTTATTGGCATTTACTTTCCCCGTGGATTAGCAGAATAGTAATAATATACAGTGTATTACTATTACACGGCAAAATGGATTTCCACTTACCATTAATTTTTTCTGTCTTGTTTTTAAAGAAAAGCAAAGAAATTACCAGCATGTTTAAATTGTATAGTAAAACAATATATTTCATCTTTGTAACCAAACTACCCAAAGTGCACACACTCAGCTTTCTAATGGTTAGCATTAAGTACCAGATCTCTGTGAAAAATCCTGTTGACAAGGGCCACATCTCCAGCTGCTGAAAACTAGCAAAGCTCTGCTGAAGTCAGTAAAGCCATAGCAGCTTATGTCCTTTAAAAATTTGGCCTTTGGACTTCCCTTTGCTGGTTCCACATTGATTAACAGGAAAAGAAGAGAGATCTCCACAAGCCTGAAATGGCCCCTGTACGTATTGAGGGCTGCACCTGTGATCCTCCCCATCGCAACAGCAGGCAAAGCCACACAAACACACAGCAGACATCTGGCTATCACAGACCCAGAAAAAGTCTCCTGGCCGAATCAGAGAACAGAACCATAAAATATTTATTTGAAAGGACCTATGGAGATCGTCTGGTCCCTGGCTGAAAGCCGAACCAAATAAAATGAGGGTGCTGAGGATTGTGTGTATCTAGGTTCTGAATGAAATTAGATATCTCCTGTGTGTAATCTGTCCCTTATGTGGTCAAAACTGAGGTGGATTCATTGTCTTGACTGTCATCCACTGAGCAGCCAGCTCTCTGGATCCTGCAGCTTCCTTTGCATCTACGAGTGAGAGAGAATCACACTGGATTTTGTTATTGGGGTGGCAATAGGTTAAGTGATGGAGACACAGGAGGGGGCTGCAGTGGAGGAAGGCAGCTCCTGCCAAGCAGCATCTACATCTGGTGTGGAGCTACAGCTTTCTGCAAAGCTGCTACAAGGAGGTTTAGTTAAGGGAGATGTGTGAAGCAGGAGTGACTCTTGCTTCATCCATCCTAAATGCAACCCAACAGACCTAACTATGATGACTTTCAAGAGCTAAAGATTCCATCCCAGTTAATTTACTAGAAAGAGGGTAATTATTTTTTTTTTCTTTTCAGGTTTCATCTTGCTGATTACAGTTTTGTTGCTCTAATTAATATCAAACAGAAGCTTACCTATTTCCTTCAGCAAGGACACATCAATCTATACCAGGTAACCCACCCATTTCAGTAGTTTTGGGCTGAAAAGAAAAGCAAGCACTGATTCCTCTAACTCCAACATCTTTTGTTGATGCTATGAAAGCTGTATATAATTTAAGCTTTTTTTTTTTTTTTTTTTTTTTTTTTTTTCATTGGAAGGTGTTAAATAATGCAGATGAAAATCATTATGTAGCATCTCCAGGCTTTTGTCTTAAAAGTGCTTAGCATCTGAATAATAGATTTGTCTCACAGCATCCTTCTGAGTGAGGAATATTGCAGTTTGACTTGGTATCTACATTTTTATGATGGCTATCCAGAATTTCCCATGTCACAAATCATATGCAGTTGCAGATGTCTCCCTCAGACCTTTCTCCTGAGAAGGAGGGAAAGTGAGCAGAAAGAGAAGTTTAAGATAAAATGGTTCAGTTCTCTTGGAAGACGTTAGCAAAATGGATTATTTACAAATATTATGTAGATACTATATGCTCATTCTAATAGCATACATAGCATAAATCACATGTAGGTATGGCATAAATATTGTGTAAAAATATATGTGTGTTGCATGTGTAAAGCACAGAATATGTAAAAATGTTTTGGAAGTGTTCTGTTGAGAAGATCTAGCAATTATTCCCTGGAGATGCATTTGAAATTCAGTATGAATGACTTTTTGACAGGGCACTTAGTAGAAGGCTTTGGAGGCATACACGTGCTGAAATCCACAGTCAGATGAAGGCAGCGTACATGAAGTCATACACCCTGTCTCTTCTCCTGAACTAACATGTTCTGTCCCCTTTTTTCATCCCTATCTCCTGGGCACAGTCAATAATACCAGAAAAAGCACAGTTTTCAGCTATGTTTAGCTTTTTCTGTATCAGAGAACTGTGAAACACGCCCCCATCTAGGAAATGTGTGCTCAAAATCTGAATAGTCCAAAATAGCAGTTTTTCAATGGCATAAATCTTCAAATTCTCTTTGTCCTTTGAAATGAGAGTATGTCTGCCTGGGTTGTGTGGAACCCTGCCCACAGGAACCTGGATGATGGGTCTGACCCTGTTACCTGGGGCAGGTCTCTGTCCTCGCCACTCTACATCTCTTATCTACTTAAATTATGAGAAATTTGGTAAAAGTGGTTGATTTGTGACAGACTGGGACTGTAAGTGCTTTAGTTGTGTTCTTGGGGGAAAAGAGGATTCCCCACTGAGGCAATGAGGTTGCCGCAGACAGGAATTGAAAAAGTCTTCCAGGATCCTTCTGAAGCAGATGGAAAAAGGCTACAAATCCTTCCCATGGGCAGCCTATTCCTTCTTTTTATTGAAACATAACTGGAAGCAAATATGAACCAAATTTACCAAAATCTTCATCAGATTTGGAGAAATAACAGTGTTTCTAAAATGCAAGCAAGGGACAAACAGGCATGGTAGATGTTCTCTCCTCTTCACTTATCGGAAAAGTTCTCTTGAAGCCTAAGGGAGGAAATGAGCCACTGGCTTTCATGAGCTGCAGGTTTTCACCATTCCTTCAAACCCAGAGCAAGAAAAGAAACCATGGAAAGACCACATCTGTGTACCTTGATTCTCCAGTGTGACTTACCTCAGGCTGAGCCCAGAGGATTGAGACCCAGACAATTTTGAAGAAGCGTCCTGACAAAATCCATACTGAAACTTGCTCCTCATAACATTTTAAGAACTTCCGCCTCCTTATACATTAAATTAAATTGAGCCATTGGGGACAGTTTGAAAGCCCAATGAAGCCTGTGAGAGTCTTTGCATGGGTTTTTGGAATGAACCACAATCCTTTCGTGGACAGAGCTTTGTCATGAACCATTAGACTGGGAATTAACATGCTTTTATGAAGTATTTCAGGATATCACCGATGAAAAAGACATATCACAGCAGCCTTTCAGATAAGCTATACCACTGTGACCCAGGCTGATGGAGCTCCTAAAAGCCCTTCTTGATTATTTCTTAGCAGTCAAAACTGGGACCATTGTCCTTGTTAGTTATTTTCCCCATTACCATTACAGTGCACTTGGGGGTCCGTAATGCCATATTGCCATAAATAATTTGTATGTAGTTCTATGGAAAAATAAAATAACAAAAATATCCCCACAAAAAAACTAGGACATAAAAAATACAGGAGGAAGAGAAGAATTCTACTACTGAAAAATAAGTGCGAAATGAGAGGCAAGTGAATTTAGAAAAACATTACACAAAAAAAAAGTTCTTTAAACTTGAATATTAGCTGTAACTGTACAAATAGATGGATAGATGAACAGGTCATCTTCTAGTGCTAGGAAATATGAACTGGAACTTCTAAATCAGAGAGCTTAGTAAACTTTCCATCACGCAATTTTTTGTCAGTGTGCAGGTCTCAATAAACAACTCCTAGCAATGGAAAACACAATTCAACAGAGAATAACTACATCCAGAAGTCTGACCACAAAGAACATAAATCCCTCTGCTGGGAGGCAGAAAAAACTAATATAATATCAAAAGCCATCAAAATGGTACACAAAAATAATAATATTCTGATTCCTTCTTCAAAGGTACAAGAAAGGTATGAGAAGTATAATACTTTCCCTCTCAAGAGTCAGAGATTTCAAAGAATAATTTTGTGCAAAATAATTCTGTGCCATTAATAATTTTGTCTAGCAGTTTCCAGCTATTGAGGGAGCCTCTTAGGAAGTTTTACTTCACCATTCCATTACTAAATTTCTGTAGACTACCCTTTTTTTTTTTTTTTTTTTTTTTTTTTTTTCCAAATATATACTTTCTCTGAGTATCACTTGGCATTGGAGGAAGATGAAAAAACTTCCAAATAAACTGAATGGAGATTTGTCTGTGTTTGGGAAGGTTTGTATAAATGGCTTTTTAAGTTAAAGGAAGTTACAGAGACAGTATAAGTTATAAGGGAGAAATAATTTCTGAAGCTAGCAGAGAAAATATAAAATAGGACAATTTTAACTTTAGCTGAAAAGCGTCTGGGGTTAGAACTGATATCTTTTGTACAAGCTGAGGTCTTCTGAAGCCTTTTAAATGACAGTGGAGGATGATTTGCGTGCACTAGTCAAGATTTAGTACCTATATTTTGTTCCCAAAATTTGCATACACGAAAATCTGACAGTTAATCGGAGGCCAAAGTTACTAAGAAACAGTTCATGGAAGATTTATTATTGCTTTTTCATACAAACCTGTAAGGGTAGAATTATTTCATACTTCTATGAAGCTGTGTTCTTCCTTGCTAAATAAGGTTCATTTCAGGAAGAAGGGTTGGGGTCTATGCATACAAGTCATCCCAAAGGACTTCAATGCACCCTTAGCGACATTATTAGAAAATGTGGTATGCAAGACCTTGGGTGGGAAAGGCTCAATTTAGTTATCTCCAAGTTTGATGTTTAGTCTAAGTCCATGATTTATTTACATTACTCCTTGTTAAATGGAAAAAGATAAGCACCTTGAAAGCATGGGCTTCACCTCCTCCTTCTTAACTGCCTAGAGCTCAGGATAGGATGATATCTTCTCTAAAGGTCTTGATCCTCTTCACTGACTCTAGCCTATACAAGTGCCTAAATCTTCCCTTAGTCAATAAGAGACAGATTAAGTGAATCCAACCTTCTGTTCAGCTTGCCTTTATTTTGGTGGTTTTTACCTGTGGATAACCTCTTGCTGATTCTGATCTAGTCACCTTTGTGAGAGCTTAAATTCACTTTCAGTGTCTGAAAAATGGAGGTTTTGTCTCAATTAATGCTGAAAAAATCTGAGGGTGGGAGATACCATCATGAAAAAAAGAAGGATATGAGAAGGCTCTTTCATTTTTAAAAGACTTTAAAGTTTGATTGCCATCTCTTCATTTACAGATCAGAGCAAATCCAATGTTCCTTCAGTGTCCAAACATCACAGACATTTCAATTTCAGCAGAAGGGAGACGTTACCAGACACTATAAATCAAGGACCTGGGCTGCAGGGTAATGCCACGCATCCAACTGTGTAGAATATACGTAAGTGCGGCGGGTAACAGAGCGAGGCAGCCCGGCCAGTGGAGTCCATGTGCCTTGTAAATATTATTACTACATAGCATGGAGTCTCAGCGGGTGTAAAGCTTTAAGTCAGACTTGCAGTTTGTTTTCATAATTTGCAAGCCCATTGCTTTTATGAGGGAATGTGTTTTTCTGCATGTGTGTATGTGTGTGTGTGTGGTGGTGGACACCCCAGATGACTGTCAGGAGTGTCACCATGGAATACTTTGGAGGCCAGGTCATGAGACTGAGTAGGTTAATGAAGTTGTTGTGCAAAGTCAGGGATTTAATTGATTCTAGGATTAATCTTAGCACAGGTACTCTGGCCTTCTCCCAAAGCGGTTTACTAATGCCTTTTGGCTGTGTGTAAATCTGATTGTGGTGTGTCTGGTAACTTGCAGTTACCAGACATTAATTCTGCTGCCCTTGTTGGTATCCAATTGGATCTAGAAGTGTCTGGGCTTCCCCCCCCCCCCCCCCCCCCCCTCCCCCCATTTGAATCATAGAATCCTAGAATGGTTTGGTTTGGAAGGGACCTTAAAGATCATTCAGTTCATAATCCCCTGCCATGGGCAGGGACCCCTTCCCCCAGTCCAGGGGGCTCCCAGCCCCATCCAACCTGGCCTTGAACCCTTCCAGGGAGGGGGCAGCCACAGCTGCTCTGGGCACCCTGGGCCAGCGCCTCACCCCCCGCACAGGGAACAATTTCTGCCTTATGTCCAACCTAAATCTGCCCTCTGTCAGTGTAAAACCATCACCCCTCGTCCTACCCCTACACCCTGATCCAGAGTCCCTCCCCACCTTTCCCGCCCCCCCTTTAAGCCCTGGGAGGCCGCTCGAAGGTCTCCCTGGAGCCTTCTCTTCTCCAGGCTGAACCCCCCCAACTCTCTCAGCCTGGTCTCCCAGGGGAGATGCTCCAGCCCCCCGAGCACCTTAGTGGCCTCCTCTGTATTGGCTCTGACTTGATATTTTGAAATATACTTTGCTGGAAAATAATGCATTATGCCCCTCCAAAAAAAGAAACAATCAACGAACTAGAAAAAGACAAAATGCTACTCATGGTATGGTACCTATTTTTCATGACAATATTTCAGCAGACATAATGCTTTCATCAAAATGAGAAGACCCCAGAATAAGTGACAGCCTTGGAGAACTCAGTGGTGGTTTAAAGCTGAATCTCTCTCATAGTTCAGGAAAATAATTAATCACTTTGGTTGCTCCCTCTCAAGTTTCCTGAGAAGAAAACAATAAACTTCTAACAGACTTCAAGTGTTGTCTCTCTATTAAAAATTAAATAGCATTTTTTGTATTCTCAGAATTTTCTTTGGGAACGAGAAAAACATTTCTAACCTGCATATGTAGAAACTGGACTTAGAGTCAGCTTGCATTGTAGAAAAATGAATAATTGTTAATGGACACTAAATAGGCAGAACAGTGTTTTTCAAGTCTACATGAAAGGTTTTGACTAGTCAGGGCATCCAAGGACAGTTGTCTTTTCATAATCAATACAGATATGAATTCTGCTTCAATTTGTATCAAGCTAGGTGATTATTTAATTTCTGTTATGAATTCCTTCAGCTAGACATTATCTTTAGGGAGGGATCTCTGTACACTTAGTTGTAGGCTCATTATCCTATCATTCATGTAGCATGATCCAGTTTAATTTATGCTGAGGATGACTGCAAATTTTTACCAGCATAGTTTATGCAGAATCTGAGCCTAGGCTGGTAGGAAAACCTGCGTGTGCCAGAGGAGTCTTCTCTTTATGTCGCCTTCATCATAAACATTTGCGAGTAGAGACTCTCTCAAGTCAAACATCTTTTTTTCGCAATGGACACTTTTGGATCAAGGGATTTTTAGGCTGCACATATTTCATGTTAATGGGTCTTTTATAAGTTCCAGGCCAGATCATATAAAACTTTTGAAAGTTCTCAGGCAGTTTCACCCTGAAGTGGTGAACAGCTAATCACATGGAAGTTTTTACTCTTAGGAGCCAATTGGTAAGAGCTATTAAAAAGATTTCACTCTTGTTATATCTGAACTCAGATCATATCCTTGTTTGAGCCTCTAATGGTAAAAGAAAATTCATTGATGATAATTCAGATAAAAATGACTCCAAATGTATTTGAAACAACCAGTGTTTCATCCAGTTCTGGTTATAAAGACTGGTTCTGACTTACCCTAATACTTCTTTCTGCAAAGAAAGGGAGTCTACAAGTAATACAGTTATCACATTCAGATTAGGATTAAGTCTGAAAATCCCTAAATTGAAAAGATGAAAGGTCACGGATGTCTTGAGCTGTCATTTGAGCTCATCAGTGTCACTGTGACATGGATAGTTTCATGTGATTTTTTTTCTCCCCAAGAGTTTGGAGAATATACAGGTTTCCCAGTTACTTGCCTGTTTTACAGTTGAAATTCATTTATGTTACAGGGCACAAAGGTGTCTCAACATTAGATTTAAAACTACTGTGCAGAACAGAAGCACACAGCTAATCTCAGTGCTTGCAGGTTACAAAAATAGAGAAAACCACAGGTGAAACTACTAATTTTTTTCATCCTTTCAAAACTTTTGCACCAAGGGACTAATTCAAAGCCTGCCAAACGGAAAGCAATGGAAAGCTTTGTATTGAGGTCAGTGGGTTTTAGATCAAGCCTCAGAAGTAGCTGACAGCTGCAATGACCCTCAGGTGACCTTCATGCTCTAGTTGAAACATCCACACTCTCCATGACTGCCTGCCCATTGCATCGTGTCGTTGCTTAGCCTTGGTTCTCCTGCACTGAATTCTTGTTGCCAGCAGGTCAGGAAGAGAAGTGTGTGGTTTTCCAACTGCTATAGGTTGCTGCCCAGTCATCAGTTTAACCTTTTGGGAGCCCTGCACTGCAAAATTCATAGCCGCTGAATCACACCCATGAACTCAGCTCCTGCACCAAATGAATAACGACTGTGGAATTCCTCTGCCTAAGGAAGGAAATAGTGGAGTCTCTATAGTTTTTGTCCCTTGTAACTGAGGAGCTCTAGGGCTGTCATTCCATCTGATGGACAGTCTCAGTAAAGGAAACGATGAGGTTTCTGCTCTTCTGCCAAATACCAATCATATTATTCTCCATGTGGAGGCAAATTTCCATTTTTTGATCTCAAAGAGCTATGCAAAAATTAATTAATCAAATAATTAAAAATACTATTATTGATTACAATTTATTATTTGTTATTATTATTTTATATTAAAAATTTATATTAAATAATCTAATTGTAAATGTTGCCCTCATGCTCAGACATGCCCTGTTAAGGATATTGTGCTTTTGGACCATCTGAACTGCCTCTAAAATACTTGCAGTGCATACATGGGACATTTAGATCTGACACAAAGCCTACAACAGAGCTGTACTTTACTAGAGAGCAGCTAGAATCGAGGTGGGCTATCATGTGGCACTAAACTTAGTGATCCAAGCTGTGTGACCTGTTCATCTAACTATCTCCCTCACTCACAGTCCTTGGAAAACTGAGGCTGTTTTAGTGCTAAGCATTTAACGTAGAAATATTTTAGTGCACACTGTAGGTCCTTTGGCTCCACCTCAGAAAGATGCAGATGTCCCAGAGATCCTGTGTCATTTTTGTGAGCCCTGTGCAGATGTCTTGGTTAGTCTATAGTCTCCACCTGCTATGCGTATTTGGAGAATGACATCTTTCCTGTAGTCAGTTTAGTTGCTGCTGTCGGAGGACAAAATCTAGGTCATCAGCTAGTAGATGTCTATTTTAGGGTCATCTGTATTACTCTTAAGGATCCACCTGGCTGCACTGAGTAGTTCTCCAATGACTATGATGGGAACTTGCACACCCAGCTCACATGAACACACCAGCACTTAAGACAAGTGGTGTTAGAACTCTGAACTAAATTCCACCCTAGCCATTCTCAATTAATTTCACCTCCCTCCCTAAAACCCTGCTTCGCATTTGACATCTATATCTAGCCAATAAATAGTGAAACAGATGAGTCAAATTGCCCTCCAGATGTGCCTGTCTCTTTTTATTGACTATAAAGAAGCCCAGAAAACTAGACTAGGCTTAAAATTTTATTGTTAGTGGGCTAACATTAGCTGAAGTAAAATCCCACCTTAAATACGCAGGGATGTTATAAGCATTAGTTCATATTTTATCGATAATAATCTGTAACTTAACTCTAGGAAAAATTTAAACAGAAGATGTTAGAGATTAGATATCTAAGTGAAGGGTTATAAAATGCATGTGTGTATGTGTAGGCTGTGAATGTGCATACTCTAATATATATGTATGTGCACATATTTATCTATACCTGTATATTTATACAGGCAAAGAAGAATGAATACTTTCCATGTAGTGCATTCA
Organism: Tyto alba; assembly: GCF_018691265.1. Lineage (NCBI taxonomy): Eukaryota > Metazoa > Chordata > Aves > Strigiformes > Tytonidae > Tyto > Tyto alba. Next base: position 39,459,717 of record NW_024881313.1, on the reverse strand, counting down.
ATGAAATGAGCAGGTTTTAGAGCCAGAGGGATTTGTTATGACCATCTAGTCTGGTGTTAAATACAAGATCAGATGTAGAAACATGGGAACATAAGCAAAAATATTGTCCGTTTCACCATTTCTGTCTTCTGTGGAGCAATCCTGGCTCCCCAGCTCGATCTGTAGTGATGACGCCTGTGCAGTCGCAGACAGAAAGGAGGGGAGGGATGTGATAAATGAGGAACTGAGAGGTGGGGAACTTTGGCTCCTCACACTTGGAGTGAGTCACCCAGCATGGAAGAGCCATCGTGCTCCCAGTGTAGAGGCAGGAAGCCTTCCATAAAAACATGAGCAGCAGTAGAGTCTGGTTGGGATCAGCCCAGGACTTGAGGCTGCTGCTGTTTTCTTTGGTGCTTCTCATGTGTATGCATGTCCTGTTGTTGCTGGATGGCTACGAATAAGTGCCAGATGTGTTGCATGTTCTTCTTGCAGCAAGTGGAACCTTTTGCAGCCTGTTGTTTCTTGTTATTCAAACATATCTTATCTATGTCCTACCTATAAGTAGCCATGCAACTTAACTAAAGCTTCTTGAAGGTCAGTCTAGTGTTGAAAGCATCTCTGAAGGATAACTAGGGTCTACCACAGGGACCTTGAGTGAGTCAGGCTAGTTTAGGAATCCAGCAGTTGAAAGAGGTGTTGGGAAGGATTATCAAAAGCAGGTACTTTGGCTTCATTCACCCATGGCTGCTAAGACAGTTTCCAAACCCAGTCTTTAATCTCTCTGATCCTTAGTTCATCTCATCTGTAAAACAGGATAAAACTAATGCTGCCTTTTCCTATTTAAAATATAAAAGGTGATCAAAGCAGTAGCTGACTCTTAAATGTCTGTGCACATTTGTCTGAATGGAGTTGTGTGAGCGTTTGTGATGTGTTCTACATATATCTTTTTATAAAGCAGTATGTGTGGGCCCTCTTACAGAGCAACACCTATTACAAACAAGCATGACTTAACTGACTTTTTAAATCTTTCTGTCTTATGTATGCAGCAGTGGGACACCTGCTCAGCCTTCCATCACCTTGGGAAGATTAATATATGCATTTCAGATGATTTCTAGATGGGAAAAGGGTGATTTGAACACATATATGTCCATAGCTGCCTAGAGGCAAGCAGGGAAGGTGATTTAGGGAGCTGTGATTCCTGTCGCAGGGACAGCTGTTTCTCCTCAGGACTGTCAGGACAGAGAGTGACAAGCTGAGGACACACCAGGTCACCGCTATCTCCCCTGGTGAAGCCAGCATGGCTCCACACTGAGTCCATGGGGGCCAGTATCAGAGCCCACGGCGGAAACGGATGGGCAGCTTGATCCTCATGTCAAGAGCGGGGACCGAAAACACGCTGTTCCCCACCTGCCCGGGACCCACGGGGCCACGCACGGAGCCGACTGTCGCAGCACATCCCTCCACACTGACAGCATCCTCAAGACTTGGCTTTCACCCTCCTGCCTATAAGGTTTGGCATTAGGTATCACCTGCCAAAAGATGGAGTGGAAAGCCTTGACGCCTCTGGAAAAACACTTAGTGAGCGAAGGTGCTGGGGACAGGGTGTTCCTGCCATCAATAACTCCTGGGCAGATTGCGAATCCTCTCTGACTGTGGTTAGGTGTTGCCTTGCAGAGGGAAGGGTAGAAAGATTAGGCAATTTCAATTTAAAATCTCAGAGCCTGGCCCACCTTCAAAACTGCAGATTACAACTGAGTAGGCAGAGAGTTTGCTGGTTGTCTTCCCTTTTTTTTTTTTTTTTTCTTTTTTCCCATGCAAAATAATATTAGAGTTTTATTTTTAAAAAACAATAAGGAAAAATAAAAGCTTTGAACTCTTTAAAAATGGAAGACTAAGCATTACTGTCACTATTTAATTATAGAAAAACAATGTAGAATAAACTCCTTTTTGTTACCAGTAGAAAAATGCCACAATAAATGCCAGGACGTACCATAAATTGAGGACAGAGGGGAGGGAGGGTGACAGCAAGCAAGCTGAGACAAGTGGAGAAGTGATTGCACGGTGAAGAAGTTGTTTCAGATCTTCGTGGAACTGCAGGTCAGAGGTGGTGGTTCAATGCTCAAGAGCCCCTCTTGGGATAAGATCAGCTGTCACATTTCATCAAATACCCTGGACTAAACCCAAAGTGTTTCAGCTATCGGGGCTGAAATTCATGCGCCTTAATTGTCCACACACAATCCACCATGCATTAGAAGAATCAGGCCCTGGCAGCATCTACTTTCCCCTCCTGACTGCTGGGAGAGCTGCAGGTGACTAACATCCTCATTCAAACACCTCACTTTGGTTCCCAAGCTAGATGAGATGAATCTGGGCTAGAAAAACTTAATGACGAACACAATCAAATAACGGGAAACCAGGGGAATCGAGGCAGGAATAACATCTCTTTCTAAGAGAGATTTGGCTCAGCAAGAAATGTCCAAGAATCCTTTGCAAGGGCACCATCATGCAGACCTCAGAGGAAAGAAACACTCTTTCCCCACTCTTGCTTCTCTTCTGCCCATGTACCAGTTTAACCTGTGGAAATATTCTCCCCCATCCTAAATCAAGCTACAAATGAGCAAGACATCCAAAGCTGGTGATATGCATACAAACTGCACAGTTAAAAGTTAATTTGACATAGTGAATCCTATAGTACTATTTTTTTTTCCTGGGTAACAAAAGAAAACAGGAACAAGAAAAAGGTAATATTTATACTTCTGGTTTACTTTAGACCAGAATGAATATTTTCTCTTCTCTTCATATAATTCAATATTTCAGCAACTGTTTTATTCATATAGGTTAGCAGGTGAGTGCATGATTATGCTGGTAATTTAGCCTAATCCAGAAGAAAAAGTTTGAGGCTGAACAAAGCAGAAAACAGAAGTGTCGACTAGGAAACAAAGAGCAAGTGTGAGTGGAAAGACATCTCAGTGGGAAATAGAGGAAAGTGTGGTTAGACGTAATTCAATACCCTGTCGTACCATGGTCTGTCAAACTAAGAACTTCAAGTACTAGGATGTTAGTGAGCCCTGTGCCTTGTTGGGTTCTAGGACACATGCTCTTAACCATTAGCATTCAAAATAAATTAATAATTTTTGGCTCATTTGCATGGAAAAAAACTTTCATGATCCTACAGCTGTTCTCACCCCAGCGTTTGTAATTTTATTACTCAAGTATCAACTTTTGTTCACTGTCCAAATGCAATGAAAACATAATATTTAAATATAAGCCCCATTTACCTTTCAAATATCTTTCCTGTCCAAAAAAATCCTAGTAATTTGTGTCTAATTCAGGTCCTGAACTCATTATTCATCTCTTCTGTGTGCCTATTCATATTAATAGGTGCTAATTCTACCCTTGTGACATCATCACTGTTCCTAAGGCAACTGACTGTGATGTCAGAAACACAAGACAATAGCCTCTGGTTATGAATAAGCAAGTGGGGAAAATGAGTAATGAATTAATTGAAAGGCTCATAGACTGTAGCAAAATATCTCAGGATCCAAACTTCCCACAAATGTTTTAACATACATTACCAGCTTAATTTTCAACAGATTAGGTATTGGCTGGGTGCACTGGGTGTGGGCCATTTGTGCGTGTGTGTGTTGGATTCTTGATGGATAATGTTATGTTAGGTGAATAGTATTTAGTCATGCTGTGCTCTAATGGCTGTCATCTCAGGAGCTTTAGAGTATTTAATTTCATAACTGAATAAAACATTCTCTTATCCAAGTCTGGGGTGAAGATATCAGCATAGTCTTGTTTAAAAATAAAGAAAAAGCAGTTGGTTGTCTAGTCTTGGTAATGTAAATAGTGTGTTATACTGTATATAAGTTGAATCTAGTTGCTTTGCTGAAGAGAAAATTTTACCATGGGACAGCTAACAGTGAAGATGTGTTCTTCCTGTCTTCCATGTAGATTACTAGATGATTTTTCCTTCTTCTTTCTTTTGCTTAATTTTAATTAACCTCATGCATTGACTTTAGCACTTATCACTTCACCAAATAGTTCCCTGTGGAATATTTTCTTCTTTTTCACTAAACACGACAGACTAGATCCACAAAATTATTCAGGACCTTTGCTGAAATTTTAGGGTAGTAAATTTAAAATGTAGGTTCCTGATACACAACCTCTCCTCCCTATCTTGTACTCCTTAACTCACATCATCTCCACTGCATCTACTTCTGGGTTCTTATGTGTAGAACCTAGCTTGAAGGGCTCCCAGTCATTATTTTGAGGTGCAGAGGTCTGGGAGGTCTCTGCCACCTGAAGAAAAGCCCAAAGTATTGCAAAGGAGGGAGAGCCCCAACTCTAGGACCAGATTGTTGTGCATGTTTTGAAAAATTGGCTGTGAAATGAAACCCTTGATTTCCCCTCCCACACTTTGTTTTCCACAGGAGAACCAGATTCACAACACTATCTACTTTGCAAGGTCTTGAAATCAATGCAAAGAAACCCTAGGAAGCAAATGAAACATCAGCTCGTGGTTCCTTTGGACATCTGTTTAAAAAAAAACCAGAAATTCCCATGACTGCCAACAAGCTAAGTTTTACAATACTTAGACATGCCAGAAAAAGGGTCAAAGGTCTGTCTGAATCCAGATGGCCTACTGGGCTAGCATGGTTAAAGCATGCCAGTTTCTGTAGCCAACAGCACAGAAGGGAGTGATTTGGCTAACATTATGGCCATCTGCCTCTAACTTCTCAGCCCAAATGACCGGATACCCACTGCAGCTGAATCAACAGTGCAAGTGCACAGCAAAGCTCAAATTTACAATGCTGGATCTGTGTCAAGATGCTTCAGAATGGTAATCTGGGCTGGGAAGTCAGAGATCGATGGGCCAGATGCTGGTGAGATCCCTGAACTGCTCTATAGATAGTTGCCTTCCCCATGTGTCTCTCTACCCTCTCACTGGGAATTTTTTTTGGCATTGTTTACAGTAATTCTCTGATGATATGTGCATTTACACTCAAAACAAATAAAAAAACAAACAAACAAAAAAACCAAAACAAAACAAAACTAAACAAAAAAAAAAACCAAACAAACAAACAAAAAAACCCCAAACAAACAAACAAAAAAAAACAGAAACACCAAACCCCCAGACAAAATTCTGGGTGAAGTGGAAACTGAGTCGGAGCTTGAAAAATAATTTTAGGATATTATAGTGATTCAAGATGTTATTCTCATGGTATGTTTCTTGTTTTGCTTTGGTTTTGTATGCATTTAACTGGTTATTCTGTAAAATCTATGTATGTAAGTCATCTCAGTTTAGAGTAAGATGTCAGATGCAGTCAGGTTAGGAGGCATCTGAATGAAGATAGAAACACAAGGTGAAATTTTATGCATCTGAAATAACCAATCCACTTTTCCTTTGTAGTCTCTTAAAGACTTGGGATCAGTTAGTAAGACCCAGAGCTAATTAATTGTTCTGTAAAGCCAGTTCTTCTGCTTTTATGATGGAGGAGTATGGAGTGGCTAGCTTCTCCGGGGACATTTACATTCCTGAAGTTTAAAGTTATGAAAAAAAAAACCCCACTTCATCTAAAAAACTTTATCACACTTTTGAAAAGTAATTACTAGAGGTGAGACAGATTGTTCAGCCATCCTGTGGTTATTTCTGAGATTTTTTTAAATGTCCCCAGATCTGGCCAAAATAATCTTGAAGCAACTTATTTCAATAAGAACGTGTGTGTAGACATACCAGCTCAGACCAAAAAGCTCTTTAAGAAGAGACCCATAGGAGATGCCTAAAAATAAATAGAAGAAAAGGGCAATTTCCCCCACATATTCTCTTTGATCTTCTATGGGAATGGCTAAGGGAATTTCACAAGAACCAGTGCTGCTGACTTTGGACATCTTTAATTTCAAATGTCAAAATATTTGTCCAGAAATTTTTTTAATGTTTTAAGAACTCACTTTCCATTCTCAAAATCTGTCAAAAGTAACAGTGGAGAGATACTTTTTAGGGAATTTTGTCTTCTAGAAGAAAAAAAATATTTGGATGCAATTTCCCAGTCAATTCTAAGAATTTCTAGGGAAAAAGTCTAAGTACACAGTATAACTTTTCAAGTTTCTGAATTGATCAGAGTACAGTTTCAACCGATTTAAAATACTGAAATAAAAACATGGAGTGGCTCCCCATATGGCCCATATATTAATCCCATTTGACATACTATTTGCCAGTATTGGTCACCTTTAACTTTGGTGTTATGTTTAATCAAAAAATAGATAACACCAGGAACAACTCAGAAAGTTAAATGGTACATGTAATATGGCTAAACAACTTCAGAGAAACATAATTTTGAGATGATTCCCACATAAATAAGTCTCGGTTAAAAGTCTCATTATGTAAATTTGGAAATTAAGATCAGTATTTACACTGAATTCTTGTCTGATGGACAACCTAGCAACAAGCATGATGGAGATCAGACTTCATTACAGCATTTCTTCTACCGGGACATCCTGCAAGTGTTGCAGTAAAGCCAGCAACCATGACAATGCAACTGCTGATTTTTTTAGGTCAAATTACTGCTTCTTCTATGTTACAAAAAAAAGCATACTCCAAAGAAATGAGAGGGGATGAACTTCATAGTTTAGATTATAAAATGAAGTAAGCAAATCTGGTGCACAGCCGTTCCAGGCTCTGTCCTGCATTTATTCCTCAAAGCAAAAAATGAAAAGCAAAGGATTTTTTTAATATATTTAATTATTCGACACAAGGGCATGTCTCCATGGTAGCTGGAGTCACTTGGATTTCCTGTAAGGATTTCAGCGGACATCAAATGACGTGGACGTTTGTGTGCAGCCAGGTTGTGCTGGTGAGACAGACGCTTTGTAGATAGGACATGACGTACACCTCAGAATAATAATTTCTGCTGGGGCTCTGTTGGATCCAAAGGCCAAAGGGAGTTGCAGTGCTTTATCAATTTTCTCATGTGAGGTCTGCTAAGAAAAGAGATTAGGAAGCCCTATTCTGGGGGAAATTGGTCTTTCACAGTCTTTGTTTTTTGTGGTTTTCACTTAGACCTTTAAACCCAGAGGGAGAAATGCATAGCTCTATTTAAATAATCCACTTGTATATTTTGTTCCATGAATGCTGATTTTATTTTTTGGAATTACGCGCTTACATTAGTATGTTTCAAGTGCTGCAAAATACCATTAAAAAGGAGAGTTTTGATGAGTTTTTTTTTTTTTTTTTTTTTTTTTTATGTAAGTCTGTGGTGGGTCTCTGAGGTTCATATTTGGCTCTATGAGACCAATCCCAGTCAGCTCTGATGGATCCAGCTATTTTGGCCAATGGTTACCCTTCTGCTAATTCACTTGTGGGAGGGGAAAAAAAAAAAAAAAACAAAAAAGTAAAAACGTTGTATGGTGGTTCTAAAGTCCTCCCATCCATTGAATTCATCACACACATACACACTGAGAATGGAATCCATCTATCCTTCAGTATCATGAGTTTGGTTTAAAGAGCTGCATGGATGGGAAAGTTTTATAATCACATTCCCTGGACTGAAGTTATGTGGTAAAGATCAGGTTAACCTGGGTATAGCTGGCTGCCAGAGAACACAGAAAATGCCTTAGGAAGCCAACCTTTCTGCTCTGCCTGAGCTTTAAACCACAGTGTATGCGTGCATGTGTCTATTTATGAAACAAGAGACACACATGCACATACACACATATGTACGCCTCATTTAAATGGAGACATACATGCATACACACTTACACCAAAATTCATCCCTAGTGGTAATTTCATTGGCATCAAGGTATTGATATATGGGACAAATTCAGACATTTATTTTAATGAATAGATGAAATCTGACAGTTAATATTTGCTGTAAAATATATATATATATATATTTTTTTTACATTAGTATTTCACATTGGATAAAATGTGGACCAAAATTTGACAGACGTGGATACTCACACCAGCAAAATTTTGGTTCCTGTCTTAGCTGAATCAGCTGCTGAGACTTCCCATTGTCAACAAATATGTTGAGCTTATACTGGGATGATTCAGAGCAGGAGCCTGGCAAGGTGCTGAGAATTGTCTTTCCTCTTGCTCGCTCTCTTTCTCTCCCCATGCATTGGTTGTAGTAGAAGATTAGTCAGCGAAAATTTACTTGCTGAGTATCCAAAGGATGGAAGATGTTTGATTATACCAAATGGGCAGCTAGATCTAATAAAAAATGTCAAACCTGATGTTATGAACAATTTAGATATTGACACCTTATTACCACCTTGAGTGTTGAAAGCAAATTCGTTTTTTCTGATGAATTATTTCCTAATATGTTTCTGCTAAAATTCTTATGCCCGTTTTTTTTTTTTTTTTTTCTTAAAACTGGTATTATTTTTTTTTTTTATTATTGAAAACCATCTTTTTTTTTATTATTTAGAAGGTAGATTTTAAGTAGACCTAAAGATTTGATAGCTTCCAAAATTATTTTGAACAGAAAGTACTTTATGTTTTTTTTTCTGCCTAAAACTGTAATATTTTTATGTTAGTATAAGAAAAGAAAGCTTCATAGTGATTATGTCCTTTCACTGAATTTGGCATTTTTTGAGTTAATAATATTATTTTTTGTAATAAAAAAAATATTAAATTAAAATAATATAGAAGAATACTAGTATATTATAAAGCAGTAACTCCCCACATTAAAGAGCACAGACCACCAGTAATTCATACAGACCACCATTAATTCATACAGACCATTGTGGTGGTCCACAAAATAAACATTTTGGAAGCAAAAGCAGTAGGGGATCCTAACAGTTGAATGAAAAATGATCCAACGGAAGTTTTTTCTGCTGCTCAAGTCTTCATCGAATGGAAAAATTCAATGAACTATTGCCTTGTGGTATGGCTGTATGCAGTACTGAGAAATCTGTACTTGCTAAAAGAGTACTAATACCTATGCAGCTGCCTCAGAGCAAACTTCTTCACGGGACAACTCTCCGGAAACTTTCTGAGACAGCCACGGTGGGTTTTTCAACCTATTCTGAGCTGCAAATTTCCACAGATACTTCAGATTTAGCTGGTTTCATATCAAACCATTTAGTGATCAAAAACTTGCAACGGACCTTGACTTTGGTCTTAAAGTCTTTGAATCACCTGTGCTCACCAGACACACCTAGTTCAGTTCTGTGCTCCACATGAAGACTGTATGCAGTTTATAGACTAATCCATGCACTAAGTGGAAGGAATTCTGAGATGAGCAGTGGCTGTCAGATTATGTAGAAACACTGAAAACCCCAGAGATGCAACACAGACTGATAGGAAGACATTGAGACAAATAATAGCCTGAAAATTCAGGAAGAGTGTGAAACATGAGAGTGAGCTGTTGTTTAATGTTATTTGTAAGGGGATGATTTGAATTAGTGGGATGAGAAATGGAAAACTCTGGTGGAAAATTGTAAAATCTCTAAAGACATGAGAGCCTTAGGAGAAGCTTTTAGAAATAGCAGTGATCATCTGTGATCTTGGAATCTGGAGTGGATGCTAAAGGTCCACACTTACCTGTGAACTGAACAGGGTCAGAGGGCCCTAAGGGAAGGGTCATGGTAGAGTTCACATTCATAAGGTGGGATTCCCTTTCTCCCAGGATCAGGTTGACATAATCCATCCTGATGACTGAGAAACTAAAGGCCTGGCAGCCTCAATTGATTTCTGCATCCCACATTAGGTGATGCAAAAGTGAGGGCTTAAGTCTTGCCAGTGGACAAAAGTGGATTAACCCTTTTAGTTTTGAAGCTATTTCAGATGTACTCAAAAATAACTGCTGTAGTCCGCTACAGTTGCTCTCCTGGATCATGACACTGTATTTCAGCTCATGGATCAGGGTGCTCCCTTGGTGACAAGGCAGGCTGTTATCAGCAAGTCAATGCAGGGACGTTTATCTCTACACTGTCACTCACTGCAGAGCTAGTTATCTGTGAACAGGCTGATACCACCTCTTCTCACCCAGAGAGAGAGAGGTGATAGTGGTGCTATCTCCCAGGCTTTACACCCAGCTCTGGCCTCAGTTAACATCCTCTCTTTGATAGGAGAGGAGGAGGAAAGGCCATGGTGGAGCACAGGCTCTGGTTCCAGATATAGTCAGCGAGGGAGGTCAGCATGAAGGGGAAGCTGTAAGGCAAGATCATCTGGGTGGTTCTCACAGGCAGGGTTGCTTGTTATATCTGTGATGTATTTCACTCTCAGATGGAGACATCCATAGCCAGCAGTCTGTTTGTTCCTCTGGCATGGTGAAGGGTTGGTGGAGAATCTCAAAATGAGGTGCCACAGAGGTGGGCAGAGCAGCTGAGCTTGTGGTTGCTGTTGAGCAGATGGTTGTGTGTATCTGTTAAATGCTCTTAGATATAGAAAAATGGATGGGGAATGGCCAGGGGCAAAGAGAAGTCTTCATGCGAGGTTCCTGAAAAGCACAAGTCACTAACATAGCTGATCAGGAACAGAGAGAGAGATGATAAAATGGAATGAGTCAAGAATACACAAGTATTAACCAGTTTTCTTGAACAGAGTTGCCATATCAAACCCTTTAACTGCTGTCACTCATTTGTCCTCAGAAATGGAGAAAAAGGAGGTGACTCCTAAACTGGCTATTAAGATCTTTGCCTGGTGGGTAGATACATATACCTGGAGCTCTAAATACACTCTCCAGTATTTCATTCTCCACGCATGGTGTTGAACTGAGCAAACTGCTTACAAAAGTAGTATCCACACTTCAGTATTTAGACAATGCCCACTGTTTCTGACAGGCCCACAAAATATATGGTTCTTTGGTTGCAGATAACCTTCACAGGCTTCATTTGGTCTTCTGAGCAAAAGAGCCAGCACACCTTCTACTCTCACTTGTCCAATCAAGGTGCATAGTTTTTATATGAGTAATCAAAGCACGTATGCCTCTTGGCAATTTAGGTGGCAAGACAGAGTGCAAATCTCCTGGAAAGTGGTAAGGGAGCAGGAGAGGAAATCAGGCATCTGCGGCAAAGGATGTTGTCAAGGAAGGGACAAAACATGGACTACCTAATATTGATAAAGCTGGTGTCTTTTCTGGCCCACCTGCATTGTTCACATCTGGTTTGCACCTGCAACACAAATAATAGGCTGTCAGTCAGTCTGTCTGTGCAGCTTATTTAAGTTGCCCTTGTGCCAGGATCCCCAGGAGGAGTCTGGAAAACACTGTGTCCTTCCGCATGGTCAAATAATGTCATATCTCCTCAGTTCTCCCAGTGCAAAGGTGAGAATCTAGATAATTCTTCCTGGCTGGGTTAAAAATGTTTAGTGTGCAGACAGAAGCATAATCCACCAGCTCCCTATCTGCCTTCCTCCACCTTCCCTTGTTTCCTGTATTAAATCCACAGGAGCTGTGAACCTGTGACAGATGCAGGAAGATTTCTTGCTACCTATCTCAAGTTGTAGGAACCTCATAATACCCAATGGAAACCATGATTCTGGTCAGAACAATATCTATTACATAAATAAGAGTTGGAAAAATAGATTTATATCTATTATTCTAGTAAATCTTCCTCATTCTCTCAAAGTCTTCTGGTGTGCAGTAACATAGAATGCACCACTGCACATGATATACTTAGGTACTTATTTCTCCATCCTTCAATTCTTTTATTTATCATCGTGACCCTAACAAGGTGGTATCTGAGAAAAGCTGACACAGGCACCTACGTGGCCAAGGGCCAAACCCAGAACTGATGAAAACCTTCTTGATCCCACTGTATTCAACGGACATAAGTCAATATCCATTGCTTGTAATCCAGCTCCTCAAGTGAACAGCTGCTTTATTTCCTTTAATATGTGGGATATACAGTTAGCAACTACTAAAATGTTAACTCTTATTTTTCTGATTGTTACATTCAATTGTCTAGCATGAGACAATAGGTAAGATTTTCCAGTATAGTTAATGACTTGAAGAATCTCTATTTTTTTTTTTTTTTTTCCCAAGATTCAACTGTGGAGATTAAAAGGGCAATGATTTTCCCGATCTTCTGAAATTTGATAACCTCAAAATGTCTGAATATGGCTCATTAGAATCACCACTTTTAATTTTTTAAGTTATTGTGTGTTTCTGTTGTCCAAGAAAATCTCCAAAATGCATAGGAGTAAACAGGATAAGAAATATAGTGAAGAGAACTTTAGAAAAGCAAGAACACTATATTGTTCTTAGTTGAGAATAGATTCAGAAAATAAATACAAAATAACACAATGTGATTTTTTTTCAGATGGGTGGAGGTTCTGAAATAAAAAAGAGAAATGAAAATAGGTAGAATAAAGAGAGAAAGAGTCAGAGAGAGAGAGTAAACTAGAAAAAGAAGAGGAGATTTTGTGTGTGTATGTGCGTGTGCGTGCAAAACTTTTCCACTAGAGGAGAGCTGTGTTGGTCTGGAATTCCAGTCCAAAGGAACGCTCCCATAAATTAACTCATTTTTGTTTTTTCAAACATCAGTTAGCCTCACCACAAGGTCTCAGTGCTGTGCCATTTCCAAACCACTTTGGGACTGTCAAACATAAATCATGGGGTGTGGAAGCAGTGGAGGCAGAGAGTTATGATCTGGGCACAAGGTGCAAATTGCTTAGAGTTAGCGCCAGATTTTTTTTTTTCTTTTCTTTTTTTTTTTTCCCTTTTCACCACAAGGATTTTTTTTTTATTATTCATTTTCTTGTTCTTTTTATGACTTTCTTTCTTCCACTCTTCCCCACGTCCTCTTTTTTTTTTTTTTTTTTTTTTTTTTTTTTTTTTTTTTTTTTTTTTTAAATTATTACTGTAATCAGAGAGAATTAACAAGAAACAATTGGGGTAGAAATTACTATAAAAGAGACCTCTATTGGACTGCTGTTCCCAGGACAACATTCATGGTAAACTTCTACCTTGCTAAGGGAGTATTTTCCTCTCTTTTCTTTCTTACTTCCCTCCCCTTCCCTGTTTTGTGTTCTCTAGCAGTGATGGTGGTCTCGGTCTCACAAAGAGATCTAGCACTTGGAAGAATACTAAATGAAAGTTGCTTTTTAACAGCAATTACTGCTTCCTTGAATGCATACCTTCAATAATCTACTACACATTGGCTCTGATGTTTGCAAATGACTACAGGTGATTATTTTGGTGGGGACAAAGAGAGATATAGAACTTGATTATGAGAAGAGTGCTCTGCATAATCAGAAATTTAGGCTTCTTCTACTTGCCTACCACTGGACAGCTCAAAAGAAGCAAAGAAAGAAAGAAAAATAATGGCCAAAAATACATGACTGAGTTTGTGCTCTTTTTCTCTCTCCAGTGATGATGCTGGATAGCTATAGGGGGAAGTAAACAGACCCCTTCGGACATTAAAGATATATTGTCTAAACTGGAGTTTAGTAAAGCTTCCTGGAATCATCTGTTCCTGTAAATTTCTTCCTCAAAATAGTCTTGGGAGATGACAACATTTATGTCAGGCAGTTCATAAAACTGCATTATTCTCTCCTGCTACTCTATGACTTGTTTTCAGTCACTCTGCTGCTTGCCATGCAGTAAAGAAAAAAAAATTATTCTGGTTCTGTGTCATTTCAGGATTTTTGACAGAAGTAATCTGTGAAACAAAAGCATGAAGATTCATCTTCCAATGACTGAAGCTTGGACTCCAGTCTTGCCAAATTTCTCACCAAAACAAAACTTAGTTGCTGATGGATCTTCAGGCTTGTTTCAACCAGTTCCACAGGAAAGAAGATGCTCAAGGACATACATCTAAGGTCCACAGACACTGATATAACTCTTTGTAGCTGCCTTCCTTGATAAACCCATCTACAGTTTTATTTCCCTCCTACGTGTTTATTTTAAAACCATATAATCTAATACTCTTAAGTCCATGGAGTGTGAATTTTCTTTCTTATGGTCTTATTCCCTCCTTTGGGGGTAAGGATCTTGACTTTGTTAGAAGTATCTTCATGGCCAAAAGCTGAACTGGTTCCTTGTTTGGCTCCAGAACTATGCAATAGATAATGACACAGAATTGTTCTTATGCTGAGTCCAGAGGAGCCCAAGTGCTGGAGTTTGGAGATGAAGAAAGACATGGACAGAGTGAACTTGGGTTTTCATTTTGTGCCTCTCAGTAACAGCTTGTGTAAAGTTTTCCAGAGTCCATTTGTTGTAAGCTGTAGTCAACAGCTGCCACATTTGCGTTCCCTGGGGAAAGGTTTTTTGTACACCTTGTACTGTACAGGCCATGTAAAACAGTCATTCTTGAAAATAGTTGACATCTTTTTGCAAAATCATGGTTAGGGCAGTCACATTTTCTTTCCAGCTAAGTCCTCGAAAATCACTGTTCCCTTCCAAAACTTCTGCCTTAAACCCTGCAGTGTTTTTACCTTGAGGGATCTGAGACAGCTTTAATTAAACCGTTCTACATGAGATTTGTTGTTTTGTTTTGTTTTGTTTTGTTTTGTTTTTGGTGGTGGTGGTTTTTTTGTGTTTTCTAATTTTTCACTATCACATTTCTTTCAGAGTTGAATAACGCATCTAAACTGAAATAAGGTATATCCTGCATTTACATGTGTTTGAGTTAAGCATTGCCTGATGTATTTGATGCTTGCATTTTATACAATGCTTTACAGTGTTGGTCTTCAGTTGATCGGCCTTCAGTTAGAAGTGAGTGACCTGATTTCTGCTCAGAACACTAGTGTCCTGAGGGAAAGGGAATAACATGAGGGAGGAGATGTGAAGAACTGGTTATCCACTCTCCAATTATTCCCACTTCTTTCCTTTGCAGTGTCCACTGTCACAATCCAGAGAGAAGATTTTGGAAGCTTGATAAACCAGCCAATGAAATTGTTATGTGCAAAGGAGTTGTAGTTCACAATACTGTAGGCAGCCAACACGTTGTATGATAACCTTCAGGTGGCAACATAAACTACAACGGATAAACTTCATCAGGTCAACTGATCACACCTTGGGAGGCTGAGTGACAGAGAGAAAAATATATAAGCAGAAGCAAGCTTTGGCTCTCGGGGAAACACAGTCTATTTGAATGGTGCTGTTGTAAAAAGAATCATTGTTGGTGTGTGTGGGTTTCTTCTAATAAAAGGTAATCTAATAAAACCTGCCAGCTTGTTTGCTTTCACACTTGAGTGTCCCATGTTGAGAAACGTATCAAGTTGAAACTGTATTGCGCAAAGCGTAAACAGCATTCTTCAGGAAGAAGTTTAGCTGGTTTAAGAGCACTTAGAGGTCTCAAAAGGCAAATATAAGGAGGGATTTGCATATAGCAGATGGAATGTTGTTTTTTTCATAACAACATTAAAAGTCTCTGTTAGAGAGGGTCTGAGCCATGAAATTCAGATCCAGACTATCCATATCTACAAATTCATATTAGCTCTGAGCTGTGTGTTTTACTTGGTCCCTTACAGAGACATAGGATCTCACATAAAAATAAAGCACAATGTTTTACTTTGAATCTCCTGTTCCCCTGGGGAAAGAACTGGTGTTCAGCATTAGAAATGTGTGAGCTAGGGTCATGAAAATTCTTCCCCTGTGTCCTGTGCCAATATGATGAGGATATCTTTGTAACTGCTATCACAGAAGGCCTATGAAAAAGGGAAAGTGGGACAGGATCTACTCTTCCTAGGCCATTCCTAATAGATACTTGTCTGATTCACTGTCAGGCATCACATGTGATGGAAGCTTCTCTACTGCCTGAACACTTCTCAAGCAATCTAGTGCAGTGTTTATACATGTTTACCAGCCTGTTCATGCATTCTCAGATAGTCTTTACCATTTTTGCCACAGGCAAACCAAGCTGGTTCTCACTTCATTACGATCTACCTTAACACCCAGAAAGTGCTCTGCAGAAGTGCTATGTAACCACTTTCTGAGACTCTCATATTCTGAACAGATGTTTATCCTCACATACCCACACTATTTTGTATTTGTCCCTCCTGAATAAGATCCTATTTATTTCTGAAAAAATTACCAGATAATGACAATCTTGTGTTGATCCATCCTTACTTAGTATTTTGTAAAATCTTAACCCACGTACTTTCTCTTCCACTCTGAATCATTAACGATGATGATGATTCCTCACTGCTCATTATTAATTCTCAGAATTTTCCCTTGAAGAACCCACTTAATATATATTTCCATTTGTACCTATTTTGTCAGTAGGTTTTCCAGCATTTTTTACCTCTAACCCTGGTAGTTTAATCTATACTATGTTTGCCTAGTTTATTTCTGAGAATGTCATATGAGACAGTGTTAAAAGCTCTAATAAAATCAATGTATGTATTGGCAGCTGCTGCTCCTCCTGTAGCTACAAACTCGTTACTGTCTATAGTAAGACATTAGTTTGGTTTGACATGTCAGCTTTTACTACTTCTTGTCTTCTTTTTCTTTTTGGTCTTTCTGACTTTATCTCGCTGGACATCTGGTCTCTTTTTGCACTTCCACAGAAACTTGTTCTGAATTCCCGTAGCTGTGCAATGTTTGTGTTTGAAACAAATAAAGACCCCATGATTTAATTAGTTTTATTCTTCTTTACACATCTTAACTTCCTTCTTCAATAGTATACTTTGCATTATAGTCATGTCTGTTACTTTCTTTTACTCTTTTACTCTTTTTCTCTTTTTGTCCATATTCCACCTCCAGCAAGACATTATCAGCAAATTTTCTGAGTGTCTTCACATGTATTTTTATAAAAATCACTGTTCACCTTACACTACTCTTAAACAACTTTGAGATAAGAACTGAAATAATGGGGAGAAAACTGCAGATCCAGGAATGATATTGTCATCTGATCTTTTGAAAGCCTGGCCATTTATTGATACTAGATATTATTGTATTAGGTAATAGGGAAAGTCATTGACAAGCTAAGAACATATTTTTCATGCCAGCTTGGAAGAAAAATTAGTAATTTCAATAAAATAATATAAAACAAAAGAATATGAACAGAGAGAGGGAGACAGAGAAAAGAGAAAATAATAGATCTTAGAATAAACAAGTGATCAGGACACTCCCAAGAATGGGATCGTAGGTTCAAATTGTTGATCTGCCTGAATTAATCTGGAGAAAAATCTCCAGTCTTCCAGGTTATTTCTCCAACCGCTGAACTGAAGAAATGTCTTATTTTCCGTTTTTTGGGGTTTTAGTTTTTTTTTTTTTTTTTTTAATTTACAGTTGCTCCTGTTGGAGCTTTTCCACTTTGTGTGAGTAATTACAGATATTAATGGAACCACAGAGCATAAGGATGTGTTTTTGTCATCAGTACATTGTCTCATGACTGGAGCTGGGGCATGATCTGAATCCAGGTGTTTGCTCTCCCTGGTGCAGCTGAAGAAGAATTTGAGCCTGTATCTCCCATAGGCAACTGTGTTTTCAGAAGGTAAATACTTCAGACAAACCACTTTCCCTATCTACACGGTCTTTTCAAAAAATTAATTGCCCTGGTTCTCCCCCAATAAAACATTCTAGTGAAATTTTAATTATGTTGATCTATTACTTTTTTATTTTTAGAAAATTATTTTTTCAAGGAATTAACATCTTCTCAAAACAAACAATTAAACAAATAAAAAGATATGAGAGTACCTTTATTCCCACTGGGTTTTAATTTCAGATCTGTTTAAGGGTGATAAAAGTTTTCATTTCTTACATCATTGTTCTGCATTGTCTACTGGCATTGAAAACTCTTTGTGGCAAGGAAAATGTCTTTCCTATACATTGTTGAATTCCCAGCCTCTATGTTCAATCTCAGGGATTTTTTTTTTTTTTTTCCCTAGAGAAAATCTTATAATGCAAGCATGCAGAGTATTACCAAGTCATAGATTCTGATTATTCATTTCAACTTTTTTTCCTTATTCATTCTGAAAAGTCCCTTCCCCTCATGACAAATGGTCTTAATGCCAAATCAGTTGCATCTTTGGGTTTTCTTATTATTATCATTATTTTCTTGTAATGTCAAAAGCCCATCATACAGATTTTAACTGAATTTTCAAGCCCTGAAGACAAGAAGCGTTTGTTATGGGAAGGTTGACCCTATGCTCCACCCTGCAGGGAAAATGTCTGTTCTATAATAAACAACTTCATCACTGGGGCTCATGGCTCAGTGTGATATTTGCTCCTTTGCTGTTTTCACATGTGTTTGTAGAAATGTCACACGGTTTTTGGTGTTTACTTTCTAAACAGCTGGCACGCTGTCTTCTTCAGGATTCAACTCAGTATCACAAATTTCCAGTCACAATAATGATGAGCTGGGAGGGCATCACTTGCATTCAATTTGACTTTCCAATGATTAATTACTGATGTGGTCAGACCAGGTGTCAAAGCTGAAGGGACACCTGACCTCTCCCAGCAGTTATTTCAAATATTAGAGTCCCCATCTCATGAATAGGGTCTTGTGTGCTCCTCTCACTTCTTGCATGGCTGATGGTCATGTAAATAACAGTGGTCACAAAACAGATCTTGTTGACTCTTGGGAAAAGCGGCTGCAGACAGGTCATCAGACTTTGTGATGTGAGACCTGTGAAAGAGAGCAAGGGAGAAAGAGGGGAAATGGGAAAGACAAAGAGACAGGAAAAGACAAAAATATGACCTTTTTTAAAGAGAAAGAAAGATTAAATAGATTCTGGAGCAAAAACTTTACTCTCTTGTGACCGAGGTGTTCTGTCAAGTAAGGTGAAGACAACAGATTTCCATCTCAGTGTTATTTTTTTCTTCTGTTTTTCTCCAGATACAATTTTCCTATTTTCTTCTACAGATACAATTTTTCTATGGAGTCCGCTCTCCTTGATTTCCTCTCAAACCCTGGTTCTCCAAGAACTCGCAGTCCTGGATCTTTTTTAAACTAAAGAAACTACATGTCATCCTGTAAAGCTTGCTTTCTTTTTCACGCTAGTATTTTGTAAGCAGTTGATTGATGGTAGACTATATATATATGTAGCCACGGATGTCTGCTGGGGTTTTCAAAAGAAATAGTATATCTAATTGACATTGGATATAGGTGGGGTTTAGGCACGTTCTTTTCTAGGATTAGCTGGAAAATCTCACCATAATTCTGCAGGCTCAGTGGGTGGGATTTTCAACAAGAACCTGTGGAAGTTAGATAACAGAAGAAAGGAACTCAGATCCCAGTTCTCTCATCTCTTCCAAAAATCTCAGAAACACCTTTTTTATGACACTTTGCAGACTGAATTGATTTTCCCTGTGTCTTCTGAATTATGGAATTTTTGAGATGTTGATTGGAAGGTACAACTGGATGTCTCTAGTCCAACTGGATGTCTCTAGTCCAAACTTCTTAAATTCTTTGAAGCAACCAAGTGATAAGCAGTTGTAGATCAGGTCAGGCTTTAATTTTGTCTAGCCTAGTCTTGAAAATCTCTGAGAATGGAGATCCCACAAATTTTCCAAGACACTTCTTCTAGTGCTGAGCTACTCTCTTAAAGTTTTCACTTATGTCCAAAATTAATATCTCAGGTTACTATTTGTAGTGTTTGTCCCTTGTTTTTTCATCTAACAACAATAAGAAAAGTTTAAATATGTTTTCTTTATAACGCCCCTTCAAAATGAGAACTGTAATTAGAACCCCCTTAGTGACCTCTTTACAGGAATAAACAGGATCACATTTTTTTTTTTTTATCCTCTCCTTATAGCTCAGGTGTAACCTCACTACCACCAAGTAGAGAAATAATAACTTCCCTCATTTTGGTGATCAGATTTCTAATTTGGATCATTACACAGTTTGTCTTACTCACAATGAAAGCATACTGTTGGTTCACCATCAATTTTGCATTCACTGACACCTCCAGGTCCTTTTCAGCCGGACCTCTACTTGATCAGTCACTTCCCAGCTTTTGTTGATGCATGGGGTTATTCTGTCTCAGAGAAACGCTTTGCTTTGATCCTTATTAAGCCTCATGAAGTTTCTGCAGGTGTAGTCTTCAAGTTTCTCAAGGTCTGCATGAGCTGAAGCTCAACCATTCTTGTATATCAAACACTCATCCTGAGTTAGTGTCATCTGCATATTTGCTTGCTGTGTCATCCTCCAAGTTGAGGGGTTTGCTGCTGTTCAGACAGTTCTAGACATTTTTAAAAGTTTGCTCATTACAGATCATACAGTTTAATTATGATGAAATTTTTCTTTTCCTATTAAATAACACAGGAGTGAGCAACATGCTTCAGGCATTCAGACTGTTACTCAAGATCACTTTTACCTCACAGATGTTATGCTGAGGAGTGAAAGTGAAGACCAGGGGCCTACTCATAGTTGCACATAAACATAGTAGGTGGAGTTCAACTCATCTGATGTAAATATTTGTATCTGACCGACCTGGGGCCATGAAAAGAAACAAGCACCTTGAGATATAATTCATCTTCTCCAGAATATATTTATATATCTACAAGATACACCTGATGTACCAGGTGATGGATATGTTAATCAAGACTTGAGCTAGTAATGGGAAGACAGTTATAATTCATATTATTAAATTCAGCTTGGGTGGGGCTGAGAAAATCGTTCTTTACATGGACATGTGAGGTTAACTACATCAACAACATTAAGGTCATTGATAAGAAAGCTGGTTTTCACTGAAAGAAAATGGTTGGTTGCATTGCTAAACAGCCCTTGATTATCTTTGAAAGTTTGTGGTGACCAGGAGAGGTACTTGAGGACTGGAAGAAAGCAAATGTCACTTCTGTCTTGAAGAAGAAATTTTCTCTTCTTTTAGCACCAAGAAAAGTTTAGGAAAATATCTTTTCTCCATTCCAAATGACTATAGATTGCATCTTATAGCTATTTCTCCCCGATTAAATTAAGATACAGAATCTGAGACCCAAACTTTATGTCAAAATAAATGAAGATTTTTTCTTTAGCCTAAGAAAAATCACTTCCTTCTCTCAATTTTGAAAGACTGGAATGAAATTCAACTTAAAGGACACACCAATATTTGGGCAGCTAAGCTGTTTCTAGGCTCCACTGTCTATGTTGGTAGAAAGGAGAAAGGGATAATGGATTAAAGCAGGAGATTAACTTTCCTAAACTCTGTCATTTCAGGCACTGCAGGGTAAATTATTTGGCCTCTACTTGCCTCTTCATAGGACTGAGTCTTTCCTATGTCCCATGTCATACCTACCCACTCAGATGACATGTGATGGATCAAAGTACCTTGAATCTCTACAAGACTAGCGCATCAAATAAGGCGGTGAATACCTATATTTATGTAACTGAATCCTACTCTTGATCTCCACTAGTTACAAAGAAAAATCTGAACACCCAGTATGCACTGATTCCTACTTGATAATACCTAAATTTATCCTTCTTAAATAAGGCACTACTTGACCTGAACTCTATGAACAGCATTAAAATATCTGTGAAATTATTCAGTAAGAGACCTAGTCAGATGATTATGCAATATTTTGTTGAAAAAGCATGGATGGCCTGGATTCAGAGATAACTATTTTTCACATAAAATAGTTGCTAAATAGTTCTTTGATGAAAAATTACCTTTCAGTCTGGAAGGAAAAAAAATAATGAAAAATAGGTGTTTCTCTATTTTAAATTAAAATAATATACTTGAATTCTGCCAGAAAAGCTAGAGTTTTGACTAGAAGTCTTCCTGATATTTCTTCCAAGCTGAATTATTCTATGATCTTAAGATTTTGCTAAAAAGAAAAATACATAATTAAAAAAATAAATACACACGTTCATACACAGACAACCCCCCAACTTTTTTCACTGAAAGAGGATGATGTTAACTGACTGAACTAAGAAGACAGAAAAGTAAATATAGGCTTGATCTTTAATTATTCATCAGAAAATGTTTTCAGAAAGGTACATTTATGGGAAAGAAACACTGATGGGTTCTTATTTCTATGTTTTTCCCTAAGAAAGCTGTTCTCCGTTTTCCAGCAGCTCTTCTCAGAATACTCCATGCTGTCTTAATGACAACAAATATCAAGGGTTTCCAGTTAGATCACCACACTGTAGACGAACAGTTTATCTACTAAACAAAGATATAAAGGGAGAAGTACTGAATAAATGCCAGGAGGTGTGACAATATCAGCTAAATGTCTTTAAATAGCCTTTCATTGTGCTTCTGCCTGTCCCAGAGAGATGCCATTTTGAAGCCAGAAGGGAACATTCTGATAATTTATTCTTGTCTCTTTCAGAAACTCCTTCCTTTCTGCTCTTCTCTCGGCTCCCGTTCCCCTCTCCCTGCATGTCTCTCCTTTGAACAGTCATTCCCTTTGAAGACACACCCAAGATTAGTTAATCGCCACCTCACTCCAACAACACTCCATTATTCAAGCAAACCACACACACCCCCAGTGTCAGACTCAGTGGAAAGTCTTACCAAGGTGGCCATGGCCACACACGGGCCTTGAGCACTCATACAATAACACCTCCGTGCTTATTTTACTTGTTATCATGAGGCTATGCTGGCTGGGGAAACCAACCACCGCCTTGCTTTATGGGACACCGTTTGCTGTCATTTCTCACTCAGAAGAGCCCGGGATTGACACTGCGAAGAGATTTATCACACGTGGCTGTTCCTCATGGCATCCTCCCAGGAAAAAGCCAAACAGCATTGTTCAAATAGCTCATTATTTGTATTGCAATTGAACCTAAAGGCCTTAAGCAGTCGAGTCTCCTTTAGATAGGTGTTGTACAAACATCATGGAAGAAAGAGACCTACTGTGAAAAATTTACTATTTAATAATAAATGCTGAGAATGGATACTTAAAATTACAAAACTACTTAAACATCTATAATCACAACTATTTAAAATTGCAGAGCTAACCAAAGTTTAGAAACTGCTTTCTTCATTTCTTAGCTGCTAGCTCCACACCAGCGGCTCATGCTACCAAACCCAACATGTTGTCTGACTTATTTTCCTCTTTCACAGAGGTATGAGGATGTGTGTGCTTGTTGGTGAGTGTGAGTAAGCTGTGAAGAAATTAAATATACAGTGGCTGTTACATTGTGTCAAACGTATATATGTGCTTTGTGTTTTCTTTTATTTTGTAGAACTCACATCACAAATCTGGACATTATTCTGGGAGAAATACTGTAGGCGATGCTTTAAATTACTCCCAGAAATATGTTTTTTAATCTGGAAGTAAAGTATTTTAGGGATAGATAGGACCCCAGATAGATTAAGTTAGGCTTGAGTTCCTGGTTCAAGCTCACGGTGCCTGTGACAGAGGGCAAGATGTTAATTTTTCAAAGACGTAGTCATTAAATGGGGATAATGGTACTTTTTTCACCTGTCTTGCCTATTTACAATGATAGTTTCTGTGATGGTGAGTATCTTAGTGAATGAGTTTAATTGCTGGGTCTTATTTTTATTAGAGCAAGAAAACAACTTTAAAAATATTAGAATTGGTCTCTAAAAATATGAAATTAATAAATATTATTTCTTTACAAGTTTGAGAATATTTAAATAACAATTTTCAAAGACATATTGAGGTGAGCTACATGAACATTTTTTCTGTTTTTTTTTTCTAAGCAGTTATAACTGATCTATGCCCAGAGATAAAAACACAACTTCTGGATTCAAGACTTACTTGTTTTAGGCACAATGTTTCTACTCAGTTTAAAAGCAAGATCAACTTGTGTGACTGGACTGTATTAGTAATCTAGTAATCTTCCAGAATTAGAAGTGTGGAATTGTTGGCCCCAAAAAGATGTGGAAGAGTTCAAGATGAGGAAGTATTCAACATCAGGTTAGACAGGGTTTTGAACAACCTGGTCTAGTGGAAGTTGTCCTTGTCCATGGCAGAGGGGTTGGGACTGGGTGGTCTTTAAAGGTCCTTTCCAACCCAAACCATTCTATGATTCTAATTAGGGTTAAAAAGCAGTTAAATAAAAGAAGAAAAAGTGGAGACAAGAGAGAAAAAAGGGAAAAAAAAAAAAAAAAAAAAAAAAGAGAACAAAGAGAAAAACATTGATCATTCTTATTTAAAGAAAATTAACCCCACAGTCTAAGTCTTGAAGAAAGTTCATTTTGGAGCTTGACAACTTTGGAGTAGATCTTATGAAAAGTTGTTATTACAACGTGAACAGGCTTTGCTCATCTGACTTCTAGTACCCAGCCCATTCCAATTGGCATGAACTGGAATGAAAGAGAAACCTGAGCCAGAGGAACACTTTATTTAACACACTACATTAAACGTGGTTTCCCTTGGACTGAGAAACTACACCATGAAATGTGCCATTCGATGAATCTGTTGCGATGAAAAACACATGTAAGCCAGCAAAATGAACAGGGCTTTATTTATGATGGGTTATAAATTCTGCGTGTTTCTGCCCTTCAGGCAGGGGGAGTTTTCATCGCTGTGCTGCTCCTGTGGATGGAGCGGCTCTGACGGGAAGGAAAGCTTCACGGAAGTGTGACTGCTTGGGTCAGAGGAACTTCTTAGTTTCTAATGCACGGTCCACTGTGTTGACCAAGAAAGAAAAAGAAATCAGTGTTATCCCCCTGCTGTCCTCCACCTGTGTTTCACAGGAGCTTTTCAAAACATCAATTCAGAGGTGGTATATTCAAAAGTATCAAATGCCAGACAATCACGTAAATCCTGTCCCCATAAATTCTGAATCTTTCACCACTATGCCTATGCTTGCTCAGCTTTTCAAAGCACAGAACACTACACTCAGCTCTGCCTTACAAAGATTTCATGACTTATGCAAATGTTCAAGTAAGATATGGGCTGAGACATCAGTTTCCTTGATCAGGTAGAGACATACGGAAGCAAATAAGAGGACTGTAGTTACCTATTTCCATATGGTCCAACATGTTCATAACGTGTGGTCCAGGTCAACTAAAAGTACTGCAGCTGCAGTTCTGTCCACTTGTTAATTCATGTGATTGCTGGATCCTGACAGTGCAGTGACTTAATATAAGATCATCCCACTAAAAATGAAATAGCTTCATCAGAATAAGGGTCCAGTCTTTGACTTCTCAGCTGAAAAAGCAAAGGCTTCTCACTAAATATTTATGGTGGGAAATTTGAAAATTTCCCTTTCTAGTCAACATCCTGAAATGAAACAGAACTCCTTAGTTTAATTACAAACATTTGCCTCTTATAAAGGTTGCTTATTAAAAAAAAAAAAAAAAAAACAAACCCACACACTTAAAAATAAAAAAAAAGTTTATTCAAATAGAAATTTTGCTATGAAGTATTATTTCCCACCAAACTTTTTTGAGTCAAAGTGAAAGAAAATCCATTTTTTAGCTTTGAAAGCTAGTTTTTGTATGGATAATTATAGCTTAGATTAAGGAAAACTAACTTGTCATCTATAAACCACCAACAGTCTTCTAAGTCATGGTGAGTGGTTAGCAGCTTGTCACTCATTTTTACTACTTCACTAGTATTTTTCTCAACTAAATGGAGATAATAAGGATGCCTGTTAGTCAAATAGAAATTCTGAACACTGACAGCAGTATGAAAAGTTTGGGATTGGTTGGGTGGACAGTGGTATAACATTTGGCATGCAGATAGACCCATACATATGGACAAATACACATGGATAAACACATAACTTCCATTAGACAATTCAGCCAATGAGTGCTATTTAAACAAAACTCAGTTTTACCTTGACTTTGGAAAAAAGACTGCCTTGTCATATTCTCATACTTTCTAAATCTCCAAAATTTTCAGTGAGGTTTATATGCACAAGCATTGGTATGGCCATCACAAGTTCCCATCTTTAGGCTCAGAAACACTTCTAAAATGCTCTTTTTGTCAGAAAATGCTGCTGTCAACCTACTTCACAAGACTCTTTCCATGGTCACTGAGGAACTTAAAATGCTTGAGAAGAGTGGGAAGTCATGGGATGGCATCTAATACTGACAGATTTGAATTTCTAAAATTCTGAGCATCTATTTCAAAAGTTTTAATCTCATTCTACTGGATTGCTGTAAACCGAAGGCCACTTCTTTGAAATCAGCAGTGTTGATGCAATAAGCCTTTACAAATGACAGAAAAATTAAGGTGAGCACGTCTCAAGCAGTTGCGTGTTATCCGTGCCTGTAACTTCATCCACATTAAATACACAGTGTGCCTGAAGCTCTAGCCAGACAAATACAGATATGATTTCAGGTCTTCACTGTCTGGGTATGAGGCTGAGCTACAGACAGTACTGTGACATGCTTTTACCAAGGCTGGTGCCAAAACTGCCTTTCCACTTCCTGATGTGCCAAGGCTGCTTTGTATTGTATGTCAGAGCAATATAGAGCTTTCCCTTCATAACATTATTAATACACCCGTGTGGGGGATCCAACCTCTTGCAGTCCAATGGGGGGTATACTGAGCCTGGCTGGAGACGTGCAAAAGAGGCTTCCTGTTCTGGTCTGGGCTGCATCCATTACACACAATATGTCAGGAAAAGAGGAGAGGGTGTAAAAAAAATAATGGAAGAATGAGATAGGATTTTTCAGGCAACAGAGAACTCATACAAAATAATTATAGATGATGTTTAAAGAAAACCTGGCTTCATGCACAACTATTTAACTGCCGTGGGAAGAATATGCCAACATGGGTGGGATACTGTAAAACCCTGTCTACACTTAGATGTTTTAAACCAGAGAGAATTATACAAACCATTAATCTGACAGAGACTTTAAATGTTCTACTGTGACTGTGACCATCTTGATTGTTGCATCAAGGATCAAACTGGAGAAGGTGCAAGCTAAAAACATGTAAAGGAACATGTGGATTGAATTTAAGATTACCTACATCTCCTAACCTTTACAAAACATGGGACAACATACCATATCTTCAATCTCTGGTTGATGTAGTGAAAAATACCATGTGGTTCACAGCTACATGAAAAGAAATGGACCAATACAAGGTGTTCAAGGAAATCTTTGTCTAGGAATCCACTCTTACTTTTTGTATGTGATCAGCATCAAGGTTTTAGTCATTAGGATTGACTAATTTAAAATGTGATCTTAGTTTGAGATGTTTCAAAGAAACTGAAGACAATGATTCATTGCTGCTAACTTCAAGCTCTTAAAATGCAGACATTTAAGTCTAACTTGAGCACAGATTGTCTTTATTGTCTTTAGAGAGAATAAGCATCTCAGCTGAGTTAAAACATGACTGGTTATGGGTAAGAAGTATCCCACCTTAAGAAGACCAGGCAAAAGAGTCCTAAACTTGGAATTTTAGTACAGATCTAAAAGTTATTCTTTGGATAATCCATCTGTAAAGCTTTTGTCTCTTTAGGGCTCATTTCGGAGATATGCAATCAGCTGTTTGCTTTTGTTGCCCACATTGTGTTGTGGTTGAGGATTTCTCATCAGAGACTTGCTGGGGTGCTGTAAAATAAATGACAGGAGCATAATGTCTGCTCCAGAGAAAGCTCATCCCCAGAAGAGTATTTAAATCCCTGGCTGGATTGAAATAGATGAGAAGTCAAAAAAGACCCACTGGAAAGTTGAAACAGTTCATCATTAATGCTATTTTCTATGGAAAGGCTGTCAGTTTAGATAAAAACCCACATTTCCTGTCAGGAGAATGTTTCAGCAGTAATAGTCTTTGACCAGCTGTATGAAAAGGAGTCTTCAAAAGAAGCAGAAACTCAAAAGATAAAGCCACAATTATTGCAACCTGGGTTCATGATTTTAGTTGTTATTCAATGAAATCTGCAAAGCACCTTCTCACTAAGAAGTGATTTTAGCTAATATGGACCCTTATAATAGTGAAACGTGAGGTGTTTTACATCTTGTTTTTTGTTTTGCTTTTTATTTCTTTTTCTTCCTCCTCCCCCAATGCCTTCATTAGTGTAATTAGCAGTGCAAACCATGACATGACCGTTACAACATGGCAGTGTCTTCTGTTCTAAAGTCTCGTGGCTGTGTACAAACTGCTGACTGGAAATGGTCCCGGGCTCTCGAGACCTTCTGAACCATGGCCAGAAACTGTTCTGGAGAGTAGTGGTTGGGCTAAAATCACACCAGGGCCTTTTCTAAGAACACAGACAATTATGTTCCAGTGCATGGAAATGTCCCTTGCCACTGTTTTATTAACTCTCATACTCACAACCAATATGACTTCATCAGGCTTTGAATAAGGACTTGATTGCCTACACAAACAGTGATTGCCAGTCTGAGACAGTTAAATAAGGGAAAACAACTTTACTTCAGCACAGAGGTGGCAAAGAAGGACCATGTAAACAGCAAGGGGTGATCTCTCACAGATTGCCACGTGTGTTGGAAAGGGGACTGAGTCTTATGAAGATGACAGCCATGTGTTTTCAATTTCTGAAGTGATTGAGAAATGCAATTATTCTGCCTAGTAACATCATGCCTGCTGATATGGAAATCAGAGCACTTCCACTACTTGTTCCTAGTCTAGGAAACACTGTCCAAATCATCCCAGAATAAAGAAGGAAAAAATGTGATTGCCCCAGAGAGACAGAGTCACTGAGGACTTGAAATGACTTATCCAGGTTTGTCCAGCTGATATGTTGAATCCCTAATATTATAATTTAGGATCTTAATTCTCTCAAATAGCTATATATTCTGCATATACCATCAGATACAAGTAGGAAGATGTGGCAAAAAATGGTGGATTACTGAAGCTGTGCTCACACATCCATGAATCCCAGGCCTGTTATAACATCTCTCATTTGCCATGAAATAATAGAGAATCACTGAGACACAGCCATGAGCAAACCTCTGGTGCTTGGCATTTCTGCTGACACGTCCCTTGCTAACACAGCAATAGAGGGTGACTGGCATAAAAGGCATTTTTGCCAGCTCTACACTCCTCCCATCCTCTGCAAACTATTCTTGGATGTATTAGTACAGCCAAGACTCAGCTCTTCTGTACCAGCTAACTAATGTAAAAAGAAAAAAAGCTTGATTGTATCAGAGACCATGGCTTCAGGAATTTATCTTCCAAAGCAGTGTCTGAACCTCTGCATAAGGCAGTCCCCAGGAATTCTGATGTGTGCAGCAGGGTTTGGCTTAGTGTAAACTTACAAGAAGAGGCAGTGGCTGAATTTACTGGAGCTTGCTTTCCTGTGAAAAGGATTCTGTTTAAAATGCTGAGTAATCCATTACACAGCAAGCTCCTGAAGGTTATTTTAAGAATATAATCATTTGCTTAGTGGGATTTTTTCCACGCTGAGAACCATCACCTTCTTTCAGCTCTACAAAAACAGAGTGCCTTTAGCAGAGACACTTTCCGCACGACAATGGTCAAGAAATAATGCCATCATTAAAAAATAATCAGAAAAAAATAAACCTGCAGAGATAATACGAAAACAGAAGTAGACAGCCAAACACTCTCCCAGGCAAAAGGATGCATATACTGATAGGTGAGAGAAAACATTTTAGGAGCGTGTGATTATTGGTACTAATTTTGAAACTGTTGAGCCTTTCTGGCTGAGCTAGAATGGAAATATATGGATCCCTGGATAAGAAATTCCTCATGGCTTGTCATTAGGGAGCTGTGACACAGCTGTCAGCTGCAATTTAGAGTCAAAGGCAATGGGGAGCAGATATGTTCCTAAATAATAGAAATTAGACAGTTCAGGCATTAGATGGTGAAGTATCAATTCTCTGTGTACTCATGTGTTGGGGTATGTATGAGATGTACATGCACGTGAGCTACTTTAAAAGAATGTTATTCAGGATAAATATCCACCTGATAATTGTCAGTCTGACAAGGACTAAGTAACCAGCTATCCATTATTTTCCTCATGTGCAACATGTTTTCCCATGCTTCTTTCTCAGAGCACCACTCAAAATCTACTCTGAAGTAGAAAGTGTTCACTTAACATGCAGTATCACAACAGTTTAAGAAGCCTTAAAGATAACATCTTTATAGTTTCTGTGGCAAATGAGGTTACAGCATTACGTAGTGGGGAACTAAGGCAAAAAGAAACAGAAGACTTAAGTTTCCATGGAGTATGGAAGCTGGATTGAGGCACTATGACCTGAATTAATCCACTCTGAACTGATTTACCTAAATTAGGAATCTGGTAGGCTTTCCAAAGACTGAGCTGGCTTGATTTGGAGGTCTGTATCTCTCATTTGATTGAAGAAAGATGCTGATACAACTAGACTTTCTAGCTGAGTTACATGTATTTAAGTGAGACTGATCTGATTCTTGCAGCTTGATTTTTCAGAAGCTTTGTCATTGTTCAGCACAGTTTCGGGAACATTTCTCCATGACTTCAAAAACTGCTAGGTGTTCTCAGTGCTTTTGCAATGTAAATCCTATGTTTTTAGTAAGAGTCCAGCTTTGGGGAAAAAAATTAAAGTTTAAATTCACTTACACATCAACATATCAGAATTCTGGACATAGGTGTAGGCAAAATATAGCTTCTCTGTAGCTGCAACATTAAATTATTTTCTCCTTTCTTTCTATGTTTCAAACTCTGTACACTTTTTAATTTCTGAAAAAAAAAAAAAACAAACAACAAAAAACAAACAAACAAACAAAAAACCAACAAAACCCAAAAAGTTAAAATGTTAGGGTTTTATTATCAGTAATCTTCATTAACTAACCTCATATCTAAAAATCCTGAATGAGTCAGAAATCCTGTGAACAAGGAGGGAAACCTGTGATCATAAAATAAAAAACTTAATTATAATATGTAAACATAAACCCAAAACCAACCCCAATAAAGGTATTTATTTACATTTGAAAGTTAAATAGCAAGTCTCTCTCCTGGAATTTAGCAAGCTAGTCATCCAGGTTATGACAAAAATGTGACACTGGCACACTCCAAGGTGTGACCTAAAGTCTTGGTCCACACATGTTGTTTTATGATCTGTGTGTCCTCATTTCCCTTTTGTAGAAATAAGAGAAGGTAGAATAGCGTACAGCTATATTTTGCCTAAGCGGGGAGGAGGGATGTAGTTATAGTACACAGGCAGATGCAGGGAGAGAAATTAGATGTGGAAGGCCAAGTCAAGTACAGTCGAGAATTATAGATACCTTTGTTCAGGCAAATGAATCAAGGTCTTCACAATTTTATGCAAATACTGCTTCATTTTACATGAAAAATAGTATTTTTTCTTGCTTCTGTAGTTGCTGGCACTGTCTGTAGCCTTCATTTTGGAGCTACAGACCCAGTCTGCCTTTGGTTTTTGATAATCCTATCCCAACCAATTAAGTTGTAATTCATTTTGGTGGACTGGATTTTACTTCACCTCAAACCAGCAGGAGATAAATATGAGTCCTCACTTTTTGGGTGGGCTTAAGATTGCTCATTTTGGGGTTTTCTTGCATAACTCTCTGGACCCAAGAGATTCAGGCATGCCAGTCTACGTCTGATGAGTGTCACGGGAGAAAAGGGAAAATTAAAACACATTCTATATATCTTAGAAAATGTTAATTTTAAAAGCAGTATTGGCCTATACAGAGAGTGTAATGCAAGAGGTGGGTGTAACATGTAGGGAGAGATGAATAAAAACTAAGTCAAGGCAGATGGGTGTGTTAGTCCCAAACCTTAAACAAACATGAGAGGTTGTTGGAATTCAGTCACCTTTCATGTTGCTACAGCACAGGATCTTTGGGATACTGAAGCCAAGCAGACACACAACCAAGTTTGCTCTACATTAAGAAAATCTAGGGAAACTTTCCAGAAATTTGCTTCATGTCTCTCAACAGGTTTGGACAGAATATCCAGGAATAACAAGCCCTACAAATACTAAGCACTTAAAACTTTAATGCTTACATAAAACACTCCGAGCCGATTAATTGCTTGTTCTTTTATGACACTAGACCTGTTCTTCATCTACTCTACATAGAGAAATAACTTGTGCACCTTCACCACAGCACTACTTTAGCCCCCTAAATATGGCAAGGCAAAGAAAATGTTGTTAGTCAGCATTCTATTTCACCATTTTTCCTTCTGGTATCTTGTTGGTAAGTGTGTCGTATATGTCTTTATTGAGGTCTGATGGTCAGAGAAAGTGTGTTACCTGGGGAGCATGAGATCATCTTGTAGCAATTTCTGGGTTTAGTTCTAGAGGCCACTTCTTCAGTTCCCAAAGCGTCAGCAGAAATGGTGGCTGTCAAGCTGTTTACACTATCCCAAGCTGGAAAAGTTCTTGGATTTCACCAAGGCAGCAAAGAAGCAGGTCTTTCATTTACTAGATCTCCTCAACTCAGCAAATGCACTTCCTCTTGTGATCTACAAACTATCAAATGAATAAAATTTTTTAATTTGTGTCTAGTGAATTTGTTAAGCAAAATGCAAAATGGCCTCACAAAGATTTGAATTAGCAGGTTGTGTAGAGTATGGGAATTCATAAACATATCAATTTTTTTTTTTTTTTTTGTAAACTGGGAACTTCACAAATGTTATAAATCTCTCTTGCCACTTTAGCTGTGCTTTACTTTATATTGTGTTCACACTTATGTGAGGTAATATGGGGGGAAAAAAAAAAAAACAAAACAACATGCATGGGATTTAGGGTAGGGGATCATCAAGTCTTAGTGACCATTAACTTTTGTGGAACATCACTGCACAAGCAGGATTTTCAGGCCTGAATTCTTGAGAATGCTAGAAGAAAAATAATTAAGGAATTCCACACCTGGCTATGGTCTCTGAGCATTTGAAGAACTTGACTCTGAGATAGCTTAAGAAATAAATTTTTGAAGAGAAGTTCTTTATGTGGTTAGAAAGAGTGAGACTCAGTTCTCGTGTTTCAAATAAATCACGTGAAGACAGCAGAAGATTAAATAACCCACATTTCTTAAGAGATTCTCTCTTAAAAGAGAGTTCAAGGTGTGTTCAAGATGGGTAAAAACATGAGGAAAGGAGGAGCTATAGTTCATTAATCAGTATGTTTCTTTGTAAATGATCCTAATTAAACTGAAGTGTGTTTTAATTAGAAGCTTCTGCAAAAGCTGCATGCTTCAACAGTCCTGCATCCTAATGGAGGTAACTCATCAACCAGGTTGCCCCAAAGGCTGGATCAAAGAAAAAGTGGCTGTTTAAGTTACTGACAGATCTTTACAGACCCAAGGCAACTATCAGCCAGACTACTAGGTCTCACTTCAGTACTTGCACTAGGTAGCAGAGACAGAACAACATGATGTACAGAAAGAGTCTAAAAAAGATGCTGGAATCAGAGGCATCTAATATTACATGGTTTTCAAACTACCCTTCTGTTGGGGGACTGAAGAACAGAGTTCAGCTTGTCTACAGTTCTTCATGGGAAAATTCTTCAGAACAGAAGTTCTACATCATTTGACTTTCCATGCAACCTATGAACCATAAGATCACTCATCTTCTTTGAAACTGGTAACAGACATATTCTTGATAAGTAATATCTTTAATTGTTAGAGCTGCCATTATGGTAAGACATTTTGTTGATCCTGACTCATGGGAGGCCCAGGACTGTGGAGGTTTTAAGAAAGACTTGGTAACTTCTGACCCCTAGAGATATTGCCTCGAGGGACCTTGTGAGTGCAATTTTTCTGTAGTCTATGCATTTTTTAGTAACATCACACACTGATTTTACTCTGGCACAAATAATCACACAAATAAAAAGGCAGTGCTGAATCATGCCTCTGGACAACACCATATTTTCCTAATATACATGAAATAAAGGGTTTAAATTTTTTTGGTTTTTAATCCAGACCCATTCAATTTATACTACAAGAAAATTAAAGTGAAATATGAAGAAAAGAAAGGTTGTGGATGCTTAGCTGAAGAACAGTAATAGCCTACAGCCATTTAGCAGAGGTGGTCACAGTGAACCTTTGAGACTTAAATTATTTTTGTCCTTTACAGATTTCTGCTCATTTCCTCCAGCCTCTAATTAACCTAAATCTTAAACACCGCTGTGTAAAATCGATGTTTGCCCCTTCCCACACAACAGCAACAGGCAGATGGTCTTGGGAGGATGACCTGGCAGTAAGAAGGTTCAAATGATTCTGGAGGCCTCACCCTTTCCATTGCCTGTGTATCAGGATACCCCAGAGGACATGGAATAAAAGGGGAAAATCTAAGAAAGCTTTGGCCCTTTCTCCTGAACATTTATACCTCCAGGCACTATGAAAGGTTTGCTTGTGTAAATCCAGCAACAAGGCTGTTTCTGCTCAGTGATGAGGTAATCGATTGCTCCACATCCTAGGAGAGGAAATGAACACAGCCAATACCAACCAGAGTATTTAATTCAGGTGCTTGTTTCTGACTTATGCTCTGGCCAGGAGAAAGAAGGGATGACTTGGGGACAGCCTGCAGCCACCATCATCTCAGCAGCAGACATAGTGCAGCAGAAGAAAAGAAACTTTGGAAAATAAAAGTCTAAGGAAAGATGTGCAAATGAGTAGGAAACAGAAGTACTCCATGCCAGTAAGCACAAGAGGAATATTCAACTCCACAGCACTGTCAGCAGTGTACCATGGAGGAGGTTTCTACGGCTGTTGTTTCACATGCCTCCCAATTTCTGATCCCTCTCTGCTCTACTCTGCTCTCTTCAAGTGTTTGATCCCAGGAAAGGATCTGATCTTCTCACCTAAATGGATATATGAAATGCAGTCATTCACTCTATCCTTGTCCTGTATGGGTGTAGGTATTCACAGAGGTGTGTTAATCAAGTCAGACTTTTTTGTCTCATTAGCTCTATCATGCCTTTCCAAGAATCTCCAACTCAAATCATCTCTCCATTATGTTCTATAAAGATAGATGGGCTTTGTCTACACTCAAATGTTAAATGTATGAGGGCTTTGGATATTGAGGCCAGCTGCCACAGAATCTCCTTCATCTAGGTGAGCCAAATCCAGCCTCCAAAACAAAATGCATGTGTGTAGATTGCCTACTCTGCATGGTACCAATAATATTCAAACTCTTAAATCATGCCATGAATTGGGAGAGCGTTAAATGATGTGAGTTCCTGCTAAAGACTATTCCATTAATTTAACAATAGAGAAAATTAAATTCCAGCATTGTGGATGTTGATTAATTCATTAGCATAAATGTGGTCATGCAAACTAATTGTTCAACAAGTATATTCAGGTCACATAGTTGGGCAAGAGACCTATATGTCTGAGGATTAGCTACAAACCACTAAGGCTTTAATTACAGAAATCACCTTGGCTCTCACTGTACTAGCCTGCAACAGACTCAGATTTCTTTAGCTTTATATGAAATATTCTCCGTTAATGAACGGTCAGATCAACAGCATGATGTGACTTAGTTATAGATTAAATTCTAGCTGGGCTGGTTTGAGGAATATACAAAGCTAGGTATTATTTCAAGCAACAAAATTATCATGGTTAAGTTGCCTATAGACTGTGCCAAGTTTGTCTCTCCCCAGGCTATGGAAAGAAAAGTTGGTTGTGGTTGTTGCCACCAACGAAATCTGTTATGTTGAGCAACACCTGGCACTCCCAGTAGTAATAATTTTTTGCTTCCTCTCCTTGTAAATTGCCCAGAAAGACCAACACAATGCAGGGGAAGTATTGGAACCTGACTATGTACATTATATGTAAAAGCTGAGCTTTGAAAAATCCAGGGAATTAAATGCTCTAGAAACCTTGGCAATCTTTAGTCTCATAAATGGGCTATGCTCCTGAACCACATGTTAATTACACAACAGATACTCCATGGAAAAGGAGACCCAGTTAGCAACAAATAATCTTTTTCATATCCTTGCGGTGGTGTGTGGACCTACTCAGGACCTACTGGAAACTACAAAGCACTGCTAAAAAGCTTCAGTGAGGCCACAAGTATACTTGAACTCTGCACTATTCAGAAAAAACTGCTGTTCTCTGTAGGTCTCCCATGGATCTCCAAGGACAACTCCAAAGACATCACTTGGAAACACAGAGCAAAAAACTCAGACCTGCCTCCATTTCCCTGTTCTTCCCCCTTTCCCTGCAGGTAGTTTGTAATTGCCTGTGTTAAGTACTCCAATGGCCTTCCTGTCCTTTTTGGTGAAACTTCATCCTCAGATGAATTCACCTAATCCTATAAGACTATACAATAATTCAAGTTGTAATGGATGTCAGGAGATTATCCAGTGTAACATTTTGATCAAAGCAAGGTCAATGATGAGATTAGGATTTAGGAGTGGGTCATTTCTTGTTGAGTGTGTCTGGTTCCAAAACACGTCAGATGGCAAGTCTGAAGAAACAGTAGCTAGAGTTAGGGGCAGGCACCTCAACAGAGTGGATGATGAATGTCTAGATCTTGACAGTGGGTTTGGAAGAACTAGGGAGCAGTACTGGGCCAAGGATCTGCTGGTTAGAAAAAGTAGTGGGCAGCTGAGGAAGCAGTATTAGGTCTCTCTCTAGAACAGGAGAAGGCTACTCCCATAGAAGCTTGCCTTGATGAAAATCCAGTCACTGAAAGGACTTTTGTGTCCCACACCAAAGGTAAGATCATGAAAAACAGCTGACAGACTTGAGTTCTAATCAATAAGTTCTATCTGAACATTCACTTTCATTTCCAGTTCTATGTAAGCTTGTCACCATTGGCGAGGAAATGACAAGAGCATCTTCTTGTTTGCATATATTGATTTAAGATTTGTCTAGTTAGTCCTTTGCCAAGACTACTTCTGTTTCCTTGGTCTAGATCTTTCCTTATTTTGATTTTTCAATATCCAAAAAAACACAGTGGTGATGAAGTAGAAACTGAAGGACTAAATATGTCCTACTTTCAACTCCTCCTCCTTTGTCCATCATTAGTCAGCTCACTAGAGAAACACACTGCCATTTCTTATGAGGCTAAACTCACAGTGAATAAATGTTGATTCTGAATCCCAGAACAAGGTGTCTGACCATATTTCAGTTGTGTGACCTGAAACCACAGTGGAGCCTGAAGCCACTTCTGAGGTAGTTCTAGTATAGATTTTGAGCGTAAGACAAGGGTATCAGGGAATGATTCTGGTGGGAAGCTGGGCTAGAACCTTGGACAGGGCCTGCTGTGCTCTTCCGGCTGGAAGGATCCTTCCCTTTCTTACTTCATTTGGTGACACACAAGGAACCAATTGAAATGGAAAAAGGAGATTGTTCAGATTAATCAGGCTGCAAAATGTTTACTGCATTGCTGTAGGATTTTCATAGTCCAGCTAAAGGGAAATATGTTTTTTCCTTTATTTTCAACATTTGAAGGAAAAGAAGGAAAAAAAAAAAAGAAAAAAAGAAGAAAGAAAAGACTAATATACTGGAAAACAAAATAACGTCAAACATAATTTGCTTTTTTTTTCCTTTTTCTTTTCCTTTCATCTCCATTCTTCTCCCCTTCCTCTCCTCCTTCCTTCTCCCCTTCTCTCTAATGACTTTAGATACGATTCTTCTAACAGTAATATATGACTCAACAAATGGTACAGCTCAGCAATATGAAATAATTCAGCACCAAGTTAAGTGCAGTTACATGTCTTTCAGATCAGAACCAGCTCACATCTGGCTGGCTTAGAATAACCAGCACATATTCTAGTGTGCCGGCAATATCCCCACTTCTAACGGGAAATAGAGAGAAGCGATGAAAGGTTATTACCACTTTAAGGTTGTCTGGAGGTCTGCATGACCTGAAATATGTGCTTAAAGACATGTTCTGCAGCACCAGGTCGAGACACTTTTCATATTTGAAACACTTCAGGGCATTTTAAGTGAGAAGAGAAAGACATAGCAGAAACCAAACATAAAAAATTAAAGCTATGGGACTTTAAATAATTGGAAATTTAAGACATAAAGCTAGGCCAATGTTTTGATGTTTCCAAGTTTCGATCTTGGGAATAGTTCTGGTCAAGCAGGTTCCTATATTTTCCCAAGCCATTATTAATTCTGTTTTGATTTTTTGTATGACTACTGGAAACATTTTGAACCTGCTTTTTCAGGGATCACTTGAAGACAGTAGTATTTTGGGAATCTCTGCTTTTGGCAGACATGTCAAACTCAGATAGCCATGGGAGGTGACTGTTACAACTCCTGGAAGCAGAGGAAAAAAAGTGAGCCTTGGTCAGAATTATATAAAAAGAATTGAAGTCTTGTCCCTCCCACTGCTGTAG
Source organism: Tyto alba (assembly GCF_018691265.1). NCBI lineage: Eukaryota > Metazoa > Chordata > Aves > Strigiformes > Tytonidae > Tyto > Tyto alba. The sequence goes on along the minus strand of NW_024881313.1, from coordinate 39,421,751 downwards.
TAAATCATTATTTTAATCCTGTTTTAATAATTGAGACTATGAGAAAAAGAACAAAGAAAATACTCTACCTTTTGAAGTATTTACAGCACAACCAAAAGCAAAATTGTAAGTGGGAATCCACGTAAGTTATTTTCTTTTTGATTTTCTGTTCAAATAAAGCATGTCCTTCAAAGACACTTTGACTGAGCTGTCAAAAACCCTTTATGACAGTCTTTTACAGAATTTAAATATAAACATTTTTACATTATACGTTTCTTTATTTTTATTAGTCTTTTGTCCCTTGAATTCACTGCAGTTACAGCTTTGGTTTAATTTTGTCTGAGGGTAGCTAAGTCCTTCATGCCAGTTCTGGATCACTGGCCATGAAACGACATTGAATGACATGCCTAGTCTGCTTCTGGGCAAGGTATATAAATCCCATGGGATGTTAGACAATTGCAGTTTGTGTGCAAGATGGCCCTTGTGTGCCCCTGGAGAAAATTATGTCATATGCTCCAGGTGCAAGGATACACATCCCATAGACACATGGTAAACTGCAACCGGTGTTTTAAAAAACATAATTCACCTCACAGTTATGGGTGGCTTAGAACAGACTAGCCAAGTATCTATTTGAGTTTAGCTGATGGATGGCAACTTCTCATGCAGACCACATTTATACAGAGACTTTGAGGCTTTCACTACCCTTCAAATTTATGATGTCCTGTCTTTAGTGGTCTAGATAAAGTGATTAAAATCCCAATTTATACCAGTAAAAACAGCCTTTGTGATACTATAGCTATACTTTTATGAAGAGGTGAAATAACTTTAACAATCTAAATAAGATTTCAGTCAGAATCAAACACACCAGGCTCCAAAGCAGTCTAGTAAGTGGATCACCTGGAACAGAAGTGCCATTGTTCACTGCATAAAAAATGTGGGGTTTTCAACTACTTCTGAAGAAAAACACTTTTCAAAACTTTTGCAGAAATGTCTGTAGTTCTTTGCACGCCTTCCTCCTGAGCTAGAGAAATGGTGTTGACACTCCTCACCTGGCAATCTGAGACCTACAGCTATTAGGCTTAGACCTGTTACAGGTGTCTTAAGCTCCACAATTGCTGCAATATCTATGGTCAAGAGGCAGTGAGGCCAGACAACAGCAAACAAGGACTTGCCTTCATTCTTCCACTTATTTTTTTAAGCAATGGAAGTCTATTAGATGCACCATAGGACCTACTTCCAAGCCTTTTTAATGTGCCAACTGAATGTGAAGTAAGTCTTAAGGCATCCAAAATATCACCAGGTGCCTACGTAGAGGCAACTGAATCTAGCATCTCATCATTATAGTCAAAAGAACACAGAATGTGATTTAGGTGAACAAACATAGGGATTTATTTTCTGATAGTTGGTTGTCTGAAGCTAAGTCAGTCTCCTAAGCTCCTAGAGTCAACAGGGAGAAACAGGAGTCATCAGAAGTTCCACCTCATCCTCAGGGACTTCAACCTTCCACTGGAGGCACCTTTCTCTCCAGTGACTACTGAGAAGGTTAGATGACTGGCTTACAGATAAAACAACAGTAAGATATCCCAGCATAGGCAGGATGAATCCCACTCTATTTTTTTCTGTCAGTGGTTCTTGCTCTGTAAAAAATTCTGACTGAAATGACTGGGAGGATGAGTCTAAGGGATGAAAAATGTTTGAATAAACTCAGAAAAATTTCCTTGCTGACTTTTTTTTTTTTTTTAAATTTGTTTTCCTGACAAAAAAGCAATACTCATGGGCCTCTGCAACAGGATTCAGGATGGGAGAAGTTGGACACCAGTTAGTCCAGACAAGAAAGGAGCTCCAGATGTTGTTTTTAAAAGGCAATGTGACTTCATGATCAGTCAAGAGAGGCACATAAAACTACCTTCTTGGCCTTCTTCTCTCAGTCAGGGGTCTTTCAAACAATGATATAATATTAATGAGTGTCGTGGTTTAGGCCTGGTTGGTAGCCAACCACAATGCAGCAGCCCTCTTTCCCTTCCCCTCCGGCAATGAGAAGGGACAGAGAGCCAGGCTTGGTGTTCGAGATAGGACTGGGATGGGGAAAAATTCCCCTTTATGATCGCGAGCAAGAGGCAGACTCATTAGGGGAAGAAAAAAAATAGAACATACATTTATTACAGACACTAACAACACATAACAGAGTAGGATAGTGAGAAGCATTGCCACATCTTGAGAACACCTTCCCCCCACCCCTCCCTTCTTCCCGGGCTCAGCTCTGCTCCCGATATCTCTACCTCCTCCCCCAGGGGCGCAGGGGCAGGGAATGGGGGGTGCAGTCAGCGCTGCCACTTCTCTTATCCTCGGTGAGGGGAGTGTCCGGAACTTGTTCCTCCTGCTCCATTGTGGTCCCCCTCTCACAGGAGACAGTCCTCCACAAACTTTCTCCAACATGAGTTCCTCCCATGGGCCGCAGCGTTCCCCACACTGCTCTGTCATGGGTCACTAACTTCCTCCGACTGGATTCCCTCCCACGGCTGCAGCCCTTCCCGAGCTGCTCCGGCTTGGGACTCCCCCGCATGCTGCAATCCTCCCAGCGCTGAATTACAGCAGCGGGGCTGCCTTTTCCCATGAGACTCCGGCCTTCTTCGGGCACAGAACCTTGATTATCCGAGCAGGAACAACAGGCCATAAATCAATGTCTGCTCCACCGTAGATCTTCATGGGTGACAGGGGGGGGCCACCCTGCCGTCTCCCCACAGGATACAGGGGGGTCTCTGCTCCGGCACACCTCCCCCCTCCTTTCTTCCTCCGTTCCTCCACTGACCTTGGTGTTCATGCAGCTGTAGCAACTCCTCCTCACAAGTCCCACTGCCCGTCACCACGTCCCTTCTTAAATACGTTATCGCAGAGGCGCAGCCGATTGGCTCAATTTCCCAAACAGAAGTGGAGCTGACGTGGAGCTGGGGGATCTTCGAGAAGCTTCTCACAGGGGGCCGCCCCGATAGCCCCCTCCCCTGCCACCAAAAAACTCCATCACTCACTCAACCCAGGACAATGAGACCAAAAAGATATACTCACACATCTTGCTTTCTCAGCAGAAGGCAAATCCTCCTACACCAAGCCCCACACCATTATGGGTAACCTGGAAATACGCTATAAGCTGTCAGCAATTCACGAAGGTCAACAATTTCCTACCAATGCTTGCCAGGAGTTTCTTTCTCATTGAAATTTAGGACTGATGTGCTGAGAGGTTGGTGAGAAGAAGGGGGAGAATGGGGTTTCCTCCCTTTCTTCACCAACACAACATCCCACCACTGTTGCAACCTCCTGTCCTCTCCTTGCACACATGCACATCACTGACAAGCTGCATCCCGAGCCCAGCCCCAAATATCAGCTCCTGGCACCGGTGCCTCGGACTGTATTTCTATCTTTTTTTTTTTTTTTTTTTTTTTTTTTTTTTTTCTCCCTTTTTCTTATTTTCTTCCCCATCCTGTGTTTTGAAAGCCTGCAGATGAATGTTGGCTGGCAGGGAGAGAGGGACTCCAAATTGGCGTGGTGATCCCCCTGTCAGGTTGGTGATATCATTAATGCACCATGAATCGTTCCTTCTTATTGTGCTCAGACAAGTGGCTCCCCCAGCTGACAGGCAGGGCTAAGATGTGGGTTTATCCCAGGGTACCAACAAACACTCTCTTATATTACACACCCCTGCCTGCTCCATACCCACTGCTGGCCCTTGTGGGTTTGGGAATCTATGAGATTTTTTGTTTTGCAGGAACTGAAAACTTGAGACTTGCTAAATTGGTCCATGAGTGAGCACACTGTAGGGACACAGTATCCCAGGGAACGGGCCTGGGCACTGATTTCACCTAAAGCAGAGGAGCAGGGTTTGCTCTCTGGACCCTTTTATGCCACTAACTCTTTCATTTAGTTACTCCTTTTCCTCTCACTCTTACTCCCACCATAAAGGACCTCCCATTCCTTAATTATCCACCCCTTGTCTCCAGGACTATCTTTCTAGCACACGTATAACTCTGTAACTTAGAGCTTTCTGACTGACACTGTCTTCTCTGAGGGCTGAAATTTAAGGTCAGCCAAAGTCAATGGGAGTTTCCTTTAGCAAAAGTAAACAATTATTAAAAAAATAAATAAATTAAAAAAAAATAATAATTAGCTGGTCTTTATGGACGTTCCACTTTCAAAGAACCCAAATTAATTTCATTGGTGTCTGAATTGACCCTTTCTAAGATCTGGTCACAAGTTTGCCTGTGGAGCAATTTTCCTTTGGAAAACACCCACTGGGTGAGAGTTAAGTGCTCTGTGGAAATGTATTGGTTTTGGTGGAGCACTGGCAGAATATGAAACTTGTCAGGATGTTTCCAGCTTCCAGCTCTCCTGCCACCTCACCCATCTGATGCTTCTCTTGGAGCTGGCTTTCCATTGCAGGGACACAAGATGCCTCCGGGCAAGCTGCCTGGAGAAGCAGGGCATGTGGAGAGGTGGCGGAGCCATCTGGGAAGCAATTTGAACATTTGCTGGTCTTTAGCATCATCCAGGTATGCAGCTGAGACCTCAGCTCAGTAGCTCTTGGGGAGCAGCTTTCATTCTGGAGGAACCAAAGTTGGGTCATGTTTAAAGTTTTGGACTCTGCCTGTAAGAGCTGGTGTCTTCTTCTTCATGTCTGCTCCCACAAATGTGCAACTCAGTGGTATAGGAATTGTGAGCTCCTGGACAACTGTAATCACCAGTAGCTCTCAGGATGAGATCCCTGGTGCTGGTTGCTGGTCATGTTGATGTCATCTTTACTGCCAAGCCCAGTCAAAAGACAGTGCTGTAGAAATTTTTAAAAAAGTGTTCACTTCTTTTTTTCCCTTTTCCCTTCTCTGCTAAAAGCACCTTTTTTTGAAATCTGCCTAGTTCTTACACTTTTAGGGCTTTAAGATGTAGTCTTTGCACCTTGTCCTTGTGTGCTAGGAAATTATCAATGATTTTCTGAGGAGGCTGTGCTGAACACAAAGTTCCTGCTTTGGTTCAGATGTAGAAATGTGAAGAGGTTAGATACTGTCTGTGCTATTGACCCACATTTCTGAAATTCAACAAGAAACTGCTATGGATATGCTTCAGCAGTATAAAAAAGACTATTCTTTCAGTATGCATGAGATGAATTAAAAATGATATACTACCAAGGAATGAATTTTCTGTTTCAGTGTTATTTGGCCAGGTGTTTTACACTAATGTTTATTTCACCCATAAGTGTCCTTCACTGGTGATCACTGGAGCATGATATCAAATCTGCAAAACATTTGCCCAACCTCCTATAATAAGCCCCTCTTTCTAACTTATTTCTAATATTTTTAAAATGTTAAAATCATTTAATTTGATATCCTGAATGAAAGAGGTGAATTTCTTTTATGCTTGTTTTTTTCAACACAACCTGCAGAGGATGAACAATGTCCAGACTATGAAAACTGCTGGACAATCTTCATCTCCTGATATTTCCAGTCCCACATGTTTGTATAGCTTTTTGGATACCTTTCCAACCTGACTTAAACCTCTAAGCTTATGCAACAATTAATATAGTTGAAAAGCATACCTGAACAAATGAAACTAGCATTTAGTATGTAATGGTGCTCAAGTCTTGGAGTCATAAAATCAAAGTAACTGGGGATAGCAGGTAAATCAGTGGGTCATCCACTCTGTATCCTGACCCTAAGCAGAGTCAGCTGAAGGCTTCAATTTTCCTGAAGACTTCTCATGTTGGTCTCCTGCACAAGCATGAATTTCAGTGTATTTGTCTTTATCCACTGGAAGAGACAGACTTCCTCACTCCTGCAATATAATTCCTGTGAAACTCTGTCCTTTATTCGAGTTGTTGAGACACACAGTAAATGCTGGAGCCGTGCCGTTCCTCCACGCTATCTGTCTTCATTTTGACTGCTAATCCATCACAGACACAGTGACTACTCTCATGACCTCCCACGCAGAAGACAAGCAAGCAGCACTCCCATCTGTCAACTGTACTCAGGAGGTGGCAGGTCTCTACGCTTGTGTATCTGTATGAGTCTATAGATGTATGGAATATGTGTGAGCATCTGATACTCTGGTAAGAGTCTGAAGTGGTTTATACAATGTTTTAGGTGATTTATTGCACTTTAGCACATTCATAAAATACATCGTGTTAAGCATATGCATAAAAATAATATATAGGTTACCACAAAATTTTTATGACCTTAACCAGATCCGTCTTGGAATGTTGTCTTGAATGTTTCACTCCTGCAGGTGAAAAAACATATTATTTCAACTGAGCTTAGGGTAAGTTGTTTAGTCAAGACAACAATATTGTGGAGAGAGCCGTTACCTTGGTAGCACTTTGCCAATTTAAGTACTAATGAGCGTGGTTGATTTCTGTCCTATATCCAACATAAGGTGTCTATGACTACTGTGTCTCCAGGCTGCATTCCTCATCTGTCCCATTCCCCTACTGTTTGCAAACAATACAGAGTCAAGAACTATACAAATACCCTACATATTCACACTATCCTTCAAAGCTAGAGATTTCTTATAAGAAATATTACATTGGTAATGTACTGATAGAAGTGAGAAGATGACATATGTGGCAAGAGACAGCTTGGATGTCTGATAAGAGGCTAGACTTCAGATGGGGTTTACCTTTGGTTCTGACACTATTTCACCTGTGTAGCCTTGGCCCTAAATTTTATTCAGATAACGTTAGACATCAGCTAAGGTGATTAATTGTGGTCAGCTCCTGCTACAGGGAGTGGAGAGAGGCACTTTCAGAGGATATGCAACCATAGTTGCAGAGATCCAAGAAGACAGCCCGCCATCTAGAAGGAAGCCTCTATAACTACCTTAGACTGAATATTTGAGAGGGGAACTATCACACTGAAGCTTAGGGGTGGGAATTTCTCTCCACTGATGGTATGAATGTCACCCCAGCTGTCTGCAGCATTGATGATTGCATCTAAGCCAATCACTTCAGGCCCCATTTATGAATGGAAGTTCACACTCTTTAAGAGCAACTATCCTACCTGTTTCAGTTATTTTAGAATAAAGTGAGTGGCATCCTAATTCCATTTGCTATATTGTCTGTCTCCAAAGACTACAAAGTAAAATAGGGTCTAGACAGTCTCTATTTTTGCTTAAGATAATTAAGTAAGTGAGATGAAATTAATTCTTGGTATTATTTGGGATTTTTTTTGTTGTTGTTTGGGGGTTTTTTTAATGCCTTTATTGTCAATGTCCGAGATCCTGTTTTAATGATGACTTTGGAAATTCAATTTACCAAAAAAACAATAAACTTTTATCTCACTGAGTCTCAAATTACACTGGGCCTAAATCAAAGTTCAAGAAAGCTCAGATATTCTTCAGTTGGGTTGGATAACCATTTTTTTCAGATGTTGGGAAGAAAAGGAGTCTCCTCCCTTTTCTTTTTTTCCTTGTGAAAAAGAGGATTGTTGGGGGCTACCAAGGAAAGTGATTGAGTCACCATCCCTAGAGGAATTTAAAAAATGTGTAGAAGTGGTTCTCAGGGACATGGCTCCTGGGAGACCTTATAGTGGCCTTCCAGTACTTACAGGGGGCTACAGGAAAGGTTGGGAGGGACTCTTTATCAGGGGGGGTGGGGATAGCATGAGGGGTAACAGTTTTAAACTGAAAGAGGGCAGATTTAGATGAGATAGAAGGAATAAATTCTTCTCTGTGCGGGTGGTAAGGCGCTGGCCCAGGGTGCCCAGAGAAGCTGTGGCTGCCCCCTCCCTGGAAGGGTTCAAGGCCAGGTTGGATGGGGCTGGGAGCCCCCTGGGCTGGGGGAAGGGGGCCCTGCCCGGGGCAGAGGGTGGCACTGGGGGGGGCTTTAAGGTCCCTTCTCAACCCAAACCATTCTAGGATTATATGATTTTATGATTTAACTTTCTTTCAGATTTGACTTCCTTAAGCTTTCTTTTAATGTTAAGAAAGCTAAAAAAATGCTGAAAACCAGTTTGTTATATTTTGCTTTAAAAAGAGGTGATTTTCTCAAACAATAACTAAGTTCCTGAAGTTGAAACTGCAAAAAGATTGTGAAGATTGGCAAAATTACTTTATCAACCTATTACATCATCTCTTTCTCCATAAATAAGGACAGATGTCTTATATTTCACTAGGTTTTTGATGATCAAAGCTGTACAAGGTGTTTTATTCATTCATTGTTAGATTTAGTTTATTTCGTATTTCTTGTGAATCATGTGCTTACTATTTTTGAGGGAGGAAACCCTTGTTTTTTCTTAATTTTGCAGATATGGGAGAGATGATTGAAAAACTATTTTTCTTTTCTTTTTTAATGGTTGCTTCTCCCAAAGGAAAAAGGGAAATAATCAATTCAGGTACTGGGGCTTTAATTAGTAAATGTTTGAGACTAGTACCTAGCAGACTAAGGTCATATATATTATAATATGTCACTGAATATTTCCCAGTTCAAAAATAAACTCTATCTGTAGGTCTTTCATACAAGAATAAATTTATTTTACACACTCTGTGGACAGGGCAGAGGTGGTATTTCTGTCTATGATTCACAACCAGAAATTTTTTGTTAGCTTCTCCCATGTTAGGCTTGAACATCTTGTCTAAGACTCATGGAATTTATGTATTTCTGTATTAATATTGATGTAGAAAGATTTACATTTTAATTATTTACAAGGATGTGGAATTTCTCACTGCTAAATTAAAATACATACACCTTGGTGGCATGCAGGATGATGGAGAGGACAATGCTGCATATGAAGGAGTCACCCTGAGAAATGCAAGTCTAAAGAATGAACTGTGTTCCGCAGAGATTTCCATTTTGATTTTAGCCTTGAATTGCAGTGGAGACAGAAAAGGCCTAATTTTCTAAACATTTAATGATGAGTCTGTTGAAATAGACTCTGTTATTAGATTCTCATTATCAGACATCTAGAGCTACAGCTGTATATCTATAATTACATATATATAAAATACATACACATACATAAACACTTCTATATGTATATATAAATGACTTGAAAAAGGCTGGTAATGTCAGAACCATAATGAGTGGCTAATGGATGTATCAAGAATGCTAAATCTCCCCAACAAAATAACAAACTAAGACATTATCTTCCATGACAGACTCAGAGAAATAGTAATTTATACATATGTGACTTCAGTAAGGGTTTAATACTGGTGTTGCATAATAAATCTAGGAAATTATGCTCGGGATAGCCTAAGTTGAGAGGATAACAAAGCTATCAGTCTTTTGTCGTGGAATTGGAATTATCGGACTACATCTTAAGCAGGGTGCGGAACCTGACTCCTACCTAGTCTTTATCTATGTAGATCACTGATCTCCTCTGCACGACCCTAATGCATATGGAGGGAAGTATCTCACAGTCACAGAGATGACCTCTTAAGCCCTGATCCCATTGCATGGTCAGCTTCAGAAGTGGGCACAGCCTTATCTGCTATCCAGACACAGCTCATTGGAACATTATAGATGAAGGAACATGAGAACAACCATGTGTCAAAATTGCAATGGGGCCAGATATAGCCCAAATAATGAGAGACTAAGATGTGGGAACCCCTGCATAGGTCTCAGACTTCTTGCATAAAAAAGTAAAGAATTGTTGTCACCACACTGTTTCAACTTCAGGACTTAGAGGAAACCCAGTGATCTTAAAGTTTATAAATAATTTTTCCACTGATTTTGAGAAGGGGATGACCTCAGCTTGAGGCCACTTCAGCAAAAATATTTCTCTCTTTCAGTCTCCTCTTCTGTGTGTCATTGTTTGGTTAAGGGTTGTGTTTCTTGGAGTTTGGCTGCAAAGGACCACAGTCATGCAACGACTTCATGTTCATATAAAATTCCTTATCAAATTCACCTTGTCTCCATTTAGGGAAAATAATCAAAAGTTCTGCTTCAGCACTTGTCTTGTCTGACCGATGCTGAAGTCGAGTGAGGGACTCAGGCTGTTGGACCTGATTTTTAGGAGACAGTGGCCAAGTATGGTAGTTGAGAAAAGCCAGGATGAAAAAACGGAGAAGCCAAGGAATGATTCAGTCCCAAGTGCAAGGCAAGACAGTAGAAAGCCACAGTGCCTACACTGCACGTCCAAACAGGGCAAGGATCCCACAAGGCAACATAGTCAGGTGGGCTGGTAAGAGGCAAAAAATAGGTGTCAGAGCTAAGACAGACGGGTGAGAACAAGCCACAGCAATGTGGTCACAGCCAAGTTGCATACTGAGCAGCCAAAAGCAACCGGTGTGACTTCTTCCTATCCCAGATGGGTGGAGAAACCATGATTTGGGTTTTCAGTCCTGTCCCGAGTCTCCTGGGGAATAGATTGTGGTCAGTTGTAATTGGAGTGATCAAGCAAAAAAGAAAAAATGTGAGGATGATGTTCCTGCACTTATCATGGATCAGGTGGGGCTTGAAATGATCCTTTTATTACTAACTTGCGGGCAAGTCTAAGGAGATACTTAGACCCAGGTCCTCAAAGGTAAGAAAGTGCCTTACTCCATTTGAAGAGAAGGTACCACATGAGACCTTTGAAGGCTCCTGTTTTATCAATTGACATCCTTTGGGAACATCACGGATCCTAAGCCTACTCCAGAGGGAAAGGGATTAATTAAATTGAGTTTTTCTTTTGTAATACTAATAAAACAAAGTCCCTAAACATTATTCAATGACAGCAAATCCACATTTTCCAAGGGCTCCAGTAGTCCACCCCAGTCTCCCACACATGGTACAAGATACACCCCAGATCTTTTTTCCTCCTGGTCCTCTACTCTGTGCTCTGTAACTTCTACACAGGACTGTGATGCTGCTGCTGCTACAGGAACCCATGCGTCAGCTCCAGCCTGTCATTCTGATGTGAAATCCAACCACTGACAGCATCTGTTGTGGGGAATCTTGAAATATGCAGTCCCAGCTGTGGTCCTGTGATGCAGTGGGGTGTTGTGCTACTTTTCCATGCAAAGGTTTCCACTCCTGGCTCTCCCCACTCCAAGCTGAACCCTCTGACCTTCTCTCTGGTGTACATCTATAAGCTCCAGATGTATTTGTATGATCATGTATGATGCAGCCCTGCCACATCAAAGATTCTGGCTTAACAAGACTGGTCTTTACATTTTCACTACAGACACCCTCCTTTTTTAATTTGATGTTTGTACAGCATCTAACACAACAGGAGTCTGCCACCTACAAAGGTGATCAATGAGTATTTGTACAGTGATAGTAACAGACCATTAACTACTTTCCCTTGACTCAGCTCCAGGAGAAGCTGTAACAAGCTGTTCTTTGCTACTTTTTGAAACAAGGGAAAAAAATCATACCGCTTTCTTCTTCTTCGAATATATATATTTTTTATATTTTGCTGTGGTGTGTTCCAAATACCGCTAGCTCTTGGCGGCTGAGGGAAAAGATGGTGCTGCCAGAACTTTTGCTCTTATGTCTAGTTTCCATGTTTTTTCAGGGAAGATCATGCCAAGCCCTCACTGCTATTGTCTTTTCAACAGGAGGGATATGCCAATGCTTTTCCAGCCTTTCAAGGCTGTTTTATAGAGGGATATATCATGACGTTGCATCCTGTGCCCTTCCTTGTTATTTTCCGAAACTCTGTTTTGCCAGGACCATTTGCTGGAATTTCCAAACAAGTTATCCAATGGTCATTGCTCTGTGAGACATTCAAGACTGTTCTTGCACTAGGACTTTTTTCCTCTGAGCAAAATCCTCAAATAGTGTCCACTATTTCTCCTTTGTGCATGCTAAGGAAAGAACAGGAGGAAAACCAGAAATTGACATTAATGGGTATGACATCCATGCTGTAAAACTTGGTGAATTAGATACTATACTGATTTTTTTATCACTAGGAGATGGATCCTAAAATGTACTGCTTAGTGGTCCTGTATGAGTAATGATTTAATGACCAGAGAGAAAGGTCCAGCAGCAGCGCAGAACAACCCCTTTAAGGTATTCACGTATTTCCTAACTGGGGGTAGATCTTGTTTCCTAGGTGGCAAGAAAAAGTCCAGAAAACAGCTTTGCATCACCCTAGGTTTGCTCTGGAGAAGGTTCTGTGCAGGGACACATGGAAGCACCACTCCAGCTATGTGCAAGAGTTGCTCAGGGCACCCTGCAGTGGAAACAGCAGCTCTGGAGAACAGAGTTTGGGAAAAAGCCAAGCATTAAGCCCCAGTTTACCATCCATGACTGCTGCTAAACAAAGTTTGGCCAATATTTTCACTCTGTGGAAAAGCAGATATGTCTGTGACAGTACTTGTTAGCAGGTGATTCAGACTGCAGTCTGTGACTTCAATGTCAGAGCCTGGGAAAAACAAAACAAAACAAAACAAAACAAAACAAAACAAAACAAAACAAATCAAAACAAAACAAACAAACAAAAACCCAAACAAAAAAAACCCAAACAAAAAAAAAAACACAAAAAAACCAGAGTCTCATTCTGTTCACTCAAGCCAGTGAACAGAATTTTAATATGGCTTCATGTGCTTATATATTCCTCGTGTGGGTTTGCATACAGGAGGGAGGTCAGAAAGGGGTAGGAATTAGGGATGTCACCCTATCAAATCCTACACTGCACTTCCTACCTCGACTGGAGTCATTGGATTGTCTTCAGCCTGACATTTCTGCTAATTATTCTGCTTCTTTTCATTCCCCGATCCAGACCCTGATCCTGCCGGGTTGCAGCCTGCTTCACACCTCAAGATAAACACAACCTGAACACATGGTTCTCAAATAACTGACTTCCCAAAGCAGTGAAGCTCCAGGATATCAACCAGCAATCCATGCTACTTCTTTTAGCATCTACTGATACACCCCCTGCGCTTGCAGACACAGATGCCTGCACACGCACACCCTACCACACCAATCCTCCACCCAACTAATGGACTCAAAAGCCACATTTTGTGTTTGCATAGTAAGTGGGAACCTGCTGCTCATTACCTTCAGAGTCAGGAAGAGCCTTTATTACTTCACTGGATAATAAGTAGGTAGTGCAAAACCATGATTTTTCACCCAATTCTTGAATCTTTGTAATCATCTATTGTCCAGAGGACAGAATATCCTTGGCCTTACATAGCAGCTAGTAGGTGCTACACTTAACAGATCCTTCTGAGTAGGTACAGTCTCATACTTAGTGTTGAAGTCCTTACATGACCTTCAGTGAATATGCCATGCAAAGGACACCAAAACTTGAGAATCTTCTGCCCTGTCACCTAGCACGGTTCTGAAGATATCCATCAGTGAGAAAGAAGTGTAAAATACTGGTTAGGAGTTTATATTCTTCCTGGTCTTTTCATCTTCATGAGACCTGTCACATAGAGCATATGAACTGCGAGGGTGAAGGTGTGAACAGAAGCTCTGGCTACAGTTGCTTTAACTCCTGAAGTTGCTTATTTAGTTTTCATCATGTCAACTTTGACGAACAGGCAGTTCTGCAAAATTTCATGGCTTTGCTCACACTCCATTTTGGAATAAAACAGGTGTTACCTGAAATTTCAGAATGGCCCTTGAAACCGAAATTCCTGTTCCTACCTTGTTCTGCAGTCCCTGATTTCGACAGCACCCTCCCATGCCTTGTCTTCTATTTTGCACCTAGAGATCTTATGGGTGCAGGTTACCTCTTGTGCTTCTATAGAAAACATGACATGGAGGGAATGGTTTGTTAAGTGTCATCCTTAGGCATATATATTATGAATAAATGAGACTAATACTAGCTGAGAGACTGTGGGTACAGCAGGAAGACCTCCCTCTTGCATATCCACTCCAACCTCTTCAGTGCCTCTTTATTTCCTTCATTAGAAAAGTTGGTAGATTTTCAGGCTTTCCTCCTCATAATGACAGCAAGATCAGACTGGAGATTTCTTCCTGGGTCAGCCAGACCATCTGCTCAACATGTCCTAGTCCTGATATCTGATGAAATCTGTCCCCAAGTGTTTTCAGTAGTTTTTTTCTCAGTGCCCCATGGGACTTATTTAAAATTCTCTACAAATCTATTGCAACTCTCCTGACAACTTCTGGTTTTCCAGAAGTTCATGGGAGGTCATCTCTGTCTCCAATACCTGCCAAAGAAAAATTTTGACTGCCTAGGTGTCAAGAAAAAGGTCTCAAAAATGTGAATCTAGTTACATCAAAGACTGAACAGAAAATAGCATTAAGAAGACCTTACACATATACAACTATACAAATGCTAAATAAATATTTCTGTTATATGAAAATTATTTATGATTTTATACTTATTATTTTACATCATGGATGTATGTCAGCAAAATGATGTGATATTTGGGATGGTTGGTGCCAGGGCTGATAGACTTGTTTATTTTGCTAGAACTCCCCCTGTTTTGGCAATCTGTGGCTAAAGTTACATTAGTGAGCAGCTGCTGACACTATTATGTTGCTTTGATGATGTAAACTGTGCCTTCACTCCCTAAGGAGTCAAGTGCACCTTGCTCAGGGCTGCAGTAGCCAAGGAAAAAGCTCCCAGCAATACTGCAACACCAAGAAGTGGGTTCATGTTGTAAAGAAGGAAGCCATGAACAGAGAAAGACAAGAGGGGGGATTGCAGGGTTTGGGGAAGTTTTAAAAATAAAAAAGATAACTTTTCAGTTTGCAGACTGGTGTCACTGCCTTTCCTGGGTTAGAGTGCCCTGTAAGGGACACTTGGAATAGGAGAAGGGGGACATCTGACACCCATGATATCCTCTGGATGTCAGTTCATCCTGGTCTGGGGTGGCTGGTGGATTCAAGCTCTCTCTTTTCAAGGAGCAAGCTGGATGATGACCACTCAGCTAGCTAAAGTCAGGTGGCATGAACCCTGACCTTAGTCTCATGGCCCCACAGCCTCCATCCTGTTAAGGAAGGATGGGAACCTGCCCTTCTCTGGTTGCGTTGTTTGGACCTTGCTATGCTCCTTCACAGCAGCAACCACAAGCCCCAGATGTACCTACCACGAGAGTTTTGCTGCTCTGCAGTCAGTTTTCCTTAACAACAGCAGTTCTTTCCACTTCTCCTCCAAGGACCTCAGCTTGCCCAAGCTAACGAGCCCAGGCTAATGCTTACGTGAGGGCAGTAGACATAATCGTATCCATTTCACTTTCTGGTAAGATGAGCAGGGGGAGAGGCCTCAGATGAACTCTGCTGACCTTAGATGAACCTTCGTCAACTTTCCTCCCCCTTACCATGTGCTCTGACTATTTATTTGCAAACTCCTGGAGGCCCCGTCTTGCTGCACCGTTCTCACTTCTCTCCTCAAAATCCTCCACATCGACAGCTTTACTTTGGCAGCAGAGGGCACTGCCCCCTTCTTAATTTTTTTCCATATTCATCCCCTCCCTCACTCTCCTCCAAGGGCTGCAATTACACTCTCAGTAAGTGGTGCTGTCTGTCTGCAAGCTCCTGAGAGTTTGATTTGTCTTGGCTCCCAGCTCTGACATGCCTGGGAAGGGCAAGGAAAGGAAATGGGTGGGAGCTCCCATCTAACCACGAACTTGTCCTCCCCCCTCCTTTTCTTTTTCTCCCCATCCCCTTTCCCTCCCCTCATCTCAGCCAGAGCAAGGATCATGCTGCATCGCTTAGAAAGACTTGCTCTGAAAGTTCAGTTTGGAAATATTTTTTTTTTCTTCCCTTTCAAATGAAACATGCTGTGAGTCTCTCCCATTTCCATGTGTTCACAACAAAGCAGGGTTGTTATTACAAAAGGCAGAGTGCATATGCGTGCGTGCCTGCAATGCATGTTTGCTTGCTCACGTGTGCTCGTGTGTGGGCGTGTAGTAAGTAGTGGTATGCACTCGTGAGCAAGCAGGAACTACATGACCACTTCTAAATATCCATGCGTTTTATTTGCTGTTCCTGAAGATTTCACTACAGAATGGTCCTTTATAGTTTTAAAATGAATCTATTTCACTGACATTCTCCTGATCTATTTATTTTCTAGACTATTTAAGTTACAGGCCCATCTTGAGAAGTGCTGAGTCTCCCCAAGGATCATCAAACACACATTTTGGGTCTGAGGAATGGAGAGGACTCAGGCATGAGTCTGCCCCTGTAGCATGTGTCTAGATCTCACATCTGCATGGTACACAGCCTCTCCCATTTTACCACACTCCTCTAACAAAAGCAGGTGCATCCTTAATCTGCTTTAAACCTGTTGAGGACTTTCCGACACTGTGTTTTGATGACCAAGAAAGATGATGGCACAACCGTAACTGTGCTTCTGAATAGGATCCCTAGCCTTCACATGATGCTGTGGATCAGAGCTGTACCTGGGCCTGCACCACAGCTGTTTCACAGCGAAACAGAGGGAAAGTGAGAGGTTACACAGGAGTGTGAGCGAGATGTACCTATTGCACACCTCCAAAAAGAAAAAAAAATCTTCAGGGTCTTGTGCCATCAATAGCAGCACTGATGGACTCTGCTACCAGATGTAACCCTCTTGTCTTAGTATTAAATATAGGCACTCTGCAACTATTCGTACCCCATCCTCACCCTCTGAATACAGAAAAAGGTGTCCAGAGGTGGGAAGGTGGAAGTAAGGAGGGTCCTAACCTCAATTTTGCTATGGGCTTCAGGTCCCCCAGGATGGCCCTGGATGCACTCCCTGCCTTTCCCCACACACGAGCAGCATGTATTGATGAGAGGCACATGTACCCCTCTTGCAGCCACCCACACTAAAGGGCTTTGCTTGCTAGTTGTTAACTTTGGTCTGGTGATTAGAGAACTGCCCTTGTGTTCAGGGCAGCGGGGACTAACACTTCACCTTTTGCCCTTCTTTGTTGCTCTTGCACACTTTGCTTGCAGGATCCTTTTTTAAAGCATGAGCATTCCCACAGCAAAGTGCGGTGGATGCCCACGATGAAGTCTGTGGACAGAGGAAAAATGACTTGTACCCAGTCTGCCATGTGTTTTCAGGAGGTGATGATGCTCTTTCTTGTTGGCACTGGGCCATCGCATAATCTGGAGGTAAACACTGAGAGGCCTATTTGAAAGGGAAAACACTTGTTGGTCCCATCTTGCTTTTAAACCTCTGCATAGCCATCATTTTTTTTTAACCTTGGCTCTATGTGAGCATTTGACAGCCAGTGCTAGCTTCTGACCTGCTGTCCTCTTTGTTTTGAAGGAACCTCAGCAGACAAGCAAAGCTGAGAAGCAGCTAGGATCTGATTTTTGTTTTGCCAAAGGCTGGCATCCTGAACTTATAAAAGGCAAATGATAGGATGGGAAGGGTGGTCTCTGCACTTGTAAATAGAAATGAGACACATGGGAGGGAAGAAACAAATATGCAAAATAATTTCCCCTGGTTTGGAAAAGGAAACATGGAAAACTAACAGCCTCAAAGTACAGGTTGTGGCTTTTGGGAGAAAGAATGCAAACAGTCACTTTCTCATCCTGTTTCTGTCATTCCAAGACTTGTGTGAAAAGTCTGATGTTGAATCCCAGTTAGCCATAAAATAACAACAACAAATCTGCCCAGTGGCTGCGATTTGCCAATTGTGAGCTTTCTGCACCTACACCAGGACTCAGAAAGACGGAAGTCTGCAAAACATCCCAGCTAGGAGTGCAGAATCCTTGAAAAATGTAATCTCACCCAGGGGGACAATGTGATTAAATGAGTGTTACTTATTGTTCCAACACCATGGCAATGTCTCCAGAAGGAATACAAATCACTTAGTGCAATGAGATAGAGCCAGCTGAGCAGGTACCAGGAATGTGGGAGTTGCTTATTAGTCACCCAGGAGGAAGAGCTATTGCTTTTTTTTTAAATTTATTTTATTTTTATTTGTCTGTACTTGTCACCCCCATGCACACCACCACCATTTTTTAGAGTAAAACTAATAGGTTAGAGTCTGATCCAGAAAATGCTGAGCACATTACAGTGTTTTTCCACTGGCCTTGTGAACCAGGTGGGACCTTTGTGCTGGCAAATCTCTGTCCTGACCAAATCTCAGTGGGTACAAATTAGCACAGCTCTGCTGAAGTCAGTGAGGGGTTCTCATCTATCACTTGTTTTATTAATATTGCTCTGTCTACAGGTCCAGACTCTCCAAGAATACATCTTCTATTTCATTGCCTCTCTTCGAAGGCAATGTGTGAGTGCTGATTTGACTAGGTTGAGGATCTGGTCCAGCTCTTTCATTGTTTTTTTTTCCTCTCTCTCTTTCTCCCTCTCTCTCTTTTATAGCAGTGTTGGAATTGCTGTAAGGTTTACAGTGCAGTAATAATCACCTCATTATTATTAATAACCATGGCAACAGAATGGAAATTAATCACACTACTTCTGTTTATCCCCATAGAAACAGAGCCAAAACAAACAAGACTTATCCACAATGCCTATTTCTAGAAATCATACATACTACATAATTATCAATGAAATGAACCAGCAACTTCAAGCTGCCTAGATTATTCAGTAGCACCTATGGAAAGGTCAAGGATATACTGTTAGGTCAGTAATCAGAAGGGATGATTCCTCAGTTTGAAATTAGAGGGTGACAAATATCTTCAGTAACTGCTCATCTTGTTGGTGTGTTTTACTCTTCAGCATCTCTGGTGACTGATGAGAGACATTGAAAGGAGTTATTCTTCTCATTTTGAAAAAAATTATCATGTAAGTAGGTGTAAACTGGTCAGTGATTAGAAAGGAGGTGTCAGAGAAATATCAATTTCTGTGAACTCCTGAAGAAACTTTAGAGACAGGACTTCTTCCCACGTGACGAGCGATAAAGTGCCAGTCCAGCAGTGAAGATAATATCTGGAAAAAATGCAAACACAATGTAAATATTTTTTCTTTGTAGTGTCATCATCCTTGTTTGCAAGAGGTACAGAGTGTGTAATCCTCACACTCATTTCCTATGCAGAGAAGTGAAACTCCAAAACTTTCTTTCACAGCAGAATGTCTGTTTTACCACAGTCATTCCTCATGCAGATTCAATTCCACAGCAGTCATTCGTCTCTGCTCCCCCCCAGATCACTACTGCATTTTATTTAGGCTGTCACCGATAGATAATCTAACCCTTGAATCTGCTTTTACCTACAGCTTAATGACACGCACAGGGGACTACTTTCCAGGCTTTCAAAGTAACAAATTCATCTCTCAGATGATCCTTCAAAACCAGAAGTTCTGCTGACTCTTATCTGCAGATGCAGCAGCACAGATTAGAGTTGGTGCGGAAAGATGAGAGAGGCACAGGATGTAATGATGATTAAAACCACAACCCTCTGTGAAGTCTTTTTTTTTGCAACAGGATCTGGTCAGACTTAAAACCTCAGGGTACTTGAAATCATCTGAATGTTGGAAACCTATACTACTTTCAGTAAAGAATTGAAACTCAACCACAGGGAGGAGGGACATGTAGTTGCCATGTCTTCCAAAGCCTCGGGAGCACTTGATGGATCTCCTCACTGTACTATAGACTCTCCTGCAACTCTGAAAGATTATATCATCTACTTCTTATCTCTATTTGTCACCTACAAAAGAGGGATAACAATCCTCTTATTTTCTTAAATACCACTTATTTTATCTACATAGGATATAAATTTGGGACAGAATAATCCTCTTGCTGTCTTACTGTACTGCGTATTTGTGTAGATATACTAAATTGTGTTCAAATGGAGGAATTAAACCTGAAAATGCTAGAGGGAACAGCCCTGTGAACAATCTGCTTTGAGGTTTAACTGACCTTTTAAGCTTACCAAAAAGTCAGAGAGAGTATAATTAGCTGGGATGAATCCCATATGAACTTCCTCCAACCAGTCCTCCTGAATCCAATTAAACACAACATTTCCATGTCGCAGGACAGTTGTGTGGAGGTTGATATTGCTATTGGGAAATGCAGAGACTCTCAGAAGTGTTTTCTGTCTGTCTTATATGATTCACTCCCAGAATTACGATTTTTAGTCCAAAAGACATAAGCACTGACAGGTCCCTGAATTTACAGGTCCTGTGTACTCAGTGTCCCCCAAGACACTAAACAAGCAGGGACATGACAAAAGGAGTCAGTGTGTTTGCAGTTCTGCATCATATAATATTGACATGTTCTCCACTGACTATAGAGAAATCTTGTATTTCCTCAGATACGTGGGATGACGTTTGTTAGGTTATTTGACTAAAAGCTAATCACATTAAATAAAGACTTGGTGAGGACTGGGAATCTGTGCTCTGTGGCAGCCTGACCACTGTCGGAACTAGGATACTCAGAACCGCAGAGGCTGCCTCCCTCCATCAGCCTAGGGTAAGAGGAAGCCTCTGTCCCCTGAAATCCTGACAATCCGGCACCCTCTGCCACAATCCACTGTTTAAACATGGACACCTGATGTGCATGAGAGTATCCCTTCAAACCTTTGCCTTTTATTCCAGAAGGACACAGGATACTTGAGGGGTGCTCCTGTGTTGCCTCTGCTGACCCCAGATGTCTTCAGGAAATTTCAGATGGCACAAGATACCCACTCCAAGACAGCTCATTCGCACCCTAAAACATACAGATAAATTTAATTAGATTAATCTTATTTGATGTACCTATCATCCGCTCACCAACAGCAAATGAGGAATAGTCATCCTTCAATGTTCACATAAAGACTTTCCCAAAGAGGAGCTAGTCAAACATAGCCTTGGGAAGCTTAGAGGAAGATTTATTAGCTGAAATCATCTTCTTTTATGGTCCACGGGAAACCAAAATGAATCACCTAACAATTTGTTCTTGAAAACTCCATGTTAGTTTTGCCAGCTCATAGTCTGCTTTCATGTATGGGAAGACTATTAAGTATATAGGTATACAGTGAGACATGCAGATGCTTGTTCCATTATTTCCAAATATATTAATATACCCACAGAAATATTCTTTCAGTGTGGCATAGCATGCAACACACAGCAAATTGCTTCTTCCTGCAAAACTCATTAATATCACGGACAACTTCTTCTGAAGTTGAAATAGGGCTGGCAGTCAGCGCTTGTGTTGTCCGAGCTTCCAGGAAGAAATATCTAAATAAAACATTACGAGAAACAGTAGGGACAGTAGAGTGTTGTAATCAGTTGCATGGAAAGGCTGTGGGAATTCCTTTATCGGAGAGTTTTGTAAAAATCCTAGACAATTGTATGTCAGAAATCATGTAAGTAGAGTGGTTCTTTCCAAGAGGAGGAGGTTGGAGTAGATGACCTTACTCTGTCTTCCTCTGCCCATTTTAGTTTGTGACTGTGCTTTTCTGAATAAATTTGACAACTCTGAGAACTGATGTTCATTGGTCTAGTAGCTTGTCCATTAATACAGACTTAGTTCCCTATAGAATTTATAATAATAGGACTATTGAGGACACATCTGGAGTGCTATGCTTAGTTCTAGGCTCCCCAATACAAGAAGGATATGAAGATACTGGAACAAGTCCATCAAAGGGACACAAAAAATATTAAGGGACTGGAGCATCTGTCATATGACAAGAAGGTGAAAGAGCTGGAAATGCTTAGCCTGGAGAAAAGAACTTTCAGGGGGAATCTTGCCAATGTGTATAAATATGTGATAGGGTGAGTGAAGAACTAAAGAAGATAGAGTCAGATTTTTCTTTGCCCAGTGGCAGGACGAGAGGGCACAAACTGAAACACAAAATTTCTTCTGAATTTTTACTGAGAAGGTAGTTGAACAATGGACGAGGCTGTCCAGGGAGATTGTGGTGTCTCCCTCCTTGGAGATGTCAAAGCCCAACTGGACATGGTCCTGAGAATCCTGTTGAAACTGACCCTGCTCTGAAAAGCAGGTTGGGCTAGATGATCTCCAAAGGTCTCTACCAACCTCAACAATTCCATAATATTGTGATTGTATGCCGAGGAATGGTGGCTTAAGCTTTTAAATTAGAGGGAAATCAAAGTAAGTACTCAGGTTTTCAGAAGATCTGTATTCTGTTTGCTAATTTGTGTTTATGTGTGTTAACTGCTCATTTTGCTAAAGTTGTATACACTCACAAAACTTCTATGCTTTGCAGATTCCAGTCCCTGTTACCAGAACCAGTTTTAAGGTCAGAAAATTGACCTTTTAAACAGTAACAAAAAAATTATTCATATGCAACTGATCTTTCCTACTTAATAGCTAGGATAGCTCATCTTTGACTTTGTCACTTTAGCAGATCCTTTCCAACAGATATCTTAATTACTCATCTGACACTGTCTTTGTTTCAAGACATCAGAGCTCTGTTCTTGTTGGGATTTCACTCTGGCTCATCAATTCCCTTCTTCATAAACAATGATGTTATATCATTTACACTTTTTAAACTCAAAGGAAGACACAACTTTTCCCTATAAATCCCCTTGTGCAATGATTCTGAACTCAACTTCAGACCTGAATTAACCGACAGGTAAGAGCAAGGAATATAAAAGCTCAAGAAAAAAAAAAAAAATAGTTCTTGAATAATCTAATAATCTTCAAAATGTGTGTATGAACAGCAAAATTCTATTTACCTAGGAAAATCTTGTCTTACAGTTTTTCTCAGCCTAAAATAAATCATAAGCATTTCTGTCCTGGAAGAAAAAACATTTGTAGAGCAGTTAAAAAGCTAAATTTGTCAATCAGATAACTCAAGTTCAATGACAGTCACAAGCTTTTACATAAAGTGGTATGAGGGTTATTATTTTTTTTTTAATCTGAAGCAGAATCCAGCCCTAATATCCTTCCTGCTACTTAGTAAAGTTTCAAAAAAACAATGTATTTCATGATGGTACTGCCAACACAAAGTAATATTTTATACAAAAGATGTCTACCCACAAACTCTGAACTTTAAAATATTATGTAAAACTTTTATTAAGAGATACAAACACTTTGTTAATGTTAGCAGGGACAGTGAAGTAAGAAAAATACTTTTATTCCCATGAATTGAAGACAGAGGTTGCTCAAGTTGTACCTCCCTTGTGTAGGGAGGATTTACGATTTCAGACCTTGTAGAGGAATTCAGGGAGTTTGACACAGAATTATGATAAGACATGTAACCTCCATGATACTGATAACTTTGAGTTTATTCTGACAAAACCAGGCCAGATATCAAGTCCTCAATGTATCTATTCAATTATTTTCTTGGAGATTTGATGATGAGAGGATGTTAGAATCACTGTCTGATGAGATAATGCTACTGAATAACCACTGCAAAGCCCCATCTTTCACTTTGTACTGGAAAATTGTCTTCAAAGCAGATCCTGGGGCTTTCCCTGGCTCTTTATTACTAACTTTGTGATTGGACTTCCATGAAAGTCTGAGTAGGTAACTGAGAAAAGGACAAAAGGCATGCCTTCTCTTCCATCTTGTTTCTTTGCAGGTTTTCTTTACGTTCAAATTCTTTAGACTGTGTTGGACAACACTGACCCACGATGAGGAAGTGTAGTAAATCCTTTGCGTTGAAGGGAAGGTTATTGCTATCTGCTGTCTTCACTGTATCTTTCTTTTGATCACTCCCATAAACATAATAGCTCAGCCAGTTTCTCTGATACAGACTCTGACAGATGCACGTTGACTACTTCCAAACCTTTGTATTCCGGAATAGTATTAAACTACACCATCTCCCCATCACTTGTTCTGTTTTACAAGGATTTTTTTTTTTTTTTTTTTTTTTTTAATGGAAGTCTGAAAGGATAAACAAATTCTTTTTCTTGTCATTCTGCATAAGTTTGCCATTCCTAACATTAAACCATTTGGCCACACTCCAGATCTTCTGCTCACTGATCTCTTCCTCTGCAGGCAGCAGAGTTGACAAGCCTTCCAGCTGGCCTTGTTTAATCTCCATTGTTCTGGCCTGCTAATTTTGCTGAATTGTGCGTTAACTTCTCATGATCATAAAATAAGTTGCTTGCCAAGACATCACTTAGCCTAATGACTCACCACACTTTTGGTTTTAAAGAGCAGGTAAACCCCAAAGGGGAGTTGTTATCACCATTTTGTTTTCTGTTTTGTGCTATCTATAACAACAGAATTTGAGCTTTGAAAATTCTCACAAAAAGACCCCCAGACAACATTTCTTTGCCAATCTGAGGGCAGTTAACAGGTTTCATGGAAAACCCATGATCGTTTCATCTGTACATGATGTCACGAAGATAAAGTAGGGACATTACTGTGTCATAGTCACTATAAAAAGATAGATAGAAACAAAGCAAATCTTTTTAGAAAGAGAGGAGGATGGTCTAGCCAAGGCTGTTTTGGAACAAGCCTCTTGTAGGTTCTCAGATAGTCACATAGACCCATCTTTTGAAATGCATCTACCTGAATGCCAGCTGAAGTTTGCAAAGGTGCCTCAGACAAAGGTTGGAAATGGTAGTGTCCAAGTTCACTGATGGAACAGAACATGTCCTTTAAGGCTAAAAGAATAAAAGGACAGAATATTTCCTTCCTCTACTTGAGAATGCAATATTGAAGGGGTTATTGGCACTGATTAGATTGGTCTAGTCCTGTCAGCCACAAAGAAGGAATTGAATGATAGGTAAGGCTGAATTACACAGATGTGAATCAGAAATTACTCTGATCAATACAATTACTATTGATCTTCATATAAGGTCACAAGCAGCCTGACATTTCCAAAGGTAGTCATGGATGAACCTGTCAGAAGGACTGCAACATTAATTTAGGAATGCAATTTGGTTTTCTCCTCTAATGAATCCCAGAAGGCCCAACCTAGAATCAAGGCCCAACTTAAAATCAACGTTTCACTGTACCTAGAGATGTCCTTTTACATAAGAAGAAATTTATGCCCTCAAAATCTTGCAGTCTCCTGAGATAGAGAGTGAAATATGGCTATGTCCATTCAGTGGGTAGGATGAAGCTGGGCTCAGAGAAAGCATGACATGCCCTAAACCACAGAGGGTGTCTAAACTAAAAAAATTGAAAACAGCCTGTTGCATCTTCCCTGCATTCAGTCCATGGACCAGGAGGTAATTCTTTTTTTTTCACACTTATGTAAGTTGTGCACTGGAATAAATCCAGTGGCTCCACTGACATGACTCTGGATTTACATTGGTGTAACTGAAGGCAGAAACCAGTGCTCTTGATTCTTCCGTCTTTGACTAACTCTCTTGCTTATTTACTAAGTCATTATCTCCACTGTTCAAGTCTGCAGTGATATGATGTATCTGCTTTCAGGGAGTTCCCTGTTTCCTCTTCTACTGTTGTGTATATGTATGTGTTATTGAGTGAATTTTCCACTTTCTTGATGTTCCTTAACACCTATTAATAACTGTATCACAGGATGAGAATTGTTTTATTTAGTCAATGCAACCATCTTCCATCACATGAAGTTCAACTCTTTCTGTACGTTCACCTCTGTGTTCCTCTGTAAATAAGCAACTTTGAGTCAGAGATGCTGCTGCCCTAGCTGGGTTGAACAATCACCACCTCCTGTATTATTCTGTTAGCAGGGTGACCTTCAAAAGAAGTGTAATACATGGGTGAGCGAGCTTGTCTTCTCCTGTTTCACCATTTGCACCTGACTACTTGCTGCTAAAGCCTTTTTGGTATCCAAATACTACATAACCCTTTGAAAAATGTGCAGGTAGGTTGTCTTAGAAGTCAGCTTGAAGTGCAAAAGGTAATGACCATTATCCCTTCATGCCCACTAAACCACTTAGTAGAAGGATGTAGGAAGTGTCTTTCCTATTTGTGAAGGGATTGTAGTGTGAAAAAGGCAAGCTATCTGTAAGACAGGCTCATGTTTAAGGGGGTTATTTTAATTTTTCTTTCTTTTTCTTCCAAATATTTTTTCCAGATTTGTGCCTGAATGAAATAGAGCACTTGTCCTCTGAGAGCATTTCTTTAAAATAATAATAATATTAATAATAAAAAAAAAAACAAAAAAACAAAAAAAAAAAAAAAAAAACAAAAAACAAACAACAACAACACAAAAAACTGTCCAGAATAACAGTATTGAAAATATGATTTGTTTTTCTAATACTATCTGGATCTTTGTTGTTATGCCCAACCCTGTGGTACACATATGATAGGGTAAAGAAGAGGTGTGAGAATAAGTACAAAGACCTTAGACTTTTCAGTGTGTTTGAGTGCTTTCAAGTGTGAATTCTGGAAAGGGCAGTTCTGGAGTTCATTGTAGGCACAGACACACATTTAACTAGTAGACTCAATGTCTCCTCTTATTTTCCCCATCATTTTCTACTTTTTCTGCTATCTCCTTCACTGCCAATGTGCTAAATTAAACCTGGAGAAAATGGAAGAGGGTAATGCTGTGGATTTCTCTGCAGGCTGTATTTGGATAGACTAGTTGAATAGTGAATCAGAGTAATGCCATTTTTATGGCCCTGAGGCAGCACAGAGGAGATTGAAAAAGTTTTTCTAGTTGTGTTTGCAGTGTGTGCGTTATCTTTTTAGTTTGTTCCTTTTTATAATTATTTTTTTCTTCAGTGCTCTGGGAAAAGACAGAGGGTGTGGTGAGCTTTTCTAGTATCTTCTTATGGGAGTCTAGAGACCCACAGAGTTAAAAGTATCATTAATAAAATGATAAATAAGGTGGTGGATCATCTGTTGGGATTACTAGAAGATATTTTTTGACTTTTACTAACTGACCCCTCCTGCCCCTGTGCAGGAGAGGCACTGAGAAGATTATCAGCTGGAAAGGTGCACTGGAATCATGTCCTTTCCTCATTGTATCCTAAGGTTTCTTCCTCACACTTGTTCTACTCAATAGCTTCTTCTATAGGATCAGTGGTACCTTTGATAAAGTCAACAATTAACCCCAGGACATGCTGCACAACCTTCTTGTTTCTGACTTTGTGGCTAATTTGTGCATTGTATAAAGACAAACCAGCTGCAGGTAGGTGATAGTGCCAAACCTTAGGCTTGATCAGACTTGTGGCATCTGGAAAGAACCAACAAGCATACTCTTGATGCTGGTGAAGTCTAAATTATCAGGCTTGATTTCTCCACAGGAGGTAAAACTGTTTGCTATGCTGGAAGCATAGACATTCCCATTTCAACTCACCTAAGGTGACAAACTTTGTAATATTAGAAACAGCCTGTTTGATCCAGTGGCAGAATTTCGTGTGAATGTGATGGACTTGCTTTCCAGAATATGCTCCATTCCAAAAAGGATGAGTGTTGAGATTAGCTAGGATTGTATCATCTGGGCAAAGATGTCACTGACTGGGATTAATTTATCCCCAAATTAGCTAGATGAAAGCAGTGCATCTCATCAAGGTTGGCTTGGGAGACTCTTTTCATAATCCATGGTGAGAAATAAATGGGATTAATACACTATGGGAAAGTCTGTGATGGGTTCTGTCACGTTTGCCTAGCCAGTCAGTGTTGGTTTAATACCAGCCAGAAGTACTGTTCAAATTCAGTAGCAAAGTTCAATATGATCATGGAGGTGGAAGGATCTTGGAAGGGAATGGAAAGGGTCTGACAGGTTTCAACGCATTATCATCAGAGAACCCCAGAACATAACATGGGGCAGAGGAATGCCATCTATGATTCCTCAACTGTTCTCCTAATAATGTCTGAGACACACTGTCCAGAAAAACTCAATTTCTTTATGCTCCTGAAGTTCTGGAGCAAACCCTAGTCTCCCTTGTTGCAGTATCAGTCCGTCTCAAACTGCTTATGCTCAGTATCAAGCAAATCAATCGTTAAACCAACAGAACCATTTGTGCCCAAAGTGAAGGATGAAGGAGACTCTCCTGACCATATAAACTGGTTTTACGTTCAATTTTATTATTTGTGGATGAACATGAAATCAGTTTCTATTACCATGGTTTTTGATTGGGCATTTTTGCCCAAAATCGGTGATAATAAAGCAGGCTCTTATTGTGCCAGGTACTGTTCAAACACACAGTAAGACAGTTCTCCTTAGACTTTCTGTAATAAATCTTAGCTACACTGAGGTTTAGAGAACAGATTATTCTGCCCTGGAAAATATGGAAATATAATAAGCCAAATTTTCTCTAAAATTAAAATCATGTAATTAAATCTCACTGACTTCTGTTTCAATAAATATAAGAATTGAATTGCATAAATGTCTCATTCTGATGTTGTTAAAACAGGAAGTTTCATATTTCCGGCTCAAAAAAATACATTTAAAAAAATACATTTTAAATGAGAAAACCTATCATTCATAGTTAAAGTAACATTACCATTGTCTCAAACCAGATAAGAATTTTCTGTTCATTAAAGATATTTTGAGATCCTCGACATGATTCAGAGAAGGAAAAACTTTTATATCTCACTCTTATTAAATGGAAAAAAAAAAAAGGTTCTCCTCTCCCTCTTTTTCTAAATATGAATATGCTGATTTTCCTCAGAATGTTTCAGCACAGATAACTCTAATCATTAGTTGATTTAATGAAGGATATTATTTCTACTGAAAAATATTTTGTCACTTATAAATTCTTGCATGTAGCTGCCTCTTTCTAATGTCTGTTTTCTACCAGCATAATATAGTAAGGGGGTAAGGTACAGTGAATCTTAGAAGTATTGGCATTTAACTTTATATTATCTCCTGATCAAATTATTATCAATCAAACCAATGTTGAATGTACACATAACCTCAAACTCAATATCTCCCACATTTCTCAAGAAATTTATTTAATTATTTTTTTGTGGTTGTGTCTGGAATATAGTCAAATTTTTGTTGTTTTCAGAGACTGGTGCCATCAGAAATACTGTATATAGTTCTGGCTATCTGTGTTAGCTGTTTTGCTATCACTTGGTGGGAAAGCTGTACTGAAACGTTAGTAGGATAAACTAAGGAATGGTAAGTTTGTCGTGTAACAGGAAAGTCAATCAGACAACTTGGCTTTTTAGCATTCCCCAGCAAAATATGGAAGAGATGTTTTTTCTCTAGTGGTACAGCTGGGGCACAATCTCTGAAAATAGGGGAGGGCTGGCTACCTGTGCAAGTGTCTATTCATTTTATGGGATCAAAAGGGCACAAACTAAGCATGCACTGATGCACTGGAAACTAGACAGCTGGTGGTTTTCAGTAGAGTAAATAAAACTGAATTTTGACATCATAAGACTGACAAGGAAAGGTGGTCAGAGAAGCAGTGGATTAGGGGATGTATCTGGAGGTGACAATGATGATGCAGGTTGGCCACTCTGATGCTACCAACAAATTGGGCGAAATAAGGACAGACTGCTGTGGCTGGGGATTACGTATGAGAATAGAGGTCCCAAAGCTGATTCTTGGTATTCTAACCCCTTATGTTCAAGAATTACAAACAAGAAAGTTGATGGAAAACCAGTATATCTTAAATGGATTCTGCAAAGTATTTCAGAAAGTAGAATCATAGACTCCTAGAACAGTTTGAGCTGGAAGGGACCTTTAAAAGTCATCTAGTTCCAACCCCCCTTCCCCGGGCAGGGACCCCTGCCCCCAGCCCAGGGTGCTCCCAGCCCCGTCCAACCTGGCCTTGAACCCCTCCAGGGAGGGGGCAGCCACAGCTTCTCTGGGCACCCTGGGCCAGCGCCTCACACCCCACACAGGGAAGAATTTCTGCCTTAGATCTAATCTAAATCTGCCCTCTGTCAGTCTAAAACCATTACCCCTCATCCTATCCCCATCCCCCTGATAAAAATCCCTCCCCACCTTTCCTGTCCCCCCTTTAAGCACTGGGATGCTGCTTGAAGGTCTCCCTGGAGCCTTCTCTTCTCCAGGCTGAACCCCCCCCCCCCCCAACTCTCTCAGCCTGGCTTCACAGGGGAGGTGTTAATATATGTCATCATATTTGAATCTTTTTTCATCAAAAAATAAAACTTACTCATACAACTAGAACATAACTGTTTCAGATGCAGTTAAAACTCTGCACATTTCTACAGGAAATTGGTACTCTGATAACCAATCTTCATTGATCGCAATGAGAAGTGAGACACCCAGCTCACAAGAGAGTGAAATGTGATATGAATTCTTCTTCTTTTGTGTGCCTGAGAAAAGAAAGCTTGAACTCTGGCTGTTGTCATCAAAGTGTAAAGCAAAGCACCTCCACTGATATTGTCTAACTGTAGTAAATGGGAAGAAAAAAAAAACTATATAACAGAAGTATTCAGAGCCTTAATTTGTAAAAGATTCTGTGACTTAGTGGAACATAACAAGTTTTCTTTAAATCAGTCTAATTCAGATCTACAAAAAGAACAAAATAGCGATCCCTGTGCCAAAATGTACTAGACAAGGAGCAATGAGTGAATGAAAAATGTAGGGAAGCTCAAGAGTTCAGAGGCTACATTAGTCAACATGACACAAGAGGAATTTCATAAAACCAGATGTCTAAGATTTTTCAAAGTTTTATAGATTCTCATAGTTTCAGGAGAGCTAAAGAAGGAATAGGTAGATGATAATATAATGACTATATGATTATTTTGGTAGATTTTTCTTCCTTCTATGAGGTGTACTCTGACAGAAACCATGGTTACTAGTCCTTTTAGAAATGTGTCATAGCAATTCATTAAGCTTGGGAAAGACTTAAGGTGAACTGGAAAAATTCTGCCTAAATAATGGAGCACAGACAAGAATAACCTGAGAAATCATCCCTTATTTCTCCTAAGTCAACATCAAAAAGGGACTTTTCAGACCACCTACTATGATGCCTGAAATGGCACCACAGTTCAAGAGTGTATTAAGTAATTCAGATCGCCTACTGCCCCATGATACAAGGCCTTGTATGGCAATACAGTCAGTGAAGGGGAGCAAAGGCAGTACAAAGGCTCCCTATTACAGGTCCCAGCATTGGTGTCCACCCATGTGAAACACCACAGGATGTTGCCTAAAATGTGGCCCTCAGTTTTTATGGGGAACTTGCTGAGTCACTAGAGGATAAAAGCAATTCCAAGAGGTATTTATGAACGTTCTTTGGATCCAAAGTAGGGAGAGACCTCATGATTTGCCATTCAAGTTTAGTTTCCCTTAATTGGATAAGATTAGAATAGGCTGGAAATTCACTATATCCCAAAGAATAATGCAATAGTCTGTTAAAAGGATCAATGGAAATCTTATATTTATTTTGTCAACTAAAATTGAAGTCAAAGATATTTAATTTTTCTAATAGTTAACACTCTTACAATGTTTGCCAGATGTGGCTTTTAAGTAAAGAAGTGGAAAATTTTCTTTAAAAAATTAAAGACTGCAGTTGTACAATGTTCTGCAGAGCCAGCTGCTCTGTTTGCACTTCTGTTTAGTTTGGATCTTCCTTCTCAGGTCTGTGTTTCTTCATTTGGTTCTTCCCAGTGTCCTTACCATTGATGGGATAATCACTGAACATGAAAAAGTTCAACCTGAAAGCTTGCCCAAATAGGAGCTGGAGAGTCAATTTAGGGAAGTCAGAACTCAGAGTCATTATATTCTCCTTCCAGTGCTGATCCCATGGCCTAAATGAAACCAATTATCCAGTCACTTTCAAATGTAGATGTTTAATGGAAAGAAATTGCCTCTTTATTTTGACAATTAGACAAGCAGTCTGCTTTCAGTAATGCAAAGGAGATACAGCTGCCTCTGAACTCCCAGGTGTGGATTTTTATTCTCTTTCCTTAATTCTCTCTTATGTCACAAAACAAAACTACCAAAATTGATTTAGATAAAGAAGAAATATAAGTGAAGTGATTTAAGCTGAGCTTTCACTTGAAGAGGGGCAGACCAACCATAGAAAGATTTGGCTCTTTACAACCATCAAGCATTGGACTCCAAATGACCTATGCAAACAGAAAAAGGGTTGATGCTCAGCTGAAGTAAATCATCATAGCTTCAGCAAGACTGCCTTAATTTACACCAGCTAAAGAACTATCCCAGGCCTTCATTAACGGTCCCTGAGCTAACCTATTTGACTAGACAGAAAACCCACATCTGTTTCCTGACTTCCATTCTTCAACTACCACACCCACTTTTATCTGCAGTGTGCTCCATGGTATGACTCACTCTAAATACAGAGGACATACTTTCTCTATGCCTGCTAGACTTCAAATTAAGAAGCAAGAGGTAAGTTGTTTTGAAGGGTCCCTGGTGGACTTCTGGGTGGAGAATTGAAGTTCCTTATACTTTTTTTCCACTGTTGAAAGATGATATTACAAGAATAATGGAAGAAAGTTGTTTATTAGTTGTGTGTATTTTACATATCTAAATAGCATCAAGGGTGCTAGTCATAGGGAAGGACTACTTTTTGATGTGGCATAAGTAATAATAAAAAGTATAAATAATACCAGATATGTTAGCTACAGATCAGCCAAGAGCAGTAGATCATGGGTTTTGCTTGCATTTCTATAGTCTTTTTGCGTGGTCACAGAACAAACAAAGGAAACATCCATCAGACCATTTGAGATGTCAAACCCATCGGAAAACCTACAGCTCTCTTTCTTAGACTTTTGAACCTGACCTTTTTATTTTTCACTTGGCTGGATACGTTGTATTTGGCAGCATCCAGAGCACGCGCTGCTCCTGCCCCAATCCCCATATAATTAATGTTCAGGAACAACTAGAGGAAAGAGAAGAATTGAATAAATTAGACCACACCCATGGTGTTGAAGCCCAATGTCATGGTGCTTGCCAGGGCAGAGAAACTGTGTTGGGAGGGCCAATATTTTCCTAAGTGCCAAGAAAAAAAGTCAAGGCACTAGACCCATATAAGCAGGATCAGTTGTGCATCAGAGGAACTTCTCAGCCAATGGAAAGTTGGAGATTCCCCCAACCGTGAATGATCAATCTCACCCTACGGACAATGCTAAGTCTGCAAACTGTCATATGAGGGATTGCCTACCCATTAAAAGTGCTTCTCACGACATGAACAAGTTGTTCCGGAGAACCAAAAATTACCTGTTTTACAGTAAGCTCTGACTGAAGCTGTTTCCACAGTTCAGGCACAAGAAACATCCCTGATTGATACAGACCAGCATCCAATCTCACCACAAACCAGCAGCAGTTATATTAACACTTGCTCTCATTTCACAGCATCTCCTGCAAGTCTTGACCTAGATATGCCCCTTTCCAAACTTTCATCCAGCAAGGGAGAACACTTTCTCCTTTCTCATTACTTCTGGCATCATTATCTCTCTTTTCTACTAAACAGACTTCATATTACGTCACCACCAGCCTTCTATATTCTGAGGCAAGAAACCCCATTTGTACTCATTAGTATTTTTTACAATCTCCTTGAACAATTAAGAAGAAATTTAATAACCTTCCTGTACTGTATGAAGATGAAGCAAGAATGGATTCACTTGGGGCTAAGGAAGAGACATGGTTATAACTCTAACAGGGAGTTGGCCTCTAATCTGGACCACGTGCATGTGTTCACAGCATGCACAGACCTCTCATGCAGCCTAAAAACAGACTACAGCTTTTTGCCTTAACCTCTGGATTACTCTTGCGTTATGCACTGTGATATGTGGGCAGTGCAGTTCTTTCATCCTTGATGCTGGATGTGCACGTACCGAGCCAGGTGTATTGAATAACCTGTGACAAAACAGTGACTTCTGGATAGATTGATTCTGAAATCAGCCTGTCTAGCTGTAGGAAGCAGACTGTAGTAGTAACTACAATCACAAAGCAGATCAAGACACATGCAGCTCCTGTTCCAGACCCTCTGTTTGCCAGGCTGTAACAGGCTGGCAAGGATGTCATGTAGGGTACATCTTGAAAATGATTAATGTATAGCCATCCCACTAGAGGGGTGGTCTACTCTACATGTATGGTTATACCTTCCATGACAAACCCCAGTCTCCTAAACCCAGGAATTCTAATCCACACCTACAACATTTCCCTTTTTTACAGCCTGACGTTACCTGTCCATCCATCCTACACATTTCTTCCATGCCTCCACGCCAAGACTGCAATAGAGCTTCACCATCTATTACCTTAAACACATTTATTTCTCAAAAATGTGACAAGATAATATGAAAAAAAGGTTGGGACATAGATTCACTGGACTCCATCTTAAAGACCCCATATTAATTTATTTTACATCTTTGAATAAATAATTTAATTTTCATGTTTCCCGTCTCGATATGGTAGTCACATTAGTATGTGTCTCATGTACATCACAAGAATGAGGCTAAGGTTAGCTGGAGGATGCTGAAGGTGTCTGACCATTGTAATTATACTTCAGAAAAATTTTATATGGGTTTGGACGACACGTCATGGGAGTTTTTCTGGTCACTGCCTCTCCTTTTCCTTTCTGCTATCTCAGGAGTGTAAAGGTCTTCTATTTTGGCCATAAAGTAAAGAGCATTTATGAACTACTCACTGATGTTCAGGGAAGGAAGCAGTATGTGTAATTTTTTCACATATGGTTCCAGTCCTTGGAGAGATCTCATTGATTGCTGTTCTGTACCTGCCCAGACATTAAAGATTGAACTAACCACATTACCACAGCCTTCCTTCCTGATTAGACCTCCTTACTCACTGGTAATGTCCTGATCTTACAACCTTTTCTCCCTTAGGTAATGTTGCTGAAACTGCATAAATGAGGCTTAGTCTGGGAATTGCTTGGCAAATAGAAACCTGGAGTTTGTCTCTGGACAAATGGGACATTTGAAGAGGAGTGTTTCATGGGAATGAGGCAAAAATTTGCAGAGAGCCTCCCCTGTGTGAGTTAAAACATTGAGCTATTTAATTTTTCGTGCACAATGACATTTTAACTACCACAGTGTGATAACACTTGCTAATTATTGATTACTTGTTCAGGACATTCAAAA
The DNA here is from genome assembly GCF_018691265.1 of Tyto alba. NCBI lineage: Eukaryota > Metazoa > Chordata > Aves > Strigiformes > Tytonidae > Tyto > Tyto alba. The sequence goes on along the minus strand of NW_024881313.1, from coordinate 39,387,125 downwards.
AGCATTTCATTTCCACTTTCTGTACAGTGAATGAAAATTGAAAGATATCCAACTCCTCATCTTTCCTTTAAGTACAACCTTGTTGTTCCTTTTCATAGTTACTACACTTCCCTCCTCAAGCCCCGCTATGTTCCCATTTTCCACTGCTCTCCTTAGATTCCTCTCTCACCTGGAGAGCAGTGTGTCATTTGATTATGGCTGGATGTCATGGTTTGAGCCTGGTCAGCAGCCAACCACCACGCAACCACTCTCTCTCCCTTCTCTTCTGGCAATAAGAAGGGACATATAAGCCAGGCTTGGTGTTCGAGATAGGACTGGGATGGGGAAAAAATCCCCCTTTATGGTCACGAGCAAAAGGCAGACTCATTAGGGGAAGAAAAAAAGAACATACATTTATTACAGACATTAACAACACATAACAGAGTAGGACAGTGAGAAGCATTGCCACATCTTTAGAACACCTTCCCCCCACCCCTCCCTTCTTCCCAGGCTCAGGTCTGCTCCCGATATCTCTACCTCCTCCCCCAGCGGCGCAGGGGCAGGGAATGGGGGGTGCAGTCAGTGCTGCTGCTTTCTCCATCTTCAGTGGGGGGAGCTTCTGGAACTTTCCCCCCCTGCTCCATTGTGGTGCCCCTCTCACAGGAGACAGTCCTCCACAAACTTTCTCTGACATAAGTACCTCCCACAGGCCACAGCATTCCCCACACTGCTCCAGCGTGGGACACCCCCGCATGCTTCAATCCTCCCAGCGCTGAATTACAGCAGCGGGGCTACCTTTTCCCACAAGATCCCGGCCTTCTTCAGGCACAGCACCTTGATCATCCAGATGAAAAAACACAGGCCATAAATCAATGTCTGCTCCACCGTAGATCTTCATGGATGGGGAGGGGGGGCTGCCCTGCCATCTCACCACGGGATACAGGGGGGTCTCTGCTCCGGCACACCTCCCCCCTCATTCCTTCCTCCATTCCTCCATTGACCTTGGTGTTCACGCAGCTGCCACAACTCTTCCTCACCAGTCCCACTGCTTCTCACCACGTCCCTTCTTAAATACATTCTCGCAGAGGCGCAGCTGATTGGCTCAGTTTTCAAGCAGAGGTGGAGCTGACTTGGAGCTGGGGCAGCTTTAAGAAGCTTCTCACAGGGGGCCACCCCTATAGCCCCCTCCCCTGCTACCAAAAAGCCCCACCACTCACTCAAACCCAGGACACTGGACAAGTCAATATCTGGTTTGAGGTGAAAATGCAGAGTATTTTGATGACTTCAGTGATTCTTCAGCAAGATCTTTAGCAGAATTTAGCTCAGAGGTGGACAAGAAGTCTGGCTGATTTCTGCTCTCTCTCCATTGGATATTGTTCCTAATGCATCAAATTTTGAAGAGTTTGCACTCAGGTAGCTGGAAAATAGAAGGTAAAACAAGTTCTCTTTTCCTGGTTTTAGTCTTGCCTCCAATACATGATTTAGGATATACCATTTTAGGAAATTACTGTGATTTAAGTGGTGTCTGAACTTTTTATTCTCCTTTTCAGCACAGTGAAACTTAACAACTATTTTCAGAAGACTTCTTTGCCCAAATATATACAACTCCCAGAAAGCTATGAACATGAGTCCCAGTACAGATAGGCATTATAGTGAGAGGTTGTCTGACACATACTGTTGCTTCCATAATAATCTCCTGTATCATAATCTCCTGTAGTCCATAGTTGGTCAACTCGGATAACTCCTAGTCAGGGTGAAGCTTTGTAAGACCTTCTTTATTTTGTGTCAATCATATTTTAAACATCTCCTCCTACTTTCCTCTCTCCTGACCTAAAGTCATACCCAGAACTCTTCCTGCACTACATTTTTCATGACCAGGCAGTGAACCCAAACAGGAAAATGATCCAGTGGAAAAAATAAATTGTGATTTTTTCTTTTTTTTTTTTTTTTTTCCCTGGGTTCTTTTTCAGCTGGATTGGTTCCTTGGTCAGGTTCAATGAGTGGCCACACAAACATTTGTGCAGACAGAGTGTGTGTATCAGAGGGGGACGGGATGAGGTTATGGGTACAGTGTGCAGAAACGTAGAGATTTGACCTACCAGCCAAAAGCAGTAACACAAAACTTGAAACCACAGTCTCTCTTACTTGTCTAGGTGTCTTTCACATGAATGACTGAAGAACTGGAAGGTTTCAAAGGTATTCTGAAGTCTTGGACTCAGAAAGACAGCGCCTACAATGAATGCACACATATACGCACGCAGGCACAAACTCATAGTGTGATCCTTTGTTTCCACTGAAATAATACAGTGCAGAAATGATGAATATTTCCTTATCTTGGCTGCCTTCCTGCAACTAGGGAAAAATTGGCTGGTACAGAAGGGAACACCCAGGAAAACATTTAGCATATAGCCTGGTTATTCCCTCATAGCTGTATTACATGTTTGTTGAGATCAGAAAGTTTTTTCCAAAGGTAGAAAATAAAAGAATGAAGTCAAAACTAAATATATATATATATATATATATATATATATATATATAAAAAGTTGTCATTTATTTTCCCTCATGCTACTGGAGAGGAAATAGCCCAAACAAACAATAGTCAACATGATGCATCTACCAACAGAAAAACAAAAAATTGAACAATAAGTTATTTCTCTTTCCATATATATTTTGTTAGCCAGTGGTAGGGATGAGGGAGCAGCCACTTAAAATTGAGTGAGAAGGGAGGAAAAAAATATCAGCCTAATAAAAGCCAGTGGGGTTAGATAAACTACTGCAAAAAGGGAGAGGCAATTTCTGTCCATTCTGACGCCCATGAGCAATAGAGAACAAATGAAAATCAGCCACAGGGATAATTTATGGTTGCTTTTTCAAATCTGTATCCAGGTCCAGACTAACCCATGTACTAGAAAGCTAATCAATAACAAGCAAGTTCCCACAGAAATATTGTGGCAGAGATGGAAAAAAATGACTTGGGAATCGATT